>NC_035108.1:132127364-133377364 GCF_002204515.2 Aedes aegypti
AAGGAATCAATTTTGAGAATAAATAACTAGGAGATTGAGTTCGTATTATGTTATGTAACAATAAAACAGATCTAACTGAAGGAAATTTGTTAAAAGGGCAACCGATCAAAGCATTCTGTAGCGGAGTAACATGCGAGTAGCGATTTAGATTGTAGACAAATCGAATGCAGCAATTAAGTGCAACTTTCAATCGATCCATTGTAGTTCTGGATGCCTGAGTCATAATATTGTATATGACTCTGCTCATTTTGAATCACTCATTATGTCAAATGACCATTATGCCAAACGAATCTATGCCAAATGACCTTATGCCAAACGACTCTATACAAAACGGGGAACAATCATATTTGATATATGCTCCTGTAGTTGAGGTATCTATTGTTTTCTTCATTATAGGAACACTTTACTGCAGCTATTGGTACAAGTGAGAAAAGTTTAAGTAGTTCTAGTGGTATTTCATCAATTTCAACGCAATTTAAACGATGTTTTGAACTATTTCGTGTATCGACAAGCTAATACCGTAATTTCGGGTGAAATTGATCATTTTTCACGGTTTTTTCTAGTCTGTTTTCTATAATGTTAACAATGCCAAACAACTAAATGCAGGAAAACAAGTACGAAGGTGAACCTCATCGACTCATATACCGAAATTTTCTAACAAATGTAATTTTAGTGTTAACAAATATCTCTTAAATAAAAAATCAGGGGATCTCATATCGGGGTGAAATTGATCACTTGTCAATGCCATTATTGTTAGTTTTCAAAACAACTCTACATGGTAAATTTGAGCTCCCTGAATCCGAATATGCTTGTCAAATTCTTAGCAATGCAATATTTATATAAATAACGAATAGTCAAATTTAAAGAATTACGCGGAAAACGCCTAAATGTATGCAATTTCCTAAGGAATTCAATGATATCTAACAGAAATTCAATTATTTCAACCATATGAGCTAATTGGTACGAGTTCTTTCAGGTTTATACCATGTTCAAATCCTTGCTTAGAAATAGAAGTTCATAGGTGTTTGTCAAAACTGCAACGTGCATGTTTTTGAAATTTTACATTATTTTCATAGTAATAAACATTCTTTAACGCAAAAAACTTCACAACACACAATGCGACAATAGTTACGACAAACAACGTTCATTTACTGCAGCTTATATTGATATATGTGCTCCATTACGCATAAATAAACTCGTGTGATACGATGATCAATTTCACCATTCTGATCAATTACACCCGATTTTACGGTACGTCGCTTCGCAGTATCAGTTTTGTGGCTTATTCAAGGAAATCGGTATAAATGGCACTACTGCAACTATAGGAATACCCACGATAAATGGATCATTTTCGCTACTTAAAAAAATAAGTTTAAGAGTTCATAAAATATTATTACAAGAAGTTAGAGAACCAAAGCATATATGCTCATTAAATTTTACCAATGATTTGATAACTAGAAGAAGTGAGATAGGACGATTTTTCAGATTTGTCAAAGATTTTGTTTTAATTCTTCTGAAAGTTTTGCAATCATCCCGAAGATTTATCGACGAAATTATATGGATTTTTTTTCTTGAAATCCTTCCAGGATTCTTTAAATAATAATTTGTGTATTCTGCCACAGATTCTCATGGAAATTTTACAGGAAACACCATTTTTTTCGGAAATTTCTTCAGGAGTTCCTTCAGAAGTTCGATCAGACATTCTTCAAATGTTCCCTTCCAGGAATTACTCGAAAAATTCCACCAAAGACATTTCCCACAACTCTTCCAGGAATTTCTCCAGCAATCCTTCTTATTTTTTTCAGATTTTCTACAACGAACACTTTCAGGGATTATACCGGGAGTTGCAACGGAAAATAATCGAGGATTTTTTGGAAAATTTCTCCAAACATTTCTTCAGGAATTTTGTCAGGAAATTATCCAGGTCAAAAAATCCAGGAATTTTTAAACTATGAGAAATTTGACTATGAATACATTAAGTTGAAAGATAAAGCTTTTACGGAAGAAAAACTTGTTAACATTCATTACCATCGTGTTTAAAATTTCGCATTTCATCTTGCCCCACCCTTTTCAACTTGCCCCGGTGTACCTTAAAATAGATTTTTCGGAAATTCTTGCACCGATTAATCTAGGAATTCGTCCATGAACTTATTCAGAAATCCCTCCATAATTCATTTGGATTCCTCCAGAAATTATTACAGATTTTTTTTCTAGATATCGCTAGTTATACGTTCCGAGAATTATATTGTGATTGCTTCGGGAAAACCTCAAATATTTCTTCCGGTAATACCGTTTCATTCTAAAATACTCGTGGAAAATCTTTCGGGAATTCCTATAGATTTTTTAAAAGATTTTTTGTGGAACTCTTTCTAGATAACCAAAAGAATTCCTCTCGGATTTCATACAGTTACTTCTCCAAGAAATTCCTATGTTTTTTACACAGAATACTTGAAAATTTTTCCGGGAGAAAACCTTGAAAGAATACCTGGTTAAATTAATGGAATAGTGCACTGAAAAAATTCTGAAAACATTCCCGAAAAACCTCTGAAGTAGTTCCTGGAAGAATAAACTTTCGGATAATTTCCTGGAGGAACATGCTGGAGCACATCCAGTTGGGATGTAACGCCAGAAAGAAGAAGAAGAAGAAGATGCTGGAGCAACTTCCGAAGAATTTCTTTAAGAAACTTCCGGAGGCATTTGCAAGAAGAACTTCCTGGATGAAGTTTCTGTAGGAACTTCCTGGCCGTCCATCGCCGCATCTGGGAATTGTTTCGAATGCGTTTTTTCCGTTCATCCGTTTCGAAGCAGTAAGTTGTGAGCCTGTCCACATCATTAAGTGCATCTCGTCAACGAACATTGCCGATAACGTCATTCGCCATCGGTTTAACGAATACCAATAGAGGCGTACGCGAAAGGTGAGATAGCTTTTCACTGTTCACGCATATCTGTCATCGTTAGTGAACGGACATCTCGTCGATTGGTTTGAGATAGGCCATCTATCCGCCACTAGTATCATTTGTACAGTGTTGCTAGTTTGTTCGCAATGTCGGATATTTGTGAAAAATGCGCCAATCACATAATTGGCGATTCGATAAATTGTGGTGGTTTTTGCTCGTCGATGGTTTGTATGCGGTGCTCCGGGATTGCTGATGATGCATACGCCTCGATCAAAGTAAATATGCATCTAGTATGGATGTGTACGGCTTGCAAAAATCTTCTATCGAAAGCGCGATTTTCGAACTCATTGGTGTCAGTCAACAAGGCGAATGAATCCGTGATTGAATCAATGAAAGTGGAAATTCGAGATAGCGTGCTGGCAGAGATCAAGTATGAAATTCGTTCAAATTTCAAAACCCCGTACCCCAGCTTCAATTTACCGCACACCACATCCACCTACGATTAGATCCAAGCGTCTGCGTGATAACGATTGTGACGACGATGCGGTTCCCATCGGCCTGCAAAATCCATGTGTTGCGTTGGAACTAGTGCTACAGTCGCGGATCTGGTTGTTTCTGAAGCCGCAGAAGCAAATCTCGCAAAATTCTGGCTGTACTTGTCTGGCATATTGCCGGAGGTACCAGAGAGCAAGGTCGTCGAGCTAGCGGAGTCCAGATTAAAAACAACGAATCTGCAGGTGGTTAAACTCGTTCCTCGAGGGAAAGACACCAGAACGCTCACTTTTGTTTCGTACAAAATTGGAATACCACTTGAACTCAAAACCATCGCTCTGGCACCGGAAACTTGGCCACGTGGAATACGCTTCCGAGAATTTGAAAGTGTTGGTAATAAGAAACAGTTTTTTTGGAGGCCGGAAGCTGTGACACCCAACCCAATCATCCAGACCGAGACACCGATAGCATCGTCCATCCTTCCTCGTTAGTTTCCGAAGAGTTAACGACAACTGCTACGTCCGTGCATCACGCTATATCTCACATCATTCCGCCATCGTTCCCCGTTCCGCCATCGCCCACCGTTACGCCGTTCCCGAGAGCACCTATCGTTCCACTTACTATTTACTACCAAAACGTCGGCGGAATGCGTACGAAAACTAACGATTTTCACTTACTGACCGCTTCTTGTGACTATGACGTTATCGTGCTGACGGAAACGTGGCTTCGCAGCGATGTGAGGAACACTGAACTGTCGTCCGACTATAACATCTATCGATGCGACCGAAGCAGTATGACTAGACGTTTCCAAAGAGGAGGGGGAACACTCATCGCTGTCAAGAAGTCTATTGCTAGCATGGCTGTTCAGATGGACAGATCTGACTCGTTGGAACAGGTTGCTGTAAAAGTATCCTCGTCGAACAAATCCGTCTATGTTTGTGGAATCTATTTGAGACCCAACAGCGATCCCGGTAAATATGCCGCACATTCCGATTGTGTTGAGCAAATTATTAACAAAACAAGTTTCGGCGATTCTGTAGTGATTGTTGGTGACTACAATCTGCCACATTTACTATGGTCATACGATGACGACGTGAACTCCTACATTCCGACGAATGCCTCGACTGAGCAGGAGCTTTCTTTTGCTGAAAACATGATCGCTACTGGACTACAGCAGATTTGTAACGTGCGTAATTCCAACGGCAGATTGCTCGACTTGGCTTTTGTAAACAGTAGTGAGGTGGAACTACTTGAAGCGCCATCAGCTATTTTACCAACTGACCGTCATCATAAACCGTTTGTGCTACGCCTAGCCACGCGCAGTGCCAGCGAGAATCTAGACGTTGCAGTAGGCCAAGATTTTGATTTTCGACGATGTAACTATGAAGCCGTTATTGATGATCTACATCTGTTGAACTGGGATGAAATCTTCAACGGAGCAAATATCAACGAAGCGGTCGATACTTTCTACACATTAGTATTCGGAATCATTAGCAGGCACACTCCGCTCCGCAGAACTAATGCTCAGCGGTCGAACTATCAGCCATGGTGGAATTCGGATCTTCGACACCAAAGAAACGTTCTTCGCAAAGCTCGCCGTCGCTTCTTACGCCATCGCACTGAAGACAACAAGAGTTTTCTCCGTAGTCTTGAATCTGAGTACAACGAATGTGTGTCTTCTTCGTTCCGTGAGTATATTTTTCGTATTCAAGATGAGGTCAAGGCCGATCCTTCCCCTTTTTGGCGATTTTTCAAAAGTAGGAAAGATGCGCAGGCAATCCCATCCGAAATGTCGTACGGCGACTCATTACCCAACTAACAATTCAGAGCCACAAACAAGCATGCATGTTTAATTATTGTTCAATAATGGTAATGGCAGCTGAATACAAAAAATTGCTCTATAAAGAGCTGAGAAGGTGCTTTTTTAATACAAGCTTAGATCAATGTTCAACGTTATGCATTAGAATGAACAAAAGTTGAATCGCCACTTATTAAACGTTTCCAAAGATACTCATTCGACTAGTCAAGATTGTTCTACAAATGAGCTGAACAAGACATGTTTCCCCCAATTAAAAACCCAATATTCCACTAAACAAATGTATGTGTATAAAAGGATATTCAGAAGACGAACTAACGTTTTACTTGCGTCGCACTTCAGCTATTCCCACATGTTTAACATAAACATGAATAAGAGCTGAATAAGTATCTTATGAAATCCTAATTCAGCTTCAGCATATTAAAAGAACAGTTGATCCAATAGAGGCCAAAATGACGATTAACAAACACATTGTTCAGCAATAAATAAGCCTTGTAAAAGCGATCACACTATAGCTAAATTTCATAAAATGGACAAAATATCCGAAATTCGTGTTGAGTTCCGAATGCATTTCAAAGCTCATAAATTATGATTTCTTAAAACTTTTGAAATAGCTGTTCAGAAAGTAAACATGGTCAGTCTCCAGAAATGCAGAAATGCAGAATTATTGTGAAAAACAAAAATAAACATTTAAGCTAAGTATTCCGAGTAGCAGCAAAGTACTGACAAACAAAGCGTGATATTGACTTGATTGACATAAGAGATAAAATATCTGAAGACAATATCAATATTTTGATCCTGGAACTTCTAAACCTATGAAAAATTTGATGTACGCAGATCTAATGAATAGCTCGCAGCTATTGGTAAAATCTTGCAGAATCTAAATATGACATGCCAATTTTGTTCTAGTAGTTTATTTCAGAAATCATTTCCAGATATTTTATATCATATATCTATCAAGTTAATATCACTTTTAGCTATCCATATTATATTTTCTATTGCTAAGCTTTTTTCGCCTGCTCGGGATGTTTTTCCGTACAAGAAAAATGAAAATTTCTTTGACAGAATTGATTAAAAAAATTTCTATAGCCAGCTACATTTGAAATGACATTTCTTCACAACTGAATAAATACTGCGCTCTAAGAAAAATGATTTACTTGGCCATTTCCGAAAATATAAATCGCATCAAGATATTCGAATATTTTTCTATTCAGGTGGGTTCTGAGGACTATAACCCTTCAAATGATTCAAATATATTCATACAAAGAACTTTTACTTCAATGCATATGTAATAGGTTTATGAAAAATACAAATAAAAAAATAATCAAACTATAATTTATAAAATTATTTAAAATAATTAATCAGTTTTGAACAAACTAAAACTTATTATGAAATTAGATTAATCATTTCAGACTGTTTTTACTTTGTGTAAATAAACATTATTTTGACCAACATCGACATAAATTTTCTCACTGTGCGCTAAAAATAGCCGACTGAACTCAGCTTGGATCAGCACTAAACAGCAGCTGAATAATATGCTTGTTCAGTTGTAGATTAGCGTACCATGTGTTGATTAGACGTTGTCGAATAGAAGCTCGAACATGGTCAATATTCAGCTATGAGAAGCTTATATTTTGAACTGGACGGTATAATCATCAATTCTAGGATGGCGCAGATGGCAAGGCATACCGCTGACGATTGGAAGGTCTGGAGTTCGAATCCAGCATTCAGGCGATTTTTAAATAAGATTGTTATACTATCATAATAATAGTGCACACTACATTTATAAAGTGCCTAGAAAAATATTTTTTGTTTTTATTAGTCTTTAATTATTTTTAGACCAGCCGTATAAAAGCTGAACTAAATGCTTGTAAAACGTTTTTAGAGCTGAAAAATAAAGTTGGTATTCAACGACATGCTTTAAAGTTTCTCCAAATTTGTGTGAACAATGCTTTAACAAAGGTTGGCCATGGAAATTATTAAAATGTTATAAAACATGATGCTGGATAAAATTGCCATAATGGTGTTTGTTAAATGAGTGAATGTTAGTTGGGTATGTTACGACATCGAAGGGTCTGTCGAACTTTTCGCCGAATATTTCAAATCCGTTTATAACGTTGAAACTCCATCGGATCCACATGAGATGCTGAATTCCCTGCAGTCTTTCGACATACATTTACCGTTTCCAACGTTTGCCGTGGCAGAAGTCGTAAGTGCTCTCAACTCTGTCGATCCTTCCAAGGGTCCTGGACCTGATAAACTCCCTCCGGTCTTCATTCAACGTTGCGCTGAAGTACTTGGATCACCTGTTTGTCGGTTGTTCAACCTGTCGTTGTCGGAAGCTGTTTTTCCGGATGCTTGGAAAGTTGCTGCCATAACGCCCATTCACAAAGCCGAAAATATCCATGACGTGAAAAACTATAGACCCATCTCGATTCTCTGTTGCTTAGCTAAGACACTGGAACTCTTAGTCCACAGTAGAATGTACGCTGCGGCTATGCCAGTAATATCGCAATATCAGCACGGCTTCGTGAAGAATCGGTCAACAGCTACTAACCTCATGGTTTTTGCTAGTGCTGTGAACTCTAGCTTGGAAAAACGCTGCCAAGTGGATGGCGTTTACGTAGATTTTTCCAAAGCTTTCGATAAGGTGACCCATGAGTTAGCAATGCGTAAACTTGAGCGGCTAGGATTTCCCGACTGGTTGGTCAAGTGGCTACGATCATATCTACGAGACAGAACCGCCTTTGTTAATCTACGATCCACCAAATCAACTAGTTTCGCTACTCCATCTGGCGTGCCGCAAGGTAGCCACCTCGGTCCTTTGATTTTCATTTTGTTCATCAACGACTTGAGTCATCGACTGAACTCGAAGCACCTTATGTACGCAGACGATTTGAAATTATACCGTATCATCAGTTCCATGGTCGACTGTGCTGCTCTTCAGCAAGACATCGACGCTGTAGCACGCTGGTGCGTAATGAACGGGATGGAAATGAATGCGTTGAAGTGCAAAGTGATAAGCTTCACTAAATCACGGTCGCAGTTGAGCTTCAACTACACTGCAAATGGTGTCAGCTTTGAACGTGTAACGTCGATAAAAGACCTGGGATTGATAATGGATCGTAAGCTGAATTTCGCTGAACACATCTCAAAGACAACAACGAAATCTTTCGCTATGCTGGGTTTCATTCGTCGTAATGCATCCGAC
Organism: Aedes aegypti; assembly: GCF_002204515.2. Lineage (NCBI taxonomy): Eukaryota > Metazoa > Arthropoda > Insecta > Diptera > Culicidae > Aedes > Aedes aegypti. The sequence continues at coordinate 132,135,781 of NC_035108.1, forward strand.
TTTCAAGATGTGTACGCCCTGAAGACCGTTTACTGCGCAATCGTTCGCAGCCTTCTCGAATATGCTGTTCAAATCTGGGCACCATATCAAGAAACGCATATTACTCGCATAGAAAAGGTGCAACGTTGTTTCATGCGTTTTGCGTTACGGAGACTACCATGGAACGATCCGCTCAGACTGCCTCCTTACGAGAACCGCTGTGAACTTATCAAGCTCGAGCCTTTGCGAACACGTCGTGTATTTCTCCAAAGAATGTTTGCTTTCGATGTCTTGACGAATCGGATTGATTGCCCTGATCTTCTGCAACAAGCGAACTTTTTTGTTCCGGCTCGGAGATCCCGCCCACGTTCGTTGTTCTGGACCGCAAGACATCGTACGGTATTTGGACAAAATCACCCGATGGAAAGATGTTTTAACTTGTTAAATGTTGATGTTTTTGACTTTGATGTGAGTAGAAATAAGTTCAAAGCTAGAATAAGATTATTGCATTAGATTAAGACCAATACAGTCTGTACAGCAATGCTGAAGACGAAGTAAATAAATAAATAAATAAAAAGGAACGACCTGAAAGAACATTCTGAAAAAAAATTCGTTTTGGACAGGTACACTTAGTTTCACTTAAACAAAAGATTATAAAGTTGTTTGTAAAGGATACAGCTCGAGCCAGCTGTGATGCGGGTTTTATTGTAGTATGACAACATCGTGAACGCAACGAAAAACATTCAATTATGATAAAAACCAAAACTCATCTCCTGTGTTGTCAGAGATGTGGTTAATGGATTCATTGGGCCGTTATAATTTTCTTCCTACTTTCGATCCGATCACAACATCTCAACAAAGCTTACCACACCAAACATCCGGAAAATGTTCTACCATTTTTCAATCTCGACAACTAATTAATTCTCGCTGATTGATTTATCCCTTTAACACAGAATCAACAAAGTTAATTGAATGATTCCCCAAAACCCATTCAGCTCGAACCATTTCCAAGAACCCGCACCTCTACCATCCGTGCGGTGTCGGGTAAAAAGCTCCTGGTTGCCCAATTTATCACAACGAAACCACGGCCACAACTTTTTATGAATGTAACCCTGCTCGCACCCAGCCAGGCTGAGCTACAAAGGAATCACCCAACCCGAAATTCCACACCTTTTCCCCCGATCTCAAACCATCCGTGAAAAGTCACCACATTATAAGAAACCGGAGCAGCTGCCGGCGCACGGTGGTCCAGATGTAAAAAAAAAATCATCACCATGGCAAAAACTATGTATTCTCAATATTTGACAACTGTTGTGGAATATGTTTTGTGAAACTTAGGTAAAAGAATATTCTAATCGATTCCTTAGGCTTAAAATAACATTTAAGCAACATAACTTCGCTAGGAGCAATTCTTACGACAAGAAGAAGCTGTTTTTTTATTGTTTAACATACCTACAATAAAGTTGTTAATTTAATAGGGTCAACGACAGATAGTAATGAATTTGTATCTGGGAAAGTTGAATCATGGTAAAAATTAGGTACCGACAACAAAAACTTATGCTGAAAACTAAATGTGCTGTTTTAGTGAATCTAAAACTAATATATTCCGGATAAATACTCCTATTAAGGGTTAAACACGAAGAAAAACAATTCTTTTCCGAATTTTCATATGTGTTCTTAGATAGCTAATTTTGTGGATGAATGTTTGACATTGCTCATAAATTGTGTTTTTGTCAGCTTTTTAAGGAAACTGGACCATGGTGCGGCGGCATAGAAAGGGGCTCAATGGTGCTTTCGGCGGGAAGTTTAAATGATCTCGCTGTAAGCCGTTCGGGGGCGTAGGTGGAGGTGGGTGAGCAGGGAAAATTGACTCGGATGCTGTTTGAAATAGTCCTCCCCCTACTGCTGTTTGCTCTGTTGTTCAGCAGGGGCAACAAAGACAACAACTTGGCTGACAACGGGCGACAATGACATCAAATGGAGTTTCGCTTAATTATTTACATAGCGTTGCTTGCCATGGGGGTGGAAAACCGTAAAAAAATATATTTTGTTTCATTCCTACTAAGATAGGGAAGCTTTCTTCAATCCTCTATAATATTTTTATACGCCACTGCTTCAGAGTGGCCCATTTAGGAAAACTGCAGAAATTTCTTTACTTTCTAGTTATCTTCGGCATAGTTAGTGCTATTAGGAAGGATTATTTAATAATGAAATAAACCCACAACGCACCGTGTGGACTTTAGGAAGGATGCTATTACGAAAGTCTTTAAATCAGCTTACCAATGAAAGCATTTCTAATCTTCAATAGAGGTATGAAACTAAGAAAGTTCAATCCAAATGCTCTGCTCATCTAATCATGACTGGATTTGTGCAGATCTCATCGAAACCACTTTCGTGGCTATTGATGTGGTCTCATCTGTATTCTATAATTACTCAAATCCACATGAGATGAAAGAATCCTGTGTAATGCAATCAGATTGAAATAAAACCGACAAACCATTGAAGTTTGTTCATGTGATATTGCTGATTAATACTTTGACTGATAGCAAATGAATTCAGAGGACTATTCGAGTGCATGGAAAAGCATGACGCTTTTTATATTTTCATTTATGCAGAAGATGTGGGATGAGAAAAAGTGGGGTGCTTTTCTTTAGTTTAGCATCACAAATAGCATGTACAATATAAAAGAAACCAACAGAAAAACTTTCAAGGAAAGGAACACGTATTGAAGAACTAAAGGTATTGAGCTTCTGTAAATACATCATAGAATGATTTGATTTTCTTTTTAGTTTGTAACTAAGCATTGAAGTCAGTCCAATGCTTAGAATTACCCCAAATTTTGGGACTGATTGATTTATTGCAGTCATGCAATAAAACCAGAAAGACAATGCTGTAAAACGGTTCTCTATGCAAAAATTGGTTTGTCTTGCAACATGAACATGATTTGCTGGTTATACTCTATATGATTTTTGGGTTACACAAAAAAAAAACATCCAAAAGCGTACTCCGATACCAGGACCCTTTCAACAAATTGAATGCGGAAATTGTCCATGTATCCCAACATGAAATAGAAGAAAAAAATATTGAATAAGCTTCCGTTATACTTACTTTTGGTCCGCATTCACATTTGAGCACCCACTGCACGTCGACAAATTTGTTCTCGATTTGAATCTGGCGTGACTGCAACATCTCCTGGTCCAATGGATCGATGGATGCGCTGTCCCACAGATCATACCCGTGCTCGATGAACTCGAAGGGGTCACCCGAATTGAGCGGGCAGAGAAGCTCAACCTGGAAAAATGGATAGAGAATGCGTCGATCAGAAGGTTGTGTTGTAATCAGGATTTAAAAATAAGGAACTTTACACGTTATGTAATATTGATAACTGGATACTATCAGTTTTTTCTGACTAAATGTGTCTTGCTAGTTATGCCACCCATGGTAGCATTTAAAGTTTCGTTATGGTTTATAAACCAAAATTGCTACCACCAGTTTGTTTGTGGTATACCAGTGTCCTTTGTTTAGTGCATATCATTCTACTCCATTACTTTTGAGACAAAATGATGAAGTCGTATTTTGTACAATTACTAGTCTGCCTATAACTGAATATTTGTAACATTCGACAAAAGTAGGCAAATAGAATATCAAGTGTGCATTTTATGACAATATGGGAGGAAACTAAAATTTCTAAAAATTACCAGGAACTCAAAACTGCTCATTTGAGGCTGATGTTTTGTACAACTCATATCGCATACTAGGTGAATTGTCAGAAAATAATTCTGATAGGAATGTCATTGCTATCACATTACGAGGCCCATTTATAATCTCAATGTGACTGTTATGCGGTTATAATTACTAATGTGACAAAACAACTTGGTATTTTTTTTTTTCGAATTTTCTAGAACAATCTCACAGATTTTAGTTAGTTGATCGAAAGTGTTTATCATTTCATGACTCTCCATGGTATTAACTCAATTTCGTCAAAAATGTCGAATGTGACTGTTTTGCAGTTATGGGCAGCTTTGTCTTGTCATCAAGTAAGCTGTTGAAAAACGTCATGAAACGAACCGTACAAAATGGTAGTTTCATTCACTCCCGTTTTTTCAACTTGTTCGTTTGATATCCTGTGCTTCTTATATACACAAACACGTCAGAACACTTAAGTAACATAACTGTGGAAGAGTTTTCAAAATCCGATAACCCGTTTACGAGCCATTTTGTGACATACAATTTTTATTTATACAATAATAGAAGATAGATAAATAAAACTTTACCATTTTGCATAGAACCTCAATAGAAAAATGAACCAATATATATATATAACATTTGGAGAAAACAGTTTGTGACCATTCCTTGAAACAAGAGGCTTATTTTACGAGGTAGGAGGTCTGCGACTCCACTGATTCGGAATCGTTTACCTTGAGTACTTGAACTCGGAAAGAACTTGTCTCATCAATTGAAACCAACCTGAGATGCTGATTGAGTCATTTTATACTTCGACCTCCTCATCATCTAGGCTAAATAGGTGGCTCTTAGTGGTTTGTTACTTTAATTTACGCTTTCGACCGTAACTTATAAGCTTTAAGGTGGTTATAAAACGAAGCCACATCTCAAATTTTCAAGAGCACAAGACTTGAGAACCAAACAGCGCTCCGCGTTGAAAATTTATCCCATTGGTCACAACCAGCAAGCAAGCAATTTGATTGATTTTCAACGCCAATTTTTGACAGATTCTCAAGTCTTGTGCTCTTTAAAATTCAAAATTTGGCTTCGTTTCATGAACACCTTAACAAGAACAGATACAACAAGAGTACAATATGGTAGTTCTTACACCATAACACATCCCGAAAAAGTGATCTACCCGCGTTACGGGGGAAAAGGTAACCTCACTATCTGGGTAAAACGTGGAACCACATGATCGGGTGGGGCCCGATCAACGAGAGTATGTGCAAATATGGGATAAAAAACCAGTTTTTCAACTATAGCACAGAGTAGCACAATATCGGTCATATCAGTTGATGGCTGATGGACTAAAACTATCAATATCACTTGGATCTGACAACCAACAGTTGTGATGCGACATCGCACTCTAGATCAGAATCACTGCAGAATGAGTGATCACGTGGTAATTACCCACGCTATTAATGTTTTTCAGTGACCAACACACAGTTTCAATCCGTCTGCAGCATTATCAAGAATACCGTACTGATAAATTGCCATTTTATTTGCTTAATTTAAGGATAAACTTGAGCCATCAGTGATATCTATAGTCTATCGCCATCAATGCACTAGTGATGGAGTATAGAGCATGATGTTAATGTGATATGGAATGATCCGAATTGTATCGCAGTCTGCTATAGCATATTAAACGTGCTCGCTCAGCCCTTTTTTATCCTGCTATATAAAAGCGCTAATGGTTGCCCCAAGTAGGCTCGCTTTCTGGTAAGGATCGGTCGATTTGACGTTCAGCTTTGGTCATTTTATATTGAATGCACCCAAGCCAAACGTCACATCGTTTGATCCCTACGATCAAACGAGGGTACGACAGGGTATACCCATTACCCATGCAACGATTATCAGCATAAGATATCAGAACGTTTAGGTTGGCCAGGAGGAGCAGGAGTAGAAACCGAATATTATAAAGTTTAGCGCTAACCGGCTGATGAAAGAGAGAGGCTTACTCTATATGTCTGATTTATTTATTTATTTCATGTCGTCAATCAGAAGTAGACCATTTTGTTACAATTTTACACTTAATATTATATAGTTTGAAAACGTTATTTTCTTAATCTAGTTCGAATTTTGATATGACATAAATTTTTGTTTTAGTTCCGATTTCGTCATAGTAAAGTCAATGGTTTCGCAATGTTTATTGTAAACAGACATTATTTGATTTAAAGGCTCAAATTTGGCATAATTTGTGCGGCTTTTTTGCCACTTTTAAAGATCGGCACTAAAAATGAGCTTTTCCATGTTTCAGGGAAACTACCTGATTGCAGAGACATATTGTAGAGCCAAAATAGCGGAGATGCAAGTTCGATTGATAACATTTTCAAAAATACAGGTGGAATCCCGTCAGGTCCAGCACCTTTGGAGACATCTAGACTTTTTAGTGCATCTACAATATCATGTACTTTGATTTGATTGACGCAAATGTCATTTGGGATTTCCGGAAGAAATGAGAAATATTCACGATCTCGATTATTTTCCGAATAAGTAGTGTAAACGTCTTGAAAAAATGTTGCAAACAGATTGCAGCTTTCTTCAGGGTTCACACCAATTTTATCATCAAGGTGCATTTCAGATGGAAAGTTGTTAGATTTGGTTTTTGTTTTAACGTAATTAAAGAAATTTTTAGGACAGGATTTCAATTCACGCTCAGTTCGTTCATTATACTCTTCAAATGCGGTATCAATAGCAAGATTTAATTGATCGTAAATATTTAAATAGTTAATTAAATTTGCATCATTTTTACATTTTTTGTATATTTTATGTGCCTTTTGCTTACGATTCTTTAAATTTTTGATTTCTCTACTAAACCATATAGGATACTTTGAGTTATGATTCCTTCTTCTTTTTATTAAGGGTATATCGTCGTGTATAATGTCGTTTAAAATTTTGTAAAACATTTTAACGGCAGATTCAACATTTTCTTCGTTTCTTAACACATTTTGCCAACTTACTTGATTGATTTTCTGTTTTATATTGTCATAATTTGCTGAACGATAATCATGAACTTCTTCAAAGTCGCAATCTAAAGGTCTGTTATTTCCATGCACGAATAAAGAAAACTCAATAGCTGTATGAAAAAGTTCGTTTTTCCATAAGGGAGTCAATGATTCTACCACACAGAAATCTTCATCAGTATTGGTCATTAAGAGATCTAAATAACAGTTCTGCTGATTTTTGACGTGGTTAATATGGTTTAGACCTAGACTTTGAAATTGCAAAGCCTCATTTTCTCCAAATATTGGCAGCAGGATGCTCTCGTTGTCGACGTCTGGGAAGAAATCAATATCACGTTGATTGAAATCTCCATATATATGCACTTTTGTTTCGGGAGGAAATCCGCCAATAACATGTTCAACAATAAGGTAAAATTTCTCATAAACTATTTTACGAGCCTTTTTCGGCGGAAAATACACAGACACAAACACATGCGTTTCGCCTGCTATGTGTACTTTCACCCATACATGCTCAAACTCTTTAAATTTAGTGGTTTCTATGATTGATTCCATCGCCTCCAGAAATATGGCCATTTGTCTTTAAAAAAAGACACGGAAACCATCTTCAGCCATTTAGCTGCACAGACTGTAACGTAACACAAGACAACGGACAAGCATGCGTCGCAACTGCATACGCGCAGCTCGAGGCTATATTACCGGAAAAGAGTTAGCTTAATTTAGCCCCTTTTGAGGACTGCTGGTGTACAGCAAGAGCAGCCATCAATAATGGAAGGGAAACGTCAGGTATGTCAGGACACAGTCGACAAAACGATTGGATTGACGAAGAATGTAGGCAGTTTATGGGCCTTCCTTAGCCGAGTGGTTAGAGTCCGCGGCTACCAAGCAAAGCCATGCTGAAGGTGTGTTTGGTTCCCGGTCGGTCCAGGATCTTTTCGGGTTGGAAATTTCCTTGACTTCCCTGGGCATAGTACCTGCCACACGATAAACGAATGCACAAATGGCAACTTTGGCAAAGAAAGCTCTCAGATAATAACTGTGGAAGTGCTCATAAGAACACTAAGCTGAGAAGCAGGCTATGTCCCAGTGAGGACGTTAATGCCAAGATGAAGAAGAAGTAGGCAGTTTCTGGAGGACAAGAATGCAGTATAGGTGCTAATGCTGCAGTAAGGGACCCGGCAGCACGTGGGCCGTTATAGACGGAAACGACAACAGTGGAACCGTTTCTATCGTTAGAAAAAAAAAACGTCTGGAGAAAGCGAAGATCGCTATGCCGGTTTCAAGAAACGTGGAAGTTTTCGTGGAAGCTTCCCGCACAGGTGTCGTGCCGCAAACCCAGATGCACAGGCATAGGGAAGGGAGCACAATGAAGGACGAAAGCATTGGTGTTCGAAAGGAGGCAACACTTCGATGGAGACCTGAATGGAGCTGAGAGCGCATGCACGGAATGTTAATATGGCGGAGGAAATATCTGCATCAGTACTGTGGACGATGGAAACCAACCAGCTCCGCTTTGAGCTAAGATAAGAATGCCTTCCAGCAGCTCAAGAGCAATAATGCTGTTGGTAAGAATGACATCGGAGCTGAACTTATCAAGATGGTCCGTGATAAGCTGGTCATTTATCTGTACGCTATGGAAAACCATGACGAGAAAAACTTAACAGGGAAGCTTGCAATAGTGATACAAACTTCGACGGATGGTGTGCAGAACTGTGTGTTCGTTTGAACCCTGCCAAACTACAACGAGTTGATGGACTTTCGTGTTATTCGTTGTGCTGCAAGATCAGCCATTAATGATGCAGCCGAGAGCAACGTCAGGTACGTGGGACGGAGTCAACGGAACGATTGGTTCCACGAGGAGTGTAGGCAGATTCTGAAGTAGACAAGGAAGAAGAAAAAAGCAGCGCGGGCGGTCATGCTGCAGCAATGTACCCGGCAGAACGTGGAACTTTATAGAAGGAAACAGCAACAGTAGATTCGCCACCTTCGGGAAGAAAAACGTCGCCTGGAGGAGACGGAGTGCGAGGAGATGGACCAGCTTTGCTGGTCTCAAAAAACGCGTAAGTTCAATCAGAAGCTAAACGTATCCCGAGCTAATTCGTAACGCGAATCGAGAGGTATAGCGATAAGGAGGGAGCATATTTACGGACGAACGTGAGGTGGATCGAAAGGTGGAAGCAGCACTTCGTCTAACATCTGAATGACGCTGATAGCACAGGCAATGAAGGTCGGGAAAACGAAGGTAATACCTTCGTCAGTACTGCGGACGATGGAAATCAACCAGCCTTAACTTTGAGGGATGCGAAGGATGTCATTTACAAGGTCAATAACAATAAGGATGATATCGGAGCTGAACTCATAAATACGGGCCCGGAGAAGCTGGCCTTTGTCTGCACCGGCTAATAGGCACAATCTGGGAAACAGAACAGCTAACGGAGAAGTGGAAGGAAGGGGTAATATGCCTCATCTACATGAAAGGTGACAAGTTAGATTGTGAGAACTTTCGAGCGATCACCATTCTAATATCTCAGATCATTTTCCGTCGTCTGCCACCTGTCAGTGAACGAGTTCGTAGGAAGTTATCAAGCCGGCTTCGTTGACGGCCGATCGACAACGGACCAGAACTTTACTGTGCGGCAAATCCTCCAAAAATGTCGTGAATACCAAGTTCCAACACATTTCCTTTTCATCGATTTCAAGGCGACATACGATAGTATCGATCGCATAGAGCTATGGAAAATCATGGATAAATTAGCTTTCCCGAGAAGCCAAATTGTTTGAAGGTTTCAGACGAACACTCCAGTTCATTTGGATCCCACCGGGGACAACGACAAGGTCATGGATGCTCGTGCCTGTTGTTTAATACTGCGCTAGAATGTGTTATGCGGAGAGCAGAGCTTAACAGCCGGAGTACGATTCTTACGAAATCCAGTCAATTTGTTTGCTTCGCGGATGATATGGACATTGTCATCCGAACATTTGAAAATGTTGCAGACCTGTAAACCCGCCTGAAACGCGAGACAGCAAAAGTTGTGCTACTGGTGAATGCGACCAAAACAAAATACATGCTAGTTGGTGGGGCCGAACGCGAAAGGGCTCGCTTAGGTAGCAGTTTTGCGATAGACGGAGATGTGTTCGAGGTGGTCGACGAGTTCGTCTACCTTGGATCCTTGTTGATGGCTGACAATAACGTTATCCGTGAAATACGGAGGCGCATCATCAGTGGAAGTCGGGCTACTACGGCAACAATGTCGTAAAAACTGGAGTTAAGAAACAGATAGTTTCCAGCTTACTGGTGGGACGAGATGCTTAGCATTCTAAGGACAGCTTGTCTCAAAGATAGGTAGCTGGTTCAGTGAGCAGGGACGGAGTAGGACAGAGAAGATAGCCGCATTCAAACTCAAACGAAAGATCAAAATTAGTACCTCAATTAATGCAAGCAGCTGTGCCAAGTTACATACGCCATTTTCTAGGGCTACGTTATGACAACATCAACTGAAATATGCCCAGCCAAAGCTGAAACTAAATGTTGATAATCTTCCCAAAGCAAGCATCCCTCAAGTTTCCATTCTCGATTCACATCTTCAGAAGGAGAAGTATGATGGAATCTTGACTCTGCGATGCCCAGGTGGGCAATGATGGATGATTTTGCAAGTAACGTGTTATTAACAATGATGCGCGAGACGCTAGTGAGCAATTCTCGCTGAAACCAGGCCGCCATCGGCACCCATCGCTAGAATTCCAATTTTATGTCACTGATCGCTTGTTTTCGATAAAACTTAAGGGTGGTCCTTTCTGTTTTCTCAAATTGGTGGACCCCTCGTACGCCAGCTAGCTGAACAGTTTGCGAAAAAGCCCATTTTTTGATAAATCTTGGGTATTTCTTCACGGGATATGTCTCATATTTCGCTTGGAACACATAGCAAACTTAGTGACATCGTATAAAGAAAGGATATAGCTTTCATTTAAACTTGAAAAAATGTTGGCGGCCATTTTGAATATGGCCGCCATCTTGAATTTTGAGCTTGAGCTTGAGCTTGATTGGCCGCCCGTGGATGCACTCCAGTATTGCCAGATCAGCTGCACTTACACAAGGAACCAACCGAATGACTGCTTGGGACTAACAGGCATCCTCAGTGTATAAGTGCTGGTGATTTTCTATTTTTAGGCAACAATGGCGCCTGCCACGTCAGAATGCAGACCAATGAGGGGAAGGGGGAGGAATTGATGATGCATTGAACTGACTCCCACGTAGACCGTATATTCCACTGCATCCACGCCAGTTCATGCGGGAGTGTATGGGGGAAAGGCATGGCAGAGAGGTTTGCTTTTGTGGTTAGCAGACTGCCTATGTATCAGGCGTAAGAATGGCGTGCGCGTGGAAGTAGGAAGCGTTAGGGAAACGGTTTCTTGTCCGTCTCTGGTTCTAGCGTTTGCTACGAACGAATAATTTGAGTGTGATATATTTAGAATGGAAGATAGAAGCAAGTGAGAGATATACAACTACAAAGTACGAGGAAAGGGACGGGCCTGGGATTGAACCCATGACCTTCTGCATATGAAGCAGAAGCGGTAGCCATCAGACCACCAACCCCGTCTAACGGCCGCCATCTTGAATTTTGTTAGAAAAATCGATTTTTCACCATTAGCGCACCGCTAGTTTTGAATTCTGAGATCACCATCAGAAAGCTGAGAAAAAATTGCGTAAGATAGGCTACAAAAATTAGGTGAGCAAAGGTATTTACCCTATGATATTAACGATTTTCTAAATCATGTTATACTATTTTGACGTATATGGCGAGTGCAATCAATGCAAACATAATTTTTTGTACAACAAAGAAACAAGTTTTCAATCGTTGGTGTATTTTTTGAGACAGATGAAGAATAGGAGTATTAATTTGAGTGAAAAAAATTGGCGGCCATCTTGGATTTTTACGCCATCTTGGTTTTAAGTAATAGGATGAGTTTTCACCTTGTTACCACTCAACATGTTGAATTTCAATGCTACCGTTACACTTATTCTTCTTCTTGTTCTTCTTTTTCCTCACATTACGTCCCTACTGGAACAGAGCCAGCCCTTCAGCTTAACTAGTTTTAAAAACATATTATCAAATAGGATTTTTTTAACGCTTGTTTGCTACCTGAATGATTCTTCTACATATCTTCGAGTTGTAAAATAGCATTATTTCTTTCATTTATTTGGTCTAAAACCATTGATACAAATGAACAATCAGTTGAACAGCTGAGATAAGATAAGAAAGATAGAATCTGATTGTTTTTTAACGGAGGCCTTATAATTCAAGATGATGAGCACTGAGATGGTAAAAAATCAAGCAACTGCTAAAAACTAATATGGCGTCGAAAGCCAAGATGGCCGCCAGTTTTTCTAACCTCGAAATTATATATCTGCCTTTCGGCATTACGTCCACATTAGAACAAAACCTGCTTCTCATCATTCAATTTCGCTATTTTTCACATGCATGTTGGGCGGTACTGAAAACGATACTTTATGACTTAGAAAATCAAGGAAGTTTTTTGCTTCAAAATTTAAGACTTTCATTATAAATTAATGCACTTTTGTCAATGTTTTACGTTTGAACTACAGAAATTACCACAAGGCTTACAAATGTCCCGACACGCAATCCATAAACTTCATACAATGAACAACAATGCATAGGGTAGAAAAATGTTTGTTTAATACAATCAATGTAATTTGACGGTTTTCATTCAATGAATTTATTTCTTCATTATTACTGAATTCAAAGATATGTCGAAGAATTATTCTGTTGTCAGAAATCGCATTAAAAAAGAAAATTCCTATTTAATAACCTGGATTTTGTAACGTTTTACGTTTTTTGTAGTTTAAAAACATTAATAATAAACAAAAAAATAAAACAAAAAATGATTTTAGTTTTTATAGCGTTGAATAAAAATATTTTGTTTGCGTTCGTAAAATGCAGCGATCCATGTAGCGTAAGCATATGTGGATTGCGTTTGCCATAACGAATTATGAAAGCTTCGCAAAGCGCCATGTACACATTTTGGTGGACTACAGGCGTAATTCAGATTTGTCGCCATACCTACCAAGCGCCATGCAAAACAGTTAGCGCGATTTTCTATAATAGTTGCTTTTTGGATTGAATAGTTGGACGGTCAGAATAGGCAGTTTCTTGGCGCAAGAATTTCTTCAACTCGTTCATTTCGCTACGAAGTTGGCTGGAGAGCAGAAGTGCGCGAGTTTAGTAAACCAATTACGTTTAATTAAAGTAAATTTGAAAAGTTAAAGTTTATTCTGGTGAAATTGAAGTTTAAATTAAAGGTAAAAGTTAGTGAGTGAGTTAAAGTAATAAGTTGTGTTAAACGTTTTGTGTATTTCTTTCTTTAGAGGACCGAGGTCCGTGAATAATTCGCGATTCTGCACAAAAGTGTTCATTTATTTTATTTCAATGCGGAAAAAGGTAATTATGTTTAATTATAAGATTGAAAACTTAAAACTAATGTGATTTCGCGTTGGACATGCAGCGCTCTGCGCTTTTTCCGTACGGCTGGATTTCTACGTTGACATTCGGCTTCCGTCCCCGCCGAATCGTGAGTTTTGGTAGTCCGTTCGTCGAGAATTCTGGAGTCCGTTAATTTTCGGGACCCGTGTGCAGTGCAAAGGCCCGCCTTTCGAAAGGTAGTCAAATGGAGGCGCGAGTGAAGTCGCTAAAGTACTTCTATAGCGAATTTTCCTCCTTCGGACGCCAATTGCCGAAGGTAAAGGTCCCATTACGTCATCTCTGGGGGACCCATTTCCGAGAGTTCGGTTCGTTGAAGCGTGACGCCAATTGCATGCCGCGAACCTCGATCCTAACCCAAAGATAGGGCGACATTACTCCCCGCTCGGATTAGCGGACAGGTACGCGAAGCCGGGTCGCTGGGTACGTGTTCCTCTATTAGCAGGAGCGGATCGTCCCGGGTATTAATAGGTAAACTCGCCGTCTCACTCTCGAGATCCGAAATCGGAAGCTTCCGTTCCAGCCGCCATACCCTCCGCAATTTTATTTCGGCCATTTTGCACGGGTCAATTCTTCGCTGCCCGCCAATTTGCAGCACGGACACGCCGGTGGTCGCCATCTCGCTACCGCCATCGCCGAGTTCGATCGTCGCCATCATCGAGTCTGCGGAGTCGACGTTCCGTTCCCCGTCAACGAGCCTTCATCGAGTCAACGTAAAAGCCTGCGCAAGTACGTGAAGAGCTTTATATACATGGCCATGTTTGCTCTTTTCCCATTCCGTACGGTTTTCCTTTGTCCAACCCGAGTGAATGGTGAATTCGATTCCTAAAATAAAAGTTTTGAAGAAAGATTAGTTACCTTTTCCGTTACGTTTAACTATGCTTTAAATAAAAACTACTCACTAACTTACATTACGTTTCGTTCCGTTTATGAGTTCATTTGAGTAAGCATCCTCTTCTGAATCCCCTTAAACTTTAAGGCTGTGGAGGAGTAAAAGTCATTCTTGCGTTTGATTTTCTAGTGTTGTTTACCAAGAACCGTTCAAAACTCTCCCAGAGAGAAAAGTCTCTAAGCGTCGGGCATATCTGAACACGACTGGTGGTCTCTCATTGAGAGTGGCGCTTAAGCCACCGAGTTTGCTAATAATCTCTAGTATAGTTTTACGAACGGTTACTATTTATAACTAATAAAGCTGAGTATCAGGCTCGGTTCCAGTAGGGACGTAACGTCAGTAAAATGAAGAATAATAAGAAGAAGGGTATACGATACCTTTTTTTATTGGTAGCCTCTAAATTCGACATGCTGAGTGCTATCAAGGTGCAAAATTAATTCTATTACCTAAAATCAAGATGGCGTCGAAATCCAAGATGGCCGCCAGATTTTTTCACTAAAAATAATATTCTTATTCTTTACTCGACTCGAATAAAACACCAAAGGTTGAAAACTTTTCTATTTGTTGTACAAAAAATGATGTTTGTATTGATTGCACTCGCCATATACGTCAAAATCGTATAACATGATTTATAAAATCGTTCATTTGATAGGGTAAATACCTTTGCTTACCTAGTTTCTGTAGCCTAGCTTACGCAATTTTTCCTCAGCTTTCTGATGGTGATCTCAAAATTCAAAGCTAGCGGTGCGCTAATGGTGAAAAATCGATTTTTCTAACAAAATTCAAGATGGCGGCCAAATTCAAAATGGCCGCCAACATTTTTTCAAGTTTAAATGAAAGCTATATCCTTTCTTTATACGATGCCACTTAGTTTGCAAGCGAAATATGAGACATATCCCGTGAAGAAATACCCAAGATTTATCCAAAAATGGGCTTTTTCGCAAACTGTTCAGCTAGCTGGCGTACGAGGGGTCCACCAATTTGAGAAAACAGAAAGGACCACCCTTAAGTTTTATCGAAAACAAGCGATCAGTGACATAAAATTGGAATTCTAACGATGGGTGCCGATGGCGGCCTGGTTTCAGCGAGAATTGCTCAGTAGAAATTGAAATGTCAGTGAAGCAAATAATACCTACATGCATTCGAGAACTGGATGAGTGGAGTCCACTAGTCTATAAGTATTAGTATTTGGTCTATATTTTCATAATTGGAAAGTTTTAAATATTCTATCGGGGATTTTTTTTTTCCATACATTTTGTATGAGCTGAAATGCGTCAAATAACGTGATTTTCATGGGTTTTAGTATGAAAAATAGCTAAAAAATTGAAAAAAAAAACAAAATTTTACCGATGGAATATTTTAAAGCCTACTGATCATAAAAATATAACCCAAATACTGAACTCTAGTGAGAAAAAAATCTGATGTACATTCGATTTTAATAAACATCTGGTTCAGAGATAGCGTGACCGCCACCACCTCACTCAAATGCATTTCAATGTGGATACCGTACTCCCTCGTTAATTTGAACAGTACCTCATGCAAAACCATTAGGGTTCATTTTTAATTTGAATATCTAGTCACCCTAGAAACGTGTGTCTGGAAACCTCATCCACTGTTTTGTTTTGATTCTGCGTTCCGTTTCACAGCGTTCCATTCTACTTTACTCCGTTCCATCAATGTTATGGATTTTACTCAGGTGGCGCAGATCATAAATACGTGCTACTAGTTCTCTGTTTACTCTCTCGCTGTTCTTATGCAGCGCAAATAGTGACGTCACTATTTGCGCTGCATAAGAACAGCGGGATAATAAAAGAGAGAACTAGTGGCACGCATCAATGATCTGCGCCACCTGAGTAAAATCCATAACATTGCCGTTTCATGAGCTAAATGACGTTTGAACCATTTTTAATCTGAACGATGTGCAAATCTGCGGGGTACAAATTATAAAGTGTTCAGATTAAATCTGGTCAAACCAACGAGGTTACACGGTACTCAATTGACTTGGCCAGAGTGGATTTAAATAAGAGTGGAGTCAATGTCAAAATTGGAACAGCGGCGAACTGTAAATTCCAAACAAATCCGCATTCCAATTGAGCAGGAGACCTGTCAAACTTGGAACATGACGTCACTCTTGTTTACAGGCAATCTAGACTTGGCTACTGTCAAATCTATTAGGTGGGATAGGGGTTGCCATATACGTGGCGGAGTCAAGCTGCAGATAGCTCATCACGAAGCACCTGAACTTCAAAGGCAATGAACGCAATAGCGAGAATTATGCCAAACTTTGACGGTAGGAGAAGCAGTACGAGATATTTGCTAGACAGTGATTCATGGTCGATACAGCGGAATGAAGTTTCTGTCTGGGATGCGGCGCTGTAAATTAAGCAGAACCGTGAGAAGCTGAACAGTGTCCCGACTGATAATAGTGCGCGAGTGCGAAAATTATCTCCATTTACATCATCATGGCGTGAACTAGAAAGTGCAACCAGCAAAAGAAACAACTGAAACTTGCGAAAATTTTACCGAATCAATTCAGGAGCAAGACCGTGCGGAGAAAGGAATGACATATCTCAAACCCGTCGACGTGTGTGGATAGAAAACACGGAACTTCCAATTGATGCAGGTCCTGTCGGGTCATGGATGCTTCTGGAAGTATTGCTGTAAATTAGGGCACGTCTGCCCAAAACTCACCGCAGTTTAGTATTTGGTGTGGTGTTTGACTGCCACAGACTCGCAGACTTTACTATACAAGCGATAATGCAGATCATGTATCCGATGCTATGGAAATGCCGGAAAGTTCAGAGGACATTGAGCCATGATCGGAAAAGGCTAATTCTACTTTATGATGATGATTGGTCATGTAGAACGAACGTCACGTTGAACCGTTGATGGATCATCGGGGAACTTGTGAACCAGAAGCCTTCCTTCATCGGAATCACCGTTATGACTTCGGCATCTGACCGACCTGTAAAAATTTACCGCCATCGGGAAAACGGCTAAATCAATCGTATTCTTGAACGGTTGAAAAAAGGCAGAATTACACAGCGTAACAAAAATGACATTTTTGCGTGTCTCAAGAATTAAATTATGTGTTTCTTTCTAATAGATTTGGAGCCGCTGAATCTGATGTTGTTTTTAGAAACGTCCCTGCACGCCACAATTTTTAGCTACAGGTCACCAAAGTTGAATAAAACACTGGTTGAATTGATGTTTGGGCTCATTCACAAATTTCATAACGCTGGAGGGGGTGGGTGGGTGTCCTTGCGGTGTTACGGCTCGTACAAAAACAGAAAAATATCAATACAAGGGGGCCCAGATAGCCATAGCGGTAAACGCGTAGCTATTCAGCATGACCATTAGCCTGGGACACGGTTATATGAAAAATTTAGATTCTCGCTCCAGTCCACTTTTTCGATTGCATTTAGGGCCCATAACAACTGTGCAAATTTTCAGCTCGATCGAAGAAACTATATATTAGCGCCAGCCGTTCAAAGTTTGTATGGGATTTACTATGGGAAAACTTACTTTTGCAAAGAAAAATCGCCAGGGGTTGCCCATTGATCTCTATAAAAATTCTGAACACATATCATGATAGGTATTCCTATGATGAACAACATTGCTGAAGACCGCAAAGCAATCCGATGCTTGTGAAAGAAGTTATTAAGCATAGACTATTCTGGAATTTTGCCCGATTTTGTTATTATTGTTATTCCTTTACTTGTTAATCAACGACGCCTTGCCAATAGGTTTTCATTGAATAACTTTTTTCACAAGTGTCGGATTGTTTCGCGGTCTTCGGCAATATTCTTCATCGTAAAAATACCTATCGAGGTAAGTGTTTAGAATTTTTATAGAGGTCAATGGGCGACCTCTGGCGATTTTTCTTTGCAAAAGTAAGTTTTTCCATAGTAAATCCCATACAAACTTTGAACGGCTGGCGCTAAAATATAGTTTCTCCAATCGAGCTGAAATTTTGCACAGTTGTTATGGGACCTAAATGCAATCCAAAAAGTGGACTGGAGCGAGAATCTAAATTTTGTCCCACACTAATGACCATGCTGAGGGTCGTGGGTTCGAATCCCGCTGGTCGAGGATCTTTTCGTAAAGGAAATTTTCTCGATTCCCAGGGCATAGAGTATCTTCGTACCTGCCACACGATATACACATGCAAAAAAATGGTCAATCGGCAAAGGAAGCTCTCTGTTAATAACTGTGGAAGTGCTCATAAGAACACTAATCTGAGAAGCAGGCTTTGTCCCAGTTGGGACGTTACGCTAGAAAGAAGAAGATCAATACAAAAAGCTTCACAAGGGGGTGGGTGAGTGTCCAAAATGGTCATTTTTAGCGTTATGAAATATATAAACAAGCCCTTTACATGAAATTTAAAGTACGGTTTATCAAATTTGTTGAGATCCAATTCAGCAAACATGCAAAATTGGACTTCAACTTTTATTTTAGATATAGGTTGAAATTGCAAGATAAAATTGAGATTAAATCGATTTTTCAACATGCTTGCAGTTTCCATATAAAACTCTTTGTTTCTCTTAGACAATACTTATCTAAAACACCAAAAAATAACTTTTGATCCTCGATAGTATTATGAACTTTTCTGATAAGTATTATTGTACACATAAAGTTTGAATTCTGTTGTAAACTAAGCAAATAAAATTATACACAAGCTAGCAAACTTGCATGCAAGTTGGCTGGAATACGCAAATTTTGCATTTTAACAGCCAATATCTCAAAAACTAGACGTACTGGTATTTTTTTTGCAAACGGCAATTGATTCAGCAACCATTAATTAAGTAAATAGCGGTATTTTGATGTTTGAGATAAAAACGGGTTCCGCAGTGTTATCAATGCACTTATTTTCATGATGACATACCCAATGAGTTTGTGGTGACAGACAGAATTCAAAAAAATGTGAAAAAGCACTCACCTGAATGGTTGTAGTAATTGAAGGCACACAGCACATATTTGTATCCTGACAGTGGCCGCAGCTCTTCGGCCGGTACAACTTCCGGGAGACGCATGGTCCCAACCGCAGCCGAGAGGAGGAAGTTCGCTGAATGCTTCGGCACTGATGTCCTTTCTGTAGTTCAGAGAAGCAGATAAGAAAAAAGAACATGGTAAGATTAAATGTCGTCGCTACTGCTACATGCCTTTGCTCCAGTGTTGTCCCGATTTATAATGCGGTGGCGTGTACTCATGTTCTCGCTCGTTGGAGACAAAGAAAAATCATTAGATAATTACGTGCATTCTCTCAAGGAAAGGTAATTATCCCCTTGGACCATCCAATCCACCAACACACATACACGGCATTATTTACGGACATGGTGCAAAGCTAGCTCAGGGACAAAACTCACCCTCCTGCGATGTTCCGGCTCGCTCAGCAGTAGCAAACTATTAGCAACAGGATAACGGCCCTCGTGGTTGTACTTTTTGCTGCTGTCACTGATATCGCGGCCACTTCCCACCACCGTCAGCGCTTCACCGTCCTCGTAATCATTAACGATGCCACTGTAGTAGTTATTGTCCTGTCGGTTGCACTTGTGGTTCTCGCAGAGCCTGACCGTGCTGAGCCTCTGGCAACCCGGCGTCGTGGTTATGTTCCGGGTAGAGATTCCGATGCCACAACTCTGCGAACACGGTGACCACAGCGATGTGGACGAGTTATAGCAGGTTGCGTTCACTGATGGACATCATGTAAAGTAGAGAGATGCATGCGAAAAAACATGATGAGAGATTTTACACCATAAAATGGACGCATATTGGGCATAAAGTCGTTTGGCATAAGGTCGATTGACATAATGGTCATTTGTCATGAATTTCATGGATAACTCATTAGTTCTATATCAGGAAGGGTGCTTGAAAATCATTTTCAAAATTTTACTTTGAACCCTCTGCAGAGTTTTCTCCCTGGTATTACAACAGCTAGTGCATATTGGTACAGCACACAACATGACTGTCCTGAAAATTCGTTTGAAGATGTTCTTAAGACAAAGCTTTGATTTCTGTTAATAAGTGGATACATTCATTTTACATATTTGTGACATTTGGCCTGAATGCTATCAGTGTGATTAAATTTTTATCTAGCATGAATCCAAAATACTTAACTTCATCTGACCAATTTATTAGAATCCGTCGCATCGTAAAGAGATTTTGGTTTATGCGGGAATATTATTGAGTTTCGGAAGTATTAAAAGATTCCATTTTTGCAATTTTTTTCTGTTCTGATGTAATTCACGTGAGTCAAGTGTGTGTTGTTACAATCAATCTTGATAATTGCTGCTGACATTCTATTCGTGAACATTACCTATTTTTAAGCGATGCCTGTTTTTTAAGATTTAGTCTTCAGTTTACTGAAATGTATAAATTTATAAATTGCTAAACAATCTTTCCAAAGATCTTTATTAATTTTGTTTTAGTGTGAGCTTTGTGAATTTTGCATTCTCCCAAATGGCCTTTGTACAAAATCACCTTTATGTCCAGTGGCGCGGGAAGTGGGTAGGACAGGTAGGACATATATTACGCACAGAAAAAACTTTAACGATTTAACAAAAACAAGATCCACAGAAAGCTTCAACAATAAATTAAACTGTTCATCATCTTTTCAATATGCATATGAACTCGATCAATGTTGTACTTATTCTTATGGAGAATGGTTTCTCATTCCTTGTGAAGCGTGATATGGTTTGTGCGCGAACCCCAAAATATTCTGGCTCGTCTGAAGAGCGGTTGAGAATATCTATACTGAACATTTTGGAAACTAAGAGTAAGTATAGTTATAAGAAACTTATTCAATCAGTAGAAAAAAAAAACAAATGGAGCAATTTCTGGCATTTCTGACTGCAACGACTAACTTTATTTGTTAAAAAATCGTCTTATATGTTCTGGGACAAATTTCCGTAAGCATTCTTGGAAGCAATTTATGAAAAGTTTTTGAAACATTCATTGAGAATTATCAGAAGATTCTTTAAGGATCTTTTAAAGAAGCTATAGATTAATCTAAGACCTGTCGCACCGTGTTATCAAAGCACTGCTGAATTTCTTGACAATTTTTTGAACTCTCAGAGTGACAAGAATTTCATGACTGATCAGAATCGTCGTAGAAATTTCTCTATTTCAATGCAAGAATTTAAAAAGTCTCTAAAAGGTCAATAAAGTCTCTGTTTTAATCAAAATATTTTCCTTAGTCTGCTTGCAAGATTGTACAGGCTCCATAGAAACCTTCAGAGACTGTATTGGGTTCAACAGGCTCCTCAAGAATATCGTCTCATATTCCTTGAGGAAAAGGGGTCTCCTAGTGGGATCTCTCCTGAAATTTTTCTAGAGATTTCTCTGCCAATTCTCCCAAAAATACTTCCAGCGATTTCTCAAAGTATGCTTAGCAGAATGTCTCCAGATTTTTTTTTCCAGGAAATCCATGATTCCTATGCTACTGCCTTCAATAATTTCCTCAGGTATCTTATTTTTTTTCAAAAACTTCTAGAATTTGCTCCAGATATTTTTCAACCAAACTCTCTTGTTGTTACTAAAGGAGACCTTCCAAAGATTTCCACAGAATTGCTCCCGAGGAAATCCTCAAAGAATCATTTCAGAGTTTTTTTTGCAAAAATAACTTAAGGGTTTGTTTAAGCAACCCTGAAAGAGTTCCTCCGCCTATTCACGAGGATTCTTACAAGAATTCATTCACGTTTCCTCCCAGGGACTCCAGAATTCCTTGAAGGATTATTTGAACAAATCTTTTTTTTTGTAGAAATTTCTCCAGCATTTCATCTAAGTATTCTCCAGCATTCAATCCAAACATTACCCCTGCAGTTATTTCAAATATTTCTCAAAATGTTTCTCCAAATATTCCCATGCAATCTTCTAAATTCTAAAAAGTTCTTACACCAGTTATACTACAGCAATTTTCCCAATAATTCCTTCAATCATTCCTGCGCAATTTATTTTAAAAAATTTTTTTACTATCTCAGAAAATTATCTATGAATTTCTGAAAGTCCAGGTGGTTTTTCAGAGGTACTTGTTCATTAAGGATTTAAAAGTTTCACAAGTTTTATAAGAGGTTACTTTAGAATACTCTTCAGAAATACCTCACGGATTTATGTTTCAGAAACATTTGGCAATTCCCTGGAGACATTCCTGGAAAAAAAAATCTTGAAAAAAAAAACATTCAAGCCTTACTTTAGAAAATCTCATAGAATTAGTGGAGAAATTTCTGTAGAAATTTTAGTAAGAATCTCTGGAGCAATTGCTGAAGGTATTTTCAGATAATTTTCTAGTTGTATTCTTATATAAATTCTGAAAGACAATTTCATAGGAAATCCCTAGAAATTCCAGAAGGCATTTCTGGAGAAGTTATTGATTGAATTTCAAAATATGTTCTCACCTGGAATCTTGGAGGATGTCCCAGAGAAATGTATGGATGAATCACTGGATACAATCTTGGACAAATTAGGACTTTTTTGAAAAATGTCTCAAAGAATTTTTGGAGGAATTTTTATGATTTTCAAAATAATCTTTGGAGAAACCTCATTTCTATGGTACTTCTTGGGGGAATTCAGGCTGAATTCTTGAGTTATCTCAAGCAAAATTCTTGGAGGAATTCCCTAGGAATATTCGTGGAGAAATTTCTTGGGAAATAATAGCTTAATGTATACCTTTAGAAATTTTCGAAGTAGTATCTGAACATACCTGATGATTTCTGATGAAATTCCTAGAGAAGATCATGAATTAACACGAAAAACTTACGAGCAGTAATACTTCTCGTAATATCACGAGGAATTCTCAAAACAAAGTCTTTGATCTTAGAGAAATATCTGCTCTGATGGTATCAAGAACCAAATTTTTATTCCATGGCTAGTATTAGGTTTCGTTTTGTTTTCTTGCTTTCTGTATGGTCTCTTTACGGCCTCTATTTGATTCCTTTTAAGTCTCTTTTTCAGGCAACAGGTCTTTAATATCCATTTTTAAGGGACCATCCCTGTAAAGAAGGAAAGCTTACTTAGTCTTGTGATAACGACTGGCATCCTTTGCGTTTGAGCTCATTACTTACTATATTCTACTTACAATTTTCAATTTAGGAATCCATCAGGTTAAAAATTTTCTTGGTTTCACTGTGCATTTAAGGTGAAGATGAATCGAAGCCAAACCTCAAATTTTCAAGAGCACAAATCTGGAGAACCGAACACCCGTTTGAGCTGAAAACTTAATCGATTGGTCATCACCAGCGAGTGTTTGGTTCTCCAGATTCGTGCTCTTGAAAATTTGAGGTTTGGCTTCGATTTATCTTCACCTTAATATTTGCCAACGTTTCTCCTACCCATGGATTCGAACGTGGACGCGCCTCTGATTATATCACACAGTTATTAAACGTTATTAAGCCAGATAAACATTATGTCAATCGACTTTATAATAAATAACCCTGTGCTAAACTGCATTATGCCAAACGACTAAACGCCAATAGGGGTTGGTACAATCAAAAATACGATTGAAATATAAATTTTGTAGCGAAATATATTTTGTTACGATTCACAATTTCAAAATATGATATCATTATTATAAAACGGACTTCCTTCGACATTCCAATCCCCACAATCAACCCTGCTGGAAGGGGTAATGAATTTTTAAGAAAAAATATCATGATAAGTAGCTCTCTCGTGCCCAGCATGACATCAGCTTCATCCACCTTTAGAGGTAGAAAGCGTTTCGGAAGGGAGCACAGATACCATCGCGCTAGGATAGAAATGGGGTCCGTTTGTTAAAATATTGCTGTCGTTTATTCCGGAGTTGGCTAGCTGGTAGAAAGTTCGGTCGGTCACTATTGTCTCCAACCATTTATCCCGGGTGCAACGTGCAAACAAAAGTCGGACGACAAATGAATGGAAAGTGTTACCACGGGCCAACAGACGTAACACTTGTAACATCCCCAGTTCACACTATCATGCTCTGGTTAGCTGTTTTGAACAACAAGACCTGCAAATGACAATGCACTTCAATCTCCATTTACATAAATTATATTTACGTGAGTTCTATTAACGAAATTCCATGTACGCAATATTACGCAATCGAAGATCTTTCGGAGGTTAATGAATAAGGTTCATACCTAAACATACTAAAGCAAATATATTCTAACAAATTTGTGTCCACCGGCTATCTTGGGTTATCTAAGTACTCCCTCGAGTTCAGGACTTCAAATCAACAAACTCGATCAGATATCTCTTGAAGATAAATCAACAAGGTTTTCACTCATATGGGCTCAAACAACTTTGTTAATTCAAGTTTAAGGTTTCCAGGTTACTATTGAAATCATTCTATCAATCAATAAGTATTATACTCAAACAGACTTAGGGCCGATTTCTTGACCTTCGCTTAAGCCGTGGACCACGTTTACCCATATTATTGATTTATCTTTAAGCCCTAAGCGGTGATGAAGAAATCGGCCCTCAATCATATATGTTCTATGAAATCTCGGAATCTAATAATAAACTTGACCAGTAATTTCTTGAAGATAAACAAACAAGCATTGAGAGTAAAGCTTGTTGGTTTAGAGATTACTGGTCATATGCAAATACATTCAATCTCGTAACAAAAGTTCCATATACCTAAAATTCTTTTTATGTACCCCCGACCCATTACGTAAATTAAGGTTTAGCTATAGTGTGAAACGTTGATCAAAAAGAAAAAAATATGTGTGTATTTCACTTTAAAATATAGCAAATTTGAAATGATCGTTAACTGAGTGGTCGAAGGAAATTTCCTCCTGTGTTACGTCTGTCTATCTGTAATGTTACTTTCTCGTGGATGCCAGCTTTGTGTTCTGACTCGCCGGAAAGTGTCTGCTGCTTGGCTTCCGACACGAGAATGGAGGGTTTCGAGTTAGCTCATCCTTCACCGCGTCGTATCCGTTGCGCAGTTTGCTAGATTAAGGCTGGTTTTACAAAAGGACAGCAAAAAAAACGCCGAGACCACCGTGTCTGTTATTTATGACCAGGTTAAAATTCAACTGGCTTAAATCCGACCCGGAGAACAATTGATGGTGCTTTTCCACTATGTACTGTTTTATTCGTCAACGTGATGTTGAGAATTATATATTTTCAGACCAGTTTTACCAAACGTTCTTTTCAATATTATACATGCTACGGAACCAACTACTAGATATGAATGTGTAGCTAACATTGACGTTGGTGACCTTAATAGAATACGGAAGATTTCAACTGATTTGTAGTACACTGCGTCTCAAAATGCCTTCCGCTCATTGTAGGCAGTGATGTTGTAGGAAGATTTGTGCTCTTGAAAATTTGAGCTGAGGCTTCGATGTATCTTAAAAGACAATTTACACCGTCTTCAGCCAAAGGCTGCACAGACTGAACAATAACGAACATTAGACAACGGACAACACAGAACACCCAGTAGTCCAGTGATGAATTTTTCGTTTGACGAAAATTTTCCACCGACTGGAGTGGGAATCGAACCCACGCTTCGTGTCATAATACGCTTAAACGGCTGACGCCGCTAACCGCACGGCTATGAAGCCCACAAATTTCAACTCAATATGTATACGAAATAGCACAACTTAAATGGTGTCTACAATCTTCTTCTTTCGTTACCAGACAGACAGAGTGAGGTTTTCAGCTTCAGCTAGCATGAGTAATCTCTATCTGAGTGCTACATCTGCTTTAGAGCCTTCTATGTAAAGTCGCAGACTGCGTGTTGTGAATCATCGGTCCACACTGAGAGTTATCAATCCTTCGAAGAAAGCACCACACTTCACCACGCAGTTGACTCAAGGCAATGACCAACATCAGCAGCAACTACAAATTGATTCAGCGGTTTGAGGTCGTCATCTTATCGAAGCGTTCTCTGAAGTACCTCAGCGGAATGGTCGACGACCGGTTTAGTTTAACAGCCATGACGAAGGCAGTTAATATAGTTAATATGTAGAGCTAAGAGCAGTATGAAGTATTTTGGCGAACGTTCCGGTTTGGGGTACAGCATTGACAAACAAGCAGAATCAAGATAGGCTGGCAAGTACAATGCGGCTCTTGACTATACGGGTAGCAAGCATTTGTCTACCACACCATGTCGTCGGACGCCGTATGCGTCATCTCTGGGATGATTCCGATCTGTGTTATTCTTCCTGCGAGTATCAGCTTATACCAGCATAAGAACACTAAAAATGTGAGGAACACGCTGGACACAATGACTGAGTGGCAGCCGGATTGGAATAACTCGAAGAAGGGAAGTTGAACCCACGCTTCAGTTTTAATGAGTCGGTTTGTACGTCTAATAAACACGGGGAAATTTACTTTTAACTGTCGCAGTTCTGGTCAAGTCACGGGTGGTTACAACAAAATCTGAAGAAATTCGGGAACGCAAAGACTCCGGCTTGTTCAGATGTTGAGGAGACACCGGAGCATATTATATTCGACTGGTTTCAAGATCCTACCAGGAACTGTAGGCGTTGTAAGCCCGTAAAACATCATGCATAAAATGTGCAGCATGAAAGCTCTTGGATAACGCTAACGTTTCGGTAATGGGTCATTGAGACCCCTGAGAACCGCAATCACAAGACCGACTGCGACACCTGTCCGATCCTCATCGAGAAAACGGTTTCAGAAATACTTTCGTCGTGGGA
Source organism: Aedes aegypti (assembly GCF_002204515.2). Classification (NCBI taxonomy): domain Eukaryota; kingdom Metazoa; phylum Arthropoda; class Insecta; order Diptera; family Culicidae; genus Aedes; species Aedes aegypti. The sequence goes on from NC_035108.1 coordinate 132,162,473, forward strand.
TTTGTTTTCCTTCGGGGTTGGCAAGAACAATTTTGACAACTGCTTGGATAGCATCGGGTCGGGTGATTCACCGCCGGCGCCACTCTTTGCTGAAGAACGATCGATCCACAGCAACGGACAATAACAAGGTTACGGAAAGCAGTGAATTGACAGTAAGCTAATGTCAGGTACCCGGCATAATAGAGAGCGGTACAAGAATGCGAGAGCATCCGGACAAAGAAATCAGAGAGAAAAACAGCGCCATCTTCCGTCATATGCAATGACTGTGAAGGTACCTTGCTGACAGACAAAACCATGTCATGCTGCAGCAAGGGACTCGACAGAACGTGGAACGTTATAGATGGAAACGGCAACAGCAGGCCCGCCTCTTTCGGGAGAAAAAACGCCTCCTGAAGGAGACGGAGTGCGAGGAGATGGAACAGCTATGTCGATCTGAAGAAACACGGAAGTTCTATCAGAAGCTCTACGCATCCCGCAACGTCTACGTGCCGCGAGCCGAGATGTGCAGGGATAAAGATGGGAGTATTTTGACGGACGAGCGTGAGGTGATTGAAAGGTGGAAGCAGCACTTCGACGAGCACATGAATGGTGCTGAGAGCACAGGCAATGAAGGATGGGACAACGGAGGAAATGGCTTCGTCATTATTGCAGCGATGGATATGGATACCAACCAGCCCCCACTTTGAGGCAGGTTAAGGATGCCATTCACCAGTTCAAGAACAATAAAGCTGGCCATTTGTCTGCATCGGCCGGTAGGCGCAATCTGAACAGAACAGCTACCGGAGGAGTGGAAGGAAGGGGTAATATGCCCCATCTACAAGAAAGGCGACAAGCTAGATTGTGAGAATTTTCGAGCGATCACCGCCTTGTTGACGTTGGATAACGTTAGCTTCTTTTATTTCCTGGTTTGAGACCGTCACGAACTTATGAAAGATTTGTACTGCTTAAAATGTAATCAATTTTTACACTATTTGTTGCATGTCAATTTTGATCATGGTATCAACCTGAAAGTTTAAGCATTTTACAAGCATATTCAGATTCAGGGAGCTCAAATTCATTATGTAGAGTCGTTTCAAAAAATAACAATAATCGCATTGACAAGTGATCAATATCACTCCGAAATGGGATTCCCCGATTTTTTTATTTTACGGGAAGATTTTTAGCACGAAAACACATTTGTTAGAAAATTTTGGCACATGAGCCAAAGTTCCCGACCGTCGTTCTTGTTTTTCTGTATTCAGTTGTTTGGCATTTTCAACATTATTGAAAACACACAAGATAAAACATGAAACATGATCAATTTCACCCGATATTACGGTACATGTGAACATCAAAACGTCAAAACCTTATAACAGCAATAAAAAATGTGCTTCTCTATGGAAAATAAGACAGGCCTCGATATTTACCCATTTATCAATAGTTTAGTCATGAAAATCAATAGTTTTCATTATTGGAGTCGATTCGTAGAAAGATTTCCGATCGGTTGGAGCAAGAATCTCGATAATCTATATGGGCGTTAGTATGTTATTAACAGTCAAAATCTAACCACTTTTCGTGACGCGAGCTATTTTCTTTTTTCGAAATTGTACCCCAGTATGTTGCCGTAAGACATTATCCAACGTCAAAAAACAAAACAAAAAAAACATTGCCGAAGACGGATTTCACGACAACTCGACAAAGGGATTGGCAGTACCCATTCAGAATTCAATGAAACTTTCTGGGTATGAAGATTATGTGAAACTAAAATACTTTACATACTTTGTTTTTTCAAAATCGATCTAGACTAACATTTGGAAAGGGTCAAAGTTTTTTTTTTACTTTTTTTATAAACCCGTATAACTCGAAAACGATAAGACCTACAAAAAATGTTGTATGGGGGACTGTCGTGAAATTTCCTGACGTTTTAGAGAAAAAAAATTGAAAAAATAAAAACACATTTTCTACACTGAAAAATAGTTATTTATGATACAAGTTGCAAAATGATGATTTTTTCAGCACGAGTTGTACATTTATCCAACGAGGCTCGCCGAGTTGTATAAATACAACGAGTGCTGAAAAAATCGAGTTTTGCAACGAGTTGCATACAACATTTTTTGCTATTACGAAAAATTTCGTTTCAGCTGGATCATTTCCAAAAGCACAAACAAGAATTTCAACAGAAACCACGTGGGCATACATCCATGTGTAGTATTATTTCAGTATTTTTCAATCGCGTAGGCTGCGACATAGTAGTATCTGCGAATGTCACAAATTTTCTCGTGCATATCATACAGACACATATCTGGACAAACATTTGAAAAGGGCCCAAGAGGTCTTGAGCCTTTTTTCAGAAACGTTGCTGTTGAGCCCTTTTTAGCGCGCCTACGCAAACTAACACCACTATCAGAAAGATTGATCTTAGATCTTCCTGATAGTGGTATTGGTGAGCGTGATCGAGTTGAAATGGGCTCAACAGCGTCTTGCAAAGTCACTGTTTACCAATGTCGATGTGCCCTTTTGAAATGTTTGTCCAGATATATTCCTTATTGGAGGACAGAAAAGGTAGCGGGTTCTGCGGCTACTTCTATGAATGGTGGACGATCCTTTCTCAAACCAGTATCGGTCAATCGTTAGAAAATGCAGCTCGCTGAGAATGGTTTTTCAGGGTATCCATGTTTCGGAAGTAGGGCGCATTAAGCACATCCGGATGCGAATCGAATGCATAACTTCCAAGGTTATGTATCTCGGATAGAATCTGAGAAAAATCCAACTTCGGCGAGAAACCGATTCTTTCTTTTATCGAACCGACAATATCATTATTCTTGCATCTGGATCGCACATCAGATATATAATCAGATGTTGTGGCAGAATAGACTGGGATATTTGGCTGACGCCTCCCAAACAGTACTGAAAAGTGCTATTTTTCAGCACCAAAAACAGTGCTGAAAAGTAGCACTTTTCAGAATTGTATTTTTGGTAAGAAAAGTAATCCATTATCTGGTGCATTTTATCTATGAAAAGTTGATTGATTTGCCACGGAATCGCAAAAAAAATATTCAAAACTTAAAAGTCGATTTAAAAAAATTGCGTTTCAGATTTTGATCATCCTCAAGCAAAAAGTTTCGTAATTAAATTTACTAAAAGTCTTCCATACATTGCAAATTGGGCATATTTTAGGGAAAAAAGTTTTTCTAACATCGAATTTTTTAAGTCCCAAAGTTTTTTTTTTACTTATTTTTATAAACCCGTATAACTCAAAAACGGTAAGCCCTACAAAAAAGTGTTGTATGAGGGACTGTCGTGAAATTTCCTGAAGTTTTAGGAAAAAAATATTGAAAAAATAAAAACACATTTTCTACACTGAAAAAAAAAAAATATTCAAAACTTGAAAGTCAATTTAAAAAAACGGCCATTTCAAATTTAAATCATCCTTAAGCAAAAAGTTTCGTAATTAAATTCACTAAAAGTCGTCCATACATTGCAAATTGGGCATATTTTAGGGAAAAAAACATTTTCTAACTTCAAATTTTTTAAGTCCCAAACTGAAATTTATTTTTTTAAAGATTTTGTTTTAAACCGTCAAATATGATTGTGTTTTCAAGTGATAAATGAGTTTGAATCGGAAAATAGATTGTATTTTTTATTGAGAATTGTTAAAAAAACGGAATTATACAGTGATTATGTTTTTTAAATGCAGGCAATCAATAGACTTCGTCTCTGCCTATGAGAAAATCAACTCCGTCTAACATTCCGACGGATTTTTATGGTTGGAAAGGTATCACAACAGTATTGCAAACATTGAAAAGTAACAACCTTATCCATACCCTATTAAATTCTCTTCTAGAAAAAGTTTTGTGAAAAAAAAACTTACTAAACGTACCTGCGTTGAACGCCAGATGAATAAGAAATAATGAATATGTTTGTATTGTTATCTACCTAAAAAAAGTTGATAAGCTCATAACTCATGATTTTATTTGCAAATAACAGTCTGCTTTTCTACGAAACAAAAAATACTCCCTAAAACAAGGTAAAATACTGGTAATTAGCGACTTTACTGAAAATTATAACGCTGCTCAAGGATATCACTGGAATAATTCCCAAGCAACGATACACCAACTCTAGATTTACCATAAAAAAGATAATAAATTGGAAAATGTTAGTTTTATTATAATATCAAACCCATGAATAGTAGCAGTTCAGCTATTTATTTCAAAATTGATAAATTCTATTAAACAAATCAAAAGTTATTTTTAAGTCAGATGGAGCTGCAGCTCATTATAAAAATTAAAAAAAAATGTCAGCTTATGTAATTTCAAGAAAATGCATAGATTGGAAGCAGAGTGGCACTTTTTTGACACATTCCACGGCAAAGGCCCCTGTGACGCTATTGGTGGCACTCTCAAGCGAATGGCAAAAGAGCAAGTCTTGCAAAATACTATGGAAACACAATCGCAACTCCACGAGAACTATTCGACTGGGCAGTGAAACAAACTGATACATGTATCACCCAATTAAATTTCTGTTATATATTTAATGAACAATATGTTAAAATGTCAGAGGAATTGGTGGAATTGTTTGATAAGGTTAAAACTGTCCGTGGTATCCAAAAACATCATTGTTTTATGCCTATTAGTGATACACAAATTGCAGCCAAACGGTATACCAATTCAGAGGATGAACCAAAAATATTCAATTTATTCAGTAAAGCCCAAAAATAATGTAAATATTCATGTGCAGATACTACGTTTTAGGATATTTAGCAATAATAAAAATAAAAACAAACCACGACTTTTTTCATAAGCATAATATTGACCCTTTCCAGACACCTGTTAAGATTGGCTTTGACCAAATAAGAAATTTAATATTATTATGATATCTTTCCAACCATAAAAAACTTATCGGATTTTTAGACGGAGTTGATTTTCTCATAAGCAGTTTGGTGCGAGATCAATTGAATTTAATTAAAAAATAACTCTGTATAATTCCGTTTTATTTCTTTTAACCACTCCCAATAAAACAAATAAGGGGGGCAACGTGGCGTAGTTGGCTACACATTCACTTCATAAGCGGATCGTCATGGATTTGATTCCCAGCCCCCCCAACAAAAAACTTCTCGTCAGTCCGCTTGAAAACTACACGAGCTTCACCCGTCCAACACCATGGCCGCCTGAAAGCGGACTGACAACTGACCCTCTTCTGAGCGAATATGCTCTAATGTACCTGGATATAACATGACGATCGACCAACGGCAAGGAATAATGGACTTCTCTCTGGACTCTCTCTGGAAAAAAAGCAACATCACAGGTAACATCGGATCAGATCCACAAATAGAATTAATCGATAAAGCAGAACAACTGTCAAATTTGAATTCGCTCTGGTGATGCCCAAGCTGGCGAATAAGAGCTCAATAGGTTAAGTAAAATGGAGAATAAAATAAAACAAATATGATCATACTTGTTTTTAATTATGAATCGTGGTTTACGGCTAACCATCCGAGTGGAAGTTTAACAACTAACGAAAAGCTAAACATTACATATAATTTGCAATCGGATTAGATGGACAAAATGATGTGAATATTTGCGAAAAAGTTACACGTCTTCTCAGTGAGAATCGAACTCACGACTCCCCGATCTCTAGTTGGGGCGCGTTACCACTACGCCATAAGAGGACCTGAGGTTTCTATTGTGTGGGCTTCCAATGGGTCGCGACGTTCTCAAACGACCGATTACGGAACATGAGTCCGTTGCTCGAAAAATACTTGTTTTTAATTATGAAACGTGGTTTACGGCTAACCAGCCGAGTGGAAGTTTAACAACTACCGAAAGCTAAACATTACAAATCTTCACATCAATTTGTCCATCTAATACAATTGCAAATTATATGTAATGTTTAGCTTTTCGGTAGTTGTTAAATATGATCAATTTTGTGATTAAAACTCATTTATCACTTAAAAATATGATCACACTAGACTTTTTAAAGCGAAATAAAAATAAAATAAAAAAATTCATTTTGGACTTAAAAAAATCGATGTTAGAAAAACTTTTTTCTCTAAAATATGCCCAATTTGCAATGTATGGACGACTTTTAGTAAATTTAATTACGAAACTTTTTGCTTAAGGATGATCAAAATCTGAAGTGGCCTTTTTTTAAATCGACTTTAAAGTTTTGAATCATTTTTTTTTTCAGTGTAGAAAATGTTTTTTAATTTTTCATTTTTTTTCTAAAACGTCAGGAAATTTCACGACAGTCCCCCATACAACACTTTTTTTGTAGGTCTTACCGTTTTTGAGTTATGCGGGTTTATAAAAAAAAAAAGTAAAAAAAACTTTGACCCTTTCCAAATGTTAGTCTAGATCGATTTTGAAAAAAAAAAACAAAATATGCAAAGTATCTTATTTTCACATACTTTTGACATCCAGAAAGTTTCACTGAATTCTGAAGGGGTGCTGCCAATCGCGTGTCGAGTTGGCGTGAAATCCGTCCGAAGTGGATCAAAAGTGCCAAGATAGGATCCGGCTCATACTAGACAAGAACAAAATCATCTATCCATAACTTACCGTCAGTGGTGGGCTGCTCGCATAGCCACACCCGGCAGCAGTGATCGGGAAGCTCCACCAGTCGCGCCCCGACGCAGATCGCTGTGTCGTTGGGTGGAGGCAGATTTTCGTGTGGGCAGAGGGTCGAACATGCGTGCCGTCCGTTCTGAAAAGGGTTCGAAACAGCAGAAAAGTTAAAAAAGTAAACCATTTTTTGGCGTTTGTAATCCCATACTCGTTCGGAAACGTAAACGAAAAAGGGCCATGGGAAAAATGATGAAAAAGCATTCCAGAATTGTCGCAACTCGAAATTAATGGCAGTAAATTATAATCAAATTCATTAGAGCCCTCAGCTGCCACTCGATGGGTATGGGTATCGTTTTCACCCGTGCTGGACGACATAATGATTGCGCGTAAATATTGGACCAGTAATTAACAAAGTTGAAATTTAATCGTCTACTCAGCCCACACTGCCGTAAATCGCGCTCACGTAGTCATTTGGCTGGCGTGGCAGTGACTCCTAATGCTTTCGATAAAGGATCACACAATGCACGTGGTGTAAAGGTAAAGGATTTTCCTTTAATGAAATGTAAGAGAGTGATGACAGGAGTAAATTCTACTAAACCAGCTTCTTTAGATCGATGCTTCTTTGCAACTGTATTTTGAAGCACAATTGAAGCAAGCGAAGAAAAACATCCCATTTGTATCGGTCCATGATCGACAATATTTCGCACGTTGTATAAAGCTTGATAAACAACAGCAACGAACGAGAGCCCAAAGAGAGAGCGATGAAAAAATAAACCGTTTTTTTTTCGCTGCAACTATTGCCGGATTTAGGCTTCGGGAGGCCCGGGTCAGATCTTTTAAAGGGGGCCCTTTTTCTCAACACTTTTTGGGATTCCACAAACTTATTTGAATTTGAGTTTTGAACGAGATGGTTGGTCCAAACATATGAGTGGCCCAAATTCAAAGTAGTGTAAGTGACATTGTTGGTTGTGAGCTATATACATTAAAAAAATCGACTGTTTTTAAGCTTTCCAAAATGTTTTGAGGTGATTTTTGCATCCAAGATAGAAAAATATAATAATTCGTAGGAGATTTGCTCGTTTTTTGGCTTCTATATAATTGGTATGAAGTGAAAAATTGCTGTCGTTTTCTCCAAAGCTCCTTTAAGTTCTATTTAGTACAAGTTTCCAGTTTTTCTCAGGTTGCCGCATTCTCTAAAAAAAAGGATTCACAGTACTAGCAAACATCAAGTACACGAGGCTGATTGACCTGAAATTTGAACTGCATGTTGAAAATAACTTCAATTTAGATTTGTAAATAAATCATCAAATTCTGTGCAAAAGTATCTAAGCTTTTAAACTCTACCATATTGACAAAAATGTCAAAGTTTTGTTACTTAGTTATTTTGAAAACAGAAAACATGCCTTCTGCTAAATACTCACATTTCAAAAATATTCCTGTTTGAAAATGTTGTTATTTTTCTCGAAATAGTATTTTAAATAGCTTACAAAATATAATTTGATATATTTCTCATATATCAAAACACAAGTTGTTTATGAGATGTAGTAAAATTTTATTATGTAGTTCAAGTTAATCGGTTCGTTAGAAGCTGTTATACAGTTCCCTAGACTTGGCTAGGGACTTGGCAGTACTGAAAAATATATAAAAATAATGACTACAACGTCACAAAATGATTTCTCTTACGCTTCAAGTTTCTGATAGAATTTATGTTTAACTTTTAAAGTTCTGATAGGAACCAGATAAAATCTTTGAATTGAATAGAAGAATAATAATTGATTACACCATACTGTGAGATTAGGCAAAGAAAAACAATAACTCAAACATTGGAAAGTTGACTTTAACGTTAGAATTATATGTTCAAATGTCTAAAGAGAAAATATTGTAAGGTATTTGAAAATGTTTTTTGTTCTTAATTTTGATTCCTCGGGGGCCCCCTTCATCGGGGGGCCCGGGGCATTTGCCCCCTTGGCACCCCCCCAAATCCGGGCCTGGCTGCAACACATGATTGTTACAGAGAGCTTTAAGTGAGATATATTCAATTTTTTTTTCAGTATTCAATACCTGGCCAGGCGAGTGATGGTTACACTGCGGAACACGTTTTTGTCTCAAGCATCAAAATACCGCTATTTACTTAATTAAGGGTTGCTGAATCCATTGCCGTTTTCAGAAATAACATAGCACGTCTAGTTTTAGAGATATTGGCTGTTAAAAATGCAAAATTTGACTATATCAGCCAACTTGCATGCAAGTTTGCCAGCTTGTATGGCAATTTATTTGCTGAATTTGCCACAGAATTCAAAGTTTATGTGTTTAACAATACTTATCAACAAAGTTCAAAATACTTTCGATGCTCAAACATTATTTTCTGGTTATTTAGAATAGTATTGTTTTTTGCCATATAAGAAAACGAAGAGTTTTGTATGGAGACTGCGAGCATGTTGCAAAAATCGATTTAAACTAAATTTTATCGTGCAATTTGAACCAAATTATATCTAAAATGAAAGTTGAAGTCCTATTTTGCATGCTTGATGGATCATATCACAAAAAAGTTCAATAAATCATACTTTAAATTTCTTGTAAACATCAATTAAACCAGTGTTTTATGCAACTTTGGCGACCTGTAGCTAAAAATTGTGACGTGCTGGGAGATTTCTGAGAACGGCATAAGATTCAGCGACCCCAAATCTACTAGAGACACATAATTCAATCCTGGAGACACGCAAAAATGACATTTTTGTTATGCTGTGTAATTTTCTGACCGATAAAACAAATGGTAGCTGCAAGTTTGAAAAAATACTTAAATGCATTGATGAATGAAGAAAATGATCTGCAAAGAACCCGAATTAGACCATAGACTTCGTGTCAACCCGCTTATCTCACATATACTTTGTTTAGTTAAGGAGGATTCTTCACGATTCTAAGGGATCTTCTAATTTGTCACACTCTATACTAATACAAAACGACAACTTTCCAAAGAAAGTTCTCAGTCAATAATTGTTGAAGTGCTAAACCTGTACTCCCGAAAATTAAAAATGGCACAATTTAAATGGTTTATAATAGGAAAACTGTGGGAACATCTGTCATAAGCAGCTCGTCACCGTTCAGAAGAGCATGGTCGAAATCAGCAGGATCTACATTGAGCGGACGTAATTACTCATGGTGGAAAAGTTTTCCCCTCTCAACAATCTACACACCCGTCCGTATCAGATTCCCTTACGGCGAAATGCAAATAACCAGGACAGACACTGATCCGCCTTCCAATAGCGGAGGGGATTATAAACTCTGGCCAAACTAGGTCATTCATCAATTATTGCATCCGTCCTGGTCGCTGTGACCGAGGTCCAAGTCCAAGGATGCCCTGCGGGCAAACTGGTGTTGATGAGTCAATGCATATTATAGGTATCTCCAGCACAGGGGAAGACGTGGAAATCCGACCGAAGTGAGACTCGAACGACAGGCGTCATCAAAGAGATGCAGAAATATTCAATATTCATGCAAAGTATACAGTATGGCTCATAAAAAAAATGCGAAAATTGTTTAATCGTGAATGTAGCATCCACAAGCGTTATTTTCATTGTTTTTGTTAGTGAATGTAGTTTCTGATCATTGAAGTATATTCTAACATAACTTCGCTATTAAGGACAATTTTTGTCATATTTTTCTTACTGTCTTACTGTTAATGTAATAAAACAAAGAAGTTCAAAGGTTTTATCCGCCCAAAGCTAGAAACAGCGTCTGATTGTCGTACACTCTGGTGATAAACTTTCCACCTTCAAAAATCACACGTTATTGTTGTAAATTTTAGTTTGTTTGGTATCAGAGGATGGAGGAGTTCTTAGAGAACGTGATTTTCATGGTCACATTAAAATATTTTGCCAAGGTCATAGTTTTGAGGGCATTTGCGTCTTTTAGGTTTGATATGCCTTTATTTTTTGTTAATGTTTAGTAAAAAATAAATACGGAGGCCTAGAACAGATTTTTGAGGATGAAATTTGTTTCTTCGATTAGAGACAACTTATATCAATTCTAGCTCAAAGGTTTTGAGCAAAACGGAGCAGCTTATCACACTAATATAAAGGTTCAACCACGACTCTTCAGAATGAGCCAAATTTTCTATAATATGTTTAAGTCTCCAATGACCCAGGTCTGAACCAATTCTATCATTTGCTATGGGCGTATGCTGGAGACAAGGCCTGTGGAGAATCTCACGCCATCGTTGATGTTTTAGAAGCTTTCATCACACAAATATTGATCTCGACGTCCACATGATAAAATTTGAAGGTATGCTTCCAATTCCTCTCTAGTAAGGTGAAAGTAACAGATAAAAATCATGTCTAAAGCAAAAAACTGAGTCTGAATAGATTTAACAATACAAGTAATGAATAATATTTATGTTTCATTCACATTTTCTATGTAAAAGCTACCATTAAACATGATATGACGATTTTCGCATTTTTTTATGGGCCATACTGTACATCCTATTTGCGAGGAAATCGTCTCGAAATCGATGGAAATGGGTTATGGATGGAAAGCAGGCGCTAGAGCTGAAGCAGGGAATGACACCTGGTCTCAGAAGGGAAAGTTCACATAGAAGAGATTGATTATTGGATCGCATCCATTCTGTGCCAACGAAAGGATTATGGGCGAAGGGCGATGAATTAGTGCGGAGGTGAAGAATGATAAATGAATTGAAGGGTTTCATCGATCGAAGGAAATTGGTTTTTATGTATAGGAACAATAACGAATGCTTGGAAACGATAGTAATAGTTCAGCTAGAGAAGTGACGTTCAATTTATGATTCTAATTTTAACTCATTTCACCGATGGTTGAAATTCTTACCATATATTTTTCAGTAAAAATGCGAAAGACAGAGAAACTGTCTAATTTTTCCGGTGCAAACTCCAAACAGTCACAAGCTTTCATATAAAATGAGTCCTATTTTGTGCGGCCTATAAAGAAAACTTCTTCAATATCTGGCTCGTTGACAGTATAACCAGATATTCCAATTTAAAAATTGTTGATTGTTTACATTATTTTCTGGAAATTTGAAAATTCACTTTATTTTTCGAATTATTCAAAATCTCTAAAAATATACTCTAATTTTTTTAAGTTTAAAAACATTCTAATTCGGCGTTCTAATTATTGTTGAAATTATGTAACTTCTGTTTACTAATATGTAAAACCTTAACACCGCTAGCGCATGACGGCTCACCATAGTAGCATGTCCGAAAGAACTTGAAACTATTGAGAACCAGAGCTACTGGTCCAAATCCCTGATAAAGGTGGATGGTTGTGAATCACAACTTGTGATGACTATGACCGTGGTCATCATGTAAAGAACAAACGGACATTGCTGTATCGTGTCAGCACCGAAGAGGCAGCCCCTCTAGCACGATGTAGGTAGCGCAACCCTGGTTAGGTGGTCTATCGAAGACTCTTCACCAACCAAGCAAGGCAAAAGTAGAGCAAACGGATTGATTTTACGGCAACAGACCCGGCAACGAATAAAGGACGATTGGAAACTTGAACTGCGGAATGTTGGCGTGAACGTGGCAGCTATCCAGAAAATACGCTGGCCGAGAACCGGAGAACGCGAATTCCGAGCGGTGGACCCCATTGCCAAAACTTCATTCAAGTACCGTAAAACGGGGTAACTTTGATAGTTTTTTCGAAGAAAACTTCAATATTTATGCATGCTGTTTCAAAGAATTACAATTTATATTTTTAAAACAAGTACTGACATCCTAACTATCGATTGCACTTGATAGATTGCCAAAAGATTCATTCTGAATGGATACATAATTTTTCATAAAATCGAAAGTCGGTTTACTGTTTTGGGGTAACTTTGATAATGAAGTATGAATCGAACAAGATTGAATGAATTACGGAACATTTCTCGCGGAACATTACTAAAGGACCTATGTACAAATGAGAGATTCTCTCCTCTCTCGTTCTCTTTCGATTATAACAGTGGAACACTAAAGATTTTGGGAAGTTTTTCACTATAGATCGAAAGTAAATTTCCTTGACTAGCGTTTCATACAAAAAACGCAACAGAAGAGATTAATGTGACTCAGTTATTAATGAAAGAGAAAGTAAACAAAGAGAGCCTCTCAATGTTAGATAGGTCCTTTAGTAATGTTCCGCGAGATTTATAGGGCGTTGCATACCTCTAGGCGTTTAACATTATATGGAAATTTCTGACTTAGATTACAAAAATGGTCCCAGTTTGTAAAAATGGTTTTCGCTTAGAGATTTGAGACCAAATTCATGTTCTACTATAACTAGGCTATCATGGGTAAGTGACGAACTCATTATGACTTTATCAAATAGTGGTCGTAGAACAGATTGTTTGTAAGCGTTGCAAAAATGCTAAAATCTTGTAAATTTCTAATATTTGCATAAAAAACCTCAAATGCACTTGATTCCAACGAAAATAGCTTTGACATGAAGTGTCATATTAATCCTCTCACTTTTGCATTCGTTTTTCTTAACTAATTGACAGAAACTTCGTTATTGTTTAGTATGTTGGGGGTCTCGCACTATCAAAGTTACCCGCATTATCAAAGTTACCCCGTTTTACGGTACCAAATCTACTACAGCGGTGGCGACAGAGCAGAACATGGAGTTGGCTTCATAGTGATCGGGAAGCAGATGAAGCGAATTATTCGGTGGAAACCGATAAGCGACCGAATCTGTGTATTGAGAATAAAGGGCAAGTTCTTAAACTATAGCGCCAACGAACGATAAGCCCGATGACATGAAGGATGAGTTCTATGAGAGCCTGGATAAGGTCTACGGAGAGTGCCCAAAACAAGACGTCAAGATAATCATCGGCGACGCAAATGCGCAGATCGGGAAAGAAGATTTCTACCGACCCGTCATTGGAACGGAAAGCCTTCATTCCATTACCAATGATAATGGCCTGCGGCTATTAACCTTCGCTGCTGCTAGAGGGATGGCAATCAGCAGTACCTACTTCGCACGAAAGAATATCCGCAAACACACCTGACGAAGTACAGGCATCGCCACTCGGGTGCCTGCTCCCAAATAGACCACGTGCTGGTTGATGGGCAACATTTCTCAGATGTCATGGATGTCAGGACCTTCCGAGGCCCTTATATCGACTCGGATCATTATCTCGTTGTAGCTAAAATTCGGGCGCGGTTATCCAGCGTCACGAGTTCCACAAGAAACAGAACGCTGCGCTTCAATAGACAACGCTTGTCGACTGTTGCGGTTGCTGTGCAGTACCGTCAGCAACTAGACGAGCAGTTGGGAAGAATCAACGTTGTTGGAGACGTCGACAGCCTGTGGGGGTCTATCCACGAAGCTGTGACAACAACGGCGCGGGAAGTGATCGGCACTGGTCAACGACGAAGACGAAACGACTGGTTCGATGAAGAGTGCCAGAGAGTGACAGACATGAAGAATGTCGCCAGAAGCCGTATGCTTGTGGCCGGTACCCGACAGAACAGAGAGCGGTACAGGGCAGCGAGAGCCGAAGAAAAGCGAATCCACCGAAGAAAGAAAAGGCAGCACGAAGAAAGTGTGGTAGCTGACGCTCATGAAAGCATGAACCGGAATGATATTCGGAGATTCTATGCAACGGTCAATGGTGCGCGGCACAATACAGTATCAGTGCCCGCCATGTGCAATGATCGAGAAGGGAATTTGCTGACCGATAAAACGGCGGTGGCTGCCAGGTGGAAGGAGCACTTTCAGCAATTGTTGAACGGTGAGAATGGAAATGTAGCGAGGAACAGGATGAACATTGATGACGACGATCAAGCTGTGGACCCACCGACCATAGGAGAGGTTAAAAAGGCTATCAGCGAGCTGAAGAACTGTAAGGCTGCTGGGAAGGACGAGATCTTGGTCGAGCTTCTCAAGCACGGAAGCGAGCAGCTTTACCAGTCGATCCACCGAGTACTTCTGAAGGAGGACGAAGAATTGCCCACCGGCTGGTTGGATGGCCTCATTGGTTGGATACCACATTGGGCCTCATCCGCCCTATCTACAAGAAAGGACACAGACTGGAGTGTGCCAATTACAGAGCAATTACCCTGCTGAATTAGGCGTACAAAATTCTGTCGCGCATCCTGTTTAACAGACTGCGACCGCTCGAGGCTCCTTCGTCGGCGAATACCAAGCTGGTTTTCGCGAGGGCCGTTCGACAACGGACCAGATGTTTAGCTTGCGAATGATCCTAGACATATTCCGGGAGTATAACTTGCAGACTCACCATCTGTTTATTGATTTCTGAAAATGGTTTTCCGGCGAAACTAATTAGGCTGATACGTGCTACGCTGGATGGTTCGAAATCAAGTGTTCGGATCGCAGACGAGGTGTCAATCTCGTTCGTGACGTTAGACGGATTGAAGCAGGGAAACACACTTTCGAATTAACTGTTCAAAATTGCACTCGAGGGTGTTATTAGGAGATCTGGCGTGCAGAGAAATGCACTATTATCACAAGGTCACATATGCTCCTTGACTTTGCGGACGATATAGACCTAATTGGAATCGATCGCAGGTCAGTGGAAGAAGCCTTCGTGCCTCTAAAAAGGGAGACAGCGAGGATAGGCTCGACCATCAATTCTACCAAGACGAAGTACATGGTTGCAGGTAGAGATAGAGTCAGGCATGGTGGTGTAGGTGCTGAGGTAGTGTTTGATGGGGATGTGTTTGAAGTTGTTGAAGAATTTGTTTGCCTTGGAACACTTTTGACATGTGTCAACAACGTTTCCCGCGAAGTGAAAAGACGTGTTGCAGCTGCAAATAGGGCCTTTTACGGACTACGTGACCAGCTTAGGTCCCGCAGCTTGCAAATGGAAACGAAATTCGCCCTGTATAAAACATTGATTCTTCCGGTGGCTCTCTACGAAGCGTATACGTTGAAAGAGTCAGACCGGAAAGTTCTCGGTGTCGGTGTCGAGCGTAAAGTGCTGGGGACAATGCTCGGTGGGAAACTCGAAAATGGTGTGTGGCACAGACGTATGAATCACGAGTTGTATCAAGTGTACAAAGATGCGAATATTATCAATCGTGTAAAATACGGCAGACTTCAGTGGGTTGGTCACTTAGTGCGAATGTCGGAAGAAAGAATTGCGAAAATAATATTCAGCAGGGAACCAGGTAGAGGTCGGCGGCTTCGGGGAAGACCACGAATACGCTGGCTGTACTGTAGCCATCAAGGTATCAAGGTACGTAAAACCTTAAGATGAACGCATGTGGAAAGCTTATAAGAAAAATTATAAACTTTAACAGAACAAGTGAAAGCAGGTTTTTTTTTATTGTTCAGAAAAGGTCTGATGAAATTTTTTTGAATCACGGGCCAAACCTGCGACACACATAATGTGAAGCGAATTTTTGTCGGTGCAAATTTTGTTTTTATGTTTTTTTTATAAAAGTGATAATAATTTCTTATAATCAAATTGAAAATCGATGTTTGCTCTTGGAAGTCAGGGGGGAGTTTTCTACGAAAGTTTGACAGTGCATGTATTAGGTATTGGAATAAGCGTGACAGAGGGGGTAGGGGTGGTCTAGAAACCTCGAAAAACGACGGACGTCATATTTGAATCATCCCTTGTAATAATCTTGTGGAGGATTCTGTGAGAATTGTGCTCATGATCATGTTAGAATGCAGCAAAGTATTCTTTAAAAATACCCTGAATCCTAAGAGAGTGTTGTCCAGGATTTCAAAAATATTCATATAAATTACCATAGAATTATCTCAGAATTTCATTTAGTATAATTCGGAAATCCTGTCCAATATTTCCAAATTATGAAGTCCCATACGTTGCGGAAATATAGTTAAGGAATCTATAAAAAATGTCCATATGATTTCGTCAGCACCCCCTAAGAACTCACTTTAGTATCATGTTCTAGAATCTGGAGCAATCTGTTCTGCTCAGAATTCTGTAAAAAATTCTGTAGTCAAATATCCACTTAAGGTCTACAATAGCCCTATTTAGCACGAGACATGAAAAATGAACTGTCGCACGATATGTATTGGAGTTCAATATCAATTGTCCCTAATTACAGGTTCCCTCTGGAACATCCGGTGGTCCCGGAAGTAGTCACTGTAGTCAACTATCCATTTTGAGTCTACAGTTGCCCTATTTTCGACAAGACATGAAGAATGAGCCGTCGCATGATATGCTTTGGTGTCAAAATCGAAATGTCCCCTATGCAAGGTTCCCCCGGGGCACTGGGCGGCGCCATGAGTGGCCAAATCTGTACAAGACTCATTTTCAACTTATAATAGGGTATTTTATGATAAGCTAGGGAGAAAACAATATTGCGCGACATATTTTGAGTGAATAAATTGTTTGATCCCAATTCGGATCCACTACCGGCACCGATTCCGGGTAAATGGCCATATATTGGTTGTTTCTGGACCAATATTAATACTTGGCGCACCAATCGCTTCAGAATTAGATCTTCTATCTTCATGTGTAGTAAAATTTTGATTTTTTAGCCGAGACCTTTGCTAAAAACACGTCATAATTTTACTGCATAAGACATGCTTCCGGAAATCCGGATTATCACCGGTATTCGGTGGTCATAGTTCATCTCCGTGGATGCACCTCAAAACTAGATTAGTTGACCCGTCCATTACTTCTTAAAGAATTGAAATCGGTCAATTTTTGTCAAAGTTACAGCATTCCAAAGTTGGCCCAATTTTTGCCTGTCCCAGTTATTTTGACAACCCCCTGTATATCAAATATTCCATCATTTGCGATACTTTAAAAATGGGGAGGGTACAAAAAAGGGGGGAGGGCTCCCTGCAAATCTTATTACAACTCTTCATATTGTATTTAAAGTTAAAAACATTATATGGCACATGAATTCCCCTGTCCTGAATATAAAACACTGTGTCGGTTTATTGATTAGATTAGATTTTTAACCCTTTGGGGCCTGATTTTTTCCAAGAACTATTATACAGTTTTTTGAACGCCTTTCAATAGTTTTGGTGCTCAAAATGCTAAACATAACAAGAAATGATGACAAATATTTTTTTGGTAGGTGCTAGGTCTTCCAAACTGCTCTTGAGTTTATAACTTGAAGTCTATGCTTGTAATAACAACCTTGTTCATCATACAAGGTGATGAACTGTAATCTACGGTATATTCTGAATCTTCTGAGTGTTCAACAAATATTATCAGATCATTTCGAATGTTCTAGATTATCTAACTTGTCGGGATGTTCAGTACATAAGATCTACAACTCGATGAGAGTCAGGATTTAGTGGTAATAAATTAATAACCACGAAACGAAGCACTTCCGAAACATGGTGTATTCGACAAAGTTTCCAGTCATAATTAGCGACATCTATTGGGAAGCATCCATAAATTATGTCACGTAAAAATATACTATTTTCAACCCCCCTGCTTTTCACCTTTTGTTTGAGAACAATTTGTGAAAACGTCAGTAGAGTCTAAATGCGTAAACAAGTAGAAACATGTTTTGAATATATGTGTTTGTCGACGAATCTTCTTCTTTTTTCTTGGCATATCGTTCCCACTGGGAGGAAGCTAGCTTCTCAGCTTGGTGTTAGTTTAGCACTTCCACATTTATTACCTGAGATCTTTCTGAGCTAATGACCTTTTTGCATGGATATATCGTGTGGCAGGCATGCGCCCATACTCTGTGCCCAAGGAAGTCAAGACTCTTTCCTTTACGAAAAGATCCGGTAATCGTCATACAAATCTCGAGCTCTACTTCTTTTTTGCAATCGTGCAACACGACTATCCGTGTAGAGGCGTCACTACTGTACTGTCGTTGTAGAGGCGTCACTAACTGTACTGATCGTTGTGATGGACATCCGACGGGAATGTGTGCATTGTAAGTCGGCACACGGAAGTAAATTGAAGACTGACACTCGGTGTATTGCATGTGATAAGTATACATGTAAGCATTCTTTTTATGATTTTCATAACCAGCTGGACTGAATTACAAGGCTTCAAGCAAATAAAACAAGTGATGTAAAACGTGTAAAAAACTTGTTTTTTATTACAAAACTCCAATACATATCAGAAGAGGAAGTGTGGTTTGGAAACGTTTCAGATGATTCGAGGTTGAGTGTGTTGTAGTTTTTAATAGCGTCAAAACTTGGAGGCACCAAAGGGCTAAAGAAGAACTATTCCTGAAGCATTCTCGGAAGGTGTTACTGAAAAATCCTTATAAACGCATCATTCTATTGATATTTACTCCTCTTTATTGATGTTAATCAAACCCTAGCAGCAAACCATGCGACCAGAGCTGACCCCCAGGTTCACAGATTTCGATTGGTTATGTAAGCGAAAACAACTGCTGTTACGGACTAGGCTACGACTGTAGATTTCAGGGACTGCTGCAGGGCATTGCGGATGACCCTGAGTATCTCAAAAGTATTTAGCAATACCATTTGACCACTCGGAAAGTTCAGTGAACCTGGTAGATTCTTCTTCTTCTTCTTCTTGGTGTAATGTCCCCACTGGGACAAAGCCTGCTCCTCAGCTTAGTGTTCTTTGAGTACTTCCACAGTGTGGCAGGCACGAAGATAAAGGGTGTCCACGATGAAATTGCCACACACAAAATTAATTCGCAAAATTCGAGTTTTCATCCGATTGTCATCAAATTTTCAGGGATTGAGATATAACTATTAAACTTCATTTTACCATTTTACTCGTATTTTATTAACAGTCCATACGGAAATACCCGCACCTTGGCCTTAACCCCGGCCATGAGATTCTGCACAACCTGTGAATCAACCGTTTTTTGCATGTGAACCCATACTTTCTTAAGTTCCTCGACTGTCTTCACTACCGTAGGTCGTTTACACACTTAATTTCCAAAAATTTGCTGAATCTCGGCAAAACTTTTACCGAGATTTCGGTAAACCATTACCGAATCTCGGTAACGTTTGCCGAAATCTCGGTAAAAAATTTGGTTTGCCGAGATTCGGTAAAATTTTAACGATATTTCGGTTAAAAGTTTACCGAGATTCGGCATTTTTTTTACCGAAATCTCAGCTGTTGGATTCTCGGCAATCCGTTTGCTGAGGTCGGCAAAATAATTTAAGTGTGTAAGAAGATGCTGCTTCATAATCGCCCAGTACTTCTCGATGGAGCGGAGCCCCGGAGTGTTGGAAGGGTTGAACATTTTTGGCACGAAATTGACCTTATTATCCGCATACCACTTCAGTACGTCCTTGGAGTAGTGGCATGAGGCCAAATCCGGCCAGAAGATTCTTGGGACTTTGTGGGCCTTCAGGAGAGGGAGCAGCCGCTTCTGCAGGCACTCTTTCATGTACACTTGTCCGTTCATCGTGTCCTAGGTCACGAAAGGTGCACTCTGCTTCCCGCACGTGCAGACGGCTTGCCAAACTAGGAATTTCTTCGCAAATTTGGACCTCTTCTGAGTGCGGACATGCTCCGGAACGCTGAACTTATCCTTGGCCGTGAAAAACAGGTTGTCGGGGATCTGTTTGAAGTCGGCCTTCACATATGTTTCGTTGTCCATGAAAGTATGGGTTTACATGCAAAAAACGGTTGATTCACAGGTTGTGCAGAATCTCATGGCCGGGGTTGAGGCCAAGGTGCGGGCATTTACGTATGGACTGTAAATAAAATACGAGTAAAATGGTGAAATGAAGTTTAATAGTTATATCTCAATCCCTGAAGTTTTGATGGCAATCGGATGAAAACTCGAATTTTGCGAATTAATTTTGTGTGTGGCAATTTCATCGTGGACACCCTTTACTCTATGCCCAAGGCAGTCAAGAATATTTTCATTACGAAAAGATCCTGGACCGACCGGGAATCGAACCCGGAACCCTCAGCATGGTCATGATGAATACCCGCGTCTTTACAGCTTCGGCTATGGGGGCCTTATATAACCTGGTAGATTATATAACTGAACTCTATTCAGCGAAAAAACACTGCCACAAGGGCAGATTTGATGTTCTGAGCTCCAGGATAGTTTGGAAAAGCTTTTGAGATTCTCAGAGGTCAATAGATTCCGTTTGAGTTGAAAATATTATTATTTGCAGCGTCGCGTTACGGAAATTTCCGTAGATCTACGGAATTGAGCACTTTCTACGGATCCGTAAGATAATTCTACGGAAAATGTATATTTTCTACAGAAAGCTACGGAAATTCTCATTATTCTACGGTAATTTACGGATTTTTCCAACGGAAATCTACGGAATTGCAATGCCGGGGATCTCTCCCCCCGCTTATTACTTTTCGTCTACGGAATGACTTCCAAAGAAATCTGGCATCGATGATTATTTCTAGCGCAAGCAACTACTGCAGTAAATTTCGAGAATTGAGCTTCGGGATAGTTTGAACGTCGTAGAATATCCCAGGATATGAAAAGGCATGTGAAGCAGCGTTTTTCTTGACATAATAGGTATGTATTACCAAGTACGAACATCAATTGTATTTACGAAAGGCATTTAAACCTACTTTTATACTAATTATTCTATTTGTCAGACTTCTGCATGTTCAGGATGTTCTAGGTTGCCAAGTAGTTCCGAAGACAGTAAATTTTATTCATTGGTTCTTTTTATACAGCCATTTTCCGACTGCGGTCATAGATGACCGTGCCGGCCCCAAGGGAAAACTTTGATCATTTTAGCGAGAAAAGTTACTGGAACAAGGGTAGACCTGAAGTTCTGAACTCCAGGGTAAATTGGAGGGCCTGGAATATCACCAACGTTCCTTGAAATAGCCAATTGGTCTGTGAGAAGGTTCAGTGAACATGGTAGATTATATAACTTCACTCAGTTTAGAAGGAAATATTACTGGAATAATAGTAGACCTGAAGATCTGAAGTCCTGGGGAAATTTTGAATGATCTGCAATACCTCAATCGTTCCTTGAAACAGCATATTGATCCATGAGAAGGTTCAGTCAACATAGTAGTTTATATAACTTCACTCAATTTAGAAAGAAAAATTACTGGAACAAGGGAAGACCTGATGTTCTGAACTCCAGGGTAATTTGGAGGGCCTGGAATACTCCAAACGTTCCTTGAAATATCTTTTTGATTCGTGAGAAAGCTCAGTGAACATTAAATAACTTCATCGTTTAGTAAGAAAAATTACTAGAACAATTGTAGATCTGAATTTCTGAACTCCGGGGTAATCTGGGTGGCTCGGAATACCCCAAACGTTCCTTGAATTAGCCTATTGATCCGTGACAAGGTTCAGTAAACTTGGTAAGCTATATATCTTTACTCAGTTTAGCAAGAAAATATACTGGAATAAGTGTAGACTTAAAGTTCTGAACTCCAGGGTAATTTGGAGTACCTATAATATCCCAAACGTTCCTTGAAACAGTCTATTGATGCATGAGAAGGTTTAGTGAACAGGAAAGATTTTATAAATTCACTCAGTTTAGCGAGATAAATTTCTGGAATAAGTGTAGCCCTGAAGTTCTGAACTGCAGGGTAATTTGGAGGGCCCGGAATACTCCAAACGTTCTTTAAAACATCCTATTGATACGTGCGAAAGTTCAGTGAACATGGTAGATTATTTAACTTCACTCAGTTTAGCAAGAAATACTACTAGAATAAATGTAGACATGAAATTCAGATTTCCATGGTAATTTGGAGGGCCTGGAATACCTCAAACGTTTCTTGAAGTAGCCTTTTGATCCGTGACATGGTTCAGTAAACATTGTAGATTATATAACTTCACTCAGTTTAGCGAGAATAACTACTGGGACAAGTGTAGACCTGAAGCTCTGAACTCCAGGGTAATTTGGAGGGCCTGGAATATCTCAAACGTTCCTTGAAATAGCTCTTGAGATTCTCAGAGGTTGGTAGATTCTATTTGAATTTGTAATGTTATTGTTTTTAACCCAAACAATTACTGTTACGGTTGTAGATTTCAAAGAGTGTGCTTCAGGACAGTTCGGACGTTCTAGAACATCCCAGGACATAGCAAAGCAAGTGAAATAGTGTTTTCGTTAAAAGAGTAATTCTGTATTATCTAGCCTGAACATCATTTATGTTCACAAACAGCATTTCACGCTTCGTATGTACTTATAGTTCAATTTTCCAAACTTCAGGATGTTCAGGATGTTCTAGGTTGTCAATTAGGCCATAAAGGCATATACTTCATATTTTTCTCTGATAAAAGAGTATATTTGGGACAACTTTGCTGAAGACAGTATATACATTTATTCATTGGTTCTTTTTTTACAGCCTTTTTTGTACTGCGGTCATATATGACCGCGCCGGTCCCAAAGGGTTAAATAAAAAATGCAAAAAGTTCAAGTATATTTTAAAAATGACCTGGGGCAGACACGAACATTCTGAAAACGCCATTATTTTTATACTTTCAAGCCCGGGGTGTCCGGTCTCTGTGCATTCATATCGACTTTTTTTGTCGAACAGTGTAATTGTAAAAAATCTTCGAAACAAAATAGCTTAAAATTGATGGATCTAATGTTGAAATAATCAGCCTTGGAAAGTTGCTATACACTACCCGTCATAGATACGGACTTGCTCGAAAAGTATTGCAACGCTTAGCTGAATATTGAATCACCCTGAAAAGTTTAGCGTCACCTCAAAACAGGAACATTCATAATGCTATATCTCGAGATGCTGATGATCTATAATGGTGCGGTCTTCAGCAAAGTTGTTCAGCAGTTCAAGGGCATCCAAAAAGCAAGTACATAGTTTGGTTCGCAATTCCGCCGCTATGTGGCGCTAGTGAGCATGTAAAATTAAGCATTTTAAGCAAGTTCTTGTGATCCACAAGAAAAGCGAGTCTTCGGCAAAATTGTTCAGAAGGGCAAGGACATTCGGAAGACAGACAGTTTAGTTCGCAATTTTGCCACTAGGTGGCGCTAATGAGCATGCAAAATTTAGCATTCTGTTTATTTTTATCTTCTGATCCAAATAAGATAGAAAGATCGAGTATTCAGAAAAGCTTTTTAAGAAAGTCAAAGACATCTGAAAAGCATACCGTTAGGTAGAACTTGTAAGCATATTTGATCAAACAAATTCTATCTTGGGAACCAGATGGAATTGAAAGCTCGAGTCTTCAGCAAAGTTGTTCAGAAAGTCAAAAGCATCAAGAAAACAGATTGACTAATATGTTTTTAACTTCACATAAGTTCTATCTCATAATTATGATAAGGAAGAATGTTCAAGTTTTTGGGAAAGTTGTTAGAAAGTCAAGGTAATCCGAAAGGCAAACAGTTTAGCTCGTAATTTTGTCACTAGGTGGCGGTAGTGAACACGTTGAAAGAAGAATTTCAAGCTAGTTCTGTATTGTGATCCTAATGAAATAGCAAGTTTGAGTCTTCGACAAAGGCAGTTTTAAAGGATTCGGGTATGTTTTACTTCATGTGCGAGTGATTCATGTCTGACGCACTTATTACACAAGTAAAAAACTCTTCATATCCAAGTGATTCATGTCTTTTTATTCATGTTGATTCACTTCATACCCGACTAGAGGTACATAACAAAATGATATCAGCACATCTTGTTATGTTATAAGGTTTTTCCGAACATAGGTTGTTATAAACTTGATGCAGGATGTTGTTAAAATAACTAAAATTATAACAAGAAGTGTATGAATAGTAACATAAACATAACAAAATGTATTTTAATTATATCAAAAACATTTCAAATCAAGTTATTATGTTTGATACAAAGTATCAAAATTATAATACTGTTCGATAAAAGATAATATTGTATATTGTTGAAATGCATAAGTATCTATTCAATTTTGTTATAAAGTTGTTAAAATTGAACAAAAAATATCTTAAAACGAAGTAAAACACACTATGATATATTTTTGTTTTAATATGTTCTGTGCCTTCGCAGCCTAACAAAATTATATCATAATATGATATGCATATCATATTCTGATAAAATTTTATTATATTTTTGTTACAAGCTTCTAGTCGGGTACCCTAGTGATTAATGTCTGATCCTCTTTATATTCATGTGTATCAGGTTTGATTCACTTCATAATCAAGTAATTCAGATTTGATTTTATCCATATTAAATAAATCATGTCAGATTCATTTCATGTTCAAGTGACTCATGACTGATTCACTCCACATTCAAGCGATTCATGTTTGATTCGCTACATATTCAAGTGATTCACGTCAGATTCACTTCATTTTCAAACGATTCAGGATTGATTTACTTCATATTCAAATGATTGATTTCCAAGTGATTCAATTCACTCCGTATTCAAATGATTCATACCTGATTCACTTCATTTTCAACTGTTTTAGGTTTGATTCACTTAAAGTTCAGTTGATTTCAAGTGTTTCATACCTGATTCACTTCGTATTCAATGGATTCAGGAGGATTGATTCACTTCATATTCAAGTAATATAGGATTGATTCACTTCATATTTCAGAGATTCATGTCGGATTCACTGCATATTCAAGTCGTTCAGATCTGATTCACTTGATATTCAAATGATGTAGGTCTGAATTACTTAATAATTACCTGTTTCAACATGAAATACTTGATATTCAAATAGTTCAGGTCTGATTCACCTAAAATTTAGGGTTTACTGCAGATACGATTCACTTCATGTTCAAGCAGTTTAGGGTTGAGTCACTTAACTTTCAAGTGAATAATGCCTGATTCACTTTATATTCAAGTATTTCAGGTACGATTGACTGCATTTTCTAGAAATTCAGGGCTGTTTTACTTCATATTTGAGCACATCATTACTGATTCACTTTATCTTTGAGTTGATTCATTAAGAAATGATTCATGTCTGAATTATTTTATATTCAAGTATTTAAAGTTTAATTTTAGTTATTTGCTTCATATTTAAGGAATTCAGGACTAATTTACTTCATTTTCATGTGATTCAGGTTTGATTTACATTTTTTTTTTTCAAGTATTTAAGTTATATTTTTCTACTTGTACAAGTGACTCAGGTCTGATGCTTTAAATTTTCGAATGATGTAGATTGCAATCTCTTCAGGCTCAGCGATATAGTCAAATGTTTAAGGTCTGTCATCTATATAAATAAAAATTGAGTGGTTTTTGTATGTCACATATGTCGGAATGTCATAGGGATCTCGAGATATAGCAATGTAAAATTACATATATTGAGGTGAAGCTTAAGTTATTGGGGGGTGATTCAATATTCAACTGAGCGTTGCAATACTTATTTCAGTGAGTCCGTATTTATGACGGGTAGTGTAGCAACAAAACGACCAGATATGAGAAGGGTCTTTAAGGCTCAAGAATCCATCATTCAATCATCAGCAATCATCGAAAATTGAAAATCAGTTTTTTCTTTCAAATTTCAAGTAATCCTTATCAAAATCTATCATCGCATTACAGATAGCAAGTGTAATGCAATGATAGATTTTTATAAAGATTGCTTCGAATTTGTGCAAATTTGTGTTTTGAAAATTTGTAAAACAATGATTGTTATTTTCCTCTTAAGCTCCTAGTGGGCCGCACAAAATGAAGTGGCAGGCTGAGCGTTGAACAGCTCAAGTTTAGAATAACTTTCGAACGGATTCTCCTACATAGCTCCTTTGACTATTTAATATAAAATTAAAATAATAGAAGTTTTTGCTTAAAATTCAAGTTAAGTTAAGTAAAGCTAAATTTCAACTTTTTGAACCGCCCCCCCCTTGTCACGTTTTATAGGTCAAATGAAATCACATATAAAAAATAAACTTGATTCAGAATCCTTGACATAAGTTTCATACCATCCTGAAACAGATTCATACGAAATCCTGCGACAAATTCTCACAAAATTTGAAAAGATTTATTTTTTGCACATTTTTTTTTAGCACATAATTCCAGACATAACTTTTATGGAAAGCTTTGCCAAATTCCCCACTGGGGCCAAAGTTATCATTCACTATTACTTTTAGCTGTTAGAATTATGGTGGAATCCTAGGTGAATTTCTTATTACATTTGAGCAGATTTCTCTCAAAATCCTGGATAACATTCTCAGATATCCTTGGATTATGAAATTTAATCTTGAAAAAGACTTACATAGTTCGGAGCACGATTCTTACAGAATCAGGGAAATAATTCTATCAAAATCGTTGGCAGTGGATATGATTTTCAAGGACTGATAGAGTACAATTGTGAAAGCACAGGTGAGAATATTGCTGGGCATGTCGAATGGAGTCGTCGGAATGATTAGTTCGAAGTGGAGTGAAGAATGGTTTTACCCATTTGGTATAATGTCATTTGGCATAATGCCGTTTGGCATAACGCCATTTGGCATAACGGCCATTTGGCATAATTTGAAGAATAGATTTCCACAAATTGTTTTTCTCAACTTTGAACTCGATTAATCCAATGTATTCATCTTCGACTTTTAACAATATAATTGAATCTCTTCCGAGTTCCGACCGGTGCCTTCCAAGACACACTTATAGCTGTGAGTACTTATTCGTATCGTTTCATGAAAAAGTAATATGAGAAGTATAAAATTTGGCACCATAGAGTGAGCTCGCTTTAATCAATTTAATTATGCTTTTTTGACCGTGGCTTGGGTGTCACGATTTTTTCGTAGCTGAAATCACAGTCATATGAAACCGTTTAGTCTAGCCTTAAAATTATATTATTTTTATTTTTATTTATTTCTATTTATGAGGCTACAGAAATTAAATATGAAGAACATTCAATGTTCTAAAGAAGAAAAGTCACAAAAGATATGCTTTGTTTCAAATGCTATAAAAATCAGTTGATACACTGTTATTAATTCAGTAGAGTGATTCGCATATTGAATGACGTATTCTACAATTAGCGAGCATTTAAGGCATTCTAAAATTGACGAATTACTCTATTTAAAATTCCCCCTTCTTTTAAAAATAAGCTGTTCTTTTTAATTTGCAGCGTAACGAATCATAGGCACGCCTAGATCAATGTTTATTCACATAGGGTTGCCTTGATATCATGTTGATTAGAATTGCCCGGACTTTTGGAATCCCAGACACGGGGCATAATTCACCAAAAAATATATTTTATGCATGGAGAATATTTAAGACGTCACAATTATGTACTTTAGACAAAAAAGTCTTCTTCATATTTTTTTCCTGGCCTACTGGCATTTGGGTTTATTCTTCGAGTGACGTGAGGTGAAAATCGTCGGTTTCATATAGGGAGATGACAACTTTCGACTTGACTGAAGTGACTCTCCATTTGATTTACATGGCGAGCCACTTCACTCGAGTCGAGTTTTAACACCTCGCTATACGAGACCGACAATTATCACCTCATGCCACTCGTAGAAGAAACCCAATTGTTCGGCGTCAGTTGTTTGTTTAACGTCGGCTGGGTCTAGGTTAGAAGCCTTATAATCTCGACACCCAGAGATGCAGCCACACACACCTGGGACCTTACATATCGAACCCATCAACTCATGGGCCAGGACCAACGGTTTTACTTCCCTTCCGAAGGAATATGGGATCAGGAATTGTATGTATTAGAAGATCACGACGGCGTCGACGGGTGTGGATACCCAACCGACTGGGGTGAGAGGCAATCACACTTACAAATATACCACCGCTACGAAAAAGCAACGAGTCTATTTCAAAATGATTCCTTGTACTTCACATTAACTTCTTTGGACTAACATGGTCAATATTTTTCGTTTAACTTTTTTTTCTGTTTCTGTTCGGGATGAACCACTGGGACCAGTTTTCTTTGATCTTTTGTGGTATACCCGTGAGGCTGGGACACGGCTATATGAAAAATTTAGATTCTCGCTCCAGTCCACTTTTTGGTTTGCATTAAGGTGGTCCCATAACAACTGTGCAAAATTTCAGCTCGATCGGAGAAACTATATTTTAGCGCCAGCCATTCAAAGTTTGTATGGGATTTACTATGTTTACTATCACGGAGAAAAATGATCTTAGTTTGAAACAACCATTTTGTTGGTTGAAATTCAATGTAGAGTTTTGGTTGTTTTCAACTGTAGTTTTGTTGATGCAAACCCCTGATTTTTATTGAAACAAAATAGATTCATGGTTGGTGTCAACCTAAGAAATTAGGTTGTTCTCAATAAAATTTTGTTTGTTTCAAACTGATAATTTATATGTTTTTAACAAAAGTTCATTTTATTTTTAACAAAATGTGGGTTGTTATATATCACTGCCACCAACGATCTGTATTAGTTTGTTTGCTTCATATCCACGGAGTTTGATTCATTATGTAGTTGATGATTGAGCAAATTTTATCAACTATTTTCAGTTAAGAGGTGAAACCAGGTAATGTAAATCTGTAATACAGTAGTCTATTGTCGCATAGATAAATTATACTTTAAATTTTGATTCCAGAATCAACAATCAACATGAGTTCAGATCCATTGAAAAGATTCCTAAGCTTCACCCTTGATAGAGAAAGGTATTTATCCATCAGGTATTAAAATTTCAATAGCAAGACATTAAAACTCATGTGTTGTTTACAGAAATACATCGACATTGCCTCACCATCGTTAAAAAGCAAGATCTTTGCGAGCAAATCAAGAAATTTGGCCATATTGAATAAAAGAAAATTCAACGCAGAATGCAGATGCAAAATGTGGATCAACTTCATTAGATATATGTAAAAATCAGTAATCTTAAGAAGAAATACATGCTTTGTTCAAATGCAGTATTAATTAATTTAGTTATCTTCAAAAATGATAAGTCAATATGAATCGAAAAACAGTAAACCTACAAGCAACCAACGATATGTTTATTTCAAACAAGAAATTTGTTTGCAACAAACTCAAGATTGGTAACTTCAAACTTATTTTCTTTGTTTAAAATAACCTAAAGCGTTGGTTGTTTCAACAAATGTCAAACTGAATAACCAATATTTTGTTTGTTTTGAACAAACTTTGGTTGAATTTGAGTGTGAAACTGAGATAAAAACAACTAAAATGTTTGTTTGTTTTAACCACCGCACAAGGCTGAATCAAACTAAAATTTTGTTTGTGCAAAAATCAACCTAAACTTTAGTTTGAAAACAGCTAGCATTTGGTTGTGTTTACCATATTTTTTTCTCCGTGATGGAAAAACTTACTTTTCCAAAGAAAAATCGCCAGAGGTCGCCCATTGACCTCTATAAAAAATCTGAACACAGACCTCGATAGGTATTTCTACGATGAACAACATTGCCGAAGACCGCAAAGCAATCCGATGCTTGTTAAAAAAGTTATTAAGCATAGTCTATTCGGAAATTTTGCCCGATTTTGTTATTATTGTTCTTCCTTTACGTGTTAATCAACGTCGCCTTGCCAATAGGTTTTCATTGAA
The DNA here is from genome assembly GCF_002204515.2 of Aedes aegypti. NCBI lineage: Eukaryota > Metazoa > Arthropoda > Insecta > Diptera > Culicidae > Aedes > Aedes aegypti. Next base: position 132,192,267 of record NC_035108.1, read on the forward strand.
AAACTTTTTTCACAAGTGTCGGGTTGTTTCGCGGTCTTCGGCAATATTCTTCATCGTAAAAATACCTATCGAGGACTGTATTAAGAATTTTTATAGAGGTCAATGGGCGACCTCTGGCGATTTTTCTTTGCAAAAGTAAGTTTTCCCATAGCAAATCCCATACAAACTTTGAACGACTGGCGCTAAAATATAGTTTCTCCGATCGAGCTGAAATTTTGCACAGTTGTTATGGAACCTAAATACAATTCAAAAAGCGGACTGGAGCGAGAATCAAAATTTTGCCCCACACTAATACCCGTGTTCTTTGTTTAGTGCATGTCGTTCTACTCCATTACTGTTGAGAAATAATTAAGTAGTCGTTTTTTATACAAATATCATTCTTTACCATTTTGCATAGAGCCTCTTTAGAAAAAGATACCGCTATTTCTACCCTTTGGAGAAAGCAGTTTGTCACCATTAAACTCTCAAAAGCACGCCCCTTAATCAGGTTCGGCCACTAAGCTGGTTGAATGATACTGATTTTGACCATGCATCGGTACTCTAGCGTATCAAATAATTGCTTCTACTTATAAGGTTCAAAGTCGTTTTTTGAAACTGTGAACAGGTTTCATCGCATGAGACATTTAGATTCCTTGAAACAAAAAGCTTATTTTAGAAGTTAAGAGGTCTGATACTCCACTGATTTGGAATCGTTTCCCTCCTAGATATCGAAAGATAAACTCTTGAACTTGGAAAGAAATTGTCTCATGCGTTGAAATCAACCTCAGATGCTGATTGAGCCATTTTTCCACATCGACCTCCTCATCATCTAGGACAAATAGGTGCCCGACTAGAGGCTTGTAACAAAAATATAATAAAATTTTATCAGAATATGATATGCATATCATATTATGATATAATTTTGTTAGGCTCCGTTATCCATAGAACATAATAAAACAGAAATATAACATAACGTGTTTTATTTCTATTTAAGATATTTTTTTGTTCATTTTTAACAACTTTATAACAAAATAAATAGATAGTTATGCATTTCAATAATATACAATATTATCGTATATCGAACAGTATTATAATTTTGATACTTTGTATCAAACATTATAACTTAGTTTGATATGTTTTTGATAGAATTAAAACACATTTTGTTATGTTTATGTTACTATTCATACACTTTTTGTTATAATTTTAGTTATTTTAACAACATCCTGCATCAAGTTTGTAACAACCTATGTTCGAAAAAAAATTATAACATAATAACATATGTTGATATAATTTTGTTATGAACCCTTAGTCGGGTGGGCTTGTTACTCTCTTATACTCTTCCGACCGTAACTTATAAGTATTCACAAGAACAGATACAGCAAGAGTACAATTTGGTACAATTTCCTTTAACTTTACTCGTCTTAGATAAAAATTTCAAGCATTAAAATGAACGCTTTGAAGTATGAAAGAAAAATATTATATTTTTTTAAATTATGCCAAATGGCCGTTATTTCAAATAGATATTATGCCAAATGGCCATTATGCGAAATTGCTTTATGCCAAATGGGATAGAGCCGTGTAGAATTATTATGGCGGAGAAGAACGCAACGTGACCAGTAATGCCACAACAAGGTACTCGACAGAACGTGAAACGTTGTAAATAGAATTGGAAACAGGAGAAAAAGTGCCGCCTGGAGGCGACGGAATGTAAAATACAGGAGCTGTTGTACCGCACTCAAGAAACACTGAAATTCTATCAAAAACTCAACGCATCCTGCTGATGCTTCGTGCCGCGAGCCGATATGTGCGGGGATAAAGATGGGAGCATTTTGTCGAAAGAATGCGAGGTGATCGATAGATGGAAACAACACTACGACGAACTACGGTTCAAGACAGCGGGAGATATGACTAAGTTGGAATGTTCGACAATAGCAACCAACCAGCTTCCATTTTTAGGAAAGTTGATGATGCCGTTCAATAGCTTAAGAAGCACAAGGCATCTAGGAAGGATGATATCGAAGAGGAACTTATTAAGATGGGCCCGGAGAAGTTGGTCGCTTGTCTTCATCGGCTGACAGTCAGAATCTGGAAGGCAGAACATCTACCGGAGGAATGGCAGCGAGCAGTTATAAGCCCTAAAAACAAAAAGCGACAAGCTGAAATGTGAGAACTATCGAGTGATCACTATTCTGAATGCCACCTGCAAAGTATTATCCCAGATTATCTTCCGTAGTCTATCATCTATGGCTTACGACTTCATGGACAGTCGCTCGATGATGGACCAGATCTTTACAGTACGGAAAATCCTCCAAAAATTCCAGGAATATCAGGTTCTTACAAATCTGTGCATCGTACCTGTAGTGCAACATCTTCACTAGAAGGAGTCATGTGAAGATTCGGGTTTAACAGCCGAGATACGATGTTCACAAGACCCAGTCAGTTTGTTCGCTTTGTCGATGACATGAATATAATCGGGAGAACATTTGAAACGGGGGCAGAGATGTACACCCACCAGAGGTAGTTGAATTATATTATCTCGGATCATTGTTGACGGCAGACAACGAAGTTAGTCGTGAAATAAAAAGGCGTATCATCTATGGATGTCGTGTCTGCTATTTGAATAACATGCGGTCAAAAAAGATTCGTCCCCATACTAAATGTACCATGTACAAAACGCTGATCAGAGCAGTGGTCCTCTACGGACATGAAACGTGGATGATACTTGAAGAAGACCTACAAGCACTCGGAGTTTTCGAACGTCGGGTGCTTTGGTGGTATTAAAGAGAGCGCCCTGTAACGGCGAAGGATGCAATACTAGCTCGCTGTACTCTTCGGCGAACCTTGTATCCTGAAGGTAGCAAGAGCTGGAAGAATGCGTTGCGCGGGTAATGTTGTAAGAATGCCGGACTACAATTGCAGGGTTGTTTTCTTAAGATCTGGTACATGAAGACGAGGAGTACAATGGGCACGATACTTTGACGATTTCTATCTAAGGAAAATGTTTACAAAATTCTGAATATAATATTCATTCGCGCAGATTCTGACATATTTTTGATCATTGTCAATTGTCAATCATAAGAATGATTATTACAGATTAATTCATGGAAACCTTACAAAATCCAAAGCACGATACCCATTAAAAATTTTATTTTATCAATCACACCAAAAAAAAACCTTTTCGATTACCAACTTTTGTCTAGTTTTGTAAACGATTTGGCCATCTAGTGCCTGAAGAAAAAATGGGGCCGCCGCAATGTATAAATCCATGTTTTGGCTCGCGGTTCACAAAAATTAGGCAGGCCTGGATTAGGGTGCAGAGCTACTTGGGCACTTCCATGATTCACTTTGGCATGGGGGGTTTTCTTCGGCCGAATTATTTGAAACTTTGCAATGAGAAGAACATCAGTACGACTCATGTTTTGGACATATATGAGGTTCACAGCTTTAAAAAAAACTGCTGCCGAAGTGATTCAAAAGTGCCAAGAATAGGAATACATATTTAAATATCATAGGAGTGGAAAAACTCTATGTATAACATTATCGTAGGTTTCTGATCACGCATAAAACTAATGAACGTCACATAATACTCAAATAAGATGTTGACTTTCTCCAAAATAGCTAGAAAACTGATATCATGGGATAAAAATAAACATTTTACATGCAACACCATCTGACTATAATTAATTATTTCTTACACTGATCTTCCGGTCCCATCTTTCGGAGTGCTTTGAAAATACGTAAACGCCTGTTTAGCTTCCACATTGTGGGCATTGACTCGACGAGATAGAAGAACCAAATTAATTTCCGTCTTAATGCTTCAACGGCGAACAAGGCCCCACAAAACGGCATTTAGGAAGAAATGATCTTTGACCTTTCCGCCAGATTGAAGGCGAACTAGAGAGCAAAATGGATTCCTTTCGTTGTCTATCCCCTTTCCCAGGGTTCAAATTCGTAACGCTGCGTTGGAAGTAATAATTAATTCAAATATTTACACTTGTTCTTGTTTATGCTCCGGACGAGGCGCTGTTAAATTGGCATCGGAAAAAGACAATCAGTTCTCTGCCATTATTATCCCGAGCAGAAAAACATGACAAATGACAGCCATATCATGGTATTTAAATGAAACACCAGCATACCATGATTGTTCTTCATTTGGTGGGAATGAGAGGTCTAATCAAACCAAAATCAATACAGACTGAAATACATTTATACTATGTGCATAACAAAATATTAAGAAAGACTATTGAGATAGTATTTTAGAACAAGTTATTAGCAAACCATGTTATTGAAGTGTAATCAAATTACAAATCATGATAGGCATATTTTCTATAATTCTAAATTTTTGAACAAATTTAATTGCAATAATACAAAATTTAATGAAGTCTACGTCAGTTATCGATATAACCCATATAAAAAACAATCAAAATATAAATCCAGTTTTTATGGCACATTCGTATGTGTGGTTGTAATAAGCTATCTAATTTCTTCTGATCGGGATCGCCTGCTCCATGAGACGACCGGAATCAGGATGATGACAATTAATCTGAGTGTTTGCAGATCTCAGTCCAGAAATAAGCCTGCAGCCAGACAAATCATTCCAACCATAAAGAGATTTTCTCGTTAACCGGAGCTTGTCAATTTTGCTTCTGCCGCCACTGAAGGTAATGAGCTTAAAATTGGGTCCTTCTGTGATCTGTGGCAGTGAGTGAGGAAAGCAAAGTCGACGACTCGCATGTCAAATGGCAAAATCATAAAAGCCAGTAAATCTGAAAATTACACCCAGGGTTCAAAATTGAAACCGTCTACCTACTACGACGCCTATTGAAGGTGGATCGAAAATAGTTCGGTGCACTGTGGATTCAAGTGTGAAACAGGTCAAAATTACTGATCAAAAAATGTATTAAATTATCATTATTGAACTATCTGTGGAACCAAGCGCACGGCTGTACATTATCATCTTCAAATACAGGTCCTGAGGTCTACACGCGTATTCAGAGATAGTTATAATATTTTGTCTTGAAAAGTTTGCAGTGTTTTCACGCAATTTCGAAGAGTTCGCGTAGCTTCTCCAAGAGTTCTCTATAGTTTTGAAGAGTTATGAATGTGGGATTGACAAGGTTCTTGAAACTTCGCATAAAGTGTCCAAATATTCCTTACTTTTTCCAACAATTTTCAGAGCTCAACAAAGGTTCCCAGTGTTTCGAAAATTCCCAGGTGATCTCAAGGAGATTTTTAATGATTTTAGGAATTTCATTTGTTTATTGATTGATTTCCAAGGTTCTGAAGGGGATTTTTTATGATTCTAAAAGATCTGAAGGGTTATAATTTTTTTCCGATGATCCAAAGTATTTTATTGATTTCAAGGAGTTTCCAAAGATTACCAGAAGGTCTTCAAGCTTTTCTAAAGCGTTTTTCAGGTTCCCACGATTTAAAAAACTGATGCCAGCATACATTTACAAGTCGGTTGGGTTTTCCTCAGTTAAACTAGGAATTCTCTGCAACTTTTTATTCAATTCTTTTGGAACCTCATAGAATCTCCTTTCCTTTTATATCATGAGTGGATTGAACAATATGCTTTTAAATACTCAATTTAATTTTCGAAACAGTAGAGAAACAAACAATTGTCTAGCGTTGCTTTAATCGGATATTAAAATAGTCTTCGCGAACTATGAGCAATTGCTTTCAAAAAAGCACACGAGTTTTATTCGTGGCCAACTAACGATTTCCAGAATTAGCTATATGAGCCTTCCCCAAAAATCATGACTTAGTCCCCTGTCTTATAATTTTAATGTTCTAGATATTGACAACAGTTTGGAAGAACTATGCACGCTTAGATAGTTTGCACATGATGTTATAGTCTATGTAAATAGTTCTCGAGCGGAAATCTTGCACCATAACAAAATTACCTTGTAATCTGTCTACTTGGGCTAGTGATCGGAAAAAATATAATTGTATATAAATTATGTATATTTGGGATACAATTATGGCCAGCTCTTGCTATATTTAAACAAAACCAAGAAAATATTCATACAAAATTATATAAATCTGGAACAAGAGAAGAGAGTTTAGACAAGTATGGAAATATCAAATTTTCGGTAGTATTTTATACGTATTTGATAGCACAGTAGTTTCAGTATCTTGATAGTAAAATAAAAAAAAAATGCCGAATATCTTCGTCTTTTCAAGATGTTTTTTTCATTCCAGGACACAGAGCCCCTTTAATCGGTGGGCCCAAGCCATTTGCCCTCTAGGCAACCCCACCCCCCCATTCCGAACCTGGACTTAGCGGCACATACCCTTATCGAAATTGCAGTTTCAGACTAAATCATTCTCACCCGGTCTCAAAGGAGCATACCTTATTCTTACATTTGATGTTTCAAATCGTATTTGACTTGTTTACCATTTAAGAATCAGTATAAAAAGGAGCTTCTTCAAAAAATGTGGCAATTTTTCAAATCTATCAACCCCGCCACGTTGCTGTTGTGCACGAAAAGCGAGGATTTTTCACAACTGTTTTGTAAAATACAACAACGAAATTACTAAAATGTTAACTCAAAATTTCACGGAATAGCAAATTTTAAAAGTTTGATATTGCCTTTTACGCTAAAAATCGAAACTTTTATCAATAAATTTTTGGGCATTTTCTAAAATATTCACATTTTTAAATAATTCTGAATGGTTTACAATCAAGATAAATTTCATATCTCACCACTATCAAACACAAATACTCAAAACATGAAACAAATAAGATGATCTTTACACTCGTTACAAGTAATTCAAAGTTTTAAGGATTTATGTAGCATATGAAACAAAAACAAAACGGTTCATTATTTAAGAAAATAATTCAAGGGTTTGTTAAATTAAAAAAAAAATGATACTATAACGCGGCTATTGAATATCGAGAAAGTCGTATATAAAGATAACAATGACCCTCTGTTATATTAATTAAAACTTGAACTACTCTTCCAATAGCTGGATAATTCATCATGCTATCGATTTCTCCATAATGGTCAAATATTTCAACAAAATCCCATTGTACCACCTAGAGACACAGAAGGTCAAGCAAGCAAAACGAAAACTGATGCACGGGAAGGAAAAAAGCCAGAATGGAACGCGGCTGACGAATATGGGAACAGTAAAACGAACGAGTGTAATGGAAATTCAATTACCTGACAAACGCATTGTGTTCGGCAATCCAATTTGAATGTTTCGCCGTGGAAGTATGTCGTATTTCCTACCGTACAGCTACCTGTAAAAAAGAACCGAGAAAGAAAATGGGGAAACCCCGAAGAGGAAAGTAGTAGATCGATCGTGACATACAGAATACCCCGGTGAAAGGACCTCCAACCCGGGCGCGTGTGTGTGTGTTCTGGGAAAATGAATGAATGTAAGAAGTGGAGTGTGTTGAGAATGGCATGAATTCTAACGAGAAGATGAAAAAATGTTGTCGCCTGTCGTCGGCTGGTGTGATAGAGAAAATTTCCCTAGGATTCAACCGACGATACACTCGATTGCAGGTTGTGAGTGGATTCTCTTGAATAATGTGACTAGGTACTAAATCTAGTAGTAATGGTACGGAAGTTTGAGTGAAATTGAAATGGTACCATGATTTTTTTTTCTAATTCCATACAACCTGGTAAGATTCGCGATACGGCTCGATGAAAGGCTTTGCAAATGAATAATGGTCTAACAAATGACCAATTTTATTCCACTTCATCTGTCCCAAGAAAATAAATTTATAGACTTACAGTGGAATAAACTTTGAGAACTGAAACTTTTCCCATTTCACCCCAGAGTGTGTTTCATTTATTCACACGATCTCACTGCTTTAACAGGTAGTGATTACTAGAAGTCAACTTCACCTAGTTGTAATAACAGTTAACGATGAACAAAACTTAATTCGGATTGGGTAAATTACAATAAATTTGGATTTTTACCACCAGCATTTGACCAAAATGTACCAAAGTGGGCGTCGGTACCGTACATTGTCGATAACGGAAAGTTTTAGGCGCATTTTCACCACGACCTTTTAGTGTTCAACGTCAATGTTAGCGCCACGATAAGTTCTGACGTCGATATGTTGGAGAAGTACCCTTCATTGTCTAAAACGCGGAAGATTTGCGATTCTGTCTGCTGTGGTGATCTCCAGCTGTACAACAGGTTATGCTAGAAATAGGTGACGGACACCTTTATACCGTTTAATAAATAAAATGATAGAAAATGGAGATAGCTTCATCTACCAAGTGAATGATTTGCACACTTCCTGGTATCAACTGTATCCTGAATCATGTACCATCTAAAGCCCGAACAGGACACCCACAAATCCCTGTTATTGTGGTTTTAATTCTCTTCACACCGGTATCTGATTCCTTAGCACCATCAAAAACCTTCCCACTTCCCACGGTCCATCACACTTCCGGTGAACGAGAGCGACAGCCTGAACAAATTGAATGTGTCCACAATGGGGAACCATTTCCAGTCGATCGGCAATTTCAATTCGGAGGCAGATTTTTCCCAGACGGATATACTTTTTTTCCCGGAACCGGGAAGATTAATGTGGTGATTATCTCGATTGAAAAATTCCTGCCGGGATTTTACGGTCTGCCGCCTTGAGACGTTAGCGAAAATGTGAAAAGACAGACCGGAAATGAGTACTATTTGACACAATTATCGACCTCTTTCGTGGGCTGCGTGACGAATTGAAATTCGTTTTGCTGCGCTACTAATGATAGTTGATGATTATTTTCTCTATATGAGAGAAAGGCTACTTTAACACGCCATTGAGAGAAATAGCTTATTTTAATTATAGTTTTAAACAACACTCTTTCGAAAGAAAGTGGTGAATTCAGAGGTGAATCTCTCCCTCATTTGTTGCAGATACTCTCCTTCCATTTGATGCAGATACTATTTTCTTCTACTTCTTTGCGTTACGTCCTCACTGTGAGAGAGCCAGCTTGTCAACCTAGTGTTCAATTAACACTTCCACAGTTATTAACTGAGAGATCTCTTATCGTGTGGTAAATACGATGTTACTCTATGTTGAGGGAAGTCAGAAAAGTCCACGATTAACGCTAGTAGAGGACTACCGATCTTATTAGCGTTTTGTATATCGTGTGAGGATGAATCGTTCTTGATCGCTACACTTCTCGTCGATTTAATCGTTCCGTCGACTCCATCCCATGCACCTGACCCCATCGCTCTAAGATGCAACGTTGATGACTGCTCACACCGTACGTCAGCAGTCCACTAGAGAAGCTTGATCCAGCTTATCCTCTTCCGGTAATGCAGCCTCTAGGTTTTGTGCGTATGCAGAGGCGACATACGGTTGCTTTAGCGTTAGCCGCTCTAGGGCATATCGAAACGGTCGTCGGTACCGAATGTTGTTGATGTAGGATAGTTTTAGACGTTAGTTTTATCATCTCGAGATTGCGGTCAGAGTCGGAGTTAGCGCTACGATAGCTCCTGATATCTATAATGTCGGAGAGTGCCATCCATAACCCAGACAACCAGAAATCGCATGAAAGTTTACGTTATAACTCGTTTAATCATACTAATTACATCAAACCCGCAAAACACAGTGGATTAACTCGTCAAATTGATGAGTTTCCTCGCATAAAACACTTTTTTCCGAGTTCTATTGTACATTTTGTTTCGTCCCGTACACTCGTACAAAATAAGTCGAATCAATCCGTAGCAGCTGTCAAATCAACATTTGTTATCATAAGTTAAGTCGCATAAGATCACAGGTTAGTTCGGCGGAATATTTATACACTCGCATTGTATGTTATTATTCATCACATAATATATGCACGCATATCGCCTCCACTTTTCTACGTAGAAGGCCTTTTCGCGACATCTTATAAGTGAAATTTTGCACATACAAAGCCTCCAGGTGGTTTCATTATGCGTACATTTTGGTTGTCTGGGAAATCATCTATTAGTGTATCAGTACGAAAGGCTGTTCTGAAAGTAGATGCTACGAACGAAGGCGGCCAAATAAACCAGTCGTAAGCCGGTCTCGTTCGTCAGCCAGACCCATACTAACCATCTCATTGAGCCAACGTTGGCTTATGAGTAGTCTCAAGCAACCAAAAGTTCGGATTTTACTTGCGAAGTGAACTCAGAAGTTCACATCAGGTTTGAATTTTGCTCCATTGAACTTAATTGCTGATTAAAAGACGATGCAATTTCAAACTGAACTTCATTCTTAAAAACAATCCGTATATACTTGTTAAATACTTTAAAGTACATATAAAGTTGCATAGTTTCTTTCAAAACAACTTGAAAGTTCAAATTAGGTTTACCAAGAACCCGTTTAAAACTTGAATACAGGGTTCATTCAAGGTACTAACCGTACTTAAGTCGAACTTCTCTCCTACTTGAAAATCGAAATAAAGTTCGAACTAAGATTTCATAGCGATTTGATACGGATCGATCTGAACTTGCTGTGAACTTCAAGCAAGCCGTTCACTTTACTTGCAAACCGGACCTGCTGTAAACTTCTTCTACACTTGAGAGTTATTTATGATCTGGAAAAACATTTTGATCAATCAGACTAAAAATGAACGTAATCTACCGTTTAACATTGCCACTGTTTCACATTATCACGATAAAAAAAAAATCGTTGCCTTTTGGAAGCAGTAAGTATTGCTTGAACAAACGCACTTCATAGCACAATGAAAGAGTCTTATAATGTCGCTGTACTTTATTTCACGAGCCTTCGATCATATTCATTGAATAACTAGGATTTCACTTTATCAAAGAGTTCACCTACCTGCATCTTCCCATCCTTTTAATAAATTCATTTTGATGGGAGAATTACAGCACTGCTCCTAGCAGGGTCCAATGCAACAGCTTTATCTGCTCCATATATTCTGTTGTCCTGAATGTTCTCGTCCTAATTGGCACAGTTGATTTCAATCTCAAAGCTGATAATCTCTGGAGGGCTTTCACTTTTATATGGACTTGAATTTTAAATTTTCAAGACACTTATTTCAATGAAAATAGAAAACCTGCGAAAACAAAACAATCTGAGAACTGTCAAACCACGCAAGTTCAAAGGAAGTTCCTAGTAAACTTGTTTGAACTTTCAAGTGTCAATTAAGTTCTATGTGAACTTCGAAGAGAAGTTGAAGTTCACAACAAGTTTCGAAAAGGAAACATTGAAGCACATACATAAGAAATCAAGACATCACGTTATTTCGTAAGCAACAACACAACGCGTATGTGGAGCAGCGGTATGTACTACAGATTCAACGATGACGACTTGAGTTCGAGTCTTGTACCAAACATTGAGAAACAAATAAACATTTTAGCTAAAAAATCTCCAAATGGCAAGTCATAAAAAAACCTCTTATCGAAAATGTGACACGGCACACCGACAGAGAGAAGATAATTTTTTTATTTTCGTCATCCTAATTGGAGTTCCTTTTTGAGCTGAATTACATTCTTTACAGCAGCTTAAAGGAACGTTTTGTGAACTTAAGTTCGGATAATTACTAAAAAAGAGCGCTGTATAGAACTCTGTCCATGATCTTTCGATGAGCTGATTAAGCCTAAACATGCTCTTTTATCCGAACTATTGGTTGCTTGGGGTGGCAGCAGGCAGCAGTGCGACGCTAAAAGTAAAATCTCTCACTGTTGTTCGTAGGCACGCTTTGAAGAGTCGAATTGGGCATCTAAGAGCGCCGAAGAAGATGTAGGGCTGTGAAGGAGAATATGGCGTTACCCATTCTTCAGTTTAGCGTGTTGGTAGTAGTGGGATCGAAGCCCACCAGAACGATTCCATTATTTTTCACAATTTTACATCTCTATTTGTCCAAATTGAATCTTGTGTCTACGAACTTCAGTTTTTTTTTTCATAACAGCGTCGGCTGGTTTCAGACGTAAAAGACATGACAACCCTGCGTATAGGAACTCCTGATGAAATCCCTGGTAGAATTCATAAGAAGATTTGTGATGGAACTGCTGATAGAATCCCTAGAGAAACTTATTATGATATTCCTTACTGATGAAATTCCTCAAGGAACTCCTGATGTAATCTCTAGAGGAGCTTCTCATAGAAACTTTTGAGGAATTCGAGGAGCAATCTCAGCAGGAGCTCTTGATGGAATCCCCGGAGGAACTTCTGACGAAATCTCCTAAAGAACTCTGATGAAAGCCCTTAATGTAGAGTGCAGAGCTACTTCGGCACTTCCATGATTCACTTTGGTATGGGGGGTTTTTCTAGGTCGATTTGTCTGAAACCTTGCCATAAGAAGCACTTCAATACGACGAATATTATGGCTAAATATGAGCTCTGTAGCTTTCAAAAAACCCCACTGCCAAAGTGAATCAAAAGTGACAAGAATATGATCCGGCTCCCTACTCCTGATAGAATCGCTGGAAAAAATCCAGGTTGAAATCTCTGAAGGAACTGCTAGTATCCCTAGAGGGATTCTACCCCATTACCCCAAATGCCATTTCCCCGAATGCCATCTAACCCGAATTCCATTACCTCGAACGTACGATTACCCCGAATTCCATCACCCCGAATGCTATTTCCGAGAATTTACAATTATCTTGACATGATGATATTGATGACATTTCCCCATGTTATTGAAATTCGGGATAATGTCATTCTGGGTGATGGGTTTTTCGGGGTTTTGAAATTCGGGGTAATGGCGTTCGTGGTAATTCGGAAGAATCCCTAGAGGAACTCCTGATGATATTCCAAGAAGCAATATTGATGGATTTCCTCTAGGAACTCCTGATATAATCTTATGAGGAATGAAAGGTGAAATCTCAGAAAGAACTCTGATGCAATCCCTGGTGGAACTACTGGTGGAATATCCAAAAGAAATCTGATGAAAGCCCTGGAGAAACTTTTGATGGAAATGCTAGAGGTACTTCTGATTGAATCCCTTGAGGAGTTCGAAGTACAATCGCTGAAAGAAATTCTGATAAAATTCCTAAATGATTTCCTGATGCAACTCCTAATAGAATCCCTAAAAAACTCCTTATGATATTCCTAGAAGTAATATTGATAAATTTCCTTGAGGAACTCCTGATATAAGCACTAGAGGAACTCTTGATAGAATCTCATTAGGAATTCCAGGTGAAATCTCAGAAAGAACTCTTGATGGAATCCCTGGAGAAACTCCTGTTGAAATCCCCAGAAAAACTCTGATGAAAGCCCTTAAAGTACTCGTGATATAATCCCTATAAGAATTCCTGATGTAATCCCCGGAGGAATTTCTAAAGAGATATTCTTGAAGGAACTCCTGATAGAAACTCATGAGGAGTTCCAGGTGAGCAACTGATGAAATACCTAGAGCAACTCTCGATGAAATCCCTAGAGGGACGCCTGATAAAACCCTGAAGGAAATTAAACAAATCCTTCGTGTAATTGATTGAATCTTTAGAAGTACTCTTGATAGAACTCCTGGACGAACTTGTGTTTAATTCCCTGGAATAACTCCTGATTCCTAGAGAAACTATTGAAGGAACCCCTTTAGGAACTCCTGTTGGACTTCTTGGAAGAAATTTTGATGGAGTTCCTGGTGGAATTTCTGAAGGAATTACTGGTGGAGTCCTCACAATAACTTCTGATGCAAACTTTTGAAGTTCTCCTGATAGAATACCTGGAAGAACTTTTAAGGAATCCCTATGCAAACTCCTGATGCCCTGGAATTCTTTGAAAAACTCCTGGTTGAATCCCATGAGGAATTCCAGATAAACTTTCGGAAGGAATTTCTAAATGAATTCATACAGGAATTCCTTGTTAATTAACTTGAGAAAATCTTGATAAGAAATGAAGGAATTCCTTATTGAACTTTTTATGGAATTACAGGTCGAACTGCTGGTGGATTTGCTAAAGAAATAAAGACTGGACTCGAAAAAATGAGACACACAAAGATGATCAGCAAAAATACATTTTAAATATGATGCTTCTTAAATGTTCAGGGATTGAATAACTATGAATGAGCTTTGTTTTGGCATAATTTATTTATTGAATTACCTCCCCAAGCTGAATGCTCGTACATTTCTCTTAACACTACTCATGAGATCTTGGGCGAGGCTTTGCCCATCTTTCTTACCCAATTTCTCCCAGTTTTACTTCAAAGCTTAATCGGTTTTGAATGTTTTTCTACAACTTCTTCTTCATTATCGCCTGAAATTTTTCGATCGGACGAAGTTCTGGTGTTTTGGCGGATTCACCTGCACCAGGACCACATTAACGCCATTCGTACCAGTCCATTACAGGCTTGGGCGTAATGGCATGAAGCGAGATCTGGCCAGAACGGCGTGGGATCACGGCGAGAGAGAAGAAAGGACAGCAAGGGCTTCTGCAAGCATTCCTCTCGACAAATCTGTCCGTTTATGGTGTCGGTTGTAACGAACGGCTTGCTGTACCGTCCGCTCTTACATATCGCCTGCCATAACAGGTACATCCCTTTGCGAATTTGTTCACTTTCTCTTCCGGAACTTTTCCGGAATCTCGATGCGGGACGTACCGACAAAAAACTCGAGGCCGGGGATTTGTTTAGTTTTCGCCTCGATGTATGTGTCGTCGTTCATGACGAGACAGCCTGGCTTGACCAGCCTTTCACGGTACAGCTTCCGTACACGCAATTTGGCCACCGTGTTTTGCTTATCAGTCCGGTTTGGCGCCTTGCTGACCTTAATAACACGTAGCCCACACGGCTACATGGTCTGCTGAACGAACAACGAATTGACCATTTTGGCCACGTCTCGAGTGAAAAGGTTTGGGTTATTCTTTAAGTACCGCCTTATCTTCCGCGCCTTCTTTGGGTATTCCGTTTTCGGTTTTTGGCAGCTTCCAGCGCGCCGCACAATGGCCTTCGTCTCCTGGAAAATCTTCACAACGCGGGACACGGTGGAATGGTAGATTTCAAGCCTTTTGAAGATCCATCTGTGCGACTGACCGGGATTATCAATCACCGCGCCCAAGATTTGCTGGCGTAGCTCTTTTTGTTTCGAATACATCTTGAAAGTTACTTGACAGAACACGATAAAACATAACACACTCAACCAGCATTACTCAAAATTTCATTAATTTTGACCCACGCGATGAAAAGTTACACCCAAAACAAAGTGTCGCATTTTTTCCGAGTCCAAAAATTGTGGGAAATCGCCAGTGGAATATTTAGAAACAACTCAAGAGCGCACATTTGCCATGGTGACGATCGGCAGTTCGTGGGACGTCGAAGTTTCAATATGACATGCTGACGTCGATGTTCGTTTAACATCCCTACAGACAGTACCATCAGTTCGTCAAACATTTGACTTCGCCTACCGGTGGTTTGAGCAAAACCAAACTCGTTTGGTTTTCGCCGACCGATTTGGCAATCGTCAAATTGGTTTCACAAACTGGCAGCATCACACACGGTAAAACATAAATAGCATCAAAAGCATCAAAAAATCCTTAAAGAATTTCTGAAGGAATTTTACAGTTAAGTTTTTAGGAACTTATGAAAACTAATTAGAGAGATGAAGAAATTCTTTGATGTGTATTGTATGTGTCAAGGACGAATCTCTTCTAGGAGCATCTGGAGGTAATTCAAATATGTTTATAAGAATGAATAGCCACTTCCGAGGCTAAAATCCAAAACAAAAAAAAAATATGTTTATAACATTCCTTGAACGTATTTTTTATCCGAAGCTGCTTTTTAACCAGGAATTTCTTCATCAATTCCACGTGAAATGCCTATACAAATTCGATATGGATTTCTCAGGATAATTTCTCTTGGACTTTCTCTAGAAATTGGTGTTCCTAGGAGGATTCTATCTAAGTTATATGGATATTCAACCAAAGTTCATCCAAGAGATTCACTAGCAATTTTCTGGAATTCTCTTATTCTATCATGAATTTATTAAGAAAAATTCTACAAGGTATTCTCGCAGGGAATCTGTTGAAAATTTTCTCATGAATTTCATATGAATATCAAAGGGGCCCATATAGTCACCCGTAACGCGGGTAGATCACCTTTTCGTGGTGCGTTACGGGGTAAGATCTACCAATTTGAACACTAGTCTCATCTTGTTTGTCGGGCTAGGGTAATTTGTTCTGGTAAGTCAAGGATTCGCGGTACAAAGTCCTTGTTACTGGCAACAGTTTCTGAAAATTAATCTATTTTACCAAGCAGATGGTCAAAGACTCGGAGTTGGTCAGTCCCGAGACTACACTTGAAGCCAGGATAACAATCATGAGTATTAACTCAACAAGGACTGTAAGTACTGGTAATTCAAGGACTCACGTGAATTTTGATTACTAAACACATTTTCTAGCTTGATACGGTTTTGCTGCTAGCCTAAAGCCCCTTTTTTCTAGTATTTTTCTGGGACTAAACTAAAAGCGAAACAAGGATGGGACTAGAGATCCGTTGCATGGTCAAATATCAGTAGTACCGATTTGGTTTCTCAGAAAGTTAATCGATTATGTTTGCTAAGGGGCGCGCCTTCGCTGAGATGTAAATTTCTATGAATGGTGTAAATAGCGGGACCTTTTCATCATAGTCGATTTGTATCAATATCTGAGGAATCAAAACAAGAACTGTACAGAAATCGATGCTTCATTACCTATCAATGGAAATGGAGTAATGCGACATGCACTATACACTAAGGATACGGGTAATGCCACAATAGGGAAAGTGTACCAGTTATGGCCATAGTGGTTCCCTATTTGGCCATATGTGAAGTTTCGATAACCTTTACATTTTTAATCTTTTCGAATGTTTTAACATCAAGATATATCCTATATCTTACTGCTAAAACACAAACAACTTTTCAAAATGTGGAGACTTTCAAGTTATCCCGTATGGCCAAATAGGGAACCACTATGGCCATAACTGGTACACCTACCCTAGATCTAAATACTGGTCGCAGTGGCGCATCCGAACAGAGAAAAAAAATAGTCGCAGAGATAAACGTGCAACTATTCAGCAAACCAAGCTGAGGGTCATGGGTTCGAATCCAATCGATCAAGCATCTTTTCGGGTATGATTTTTTTGAATACCATGGCATAAAGAAAGGGAAGGTTCCTTAAGAAATTATTTTAAGAATCCCTAGAGATATGTTCACCATTGGCCATTTGGGGAATTTTTGAACAAATTCTTGGAGAATGTTTTGAAGTAATCTTTGGAAAATTGGTGGCGAAACTCCTAGTTGTATGTCTGGATAAACTCCTGAAAAATCTCTGGAAGAATTCCTGCATGAATGCCTGGAAGCATCACTGGAAGAATCTTCAAGGAGACTCTCTGGAGGAATCTCAATAGAAATCACTGGTAAAGCTGCATGTAAAATGGTGGAGTAATTAGCGATGTTGTATCTGGAGAGATTCCTGTAGAAATTCTTGTAGGAATTCTGGAAAATTTGATGGAAAAATTCCTAAAGTCAACAAGCAAAAAATACACCGTGAACTAGATCAAGTTTATATGAACGCGTTGCCTAGTTCCGAGAACGTTCTTGTTAACATGACGGTAGTTCACGGTGTATTTTTGACAGTTCACGTTTTCTAGAACTCATTTTTGAGTGTGTAAAGAAATATATAGATGGGTCACTAAAAAAATTCCTGTTTAAAACTCTCAATGGATTCCTGATGAAATACTTGGATGAATCCCCAAAAAAATATAACACAAATTTCTAGTTTAATCCCTGGAGAAATTCCTGAAGGAACCTTTAGAAAAAATCTTAAAGGAATCGCTGGAGAAACTTCTGGTGGAATTGCTTATGGAACCTCTGGATGAACCTCATACTAAATTCTTGGATAATTTCTTACACACATACCTGCAGGAATTCCTGGATGAATCATTGGAAGCATCTCTGAAAGAATTCCTGAATAAAATTTTGAAGGATTCTTTTAAATCCCTGGAGAAATTTTCATGGGAATAGTGAAGGAATTCGCAATGAAACATCCGAAGTTCCTTAATGAATACCGGAATATACGCTTGGGAGGATTTCTGGTGTTGAAGCCAAAAACAATCTACCACTGTTGCCCGACCGACGGGAATCGTGAGCGACCAGATGCGATCCACAACCACCGTTGATAGAGTGGTCTTTTTCTGCCGCACGCATCTGGTCAGTCCGTCCCTATTGTTTGTGTACGTTTATGTATAATTCCCTTGCGATCGCTTCTCGATCGCCAGCCAGCCAGCAATCAGCTGGCAGTTGAAAACAACCCGTCACGATCTACACTTCGTCATTCGGCCGTATAAGACGGCAATAAATTACTGTTTGTGTTCGCGTGAAATAAGGTGTAGTTTTGTTATTACGTTAAATAAACTGTTTGTGTGTTTATATGTAAAAACGGATCAATTAGTGCAGTGTCCGAAAGTCCGTTAAAGTGCGCGCGAACATCTGGAAAAAGTGGTTGAGAAAAGCATGATGAAATTTCTGAAAGAATACCAGTAGAAAGAATAGTAGTAGTAAATCTTTAGAAAAAAATCCTGGTTTAATCTCTGAAGTATTTCCTGGTGGAATTTCTGAAGAATATTTTAGGGAACTCCCGAAGATTTTTTTGGCAATCCCTGATGAAACAAAAGCAACACTATCGAATGGAATTCATGTAGAATTCCCTGTTGAAAGTCTTGTAAGGATTTCTGGAAGAACCTTAAAAAATATCCCTGGTGAAATCCCTGGAGGAAAGCTTATAGAAATATCATTGGAAAAATTCGGAAACGAATTGCAAGTATATACCTGGTGGAATTTCATGATAAATGATTGATGAATTTCGCACTTACAACATTTTTAATTATTTTCTTTTGATTCTTTATAAATAATTTCTCGACTCTAGAACGCGGTATAATTTATTCATAACAATTGATTTTTTATCCGGTTTATATCGGTTAGTTAATAAAGTTGGTGTTTTAACTATCTGAAGTAGATTTGTAAAGCTCATGCAATACTACATTGTATTTCTTCTACATAGCCACTAAGCGCATCATAGACACCTTTGACGCTGAGCGAGCTGCTGCACAAGGCGTATGCATATATGTATGTGATTGTACGGGAGAGCTGATCTAAGCCCAACTTTCAACAACTGAAATGTTAATAAAAATTAGCTTAAATCCATATACAACCTTCTACAATTATGTTCATTAGGATATCAACTAATGAATCTGTCATTCTGGGGTCAATTGAATGCGATCAAGTAGTACACGGAACGAAACAGTGACATACGGTCAGTTCTCAATATATTTGAAACGAATATTCCACATAAAATTCGAATTGAATGCGCCAGCTGGTGGAGAAACCAATCGAGTTGAAATTTCGAGAGAGCTTTTTTTACCATAAGGCATGTATAAACTTTTATGTTTAAGGGTCAGTCTACTGTACACTATCCATCGTTGACTTGATCAGTCTCGTCTTTTTCCTGAGAAAATCGTAATTTTCCATAGCTCTTCGCGGTTGATGGTACCATAGGCCGCTTTAGAATTGATGAATAGGTGGTGCGAAGAAACTTGACATTCACGGCCCTTTTTGGAGAATCTGCTGCAACATAAAGATTTGGTCTTTTGAAGATCGTCCGTCCACGCAACCGGCTTGATAACTGCCCACAAATCTGCTTGCGAAAAAGCATTTTATAGGCTGCGTTAAGAATAATGATTGCTCGATAGTTTTCACATTCTAAATTCTCACCCCTTCTTGTACATAGGGTATATTACTGCATCCTTCCACCACCCCGGAAGCTGTTCTGTATTTCAGATCCTGGCTATCTCTCGGTGCGGACAAGTAACTAACCTGTTCGGGCCTATCGTAGTTAGTTTCGATTCAAGGATGATTTTCAGCTGCATTGTTGTTCTTGAGCTGTCTGATAGCATCCTTAACTTCACTTGCTGCGGGAGTTGGCAAGTTTCCGTTATCCGCCGTAGCGATGACGCCATTCCTCCTGTTGCATTGGTCTTCCGCCTCTGCGTCATTCAGATGTTCAACGTAGTGCTGTTTCCACCGCTCAATCACCTCACGGCACATTTCTGCTCGCGGCACAATGCCTTTGCGGGATGTATTGAGTTTCTTGTAGAGCGATACAGCTGCTCTACCTCTTCGCACTCCAACCTTTTCATGATACGTTTTTTTTTTCATCTCGGATTAGATAGGTTTACTGCCTCGCGTTTTTTTTGTATTGTTCTTCATTTTGACGGGTACCTTACTGCACCATCATCGCTTTGACACTCCTCCAGAAATCCTCAAGAGGGGCTTCGGTGAGCTCTCCCTTATCCGGCAACGCTGCTTCAAGGCTTTGCGCGTTATCAGTTGTGACTACGGGTAGGGTTATAGAACGACCCTACCCTGTACCGTGGCGGGCGTCGGTACCGTAGTGTGTTTACAATGGCAAGATTATTAGCAGATAAACGTAGGATTGTGTATTATATATGGTAGATTACAGCCATGGCTTTTGAGGGTACCTGCCAAGGATTTTATTTTGGGAGCATCTATTTTTAGATGTCCACAATATGATTGGAAAACTTCAAAAGAGGTTCCAGCTCCAAAATGATTGAGAACCTCTGATTTAGTAGTTATGAAGTGGAAAAAATTAAACCAGCAAACATAATACATTTGAAAATACTTTTCCAATTGCAATCAACATGTTGTTGCAACAGTGCCAACGGTTTCCTCGTTAGCAGTCGCTGTAGTGACCATCCGCGTTTGGTAATGCTGAATTGTTGTTGAGTCACCACATGACCTCCCATCTACTACTAGAATGTTCCCATGCATTTCTAAGGCACTCAGACGCCTCTTCTACTATGTGCTGCCGTTATGGGCAGTCCTGCTGCGAGAGCAAACCAATTTCACGCTGCTGCACGTTTTAATCTTCATAAATTTACTATCGTAATGGTTGCGTTTCGGTAGAAGTGTATGCTCGTATAGAGGAAATGGTGGTGTAATGCAATGTTGTGTTTGATGGTACGGAAATAAATAGCAGTTATGGTGTGAACATTTCTTGATGGTCATTTGCTCGATACGGTGGTGCTCGGTTGCATGCATATTATCGTGAGGTGGCAATTTTGAAAGGACAATTACATGGAAATTAGAACTCACCGTAATTTAAGTCTATGTGAGGGCCAAAAAGCTGCAAAAGAGTAAGAGAATAGTTAGTTACAAATTTATGTGAGTGTCTAGAATAGTTTTATGCATGTACAGTCAAAACATAGAAAAGTGGTGTCACAACTCAAAATACCCAAACTAAACGAGTTTTCTCAACTGGATCACCTGTTGAAATCTTCAATTATCGGAGCACAAAGTTTTTCAAGAGCTCTTAATATCCGATAACAGAAGTATCAAGAAGTAACCCAATAACTTCCACATTTCTCAGTAGCACTCAACCTCAAAAACAGCAAACCTTTTCCAAGCACTTCTTTATAATCCCGTAAATATTCAATAATCTATATCGAGCCATAACTTTTAACCCCAGCAACAGAAGCGAGTTGGAAAATGGCTTCAGTTTGCTGTATTACATTAAACGGTATGGTGGGTATCACCAACACCAGCATTTCAAGCTGGAGAACAAGAAGCAAAATTCGAGGTTGCCCGTACAGCAGATAATAACAAAAGAATACCAAAAATTGAAAAATGTGGGCATCATTGTGATGACTAAAGCATAAATAAAAAACATGCAAAAAATGGCATTCCTGAAAAAAAACATAAGAAATAACAAATTTAAATTGATACTTTAATACTAAAATTAGCCCTAGAAAATTAAATATGAAAAATATGATGAGCACTAAAAAGGAAAATGGAGAAAAAGTCTAATTAAAATGTGGAATTTGACACTCAAGGCTCAAGAATCCATCATTGTATCATCAGCAATCATTAAAAATTAAATACCAGTTTTTTCGTTCAAATTTGAAGAAATCATCATGAAAATCTATAATTGCATTACAGGTAGCAAGAGCGTTGCAATGGTTAATTTTTATGAACAACGTTTCGATTTTAAGCGAAAAAACTGGTCTTCAATTTTTTACAACGATTATGATTATTTTCCTCCTGAAAATCGAAAGACGCAATGGTACCGTCTCAAAATCCAAGTATGACTCATATTACTAACACTGGAGCGACTTTTTCAAGAAAACCACTCAAATTACTTCACAGAATAATTCTTTTATTCTACAAGTCCTCTACATTTAAAAGTTCGTATAATACCAATCATTTCCTTTGAAATCGCCACTGTACGGAATATGAATCATGTTCGGAATTTGAGACAAAACGTGTCCAAGTTATTCAATCCTGTTCGGGTACCAAACGCAAACTTTATCATTCTCGGGTTTACTTTCCAGGAATGGTTCCTTTCCTTCCATTCCGATTCTAACCTGGCACTCGATCCAAAGTGCTGGGTATTTATTGGTATTGACTGCTAAAGCATTTGCTCTTTTATGGGCAAAAATACCAGCGGAAGGTTTGTTGTGCTAGCTGTTGTAGAGAATCAACAAGAAATCGAGTGCGATGACCGTTAAGGTTGGAATGGATTGAAAAATGGCTCTTGGTGATTTAAATTGTTGAAGGAAAATACTTTGGCTCCTTTTTGTTTGACTTTACACTCTCATACTTCAGATCCTGCTTATTTAGTGCTTACTTAAAGCATCTATTTCTGGCGTTACGTCCTAACTGGAATAGAGCCTGCTTTTCACCTTGGTGTTGTTATAAATGCTTTCACCGTTAGGAATTGGAATATATCTTGGCCAATTTGTTTCGTATATCGTGTGGTTTGTCGGAAAATACTTTAGGCCCAATGAAATAGAAGATATGCCAAAATAAAGATCAAGGAAACCAACAATTGTTTCATAAGCATTATTAAACTCTGGAAAATTTATGTTAGTATATCTGAAACTTGAAAGTTTTTGATAGAATGCCTATTAGAGTTTTTTGAAAAAAGCCCTTGAAGTATTTCAGATTTATTTTTCAATTCCTGGAAAGCCCTTTAAAAACATCTGAAATAACTACAGGCATTTCGAAAGGTATCCTCAAGTTTTGATCCAATTAAATGAGAGATCATATAGCTTGAACCAGGAATTGCAAAATTCGTAATCGTGTTTAATTACTAACCTGGAACTTACTTTGTCAATAGACCAATTTTGCATTGATTGTATGATAAGCTCAAATATACTATATGCTCTGGAAAGTCAAGAAAATGGCATGCAAAGCTATGTATCAGTGGAGACGTAATTCCAAAAAAAAGAAGTTTCTCAAATCTTCTAAGATTTCTCATGTCTCATGTCTGTACGGAATTCTGAAAGGATTTTTTTGATTATCAATAATAATTCATCCGGAAACTCGTATACTATAATATTGAAAAAAACCCTCGGGAATTTTTCCAGAAATTCATTCATACGTTCAACAAGTAACTCCTCTAGGAATATCCTAAGGATTTCCCTAAAGCATTTTTCTGAAAAATGGTTCATCGATTCAGTACTCCTGATGAATTCTATGTCAGATCGGTCAGTCACAGAACTCGACCATCTTCGATATGAAATAAATTCTGCACGTACATACAGCTATTCCATGAAAAACCAATCTAGTGGGTCACCGAATTCCGTGGTAATTTGCTATTTTGTTCCTTATTCGAAATAAAGATACACGTGTTTTTGGATTTTTTGATTGGGGAGACCATTTTCAAAATAGGGTAACCATAAAAATCGCGATTTTGCAAAATTTTAATTTTTTGAAAAACCATAACTTTTGAACCGCTTGACCGATTTGCAATTTTTTGGGCGGCATGAAAGCTAGAGATTTTCATTTTTCAAGATTAATATAAAATTTCACAAAAAAATGTTTTTTAACATTAAAATATCAATAATTTCCGTTTTTTCATGTTTTGAAGGCCTAAGGACAAAAGGGGCTACTGCTGTTCTCATTTTTTCTTGAAAGTTCGGTAAATTTTACGTGTACTGTCAAATTTTTAGCGATGCATGTTTTTAATTTTTTGAGCTATTGAGGATTTTGCCCTCTAATAGACTCACGCCTAAATAATTTTGTCACTCCAAAATATTCTCCCACCATGTTAACCATATATTGAATGGCGTCGTAGCTAACAAAACCAACAGGTAACGCACATGTAACGCATTCTGTTGGATTGTACATTGAATGCAAGGTGCGTGCTTCTATTAAAGTGTAATATAAACTGACGTGTGAGTATTTATTTTTCCTCGTTCAAAATGTGCACGAGAACTATTCCTCAACAAATCGAACAATATATATTTTTAAAATCGGCACACACTGCAGGTCTCTGCGGAATGGATTTTTTATTTAAAAAATCATAACTTTAGAGCAGCTCAAACGATTTCCTGTTCAAAAGTTATGATTTTTTAAAATAAAAAATTTATTCCGCTTAAACCTACAGTGTGTGCCGATGAAAAATGACTGGGGAAGGGGAAATTTAATTCAGTTTAAGTGAAAAATATTGGAAAATTCTAAAAAGGGAAGGGAGGGTTTATTGCGAAAAAAGCTTAGCTTAGCTTAGCTTAGACTGACTACACATATCAATGGTTGCTATTCCGTGATTGACCGAAGTCAGTGAAAATGCACAAAGAATCAACTAGAAGTTCGGCTGGGATTGGCCATAATCTTCTTCAGTGTGCATAATTCAGTGCCTCTATTTATACAGGGTCAATCACGGCGCCGGCCACGTCCTTGCAGTCAGGTGGGATTGGGGGAAGGAATGTTAGTGTGTAACCTTTGCTTTTTGGAGACCGTGTTTGCCTCTGCATCTCCACAAAGGTTACTGGGAGGGATGTTTGTTAATGGGGAGGATCGTTGGGTCATAGGATTCACTTTGATAAGCGATTAGACCATGATAAACAATGATTTGTGAGATATATACATGCTTATACGTAAATATAATATTTTCATTTGATATGAACAATTTCTATGTAGAGGAAAATTATGCCGACACTTGAGGTGACGAACCATTCAAAGTTTGTTGAACAAATACATAAATGTAACATTCCTACAGCTGTCAGGATGAAAGCATGTGTTATTATACTTTACTCATTTGAAAAGAAACAAAAAACTCGATTGGTTGGGACATCATAGAACACTCTTATTCTTATGCCTTACAGTGGCGAACCATCCAAAGTTTGTTGAATAAAGTGAACCTTTCGCAAGTCTACACTTGTAGTGTTGAACCATTCAAAGTTTTTTTTTAATTACAAAAATAAAGGTATATAAGAGGTGTTCTGAGAAAAAAATGTGAAACATAAATAAATCATGAATCAGAGTTTGTGTCGACACTCACAGTGACGAACCATCCATAGTTTGTTGAAAAATCATATTTACATCCCACCATTGTAACGATTGAATGTGCAGTCATACATATTTTATAGATTAGAAATAGTAGCATGAAACGAGCTCACCAATTGATCCGTTATCCTTGACTGAGCAGCCACAATCCACTTTCGGCTTCACTCGTTTGCTCGGCTATAAAAAAGCACTCAGGAAAAAAAAAAATAAGCGCGCGACCCAAAAAGAATAAAAAAAAAACTGTTCGGGCTTTCTTGACGCACTGCCCAGGAGCAAGCGTCAAGGTCGAAGGATCAAACAGAACTAACCGATCGCGGCACTTTTTCAGTTACTCCAACCGAACTCACCGATCACGCCACTTTTTCACTTACGAGACCGACGCGCGACATGTTTGATCCTGCCCTCGTCGCTTGCCCCGGGAAAAGCAAGTGTCAAGGTCGAAAGATCAAACAGAACTCAGGAAAGGGAGGGTTTATTGCGAAAAAAGAATAAAAACATGAAATTTGAAAACTTTGGACTTATTTTTTTTAAGGGGCCCCAAAAGTCTCGGCAAAAATATTTATAGTTAAAATTTCACGAATAATTAGAATCAATGCAATAGTACAAACCTTTTGGAAACGCATCCTATGATTTGAAAGATTCATTTTATTGAATAAATTTGGAATTATTGGCGATTTTTTTGGAAATAAGCTTCAATATGTAAAATTATTAGAATAACATATTCCAACATATTCAGAATGGGATTCTGTTGGCTTAACAAGAATCATAAAGATCAAGAAAGATTCAAAAACGATTTGGATGAACAAGTTGAGTGCCATCATTTTTTTTCAGTTCTTCATGATTTTCCAAAATGTATTTTTCAACTACAACGAAAGCTTTCTCGACGAAGTTTAAGACTAGCTTTGAATGCAATTTATATATTTGCGAGCAAGTAGTAGGACTTAATTATTTATTTTGAAAATAGCTCTATCGATCACATTGCAGACCTGGTAGCGTTTAAGTGCCTTGAATATAGGAACTTTAAAGAACTCTAGCATGAAAAAATGGACCAAAAAGAGACAAGACAGGAACCAAAAAGAGACCGAAATTGGATCAAACAGGAAACAGAAAAACAAAATGTAACCTGAAATTAATCAGAAGAATAGAGAATCTGACATTTCTCTTTTTTACTGTAATTCTTCATTACGACATACGACAGTGTTACTGCTCCTATTACTGGATGGATTTTTTCCTGTGGAATTCCTCCAAGAACTCTTCCAAGGAATTTCTTCAAGAATTTTGTTTTTGATATCTTAAGAATATGACCTGGATATTGACAAGGATAACTATAGAAATTACCCTGGAATTTCTCCAAAGATTCTTTTCAAGGAAGGCCTCCAAAGATATTTTTCAAGGAAGGCCTAAGTCATCTATGATTGTATCAGGTGATTCTTCCATCGATTTCCTTAGTAGCAACTGTAGAATTTGGTTGAAGGATAAATGAAAAAAATATCTGGAGGAACTCCTAGTGAAGTCTTTGGAAACAACTCGGGGTAATCTCTGAGAAAATAACTGGAGATGAATCGTTGGAGTGCTCAAGGTTTTCTTGGAAAAAGACTGCAAGTGGTAGTCCAAATACGCATATCTGTCAAAGATAAGCATTAAGCGGCGGAATTCAAAGGTACAAGGTAATCTCATTTTCATTTTTTGTTTTTCTATTAATTATTTGCGCTACATGTATAAACAATCTGACAATATAAAAATAAAGCATTTATTTTGTGGCAGACTTGTTTCAATATCAATCAAAAATATGAACGTATACCCGAATGAAGTCCAACATAGCACATATTCTGTTTTCAGCGTTAAGTCGGTATCATAATTTGATATCTATTTGTCTTGATTATATTAGATATCATTTTTTGTTTTCATTTTGATATCATTTAATTTTTTTGGTAATGTTGAAGTTTTGTATTGTAGAGGATTGGAACATGTTGAAATCTTAATGAAACTTTTACAATTTGCCTTTAACTACGATATCTTTCGAAATATTAGATGATCATAACACGATTCATTTTTGTGTAAAACAGTGCGGAAATCTGTAGTAGGATTGAAATGCGGTTACTTTTCATTATGGTACAATTTAACTTGCTGTTTTTTCGAATAAATCATATTATCTCCTTAGTGCAGCTGAAAGAGCATTGGAAGGTATGTTGAAAACTGAGATCAACTCAACTTTGACGAAAATGCTGATGGGACTGACTTGCGATTACATCTATGAAAGTTGTGTTAATATTATGAATAAACCATTTATGTTGTTGCAGGCTCGTTTCGATATCAAGCAAAAATATAAATATTTCAGTGAGTTCTCAGTTTGCTCTCAATGATAGCTGAAACAGTTTTCCATTTGCTTTCACTGACAGCAAAAATAGTTTTCAATTTGATTTCATGGGAACATTTTTTTGCTCTCTGTTTTGATATTTCCACCGTTAAAACGACCAAAATGACAACAAACTGAGTTATCAAAATCTGAAACATCACATCATCAAAATTAGTTTTCAATATGATCTCCAGCTTTGCTAAGGCAGGTAAAAAGATTTTTTATAATTTTGTTGTTTAAAGCAAGGTTTTACCTGATTATCTGTATTGATGGAAAAGGCTGTGATATCTAATATCCTGCTAAGAGCAAGGCTGATGAAGGTGTAGATCCACATTGCGCTGAAATAAATAGAAAAACAGAAAATCGTTAGACGATGTGTTTTCTTTAAGTTGTTGAATATGTTGAAAATATTGTCTGTTTCATGGCCAACAAAACATGCCGCCAACTTTCAAACATACCGGCAAAATCGTCACCAGCAAATGAATCAGAGGAGGTGATTCACTGTTATGTAGGTAAGACTACTGAAACGTCAAATTTGAAGCAGTTGGTTAGCTGGCGACGATTCTGGCGAGGTTACAAATCGTCGCTTTCGATAAAATGCAAAAATCACAATATTAGGTCTGGATATTTTTATCTATAAAGTTGGGGCTCTGTGTAGCTCAACCGATGAACAAAAGCGGCTCTTAGATTATAATCTGATCGATTAAATTTATCAGATATCCATTCACACGACGACTGCTCTGGTTATGATGGAAATTCACACTGAAATGATAAGCAAGCTCAATTCTAGTAGAACAATAACGCAATGAAGAAGAACTCATTTATTACTAGCATCACAGTATCCGCGAAGCAAGACTAGCAACGTACATACGTACTTTTCACTTCTATATCTCTGATATCGAGCCACTCTAACGAGATTTTTTTAATGAGCTGTAAAACTTTCAGGTCCTATCCTACCACATTTTTCCGATTTATATCACCCTGATCCGTCGAGCAAGGTGTCGAACGATGAACGAAAAAGTTTTTCATTACGTGAGAAGTGATTTTAAGTCGCACTTTTCCGGCAGCACATTCACAGCATACTTTTTGCGTTTTTAAATTAGCAATTCAAGAACTGCTGAATTGAAAACATATCCATTTTGTACTATAAATCACAGTTTCTGAATATCGAAAGACGAGCAAAAC
This sequence comes from Aedes aegypti, assembly GCF_002204515.2. Taxonomy (NCBI): domain Eukaryota; kingdom Metazoa; phylum Arthropoda; class Insecta; order Diptera; family Culicidae; genus Aedes; species Aedes aegypti. The sequence goes on from NC_035108.1 coordinate 132,221,020, forward strand.
TTTACACATAAAATGGTTAAAATATTTCGTTTCAAACTACTTCCTGAGCCACATCCTCAATTACTTTTTCACACTGCTTCTCTTAAAGGTGATTTTCAGTAAGATTTATGTTGAAGTTTTTAATATTTTCCGTGAATCAAATCGAACTATTTTTATGTTTTTAGAATCTGGACGATAAGAATTCCAACTGGGGATCATATTATGTCTTATTCAATTGTTAGGGATTAACTACTATGGACTATGTTCGATGTATCATTATATGTCAAAAAAATGAGTCTTATCGACAACTCTTACTTATGTTCAAAACTACCTTTCTTTTTATCATAATTTTCTATGAAAAACCTTCAATTGGCGTATCAACCTTTTGCCCGTTCAAAATTAGACCAGCAGAAGGCACCTGCCAATGAATGGAAAATAGGACACAAAAAAAAACTCGACTCCATCGGAACGGTCGTCGAGAGTGAAAGAACAGACCAAGAAGCCAAATGTAATCTTCTATAAGTTTTCTTCAGGTGCGAGCGGTTTTCGTTCGTTTACTTTTTCACGGGCACTGATGAAGGCGTTTTCGGTGCAACCAAAATTTATGATTCCCACCTAGCTAGACGGTTACACTCTCGAAGGAATTATCCGTGCGAATGGAACCGGCAGCAAAATTGGAAAAGACTTTTTACGGCTCCCATTCAGCTTCAGCCGAGATCTGGATTCCAAGAAAGTTTTGGGGTGGCGGAGGATTCTGCTATAGGAATTTTGAATTTGGTCTGAGAGAAAAAAATGCAAATTCGAATGTTTGTTTGGCGGATTTTCTCGGTGGTGCTCTTTGCTTGTAAAAGTGAAAAGTTTGTTCCATATCTTCTCAGGGGTTCACATGATCCGGTGCCTTGCTGCTTTTTCAGGTTACGGTACCGTTTCGAATTTGGAAAGATAAGACTGTCTTCGGAAGCAAGTCGACGAAATGAGGTATGATGCTGCCATTCAGTGAACAAGGGAGTTGTTATGGATAATGGGTTTACGGAATTATTCTTTTGTTGTTGTTTACTACCTCCGTTTCCTGGAAGAATGCCTCACAATTTTGCAAATATAGAGGATAGGCAAAATTTGGCCCAATTTCAAATGATCATAACATTATGAAAAATGTATCAAATTGGATGCATCTGGAAGTAGTCGACGGCAAATTTGGTCTTATTTTAGGAACTTTCTCGCACATGCATATAGGCCACCGGACACCGGAGATGTTTCGGATTTTCCGAGGTCATGTCCAAATGTCATTTTTTCTGTCGCTTGTATTTATGTGCGATGTGAAGCTGTATAGATGTTAACAATTTTCATAAAAACTGAATTTAATAGGAAGTTGAATACCGCCGGACACATTAAGACTCGTTGAAAATTGTCAGAAATATGACCACTTCCCTAAAACAGGCTCCGGAAAATATGGTCAATCAAATTTCAAGATGATGCTTCCGGTAGCATATTTAGAACCATAAAACGTACTGACCACTCCATAGTAGTTTCCAGGTGCCCTGAGGGAAGTGGCCAATTAGGAATATGTTCGGAACCATATCAATATGGTTCCGCATCACTTTTCAGTTCTGCTTCCGAAGTTGCCAAACTTATATCTGAGTGCGTACATACACCATTCGTTAAACTTCTCTGGATTTCTCAATGCACTATGGGCCAGGGACGCAATCTGGCGGGACAAAATTAATAACTCGGTAGCGAAACATTTCAGGCATTTGGTGTCTTCGAAAAAGTTTTTTGTAACAACGAGGACCATCTACTGACATAATCGGATAGTTTGTATATCGTTCGCATAGGTGGCGCCACGATGTAACTTTATACTGTGACGTTCTAGAGACTTAGCATGTTCGGCAAAGTTGTGCATTTTGATAAAATAAACAACTCTCTCGAAGACATCAAATATCCACAGCCTACTGTTTTAGAGTTATTGGCAAAATAAGACCAAATTAGTGAAAAAACGTTTTATTAGAATTTTTCTACTAAAGTTTTTGTATGTTATATTTTTGTCAGCAATAAATATTATATGACATGATTCTTAAAAAAAAATGTTAAACTCGGTGAAAAAAAAATCGCGTTGATTCGGGGGAGCCTTTAAGTGAGACAACTGTGTACGACGTTTTAGGGTGATGACAGGGTAGAAGCGAATTAGGAAGCAAAGCGAAAATTGCACGGGAAGGAATAACAATTATTAATAATGAAATGTCACACTCAAAAGGATTTTCGCGTCGCTTCGCGCGACGCGTTTACCCTGGCCGACACCTTACCTAGTTTGTCTTCGAATGCTGAATATAGCAATGAAGGCGTGAAAATTCGAGACAGTTATTCAACTGTATCACAGCCTACGTGATTGAAAAATATAAGGCTCTTACTACACTCAAACAAATGTTGTTGTATAATCTACCAAATCCATGGCAGAATTAAGAACTGCACCAACGATTTTGAACCGACTACAAAAATCTGTTAACCCTCTAATACCCAAATTTTTATTTTCGATCTAAATATCATTTTGAGTTATCTAAAATCGTTCTAAACACGTTTTGGGCAATTATTTATTTTTATTCGCAAATCTATGAATTTTGACTTTTGATTTTTATAATTTTTATTTTTGAACAGCCCTACACTTTTACATTTTTTCTTGAAGCCTCTTCTAGTTACTGATTTTAGGCAATAATTAAAATTCAACTTTTTATGATACTTTTAACAATATTAAATTTTTAATATTTTTCTGGAAATATGTTTATTTTCCGTGCGATTAACGGAAAAACAGGTTTCAAATTATTTTAATATCACCAAGCTCTTCTTTTGTGATAGGTTGATCGTAGAAAAATATAAAAGGTACGATTTTTTATATTACACGTTAAATGTACCCCGGGTATTTGTAGGTTATATAAGAATACAATTTTTCAAACAATTTTCAAAAATACAAAAAAGTTTCAACAGTCATAAAAAACTTTTCTTATATGCGTGTTATGAGTCAAGGTTTAAGCCAAAAATAAAATCATTTTGATTTCCGAGCTACGACAAAATAAACAAAATTCCAAAGTGTACCCCGTCTTAAGGCGGGGTTGGATATTAGAGGGTTAAGTTTACTATAATCTGGTACAAATCACTGAGTAGTGCAGTAAATGTGATCATGTCTATATAGTATCTACTATAAAGCATTGTATTTCAATCAATGACACCCACCGTACAACACAGTGTGGTCAAAAGTAGAATGCAAAAATTGTCAAATCAAGAATGTTTCTAGTCATAAATAATGCAACTGTGGTTATATAAACGGAATATATTTTCTTGTGTAGTGATGTTGACTATGTTTTGGTAGAGTTAACAGATAAATGTAGTCGGTTGAAAATCGTTGGTGCATTTTAATTTTAATTTCATTGCACGTTTAGATTTCCATGTGGGTTCTCTTGAAACATGTTTATGTTCCTAGAAATAATCCATTTTCAATAATCCAACTCTAACTTAGTAATTGCAATAAATGTTGTAAACAACTAATTGCAAACTGTTTCAGCACTTGTCGTAATTATCCTGAACGACTCGTGCTGAAAAAAATAATAATTTTGCAACTTGTGGCTTTATAACTATTGCCATACTCAATAAAGTATCTGAAAATATTGCCACCCGATACTCATTCAGAAACGATCACCAGGGAAAACTTTTTTCCGATTACTTTTTCCACGGGGAAAGAAGATACTCACAATATTCAATTGTCAATGTCACGTGATACCTATAACGTGATAAAGTGGCAGCACGGACCTTAGTTTACAAAAATGTTTCGATCTCAGTCAATAGTCATCCGAATCCAATTCTTTAAAAAGTTATGGAAAGGGGATTAGTGTACCTATATATTGATGGGTGACTCATCCCTCCATACTCCTACCCGCTTTTGTGTGACTCGAAAAACCTTGGCTTTTTTGTGTTTTTCTATAGCATTGTTTTTAAGCATAATGAGAAAAAATGTCATGCAGATTTTTGTTCCCCAAACTGGTCAAAATGATGAACTCAGACCAACGTTGGCATTTTGGACCATTACGGTCCTCTCGGAAGAGGACACCGGTGAATCCGGATTTATATAGGAGTGTTCATGTGAAAATGGCTGTATCTCAGTCATATACGAATCAAGTCGAATTCTGTAGCCAGCATTTGGCAGCAAACCCTTAGGATTATGTTTTTGGTGGCGCTGGAAGTTGACGCCTGCCCCCTCAATGTGATATAGAAGGGGTGAGGAGATAGTCGATGTGTGCTTGTGTTAGTGTAGTGTTATATTACAACAAACATTAAGCTAAGAGGGGGTGTCGTCATATAGTTTCATCATGCCGTTAGCCGGTACGGAACGTTTCACATTGTGGAACTATTTAAAAGCAGAACAGAAAAAAACTGCACCAAATACCTCGACGTAACAGTTCTATAATTTTATTCAGGACCTTCATCTTCGAATCTGTGGCAAATCTGCGGGTTACGTTCTTTTTCCAATTATAAAGACTTTCAGCACTGCAACCATGAACTTGTTAGCTCACTCGAAGGATTTGGAAACGTGAAATTATTCCAGCATTTCCATCAGTTCCATTAGGTCTCTGTTTTTCATGCCTCTATTTCCTTCGTTCAAGCTTTCGTCCTAAAATAAAACAAAAGTTAGAACTCAATTGAATTAATTACTTGAAGTGCCATCTTTGCATGCTTTATTCATGTTTTTGTTTGAATAACAGCACATAACAACCTTGGTAACAGAAGGGTTGCTAGCAACGAAGCCTCAGAAACATTCGATAACAAACTGTATGACGTCACACGTAGTCAAGATGCAAAGGCTTGCTGCGTAAAAACACAAGCGGTGCATTAATACATTCAAGCAGGTGTGTATTACACAGAAGCATCTCCTCACCTCTATTACAGCACATTGATGCCCCCTAGCCCATCCCTCTCGATGTTAGTTGGAAATTTTTATGATTTTTTATGCAAAACTATAGAAATGTTGCTTACCACCGCAAAGAGGCTGTTTTCAAAGCAGTTTATATATTCCTCATATATCACAATGATGGATGGGATTCTGAAACTGATCTGTACAGCAGTGAGTATGATTTTTTTTTAAAAGGGCTTTATAGATGGCAAAATATTGGCCATACCGTAAAATCGGGTGTAATTGATCAGAAGGGTGAAATTGATCATCGTATCACACGATTTTGTTTATTCGTAATGGAGCACAAATATCAATGTAAGCTACAGTAAATGAACGTTGCTTGTCGTAACTATTGTAGAACTGTGTGTTGTGAAGTTTTTTGCGTTAAAGAATGTTTATTACCGCAATTCGGGGTGTAGTTGATCAGTGGGGAGAAGTTGATCATTCATGTATCCGCATGTATAAACTGTTAAGAGAGCTATGATACGATTTCAATTATCACAATTTATATGATGTCGCATTACTTGATAGCTGTTCTTGATGTTCCTAAATTTGGTTTGACATTTTTTTAGGAAATGTTTGATGGACTGTTGAAGGGTTCTCTTCCAAACAATCGGCTATTGCCAAGGCTATATAAAGATATCATTTAAATAAACAATTACATACATTCCAGATATGTTCTGTGAATCCAGTTTTGAATTTGCCTTGATGATGAAAAATCATTTTCAGAGAAAATAATGTTCTTTTTGTGAGCGAGCTGCTAATTTCAAAGAAAATTGCATACCTTTCGGCGTTTACTGTGGTGTATTCTGTAATTCACAACATGCAATTCTAAAATTGACCGATTAATCAACAAGTTGTAAGATTTTTGAGACTTGATTTAGATTCAGTGACCCCAAATTGAGTAAATAGCGTAACTCTTTACTTTAGGAAATTGACTGCAGTAACTGATCAACTTTACCCCTTAGCTTAGCTTAGCTTAGACTGACTACACATATCAATGGTTGCTATTCCGTGATTGACCGAAGTCAGTGAAAATGCACAAAGAATCAACTAGAAGTTCGGCTGGGATTGGCCATAATCTTCTTCAGTGTGCATAATTCAGTGCCTCTATTTATACAGGGTCAATAACGGCGCCGGCCACGTTCTTGCAGTCAGGTGGGATTGGGGGAAGGAATGTTAGTGTGTAACCTTTGCTATTTGGAGACCGTGTTTGCCTCTGCATCTCCACAAAGGTTACTGGGAGGGATGTTTGTTAATGGGGAGGATCGTTGGGTCATAGGATTCACTTTGATAAGCGATTAGACCATGATAAACAATGATTTGTGAGATATATACATGCTAATACGTAAATATAATATTTTCATAGGATATGAACAATTTCTATGTAGAGGAAAATTATGCCGACACTTGAGGTGACGAACCATTCAAAGTTTGTTGAACAAATACCTAAATGTAACATTCCTACAGCTGTCAGGACGAAAGCATGTGTTATTATTTTTTACTCATTTGAAAAGACACAAAAAACTCGATTGGTTGGGACATCATAGAACACTCTTATTCTTATGCCGACACTTACAGTGGCGAACCATCCAAAGTTTGTTGAATAAAGTGAACCTTTCGCAAGTCTACACTTGTAGTGTCGAACCATTCAAAGTTTTTTTAATTACAAAAATAAAGGTATATAAGAGGTGTTCTGAAAAAAAAATGTTAAACATGAATAAATCATGAATCAGAGTTTGTGTCGACACTCACAGTGACGAATCATCCATAGTTTGTTGAAAAATCATATTTACATCCCACCATTGTAACGATTGAATGTGCAATCATACATATTTTATAGATTAGAAATAGTAGCATGAAACGAGCTCACCAATTGATCCATTATCCTTGACTGAGCAGCCACAATCCACTTTCGGCTTCACTCGTTTGCTCGGCTATAAAAAAGCACTCAGGAACAAAAAATAAGCGCGCGACCGATCGCGGCACTTTTTCAGTTACTCCAACCGAACTCACCGATCACGCCACTTTTTCACTTACGAGACCGACGCGCGATATGTTTGATCCTGCCCTCGTCGCTCGCCCCGGCAAAAGCAAGTGTCAAGGTCGAAAGATCAAACAGAACTCTGCAGTAACTGATCAACTTTACCCCGGAATCAAAAACTCCACATTTTGATTTCTAAAAAATGTTTTTATTATTATGGAAACATTTTGTCAAAATTTCGTTTTTATAATTCGATAAACATCCAACCAGTACAGGTTTTAAAAATATTTGAATGATAATACATGTCCTACTAGGGACTGTAGAACAGAATCGCTCTAAAGTGATCAACTTCACCCCATTTTACGGTACAATGAAAATAACGTAAAATTTCAAAACCATGCACGGTGCAGTATTGACAAACAGCTATGAACTTTTATTTATACGCAAGGATTTGAACATGGTATAAACCTGAAATTTTGTGAGGATGCTTGAGATATATCCCTAAACCAGATTTCATCACCAAAACTCGTACCAATTAGCTCATATGGTTGAAATAATTGAATTTCTGTTAGATATCATTGAATTCCTTAGAAAATTGCATACATTTAGGCGTTTTCCGCGAAATTCGTGAAATTTAACTATTCGTTATTTATATTAATATTGCATTGTTAAGAATCTGACAAGCATATTCGGATTCAGGGAGCTCAAATTGATCATATAGAGTTGTTTTGGGAACTAACAATAATGGCATTGACAAGTGATCAATTTCACCCCGAAATGAGATGATCTGATTTTTCATTTTAGAGGTATTTGTTAACACTAAAATGTCATTTGTTAGAAAATTTCGGTACATAAGTCGATGAGGCTCACCTTCGTACTTGTTTTCCTGCATTTAGTTGTTTGGCATTGTTAACATTATAGAAAACAGACTAGAAAAACCGTGAAAAATGATCAATTTCACCTGAAATTACGGTACGTCAGTCCAACAAGAATTCGATAGGTACATCGTAAGTCTACTTTTTTAAGAGCGCGATTCAATAGGAAGTATCACATCCTTTGGTGAATCTATGATTTGAAAAGAGTTGAGTCCTGATATGTTGTAGAGATTACCAAGAATCCGGTAGAAGCTTTTAGGGTTACTATACGCATTTCTGGAAATTAGTGGAAATTCTTGGAATCCGAAATCCTGGGATTTCAGTAGGAATACTGCTTGCGTGCATGTAGATATTCCAGGGTATTCTTCGATTCTGGTAAGTTATATTACTATCAATAGAAATATTGGACTTTCGATAGGAGTTAGTTTTAGTGAGAGTTAGTGATTCTAGTGGTTTATGGTGCATGTTCTATATTTTTGAATTTCGGATCCCAATTTGTGTTCAAAAATCTTGGAGGAAGCTTCAAGACACTGGTATGAATTTTGAGATTGCAATGGAAGTTCTAAGTTATCAAAACTTCTTTGTTCTGAGATTTCAGTTGAAATTGTTGGTATTCTAAGATTTAGGCTAGAATTCCGAAGATTCAAAGAGTTTTCTACGATTCCAGTAAGAATTCTGAAATACCTATGGAAACTCTGAAATTCCAATGAACCCTAAGATATATTGAAGACAAACTACGATTACGGAAGAAATTATGAGGAGCAGTGTTGGGTTCTTGTTAAAATCCATGAATTCTTAGATCCTGAAAGCAATTCTGCGATTTCTTTCTGGCTTTACGTCCCAACTGGGACATAGCTTGCTTCTCAGCTTAGTGTTCTTATGAGCACTTCCACAGTTATTAACTGAGAGCTTTCTTTGCCGATTGACCATTTTTGCATGTGTATATCGTGTGGCAGGTACGAAGATACTCTATGCCCTGGGAATCGAAAAAAAATTTCCTTTACGAAAAGACCCTCGACCAGCGGTCATGCTGAATAGCTGCGTGTTTACCGCTACGGTTATCTGGGCCCCTCTATCTGAGATTTCTATGGGTGGGAATTTTAAAATTTTGCAAGGATTTCTGCGAATTCTGTAGGAACTCTAAGGATTCTTATATGAATTCTCCGTTTTCGATGAAAGTTATGGGTGTTAAGTAAGAAATCCGGGATTTATAGGAACCTACAGAAATCGTGAAGGTTTTAGAAATTTTTGGTCCGAATGCTGGATTTCAATGGATGATCAAAAATTTCGGCGCGAGTTCTGGGCATCTAGTTGAAATCCTTGGATTCCTGTAAGAATTCTGCGATTTTTATGGGAGTTCTGGGATTTCAATAGAAATTGAGAGTTCGGGTTTTTATTTGGAGTGTTTTAAGATTTAGGAGGTTGCTAAAGTTTTAGAAAATTCATAGATTTCGGTAAGAATTCAGGTGTTTTATGGTAATTCTGGAAATTTGGAAGATCATTTTCGAACATTCTAGAGAATCTTGTGATTCCGGAGAGAATTCTGCAGATTCAAAACATCTTAGAATTTTAGAAGGAATGATGGAATTTGGAAAAAAAAAATCTCTCGATTGCTGAAGTGTTGGCATTTCGACGGAAATTTTAAGATTTTGGTTGAAAATTCCATGATTTCAGTAGCTTTTATTCAGGAAGTTCAATAATTTCGGTGATACTGGTATAATTTCTAAAGATTTTTATTTACATTTAGAAGATTTCTGGGATTTCAATACAAAAACTCGGATTCCGTAAGCAAAACCTAAGAATTTTTTTTTGTTTCTCGAATTTCAATGTGAGTTCTGGAATTTAAAAATGCACCGGATTGAAATTTCGGCAAGATCTCCTTCGATGCAAACCACTGGACTCCGAAAGTAATCCTTGTGCATCGAGGGAAACTTCATTTTTATGGTATAGCTTGTATATACATATATTATGGATCCGACAGAAATACAGCCATTCCATGAAAAACCGATCTAGTGGGTCTCCGAATTCCGTGAAAATTTGCTATTTTGTTCCTTATCCGAAATAAGGATGCACGTATTGAGTGCTTCGTGAAGCCCAAGCAGGACAGTTCGGTTTTGCGTCGTCCGATAAATTTGGCTCACGGTTTCGCGCATGTTTTCGTCGCCGGAGATTTTTTTTTTCCTGTTTTCAAGTGTCTTGCTGGGTAGTGCTTCGTAAAGCCCAAGCAGGACAGTTCGGTTTTGCGTCGTCCGATAAATTTGGCTCACGGTTTCGCGCATGTTTTCGTCGCCGGAATTTTTTTTTTTTTTCCTGTTTCCAAGCGTCCTGCTGGGTAGTGCTTCGTGAAGCCCAAGCAGGACAGTTCGGTTTTGCGTCGTCCGATAGATTTGGCTCACGTTTTCGCGCATGTTTTCGTCGCCGGAGATTTTTTTTCCTGTTTTCAAGCGTCTTGCTGGGTAGTGCTTCGTGAAGCCCAAGCAGGACAGTTCGGTTTTGCGTCGTCCGATAGATTTGGCTCACGGTTTCGCGCGTGTTTTCGGCTCCTAAGATTTTTTTTTCTGTTTTGGAGCGTCTTGCTGGGTAGGTATTTGGAAGGCACAAGCAAGACGGTTTGTTTTCGGGACGCCAAGAAGTTTTGCTGTCAGTATCAGTTTTGTGTTCAGTCGAGGATGGATTACCAACTGGTGAGTTCGTTTCATTCTTGTGATAACACATATTTTCTTGAAAGCGTAACTTTTAAGTAATTTTAAAACAAACTTTGTATGGTTCGTCACTATATGTGTCGGCATTATGTTTTTTTCTTATACAATTTCAATATACATATATTTGTCTCTTTTATACGTTATTAAAAATTATCTTTTGAATTGTTCGACATTGTGAATGTTGACGTATTTTTTAAAACTTGTACCATATCGAGACAAAATGCACAGTAATACTCATATGTAATTTTCAAACAAACTATGTATAGTTCGTCACTACAAGTGTCGGCATTATTCCTGTTTCATATAATTTAAAATATATACATGTAATTTTCAGTTTTCGTCATTAATAAAAACATCTTTTGAATAGAGAGTGTCAGTTTTGTGTTCAGTCGAGAATGGATTACCAACTGGTAAGTTCGTTTCATGCTTATGATAACACATTTTTTCTTGAAAGCGTAACTTTTATGTAATATTAAAACAAACTTTGTATGGTTCGTCACTATAAGTGTCGGCATTATGCTATTTTCTTATACAATTTCAATATACATATATTTTTCTCTTTTTGACATTATTAAAAATTATCTTTTGAATTGTTCGACATTGTGAATGTTGACGTATTTTTTAAAACTTCTACCATATCGAGACAAAATGCACAGTAATACTCATATGTCATTTTCAAACAAACTATGTATGGTTCCTCACTACAAGTGTCGGCATTATTCCTGTTTCATATAATTTAAAATATATACATGTAATTTTCAGTTTTCGACATTAATAAAAACATCTTTTGAATTGTTCGACATTATAGATGTTGACCTATTTTTAAAGCTTCTACCAAAAACTTCTCGAGACAAAAATACAAAACTAGCTTTAAATATAAGTCGTATATTTCCCCCTTGTCCATGGATCGCATCACCGACCAGAGGTGACTCCCAGATCTTTTCCTCCCTCACTAATAAACACCCTTCCCGTGGTGATTGTGGAGATGCAGAGGTATTCTCGGTCTCTAGAAGCAACAATCATTACACCCTAACATTCCTTCCCCATCCCAACTGACTGTAAGGACTTGGCCGGCACCGTTATTGATCAATAATATTATATTTGCTAAAATTGCACTTCGAGAGTAAGCGGAAACTCCCATCCCTTATTCATTTGGATCGTAGTGCAATTCTTACCAGTTCCGATCAATCACGGAGTAGCAACCATTGACATGTACAGACAGTCTATGCTATGCTATGCTATGCTAAAAACATCTTTTGAATAGAGTAGTGTTTGATCCTTCGACCTTGACGCTGGCTCCTGCGGGAGCGGGTGATGAGGGCAGGATCAAATATGTCGCGCGTCGGTAGTGAAGCGGTGAAAAAGTGATCGGTTCGTAAGTAGTGTTTGATCCTTCGACCTTGACGCTTGCTCCTGCGGGGGCGGGCGATGGGGGCAGGATCAAACTTGTCGCGCGTCGTTCGCTCAGAGAAATGAAAAAGCGCCGCGGATCGCTAGTAGTGTTTGATCTATTGATCGCGTCGCTTGCTCTTGCGTGGGCGAGTGACGAACACTTGTTCGGCGTTTAATGCGATCATCGAATTATTTCGCGAATCCGGTTAGGCGTGATTATATCATGGCTCGCATCACCAAACATTGGTGACTCCCAGATCTTTACCTTATCCCACTAACCCAATATCCTCTCCATGACAACCGTGGAGATGCAGAGGTGATCTCGGTCTCTAGTAACAACGGTAGTCACACTAACATTCCTTCCCTTCCCCGATGACCGTAAGGACGTGGCCGGCGCCGTTATTGACTTTTAAATTTGAGCTCTCGATTTGTGCACATTGAAGAATGGTAAGCTAATCCCAAGCCCCATTCATTAATTCCCTGTGCAACTTCGATTGTTCTGGTCAATCACGGAGTAGCAACTACGAATTGTACGGTCATCTATGCTTATGCTTATCCGAAATAAGGATGCACGTATTTTTTGATTTTTTGATTAGGGTGACCATTTCCAAAATAGGGTGACCAGAAAAATCGCGATTTTGCAAAATTTTTATTTTTAAAATAATTATAACTTTTGAACCGTTCGACCGATTTTCAATCTTTTTGGACGAAATGAAGGTTAGAGATTTTGACTTTGTTTCTAAGAAAGGAGCCTTGAGTTATGATTTTTCAAAGAAAAAGCTCAAAATGGCACATTTGCACATTTTTTACAAAATTGGCCATAACTCAAAAACGAAAAAAAAAACATTTCAAAAATTTCAGCGATTAAAGCTTATGAAATTATTTTCTCAAAAATATTTTTTTGAAAATTTTTCACGAGTTGGAGCATAGTTTTCCGGCTTTTCTTTACGAATTTTCTCAACGGTGGAAAATTTTGTGGAAAACTTTTTCCAGTTAATATTTGTTTTTATTCCTGAGAAAATTTGCTTCCATTTTCATAAAAAAAAAACTTCTTGAGTTATGATTTTTCAAAGTAAGTAGTGTCAGGGGAAAACAAAAAATTTCCAACTGAGTTTTCCGGAAAAATAGGCGACCCTGAATTTTTCTCAATTTTTTTTTATTCATATATTGATGAGCCCTGCCTGTGGAAAAAGTTTCATGAAAATCTGAGATCTTTCGGCCCAAACCCGTACGGAAATGAAAAAAAATCCCCATTTGTGTAAGTTTTTATTTTCTCGCAAAGTCTAACAGTTAGTTGTTGGGTGTACCAATAATAATGTTGGTTTTATTAGTTTTAGTATTGTTCTTACTTAAAAGTATGGAACAACATTTTGATTTAAATGTCAAACACTGTGTTCATTCTGTCTCATATTCCGAACACCTTGATTCAAATTCCAAACATCACGAATAACTCGTATTCATATGAATAATTCGGAAAATAAATTAATCTGAGCTTGTTCTACTGGTCTCAAACTAGAGAATCTTCACTACTCCTGCGGTATAAATTATATTGGAGACGTTAAAATTGAATTGCAATTGGCTGCCATTTCCTTGTTATTTGGTCATATATTTCAGCGAAACATTCTAAACAAATCGTCATACAAAAATCGAGTGTTCGGAATATGAGTCTGTTCGGAATTAGAGACAAAACAGTACTTTGAAATTGCAAACTACTATGTCAACATGGCTGCCAAAACGAATGACGGGCTACTTAGCCTTAATTTTCAAAAAAAAACTTTGTTTCGCTTTATGAAAAGTCGAAGATTTTAATTGAACAATTACGTCTTTTATGCATGTTATTAACTCGTACAGACCTGAATGAAAAAAAAAACTAAAACTATCACCTCCCAGCAAACAATTAACGCATTTCAATTATTTTTTGTCAGTGTACAATATACACATATCATGTTTCTCAAAGTGGCCAAAGGATCTCGGGAATGTTATCGTGGCCATAGTTATAACGGTAGGTCACTGGATTTGATCAGGCGAATAGGGTGCTGTACTTCTGTGCCCCTGGAGGTATGCAAATTTCAAGTCACAGATAATTTTCGGAATCGGTTATTAACGAGTCACTATATAAAGGAATTTTGCGCATCAGTGTAAATCTCTTGAGAAGCGATTGATTAGGATAATTTTGTATCCTGCGTTTGTTTGATCCTTCAAAAGACCATTTTTGAATTCTCTGGACACCTCAAATTTACGATAAAGTTGCTAATTTGTATCTAAACATCTGTCTCAAGCTTATGGGAACGCATTTTAGTGAACTTTAATTTTTGATCTCTAGATTTCGAGAATTGAAAAGGTTTAGTATCTATCAAAACTATAGCCGGTTCTTCAGGGCATTAAGTCCGAGTGTCCACATCCGGTACATTCTAAACGGTGCAAAACTTTTCATTTATAAAGTTGAATATTAGATTTGAATGAGTTATGCGAACTAAAGTGATTGCGAATGGAAATATATATATATATATAGATAACTTGGCATGTCTATAAACTCGACTCGACCTAGTTACCCACCGGAAAAACTACGTCTACAACAATATTCCCGAGTTTCTCAGGCCCCTTTTTTAAATTAGATATGTATGCCAGTATACCGACAAAAAATATTTTAATACGTTAAGTATTCGCTGAGCAGTAAGGGTTTCAGTATTTTTGCTTTCACCCAGGCCTATATGGGTTAATCGTTAGGGCACTGTCAATGATATTTTTTGCAACATTTTGCACCAATAAAATTATTTAAACAAAAATATCTTTTTGTATCGTATATAACAGTTTTGAAATATAACTTGGTACATTTAACTGATTATGGATTATCGACCACGGGCTGCGGGAAAGCCCAAGCAATCGAATTTCTTTTTTTCTCGTGTCGTCGGCGGTGCGGTTCCATGTTCCTTTGGAGTGAGCGGTGGAATCAAGGCCAATCATTTCCGGTTCACGTTGTGCGAATGATAAAAATTATTCGAGTTCAGTCGAGGATGGATTACAAACTGTTGAGCTCGTTTCGTTCTAATGATTACATATTAACATCGAGGCAACGTTACGTTTTGTACTTTTCAAACAAACTATGGATGGTTAGTTCGATATTATGAATGTCGATGTACCACAGGGTTGAGTTTTCTAAAAAATACTCTATACGGTTTCCTATGTAAAATTTTCATGACTATTTCACAAATTTGAATCGAACTGCATTAAATTAAGAAAATTAATTAGGGTTTTACCTTATTTCTCAAAATACTTCTCTTCTTTCTGGAGTTACGTCTCCACTGGGACAGAGCCTGCTTCTCAGCCTAGTGTTCTCATGAGCACTTCCACAGTTATTAACTGAGAGCTTACTATTCCAATGACCATTTTTGCATGTGTATATCGTGTGGCAGGTACGAAGATACTCTATGCCCTGGGAAGTCGAGAAAATTTCCAACCCGAAGAGATCCTCGACCGGTGGGATTCGAACCCACAACCCTCAGCTTGGTCTTGCTGAATAGCTGCGCGTTTACCGCTACGGCTATCTGGGCCCTGGGCTTCGTGGCCGTGCGGTTATCGGCGTCAGTCGTTTAGGCGTATTGTGCCACGTGATGTGGGTTCGATTCCCGCTCCAGTCGTTGGAAACTTTTCGTTAAACGAAAAATTCATCACTGGACTACTGGGTGTTTCGTGTTGTCCGTTGCCTCATGTTAGTGATTGTTCAGTCTGTGCAGCCTTTGGCTGAAGACGGTGTAAATTGTCTTTTTTATTATCATTATACTATCATTATCGTTTCTGTATTTTTCAAACAAACAATGGATGGTTCGTCACTTCAAGTGTAGGCAAAAACCCTTTTTAATTATTATTAAATATAATTTTATTTTACTTAGCTTTCTTTTCTTGTCATTACTAAAAATAATACTTTGATAGTTCGACATTTTTTATGTCGACGAATTTCCTATTCTACTGTCTTAAAATATCTCTTCTCCGTGAGACAAAATGCCAAAAAGTTTTATCCATGGATTGCATCACCGACCAAAGGTGACTCCCAGATCTTTTTCCTTCCTCACTTATAAATCCTTTCCGTGGTGATTGTGGAGATGCAGAGGTATTATTGGTCTCTATAAGAAACTATCATTAAATCTTAACATTCTTTCCCCATCCCAACTGACTGTAAGGACTTGGCCGGCGCCAATATTGATCAATAATATGAGATCTGCTAAAATTGCACTTCGAGAGTAAGCGGAAATTCTCATCTCTTATTCATTTGAATCAAAGTGCAATTCTTAGCAGTTCTGATCAACCACGCAGATCAACCATTGCAGAATGGACCGAATCGACTATTTAGCCGGAAAAAAGTGTTTTCTCTGTTCTGGCTGATATTAGACACTCGATGCCTTCAGAGAAGTTATTCGTAATTGAGTTCTGCATCTTATAAGAAAAAAGTTGAATAGGGTGGCCCTTATTTAAGTTAAAATTATGACTCAACCTTTTTTGTTTGATGAAATTTATGGCTACGCTCTTCTGCAAACTTTAAGAAAATGTTATTTTGAACAACTTTGTCGAAGACACTTTTGATCTTACACTTCATTTGAGCTAAGTAAATTGAATTTGAAAGTTTTAACTTAGAGTGGACCTAAAAAATCAGTTATTTTGATCGTTTTTTTTACTTTTTTATGTCAACTTTTACGTGAATGTAGTCTTCAGAAGAGTTGCAGATGAAGTAAAGATACACATTTTTGCTGAACATCGCAAGTTTGTAATTCTTGAAGTTATAAGCAAATTTAAGTGAAAAACTATGAAATCTTTAGATGCCCATTTTTCTTTTGGTGGCATTAGAAAGGGCATAGAATAGGCAACTTTTGAAGCAATAACAGTGAGAACGTAATTTTTGTAAATTGAGAAAATTCACTTCAAAAATACACTTAAAAAATTCGAAACTCGCTTGTAACTCACAAGATTTTAAAGTTGACGGCGGGCTGTTTTCAACAAAGTTGTAGAATTAAACTAGATCTACAACTTTTTCATATCGAACCTTATGGAGAAAAGTGAAACAAAGAAATGTAAAACAGATAATACATTTTACTATTAGTTAATACAAAATCACTCAAGTAGTAGCAACATAATTAGCATAGCATAGCATAGCATAGACTGACTGTACATGTCAATGGTTGCTACTCCGTGATTGATCGGAACTGGTAAGAATTGCACTGGGATCCAAATGAATAAGGGATGGAAGTTTCCGCTTACTCTCGAAGTGCAATTTTAGCAGATCTAATATTATTGATCAATAACGGCGCCGGCCAAGTCCTTACAGTCAGTTGGGATGGGGAAGGAATGTTAGGGTGTAATGATTGTTGCTTCTAGAGACCGAGAATACCTCTGCATCTCCACAATCACCACGGGAAGGGTGTTTATTAGTGGGGGAGGAAAAGATCTGGGAGTCACCTTTGGTCGGTGATGCGATCCATGGACAAGGGGGAAATATACGACTTACATTTAAAACTAGTTTTGTATTTTTGTCTCGAGAAGTTTTTAGTAGTAGATTCAAAAAAAAAAAAAAAAAAAAAAAAAAAAAAAAAAAAAAAAAAAAAAAACGTCGACATCTATAATATCGAACAATTCAAAAGAAGTTTTTAGTAATAGCGAAAACTGAGAATTACATTATATATTTTAAATCATATGAAACAGCAATAATGCCGACACTTGTAGTGACGAACCATACATAGTTTGTTTGAAAATTACATATGAGTATTACTGTGCATTTTTGTCTCGAGATGGTAGAATTTTTAAAAAATACGTCAACATTCACAATGTCGAACATTTCAAAAGATATTTTTAATAATGTAAAAAAGAGAAAAATATATGTATATTGAAATTGTGTAAAACAAGCATAATGCCGACACTTATAGTGACGAACCAAACAAAGTTTGTTTTAATATTACACAAAAGTTACACTTTCAAGAAAAAATGTGTTATCATAAGCATGAAACGAACTCACCAGTTGGTAATCCATCCTCGACTGAACACAAATATCTCTTCGCAACACAGTGCGAACAGAAAAACTTCTTGGCGTCCCGCAAACAAACCGTTTTCACGAAGCACTATCCAGCAAGACGCGCGAAAACAGGGAAAAAAGAAGTTCTCCGACGACGAAAACACGCGCGAAACCGAGAACAAAACCTATCCGTCGACGCACCAACGATCCATCCTGCTTGGGCTTCACGAAGCACTACCCAGCAAGACGCTTGAAAACAGGGGGAAAAAAAATTCTCCATCGACGAAAACACGCGCGAAACCGAGAACAAAACCTATCCGACGACGCAACAACGATCCATTCTGCTTGGGCTTCACGAAGCACTACCCAGCAAGACGCTTGAAACAGGGGAAAATAAAATTCTCCATCGACGAAAACACGCGCGAAACCGAGAACAAAACCTATCCGACGACGCAACAACGATCCATCCTGCTTGGGCTTCACGAAGCTAATCCACTCAAGTAGTAGCAACATAATTGTACTTTTATTCTATCAATAATTTTCCAAACCTGCGCACTTTTTGATGACCTTGGTTTCTTCAATAATGTTAGATTATTCCACCTTTTCCGAAGTTATGTACCCCAAGACACTATTGCAAGTATTCGGTCACAATAATAGCAGTCACAATGACCAAACATTTAAAGTTTCTTAAGTTGCATTGGCATCATTTTACATTTCGAATTATATTTCAATTATACCACTGAGTACTGATAAAATAATAATAAATTCATAATACCATACAAAGTTTACAACAACAAGTATATGAAAGCGACTACTGATATAATAACTTAATGTTTTGTAGTTATAAATATAAGATGACCTACATCTGAATCATATAATCATTTCTTCATATTTTGTTTCACATTTCTCTAAATAGTGGTGTATGAGAAAGTTGTAGATTAAGTTAAACTTTGCTAAAGACAGCACGCCGTTAACTTTAAAATCTTGTGAGTTACAAGCAAATTTCAAGTTTTTTAATGTATTTTTGAAGTAAATTTTCTCAAATTACAAAATTTACGTTCTCACCGTTTTTGCACCAAAAATGGCCTATTGTATGCCTTTTCTAATGCCACCAAAAGAAAAATTCTATTAAACCAACTCAATGAGTTATGGGCCTCTGAAGATTTCATAGTTTTTCACTTAAATTTGCGTATAACTTCAAAATCACAAGAATTACAAACTTGCGATGTTCAGCAAAAATATGTATCTTTACTTCATCTGCAACTCTTCTGAAGACCACATTCACGTTAAACTTGACATAAAAAAGTAAAAAAATAGATCAAAATAACTGATTATTTTGGTCCACCCTAAGTTAAAGCTTTCAAATCAATTTGCTTAGCTCTAATGAAGTGTAAGATCAAAAGTGTCTTCGACAAAGTTGTTCAAAATAACATTTTCTAAAAGTTTGCAGAAGAGCGTAGCCACAAATTTCATCAAACAAAAAAGTTTGAGTCAAAATTTTAACTTAAATAAGGGCCACCCTATTCAACTTTTTTCTTAAAAGATGCAAAACTCAATAACGAATAACTTCTCTGAAGACATCCAATGTCTAATATCAGCCAGAACAGCCATTGTGCATTGACATGTACAGTCAGTCTATGCTATGCTAACTGATGATGGATTATCAACACGAGCATATTTCTGGCTTTTCTCGATAATATAAGAATTTCTCCGAGAAAAGCCAATTCAACCAAAAAAGTGCGAACTTCGTACATTGTGACTGATTTTTTCCCCATCAAATGGAAAATCGTACTGAACTTGCTCAGTTCACCATGTTCTTCAAATGCGGATGCTTCTTCTGCAACTATAAACATGATGTAAAACAAACAATTGCACATTTCTTCAATGCGGAACAGTTCAAAATGTACCCATACAATAAACAGTATAAATTTGAAAAATTATTCAAAACCTTCAAACACATAAAGACGTGGAATAAAATTTTAGAATTTATAAATAAACTTTTTACTCGTAAACGTCAAACATTGGCTGAGCAAAAAAAATGAAACTACTCATTATGGACCTCTGAACCAGCCCCAATGCGTCTAGATTTAATTGAAGTATTTGACTTTTTAACTTTTTTATAGAAACGTCTGTTTTGCTATTATTCTCTTTTCTTTCAAATCAAATTCTACGAAAAAAGAATCCTAAGCCAATCAAAAATGTTAAAATCTCTAAAGAGTACAAATGGAGATTGAGCGCTTTCCACAATTTTTCTGTACCGTACATACATTCAATGCATTCTTGCACTTGCAATGTCTATGTGGTGCACATTCCCCAGCCAAACGAGTGGAAACAAGTCTCATTTTGCTCACAAAGACAGCAGTTAAAAAGTTTTCTGACAACAATCTTTCCACCTCCATCCGGCATTGCGCTTCACATTCAAGACGTGTGAGGCTGCTGCAGAGCTACTTCTTCGATTAGCTTGGCTGTGTTTTAACTCGGAAGGATGTGTGCTCGAGAGTGTGAGAGTGAATTTTGCCCGGAAGTAATGTTTCGTCGTGCAACCAACAATTCCGGAATGATGGAAAAATGTTCCTTCTGAGGAAGGTTGAATTCCATCCTCCGCCTATCCGTTTTATCCTGGAACGGATTCGAGGCGTGACTGGCAAGGAAGTGGCTGTACATATAATTGTGAGCTATTTTTACCACTTTCTCACCACCTTCATTCAAGTGGAGCAAAAAGTTGTCCTACTCAGCGAACCACGCCTCGGTTCCGGGGTTTTGAGGAGGCAGTCAAGCAACCCGTCTATGCTCCACTTCTTCCCCCAGCCATCATCGCGCCGACAATGTCTTAACGATCAGCACAATGAAAAGTACAAGCGTAACGTTCACTTTACAAAATTGGCCTCCGGTGGTAGACTGGAGTAAATAAATTTGTGCTAATTGCTCCGTTCAGAGAGGGTAGCCGTTTGCTTGCCAACAATGTTGTGTTGTAGATTCGAAATAGGATTTGGAGTTTTGGGATGTGCACGGCGCAGTCTTGCCGTGTCCTTATAAATGCCAACGAGCAGATATTTACGATTCCAAGAATTTAAAAGTTTCCGGCAAGGCGCATGAATAAAATTCATTTAACACCGACAAGTGGATTTTAAACGGATGGGAGAATGTGAATATATAAATCAGCAATGATGTTTTAAAGTCTTCATTTGAGATTGAGTTTCACTGATAATGCATGATCGCTATTCCAGTATTGCCAGCTTGGAGGATCAGCTTCTACATACAAGAATTTAATCATATGACACACTCTCAGCACATAATTACTTGCGATCAACAATTACATCTGTGATAATGAGGTACAGGTCTATCGAGTGAACCATGTTAAATATCATTAACACGTTCACCCTGATTTTTTTACAAGCGGAAAATCTTTAGTCAGACCCGTAAGAAGGAAACTGGAGGAGTGTGAGTGACAGCCGTAGTTACTGCATTCCAGAACTCGGCATCCACACACATTATCTCTATTGTATTGTCGGGGGACGTGTCCGCTCTGCATGTAGTGAGCATGCGATCTCTCACAACAATGAAACGTGGACAATCGAACACGACATTCTCCACGGTTTCCTCCACACCAGCTCAATTGGAGCACGCAGGGTATTCTGAGTGCCCGAACTTCTGCAGGTACTGTCTATAGCAACCATGTCCTGACAGAAACTGCGTCAGGTGGATGTTCACTTCCCTATGGTTTCTTCAATACCAATCTGACACATTTGGTATTAGTCGATGAGTCCATCTACCCTTAGTGGAGCTACCCCATTCCTGCTGCCAGCTTCTGAGCGTTTACTCTTTACACGTGATGTGGACTCCTCTGGTACCTCTTTGGTTGAAGCATTGGACATCTTCCTTGATGATGAGCCCGATGGGCGTCATCCCGGCTATGACGCACACGGCCTCTCTAGAAACGTTTCGGTATGCGCTTGCTACTCTTAATCGCATGATCCTATACGTGCTTCCAGCCGCTTTAGGTTTCTGCTCGTTTTGAGCGCTTTTGATTAGATTAGTCCTCCATACCTTAGTATGGATAGCGCCACGCTTGCCAGGAGCTTGCGTTTGCTGGCAATTACAGCAGAGCTGTTAGACATCATTCTCGAAAGTGCCGCTATAGCCGTAGATGCCCTTTAACAGGCATTTTTAACGTAGCTAGCATTAACTTTCCTAGGTTCATCCATTCCTCAACTATGGAAATAGAGTGCGCTGCTGTCAACTCTACTTCTTCCATCGATTCATCATAGACCACTAGGGTGATATCGTCGGCCAACAATCTTAACACCCGTCGAAAGGGCAGCCTCAGTACGTTATCGTACATCGCATTCCATAGCAGCGGGCCCAAGATTGAACCTTGAGGTACTCCCGCGGTAATTCGAACGCTTTTCTGCCCCTCCCCAGTGTCATACAGTCTTCTTCTTCTTGGCATTAACGTCCCCACTAGGACAGAGCCGGCTACTCAGCGTAATGTTCTTACGAGCACTTCCACAGTTATTAGCTGAGAGCTTTCATTGCCTAAATTGCCATTTTCGCATTCGCATATCGTGTGGCAGGTACGATTATACTTTATGCCCAGGGAAGTCAAGGAAATGTCCATTACGAAAAGATCCTGGACCGACCGGGATTCGAACCCAGACACCTTCAGCATGGTTTTGCTTTGTAGCCGCGGACTCTAACCACTCGGCTAAGGAAGGCCCTGTCTGTCAAACAGTCATTACCATTAAAATTGCTTTCTAGAAGCTTCTACAACTGCACCGGTTCCTTGAGGCGGTGAAAAGGTGAAATTGCTTCCCAGCTTGCGCTGTTGAACGCATTCTTCACATCCAGAGTGACAACGGCGCAGTAACGGATGCCGCTCCTTTTATGCACGATTACCATCTCAGCTGTCTGAACCACCGACTGGATAGCGTCCAGAGTAGATTTAACTTTCCTGAATCCAAACTGGTTGTTGGGCAGGCCGTTTGCACCTTCCGTAAACGGTACTAGCCTGTTGAGAATCAATCTCTCCAATAACTTGCCCGTCGTTTCTAGTAGACAGATAGGTCTATACCGTTTTGATTTATATTACGGACACTTAACTGTCGTTATACGCATAATTGTCCCATGTTTCAAGATATGTAATCGAGAAAAACGCGTTTAAAGATTTTAACACATTTAGGCCTCGTATTGACCAGATTTGTGATAATTTAAATTAAAATCTTTGCAATAGTATAAAGAATAGCGTGTTTGTAAGAAGCAAGAGTTTGTATTATGAGAAAAATGTAAATTTAACTAATAACACTGCGGAACACGTTTTTGTCTCAAGCACCAAAATACCGCCATTCACTCAATTAAGGGTTGCTGAACCCAATTCCGTTTTCAAAAATATCATAGCACGTCTAGTTTTTGAGATATTGGCTGTTGAAAATGCAAAAAATGACTGTTTAAGCCAATTTGCATGCAAGTTTGCCAGCTTGTAAGGCAATTTATTTGCATAATTTGCAACAGAATTCAAACTTTATGTGTATAACAATACTTATCGGCAAAGTTTATAATACTTTCGATGCGGAAAATTTGTTTTTAAATGGTTTAAAAAGTATTGTATTTTCCCATATAAGAGAAAAGAAGAATTTTGTATGGAGACAGCAAACATGTCGAAAAAATTAGTTTAATCTAAATTAAATTGAGCAATTTCATCCAAATTTAATCCAAAATGAAAGTTAAAGCGCAAAATAGCATGCTTAGTTGATTAGATTACAAAAAAGTTCGATAAATTATACCTAAAATTTTATGAAAACATCAATAAAATCAGTGTTTTATACAATTTTGGCGACCTGTAGCTAAAAATTGTGACGTGCTGGAACATTTCTGAGAATGGCATCAGATTCAGCAACCCCAAATCTACTCGAGACACATAGTTTGATCCTTGAGACACGCAAAAATGTCATTTTTGTTACGCTATGTAATTCAAAGTGGGACTGTTATGCCCAGAAAAACTGGATTTTTGTTGAATTTCTACGCATAACAGTTCCACTGGTAGTAGTGACTAATTATGTGCTATGGAAACTCATATGCGAACTCAAGGTTAAATATTCTACGGAGTTAACATTCAACTCAGAATTCACGACACAAATCTTCCCACGATGTGACATTTCTTTGGACTTGGCATGCAAAATCATGATATTTTATACATCGAAAATTAAATTTTAGATCCGCCAACATATTTGCCACTTGCACCGAAAAACTAGTTATTCGGAATAACCCAGAATGTGGTCATCCAACACATCTTGAAATATTTATGAAGGTTGGTATGTCGCAGATAGGTCTCAGAAACGCCAATATAATGGAAATTTCCTCTGGGGAACAGGGTATCCAAAACAACCTGGCATGTTATCAAGTCATCCAAAATCGAATTACCCATCTTTAGCCTTGATTTGGGAATTTGTGAAGCCAAGTTCCAGAACCACCAATCTAGGTGCCATTTGCCTTGACTTGATTTGCAAATTCATGTAGATTGATATGGTGCAAGCCAGGTCCCAGATTCGCCAATGTAATGGCCACTTCCACTAGTGAACCGGTATTCGAAACAATTCAGAATATGGCCAAGTCATCCAAAAACGCTTGAACTATTTTTATTTAGACATGGTTTGCTAAATCATGAAGTTGATTCGCCGCAAGCCATGGACTCGAAATTAAAGTGGTTACTGATTCTTCAAGTGGGGCTTCCTCATCGAAGTGTGAGCCATCTAAAAGTATATAAATTAAATCACGATATCTCAGCGATATTATGCTTTCAAAACACTTACTTCTCGAATGGTAGGTGAATATTTGAATTCCACAACTCCAGTAAATATAAATAAATATAAATGTGTGACCTCTTCATAATTCTTATTCCGGACACCACCTTACTTTAGCTTCTTATTCCGGACGCTTTAGTTTGAATTCTGGATAGCTCGTGAAAAGCAAAGTTGGAAAAGTTAAATCGTTAAATAAACACTACCAGCCGTTAGAAAAACGTCAAAACTAGTTGGGCATTGTAAATTTCAATGGATTTCTATGTAAAAAGCTTAATATAACAAGTCTCCAAATTGTGAGCTTGTGAACGGAAAATTTTGAAAAATTTCAATTGACACTTTTCCCATACAAAGTTGAGTGTCTGGAATTTGTATCAGAACGGTACGCCGACGGGTCACCTGGTGGCTTCCCCGCCTTTTATTGAAGCACCAATTTCTGTCGCTTCCATACATCCGCGAAAATTCCTTGACCAATGCAGCGTTGCGTCGTAGTTTTGAACATTCACTGCCGGTAACATTCGGGGTATCATCGGGTCCCGGTGCCTTGTTTGACGCGAATAATTTCACGACTTCTGCCAGCTCTTCGTTCGTCACTCTCACCACTTCTTCTCCTTTATCTGCCGCATATGGCGCTGAGGGCCATGGGCTTATGGGATAGTGCGGGAAGAGTACATCTATTATCGATCGCAGCAATTCGAGCGACTTCTCTTGGGGTGCTATGGCACCTTTGGTCTTAGCCATTACCACTCTGTAGGCGTCACCCCACGGACACGAATTGTCGCTCTCGCATAGACTATCAAAACATATCCGTTTTCGACTTTTGATTTTCTTTTTGAGAGCTATCTTTGCCTCTCTGAATGCCGCACCGCGTTCTTCTCTATGTACATCTGTGCGTGCGCGTTGCATTCTTCGTCAGCTAATGGTCGCCGTCCAGCCTCTTGGTAGAATGGTCCATTGCCGATCTACGTAGAAGCTGCCTCCGAGTAGGCTTACCAGAAGAATATTTCAGAAAGGAGGACATATTGCTCTACTGGCTTTGACAAAGGAGGACATTTCAAAAATTTGTCACACCAGAGCAAGCCGTGTAGTTCCGGCGTATAGAATAGAACTACGGACGACCTGTTCCGGTGGTAAGAGTCCACCAAACGGGGTAACCCCAATTCAAGGTGTGATGCGAAAAACCGTGCTGAGGAATGAATGGTCGAAGGGGTGAAAAAGATGTTTGGCCGTTAACGGAGCCTGTGGGGCACCTGGATCCCCTCACAGTATATTGTCCCTTACCGCGTTAATGCAGGGCTCTGGCGTGGTGGACCTCTTTTCCCGTGCTACTCGTGGGATCCAATCATGAATACAAACTTAAACCAAAATCAAAATAATAGTAGTAGTGCAGGTAGTAGCAGTAGTAGGGAAGCGAACCCCTTCGCAAGAAGTGGGTTAGCTAGGTCTCCGTTGAGGAGAGCGGAAGCAGGAGGAGGCAGCAGTGCACGTAGTGCCAGTGCTGGAAACCATATTTCATCCCCGGCTAACGCATTGGGTGAGGTTATGGATGGAGCGTGGTTGATGAGGGCCATCAATAAAAGTAGAGATGGGCTCTCTGCGATGGAAGTGGCTGCACAGCAGCTCGACTCCATAATTGACTTTACGTCCTCGAAGTCTAACATCAGCAAGGACCTCAAGCAGGCCCTGTTCAGACTTCGTAAGTCGATGTTCGCGGCCAAGCAGAACCATGCTGAACCCATGGCGACTGTGGCTGCGGCAGAACCCGTGAAATTGAAGGTGCCGAAGTCTACCCAGACGGAGCCCTTCGTCTTCGCGGGTAGCCCCAAAAGTGCGGAAGCGAATGCTTACAACAAGCAATCGCAGAAGCGCGCGAGGCAGCCGTCAGGGGAGGAGCTACCCGGCGGCGCTCGCAAGGCCAGGCGGATATTAACCCCGAAAACCGGCAGAAGTGCCGGAAAATCGGACCCCAGCCAGGCGTCCCGGAAAGCCGAGAAGGGTGGGCCCGAAAAGGCTGGCCCCTCACGGAGTGATGGGAACAGGGGGTTGCGACCTTTGAGAGGTCCTCAATCACCACAGGTTAGGGCGGATCAGGGGGGGGACGCCCCCTGGACAACCGTAGTGAGAAAGAAGAAGAAGGAGAAGCAGGAAGTTCAGGAGCGCAGGGATACCAGGCCTAAGAAAAGTAGGAGGGTAGGTGCCAAGCGCGAAAAGGGTGATGCGATCATCATCAAGACGGAAGAGTCCAAGTACTCGGAAGTCCTGAAGGCGATGCGCAGTGACGCGAAGCTCGCAGATCTTGGAGCCGACGTACGCAGTGTCAGACGCACTCGTACAGGTGAAATGATTCTCGAGCTTAAGCGCGACAAGGAGCGCAAGGGCGCCGCCTACAAAAGTTTGGCGGAAGAGGTCCTTGGCGAGGGTGTCGAAGTGAGGGCTCTGACGCAGTCAGTGACTCTGAAGGTGATGAACCTTGACGAGATCACCAACGCAGAAGAGCTCGTCACAGCACTGCGGCAACAGTGCGAGATTCAGGTGCCCACCGCTGCCGTTCAGCTACGGAAAGGTCCGGCAGGTACTCAGGTGGCCTTAGTACACCTACCTGTGGCGGACGCAAATAAGTCCGCTAAGGTAGGCAAGATCAAGGTTGGTTGGTCAGTATGCTCACTGAACATACATGAGCAACCGGTGATCTGCTTTAGGTGTAGGGAACCAGGACACAAGTCCTGGGGCTGTAAAGGCCCTGATAGGACCAAGTTGTGTAGGCGTTGTGGTGAGGAAGGTCATAAGGCACTAGGCTGCAAGAACCCTCCCAAGTGCTTGATTTGTTCCGGCAAGTCCGTGAACAACAATCATCCAACGGGAGGCTCAAGGTGCCCGACCTTCAAACGAGCCATCAACGAAAAGTCACAGTGCAGGTAACGCAGCTGAACCTGATCCACTGTGACGCAGCTCAGCAACTGCTGTACCAGGCAGTTGCTGAGTGGGGGACGGACATCGCCATCATATCGGACCCATACCGAGTACCCGCCGGCAACGGCAACTGGGTCGTGGATGGATCCGGAAAAATGGCGGCGATATGGACGACGGGTAAATACCCCGTCCAGGAGTTGGTGTCTACTACCTACGAGGGCTTCGTGATCGCCAAGGTAAACGGGGTCCTCTTTTGTAGCTGCTATGCGCCTCCGAGTTGGTCGACCGAGCGGTTCACGCAGATGCTGGACTGCATGACGACCGTGTTGACAGGGCGAAGGCCAGTAGTAATAGCGGGTGACTTCAATGCCTGGGCCGTGGAATGGGGAAGCCGCATCACGAACCAGCGAGGTCAAATCCTGCTAGAGGCACTGGCCGTGCTAGATGTCGATCTGGCTAATGTTGGTACCAAAAGTACCTTCAGCCGAAACGGAGCGGAGTCGATTATCGACGTTACTTTTTGTAGTCCTGGCCTAACGAGTAGTTCGAACTGGAGGGTAGACAATGCCTACACTCACAGCGACCACCTGGCGGTTCGCTACAGTATCGACTACAACAACAGCAGGCAGCGCGTAGAGGAAGCGGCTAGGTCACGGCCAAGCCCTCGTAGGTGGAAGACATCGTACTTCAATGACGAAGTACTTAGGGAGGCGCTCCGTCGTGAGCGTAACCTACTCGGCCTAAGCGGGGACGAACTGGTAGCGGTGCTTTCGCGTGCGTGCGATGCGACCATGCCTAGGAAAGTCCACCCTAGAAATGGGAGACCACCGACGTACTGGTGGACTCAAGCAATTGCGAACCTGCGCCGTGCCTGCCTACGGGCCAGGAGGCGGATGCAGCGAGCACGTACCGAGCAGGAGCGTGAAGAACGACGGGCGGTGTTCACCGCTGCCAAAGTCGCGCTGAAGTCCGAGATAAGGGCAAGCAAAAAGGCCTGCTTTGAGAGACTCTGTCAGAGTGCCAACGTGAACCCGTGGGGTGATGCCTACAGGATCGTTATGGCGAAGACAAGAGGTGCAATTGCTCCTACGGAGCAATCTCCACAGATGCTGGAGGGGATCATCGAGGGGCTCTTTCCGCGCCACAACCCTAGCCCATGGCCTCTTTTTGTAGGACAGCCGGGGATTGGGGCTGGCGATGAGGATAGAGTAACCGATGAGGAACTTGTAGGGATTGCAAAATCCCTAAGCATGGGGAAGGCACCAGGTCCGGACGGAGTTCCAAACCTGGCCCTCAAAATCGCAATCTTGGAGGCTCCCGGTATGTTCAGATCTGCTATGCAGATATGCCTGGACGAGGGAGTATTTCCAGATGCGTGGAAGAGGCAGAGCCTGGTACTATTGCCAAAGGCGGGGAAACCACCTGGTGACCCGTCGGCGTATAGACCAATATGCATGATTGACACGGCGGGGAAGGTGCTCGAGAAGATCATCCTCAACAGACTGTTGAGGTACACTGAGAGTGTAAATGGTCTCTCAAGCAACCAGTTCGGCTTCCGGAAAGGGAAGTCCACCGTAGACGCTATTCTGACGGTTAAGAAAACCGCTGAGATAGCACTCCAGCGTAAGAGGAGGGGGATTCGCTACTGCGCAGTAGTGACTCTGAATGTAAGGAACGCATTTAATAGTGCCAGTTGGGCAGCTATTGCCGATGCGCTCCTGCGTCTGGGGATACCCGAGTACCTGTACAAGATTCTCGGAAGTTACTTCCAGAATCGGGTATTAGTCTATGACACAGAGGTGGGTCGGAAGTGCTTTCACATAACCTCAGGAGTCCCGCAAGGTTCCATCCTGGGCCCGGTGTTATGGAATGTCATGTATGACGAGGTGTTGAGATTAAAATTCCCGGCGGGTGTGGTCATCGTTGGCTTTGCCGACGATATTACGCTGGAGGTCTACGGTGAATCGATCGAAGAAGTGGAATTGACTGCAGCCCACTCGATCGCAATTGTGGAGGAGTGGATGAGCTCCACGAAAATGGAATTGGCTCACCACAAAACTGAGGCGGTTGTTGTCAACAACCGAAAGTCGGTGCAGCAAGCGGTGATCAGTGTAGGCGACTGCACGATCACTTCGAAGCGCTCCGTCAAACACTTGGGGGTGATGATCGACGATAAGCTTACCTTCGGTAGCCACGTCGATTATGCCTGCAAGAGAGCCTCCACAGCTATTGTGGCACTGTCCCGGATGATGTCCAATAGCTCTGCGGTGTACGCCAGCAAGCGAAAGCTTCTGGCCAGTGTCGCCTCGTCCATACTGAGGTATGGTGGCCCGGCTTGGGGCACGGCCTTAAGTACCAAGAGCTACCGTAGCAAGCTAGAGAGTACTTATAGGCTAATGTGCCTGAGGGTTGCGAGCGCGTACCGTACCGTGTCACACGATGCACTCTGCGTCATCACCGGTATGGTGCCTATTGGTATCCTTATCATGGAAGACATAGAGTGCTTCGAAATGCGCGGCACAAGAGGCATACGCAGGACTGCCAGACTGGCCTCCATGGTCAAATGGCAGCGTGCGTGGGACAGTTCCACCAAGGGAGTGTGGACTCACAGGTTGATTCCGAGGTTAGATATCTGGGTCAATAGGCGCCATGGGGAACTAACATTCCACCTGACACAGGTCCTTTCGGGCCATGGTTGCTTTAGACAGTATCTACACCGTTTCGGTCATGCGGGTTCTCCCGAATGTCCAGTTTGTGCAGGTTTAGAGGAAACGGCGGAACACGTTTTGTTCGTGTGCCCGCGTTTCCGCACAATGCGTGACCGCATGTTAGCCACATGCGGTCGGGACACGACTCCGGACAATTTGGTCCAGAGGATGTGTGAAGACGAGTTTGGCTGGAATGCCGTTTCATCGGCTATCACCCACATCGTCTCGGAACTGCAAAGGAGGTGGCGAGTGGACTCGAGGAGTGGCTAGTGCAGACGCTAAACAACAGGTGGTCCAAGGGTTCGCAGTCGGCTACGTAGGTCATACCGGTGCCCTACGGTCGAAATCGACCCTTACAGCGATTAAGTGGCCGCGGGGAGAAAATCCTGGTAGCGCTGCTGTCGTGGCGCCGGCCTACTGGGTGGATACGAGCCTCTGGTTGTTCGGGGCAGGTGGAGGCCCCTTCGTCAGCAATCCCAGCTGGTGCTAGCTGATAGGGCCTGAGCCTTCAGTAGGTCAAATTGCGAAGCCCGCAGTATCAGTTCTTGATACCTGCGGTGCAGCTGGGCGCGGGCGTAGTGGTCGACCCTGCCCGCTTTCAGCGGACAACGGGAGGTGAGGACCACCTGGGAAGCTGGCAAAGCGCCAGCATGCTACCTTGGTGGACCCCCCTAAGCGTGTCATCGATGTTCGTTGCTGCATGGCTACGCAGCTAACCTGGAGGATGCGATGTGCAATAGCCCCTCTCCGAAGCAATGCCTTCTTGGTGGTCCCGGAGAGACGAAGGGTTTGGCGGCAATGGAAATGGTTTAGTGGCTCGGGGGTGTAGTCCTGTTTACTGCTTGCATGTAGTAAATGGTCCTTAACCCCACACGGCGTCTGTTGAGCAGATTATCCCCCCATTGCTTAGAAGAAAAAAAAAAAAAAAAAAAAAAACACCAGAGCCAAAATTTATATTGTTGCTCCTTGAAAAAAAATTCTATAGGAATCATCTAAAACGGATTTTTATCTCTTTCAGTTCTTTGTTGAATAAAAGTAAATGAATGGACCTGAATGTCTCGTTTTTTCATATAACTTTTCCTAAGATACAAGTTTGGTTGATAACTTTACCCCAACATAAGATAATTAAAATACATTCATTGCAAGTGAAAAACAAATTTATTGAAACTCCAAAAGCATCTCAACCCTAGATAGCATAGAAAGGAACGTTGTTGACTGAACATGTACAGCAAGATAACAAATAAGAGTTTAAGAAGAATTTTAGAGACTAATGGAATGTTACCTTCAAAAGAAACCAAAAATACTTTTCATACTCGACTCTGGGTTGGGTGACAAAAAGTCGAAAGACAAAACGTCGAATGCCAAAACACCGAAAGAACAAAACGTCGAAGGGACAAAACGTCGAAAGGAGAAAATTGTAAGAAAACGAGAAGAATGATTTTCTTCCAGAAGAATTGTCCAATCGACCACACTGTGAAAAAGTTAGGTATCTGAAAAACATTTCCAAATCGATATTGAAAAATGAATGCTTTCGACGTTTTGTACTTCCGATGTTTTGTCATTTCGATGTTTTGTCCTTTCGACGTTTTGTATTTTTACGACGTTTTGGGTTTCGACATTTTGGCATTCAACGTTTTTGTCGATATTTTGGCCCTAAACCATCCCTTTGGGTTCCGTCTTTCTGTAAAAAAAACTGTAATACAAAAAATCGTGGAAAATTTGTTAAAATGTTATTATACTTTGTAGAAAAAAAAAACATTTTTCAAAGAATTTGGCAGTGATTTGCATTGATTGATTGTTGATTGATTGTCGCAACTGTTTTGAGTTCCGTAATAATAATTCACACAACAATTTTTCAGAAATTGTAAAATAATGGTGAATGCATTCCGATATAATTTTTGATACCCTCAAGTAGTCTTCTACGAAGTTGCAAAAAATGTTGTACGTAACTCGTTGCAGAACTCGATTTTTACAACACTTGTCGTAATTATCCTACTTGACTAGCCTCGTAGGATAAATCTACGACTCGTGCTGTAAAAATCGTCATTCTGCAACTTGTTCGGTAAACTACTATTCCCGTAGCAACCATACGTATACGACGTATATACTATACTATACGTCTTTTCGCCACGTATTCATCCTTGGAAGGTCCCCTCTTTCTTTTTTTGGCTTAGTCCTGCTTTGCAGCTAGGACTGATTGTCGCAATTTCAGTAGACACGTTTTCAAGTCTTTACTGATATTGCTTTTGCTCCTTACAAACTCGATGATGACATCGAGTTGCTCAGCAGCTACCTGCATTTTCGGAAGATACTTCCTATTACGGTCGATGGCCTCGATTAATTCCTGTCCATCGCTCACCTCACATGTTGCATTAGAGCGGCCTGTGCCTGCTCTCGTGACTGTGTCTAGGCTTTTGCCCACACTGTTCTCACTTAAGTTGATGTTGGTCGCCTTCTTTCTTGGCGGGAACCTTAGCCTGATGGCTCAAGAAGCCTGTCCTTCACATTCCGCTAGTTGTTTGTTTTGTTGGATCATCTCTTATGGGTTCACCTAAGAGCTGCTGTCTATCTTTGCTGTAATAGTTGCCTTTGTGATCCCGTGGTTATCTATGCAAGCAGGGAGGCAATGTTAGGGTTAACATAGTCCTTCATGGGGTACTATGTTCAGGTAATGGCATCTGAGCCAACTCTTGCTCAGTTGGAACAACTAGGCGACGGATTTCGAACGTTCTATAAGGCCTGCCACAGTTTTACGGGAGGGGGGCAGCCTGCGCCAGTAGCCCACTTGCCGTTTCAGGCCAGTGTCACCCGACCCTACTAAGGGAGTATGTCGCCGCTGTCAACCTCAACGCATATTATCCAGTACATATACCGTTACTTATCATTAGTCGTGCGCTGCCGGTATACATAATTGGGGCCGTGCTAGCGTTGGTCCCTGTGTGCTTGAAGCACTCATACTCGTGGTTCCATGCCTTGTCCGTTTGTATCGCGACCAGTATGCCATAATCAGGATCTTACTGGCATCAATCCTGATGTGCCAGTTGGCACTCCTGTCAGTTTGGCTAGGGTGCTTTGGTACTTTAAGCGGTACCAGTTGCTTTT
Organism: Aedes aegypti; assembly: GCF_002204515.2. Classification (NCBI taxonomy): domain Eukaryota; kingdom Metazoa; phylum Arthropoda; class Insecta; order Diptera; family Culicidae; genus Aedes; species Aedes aegypti. Next base: position 132,254,397 of record NC_035108.1, read on the forward strand.
GCAGAGTCTCATTCGGATTTTTGTGTTTTTTATGAAGATTCATCAAAGCCTACTGTGAACTCCACCACATCCTGGGCAACACCCAAACTAGTAGATGTTCTAGAGGGGTCCGTTAAGCCACTGAATTTTCGTCCCTGCTGCCCCGGTAGATCTTATTCCGTAACGCACCACTTGAAGGTGATCTACCTGTGTTATGGGTAACGCACAAGGTTTTGTGCAATGCTAATTGCATAGTTATAGCAGTTATTTGTATTATGGCATTTAATCGCTTTAGTTAGCAGATTGCCCATCAATAAAGTGGGAGGATTACAATGAATGTACGAAATTGTACGAAACTTAAACTAAGAATTGAGAAATATAGTCTCAGATTATAACAGAGTGGATAAGTTTCAAACCAGATGAGTCCATTTTACTTTATATTAGTTTTGTTCCCAGTCGATAGGGAATCAGTAGTAACTGTACACAGAATAACTTATAAATCATGATTTTTTTTGCAATTTTAAGTTGTTTTAGGGATTTTGTTCCGCCATTCAGTCAAAAAGATAACTGAAAAATCTTTAGAAATTGCACACAGTTCTCTAGTAGTTCGTTCTGATATTCTTCCTTGATTTATCCTCCACCTTTGCATAAAATTCCCCTAAAATGCTTCCCGGAATTCCTTCCCATGATTTTTGTTAAGTCCCTAAGGAGACGTTTTTTTTAGTCGTTTCTCGATTAGTTTTTCTGTTTTTATACTGCTGAAACTTTCATCACACTTCTCCAGAAGTTCCTTTTTTCTCCTTTTGCAAAATGTCACATAATTACAAAAAGACGTTTCTTATATCCGGTCAAGACATTGATCGATCTTTGATCTGAATTGATACGTGTTGCAATACTTTGTTCAAGTACCGGCTTTATACAAAAAAAGCGTCCTAATTTTCCATACTAAATACTCATCGCATTTCCATCGAAAATGTAAAGAAAACTTCAACCCCAAAAAACCTCGCCATGAGAGAGCAGGTCAATCACATTTACTGGGTTGTCAATGTCAGAATTTAAAAAAGCACGGAAACGGAATGTACGTGATTTAGTACAAATTTCCAAATCCAGATCCACCATTAATTTTAAGACTGCTAGAATCTAGAAGCAAGGTCGTAAATCTTGCCAATTGAACGTTGATATGGAGCTTTTATGAATGTAGTGGATTTTTTTTCCAGTGGGGTAAGCAGTTCCACTTCAACTAAAGTGACACGTGGCAATTAGGCTCGTTTCGAATATCTGTGGGATTTGTCTGGCATAACAAAAGAGATGATACATTTCAACTATATTGTTCATCCTTGAGTTGTATCACGATTCTTTTTCTGATTTAAATTCTTACAATCCTAAATCGCACCCCCAACGATCAGCGGAAAAAAGCAAACCCCCCGAAAGACGAATTATATTCATCAAATTGGGTTACATTCATCCATCAAGACCTAGCCATTTTCGCAATAATTTATCGCTCAATTTTCGATTAATCAAATTCCACTCGACGACAATTGCTCCTCCATTTCGGTTTCACACTTGTTGGTTTTGTATGTATGTTTACATGCGTATCCGATAAAGGATCCGATGACACACCTACCACCGCACAGTGATTTGATCTCGAAAAAATGTCGGCCATGATACACAATACTGAAGGGTGAACTCAAACTTTTGCACTTCAATGACTACTTTATTAAAATTAACTAGTTCTCAGATTTTTCCGCCAAAATTTTTCAAGTAGGGTAAATGTTCCAATAGATGAGGTACTAAGCACGGTTCGACTTCATTTAACCCCTCAAAATTCAAGAAGCACAATTAATGTACATATTCAGAAAGTAACGAGTATGAGAAAACCAGCGGAATGTCAGTAAAAAATAATACCTCCACTATTGGTATACTGTTCCTTTAATTGAGGTAAATTTTTAATTTGCGTTCCTATAGTTGCGGTATCCGTTGTTTTCTTATGGGATCCTCCATTATAGGAAAACTCTATCGCAGGCCTGCCCAACCTTTTAGGCTCTTTTTTGACATAAATGGTTGGTGCGTTTGCTAGAATAAACCGATTTAAACAAAATTAGTCTCAAATGAAAGCTTGGTAGTATATTTGTCTAATCCAAGCTGAAAATTTTCAATTTATATTAAACTCTTCGCTAGCGATGCAAGCAAAGGTAAAAATCAGTCCTTGGACTGTTGAGTTTTTGGACTCAATTGCATCGGTAGCAAAGAGCTTGATATAAATTTTAAATTTGTATACTACCAAGCTTTCATTTGAGACTAATTTTGTTCATATTGGTCTATTCTTGCGAACGCACCAACCATTTATGTCAAAAAAGAGCCAAAAAGGTTGGACAGGCCTGCTCTATCGCAACTATTGGTACAAGTGAGCAAATTTTAAGCAGTTTTTGTGGTATTTCAACATTTAGTTTCTTTAACCGACCGCCGAGCGGCGACACTGATGTTTGTATTCCGCCCACTGATCGCGCTACGCTGGATTCTCAAATTTCTCAAACTTTCAACACAAGCGCATGGAAGAATGGTAGTCGGAGAACTGTCAAATCGTATGGAAAAAAAATGAAATTTGTATATTGCTTGCGATTAGGTCACTGGATCAAAAAAGTAATGATGAGAAATCAAGTGTAAAGTGAATACATAACTTTTTGTGTTTATTTCATCTTCCGTGGTGCTTTCTTTGCTTCAGGATTTCGTTTTTACTACCACTAAAAAAGAGCCATCTATTGCCTTTTCAGTTTTGAATATCGCCCTATTTAAACGATTTTTTTTTGCTATTTCGTATATCAATTAATCAATACGTCGATTGGCGGTGTCGGATCTGTGGCTAATTCAATTAAAACAGTGTAAATGACTCCACCGCAACTATAGGAACACTCACAACTAATCGATCACTTACCCTACTCTTCAAATAAAATAAGATAACGGTTCAAATAAGACCTTCCTTAGCCGAGTGGTTAGAGTCCGCAGCTACAAAGCAAAGCCATGCTGAAGGTATCTGGGTTCGATTCCCGGTCGGTCCAGGATCTTTTCGTAAAGGAAATTTCCTTGACTTCCCTGGGCATACAGTATCATCGTACCTGCCACACGATATACGAATGCAAAAATGGCAACTTTGGCAAAGAAAGCTCTTAGTTAATAACTGTGGAAGTGCTCATAAGAACACTAAGCTGAGAAGCAGACTCTGTCCCAGTGAGGACGTTAATGCCAAGAAGAAGAAGAAGAAGAACGGTTCAAATGACGCATAAGTTCAAATTTGTTGGTGGATCCAATGCTGAGAAAATTAACCGTGTTTTTTCAGTGTGGTTTTTGAAAAATTTCACAATTTTTAGTAAAAATTTAGTAAACAAAATTTAAAAATTGTTTTTGCAAAATATCAACAAAGTTAGATTGCCTTTTGAATACCGAAAAGAGAGTTTCAATCAAACGTATCGTCCCAGAAATATGGACGAAATACATTTTTATGTTTTTGAGGGGATGACTTCAAACTTTTGCACGGGAAAATTAAATTACATCATTACGAGCTTTTTGAACAATTATTGGAGTCCAATTAGAATTCAGACTTCTTCCAAAGATCTCTTAAGAGAGCCTTCGCAGGTTTTATCAACATTCTGCAGTTCATCTAGCAATGAATCTGCTAAAAAATTATTATGGAACTCGAAAAGTTTTAACCGAACATCTCTTTTGAGTCCTCAGCAATATCACAAGATATTTTCTGCTCATGAATTGTTTCGGTAAGCTTAGCAAAAGATATATTTTCGAAAATGTCCAGGTCCAGGTTTCTCCAAGTATTTGTCTTCAACAAATATTTTAAAAAATGTCTTCATCCTTTCAAACTCGGTTGAAAGTTACTTTAAAAATTTATCCTGATAACTGTCTCGGGATTCTGCCATGATGAATTCCATAAAGTCGTTCAATGATCCTATCAGTAATCCATCCTCTGGAAATCCTTGATGAATTTGCAATTAAGCTTATAGCTTGTCCAGAGATACATCTGACAATTCTCCCAGATTTTGTTTTTAAAAAATTCACTAATGATGTTGTGGAGGTTTACCGTCTTAATAAAATTCACACATTTCACTAAGAATATTCCCCAAATATTTACGCAAAAGTTACTGTTTTAGCTCTCTTCAAATTCATAAATAGTTGTTGACTTATGCACCGCAAATTTCAAGGAAATCATTTCAATGATTTTCTCAAAGAATTGTACAATATAAAAAATTTTATCACAATGTTTCAAACTTTGGATTTGTACCACGAAATCGTTATGAATCCTAGGAAAATATTACCGATCGGAAAAAACCGTTTTTTTATATTTTGGCCATCCTAGCACCACTGTGCAACATTCCCAATCAATGTGCTGAATTATATAGGTATTGTCGTCGACGGCACAAATGCCAGAAGAAGCCCGATGATGATGATGGTGATGGCACACGCAAAAACCATTCCTGTGAGCATGAATATTCAACATCACCTTAGACACCTCCAAGCGGAGCGGCAGTTTTTCACGTCACACGCGTGATATAGCGTCAACCACAACCGACACCGAAAAGTGTCATATCGCTGAATTATCTTTTCCAATCAGCCTATTTATGAGGGGTTTTCCTTCACTTTTTGCGCCACGGAAATACGCCCATCTATCCGAAACCCGCATGCCGCCGCTTGAGGTCATAAATATAAATTTGATTACTTTGCTGCGTAACAGTTTGCTCTTGTTCTTGGGAGAGAATTCGGAATTCCGGTGTTGGTGTTGGAAAACGGGAATTTGTTTTCATGATGGCACCATGTTTGCTCAAGGTGATATCCTGTCCTGGTGGCCTGTTGTGGCAGTTGCTTTGACAGATGTGCTGCTCGTTGGTGACACATTTATGGGTGACTCAGAAACATGATCAATATTGAATCGACGTCTACGGAGAATGATTGAGTGAATCGGTTTACATGCATTTATGACGATAAAAGTTTTTGAGACAAGTTTACCTTTCGTGATCTGCAACTACTAGTAAACCATTAAATTTTTCAATAGAACAATATAGAAACATGTCGAAATTGTTTAACAGTGCAAATTCTCTCCGCTCTAGGAAGTTTTTCAAAAACTATGTAAAGCAATAAAACAGTACTTTTCATTGCTACAAAATAGTACTTTTCAGTGCTAAAATCAAAAACGGTACTTTTTACTGCTATTAAAACAGTACATTTTAGTACTATTTTTTTCTAATATTGATCCCTTTACGATCCTTGTTTGGACCCGTGCCTTCGATTTTTCGTTGGGCTCGTTGGCGAAAGCTAGCGGTGGTAATCCTTCTTACACACCGTCTTGGGTAAAAAAAACCTCTTAGGAGGTCACGTCTTCTTTCGTTTACTCAATAAAAAAGGTTGCTACTACAAACAAAAGGAAGGGTGAATCTCTGAATTCACAACTTCCTTCCAAAAAAGTGGCATTTAAAACTGTCACTAAACGTGGCAAGAATGGAAGAAAGGACGTTTCCTAGGAATGCAAACTTTCTTCCAAGGGTGAAATGGATAATGTTGATAATTTCATCGAAATGAGCAATCAGTTCGATGCTCTAGACAAATTTTCCGAACACCAAATTGAAGCAGTCTCTAGCCTAGGCTCTTTGTTTCAAGTGAGGAAGCAAAGAGTGCCGCCTATCGTGGTCAGTTGTTCCGAATTTGGGGGATTTAGGCAGGAGATCTTGCATCTTGAAATCAAGATTTCCTTCCAAATCACCAAGAAAGGAGGCTGTCGCGTTTTGCCGGAAACTCTTAAAGGTCGCGAACTTCTTCTCAAACATCTTGAATAGATAAAGCACAAATTTTCACTTACGTCGACAAAACTGAACGTTTGTTCAAAGTCGTCTTGAAAGGTCTCTCAAGTAACCATAAGTCACCTGAATAAATCAAAAATGGAGTAAATGATTTACTTGGATTTTCCCCAGTCCAAGTACAGTAGTCACACTATTATGGATCACCCACTAATATGGGTCATTTGCATTTACACTACATGTGAAACAGAGTGACTAATAATCGTGACTAGGTGACCCTTAATAGTGTGGCCACTGTAATCATCATAAAAAGAGAATCCAATCTGGCATCGTTCGGATAGGGCTTCCTCAAGATTTTTATTCAGTTCACTTTAACAAAAAAAGATCTAAATACAATTAAAGCTTTAAAAAAGCTAGACTTATGTTTGATGTCCGTGTGACATGGGTACATTTCCAGAAATCTTGAGGAAATTTCCGAAACCCCTCTCAGTGCCGTCGGTGCCAAAAGTGAGGTCATGGAACAAAAAATTGCCGCATGGATGCTAAATGCATGATTTGCTAAGGACGTCTGTCCAGTGAAAAGAAGATACCGACAATTCAAATGCGCCAATTGCGGGGGCAATCATGAGTCAATTTTTTGGGCTTGCCCTTCGCGTAGGCGAATCGTCGAGGCTCGTGCAAGGCAGATGAACAATATTGTCCGTTACGGTAACGGTCGTTTCCGGAACTTCCCTGGTAGAGTTTCTAACAATGCTCATTTTTCAGTCAACGATCGCTTGATTATGATTCATACCCATCGGGAAGATCATAATCATGCTCATTCGCAAACTAATTTTAATCCGTCGGGTATGAAACATCAACTGTTTTCCTCTTTTTAAGCTAAAGTTTTTAAAACTTTAGGTGTTTCTGTTGAAACACAGCTTGGTAAATTTACTTTCATAGCTGCATATTTGCCTTTTCAATGCTCTGGACAGCAAGTTAATTTGCTTTAAACTGACTTGCGAAAATTGACTCGCAATAAGTCAAATTTTTTTGTCATTGGTGACTTTAATGCCAAACATCGGTCATGGAATGATCCTCAAAGCAATTACAACGGCAGAATTTTATTTGATGAGTGGTCTTCAGGATATTTCTCAATTCAATACCCTGAAAGCCCTACATGTTTTCCCTCTTCTAGAAACCCTTCTACGATTGATTTGGTCTTAACCGACTCTATTCATCTTTGTAGCCAACTGATTACTCATGCTTATTTTGATTCTGATCATGTCCCTGTTACATTTCAAATATCACATGAAGCGATTCTCAATCCTATTAGCTCCACTTTGAATTATTTTTGAGCCGACTGGAATATATATGAAACATATATTGACTCTAATCTTGATGTTAACATTTCTTTATAAACTAAACTTGATAGTGACAATGATCTTAAAGCTTCAACAAATTCCATTGTTGAAGCAAGAAGCATTGCAATTCCAAAATGTGAAGTAAAATTTGAATCCGAATTATAGACGATGATCTTAAACTCTTGATCTGCCTTTAGGCTAAGTAGCCCGTCATTCGTTTTGGCATCAATGATGACTTTTCAGCTTGCATTTCAAAGTGATATAACTCAGTCTTTATAGTTTATATTGACTTGAAAAAGTATCACTGTACGCGCTAATATGCATAAAGTATGCTGATACTTTTTCAGCTGTGTCAGTGCAAAACCAATTGATTTTCTTTGATTCGAAATCGTAAGATGAATTAGCAACAATCATCAACGACGCGTACAAATTTCAATGACGGCCTACTTCGCCTTAAAAGCGTGAGAAGAAGGTATTTTCAACGCATTCACGATCATGCTACGAACATTATATGGCAGGATTTGCAGAAAGATATCAAGAAACGTTTTGCACAAATAAGGAACAAAAATTTTGAAAATTACATTTCTCAATTGGACCCTGGCTCTAAGCCCTTTTGGAAATTATCTTAAATTTTGAAAAAACCTCAGAAGCCAAAATCGGCATTGAAAGAGGAAAACAAATTATTACTAACTAATTGCGAAAAATCTAAAAACTTGCTATGCAGTTTGAAAGCGCGCACAATTTTAATTTAGGACTTACTAGTCCAATTGAAAATCAAGTTACCCAGGACATCGAAAATATTCTCAATTAAGAGAACGTTTTCGTGAATTCCTGGGAGACTGATTTGGAAGAAGTGAGAACTATTAATTAAATAAATCAAAAATATGAAAGCTCCTAGCGATGATGGAATTTTCTATATCCTCATCAAGAAACTTCCAGAAAGTAGCTTATGATTCTTAGTTGATATATTTAACAAATGTTTTCATTTAGCATATTTTCCACACAAATGGAAAAATGCTAAGGTTGTACCAATTTAAAAACCAGACAAAAATCCTGCTTCTAGCTATCGTCCAATCATTTTGCTTTCCTCCATCAGTAAATTGTTTGAAAAGGTCATTTTGAACAGAATGATGGCCCACATCAACGAAAATTCAATTTTTACCAATGAACAGTTCGGATTCCGCCATGGACATTCGACCACTCATCAACTTTTACGTGTAACAAATTTGATCCGTTCCAACAAATCTCAAGGCTTTTATACTGGTCTTGCTCTTCTAGACATAGAAAAAGCATTCGACAGTGTCTGGCATGAAGGCTTGATCGAAAAATTAAAAAACTTTAATTTTTCCAACATACATTGTTAGAATAATTCAAAGTTATCTGTGAAATCGTACACTTCAGGTTAATTATCAGAACTTCAGGTCTTAAAGACCTCCTGTAAGAGATGGTGTTCCTCAAGGCAGCATTTTGGGACCAATATTATACAATATTTTCACATCTGACTTACCTAAATTACCTCAGGCTTCTGAGGTTTTTTTCAAAATTTCAGAGAATTTCCAAAAGAGCTTAGAAGCAAAGTCCAATTAAGAAATGTAATTTTCAAATTTTTTGTTTCCTTATTGTGAAAATCGATTTTCAATTTCTTTCTGCAGATCTTGCCATATAACTTTCACAGCAGGATCGCTAGTGTGTTGAACTTACCTTCTCATTACGTTTTTAAGACGGATCAGGAGTTTAGGATCATCGTCTTTAGTCACGGATTCAAATTTTGGAATTGCAATGCCCCTGGCTTCAACAATGGAATTTGTTAAAGTTTCAAGATCATTGTCAATATTAAGTTTTGTTTGTAAAAAAATGTTAACATCATGAGCACAATCGATACATGTTTCAGATATATTCCAGTTGGCTCGAAAATAATTGAAAATCGAGCTGATAGGATTGAGAATCGCTTCATGTGATATTTCAAATGTAACAGGTATGTGATTCGAATCATCCAAATCAGCATAAGTTACCAGTTGGCTACAAAAGCTAAACGCGAAGTTTAATTTTATTAACTGCCTTCCAAACTTAAGAGTAAGCTTTTTGAGAATTTCTTTACTTTTTCATAGAAAAAAAAAAAACAATTTACAATCCAGCGCAATGATGGTATTGCTACATTATGTCTGAATTTTATCAGGATTGCAAACCTTAACTGCTTGTAGAAGCAAAATTATCCCAAGAAGGTGAATTGACAGACTTATGGGGCAGATATGTTTTAACCAGCTGCTAAATACTTCGATAGCATTAGAGTTATACTCATGAGCTTGAGCTTGGTTAGCTTAGTATTGCCAGATTATATGCACTTATACAATGAATCAACCAGATGTTTTCAGTGTAAGTTGCGTGCAGAACATACAAATAACTATAACCAACTAAATAAGCAACACATTGACATAGAAAACTTTAGAAGTGATGCATTTGCTACTGCGATAAAGCAATTTTTCCTTAAGGGGGGGCGTATTACACCTTTTTACGTTAAGTGCTGGCGATTTTTTAGCAACAAATACGCCTGCAACATCAGAACGCAGACCAATGAATGGAAGGTGGAGGAATTGATGCTTCATTTATTACTGGCCTATAGTAGACCCGGTATACCCCTGCAACTACGCCGATTCATGTGGGAATAGGGGTGAGGTAATTTTATGGCAGAGAGGTTTGCTTTTCGGTTACCAGCCTGCCTTTGTAACGTTCTGATTCAAATTTCAGTCAACTTTAAATTGTGGACACCCTACTTTGTATGGGAAAGGTTTCACGCTAAATCACTGTTCATCACAAAACAACCCAATTCAACGGCATGATTTCTTCGCACCTCTAATTCATATATTTTGACCCATAGGATCTCCAACTTCTGTACGTATCATTTTGAATCCTCCATTGTGAGTGTTAAACCGACCGCGATGACCCAGGCCACACGCAAACAAATATTGATTCCAGAACCGGTCATCCACATTCACTCACCGCCGGCCGAAATCATCATCGGGTTTATTATCATCGACGACGGCGACGACGCCAGCCAGGCACCCAATAGGTGAGAGCAAACGAAACGATCTCCCTCAGCCAAACGGGGCGGTGATGCGCTGGAGCAAAACTAATATTTGTCGTGCTAACGGCCGGCAGTTGACTGCGGTTCGTTAGTTAGTCAAGTCGAAACTATACCGGTACGCTTCGGAGGGGTGTGTTTTTGTGCTAGTCGTAGTTGTGTTTTGCGATCGTATTGCGATCACTATCTCGCGTAAGCCCGCGTGGTTCGACGCGACGCACTCTGTACTTAGTTCGGTTCCCATAATGCATTACTGCACGCATGTAATTGTTTTCCCGTGAGCAACAACCTAGACGAAATTTACACGAGAGTAGAGATTCATCGTTGTTCTGCTACGTCATCACTCTCTGCAGCGGACACGACAAGAGATACACAAATCTTGGATAATTGAGTTCCCGGTTGGCAAGACCTTCAACATGCCTGCTCAATGCCCTCGATTTGGGCTAAGCGCGGTGCATATGGGGGTGGCACTTCTATGTAAGTATACAGGAGAAATAATTAAGAAGGAAATGCATACATAGTTTCTTCAAAATAAGGGTATGCGATATTTTGAATCATTCCGTCAAATACCATTCAAAGCGAAATACCGGAATACAAATAGCGGATTTCCATGAAATCCTAAGAGACCTTTGTTTCGATTTCAATTCATTTCGGAATAATGAAAAAAGTTCCACGAAATTGCAAAGAAACAAACGAAATAAAATTTCACGAAACATTGAGTTTGATTTAAAAAAAAAAATTGCTCAAAAACTTCTGCCATCGCTTTGCATTAAAAATATGATAATCAACATCTTCTTCTTTTTGGCATTAACGTAACCACTGGGTCAGAGCCGGCTACTCAGCGTACTGTTCTAAGAGCACTTTCACAGTTAATAACTGAGAGCTTTCTTTGACTAAATTGCCATTTTCGCATTCGTATATCGTGTTGCAGGTACGATGATACTCTATTCCCAAGGAAGTCAAGGAAATTTTCCATTACGAAAAGATCCCGGACCGACCGGGAATCGAACCCAGACACTTAAAGCATGGCTTTGCTTTGTAGCCGTGGACTCTTACCACTCGGCTAAGGAAGACCTGTATGATAATCAACATACGAGGAGCGAATTTTAAATCCTTTGACCATTCGCAACTCAAAGTGAGTATTGAAATAATCTATAGACAAAGTTAATAAAAAAAAACTATTTCCACAAGATTAATAAGTAATTTTTCAACGTGAAGTAGTGTTTTCTAGTCTAGTTATTACCATCGACATTTATGTTTCCTTTAATCACGAAATGATAAAGTGCATTTTATTTTACTCTAATTCGGGTTGTTTTTGATCAGTAAGATGAAGTAGATCTCTCTCGATCTCGTGTTCAATTTGCATGGATGCAAATTTAATATTTGACCAAATCAATGGATAACAAACAAATTTTTTGTAACCTTGTGAAATATCAATAAACAGTTCAGTGACATTATTATTAAAAAGGAACGAGCCTGGTGTAGTGGTTAGAACGCACGCCTCTCACTCCGAGGACCTGGGATCGAATCCCATTGCACGCCGTGGTTGCTGAGGTAAAAATTTCTAAATGTTTGAAGTTTCATGTCCTTGTTTTCTACGGTTCGAACTTAGAAAATTTCTGTTCACGGTTATGGGGCAGTTTACTATGAATCGACTTTTTATACAACCCTAGATTCTCTGCCGGATCAAAATCGTCCACAAGATTTTCCCATCTTCCGCTTGTTGCATGCAAGTTGGTTTTTCGGGAACTGGCCTTGCGGCCGATTCGACCAACAAGAAGGGTACTGTTTTCGGGAGGGTTGTACAGGACAGTACTCGCTTTCTTTCTCAATATTTCATGGTATACATTACATCATTACGCAGCGGTAGAGTAGGTACAACACCACTTCCGGTGGGATATCTGGGAATATGTACGAGAGAGAAAATCTTTAAACAGTAATTGAGAGCAAACAGTGCTTTCCTGAGTTCCAAATTCATTCACTATGTGGCACTAGTGTGTGTAAATATTTCCAGTTTGTTGCACCTGAGACATGTTTCGGAATCTAAATGAGACAGAACATTCCTGTCTTCGAGTGTGCAGAGCTTCCTTTCGGAGTTCCAAAGTCATCCACTACATGAGCGAAAAGAGCTTCACTGAGGGACCTTGCAAAACGCCAAATTCATCCACAACGTGGTGCAAGTGTATCTTGGCATATCTCGTTAGCTAAACATTCATATCATTGAGAAACTAGGTTGTTGTCTTCGAGAAAGTTGTTAAAAGTAAACAGAGCTTCTCCGATGGAATCTACGAAAAAAAATTCATGCAGTTAGTTTTCACCTGATGAAAATTCTAAACTTATCCCTGAACAAATTCCTGATAGAATCCTTGGAATTATTTTCAAAAAAATCCATAAGAGAATTAAGAAATTAATTAAAATTTAAAACTATAGATGTAAAATAGTTTGTTCTACTTGATATTCAGCTTTGAGTGTATTGCTCATCTGTCACGGTGTTCAGCCTTGTACAACATTAATCAGCCAATGTTCAGCAAACACTCTTGCTGTTCAGCTTTCATTGTTACTTGGGTAATGGGCATCTTGAGAGAAACCCTGGTGATATTTCATGAAAAATCGGTAAATGAATCCGCGGTAGAACCCCAATATGATTCTCTTGGAAGGATTCTTTAAAGAAAAACATACATGAAATTCCTGAATTATTCTTAGAAAGATTTTCTGCAATAATCCTTATACGGTGGTATCTCCGGAGCTTTTTCAAAAGGAAGCTTATTCTTGAGGTAATTACTGAAAACATTCATGGAAAAATTCTTCAACGAATGCCTGGAAAAAAGTCCTTGGGCAACTCTGAAAGAATCCCTTGCAGCAACTTCCGAAGAAAATTCTTGAGGTACTAATGGAAGTATTCCTAAAGAGAAATTCTCAGAGAAATCCTGGAAAATAATTACTACAGGGATACTCGGAAAATCCACATTGAACTGAATACAAGAAATCAAGCGGAATTATTCAGGGTCTAATTCCGAAATATCCCACCGGATAAGGTGTTGTACACTACCGCTGCGTAGTGGTGAAATGTGTTATGGTAAACATATTCTGGAAGGAAGTGAGCACTGTCCCAAAGACAAATTAAAGAATTTTATGGCTTATAAGGTAATCTAGAATGCCGTGAAAAATGTATTGCAATCTGTCAAACTTGGCTAACTTTTGCAATACCAAGGGATCAAATGCAGTACTAGAAGTAGTACCCAATCCAAAGCCGAGTGGGACGGACCTGGTGCAACTCTCCCGAAGATAGTAGAGTAAAGTGGGGCAAAAGTTCGAGTGGGGTAAGAGTTTCTTTTTAAGATTTCCAACTCAATTCAAAACAAATCTTATAAATGTCATGGTGGTTCGAATGCTATTCAAGTAAGAGACTTTTAATCCAAATATCATAAAAATCGATTGAGATTTGGAAAAGTTATGGCTATTTGTTGTTTTTCGACGTGAATATTGTAATTTTTGGTCAAACTTTCGTTGTATGGAACCAATTGAAGATAAAATCTTTTTCAATATTTTATGAAAGGGCGTTTCTAGGCCTATCATAAGGTTGCTTTGAGGTGTATTAGTTTTTGCATAGATGCTTGAAAACAATTTTTGGCCCATAGTGGGGCAAAAGTTCGAATCAGCGGGGCAAAAGTTCGACCCATGCATAAAATCACGGAAAAATTTGCAAATTGCCTAAAATCCACATATTATCTTCAAATTCAGTTAAATTTGTCTGATCGTGTGAAAATTGTCACCAAAATTTTACATTTCCAAATAGTTTTGTGAAAAACTGCTAATTTTGAGTATATAACAATTAACCCGGTTTTGGGCAATTTTTTGATGGAAATTTAGTGTGTATTTTTCGTCAAACTTAAGTTTACGGTTGGTGTAAAGCAGTGATTCCCAAAGTGGGCGAATTCGCCCCCCTGGGGGCGATTTTTAGGCTCAAGGGGGCGAAAATTTGTAAAACAGAATTTGGGGGGCGAAAAATCCAGAAAGGGGGCGAAAAAGCAAACGCGGGAGCATTTGACAATAATTACTCATTCCCAGGAGAATTTAACCTTATATTGTTATATCTCTAATTACGATCATTTTGAAATTGTTATATACAACACTTGATGATTGTCAGACACATTTAGTTATGCATTTAGAATTTTTAATATCATGTGAGTTATAACACTGTTGTATTTTGTACAATAATGGTGAAAAAACCTCGCTTATCGTACACAACATCAGCGTGATGATTCTGACTGCGGCAAACCACGAAACGACTGAAAGGTTAAGAATGGTCGGTATTTGAGATTTTTGCAAAGTTGGAATGAATAGTCACAGATAGAGTAAGGTGGGGCAAAAGTTCGACCTTAGTGGTATAATCAAAGTTTCCAGGAAAACAATAGCAGTTAAAACAAAACAAATACCACACAGTGAACCTTCAATATATTGGCTATAATTTTGCTGAACAAACTTGTGTCAAAATATTTACTCATTTTTAGTTATAACAGTTTCAAAATTGATTGTCTTATTCGAACTTTTGCCCCACCGGTGGGGCAAGAGTTCGAATCTAATGTGAGGCAAAAGTTCGTGGCTAAAATACAAAAAATCGATCTTTTCATGACAGGTATACTTTACACCAGCCGTAAACTTAAGTTTGACGAAAAATACACACTAAATTTGCATCAAAAAATTGCCCAAATCCGGGTTAATTGTAATATACTCAAAAATAGCAGTTTTTCGCAAAACTAAGTGGAAATGTAAAATTTTGGTGACAGTTTTTACACGATCAGACAAATTTAACTAAATTTGAAGATAATATGTGGATTTTAGGCAATTTGCAAATTTTTCCGTGATTTTATACATGGGTCGAACTTTTGCCCCGCTGATTCGAACTTTTGCCCCGCTATGGGCCAAAAATTGTTTACAAGCATTTATGCAAAAACTAATACACCTCAAAGCAACCTTATGATAGGCCTAGAAACGCCCTTACATAAAATATTGAAAAATATTTTATCTTCAATTGGTTCCATGCTACGAAAGTTCGACCAAAAATTACAATATTCACGTCGAAAAACAACAAATAGCCATAACTTTTCCAAATCTCAATCGATTTTTATGATATTTGGATTGAAAGTCTCTTACTTGAATACCATTCGAACCACCATGACATTTATAAGATTTGTTTTGAATTGAGCTAGAAATCTTAAAAAGAAACTCTTACCCCACTCGAACTTTTGCCCCACTTTACTCTAACGTTTAAAATACACGACATATTTTGGATGTACATATCTGAGAATTCTTATGTTTTTTTTGCAAATGCCCAATAACATATAAGGATTTTTTTGTATGGGAACTTTGAGGTTAGGAAGCTAATATTTCTTGTAATGGCATCCAGTTTTTTACGATACAAAACCTACAGTATTTATTTTGATGTTTCGGTTGCTCTCATTCTCATCAGTTCTTATAGTACACATCATTTTAGAAACTAATTTGGAAAAAAATAGCGGAGAAATCGGGTATCAAAAACTGATTTAGCAGCCTATAATTAGGGTTGTCGCAAATTAATCGATTATTTAGATTAATCGATTATTCGACTCACTAATCGATTATTTTTTCATCGATAGCTGGCTCACTCAGTAATCGAGATAATCGATTAAATGACGTCGATTATTTGTCAATTTGTCCAAAATAAAATGTCCAATTCAAACTACGGTTATGTGTTCCTGTGTTGTGTAAGGTTGTGTACGAAAAATTATCGCTCAGGCAATCATAAAACTACGAATATGTTGATAGATCTAGCAGTTATTCATTTTGATATGCTCTGTGCATTAACTCCAATTTGTCATTTTCCTAGATCATCGATGCGAGAATTGTTTTCGATAAACACAATCCTATAGTCCGTGAATCGCAAGGTAGTCCCATCTACATTTTTGCCCAATTTTAGTTAATACAAGTTTCAACATATATTCCTTTGATCTACACTAACGAGACTAAATAATTTGTTCGGTAAAATTTGTAAAACAAAAACATCAAGTCGAATTGTTCCATAATGAAATGTAACCTCATTACATAGTTTTGTAACGTGTTATACAAAAGTTAACGGTGTTTTGATCATCTTAATATTTATCTCATAAGGTATCAGAATGGTAAGCGAATAGTGAAAGTTTAATTGATATCCAAACATGTTTCAATCTCCTGAACTTATTATAGTATTCTTTTGGATGGATCAACAGGACTCACTTACGATTTACAGCAGTATATTCTCAATCAATTAATTGGCCATGAATCATTATGTCATTGCCCATGCTACAAATTTTTACTACCGTTTCCATGTTTTACACTGTACAGCGGGAAGTGTAAAATATTCTGCTTAATTTCCTTCATTCACTTTTGGAAAGATTTTTACCTCCACTTTCAGCGTTTTCTTGGTCTTCTCAAAGTATCTCTTGAGATTCTCCCACATTTTTAAACGAATGTTTACAATTAATTTATCAAAAATTCTCATAGAAATTTTTGCTTTCTTTATACATTAGGGTAATTTTTGGGCATTGGCAAACGAACATATCCATTCTGAAAAAAAAAAAAAAATCAGTGAGCTTGGGGAGCGGCGCAACAAGGCATTATTGCTTTCAACCGCTCTCAAAAATCAATTTTTGGACCGAATTTTTTTTTTCGTTCTAATGTATGGGCCCTAGAAAAAAAACTCAGAACAATTTTTGTAAAATTAATCATGTACACAAGGAAGTGGTCGGAATTTCATTAGCGTGTATGGCTCACATTTTTATTCTGATTCACAAGAGCATTAAGTCATCGACGATTGGTTTTGTCCATGTGATATTGGTTCTGGTAGATCTTTGTGTGGACTCTTTCTGAACATTATGTTGTACCATCGACAGCTCAAAATCTATGATTTTTATCCACATTCAGAGAGACCTCATACCATAGCAAATGTAAAATAGGTTATATCCGAATCCTTCATTTTATGACAAAACACGAAGATAGACCGAAATTTATATTTTTTTACAACAATAAAAAATAACGTAAACCCTTCGACCAATGACTGAGATCATGGAATCAGATACAGATAGGGCTACACAAATTCCTCCAGAATTTTTAACAAATATTGCATGAACATTTCAAGAGTGATTCTCCCGGAAATTTATCCAGTAGTTCTTAGATTAATAAACTTATATGGATCTTTGCATAGATAAATTCAAAAATTGCTCCAAGAATCACTCTGCGAAGATTTTTCCACAAAGATCTCTAGGAATATTTATAGCTGTGTAATCCCTGTAGATTTCTCTAGGAATTCAATATGAAGCTCAAATATGAGATTCCTTCATATTTTTCAGGGATTGCTTTATAAATTCCTTCATGGATTCCTTCCCAAATTATTTCGTGATTCATTCCGGAATTTCTTCAAAGGATTCTTGGAATTCATCCAGGAAGTTGATAGAGATTGTCCCGAATTTCATTTCAAGCAATCAATTAGGAATTTTTGTAGAGATTCCTCCATGAGGTCCTACAATAATACCGCTTTTATAAATTCCAAGGCTCCATCATTTTCAAGACATTTTTCCAGGCATTTTTCAATAAGAAAAAAAAAAAAAACAAACAAAAAATATTGTCAAATTTAACTCTAGCGATTCCTAAAATATCCTAAATATTTCTCTATCACTTTTATCTAGGATTCCTATGGAACACTACTAGAACACCCTCATGAAACCGTAAACGACGTCCTCTATGTGCACCTGCAGATTTTTTACGATTTCAACCAGGGTATCTAATTAAAACTTTCCCTCGGATTTCTCGGAGAAATTCTTGGAGTACTTCCTAGAAGAATTCCAGGAAATAATCTTGAGGAAATTTTTGAAGAAAACCCAGAAGAAATAACTAGAGAAATTCCAAAAGAAAAAAAACTGTCAATTCTAGGAGGAGTTTTCAGATGTGTCAATGTAATGGATGATTTTTTACAGGCATTGTTGAAAGAATTTCAGGAATGATACTTGTTGTTTTTTGACTAAAGAAACCTTGGAAGTAATTTTAATACCAATTTGTTGAGGAATTATCGGTAGACTTAATGGAAATCTTGTAAAAACAAATAATGGATTCCTGAAATAAAAAAATTGAAGAAATTCTGGCCTATTTTAGGAGGAATGACCTTAAAAAAACAGGTAGAATTCGTTGAAAAAGAAAACACTGGAACAATTTCTAGAATTAGGCGTAGATGAATCGTTGGATAAATTTATAAAGAAAAATCGTGAATTTCTTAGAGGAATTCTTGAAGAATCTCTGAGTTTTTTTTAACTCCTGAAGAAATTCCTAGAGGAACTCTTGACAGAACCACAGGAAATGTTTTGGAGGAGCCTAGTGATATTTTGGAAGCAAAAATTGGAGGAATCCCTAAACAAGTTTCTAAAAGAATTCGTGAAGGAATCCCTAGAGGAATTTCAAACAAAATACTTGCAGCCATCTCTGAAGAAATTTCAGAAAGAGACCCATAAGCAATCCCTAAAAGTTCTACTAGAGCCATTTATAAAGGAACCCTTGGATGAATTATATAAATACTTGCAGAAATTTTTAGAGGAATCCCAAAAGAAATTCATTGTAAAATTTGAAGAAGAAAATCTGTAGCACCAAAACAGAAACGATTCGAATAATGCCAAGCATAATTCTTAATTCCTTTACCGACAGCTTAATTTTTTCACCTCAAAACAGTATTCGAATCGCGATAACTTTTTCGTTGAACTTCGATGGATTTTTCGGTCTCTTCAAATTCTCATACATCGAGCTCTCCATAAGTCGATATTTCTATAACTCGATATCTCCACTAGTCGATGTCACGTGAGAGGTAAATTTCCCTCCATAAATCGATATCTATTTAAAAATCATTCTAACTTGAGGAAAGTTGGTCTAATTCTTGTTTGTAGGTGAATAAATACTTGCAAGTTTTAGTAAAAGTTGAAAAACATGAAAATAAAAAAAATATTGTTGGTGAAGTAAAACGTGGTTTTTCGAGCATTTCGAAAAATGTTTTCAAATAATAGTTTGTAAAATACTATCAACAAATTAATATTGCTATCTTACAGAAGTGATCTTATCTCGCATAACTTGTGATCTCGCTCTAAAAGCCATTGGTAACCGAGTGTGTAGCTTGTAGCTACTGAGGAAACAAATGGATTTACACGTTATTCAACAATGCTACGATGAAGAGAAGATCCTCCTCTATCTCCCAGTGGTGATAGTTTTCATCCAGGTTCATTAATTGACGAAGAAACAAGGAGCTACACACTCGGTTACCAATTACTTTTAGGGCGAGATCTCAAGTTATGCGAGATATATATAATGAGAAACAAAAAAGCTATAGCGATTTGAATATTTCTTTATTGCAAAATATTGATGCTGTTTACACAAAAAGCCTAGGAAATATTTGGCAGACTATTTGAAATAAAATCGCAAAGGAAATAACTGGTTAAAATCTACTGACAATTTCTGAAGCAAAATTTGGAATAATTCCCTGAAATATTTCCAAAAGAAATTTCTGGAAGAAAGCATGAAGGCATCTCTGGAGGGGTTTCATGAGGACTCCTTGGAAGTTTTGCTGGAGGAACATCATGAGAATTTCTAGAGAACTCCCTGAAAGAATCCTTGTGAGAATTTTTTCAAGGGAATTCCGTGAGGAATCTCGAGATAAATTCTGTGAGAAATTTCTGTAAAAAAAATCTGAAGGAGCCTGGGAGAAATATCTGGAACAAATCCTTGTAGAATGCATGGAGGAATCTTTGAAAGCGATCTTGAAATAATTTCAAAATATGTTTGGGAGGAATCTGGTAGAATTCCTAAAAGAGTCCGTGGTAGAATTTCTGCTGCAATTGTTCTTAAGTCATTGGTCATTTTCGTCCTCAATGCATAATGTGAAATTTTAACCTTAAAAAACGACCGTCAACAAAATTATCTAGGTTTTCTGAGGAAAAGGGGTAATATATAAGTCTTACTCCAAGAATTGTACGGTGAATTCTGCCAGAAGTTTTCATTAATATTCTCCCCTATTTTATTATTGAAATTATTTAAATAAATTCTTAAAGGCTTCAATTCTAAAAATTTATCCGAAATTTCCTCAGGGATTTTCTTTGAAGATTTAAAAAGACACGGGCACCGTCTTCAGCCATTGAGCTGCACAGACTGTAACTTAACACTAGACAACGGAGAAGCATGCTCCAGTGGCACATGCTAGAAACATTCTTGACGATAAGTTTCAATAGCTGAAGCGGAAATCGAATCCACACCCCCTTGATACGATGCACTTAAATGCTTGACGACACTAACCGCACGACCACGAAGCCCACAAACTCCAGCTGTTTTGCCTGAACATTTTCTCGGGTCAAAGTATTTCAAAACTATCAAGAAATTTATTTTTAAGCTAACGTCAAGCTACCATTTCCAGTGCATTTAAACAAAAAATCTGCACTTCGAAAAATTGTATATTTTTTACAAATAATTTAAAGCGAACTAGTGTACCAATACAAAGCGACGCACGCAGGAAAAAAAAATAAAATTTGTTGTGCATAACAAAAAAAAAAAAATACTCAAAAACTGTATTAAAAAATGTCATGTTAAGGTGAATCATCTCGAAATCCAAAGATGGCCGGCACAATGGCCGACTTGTGCCCCTACTCACAATTTCAAAGGCACAAAACTGGAGAAATAGTTGGCAAACATTTATGATTTTCTTATTTTTAGCTTTCTTATAGTGCACAAAGCCAAAATATAAAGTGCACTGTTGTTGGATACTTTCTTTGCGATATTTGTGCCTTTGAAGTTTTAGTGTAGTTTTAGAAGTTGATTCAAAACTGTTTCATTTTAAGATCGCCTCGTACCGTTCTATGTGACTATTCACCATGCGTCTAGTTTTCGTCATTAGAAATTTCTTTAGAATTTTCCCCCAGATTTATTTCAAAAATAATCTAATAAACTCCAAGTCGAGTCTAGTACAAGATACTGAAGAGGTCAAAATACGCGTACCTGTCAAAGGATACAAACTCTAGTGGAAATAAATTGTGTAGTATTAAATTCGGTTTTTCATATACTAATAATTTCTGAAAATAAAATGCTTGATGTTTCTCTGGACACATCCTTAGAAAAATGACTGAGAAATTTTATTTATATTCAGAGTTTCAGTTCTATTGAATTTTAGAAGAATTTCGTCGTGCATGTCGATCTGTATTTACAATGATTTATCTATCGGGAGCAATTCTCAAAACTGTTTTTCAATCAAATTTTGGGCAGTTACATGAAATGGCTGAGTTTACATGAAAAGTAAAATTTCGTAATAATGTAAAATTTTACTACAGAAACATTGTGCTGACAAATGAAACAAACTTTAAGGAACGAAAAACCTGCTAACACTTATTGTCATCATGTTTTTTAAACTTAGTACAGTAATACTTCGATATAACGTAACTCGATTTTTATTTTCATTACGTTATATCGAGGTTACGTTATATCGAAGCAAAACATTTTTATTCCAAATTTCATTCAACATGTATTGTTTGATGAGAAAATGGATTTAAAAATTATATTATTGACCTTGTAGGTATTTTCAGTCTTTCTTACGTAATTTTTTTATTTTTTACGTGTTTATTTTTTTATCTTTTTTTATTTATACGCCTCGATTGTAATAAAAACATCCGTAGAAAAATCTCTAGACGAAAACTTCAAGAATTACTTGGAGAATCTACTGAAACAAATCATACAGGACTATTTTAAGAAATTCCTGCTGGAATCAATGCAAGATTTGGTTCCACATAGAGTCTTGAAGAAACTTAAGTGGTACATAGAATGGTTCTTGCATAAATATTTGTAGAAAAATCTGCAGAAACTCATAATGAAATTTCTACGTTAATTCTACGTTTCATTGTTCGGTAATTTATTTTACGGTTCTCGGCTGTAAAATGTAAAAAATACCGACTTTCCAGCTTCTTTCGCTAAAAATTACTGTTGTCCAGTAAAACTTTTCATCTTTCACTGAATACGGTAATTGTTAAAAAATACCGAAACGCATCAGTAGCATGAAATAATTCAGTAAAAATAACTATTGAACTATCGGTATGTGATATATTTTTACTGATCAATCGTGAACACGAAATGAAAACATTTTAGATTGCACGCTTTGAAATGTCAGTAACATTTACTTAAAATTTTACAACATTCCGTTGATTGCGGGTATCACCACCGGAACGTAAATCATTTTAAATTATATATTTTGTGCTTGGCTGGTTGCTCATGGTAGGTATAGAGAAGATTCTTCGACTTTTGAACAGTGGAAGCGGAACTTTGCATGGAGAATTCCTAAGCATTTTTTTTTTAAAGTAACGGTTTCGACGGATGTGCTGGTTGATGCCAGTGGAATGCTTCCTTGAATAGCTCCAACAGGAAACATGACATAATTTGGGAATGTTGGGTTCCGTCCTATATGCTGAGGGACTCAGTAAATCAATATGAATCAGTTTTACCGAAAAAGCCAGCATTTTGTATGCAGCAAAAGTTACTGACTAAATCGGTAATTTTTGACAGTTCATGAATCTTTCGCTTCACGGAGTTTTCGGTAGCAATATTTTTTTACTGAGTTAACTCTGCTGTTCAAAAACCCAGTAAAATTTTACGGACTTCGGTAATCAAATCTAAGTGTATTGAAATAATTCATAAATCTTTAGACTCCGAGAAAAAGTATCCTAGGCAAAATCGTTTTGAAGAATTCATAGTTGAATTCACTTTAAATCTTGGAAAAATTACTTAGTGAAATTCTTGATCAAAAGCACAGTAGATTTTATAAATATATTAAAAAAAACTATTGGAGAAATTCAAAATCCTTAAATTGAAATTTCTAGAATCCACAATTTCTTGAAA
Organism: Aedes aegypti; assembly: GCF_002204515.2. Classification (NCBI taxonomy): domain Eukaryota; kingdom Metazoa; phylum Arthropoda; class Insecta; order Diptera; family Culicidae; genus Aedes; species Aedes aegypti. The sequence goes on from NC_035108.1 coordinate 132,277,511, forward strand.
AACGTTTTTGATTGTATTATGGTTAAAATTCTGGAAGAATATTTTAACCATTTCTTGATTCAATTCAATGAGATTTTTCTGATGAAACTCTTCAAGGAATCCTTAAGACGGGAATTCATTAAGTTAATACTGATCAAATGTTTCTAAAAACTTTTTGAGAAATTCATGAAATCGCTTTAAAAAAACAACAATTTAATGATTCCAACATTTCCGAACAAAATCTCAGAACATCAGGAGGGTTACCTAGTGGAATTTCTGTGTTCCCTGCCGGAATTATTATACATATTAATTTTTATACATGAATATCAGGAGGGTTTAAGATGATTCCATGGAGAAATTATTGGAGGAATCTCGGAAGGCATCCTTGGGATGATTCTAGTTAAAATCCGTGACGAAATTCCAGGAAAAACATCGAATTCTTTGAGAAATCATTCCAAGAATATCTGCAGGAATGGCTGAAGCAATAGCTAAATATTTCTTTATGCATTAAAAAAAATATTATCAAATATACGTTAAATGGATCGGCGATGACAGCGTGGGCCGACGACACACAAGTCTTATCCGAGTTTGATCTAGTCATTTTGAATGCAAAGTAAATCAATAATTATCAGAAATCAGAAATTTTAAGTGAACAGCAGTCTTGGGTCCAGTGGGAGCGTAAATGTTACAAAAATAAAAATAATAATGATGTATACAAATGTACAGCAACGGCAAAATGTTGATTTTAACATTGAGCTCATATCTCACTCGATGTCGATTGATGAGTACCGAACGCTTACATTGCTCTGATTTAGTATTTGTTGGTGTTTGAACCTTCAAGAATGTTTATTGTTGTTTATGATTCATGTTTTTAATAAAAATTGAAAAAATAAATGGGAGACAAAAAAAGTTACGTTATATCGAGGTAAAAGTTACGTTATATCGAGTTACGTTATAAAGAGGTTACGTTATATCGAGCACAGACAAACAGACGTAACACTTAGAACAAATCCCGATCAAAATCATAGTCACGATGACATGTACGCCCAATGCTAAAATTGGTGTGTTTGGCCGATGGACCAACAGATAGCGGTAGTGTGTAAACGTCAAACGCGAACAAAAACGATGCGAGCGCTGCGGGTGGTGGATTGGTCACCTACCATATAATTGAATCGGCCGTTAAAAAGGTGGTCGATGGACATCGGTGAGAGTGTGACGTCTGTTTGTCTGTGTATCGAGGTTACGTTATATCGAAGTATTACTGTTTTTGATTTTGTCTCACCCGTTTTAACTTACTCCGCTGTACCTTATAGCAGTAAGAACTCACATTTACAGAAAAAATGTCGATTAATTCGATTAATCGAAAAATACTAGTCGATTAATCGTTATCCATAATCGGCATTCTTGGACTGTAATCGATTACCAACTAATCGATTAATTGAGATTTTGCGACAACCCTACCTATAATGCAGGCAAGATATTGTTTAAATTGTTATTATAAAATACAGCTCAGTTAATCATTCTTAATAATTGTGGGTTATCGATATTACAGAACATATTTTTAAATGTACACAATAGTTATTGTATTATGATTCTATGGATATGCCAGTTGAGGACATTGTTTAGCGTACAATACTTAATTAAAATATTTGATTCACATATCAGGGGGGCGATTCCAGATAAAAATTGGCCTCAAGGGGGCGAAAGTTGAAAAAGTTTGGGAAGCACTGGTGTAAAGTATGCCTATCATAAAAGGATCGATATTTTGTGTTTTAGCCAGCGAACTTTTGCCCCACACTAGATTCGAACTCTTGCCCCACCGGTGGGGCAAAAGTTCGAATAAGACAATCAATTTTGAAACTGTTATAACTAAAAATGGGTGAATATTTTGACACAAGTTTGTTCAGCAAAATTATAGCCAATATGTTAACGGTTCACTGTATGGTATTTGTTTTGTGTTAACTGCTATTGTTTTCCTGGAAACTTTGATTATACCACTAAGGTCGAACTTTTGCCCCACCTTACTCTACCCTTCTAGCTAGTCGAAGTATTGATGATTTTATCTAGTTGTCTCCTGAAATCTCCTTTCCTGAAATCTCCTTTGAAAGCCATGAGAATTCCTTACAAATTGATGAAAACGTTTGGAAACCACTGGAATACTTGAAACTCATTCGGTATATTATCAAAAAACTCATTAGCGAATTCATTAATTTCGCGAACACATCCATCCCCGTTTTGGTTTGTATTTAAAGATTCTGATGCCCAAAAATAGTTATAAAAACTTAAGACACTGTCAAGAATTCAAAACCGTTCTCCAAAAAGTCCTAGTATTTTGCTATCAGCCCAAAGACAAGACAATATTGGGTTTGATTTGGATTCTATGTTCGCAATATAAAAAAAGTTAAGTCTCAAGACTGTCGCAAAAAAAAAATCAACATATGAAAATTATGAAAAACATGTTCCAGTAGACAAATTTCGGCGCGTATTTTCTTCGAAGAAAAAAAAATCTTTTTAGAAAAATTCTTCTCTTTGAAGAAATTGTGCACCGGAATTCGCCTACATGAATCTACAAAATATTTATTTGCATCGAGTTTCACAAATAAATTGTTCTAATTTTCGTTTCATTTCGTGAACAATAGGGGAACTTACGTATTCTCGGCAGTCTAAGCCGATGCCGTGCTTCTTTTGTAATTTTCTCGGACATCAGCACACAAATTCCGTGTTTGTCTGTTTACATTTATACACTGCTCAATCCTCTATCGATTCACACCTACAGACTTCTCAACATGTTTTTGGAATCGTTTTTACAACGCTCCGAAAACCTCTTGTCAATGTGACATCTCTGACGATATTGTTTGTACAATCTCGAAAATCCCGTCATAGGGAAGCGGACAGAACAAAGAATCATCTGAATGTTTTCATTGAAGTGTTTTGATACACACATTCTGTGTATTTGGCGTTTGAAATTTGGTTGCCGATAATAGTCGAATGGTGCCGAAGCCGTAAGTCTCCCTAATGCTAAACATTCCGTGTATTGTTTCGTTTCGTATCGACATGGATGGCATAACGCATACCCTTACGCCACAGTCATCTCTCAATGACTTAATATAAAGCACACAAAAAAACTGTAAATTGTCGCAAGATCACCTGTTATCGAGTGTCAGTTGATACATTGCGTGTTACCTTTTCTTTTTTGGGAAACCCCTAAATTGGTTTGCGCAGCAGGTAGGTACTTTAACAGATATTTCTAACAGGCTATGAAAAAGTGGTAGAACCAGTGTATATAATGCTTAAAAACTAACTCGGCTTGCCCGCTGTCAGTCACGACCGTGCGAGATCACACTGAACTTGAACTTGCCGCGATCGAAAGAGACGTTCCCGCTGTGGGCTTGAATCTAGCAATGTTTTGCTGCTGCTAATTGAGTCAATTAACCAACAATGACTCATGTGAACGTCTGGGGACCTCTATTGCCGTTTGTGACGAGTCGTGACTCGGGAGGGAACTGTTTACGCAAACCCGTCGAATGGTTGAATACAATTAGGTTACGAGCTGTTTGATCAAAACAAACCCAATGATTATCGAGTCGCTTTCCTGATGCTATCGGTACAGGTACATTAAATTACTATCAAACAGGTTTTCGGTAAGGAATTCAAATGTACGATTAATGGCCAAACCACAACAATTCAGCACTCCACTGCTGGTTCATGTCAGGGTACCGTTGCTTTTTGCTACTCATGTTTTGGAGAACATATGAAAGTCATCATCAGATGGACTCTTTTGATGAAATGCAAGATTTGCTTTGCATTTTACCTTTTCTTGTTGAGCACAATCTTCAGAAGATGACGAGAAAACAGGAAGGATGAATTTTATACAAGCTATAAATAGTTAGTGAAATAAATTACGATTCATACTAGTTGGGACTCGTATTCATGAATCGTGCAGTGGAATTTGTCTTCTTTGTATCAGAATAAATTTCGATAATTTATAAGCGAACATACGTACAAGGGGTCATGCACAAATTACGTCACGCTCCAAAGGGGGGGGGGGGTCGAGCCAAGTATGACAAGCCTTACAAAATTTTCGGAGGACTCATACAAAAAGTGTGACAAAGGGGGGGGATGGTCGAAAAAGTTGAAATTTAGCGTGACATAATTTGTGTACCATCCCTAACGTGAATAAGTTTAACCAAAATATTACTTTTCCAATAATATTGAACTTGAATTTACATATTTTTGAATAACTGATTCTTGAAAATGATATCTGCAAATATTGAATGGGTTTCGAAAACGAATAACTAGTTTGGAATCACTAAGAGTAGATTTGGACATCTCATACTTAAGAATCTTGTTTGGTATAATAATCGTAACAAATCCCATACCTAAATTTTCGTCAATAAATCACATTTTCGAGTGGAAACAGACAAACACACACAAAATCGTTTCTCCGGAATGCTCTCTTTCTTCCAAGGGTGAAATGGTTAATGCTGATAATTGCATCGCAATAAGCAATGAGTTCGATACTTTAGACAAATTTTCCGAACAGCAATTCGCAGCAGCCTCAAGCCCAGGTTCTTTGATTTAAGTGAGGGAACAAAGCGTGCCAGCAATTGTGGTCAATTGTTCTGAATTTAGGGATTTAGGCAGGAGATCTTGAACTCTTTTAGTGAAATCATGGTTTCCTCCCAAATCGCATAGAAAGGAGATTGTCACGTTTTATCGTTTTTTACATATGGCGTTAAAACTGAATGATTATTCATGGTCGCCTTGGAATGTCTCTTAAGTGACTATAAGTCACCTGAAAAGATCAAAAATGGAATAAATGATTTACTTGGATTTTACCCACAGTTATGGATCAACTGAAGAGCATTTTTCAGAACAAAACATGATCAAAAAACATAGTAACGTTGTACAAAACAAAATCACGGGGCAGTGGCAAATATATTTTTTTTTCGAGAATATAGTTATTTTCGAGAATACACCTGATAATTTGCGGTTATTTACGAAAAGGTGTCATTTTCTATAAAAATTTCAAACGTTGTCTATCCCACAGATGTGTATCAGTGAGAGAGGATGGTCCTTATTATGGATCAAATCGACTCATACACTATAAAAGCAATTTATTTGCGAGCTAAACGAATGGTGTGCCAGTGAAAGCATACGTTTTGGCGTTTGTTTATGAATCAACGCTTCTGGGAATACGATTGACATTTTATATCCTATGAATGGAAATAATTTGCTCAAGCTTATTATGATTGATTGCGATGCTGTACAGGTTTATGGTTCACGGTAAAATGTATTCTGCGTAATTGCAACTATATCCGATGAGATATTCCCGTATTTATCCAACTTTGATTCATAGCTGTGTGCTACCCATAACTGTGGGGTGACTGTAGTCCAAGTAATGATTATAAAAAAGAAAACGCAATCTGGCATTCGTTGGAAAGGGGTATTTGAAGAATATTATTCCGTTGACTTTGTCAAAAGTCATCTCAATAATATAACTGATTTAAAAAAGCAAGACCTATGTTCGAGGTCAGTGTGTCATGTGAACATTTCCAGAAACCTGGAGGAAATTTCCAGAACCCCACTCAGTACCGTCGATGTCAAAAGGGGGGGAGGGGAATAGTACTAAACATTACCGCATGGATGCTAACAAAAATTCTTCTCACGATAAGGACGTCTGTCCTGTGAAGAAGCATACCAAAAAGTGTGTATGCGCAAACTGCGGGAGCAATCATAATAACTTTTGGCATTGCCTTTTCCCGCAAACTAATTGTTGAGGCTCGTACCAGCTAGATGAACGGCAACGTTTTTTGTTTCCGGAATTCCCTAGAGAGAATCTCCAACAATTCTCATTTATCATTTAACGATCGCTTACTTAATATTCATACCCATCAGGTAAATTATAATCATGCTCATTCAAATGCTAAATCTATTTCATCAGTTACCCGTTTGAATGGAAATCCGAGCAAATTCTTACGCCCATATTGGCGCAGCGAATTCCTGCTCCTCTCCTTCTAATTTTATTTCTACAGATAATCATTCTTTTTAGTTCAAATCAAATGGAACCACCCCTGCTTATGCCACCACGGGTTACTTCTATTCCGTATCTTCATCAACGTAAAATACCAACAGAAAATAATCGGATTATGCATCTACTTCTAGTAACACGTCTTCCTCTGATTTTGATTTTTTAACTGCGCAATTGAATCAAATGATTCGATGAATGTTCAAAACTACCACACTGACTGGAGCAGTCCAAGTTGGTATAAAATCTATATAAATAAAAATGGAGTGGTGTTTGTATGTCACGAAATGTCGAAGAGCTGGTTTATTGCTTGTTGTTTTTTTATTCAATCCGGCAGAGACTCTTAACCATAGCCAAGACAACTCGTTCAAAAAGTGGAAGTACGCCACTCTCTACAGCCATAGCAATTGCAGGTGATGTGCGGAAAGCTCCAGATGTCGTTTGTAAAAGTTGGTTAAATGTTGGTTTATAAAGCTTGACACATTTCGAACTGAATAATTCGATCCCATATAGCATCTTCGACACGATTGTGCTACTTTTCCCCGAATGACCCGTTTCCCCGAATGCCATTTCCCCGAATGCCATTTCCCCGATTGCCATTTCCCCGAATGACCCGCTTCCCCGAAAAGAGTAGCAGTTCAAATAGGTGCTATAATAGTTTTCAGTGGCCGGATGGTGAATTAGAAAGAACGATAAGCAATCAAAAGAAGGAGGTATTTAATCATTCTCGACTAAAAATTTATTGCCAAAAATGCCGAGGACGATAAAACTCGTAAGAATCGCCAATCAAATAAAGAAGGGTGCATGTTAGATGACCAGTACGTTCACCCTCCTGAAATGTATAAAGTTATGACAAATATGAGTGCCAAAAACTTTTCGGGGAAGTGGGCTATTCGGGGAAACGGGATATTCGGGGAACTGGCGTTCGGGGAAACGACATTCGGGGAACTGACATTCGGGGAACCGACATTCGGGGAAAAGTAGCACAACCCTTCGATACACATATGGCATTTCCTATTCGCCATAAGACTCGGCTCGGCGTTCTCGGCTAGCATGATTTGAAATGGCTTTGATGAAGTGTATTTGCCTTTTGACTGGTTCTACGACTAATTTGCAGTCTTATGCATCGGTCCATAGTTCTGAGAGAGTGAATTCACTATATCCATTTCCACCACATCAAGCGGCATCACGTCTTCTTCGTCGACGAAGGGGACATCTCGTGTTGCTTGGGGTGCGGTTCGATCAATCAACGAAAAATCCATTTTTGCCAATGAACAGTTTGGATTCCGAGATGGACATTTAAACACTCATCAACTTTTACGTGTAACAAATTTGATTCGTTCCAACAAATCTGAAAGCTATTCTACTGGTCTTGCTCTTTTTGACATAGAAAAACCATTCGACAGTGTTTGGCATGAAAGCTTGATTGTAAAATTAAAAAAACTTTAATTTTCCAACATACATTGTTAGAATAATTCAAATAACTCTGTCAAATCTTTCAGGTTAATTATCAGAACTCCAAGTCTGAAAGACTTCCTGTAAGAGATGGTGTTCCTCAAGGCAGCATTTTGGGACCAATATTATACAATATTTTCTCATCTGACTTACCTGAGTTACCTCAAGGATGTCGAAAATCTTTGTTTGTGGATGACACAGGCCTCTCCACCAAAGAACGAAGCCTGCATGTCATCTGTAGTAGATCGCAAAAAAGAAATGGATGTTTTTCTTCATACTTGCAAAAATGGAAGATTTCTCATAAGTCTTCCAAAACTCATCTAATAACATACCCACATAAACCAAAAACTTTTTATTTGAAACCTTCAGGTAGACATGTTGTTCCGATGAGAGGGGTTCCAATAAATTGGTCAGATGAAGTTAAGTATCTAGATAAGAATTTAATAGAAGAATAGTTAAGCTAGATAAGAATTTAACTTTCAAAAATCACGTTGAGGGCATTCAAACAAATATATTAAAAGTCTGTATCCACTTTATTTTAGGAAATCGAAACCAGAAAGGAAGCTCTGTAGAGAATCTATTCTATTCTTTTCTATTCTAAGTGCTTGCACAGCCAATAATGATAAGCATGCTGGAAATACCGGAACATCCGTTATTTTCTTGTCAGTATTAATATTTGCAGCAGGTTTCAGGTTTTCAGTTCATATCGGTCATATTTTTATAGATGGGTTCGTATCAATTTCATCTAACCACAAAATAAGAACATATATAGGCTCAAGGAAACAAAAGGGAAAACTAAAAATAATCAGGAACAAACTCACCAAATTAAGTTGTTGTTGTAAGTATCCAAAACAACCCAGACAACCAAAATGTACGTATAACGAAATCATTTGGAGGCTTTGTATGTGCAACATTTCACTTATAAGATGTCGCGAAAAGGCCTTCTACGTACAAAAGTGGAGGCGATATGCGTGCATATATTATGTGATGAATAATAACATACAATGCGAGTGTATAAATATTCTACCGAACTAACCTATGATCTTATGCGACTTAACTTATGATAACAAATGTTGATTTGACAGCTGCTACGGATTGATTCGACTTACTTTGTACGAGTGTACGGGACGAAACAAAATGTACAAATGAACTCAGAAAAGAAGTGTTTTATGCGAGGAAGCTCATCAATCTGACGAGTTTATCCACGGTGTTTTACGGGTTTGATGTAATTAGTATGAATAAACGAGTTGTAACATGAACATTCTTGCGATTTCTGGTTGTCTGGGAACTCTCCTAACAGCTGAAATGCAAATTGACTATCTTCGATGCTAGTTCACTTTTTTGACGGTATCAGAATCCACGATCCAAACAACATTCACGTATATCTCATATAATTACTTTTATTCCTGACTTGGGCCATCCCGGAACACTCACTTTTCACTGCAACAATTACACACTCAAATCTGAAAGATACGCATTGTTGTGCTAGTTTTTTTAAGACAATTTACACCGTCTTCAGCCAAAGGCTGCACAGACTGAAGAATTACTAACATTAGGCAACGGACAACACGAAACACCCAGTGGCCCAGCAATGAATTTTTCGTTTGACGAAAAGCTTCCGACTGGAACGGGAATCGAACCCACACTTCGTGACACAATACGCCTAAATAATTGACGCCTCTACCCGCACGGCCACGAAGCCCCATAGTTATAAAAACACATTAGTTGTTTCCATTAACATTTTTTTGTAATCTATGTGAGATTTAAAATGTTATGGTGCTAATATTTATCATGTCTTTAGCGTTCCATCTTTGATAACAGTTGCAAAAATGTACGAATCTTCATGAGTTTTTCATCACTGAATAAAAAATTCTCCCGAATCAATAAACTGTAACGAGCATCTCGTTATAATAGCTTGAGGCATTAACTGAAAACAAGCAGTCAAATTATATGTTGAAGAAACTTAAAGAAAGCCCTTTTGAAATATAATGTAGCGTTAAAAACACGAAACGTAACCTATGATGATAAAATCATGTGACATACCCTGTGGAAAATTTAGGGCTCTTTGATGTCTGGAGAAAACTGCCGATATAGTTAGAAATATAAGAAACAATAGTGCAATATCATCCAAAAGATTGAGCTTGATGGTTTATACGAGACCAAAGTTTTTTCTTTCATCAAAACAGTTTAATGGTGATTAAAATTTTGTTCTTACCAGGTATATTATTATTTTCACATCGATCTTACCTGAAAAAGAAGAATTGAAAGAGAACAAGTAAATTTAATGTTCTTTGAACTGTTAAGCTACGAATTGATACTAAATGACATTTTAAATTGAAGACATTTTTACATCGACATTATAAACATTGTTTTGATATGCACCCTTATATTTTTGTTTACATAAACCATATTGAGCACATATTGTTATTATTTGTTTTACAGTTTTATTGACTACCTCTGCAACCCTTAGAAATGTTGGAAATCATCGATCGAACCAGCTACAAAATCAACCCGACGCAGTTCTTTTAAACAATGATCTTGATTGGAAACTCGTCAAGGTAAGCTACTCATCAGTATATGAACTGAAAATAAACACGGTAATTGTACTTAATCGATTGCCTTCATAATTATCTATTTCAATATGTAGTGTAGAGGTATGACTAGTGATAGCTCGAATTTCCACATTACATATGAACAATATCTAGCATGATTACAAATAGCTGACCAATAATGAATGATTGAAATTTCTCAATCAAAAATCATAAATGTGAGAGCATTAAATGAACAACAAAGCAGTGTTCTCAACAGATACCCATTGAAATAGTTTTCTCTATTTCCAGGAAGTGTTCCATCATGAACAGAAAAACGTAATTTTTTCTCCGTTCTCCATCAAATTGTTGCTTTCCCTGCTGTACGAAGCATCAAAAGAACACAGCAAAACCCGACAGGAACTATCACTCGTTCTGGCTGGCTCAGACCTGGAAAAGAATCGACTATTGTATCAGGAATTCCTGGAAAGTTCCACGGTTAGATGACACTTTTCTATAAGGTTACTTTGTCAAAGCTCATGGATATTTTTGTTTGTTTTTATTGTTTGCCAGAAAGAAAACAGCAACTATCAGTTCAACGTTGGAACACGGATTTTTACTGATCAAAGGGCGGCCAACGTTTCAGATGCTTATTCCGATTTGGTGCAGAATTGCTACAAAACTAGTATAGAGTCTGTGGAGTTTGACAGTCCCAAAGAGACTGCTAACAAGATCAACGAATGGTGCTTTAACATTACTAATGGACACTTGAAAGATCTAGTAGATGAAGGTTTTAACATAACTTTTGATAAAAATTAAACATACAATGATGAATATTTCAATTCGCAGAGCTCATCAAGGACTCAGTAATGGTGATAGTGAACGCTCTGTTCCTGAAAGCTTCGTGGAGAAATTCGTTCAAAGAAGAGCTCAACAGAAAGCGGAATTTCTACGTGTCGGAAAACACCACCGTTGAAGCAGAGTTTATGGAGCAGACTGACATCTACCAATATCTCGACGATCCTGATATGCAGCTTGAAATGGTTCGATTACCTTATAAGGGTCGCCACTTTTCGATGACCATAGTTCTGCCCTACGCAAACCGGTCATTGGGGAAAATGGTCGAGTCCCTCACAGACCAAAACCTGCTGAAACTTGAATCGAACCTACAACGGGACGAAATTGTAGTCATTATTCCCAAATATAAATTCGACTACAGCACAACGCTCAATGATGTGCTGATAAGGGTAAGATTTAAAATAATTGAAATGATGAAAAATCCCACTAATCAGATTAAAACCACACGTTTCAGCTGGGAATAACTGAAGTATTCACCGATAAAGCTGAGTTACCGGAACTCTCCGGAGGCAAGAACTCAACATTGGCAGTGTCAAAAATGCTTCAAAAGGCTGGCATTGAAGTCAACGAAAAAGGAACTCTAGCTTTCGCAGCCACAGGTATGCGTGCCGCACCAACAAACGCTGATAACCTCTTGAATCCTAATGCGCAAATGAGCCATGAATGAATCTAATGCAAAATACTTTATTTTAGAAATTCAACTGGTAAACAAATTCGGCATAGACGATATGCCTATTCAGTTTAAAGCGAACCGACCCTTCATGTTCTACATCAAAGACGAAGATTCGGATGCTGTGCTCTTTGTTGGAAAAGTAGAGAATCCCGTGGCGACGGAAAAACTACCGTAGACTAAACCGTGAGGAGAAACTGAACGCTCTGTGTTACCAAATGAATGACGTTTTTTTAATTGTAGCTTTAATTTTGTGTCTAGCCTAGATCTGTATACGAATGCAAAACGGAATGACGATAATAAAATACTCAGAGTGTGATTCCCCACTTTTTTTTTCTTCGCGCTACAAATTTCAAGCCCACTTGGATGACAAGTTATAACATTAATGGAATTCAAACGTTGTCTCGTGTTCTCTAAATCACAATCATTCTTATTTGGCAACATAAAGTAGAGATTTATTTACAATGATGCATGACTTTCGTTCAAAGTTCAAACTATAAGGAAGAAGAGATATTAATTTAAACATTAAGTCTATTAAAACACCACTAGGTATACTTCAAGAACAAAGTGAAACTTTAAAGACAAGGTTGAAGCAATCCGAAGATGCTAATCACAATAGCAACATGGTATTTTTCACATTTCTAAATGCAACCTACAAGCTTAAAAATCCTTTTGGTTGCTTACATTAAGCACTTAGTTGCCTATGCCTATGATTGAGATAGACAATTTTTTTGTCTAATTTCAAATGCTTATATTTTTTCAAAAAATGAAATTGGATGCATCCGGAAGCATTCGACGAAAATTTTGTTTCAGTAATTTACTTGGGCACCGAACACCTGAGTTGTTCCGGAATTTTCCACTTGAAATCGGAATGCCACCGGACGCATTATTCTTCTTCTTTCTGGCGTTACGTCCCCACTGGGACAGAGCCTGCTTCTCAGCTTAGTGTTCTTATGAGCACTTCCACAGTTATTAACTGAGAGCTTACAATGCCAATGACCATTTTTGCATGTGTATATCGTGTGGCAGGTACGAAGATACTCTATGCCCTGGGAAGTCGAGAAAATTTCCAACCCGAAAAGATCCTCGGCCGGTGGGATTCGAACCCACGACCCTCAGCTTGGTCATGCTGAATAGCTGCGCGTTTACCGCTACGGCTATCTGGGCGGACGCATTATTATTCGTTGCAAATCTTCCAAAACAAAGCCAGTTCCGTTAACTGGTTCCAGAAAATAAGGTCAATGATGTTTACGTCAGATGCAGCAATGTCCGAAATGATTGCAAACTATATTTGTTTTCATATATATGCCTCATTGCCTCTGTAATGAAAAGCTTGCTCAATGAAAAAAAAGTATTTTAGGTTGAAATTTAAAGTTTAAAATAAGATTAAAGTTATTGAAAGATTGACCAAAATAAATCACTCATAATTCTTGGTTTGTGCTAACGTAAGAACTATCGTACATTTACAATACACGACGTGAGACTGGACACAACACTTATTGTTCTTACAAACATAAAAAGGAATTAAAATTTACCTTTTCCGTCGACCGGTTTCGGGCTCGATGTTGCCCACCTACAGGACGATGTCCAACATTGGACAATAATTATTGAGTATTGAGATGACTATAATTGCCGCTATTGGTATTGAACTGTGGTCAATGTCCAGCGATATTCTCTTCGATAATCTCATCATCGTCGATGACGAAACCCTTGCTAGAGACTGGGCAGCACAAACTTACGATTTGAAGAGAAAGCTCATTGATAGAGAAGCGGTAAGTAAAACTCATCTTGAGTATACATATTTTACACCATACACTATGGGCCTGAAACGCATTCTGGAGGGACACAAATAATAACTCCCTAACGAAGCATTTCCGACATTTCGTGTTTTCAACATTTTTTTTTTATAAGGAGGAACATAGATTGGCATAAACGGACAGTTTGAAATTTGAACTAGTTCATTGAGTCATATTCACATGGCACATCACTCTATAACGATTCACGAGTGTGAAACGTTACCTTTGGGGCTAGTACCAACAGAGTTTCTTAAAAATAGGAACTTAAGAGACCTCATGTCTGTAAAAAGAGACTAAACCCAACAAAACGAAATTTACTTATTTGACACGTTCCATGCACATTTACACCAAGATACCAAAATTTAAAACTCTGGAATACTATCAAAGCTATGTAAAATTTATAAAATATATGTAATTGTATAAAAACATCAATTTGATTAAAAATACACATACATAATTTTCGCGACATCATTTGTAGAACCTTGCTGGAAGATAAATGTAACGCGGCGCTCATAAAGTGAAATCAACGAGATTCTGCAATTATTGAATATTTCCTTCAAGTTTGACATCACAGTCTGGCCTTATGCAATACATAGCAGGATTGCCTAGAACAAACGCGGATTCTAAAACGTATAACAGAGAAGTTATAGTCGATTATAGAGTGATGTTTAAAAAAGTGCATTGCAGCGAGGATGTCGCGTTACGAAGTGCAAATTCTTTTATTTACCATATTTCAAATTATCAATTACTACAAAGAAAGTAACGTACATTGGAGTTTTCAAGTCCAGGATCCAGGAACTCATTCAGTAACTTCAATTGACTTTCACCGTTTTTTTTTCAAGAATTCAACCCGTAATTCAACCCGTAAGACAATTCTTTGAATTTCAAAAATAATCGCGCAGTTTTTCTCGAAGATATGAATCAGGAGATTTTCTAAGGATACCTTCAAGAATTTTTCCAAAAAAGCCCAAGCAGGACAGTTCGGTTTTGCGTCGTCCGATAGATTTAGCTCCGGGTTCGCGCGTGTTTTCGTCGCTGGAGATTTTTTTTTTTCTGTTTTGGAGCGTCTTGCTGGGTAGTGCTTCGTGAAGCCCAAGCAGGACAGTTTTTACATTCAGAAATGGAATAGTGAAAAGTGAAAAATTAAAAAGTGATTTGTTTGATTTGTGTCCTCAGTACTGTTGGTTTTTGGCTGCCCTAAGTTCACCGATCCATCCGGAAGTGACAGGCAGCACATAAATTTAGAGAATCAATCCGGTGAGTTTGTTCCAGTATGATACTTTTTCTTTTGTGAGCCTTCCGGATCGTTTTTGTCCGCGTCGTGGAACTTCTGATCGTTTCTTGAACGGAAAATGTTATTTTCGGAGTTTGATAATTATGTTCAGATTGCGCATTCTGTCCGGGCGGGTGTTACGCAACTAACAATCGGTTGTGGATGCTTTTTAACCGTTCGATGACCCTGGAGGGATCGATTCTGCTTTTCGTATAATTTTGAGCAGAAAAACCGACTGTGTTATCCTAGGGTGTTTAGTTCGAACGCGCTTCCTTTCGTTTGTCGATTATCTAAAAATACAGTACCACCCAGTACAGTTTTTCAATGGGCACAGTACAGTTTTTCAATAGGCGTGATTTTTTTTTTACGCGTATCGTTATTTTATACAATCCGATGACCCTGGACCCTGCTTTTTACTGGTTATTGAGCAAAAATATTACTGCACAATCGACAAGCATTTAGCAAAATACTATTTATACTATAAATAAGCTATTGTTTTCTCTTTTGATTGCCGGCATTCAAAAGATTAATTTGAAAAAAACTAAACGCTTAAACAACAAATATTTATGGTCTATCGCCAGCTTTCTAGGCGAATCCTGACAATATACCTTCCCCAACCTCCAACTCCGTAGCACTTATGAGGGTGTCGCTGAGTCGGTGGCCTCTCATTAAGTAAGTATCAACATTTCCTTCCCCTATCCCAAGTTACGGTAAAGATGGGCGTGGCCGGGAATAGCGATATTCATGCTTTTAGTATTCTTGTTTATGATTTGAACAAGGTATACTCCCCTGCCTTGTTCTTGAAAGTAGTCAGGATGAGATTATTAAAAAGAAACATGAATGTTGCTAGTATCCAATCTACGAAGTATACCGTAACTACGCTAACGCTTGTGAGTAGCAAACGCATACCAAAGGACAGCGTGCATTATAGTCGAAATGACGCCTAACGGGCTAATCATCAAGAAAGATATCGAATCTTTAACTGAAGTGGTATCAGAGGAGTTCGTAATGCATGTAAGGAGACAACACTTACAGGTTAGGACCAATAATTAGAGAGCTCCACTAAAGTCCCTGTGATGATGTGGATAAAATAGCGAAGCATGTTGTATCCAAAGTGCACGCTTCATTACTTTGAGAGATCGCATGATTGCTAGATGCGGACAAATGCAGGAGGATGAGGATGTTGTAGGGATGACGAATACTGTAATGCAACATCTACAATAGACACTCAGATGATACTAAAATTGCAGTAACAACAGCGCGCCGGCGGAGAGTAGGTTGTAGAGCATTCGCTCCCTCGTGTTCTTTTTTTTTCATTTATAATAGGGTACAAAAAAATTCAAATGCTTGGCCTGTTGTGTATTGGCATGGTATGGGACTCACGTTAGACGTGTTCAGCCACTAAAAAACTATCCCTACTGCTCCTGTGCCTCGATCACCTCCGGGACGCAACTTCATCGGGGGAGGGTTGTGCTCATGCAGTTCGTCACTTCCAGCCTTCAGCTTTTCTGCTAATTCACTGTTGGAGCTTATGTCGTCATTCGTCAAAATCGTTGCTCACTATGACATTTCTACGGTGTCTCTGTGAATACTCGTTTTTCCCAATCGGCAGTTGAAGATCTCACCGGGGATTTGCACAGCTTACTGTGCGACGACTCATTCTACTCTTGGGCTGGCCTCACGTCAGAGCCCTGTTGAACTTCTACTAGACGCTCATGTACACTTCGCTACTCTCCTGGTTGACCTCCTAATTGGTCCAGTGATTCCGGTTGGAAGATGACTTCCGGTTCACTGGTGCCCCGACGAGCCGAAACTAGTTTGTAATGATTGATGCAACTCGGCCTAGTCCCCGACGGTTGAGCTAGACTATCCCGGCTTCGCGTTTCTTCATGCTTCGGAATTGGCCGGCGGAGTGTCGAAGTCGTACCAGCGAGGATGGCTTCCGGTTCACTGGCACTCTGACGACTCAAGCCGGTGATACGTTACATACTGCTCAGAATAGTCCCCGTCGGTGGATCTGTCCTACTCCGACTAAGATTTCCTCGTTGACGGAAGATCTCCCGAACTGATGCTATCCGGGCAGATGCCGAGGTCGGTCCTGTGATTCCAGTGGTGGGAAACTTCCGGTTCAAAGGCTAACCATTTGTCGTTGCTGTTTCGTGAATCACTCAGCTTGACCCCAGCCGTGGACTCAGCCTTCGACCCGGTGCAACAACGCGATCTACTCGACTAGCTTCCGACGGTGGACACAGCCTACTCCGAAGCTGGCCGGGCAGATGTCGAGGTCGGTCCTGCGATTCCAGGGGAAGGATACTTATCGGTGCTCAGGCGCCCAGATGACCATTTGGTTTTTCGCGAATAAATCAGCTTGACCCCGGCGGTAGACTCAGCCTACTGCGACTCAACATTGGTCGGCCAAGTGCCAAGGTCGATTCTCCAATTCCGGTTGGAGGGTGCTGTTAGGGCTGCTCCCCGAAGCAATACAGTAAAGTTATTTTGGCAAAGGGTCTGAGTCCAAGGGTAATTCCCATATCTCGTTTATCTACATACAAAAACGACGATGAATTTAATGCGTCGGCGAAGGAACATTAACCCTACGCTCCTGAAGTTATCATCTTATCTTAAGAGTATGTCTACAGATCCCTTTTTCTGAAAAAAAAGAAAAGAAACTAAAACTATTAGAAGCTCATATAGCTACAGCACTAAAAGTAGGGTAAAATGCTCCAAAATGCCACTTTAGGAATCTATATCATTTTGGTGTGATACAATCCACGTTTTAAGGCAGATCACAGTCTTAGCATTAAATTTAGAATATTTGCTAGCTATCACAATGGAAACATTTCCCACATTCGAGCTCTTCTACAGTTTAAAATCGTGTCGAAAAGAAAAATGGGATGGTTCAAAATTACCCAATGGATGGAGTAGATTGCCATTTAGTATGGAGAGCTATGTGGCATGGAAACGCTAAGTCGTTGATAAAATCATCGGAAACGCTTATGACTTAAGCAAAAAGTGAAAAACCCTTCAATTTATATCCTAGAGTAGTAGCAGCAACACTTGGGCAACCGTATTTGAGCATTGTTTGGCAAATAATACAAATTAAAACGTTCTAGGATTCATGAAATATATCAGGCCGTTTTATTCCATCAATGCATATTGGGCCATGTTCCCTTACAGCAATTCGGTGAGACCATAACGATTACGGTTTTGTAATGGTTAATGAAAAATGAATTTCAGTTCTAAATTAGTTATAAACCCACGATGAAATTTTGAATATTATTTGGTATATTATTGTGCTTTTAAATTCTACCGGTCGAAAGTCTTTTTAGATTGCATATTTTCCCGATTTCACAGACATAGCTTCTTTGTGATTGTTCCACGATATTTAAGTGCAAAAATGGAAAATTTGCAAAGAAAATTCACCTTTAATAACGGTGGAAACTGTTATAAAACACAAATCTGAGAAGCAGAGGTGGGACAGATATCCAGAAAGAAGCAGAAAGTATAAGAAATCCACACATCTTAGAGATGTACAAAACAAATGAAATCGCTGAAGATGTGTATGATCGCTTCTACATCAATTTAACTTAAATGGGCTAGTTCATAGCTCCCCAAACTTTGACTCGTGACCCCCTGGAGGATCGTGAGCTGATCCTTGGTTGGTCGGGAAAAATGACACACGTTTTACAGCTATTTGATCGTTTCCTCGATTTTTGACAACCGGTTATTTGAAGTTGTTCATCACTCTCTCTCTTTTATTAAATACAACAAATTGTTTCAATTATCAATGAGGCATTGTGTCAGTTGCCCCTAACATCCAAGACTTTTATGTTTAAGGGTATCTTAAACTGAAATTTGAGTAAAGAAGATCGTGAACTTTTTTCGAGCATAATAATTATGTATCCAGTGATTCTAGTTGCTATTATTTGTTTCTAAATATTATGATGATGCAAGTTCTGTAATGAATAGATAAAAATAATAATTTTATTGTTTTGAACAGATTTATTGTAAATTTGTTTGTTTTTATTATAACTTTTGAAGGTTATTTGTAAAATACTGATGAAGCTCTCGTTTGGCAGCCGCTCTGTCAAACTATAGTTTCTTTTTTTTTTTAAAAAAAAAGAGTTTCAGTTTTTTAAACGCTCATGAGTTGGAAGCTGACTCAGTGGTAACATGCCTGCTTCTGGATCGTAATGACGAGATTCCAGTTCCTGTTGGCGAATTCCGACGCTTTATGATTTTGTTCAAAAGTTCTACAGATCCATTGGTGATTTCTTACAGAACGTTCAACTGCTGAGATTCCGGTGAAATTTTATCGGAAATCTAAAAACATTCTTAGTGTGATCTTTGTTAAAATTAAGCAATTACCTACAATACTCATATATTTTTGATGATACTCTAGTGGGTCGCGACGAAGACACTTAACGCCAAGGTGTGTCGTTCACTTGAATAATTTGGGAGCCTACTGACCCATAATTAATCTTACGCTGAAATCAAGAAGAAGTACGCGAATGATAATGAAGTCGAAACAATGGACCCAAACGGTGTAAGTGACATTTTAGTCCTTTTTGAGTAAAGTATAGTGGCAAATTCTCTCCTCAAGCTTTGCGACAATATTTTTGGGTGATTTTTCGATCCAACAGAAAAATAACATAACATAAGCTTGTTTGTTGACTCTCATACGATTTGTGTAAACATGGATATTGGTGAATAAAGCGCCAAAGTAGATTTTTTCAAAACTATGGTTTTGTCACTTACACCCCTTCAAATATTTAACAACGAACTAATATATATATTTTTAGATAATTTATGTAAGGTAAAAGAACTTGTTTTGATCAACCTGAGATAAAAAAAAATCTTTATATAAAATATATGGTACGTCCGATACGCACTGAAAATATGTCAAATGAAAGCTATTAACCCATTTTATGTTAAAAAAAATATCGGAACTGAACAGACAATTTTTTTTTTGAAAATCGCATTGCAATACAGGTTACCAGAACCTATTTCGGTCAGATGTTTAACATCGAATCCTGAATTGGCCAATCACATTGATATCTTATCCGAGTAGCCTCATTAGTAATACGCTGGGCAGATTAAGTTGAAATTTTAAGGAAAATTATGTATTTCCTTCAAATTTTGAATCAATTCGGACGAGTAAATGAATGTATCTAAAAGTGGTCTACTGAACACGAAATGTTTAACACTGATTTGCTATGTATGTAGAGAAAAATCCACTATGTTAACGACTAGCAATACAGTTAAACCAGGTGCTTCTGCTCTATATAGTTTTAAACATTATTTGATTGAATGTGATTTGTTCCCTGATTACGAATAGCAAACCATTGATGTTACTCCTAAAATAATAAAATATTAACTTCTTATATAATGTTGGCTTCTACAAGCATTTCATATATTACTCCCATTTGACTACATAAAGCGCAACGTAGATCAAAAGTCCTAGTATTAAAACAAAAAAGCTAATCCGTTGGATTCACGCAACCAAATTTTTAACCGTTAGAATCTCTCACTGTTGGAGGATGTTCTCTTCTGTCTAAAACAAATCGTTAATGACTTGCTAAACCCGACCACGAAGATTGTACCACAGTCAAAGCTCCTTATCATGTTCAAAGCTTATCCCACGTACACTCAATTAAACCGCGCTAATGTGTTGAGTGCAAATCTTCACTCATCGAACGAGGCAGGGAGGCAGCAACTGGAAACCGATCGCCCTCATCGATCGTCAGTAGTCATCCAATCGTCGTCTCAAAAGCATTCGACGGCTTTCATTGTTTGTTTGTTATTTACGTGTGCCGCATTGCAATTCCCGAAACGCCAAATGACTCCTCGCGTTGACCGGTTTCTGTTTTTGCTACTGCTGATAAGCATTAGCGGTAAGATGAGTCGTATATCAGTGGAATAAGCATTCTAATTCTGCGTTTTCTTTGCGATTTCAAACACAGTCAATCCCAACGAATGTAGGAAATCCCAGCGACCGCGACCGGCTTCGCGCTTCTCGGAACCAACCGAGCCTCAACCGACGCAGGATGCTCAATTTGACTGGCAGCTAATCAAGGTGGGTTTCGGAAATATATACGTTCTTCAAAGTGTTCTGTGAAATGATAACCGGTTCGATGCTTTCGGTATGAAGGGAAATTTGCACAACTGGAAGTTTGATCGATGGTGTTAACTCATTATGCATTGGATGGCGTGATAAGCGTTACTAATCTTGTCATAAAACAAACCCTGCTGTGCATGTCTGTACGAAGTTAAAAAAAACGAAAGGCCAGTTTTGAAAGGCTGGTATAAGTACACAAATTGTGTGAATATCAATGATATTTACAAATTATTTCATTAACTGTTATTTTCAGAAGAAATACGCCAACAAAGCATAATTCAAAGTTGATTTGTATAGGCCTCTGTAGCAATTTTGGTAATTTTAGATCAACAATGTTTCGATGTATGTCCCCGTTTTGGAGCGTAACCGTCAAACACATTGATTACAAGTAAAATTTGGTCGAATGGCGTTTGATCGAATGACATTTGGTCGAATAGCTTCAGAACATTACATCGAAAAAGTATTTTGTAATGATTGATTTAAAAATTTTTTGGCTCAACAGATATAAACCCGTGCCAGATTTTTTTCACCGCGGATGATTATAAAAGCTTTTATTATCATTTTGTTAACAACTTATTATATTTCATTTGTCGTTGCAGCTCAGAATTTTTAAAGGTGAGTTGATTTCACCTGCTTATTAAAAATAAAAAACGCTTCCAATTTACTTAACTTAAATATATAACACAATAATCGCAGAGATGAATCAGCATTTGACTGAAAATCTCTCTAATAAAGATAAAATAAAAAAAAAATCGTGGAGATAAAAGATTGCTACGATTTTTGTCTAAAATTATTGATTATTTTATTTGACATTTGTTCCAATGTTTCAACACTGGATATTCTATGTAACTCATTAGAACTATACCAGAGAGAAAGCTTCAGAATCATTTTCAAAATTTTATTTTGAATCCTCTTCAGAGCTTTCTTTCTTGTATTATTGTCAATTTGTTACATTTGGCTTGAATGCCCTCAATGTGATTTTTGAAAATTAAATTCTTATCTAGAATGAGCCCTAGATACTTAACTTCATATAACCAAAGGAACCCCTACCATCGTAACAACATGTCTATTTGAAGATTTCAAATTAAGAGCTTTTGCTATATGTGGGAATATTATTAGTTGAGTTCGGAAGCATTAGGAGAAATCTTCCATTTTTGCAAGTATGAAGAAAAAATATCCAAACTTGTTTGCAATCTACTACAGATGACACGCAGGCTTCGTCCTTTGGCGGAGAGGCCTGTGTCATCTGCAAACAAAGATTTTTGACATCGCTGAGGTAGCTCAGGTAAGTCAGATGTGAAAATATTGTATAATATTGGTCCCAAAATGCTGCCTTGAGGAACATCAGCTCATACAGGAAGTCTTTCAGACCTGGAGTTCTGATAATTGACCTGAAGTGTACGATTTGACAGGTAACTTTGAATTATTCTAACAATGTATATTGGAAAATTAAAAACAAACAAATGTCTAGAAGAGCAAGACCAGTAAAATAGCCTTTAGATTTGTTGGAACGGATCAAATTTGTTACACGTAAAAGTTGATGAGTGGTCGAATGTCCATGGCGGAAACCGAATTGTTCATTGGCAAAAATTGAATTTTCGTTGATGTGGACCACCATTTAATTCAAAATGACGTTTTCAAAAAGTTTACTGATGGAAGAAAGCAAACTGATTGGACGATAGCAGAAGCTTCTGCAGAATTTTTGTTTGGTTTTAAAATTGGTACATCCCTCTCATTTTTCCATATGTCAGGAAAATATTTGTTAAATATATCAACTAAGAATGATAAACTACTTTCTGGAAGTTTCTTGATGAGGGTGCAGGAGCTTTCATATTTTAGATTTTTTTTAATAATAGTTCTCACTTCTTCTAAATCAGTCTCCCAGGAATTTACGAAAACGTTCTCTTGATTGAAAATATTTTCGAAGTCCTGAGTAACTTGGTTTTCTATTGTACTAGTAGCTCCTAAATTAAAATTGTGCACGCTTTGAAACTGCATTGCAAGTTTTTGAGCTTTTCGCATTTGGTTAGTAATAATTTGTTTTCCTCTTTCGATGCCAGTATTGGCTCCTAGAGTTTTTTTTTTCAAAATTTTAGAAATTTTTCGTTTTGAAAATGACATTACTCCATAATTCTAATCAAAATAATATCATCAATAATACCTAACATAACTTTTGCAATGCAATTGACGACTTGGAATTAATGACTGGAATTGCAAAAGGGTATATAGCTGAAAATGGGGTAAGCCTATGATCAGAAGATGGGAAAATGTTAGTACATAGTTACTGTTGACGCAAATCATAATATGAAAACGATAAGTTCGGATTTGTCAGAGCATAGAGTAAGGTGGGGCAAAAGTTCGACCTTAGTGGTATAATCAAAGTTTCCAGGAAAACCATAGCAGTTAAAACAAAACAAATACCATACAGTGAACCTTCAACATATTGGCTATAATTTTGCTGAACAAACTTGTGTCAAAATATTTACCCATTTTTAGTTATAACAGTTTCAAAATTGATTGTCTTATTCGAACTTTTGCCCCACCGGTGGGGCAAGAGTTCGAATCTAGTGTGGGGCAAAAGTTCGCTGACTAAAACACAAAATATCGATCCATTTCTGACAGGCATTCTTTACACCAGCCGTAAACTTAAGTTTAACGAAAAATACTCACTAAATTTTCATCAAAAAATTGCCCAAAACCGGGTTGATTGTAATATACTCAAAAATAGCAGTTTTTCGCAAAACTAAATGGAAATGTAAAATTTTGGTGACAGTTTTCACACGATCAGACAAATTTAACTAAATTTGAAGATAATATGTGGATTTTAGGCAACTTGAAAATTTTTCCGTGATTTTATACATGGGTCGAACTTTTGCCCCGCTGATTCGAACTTTTGCCCCACTATGGGCCAAAAATTGGTTTCAAGCATTTATGCAAAAACTAATACACTTCAAAGCAACCTTATGATAGGCATAGAATCGCCCTTACATAAAATATTGAAAAAGATTTTATCTTCAATTGGTACCATGCAACGAAAGTTTGACCAAAAATTTCAATATTCACGTCGAAAAACAACAAATAGTCATAACTTTTCCAAATCTCAATCAATTTTTATGATATTTGGATTGAACTAGCATTCGAACCACCATGACATTTATAAGATTTGTTTTGAATTAAGCTAGAAATCTTAAAAAGAAACTCTTACCCCCCTCGAACTTTTGCCCCACTTCACTCTACTGTTATGGAATCTATGTTCAATAGCTATGCACTGATGCACTCAGCTGTTGTACTCAATACAACACTTGGCGTCAAATTATATGGGCCAACTAAGAGTACCATAAAACTGTTCAGAACAATGATTCTTTAGAAAAAAACGCTATTAAACAGCCGTTAAAGAATAAGGAAAAATTTTCATTGAAAATTTAGTATTATTACTATGCGAACCACTTAACAACGTAATTAGATGAAACAGCCTATGATCAAAAGAAGCAAAAATCACAGATTCTACAAAATGTTAGCAACTGTAATACCAAAAATATATCAGTGTTTTCAGATTTTAAATGGTGGGCACAAGCCACTGAATTGCGATAATAGGAAAGTAGATTGTATCAATAAAAAAAACTTCTCAACTCAATTTTCAATAATTATGCCAAATGACTCTTGTAACGTGCAAATGTAAGTTAGGAACATCTGTGCAGTGTCGGAGTTATTTTCGTTTGTTTGCTTCATGTTTCTCTGTCATTCCCCTTCTGTCAACTGCGTCACACAACAAACCAAGTTAAACAAATCTTTGTAGAGAATTCACCGTATTTATAAGTGTTTTATATTTATGTGATCTATTTAAAATATTAATAAAGTGTCTTTTTAGCTTTGTAGCATGCGGTATTTCAACCTTTTATTTGCCCTTCTAGAAGATATGTGCATCAATAAGTCCTGGTTTAAACAACTTTTATGACAAACGACCGTTATGCTAAACTGCTTTATACCAAATGATTATATGCCAAATGACTTTTCCCCATTCGGAGTGATGGGATAGAATCCTACTCTGAAATTAATTTTTATTGTAGAAACTGCTGAATCCATGGTAACATTAAGAACTGCACCAACGATTTTCAACTGACTACATTAATCTGTTAACTCTACCAAAACATAGTCAACATCACTACACAAGAATTAATATTCGGTTTATTTAACCATAGATGCGGTATTTATGACCAGAAACATTCTTCATTTGACAAGTTTCGCATTGTACTTATGACCACACTGTGTTGTACGGTGGGTGTCACGGATCGGAATACAATGCTTTGTAGTGGATGCTACTATGAAGATGGTCACATTTACTGCACTGCTCTGTGATTTTTACCAGATTATAGTAAACTGAACAGATTTTTGTAGTCAGTTGAAAATCGTTGGTGTAGTTCTTAATTCTACCATGGATGCGGTAGATTATACAACAAAATTTGTTTGCGTGTATGCTGATCAACAGAAGAAAAGTGAGGTGAAAATGCGGTGGTGCTAAATGGATATGATATGACATGCAGAAATGTACTAGAGCTAAACTTTTCTCAGTGCTTACTTTTTTCATATGACATAGTTATGTTTTTATGGGTAGTTTTAATAAACTTCTTCCAACTGTTGTTGCCATCAATTCTCGTCCATTTCACAAAATGCTTACACTGAAACAACAACGGTCCAAGTATCCTCGTAACAAAGGTGATCAGACATGTTTGGCTTCAATGCGAGATGTATTTTTTAAAGTTTAGAGAACTGGTGTAAGGAATATCAAAAAGTTAAAATTTCGATATCATAAAAAATTGAGATAATAATTTAGAGATAGGATTGGATTTTTTAAGGTTCACACTTTTGCGCACAATTCCACATATTCTTGTTGTTGACGAGATTGGTGGTCTCATCCTTCATAAGCAGAAAGTTATGGGTTCAATTCCAGGCCCGTCCCTTTCCTCGTACTTTGTAGTTGTATAGACTGGTGCGCTGGATATGATACACCGCGCGGCTGTTTTAAAGTTTCCCAAAACGCGCATTTGCCCAAAATTCCACGCGGCGAGTGGTAAAGGAAAGGAACAACCGCGTTTAATGAAACACCGCAATGTTATCTCCCATAAGAATGAAGTAAAAAGGGAGCAAAACCGCGGTTGTTCCTTTCCTTTGGGGAACGCCGCGTGTCCTTTTGAGCAAATGCGCTAATATCCTTCACTTGCTTCTGTCTACCACTCTTAATATATCACAGTTCATAGCATTTGCGAGAACTCGAGACGGACAGAAATAAACCGTTTCCTTACGCTTCCATTTTCTCATCAGGAAAAGCACGCTTTTCCTTACGCCTGATACATAGGCACTCTGCTAACCAAACCAGCAAGCCTTCTTTGCCATCACCTGTCGTATGGAGTTTTCAGTATTACAGTTAACTCTCCCTTACTCGATATTCCGTATCTCGATATCGAGTTAGAGAACCATAGTAAAAGTTAATTTTCATGGCTAACTCGATGGCCTCTTGGATTGCAGTTGCACTGGTTTTGTGTCCTGTAACTCGATACAGTAGAAGCATTAACCTAAGAATGCTAATGTCGCTGCTGTTCGTGTGACCAACATCTAGTTTGCGTACGCCATTGTGCCGGCCATCAATCAAGACAACAAATCAAGAAAAACAAGAACGTTCATTTATTATAATTGATAAAATTAAGAAACGGTCATTTTTATTTGTCCAGAATTTTTGTCCGTTCGGGACCAATCTGCTGATTGCATTTTGGCAAATGACTAATTCTAAATAGAACCTTAATCACGTTTTGTCCTAGAAATTGAACTCAAAGGGTTCACAACTATGGAACGATTGCAAGGCAACCGTATTTCAAAGGACAAACTTTTGATCTTTGAAGCCGTTTTCAAAAAAAAATCAGATCTTATTTCGCATAAACGATTTAAATTTTCATTTGGAAAATTATGAAAAACATCCATTATGCCAAACGTCCATTATGTCTATCGTATTTATGCCTATCGTACTTATACCTAACGTCCTTATGCCTAACGTATTGATGCTTAACGTCGTGCACCCCAAACCAATGTCAGAGATATCGAAGCAAAAATGTATAGTATTTAGGACTGAATATTAGAAGGGTAAGATTCTCGACTGAATATAGTTCAAAAAAGATTCTAAATCTAGAAGGATGTTGAGCTATATCCAAAGAGTTTGTTGTTAAATTCTCAAAATTCAGACTTGCTTCTGGGAATAGACAAAAGAATTGGAGAGCAGAATCAATGCTTATTAATGGAAGATTCTGAACATAATTATGAGAGGTTAACAGTGCCAAATTTTTACAGCAATATTGAGATTATGGCAGTAATTATGTAGGATTATGTAAGGATTCCAATAATGTTTTGCGAAGATCTCAATATAAATTTTGTAAGAATAAGAACAAAGTTCTGTTAAGGGATTGGCTAGAATCCTGTGTGGAACCTGTTAAGATCTTAATAAGGATCTTGTTGGAAAGAGTCTACTGCTTTTGATTTTGGCACAGTTCAATTTTAGCAACCCATTTTTTTTTGTAAATGAAAGAAAGAGTTAGTTGAATTCGATATTCATCACTCAGTACAGGTCGGACTCGATTATCCGGAGACTCGATTATCCGGGATTCGATTATCCGAAATTTTAGACTCGATTATCCGGAATTTGTTTTCTGATGTTCTCGTTTTTCAATTTTTATGCATAAATCTGAGATAATTTGGTATTGCAATATACAATATGAATGGTTTTGCAGTTTTGAACGTATTTAAGAAAAAAAAGTGGTTTTCTGTGTATGATGGTCAAAAATTTTTTATTTCTTGTATAGACCCCTATTGTTCGTAGAAATAATTTCTGGCTACGCCACCGAAAAGATAACATTTAAGTTCTTTTATCGAAGATTTCGATTATCCGGAGGATTCGATTATCCGAAGTGAAAAAAATCGATACTCCGGATAATCGAGTCCGACCTGTACAACTAAATTACCTCTCGGGACCACGGAAATGCATATATAAAAAATTTGTGAAAGGTTTAAACTGAAATACGTTGAAAGCACTAGAGCCGCCATACAACGCTGCCAATCAGTGGTGCATATGATTATCAAGATAAGTTTATTATTCATCACTATCGCCATCACGGGAGCTTAGGAACTAGCGCCACCATGATGTTGCTACTTTTGTTGCCATTTTGAATGACAAATAATTTTCTTACACAGTTTTGTCGTTTGAGAACGTCGCAACTTATTGGGTGATCGCACTAAACAAATCTCATCCAGCTCGTTGTTGGCGAGCAGTGGTCTTTCAATACCTAATAAATAATGCGCTCTCGTCTAGGCATTGCATACACAATAGAAAGTTTTGTGTTTGGATGGGCATCTAATTCTTCCGACAGAGGTGCGCTTTGCGAATAGAGAACCACTTGATAATTTAGTTGAAATTGGATTCAGGTAAACTTCTCCGTCCATGGGTCCTCTCGTGGTGTAGGGGTTACGCGCCCTATCTAGTAAATAAAGAGTCGTGAGTTCGATTCTCATCGAGAAGACGAGTAACTTTTTCGCAAATTTCAATTACGAATTTACGTATTTTCGGCAGTCTAAGCTGATGCCACGCTACTTTTGCAATTTTCTCGGACATCAGGCTTTGGACAGGTCTTTTCAGTGTATCTATTGTCTTGTCCAGCCTTGTTATTTGCGGCAGCTATCCCATAAGAACTGCAGGCGAATCTCTTCGGCTGCTCTGAATCATCCGGATTTTGAGCCGGATTCATTTGAATTGATCACGTTTTTGGCGAAATTGTTTGTTCAGTCTCGGAAATCTCGTCAGTGGTAAGCTAACAGCACAAGTAATCATCTGAATGATTTAATTTGTGTGCTTTGATAGTAAAATACTGTGTATTTGGCGTTTGAAATGTGGTTGCCGATAATAGTCAAATAATACCGAAGCCGTAAAAAAAACCCTATATTAAATGTTTAATCTTACATTGACTCGATAGTTTAATCAACGTAATATGGTTAATCACGCATTACGCATTGAAAAAGACGTATCTGAAAATATTGATATATTTTTCAAGCTTCTAACTAGTCATGAATATATTAGCTATAACCCAACTTAGAACTAACCTTTAATGGTACATTTTCTTTGATGGTAGGTTAATAAAATAACATTGTTTTCCCTGTAATTTAGACTTTTGTTATCAAAAAGCCCTACATTTTTTTAAGCTCTGCCCAGACATGAAGTATGGCCATGAAAATCTACTGATGTGCACAGATTCTATAAAGATTTATTTTTCTTAATATGACGGTTTGGGGAAAACCGTGAAACAGGATATAGTAATCATCTTCATTTTCTTCTACAGTACATGCTTCGCCAGGACAGTCGCAATGTGGCTTTTTCAACATTCTCAGCGAAATTTCTGCTGAACATGCTTTACGAAGGCACCAGTATTTATTCTGCAACACAGCAGGAACTGAACGAACCACTGAAACGCAGCCCAGACATCCATGAAACGCCAAAATGTGTTACAATCATGAACACCTTAACAAAAAATGCAGAACAATTTTTGGTAAGCAGCCGGGTGTTTGCCGACAGCATGGTGGCTGTATCGCAGAAGTATGCCACAATCTTGGATATGCAGTATAACGCCAGCATAGACAATGTCAGCTTCCAGGAACCGGAAATAGCCGCCAACACAATCAATAGTTGGGTTTCTAACAGCACGCGAGGAATGATACCGAAAATGGTTCGAGCTCAAAATATCAGAGATTCTGTCCTTTTGCTTCTGAATGCCATCTACTTCAAAGGACTTTGGGTCAACGTGTTTCTTCCAAGCGCCACCAGCATCCAACCATTTAGAACCGCATCCGGTCAAACTGTTCAAGTGCCATTCATGAAGCAAATTCAGGACCATTACTACGCGGACTCCAAAGAACTCAATGCACAGCTTGTTCGACTGCCATACGCTGATGGGAGATTTTCAATGATTGTGGTAC
Organism: Aedes aegypti; assembly: GCF_002204515.2. NCBI lineage: Eukaryota > Metazoa > Arthropoda > Insecta > Diptera > Culicidae > Aedes > Aedes aegypti. The sequence continues at coordinate 132,307,222 of NC_035108.1, forward strand.
TTCCCAATGTAAACAGCAATCTCAACGAACTCCTGAACGCTCTCACATCTGAATCTATCAACGAAGCGATTAGAAGCATGGATGAAACGGAGGTGAATCTTCAACTGCCAAGATTCCAGATCGACTACGACTGCTCGCTTAAGTCGGGACTCCAGCAGGTATTATGTGCAATGCTTTATGACTTCTGCCAGTTACTGAATTAGTGTCCTCTTCAATTTCTCTATTCCTAGTTGGGAATCAATCGCATCTTCCAGGACAATGCCGAACTGGGCTTGATCTTCCGAGGTGGACCAGTGCCAGCTAAGGTGTCGGATGTGCTACAGAAAACGGTGATAGTGGTCGATGAGAAAGGAAGCACGGCCAGTTCTGCTTCCGGGTCCTCTCTAGTGTTTACGATTGCCAGTGAGCCGGAGTTGTTTATTGTAAATCGTCCCTTTATGTTCTTCATCGAAGAGGAATCAACCGGAGCGGTTGTATTTGCTGGAAAAGTGGAAAATCCCGCTCAGTGAGTGGGTTGAAAAGCAGAACTGCATTCTGGGAATAGTTGTTTGATGGTTTGGAAAGTGCCAAGGAGGAACGATAAAGTGCTTAACCCTTTTGAGAAAATACATCTTGGAATTCAAAACGATATACTTATACTAACGTTTCAAACACCTGAATTCCAAAATTTAAAACATCTGAAGCGCAAATAGGTTGATTTTGTTATACTTGAATTTGTGCTTATGTAACATTTGATAAGTGGATTTGGATTCCAAGATGTTTCATTCAAATAAAAAATGTGTGAAGAAGATAAGAAGAGCTTGAAGCATTCATCATAAATTATTTAATGATTAAAATTTAAAAAAATTATTTTCATTATTGTTTTATTTTAGTATTTTATTGGGGATTATTTTTTGAGTTAACATCACATGCGCCATCATATCATTTTGGGCCTTTCTTAGCCGAGTGATTAGTGTCCGCGGCTACAAAGCATAGCCATGCTGAAGGTGTCTGGGTTCGATTCCCGGTCAGTTCAAGATGTTTTCGTAATGAAAATTTCCTTGGCTTCCCTGGGCATAGAGTATCATCGTACCTGCCACACGATATATGAATGCGAAAATGGAAACTTTGGCAAAGAAAGCTGTCAGTTAATAACTGTGGTGCTCATTGAACATTAAGCTGGCTCTGAGATAACTAGGGAGTCGATGCCGGTTATGGACTCTTTGCGTATTATGGACCCCCTACATAAAACATGAAATTAACACTCAAAGCAACATTATTCCTATGAAAATCCACCGTGGGTACTTTGATTGCATTGTCGACAGTTTCAGACAGTGGTTTGAGACGCATAAATAAAGATATTGGAACAATTTTGTTGCGGAAAAGCTTCGAGAATGAATTTCAGCTACTAAGGGGTCCATTACTAGCATTGAAACCTTAATGAGTGGAAAAACGGTAGTTTAAACATCCAACAGATTCAGCACCGTAGGATGTCTTTGGATTTCGATCGGCTATATAATCTACATTCTCATGCAAGTTAAGACTTACTTGAGTCAACAGTACATATGAACCCCTGACAAATCATTTCAATTAAGTTTATAGTTCAAGAGAAGAAAGTCTTAATCCATCCACAACATTAGAAAATAAGTTTGATCAAAATCGTCAGAATCGTCAGAATCGTTTCACAACGGTTAAAGACACACGACATGATACCTTGCCTGCAAGGTGGAAAGAGCACTTTGAGCAGTAGTTAAACGGCGAAAATGGAAGTGTACCTAAACTAGAAACAGAGTGAACTGAACATTTATGATGATAGCTGACCTGTAGAACTACCGGATCACAGTATTCCAGATTCAAAAAATCAAAAATCAAAAATTCTTAATTCACAATATTTAACTATTTTTAGCCATAAAAAGCGTTTTGAAACATAATTTAGGGTTGAAGACTAATTTTTGGTTCTCATAGAACAAAATTGCTGTTTTGCATACATTTTGAGGCTCTCAACCATTTTAAAAAAACGTTTAGGCAAACTAGGGTAAGATAAATCAATCGATTGCTTAGTCTAGAAAGCGAGTTTGAGCAAAATATCTGCGGGGAGTAGCGGGGAGTGATAATTACAGTATAGAGAAGCTATTATTTAATTATTTCACGTACCTATTGAATTAAACGTTCATTCAGTAGGGTTAACGACACATGAACATAAATCTACATCCGGGGATGCTGAATCCAGGTAAGAGGGAGTTTATGGACCAGAAAAAAATATGCTGAAACCCAAATTTGCACTGGTTTTGGGTGAAAAAGATTTAGTAGTGTTTTGAAAAATATGTATATTTTTTAACTCTTGTATGTTTTCATAACTATTTGATATTGTAGATGAATGTTTGACTTTGTATTTAACTTAAAACTATGTTTGGAAATCGAGGTTTTGCTAGCTATTTGAAAAACTTGACCTCTGTGCGGCTCTACGAGAGATTTAAAAGGTGTGATCGAGCTCAAAAAAATCTATAAGGCTATTGGGAAAGATCGAATTTTGACAAACATTCTCACACACGGAAGTTAGCAGATAAACCAATCAATATACCGAATATTTCTGAAAACAGTTATTACCTATGAGCTTTCTTCAAAGTTGCCATGTTTGCATTCAAATATCGTGTGGCAGGTACTGTGATACGCTAATCCCAGATAAGTCAAGTTAATTTCTATTACGAAAGGATCGTAGACAGATCAGAAATAAAACTCAGACACCATCAGCATGGCTTTAATTGTTGGTGTAGTTTCGAATTTAACATTCGATGTTCAACATTACGCTCGTAAGACTAGGAGCGATCTGGCATGTACATATGTGGCACTAACATTACACGGTCACATATGGTCCTGAGTTTTACGGTCGATATCAACCTGTAGAGGCTGCTTGCCACGAAAGAGGAAGACAGTGAAGATAGGTTCAACAATTAATTCTATCAAAATTAAGTACTTGATTATAGGTTGAAATAAAGGGAGACCTTGTGATGTTGATGCTGAGGTAGTGTTTGATGGGAAGTGTTTGAATACTTGTTAACTAGGACAGGACGTGACAACTCAATTAAGACTGTCCCGTTATTTTTCAGTCGATAACCTTAACGATACATTGGCCAGTGCTACCAGTATCCTGTTTAAGAAAATCTTGTGAACAAATTCAAACATCAAAGTTCATAATTTTATTGTTTCTTGCACGCTTCATTTATGCAATAAAAGATGCTAGCTATTTTGAAAATCAGGTTTACATTCAAAACCAACGATATATTTAGAGGGAAAATTTACACAATTTTCATGATATTGCTCTGAATTGAGCATTTTTATTTATTATAGCATTGTAGGAACACATGCGGTAAATGTATCATAGTATATAAACAGATTCAAAACATAATATTTATTACAAAAATCGATCTACATAACGGTAAGCACGAGATCACCATCAACAAAACCAAGGTCAAGGTTAGATTGGTAATGGAGGATGGGGGCGTAGAGGTTAAGATTCACGACCTCTCTGAAAACATCCGAAACGACGACATTGTGGCGTACCTCAAACAATATGGCGAGGTCATTACCCTCCAAGAACAGATGTGGGGAGACATCTACACATTCAAAAGCAGACCATCGGGAGTCCGAGTAGCCAAAATGATCTTACGCAGACACATCAAGTCGTTCGTAACGATACAGGGCGAACAGACACTTGTTACATACAGAGGGCAACCACAGACGTGCAAGCATTGTATGAATGCCATACACACTGGCATTTCATGCGTTGAAAACAAAAAGCTAATTGGCCAAAAAACCGATCTCAATGCAAGGCTGAATTCAGATCGTCAGAGAACTCAAGGGTATGCGGGAGTACTCAGTTCTCCACCGCCTGACCAAGAAGCGCTCTCCATGAACTTCGTTGATTTGAACGAACACAACCGCAAAGCTGCGGCAGTTTCTAATACATCGACGAGTACTCAATCCAAGGAAGAAATCGTCGTGGAGATGGCGAGTGATGCGAATGAACCCCAATCATCAGCGGGACCTGCCTCCTCAGATGCTGCGAGTGCTGAGCAACATATTGAAAATGTGGATCAACCTAACGATGTGGAACTCAACAAGGCTCTCACCGGAGCGAGCTGGGCTCAACTTGTCAATGCGGAATCACCGAATGATGTACAAATGCAGCTTTCCGATCGCCCTAATGGTCAAAGCAGAGATTCGTCTCTACTTGATGAAGCCAGAGGGGGATCGACAAAGATCGTACCTACACAGGTAAGAACTGACATCAGTCCGACGAGCGTTTTCAAAAAACCGCAGGATGGTAACTGTGGTGGCAGTGACTACTCCATGGAAATATCCGACAACGAAGGTAATGCATATCAATGTTCATCTGAAAAAGAGTTCACGACTATTAGGAAAGGCCGAGATCGATCTAAGAAGCAAAGAGTAGGTAAATAGATTTGCGATGGCCAATCGAACATCTAGTTATAACATAGCCAGCATCAACACTAACGCAATTTCAAGCAACACTAAAATTCAGGCCTTACGTACATTTATCAGATTAACAGATTTAGACATAATCTTACTACAAGAAGTTGAAGATCCATACCTTACAATACCGGGTTTCAATGTGATAACCAACGTTGATAGCCAAAAACGAGGAACCGCAATAGCTTTGAAATCCCACATGACATGTTCCAATATTCAACGTAGTCTTGACAGTCGAGTGATAACCGTTACTTTGGAAGGTAGTGTAAAGATTGTTAATATCTATGCTCCATCGGGAACCACAAATTATGCTAGCAGAGAGAACTTTTTCCAAAATATTGTACCATTTTACCTACAGTCGACCACGGAACACTTAGTGTTAGGTGGCGATTTCAATTGTGTTGTATCACATAAGGATGCAACCGGAACTAGCAACTTCAGTCCAGCTTTGGGGAATATGCTAAACAGTTTGCACCTAAAAGATACGTGGGATCTGCTCAAACCGAACCAAATTCAGTACAGTTACATTCGACCGAACTGTGCATCTCGTCTTGATCGATTATATATTTCGGAATCTTTGATAGAACAGCTTCGAACAGCGGAATTTTATGTAACATCGTTCTCTGATCATAAATCTTATAAAATTAGATGCTGTTTGCCGAATCAGGGTAGAAATTTTGGAAAGGGTTTTTGGTCAATACGTGCTCATGTTTTGACAGAAGATAACATGCAGGAATTCGAAATCAAATGGAATCGCTGGCTTCGCGAACGTAGAAATTTTAGCAGCTGGATGTCTTGGTGGGTGAATTGTGCCAAACCAAAAATTAGAAGTTTTTTTCGGTGGAAAACAAACGAATCATTTCGAACATTTCATGCAGAAAACGAAGTTCTGTATCAACGACTAAGAACAGCATATGATAACTTATACCAAAATCCAACGGGAATGACAGAAATTAACAAAATTAAGGGGAAAATGCTCTTGTTGCAAAATCAATTTTCGCATTCTTTCGAAAGACTGAATGATAAACTCATCTCGGGAGAAAAACTTTCAACTTTTCAGTTAGCTGACCGTATTAAACGGAAGAAGAATAGTACAATTACTACAATTACTGACAATGGTAGAGTTTTGCGCAATTTAGACGACATTGAAAGTCACGTTTTCAATTACTTCAACCAGCTTTACGCCACTCAGAATCATCAACCAAGTACGAACTTTCCCAGCAATCGAACAATAGATATGAATTGTGTAGCTAATAATGAAGCAATGAATGAAATTACAACTGAAGACATATTTTTTGCCATTCAATCAGCGGCTGGCAGAAAATCGCCTGGGAATGATGGCATTCCAAAAGAATTTTACGTTAAAGCTTTTGACATTATTCATAGACAATTGAATTTAATTTTAAATGAAGCGCTCCAAGGAAACTTGCCTTTAGAGTTTTTGGAAGGAGTAATTGTTCTATGCAGAAAAAACTCCAATCATTCATCAATAACAGCATATAGACCCATCACTTTGTTGAATTGTGACTACAAATTATTAGCTCGAATTTTAAAGTTACGTTTGGAAAAAATAATGATAAATAACCGAATCCTAAATGAAAATCAAAAATGCTCCAACTCAGGTAAGAATATTTTTGAGGCAGTTTTAGGAATTAAAGATAAAATAGCTGAAATTAACTGTAAACGCAAGGTAGGAAAACTAATTTCATTCGACTTAGATCACGCTTTTGATCGGGTCGATCAAAATTACTTACTCAGTATTATGAGAGAAATTCGGTTCAACAATGATTTGATCGCAATACTGGAGAAAATTATGCAAAATTCACGATCTAAAATTCTTATAAATGGACATCTATCCCAAAATGTTCCCATCCAACGATCCATACGCCAGGGCGACCCTCTGAGCATGCATTTATTTGTAATATATCTGCATCCGTTAATAGAAAAGTTATGTACAATCTGTGATAACCAGCTGGAACTGGTTGTTGTTTACGCAGACGACATTTCCGTTATTATAGTTGATGATCATAAAATTGGAGTAGTAAGACAAGCTTTTGAAAATTTTGGGCTCTGTTCAGGAGCAGTTTTAAATTTAGCAAAAACGATAGCTCTCAACATTGGATCGAACAATGATCGGTCCAATATGTATGAATGGTTGAATATACACGATTCTGTAAAAATCTTAGGGATAACTTATTTCAATTCACTCAAGAGGACAATTGACCACAACTGGACTGAAATTATTCGAAGTACATCACGACTAATGTGGCTGTACAAAACTAGACTTCTTTCTTTGCACCAAAAGATTATTCTCTTAAACACATTTATAACTTCTAAACTGTGGTTTGCAGCATCAATTTTAAGTATTCCAAATGCCATACTAGCTAGGATAACATCGCAAATGGGATACTTTATTTGGGGTAGGTATTCTACAAGGATAGCGATGGATCAGCTGTCACTTCCCTTTGATAAAGGGGGCTTAAATCTTCAATTGCCGATGCACAAATGCAAGGCCCTTTTAATAAATCGATTTTTGAGATGCAAGCAAAATTTACCTTTCGCAAATTCATTTGAAGAGCTTATGAGCAACCCACCCCATATTCAAGGAATTCCAGCTCTATACCCTTGTCTCAAAGTAATTGCTAAAGAAGTGCCTTATCTTCCGGAGTACATTATTGAACATCTATCAGCAATTGAGCTACATAAATATTATAAATCTAAGTTAAGTACACCGAAGGTAATGATAGAACAATCCACTGTATCCTGGAGTAAGATTTGGAGTAACATAAGGAATAAATCTTTATCACCAGATGAGAAATCATGCTATTACTTGCTAGTAAATGGTAAAATACCTCACGCTACTTTGCTTTATCGGCAAAATAGGTTACAGAGTCCGATGTGTCAAATCTGTCGAGGTGCAAATGAAGATCTCGAGCATAAATTTTCAGTTTGCATTCGTGTTAGACATCTGTGGAATCATATTCTTCCAAAATTAGAAATAATTACAGGCAGGAGGCATAAATTCAGAGATTTTTCCTTACCAGAACTAAAAAATATTGAAGCAAGTGCAAAGCGCAAAGCTCTTAAGTTATTCATAGTATATGTGAAGTTTATTATAGAAGAAAATGTAAATCTAACTACAGAAGCACTAGATTTTGTTTTAGATTATAAGTTGTTGTAATTATGTAATATGTGTGTATGTATTTGTAAATAATGTTCTTAATAAATGTGTTTATAAAAAAAAGGGTTGTTTATACGGATTACGTAACCAGCTCAGGTTCCGCTACTTACAAACAGAAACATATATTGCCCTATATAAAACTTCAAAAACTGCCAAATAAAATATGGCATACTTCAGTGGGCTGGTCTCTTTGCTCGAATGTTGGAAGAAAGAATTGTAATAAATATTCACCCTTTACCCCGAATGACATTACCTCGAATTCCATTATTGCAGTAGTAACTGTATATTCGGGGTAACAGCATTCGGGGTTATTGAATTCGGGATTTTAGGACATCCGGGGTTGATGGAAATGGACGCGACTTCGCGAAAGACCACAAATGCGTTGAATGTGCACAGAGCAATGATGCTATGCTGTAGTGGACGTGCCGTATACCAATGCTAGCAATAACTCGGTCCACTAGATATCTTCTAAGCTGAGGCCCACGCCAAACAGCAAGCACGATGCCTACGCATACCGATACCCCAGGTTATAAATAAGTAAGGACAAATATGGCAGATGATATCCAAGGAACCCTCCAAGCAATTTCATTCATATTATCTTGACATATTCAGTTGAATCATTATTTGCAAAATAAGTTTTAAATCATCAGGGTGTTTCCTTCATCGTTCGATCAAAAGTACCCGTTTCTTATTATACAACGAATACCATAGAAAAATTAATCATCTTGTGAAAAAAATGAGTGGTTTTGTAGAAAAATCTAGTTGAGTGTTTGGAATATGAATCACGCTCGGAGTTTGAGACAAAACAGCACATGGGGCAAGATGCCATTTTTGAGCATAATGATCATGATTAGTTTTATAAGATGAGCAGTATGTTGCTGGAATATCAAGTTTGCATGAAGTAGCATCATCAAAAGACCAATAAATTAACCCTATTTCAAGATCTTAATTGATAATGGGGCTTTGAAATGCATGTATACAAATCTGTTTTTTTTTTAATTTAATTAGTAATAGTCTCAAGAATATGTCAAGCTTCTAAATACAGCTCTTTCATGCTCTGTATTTTTTTAAGACACGGACACGTTAATACTTCTAATGGGCATTTTACCCTTTGAAGGAAGCACCACACTAGACAAAGGAACTAGCATGCATAGGTTTTTAAATATGAAAAATATAAAATAGAGCATGCTGACACTTGGAGCGACAACCATTCATCGTTTTTAAACAAATCCATAACCTTAACATTCGTACTGTTGTCCCGACAAAAACGTGAATAGTCAAATTTTACTAATTAGACATAGAAGCATGAAACGAGCTCACCAATTGATAGTCTGGAGAGAGTTTGGGAGATTTTCTTTCATTGTTGCTGCGAATTGAGTTTTACCAATCACAGAATCATTTTGAGTGTCTCATGGCCAAGATTTTTACGATATATGCTTATATCTCTCACTCATGGTATAATAATTTGAAGCATTTACTTCAACCGAACTGAAACAAAAAAAATAATCTCTTGAAGGTAAATGATACAGAATTACAACCAAAAAGGCCAAATGAAATTCATCCTGCCCATAATGACTAGTGAAGTTATCCAAGTACTTTATTGAGGTTAGGATTTCAGGTCTACAACCGTAATTAATGATCTCTCTAAGGTTATTGAATAAGGTTCATACCCAAGCATGCTCAATCAGCCCAATATATCAAGTTTTGAGTCCAACGATTGATTCTACCCCATGACTCTGAAATCCATTACTTTGAGTGCCATCAATCCGAATCCCATGACCCCGAATTCCAAAACCTCGAACTGGGGTAATGTCTAGTGAAGTAATAGAGCACTGCATTCGCATTAATCGAGTTCGGATTATGGGGTAGAATCCCGATGTTAATGCATATACCTCATGTATTAACGTCATGGTTCTAACTTATTACTTACCCTGAATTTCTTTATCCAAAATCATCCATACAGGTTTATCAAGACAGGTCATAACAAGTTTCGAGTTCCACGATTTTTTAAGGTTATAAGAAGCATCGAAACTTTCGCTATCGAAGGTATTACAAATTATGGTAATTGGTAATATTTAGTACATAAGAACTAATTCCTGTAATAAATTAAGTACATGAATTAGCATACAAGCTGATTTTTTTCTGGTATTCATCTTAGAAGCTTAAATCCCTCAGATAATAGGAAATTCTATTGGATTTGTCCTTCATTTTTTGTCCATTCGTCCATTATTACAAAAAGTTCTTTGAGTAATAAAAACAGTGATTTCCCCTTAAACTCCTTAGCAATTCTATCAGTTTTTTTTAATTCTTCTAAAACTTCTTTTATAAGAAGTACCTATATAAATCCAATATTTTCAAGAATTTTGACGAAGTTCCAAGATTTTTTTTTTTTTTTTGAAGAATCTCAGCACGTTTTTTTTATCAAGGGGTATATTCTAAAATTTTCTTTGAGGATACCTATGAGTTTCAAAAAAAAAAAAAAGAAAAAAAACTTCTTCAGCCATTTAGCTGCACAGACTGTAACTTAAAACTAGACAACGGACAAGCATGCTCCAATGGCACAGCCGAGAAACATTCCTGACGAAAAGTTTTGACGTCTGAAGCGGGAATCGAACCCACACCCCATGACACGAAGCGATTACTGCCTGGCGACACTAACCACTCGGCCACAAAGCCCAGTTTCGCTGAAAATTCCCCATAATATATTATTTATTATTCATTATTTAAATTATTTATAATTTAAATTAAACAATTTATCTTGATTGTCTCCTTGATCTGCCTCGAAAACCAAAACAACAATATTTCAGGAATTTGCGCAACATAGAGATAGTTTTTTGTCTTTATTTTATATAGACTTTCAGATTCCGCAGCTGGTTCGCCTCTTACAATACAGAAAGTTTTTCAAGAATACGAACATAAAAGAAGATCTATTGAACATAAACGTAAAGAAACTTTTTTAGCAATTGCTCTATTCATAATTTTTGTATCCATAAAACGTTTCATCATAAACTATTTCTTTGCGGAAGTTCTGGCTACGCCCTCGTTTGGGTGGATTTCATCGGCAGAACATTTTTTAAACCTTAAAGCTAAGTATGCTGTTTAGCTCAAGAAAAGTAAAAATTTCTGCGGAAGAAATGGTCAAGAAATTTTGTACAGTGAGCTCCATTCGAAATGACATTTCTTTTCAACTGCTTATTGCGATCAAAGAGAAATGCTTTTCTTGACCATTTCTTGCAAGAAATTTCCCACGCATCGAGATAGGCGATTACTTTTCTGTTGCAGTGCACTTCGCTTAAATCACGAAATTTTCTTCCAAATGGTAAACGTTTTCGATAAAGTGTTGAAGTTTCGTGTGAGGTCGGTAATAAAACTTGCACGAAAGTTCATTGAAATCGAAAAACACTGACTCTGAGAAAAACACAGTACTTCAGAGTCTGTTCGAGAAGATTGAAAACCTTTGAAGTATAAATAAGCAAATTTTGGGATCACTAAAATATTAGAGAACGATTGGAACATAACAAATTACAAGTAATTTTATTATGATCTCTGGTATGCAAATCTGTAAAATCAGAATACAGTGCACGTTCTTTTTTGCATGGTTCGATTTTGGCAAAAAAAAAGAACTATTTATTGTTTCAAAATTTTTCTTCTGAATGAATATGCAGACATACTATGATGAGTTAAATTTGTTATTCATTGCCCAATACAACTAAATTATCTTTTAGGAGCACGGGAACGCATATGCAGAAAAAATGTTCATCGGGCAGCCACCAATACAGTAATCTCATTGTTTCTGTGGGCATTTATTTGTTAAAAATAAGTAATTTTAACTCGTGGTCATTGAGTATTATGATGCTAACAATAAAAAATAAAAAAAAACCATTTGATGTTTGTACGGTTTGATTTAAGCAACATGAAATTTGTTGCCATGTCACCAAAATTGGACGGGGGGCACTGTATTAAGTCATCAATAACGAAACATTTTAATACATTGCCAATATTTAATTGCTGATAAACAATGTTGAGTGTGCGCCAAAAACTGCATATATCACCGTAGTCCATAAGGTTTAATTTTTCAGAGTTAAAATTTAATCCTTCATTATAATTAAAAAAAACTTCAGAAGCTTTTATATATTTGTTTTGAAACACTGGGGACTTTTAGCGGCTTTCAGTCTCAAAGGCCATCAGAACTTAAAGATTTCTTTTACGCCCCTCAGCATTTGGTTTTCATAGATTGGAAAAAATATCTTCAAAACTTATTGAAAATGATAAATTATTATCTGCGCATCATCGGTTACCAATTGCTCCCTTGCAAAAGCAAAGTTTTGCCGAGAAAACGTTTAAGAGGAAGAGACAAAAAATCAAAACCAAATTCGCTCCAGCCAAATTATCAAAGACAATAACATCATCAGCTTTCTCAAACGACTCCTCCCCCAGTGATGATTTACTCTTCACTGCCACATAATTAAAACCTCGTATGCGAAACAACGGATCCACCACCATATTAGCAGGGATCGGGTATTTCCGATCGTTAAAAGTAATTTCCATTCTCAGATTCTCCTACAACAGGTTTGCGTCCAAAGCCTACATCATACACAGCACTCATCGGACCGCTCCATGCCGGAGCATCAACACAAACGACGAATGTCTTGCACGTATCAATCCACGAAAAGAGAGACACTCATTTCTGATTATAGTACGATTTCTTGCGGTTGTTCGTAAATATTAGTCACAACAGTACCGAAGGGTACTGCATATGATCGCCGTATCAATCCGATTTAGTTGCCACTGGAGATTGGGCGAAGCAGGACTCTCGAAAGAATTGAAGGCAAACGCGACAACATGAGAGTGATAGGTGTTATAATTTGTGAGTATTTTTGATATGTGACTTACATCAAAAGTGTAAACATAGGGAGAAAAGTTGGAGAAATAGTTATCTATCGATTGTGATCTTAGTGTAAATCAAACTCAAACGACAAACACTTTCTCAGTGATATTTCTGAGCTGGAGTTCCCCGTGTATTCAGTGATAAGGTTGTTCCAAGCATCATACCATTTCTTCATTCGCTTACTTAACCTTGAATTCTAAAGGTTGAAGATCGTGCCCTCATTCGTAGATCATTCCAAAATATAGAGTTCTGAGTTGCTCGTCGATGTCAGCGCAGAATAATCTTTTTATTCCCTAAATGATCGTGAACTTGTCACATATCTGCAAAAGACAACGCTTTTCTATTGATACTGACGGCTAGCGGTCCAACGAACTGTCTAAAATTGAGCTCACAACAAACCGGTCCGTCTGGTTCTTCCGTTTGTGTGCGCACACGCCTATCACGTACCGAATCGAACCAAGCCGCAAAGATCTTGAACTTCTCCACAAGAGGAACTGCGGTAGGTAGGGCAAAGTGGTGCAAAATGCATTCATTGGGTGAAATTATCCGGTATACATTTTAACGAAATCAATCATATTTACGGTATTTACAGTGTAGGTAATATTCAAAATTACTCCTTTGATAGAACAATATAATTTCTTAAACTCTTTAACGCTTTAACGAAAAATCATAGGAGAAATTACGTTTTCTCGGTAGTCTGCGCTGATGCCGCGCTTCTTTTGTAATTTTCTCGGACATCAACAGATAAATTACGCACTTTGTCTGTTTACATTAATGCATTGTTCAATCCTCTATCGATTCACACCAACAGACTTGTTAAAAGCTTTTTGGAACATGTCGGCAGCCTAATTCTCTTCCCATAAGAACTGTTGGTGAATCTCTTCTGAATCTCCAAATCATTCACATGGCGTGTTCATATCAATTGATGACATCACTGGCGAAATTGTTTGTTCCGTCTCGGAAATCTCATCAGCGGGAAGCTGACAGAACAAAGTATCATCTGAATGTTTTAATTGGTGTGTTTTGATAGAAAAACACTGTGTATTTGGCGTTTCAAATTTGGTTGCCGATAAAAGTCGAATGTTGCCGAAGCCGTAAATTACCCTATTTGGTAAATTCATTTCAAACACAGATCTCAAAATAAGCTCTTTTGACTATCAAGTATCATAATATTTCCGATATTTGTTTGTTCAGCACTACATCATGTTGTTCTTGCTAGTGATTGGTAATTTAACATTTTTGATCGCTTTTAAGTTGTTTTTTTTTCAATGAATAAAATATATAGGGTAATTCGCTAATTGTTGAACGCTACCCAAATATTGAACGGTCTGTAGAAACCTTGTTAAAACAGGAAATTGAACATTTTCAAACAGTTTCAATAAATTATACAGATTATTCTGTAAGTGAACTGTACTATCGGACACAATAAATTTAATTAGCATATTAATTTCTTAAACGAAACACTTATTGAAAAATTTTATCAGTAGGTGAAACGAAAAACTCAATTCTCTTAAAAAATAAATTAAGCTGGGTCTGCTATCATATAGGCTGTGTGCTAAAATGTACTACGTATATTGAATTAAACACCTACTCACGGTATCAGTAAAAGTCTACTTTTAGTTAATTTCTAAACATCCGTACAGGTAGAACGTTTGACACAGGCACACGGTTTTGGGCGTGTTTTCGTCGCTGGAGATTTTTTTTTCCTGTTTCGGAGCGTCTTGCTTCGTGAAGCCCAAGCAAGACAGTTCGGTTTTGCGTCGTCCGGTAGATTTTGCTCACGGTTTCGCGCGTGTTTTCGTCGCTGGAGATTTTTTTTCCAGTTTTGGAGCGTCTTACTGGGTAGTGCTTCGTGAAGCCCAAGCAGGACAGTTCGGCTTTGCGTCGTCCGATAGATTTTGCTCACGGATTCGAGCGTGTTTTCGTCGCCGGAGATTTTTTTTCCTGTTTCGGAGCGTCTTACTGGGTATGTATTTGGGAAGGCACAAGCAAGACGGTTTGTTTTCGGGACGCCAAGAAGTTTTGCTGTCAGTGTCAGTTTTGTGTTCAATCGAGGATGGATTACCAACTGGTGAGTTCGTTTCATGCTTGTGATAAATCATTTTTTCTTGAAAGCGTAACTTTTAAGTAATATTAAAACAAACTTTGTATGGTTCGTCACTATAAGTATCGGCATTATGCTTTTTTCTTATACAATTTCAAAATACATATATTTTTCTCATTTTGACATTATTAAAAATTATCTTTTGAAATGTTCGACATTGTCAATGTTGACGTATTTTTTAAAACTTATACCATATCGAGACAAAATGCACAGTAATACTCATATGTAATTTTCAAACAAACTATGTATAGTTCGTCACTACAAGTGTCGGCATTATTCCTGTTTTATATAATTGTATTTTAAATTACATGTAATTTTCAGTTTTCATTAATGACGAAAAACATACTTTAAATTGTTTGGCATTATAGATGTTGACGTATTTTTTAAAGCTTCTACCAAAAACTTCTCGAGACAAAAATACAAAACTAGCTTTAAATATAAGTCGTATATTTCCCCCTTGTCCATGGATCGCATTATCGACCAGAGGTGACTCCCAGATCTTTTCCTCCCTCACTAATAAACACCCTTCCCGTGGTGATAGTGGAGATGCAGAGGTATTCTCGGTCTCTAGAAGCAACAATCATTACACCCTAACATTCCTTCCCCATCCCAACTGACTGTAAGGACTTGGCCGGCGCCGTTATTGATCAATAATATTAGATCTGCTAAAATTGCACTTCGAGAGTAAGCGGAAACTCCCATCCCTTATTCATTTGGATCGTAGTGCATTTCTTACCAGTTCCGATCAATCACGGAGTAGCAACCATTGACATGTACAGTCAGTCTATGCTATGCTATGCTTTAGTTAATTTCTAAACATCCGTACAATTTACTCGTACCTATTAATTACATAAAAAAAATTCAATTGCACTTTCGTTTCAACCAACAAGGAGCGCAAACTTGCAAGTTGAATGAATGCGGGAGTAAAACGGTCAACAATCAGCGACAATCGTTCAACATTAGGTTAAAATGGGTTATGTATGTGTTCAACAATTGGGTATAGAACTATCTTTCTAAATATATTATTTTTTACTTCAAAATGGACATTACAGTGTCGAAAATATAACAGAAATAATGTTAAACAATCGTCTACGGTGCTGAATGCTTTTTTGGCAACCTTTTCATATGAATTTCCATAAAAATCAAATAACATAAAAACTTCTGCCTTTACCGTTGAACTTTGGGCGATTTACCCTAATCTTCGTTTCAGTCAGCCTGATTAAGCTCGCTTGAAATTCAATATCAGCTGAGCTAGAAACTTCTCCTTCTTCTTCTTCTTGGCATTAACGTCCTTACTGGGACAGAGCCTGCTTCTCAGCTACAATAGGATTTACACCTAATCAGCAGCTGCAACATTTCAATACACTTCTGGTTCTGCATCTCCTATGAATCCGAACCCTTTGAGCAGAATCTCAATCAAGCAAATCAATAAAGAAGACTTCACTGCCCATGTTCGCATGGTCACCAACACTATCATTCCTTGGAAAAGGCGTTTCTACGTCCCTGACTGCATTCTGGAACCTTTCAACAGTTTCGTCAAATAGTCTGTAGATTTGCTAAATATTGAATTGGCTTGGGCTACAAGTCCGATGTCCCCCTGGAACTACCTCATGGTTTTACTTCAGGGGGCTGAGGGCTTGTTGATGCCTCTACACCTTTTCGCCACCTCTTGCTCTATTGGATCTTGCTGCAATTTGTACGCCTGGGCCATGTGAGACTTGTTTCGATAGACGTTACTGTGTTTGAAGGTGTGATTGACTCCATTACTCTGCTTGTCATGCTCTACGGGCGGACCAGTTGGATGTCAAGGTCGTTCTTGCGATTACGGTTGAAGGGTCACTTCCGGTTCACAAGCGCCCCGATGACTCAAAGTCGATGATTCATCGTGAACGATAATACTCGGCATAGTTCCCGACGGTGAAGCTAAACTACTCCGATGAAGAGTTCTCCGACGCAGGATTATCTCCCGAAACGCATTGTTAATACTCCGTTGTTGGTCGGTAGAGTGCCGAAGTCGTCCCAGCGATTCACTGGCACTCCGACGACTCAAGCCGGTGATTCGCTCGTACTACTCAGAATAGCACCCGACGGTGGATCTATCATACTCTGACAAAGATTTCCCCGGCGGTGGAAGATCTTCCAAACCGATGCTATCCGGGCAGATGCCGAGGTCGGTCCTGCGATTCCGGTTGAGGGAAACTTCCGGTCCACAGGCGCCTCTATGACCATTTGCCGGTGCTGTTTCGCAATTTACTTAGCTAGTCTCCGGCGGAGAATCTAGCCTACTTCGACTCGACGGTACTCGGCCGAATGTTAGGGTCGGTTCAGCAATTCCGGTTGGAGGGTGACATCCGGTTTGCAGGAGCCTCGACGATGGATTTCTCTCATCAACAAACTGACTTGTTGAGTGCCAAGGTCGGTCTGACGATTCCGGTGGGAGGTTGGCTTCCGGTTCATTAGCGCCCCGACGACCCGACGTCAAGCGCTGCTAAGCCAGACATTTTTTGCATATCCATGTTGTTCATCATATTCCAAAGATCGAGATCGCTTATCATTCCGTGCACCACACCTACTACGCTGAAGTACTCACCAAAATCAGTCGCTACCGTGTTTCTCCATACACCCAGGAAAAAATGGTGAAGACACATGACCGAATCGATACAGATACTGCTTGAAGCAGCTGTGATCTGACAGGAACTGTGAACGAATTCTCGCCAACTTCTTCGCCTGCCTGGTTTCTATTCGCTGATAGCAGTCCATGTCTTCCGACAGGATAATGCAGATCGGGATCATCCCAGCGATTACGCATGTCGCCTCCGACAATATAGTCATGTACGCGCTCACCTCTCGCATGGTGATAAGTCGAAACGCGCTGTTTAACTTGTGCCGATTCCGCTTGGTCTGTAGCGCCACGCCGCAAACTGGCGATGTTGATACGCCAGCCAGAAGACGCCTCTTACTACTTCTAGGATCACCTGTGTTGGGCATAATTCGCGCATTGCTAGCCTTCGCCGCCTTTTAGCATGCATAATCGACGTGACTGTTGAAGTTCAGCCGATTGTCTAGCATTACACCCAGGTGTTTCAACATGACTGCTTTGCAGTTGCTAACCAGTAGCACCTCCGTTCTGTGGTGGGCTATCTTCAGCTTGACTCCCTTCATCCAATCTTTGACCAGACCACCGTTGCCAGCATTACTACTACCTCCTGCGTTTCACCTATTACCGTAGCCGACGATCTCGATCCCCTTGGTTTGCTCCATTAATAGGACCCCATCGTACATCGCATTCCACAGCGTTGGACCCAGTATGGAACCTTGTGGGACTCTTAACTCCATTATTCTTAACTCCTTCGGACCGGCGTCGGTACTCGGTTTTTTGAAGTAGCTCTTCAAATCTAGCACAAGTAGTCGGGGACACGCATTCTGTGCAGCACTGAGACAATGGCCTCTCATCTGGCGTTATTGAACCGTTCTTCACATCTATCGTGACACAGCCAAGTGACGATCCTCTCCACGCTTTTGTTTCAATGATTTCTCGGCCCTATCCAGCACCGTCTTTTTTTTTACTTCTAAGCAATGGGGGGATAATCTGCTCAACAGACTCCGGACCGAGGTCCGGGAGTGTGGGGTTGGGGACCATTTACTACATGCAAGCAGTAAACAGGACTACACCCCCGACCCACTAAACCATTTCCATTGCCGCCAAACCCTTCGTCTCTCCGAGACCACCAAGAAGGCATTGCTTCGGAGAGGGGCTATTGCACATCGCATCCTCCAGGTTAGCTGCGTAGCCATGCAGCAGCGAACACCGATGACACGCTTAGGGGGGTCCACCTAGGTAGCATGCTGGCGCATTGCCAGCTTCCCGGGTGGTCCTCACCTCCCGTTGTCCACTGAAAGCGGGCAGGGTCGACCACTACGCCCGCGCCCAGCTGCACCACAGAGAACTGATACTGCGGGCTTCGCAATTTGACCTACTGAAGGCTCAGGCCCTATCAGCTAGCACCAGCTGGGATTGCTGACGAAGGGGCCTCCACCTACCCCGAACAACCAGAGGCTCGTATCCACCCAGTAGGCCGGCGCCACGACAGCAGCCCTACCAGGATGTTCTCCCCGCGGCCACTTAATCGCTGAAAGGGTCGATTTCGACCGTAGGCCACCGGTATGACCTACGTAGCCGACTGCAAACCCTTGGACCACCTGTTGATTAGCGTCTGCACTAGTCACTCCTTGAGTCCACTCGCCACCTCCTTTGGAGTTCCGAGACGATGTGGGTGATAGCCGATGAAACGGCATTCCAGCCAAACTCGTCTTCACACATCCTCTGGACCAAATTGTCCGGAGTCGTGTCCCGACCGCATGTGGCAAACATGCGGTCACGCATTGTGCACCGTCTGAATAGTGTCCTCCCTTTCCGGAATCCAAACTGCCTTTCTGATAGTCCGTTCTCGCTCTCTGTGCATTTCATCACCCTGTTGAGGATAACTCGTTCCAAGAATTTAAAGAATGTATAAATTAAACATGTAGGCCTAAATGATCCTGGATCCCCGAGCGGTTTTACTAGCTTCGGTAACAGTACCAGTTTCTGAGTTTTCCATATTGACATGCATCCAGGCATTTCTGCATAATCTTCGTAACCACATCTGGATACGCAAGGTCCGCTGCTTTGGGGATTCCGTTCAGACCCGGGGCCTTCTTCAGCCTCAGCGCTTTCACCACTACATCTTAATTGCCATATGGTTTGGTCGGCCATATTGTAGGATCATGCTTTGGGAATAGACCCTCAACGATGACTCTCAGTTTGTCCGCACACGTTTCGACCGGTGTCGACGGGCCCTTGATATTCACAATTATCATTCGGTAGGCATCCCCACAAGGAATTGGCACAGCAGTTAGACTTGCGCTGCTAAATATCACGTTTGAAAGCCGATATGGCTTGCTGGAACACAATTCTCCGCTCTTCTCGGACTTCCTCGTGTCTCGCTCTCTGATATCGTCTGATAGGCAAACTGGGTGTTTAATCGGATAAGTTGGTGTATGTGCTCATATCAACCGTTTTCTAATTCAAATTTTTCAGAACAAATAAGTGATGTTCGCATGTCCATCGTATGTACTTTTAGTTAATGAATGTCTTTCAATGAAACATGCCTTTTTATCGTATTGACTTAGGTCGCTTACTTATGTAGGTACTAAGGTTGGCGCACGAAATGAAAATTATGTCAGTTGCTTCAAACACTGTTATAGATCCCTTTTCAGGATAAGGATTAAATTGCGACAATTTATAAATCAGTTTACAGAATCATGAATTTTCAACTTTAGACATTTGCATTGTGGAGGTGTTACGTAAGTTAAGAATGGATTACATTTAATAACGAAAAATAGCATATTTTTCATTGGACAAAAGAGTGAAACGTCCTATTAAAAATACGTACAGATAGAAACTAGGAATGTATCGATGAATAATTTTTGACAGTACCTTTCAGTTTGCTCACGACTAACGGAAAATCTACTTTTCAATTGGGCTATAAGAAAAGTTCTAGTTCATAAGTGTATATCATCTCATGATCTCAAAATAAGTTCTTCTCCTGATCTGATCATAAGACCGATTTTAAATCTTTTTGAGGTTTGTAGTAAGGTAGAGGTTTAGAGGTTGTAGTAATTAAAACACCTGTTTTTCATCCGTATTAATTTTTTTTTAACTTTTTTTTTAATTAAAATTCGAAATTCTTGAACGTGTTTAATCAATGCAAGTTCTACGTTGAAATTGCAAGAAACTAACTTTGTTTAGGAAAACAATAAGTTCCTAGTCCACATTATGGATCACTTGTTAAAGCTGTTAATATTCGGTGTTTAAAATCTTCATTAAGTATATTATTGAACAATGATGAGCCAGAGTGCTTAAGGATTAAATTGTATCACCTGTGGGAGCATATGTATGTTGACGATGCTTCTAATGAAAAATGACGATATTTTGGTAACCATGTGCAACAACTCAAAGTTGGTCGAGATTTATTTGATTTTCCGGTTTAATGTTATGCTGAACATTACAAATGATAGAAACCAAGCAGTATAACAAATTTATTTAACGACAATGTTTTATATATCATTGAGCATAAGTTACGAACCGCCTTGATGAGGGTAAAGCTTGGGTAATGTGTAAAAATGTCAATCTTGCCGTTTTGAACCGTCTTCCCCTAATAGCGGAGATGTTGTCAGCTACAGCTGTAGTGGATCGTATATCTCTCGGAAGATGGGATTCCCCGGTGATCGTGAAACGAGTAGAGCAGCGATGATCGCCGGCGACAACCGGCTTCGAACTGATTGGTATTTGTATTTACAGTCAGAGTTCCACTCGAAGCTGGAATTTTGCGTAAAAGCCCTGCGCTCGTCGCTCGGAAATGGTTTTCGTTTGAATCGATGCAAAGAGAGTAAACATTCAAAAGAGATTGTTGAGCAATTTAAATTTGGATTGTCTTAGGGGATTTTTCTTATTGTGTTCACAGATTTTTTTTTCTCTATTTTCAATCGGTGAATAATTCATGTGAAATGCTTTGAAGTTTGTTTTTCATCTGTAATAAGCACGGTGTTTATTTAACCACCCCTATTAATTACTCCACCTCATACCTAAACTTGTAAAAAACTGGTACAAGAATATCGAAAAAACAACAAAAAGTTGTCGCAATTTAAATATTTTTTATAGGGTGAACAAATTATGCTGGAGGGATTAGTCAAGAAAACTCGCTATACTTTTTGTTATGATTAAGGAAATCAATATAAATGGGAAGTTGTGTAACTAAAATTACACAATTTGGTACTTATCATACATTTTAATGTTTCTCAACCTTTTTTCAACAGTTTGCATCGTAGCATCATGCACATGTACGGATGATAATTTCGTCAACAATGATGATCAGCCATTTCGAGGACAGCGTAATGTGGAATTCGACTGGAAACTAACTAAGGTTCATAGTAAATTGACAATGCATAAAATTTCGTTATTAACAGACTATCGTTTCTCATTGACAGCAAGTGTTCCAATCTCAAAAATCCAACGCAGTGATATCGCCTCTCTCGGTGAAAATTTTGTTGGTGCTACTGTACGAAGCCACCGGAGATGCTGCCGAACTTTCCGAAACACAAACCAAACGCGAGTTGCGAACAGTTCTGGAACCAAACGGTGATCTGAATGCAACCCGCAGCAAGTATCGCCAATGGCTGGATTCGGCACTGGTAACATAAATTGATGGATTTAATGATCATGGAACTTACTCATTTCTCAATTTGCTTTCCAGTCTTCCCACAAGGACTACGATTTGGAAATTGCCACCAAGTTCTTCGTCGAGGAATACATTGACGTCATTTCCAAATATCAGATCATTTCGGATCATTACTACAGCGCCACGGTTGACAAAGCTCCTTTCTCGAAACCGAAAATCGCCGCGGAACAGATCAACAGCTGGGTGAACAAAACTACACATGGGCGCATTGCGGAGCTTGTTACAGCTGGTACCACTTTTCAATTATTCTATGATCTTTATGATATTCAAAAGTTTAATCATTCTATTCCAGATGGATTGGATGGAGCGATCATCACGTTGATCAACGCCATCTACTTCAAGGGACTGTGGACTTATCCATTCCCAGAGTATACACCAACACTGACGTTCTATGGCAATCAGAAACAAGTGCAGGCACCGTTCATGGAGCAAAACGGCCAATTCTATTATGATGATTCGGCCGCATTGGATTCTCAACTGTTGCGATTGTCATATCGCGGAGGAAAGTTTGCCATGTATTTCATTCTGCCCCACCAAGGAAAGACTGTCGATGATGTTCTGGATAAAATGACTCTCAGCACATTGCATCAAGCGCTTTGGTACATGGATGAAACCGAAGTGAATGTTACCATTCCCAAGTTCAAATTTGACTTTTCAGAAGAATTGAACCAACCACTGAAGGATGTAAGTGAATCAATTCAATGTGAACATTTGTTTGTTACTAATACAACATTTTCATTAGATTGGAATTCGTGAAATTTTCTCCCAAAATGCCTCCCTGCCATTGTTGGCCCGCGGAAAGGGCGCCCGAAATGAAGTTCGTGTATCACGAGTGTTCCAAAAGGCAGGAATTAACATCAATCATCTAGGAAGTGAAGCATATGCGGCCACTGGTTAGTTACATATTTGCATCACTGGTATCCAATAATTTAATACATTCTTTTTCAATTTGTAGAAATCCAACTAGTTAACAAATTCGGAGGAGATGGAACGCAAATTTTCAATGCCAACCGGCCATTCTTGTTCTTTATTGAAGATGAAGACTTTGGAACGTTGCTGTTTGCTGGCAGAGTGGAAGATCCTACCCAATGAAAAGGGGTCTGTGAAGGAATAGTACAACGCAACATCGCATTTGACTTCCATAAATATTAAAAAGGCTCAAATAAAGCTGATTATTTTTAAAGTGAAGACTTCTATTTCATTTTTTTTATTCTGAGTTGCTTAATTGAAATTTCTTTTATTGAATCGCTTACTACCAAAAACACAAAATCGTTCTCAAAAGCCACTATGCTCAAGTGAAACCACACTTTCTCTCCTCATACTATTTTTGTTGCAGATCATGAGTGAGAGCAAGAATGCATTAGATGCACTTGGATGCCCAACGACATTTATCTACATTATTTACACTCAATAAACTAAGACATTATATGTTTAGATCAAGCATTACCCTTCTTTGCATTGATCAAAGAGGTAAATGAGTTGTGAACAAAAACTAATCGGGTGGAAAAGAGCATATGGTAAATGCTTCGCAATGGTCAGGCCGTAGCTTTCCCAGGCTGTGTAATAAATTTATTACTCGAACCACTCATTCATCCAACTTGCACTTTGGATAATGGTGGAAAGTAGGGCAGGAATAATTTTCATGTTCGATGCAGGAAAAAATGGGTGCAGCGAAATGAACTTGGTGTGCAAAATGCACCTGATAAGTACTGGGGATAGGCGAAACGATTGAGATATGCAAAATTTTGCTCAAATTCGAATGCTTATGACTTTTTGAAAAATGCATGAAATTGGATGCATCTGGAAGCATTAGATGGCAAATTTGGTCTAGTTTTATGAATTCACTTGGTCATGCATATTGTCTACTGAACACCGGAGTTGGATGTAGACTTGGATGCAGTTCCGGTTGATATAAGCATGATTGGAAATACAAACGTGAATGATGATGTTTTCCGGAACAAGTTTTAAGGAAATGGCCATATCTCGGAAGATTTCAAACGAATCTTAATGCGTCCATCTGCATTCAATAATCAATTGGATCTAGTTTCGTGGAAAATCCTAACATTCATAGAACGTCACACCGCACTAAAATACAAGCGACAGAAAGAATATGATTTGGACATGAGCTCGAAAAATCCGGAACATTCACCAAAGTGAATTCCTGAAACTAGACCAAATTTGCCATCGAGTGCTTCAAGATGTATCCAATTTCATGCAATTTTCAAAGAGTTAAAAGCATTTGAATTTGAGCAAAATTTTGCCTATCTCAATCATTTCGTCTATCCCCAGTATGTTTCATATAACTACACAGTTTAATCGAATCGTCGTAACAAAATGACCTCTATAATAATAAATACATATATCAAATATACTTAAAATCAAAGTTAGGCATGTCTCTGCTCTTGGAAGTTATTAAAACTACCTAAAACAATAAAACAGTACTTCTCAGCGCAACAAAAACAGTACCTTTCAGTGCTATTTTTCTACTATTGATCCCTTTTCGATCCTTGTTTGGACCCTTGCCTTCGAGTTTTCGTTGGACCCGTTAGCGAAAGCTAGCGGTGGTAATTCTTCTTAGACACCGTCTTGGAACAAAAAAAAAACTCTTAGAAAGTCACGTCTTCTTCCGTTTATTCAATAAACATGGTTGCAGCCACGAACAAAAGGAATGATGAATCTCTGAATTCACATCTTTCCTCCAAAAAAATCAGGATTTTAAACTGTCACTAAACGTAACAACAAATGAAAACAAGGACGTTCCTCCGGGGTGAAATGGTTAATGTTGATAATTGCATCGAAATGAGCAATCAGTTCAATGCTTTAGAAAAATTTTCCGACAACATATCGAAGCAGCCTCTAACCCAGGCTCTTTGATTTAAGTGAGTAAACAAAGAGCGCTTATAGTGCTCAGTTGATCCAAATTTGGAGGATTTAGGTAGGAGATCTTAAACTCTATTAGGGGAATCAAGGTTGAGAACATGAGCATGAGCACATATGACCGCACAATTCGTAGTTGCTACTCCGTGATAGAGTTACTGTACACGTGATGTAGCCTTATGTGCAGGAGCCACAAGATCCAAGATTATCTCTATCGCAACCCTTACAGCGATTTCTCCCGAGACTCCACAAAGTGTTTCCCTGAGATTCCTCCAGGAAGAAGTTTTGCTCGCTACCAAACCGGTTCCGATAGGGCTCTAGAAATACCTGCAGCAATTCGTTCAGGAATGTTTCCAGGAGTTCCTCCAAGCATTATTCCAGGAATTTTAGCAGGGATATTTCTACAGAGATTTCGCCAAGAGTTTCTGAAGGAGTTTCTGTCGGAATGTATCCACTGATTCCTCCACAGATTGCTCATGTAATATGTTGGCTTTGTTCTTAACTTGTCACATTTTTTGTATCATATTCAGTACAATTTGGAGTGTTATTGGATTTTTTGATTAAAGTGACCATTTCCAAAATAGAGTGACCAAAAAAATCGCAATTTGCAAAATTTCATATTTTTTTAAAAATCACTTGACCGATTTTCAATTTTTTTTGGACGAAATGAAAGCTTTTGGACGAAATGAAAGCAAGAAAAATATTAAATATCACAAAAATTGTTATTTTTTACATATAAAATATCAATAATTTCGTTTTTTTCGTGTTTTGAAATAAAATAAAACATACATCGTTGAATTGATAGTAAACGTTAAATTTACTGATCTTTAAAAAAAATGAGAACAGCAATAGCCCCATTGGTCCCGAAGTCTTCAAAACACGAAAAAACGGAAATTATTGATTTTTTTTATGCAAAAAAACACAATTTTTGTGAAATTTTATTTTTTTCTTAAAAAACTAAAATCTTTAGCTTTCATTTCGTACAAGAAAATTAAAAAGTGGTCAAGCGGTAAAAAAATATAATTTAAAAAAAAAATTAAAATTCTGCAAAATCGCCATTTTTGTGGATACCCTATTTTGGAAATGGTCACTCTAATAAAAAAAAAATCCAAAAACACGTGCATTCTGATTTCGGATAAGGAACAAAAAAGCAAAGTTTCACGGAATTCGGTGACCCACCAGATCGGTTTTTCATGGAATGGCTGTATTGCTATATATATGACATTGCATCTGTGAGTTGGTTGTAAATAACATCTAAAGTTAGCAACAGTCACAAAATTTGCAATATTTTATTATGTTGTGATATGTCTGAAGCACGTTCTGTAATAACTTTGTAATAGTTTAATAGGAATCGTTATATTCTATATTTATTTGGTGTATATTTTGTTAGAATTTTTGATATTTCAACTACTAACGGTATATGTTTTAAAACAACTGGTGATATAACAAAATCATATCAGAGCAACACATTCTGTTATAATCTTGTTTCTTCTATCTGGTCGGGGACTCCTCGAAAAACTACTCCGTGAATATCTCTACAGGGATTTATACAGAGATGTCTTTAAGGCTTTCTCCAAGTTACAGTACGACGATTTCTTGAAGGATTACTCCAGATAATTCTTCAGTTATTTCTCCAGAATTTCCTCAGGTAGTCCCTTCAAGATTCTTTCAGGTAATTTTCTTCGGAATCGCTTTAGAAATTCTCCCGGCGAAATTCATTTAGGGATTTTACAATAAATAGCTTCATGAATTCCTATAGAGTCTCCTCAAGAGTATCCTTTAGGAATTCCCTCAGACATGCATCCAGGAAAATCCCTACATGAATTATACGGTGGTAGGTCATTTGGCATAATGGTTACTTGGCATAAAGTCGTTTGGCATAATGAGTCTGAAACCAAGAATTTCTCAAGATGACATTCGTTTTTACGTTTCTATTGAATCTTTCTGATGACATCAGGCTTGTTGTGGAGTCAATTGATACAAAAATCACATTATTCTAAAATCATATGCTATTGAATAAACTGAAGCATATTAGGAAAGTTATTGCCAATAGTATTTTATTATTTATCAACATTGATCTGCTCAAGTTATATGCGAAACGAGAAATCGATTACTGAAGTTACTTTGATGGGTTCTGCTACTTTTCCCCGAATGTCGTAACCCCTATCGCCAGTTCGCCGAATACCAGTTCTCTGAATGTACTGCTTCCCCGCAAAGTTTGTGGCACTCATAATTGTCATAACATTATACACTTTTTATTTAATTGGCGGTTCTGAAGCCAATGCAGACTGTTATAGCACGACTTTTCGGAGAAACGGGTCATTCTGGGAAATGGCATTCGGGGAAATTGGTATTCAGAGAACCGACATTCGGGGAAAAGTAGCACAATCACTTCGATGTTTCTGAACGCAAATTTTGATGTCTTTTCGTTTTATTATGTATTTGGTTTTATTAATAAAATTATTATAATAATTTTTGGCGTTCAATCTTCTATTGGTTTAATAATAAATTTTGCCGTTTTTTGAAAATAGGTGTGCTCTATGTTTATAATGTTTTAAATTTCATTATTTAGTTAAGCTTAATGTTAACCATTTTAATATTATGCTATTTTATCAATTCTTGCAAGACGTGCTATTAAAATGATAACTTCTATAGAACCTGCCAAATTCAAAATATTTTTTTGCAAACACAAGATCTCCTTTCGAGATATACTGAAAAAAAAATTATTCCAATCACAAATTTTCCCTTCTTTTGATAATAGATTTTGATTAATTTTTGATGTACACTTTCAAAATAAAAATTTATATAAAATCGTTCAAAAGTTTTGTCACAATTTTTTTTTTCAAATATGTGTTGTTCATTTGAGTTATGTTTTGAGAAGATATTTTGCGTTAGAGCCTTAAACATGTTAAACGAAACATAACACTGCGGAACACGATTTTGTCTCAAGCATCAAAATACCGTTATTTACTCAATTAAGGGCTGTTAAATCCATTGCCATTTAAAGAAATGTCATAGCACGTCTGGTTTTTGAGATATTGGCTGTTGAAAATGCTAAATTTGACTATTTCAGCCAACTTGCATGCAAGTTTTCCAGTTTGTATGGCAATTTGTTTGCTTAATTTGCTTCAGAACTCAAACTTCATGTGTATAACAATAGTTACCATCAATGTTCATAATACTTCCGATGCTCAAAACTTATTGTTTGTTGGTTTAGAAAACTTTTTTTTTGCCATATAAGTGAAATGAAGAAATTCGTATGAAGACTGCAAGCATGTTGAAAAAATCGATTTAACCTCAATTTAATCGTGCAATTTCGATCAAATTATATCTGAAATGCAAGTTAATGTCCTATTTTGCATGCTTGGTAGATTAGATCATAATATTTTTTGATAAATCATTGTTTAAATTTTATGTAAACATCAATGAAACCAGTGTTTTATACAACTTTGGCGACCTGTAGCTTAAAATTGTGACGTGCTGGAACATTTCTGAGAACGGCATCAGATTCAGCAACCCTAAATCTATTAGAGACACATAATTTGATTCTTGAGACACGCAAAAATGTTATTTTTGTTACGCTGTGTTATCTGATCTCGTATATATATAGTTACTTTCATAAAGTGTTACTTATAAACTGCAACAGAACTTGATCAGCAGCGAAATATTCTATGAGCATTCCTTTTTTTAATAACTGCAAATTTTCTTTGCCAATTTACTATTTTAAAATATGTATATCGTAACAAGCTCAACGCTTAGGCCTTGGAAATTTGACGTCTTCAGCAATTATTTTCAGCACAAAATAATGATCAACTTTGCCGAAGAAACCATACACCTAAACTGTCATTTGACGGAAATGGCATTTCAGTCATTTATGCGAATAACACTAAAAAATATGACTTTATCTCAAAACATCGGCCTCATTGAAACGATTATTTTCGCTGAAGACACCAAACGTCTATCTCTTCATTCCGAACAACTATAGGTTGCTTCCGGTTTTTTTTTCAATTCTGCCCCAGTGTGCGCCAGTTGCTTCTGAAACAGATTCCAGGTTCCCTTGTACCCTGAATGGCCACACTCATAAAAAAAAATCCATTCTAGAGTTAAATACAGCTCTGTCGTCGTAAAATTTGAGCTTCTTAGTCGTCCCTTTTTGAGGGGGGCGTTGCTATAGCCCAAAGGGCGCTTCTATTCCCAGGCGCTAATGATGTCGTCTCATAAGAAATATCACAGACATTTTAATTTATAGGGATCAACTGTGATGAAGGTTATGTTACAATGGGTTTTCGACTTTCAGTCTATATAGAGCATAAACGGAAATCCGAAAACTCTTAGCAACATTTTAATATATTAAAATTACAAATATCACAAACACTTTAATATACATTCCTAACTAACGAAAACCAATATGCATTTGCACGTATTTAGTTTGTGTTCCATTTCTATTAAAATATGACATGAAGAGATCAAGTACATGGGCTTGAACATTATTTAGTTGAAAAATTTGCTAATGTAAAAAGTGAATGTTATGTTGTCCTTGTATCAATTGAAACTACCTTAACAATGCCTACTGTATATGCTATGTGACGATTTCCTAGAGTCATACACCTAATAATTTTACGATTCCTTTGAATAGGAATCCATGAAATAAACTCTGTCTTGTAAAACCTATCACTCCGTGTAAAACGGATCATCTAGTGCCAATCATAAAACCGCATAGAACCGTTTATTTGTAAACGTTTTTGTGTCTCCCTCAATTTTCAATTTTTTTCTCATGTTCAGCATTTCGCTTTTAAAACAATATATTGTTATAGCATTTCGCTTTTTAAACAAAATTGTGAAAAAATTAAGCAAATTGATGCAACAGTTTTCGAGTAACGACAATTTATGTTTCTGGTACTATTCTGCCCGTATAAAGCTTTTTCAAAAAAGCATATTATTGACAATACAACTGAATTGTATGATTTTTTTATTACTTGATATTGCATTTCTTTTTGTTTGATAAATTCACTTAGAACAAAATGGCATTGTATAAAAAATGATGTTTGCATTTAATAAGAAAATTGTTCATTCGGTATATATTGTTGTACAGTTTTTTCTATGCTTTTTGATGCTGATCTCAGAATTCAGGTGAATCACGTTTTCCTGATAAAATTCAAGACATGGTCAAATTAGTCAAGGACATTTATACAAATGTCAAGATGTCCCTCAGGGCATTAAGATGCAACTGATTTACATGGCATGACAATAACTCTAGGGCGTTGATAATGCTTGGAACATTCAAGTGATGTGGGGCGTAAAGATGCACTTGGTCTACATAAGATGAGGTCAAGTTACTTCAAGGCGTTGATAAAGCTTAAACTTTTAATTGATGTCATACAGGGCGTTAGAATGCCACGGATCTATATGGAAAAATTACTCCAGGGCGTTGATACTGCTTGGGGTTTCGATTTTGATCTACATGGAATAAGGTCAAATTACTCTAGGGCGTTGATAAAGCCTGGAATTTTCAATTGATGTTCTATAGGCCAATTGATATGACGAAATGAGTCTAGGGCGTTGATACAGCTCGTAAATTTCGATTGATTTTCTACAGGGCGGTAATATGCCCTTGGTATATATGAAATTCTATGCAAATAGGTTTAAATAACTCCAGAGCGTTAGTAGGTACAGGTTGGAAATTTTGATTGATATCTTATGGAGTGTTGCTTTCGGACATTATTTTTTATGTCTTTGGGTGAAAAATTCTAAAAAAAATCT
The DNA here is from genome assembly GCF_002204515.2 of Aedes aegypti. NCBI lineage: Eukaryota > Metazoa > Arthropoda > Insecta > Diptera > Culicidae > Aedes > Aedes aegypti. The sequence continues at coordinate 132,337,779 of NC_035108.1, forward strand.
GGGAAAAGCTTCTTAGTCGTCGACTAAGCGCGACTAAGCGCGACTAAGCAGGACGACAGGGCTGGTTAAATATCTTTCATATAAAGCTAAAAGAACAAAAATCAGTTAAAAAATTGATTTTTGAGAGCGTTTCAAAGTCATGGGTCATTTTTGTCCCTTAATGCATAATGTGTAACTTTTTCTTAATGCATTACGAAGGTTAAGCGGGGAAAATGCGTATATTTTATATAAAAAAATCTAGCAAGATTTATTCAAGCCAGCAGTTTCTTCAGCAAAAAGTTGCGCAATCAAAAGTTCTAAAAGAGATTGAAACAAAGTTTTTGGGAGAAATTGTCGTAAAAAAAGTTATCGAGAAAAAACTGATTTTTCAGGCTCACCCTAACTTATTTGTTTAAAAAAAAAATCAGAACTCACGAATCATAAGTGTTAGAAATCTGGGTTCTTCGGCAAAGTTGCTCCTAATCGATTGTTCTAAAACATTGTAGAACACTGTAAGAGCCTAAATGCGTCAGCAAAAATGTATGTATTCTGATCTCTTAAACCATGAGCAAAATTATTTCTAGTAGAATCTATCTATAGGGAAAGTGTACCAGTTATTGCTATAGTGGTTCCATATTTGGACATATATCGAATTTCGATACCCTTCACATTTTTAATCTTTTTGAATGATTTAACATCAAGATATAACCTGTATCTTACTGCCAAAACGCGCAAAACTTTTTGAAACGTAAAAACAATCAAATTATCACGTATGGCGAAATAGGGAACCACTTTGGCCATAACTGGTACACCTACCCTACATTGCAAATTATCTAAAGATTAATAGCACTTACTCAATATTCATATATTAAGGAATTACTTGTTTTGAATTATACATAAGTATTTGCACTAAATCTACACAACCAACAGCTCATTTGCGTTATCCAGGTTTCTTTTTCTTCTGAGAACTCGCCAATTCAGTCTCCTAGATGTATTATGTATTGCCATCATTGCGATGCATCTTCTGCTGCATCGTTTGCTCCAAATTTAGAACCGATGCTTCAACGGAGTTTCTATTTGATTTGCCAACTCTTTCGAACTCGAGCATTAAAATTCTATCGGCATCATTTCGACTGTATAGACGCGGCAGCACTCAAAAGGAATTTCAAATCGAACTGTTCAAACTTTTCCCAGCGCTTCGTTTGGATTTGATTAGCTTTTTCGGGCCGGAAGTCGAACTGAACTGTTTGTATGCATCGATTTCGGTTGACACAATCAACGTTTTTTAATGGATCACGTGTTTCCGTACTGCCGTAAATTAGCAGGCTGTTAATATTAATGATATCATTTCCAATTCGCAGCCATACGGTTCTTAAAATGAGCACAATAACGTGATTGGCTTAGTTGCTAGCACCGCTGGAAGGGAAATCGATTTTCCTCACTTTAGCTTATGGAATTAAGAGACGATGAAGGCCGACCTGCTTCAATGAAGAATATGTCAGAGAGGGGGTAGGATCTAGTCATCATAAAGTAATTAGGTTAAACGAATTGATAGTTGCTAAATTACATTTCCATAATGTGTACCGCCACATTTAAATTTATCTGTGGTTTCAGAATGCTGCTGAATAATTTGTCCATATTTAATGAGAAACTATCAATGAATTGAGTATATGGGGAGTCGCAAGCGTAATTTATTTAAAACGTTCAATGTGGTTTGATGGTTCATAAGCCTAAATAATTGACGTAATTAAAAAGCCACTCAGATCATAAACCATCATTTTCGTGCATTGTCCGGATTAACCCTGTTTTGCATTCTGACAATGGGACGAATATGTACAAGTATGGATATCATGTTTAATGTGGATGTGCCATTTACAAAGCGACCAGCATAAATTGAATGAAACATACAATAACGGAGATTCACTGCAAGCAGACTGCAATTACTACCCTATTCATTACGATGAAGGATACACCATAGAAGTCCCAAAGTAGTGCAGCAGGAGAAGTATAAAAGGCAGCTTACAATCAATACGGGGTACCTACGGTGAATGGTGTACTATAGTTGCTGACCTCGCGTGTTTGGCCTCGTGCACGCTGATGATGATGGAGGCAGAGGTGAGCTATGAATAACCTGGGAAAATCGATAATCCTTTGGCAGTTTACGCTGGATGGAAATGGAGCAGCAATCGTTATTCTTTAATTGTTCATAGGTCTGATCCCACGAGGACTACGTGGATTGCTACAAGTACTGATGTAACTATTTTGTAGGTATGTTTTATTTTTGCATTGAGCTCGTTTGTTTGTAGAGCTTTTAGCGAATGTGTTGAATAAGTTGAACTTAATTTGCTCTTTTGACATGTGTTGTGTAGGATTGGTAATGAGCACTTGGGTAAAACATTTAAGGGGCCCAGGGTTTAAATTCATATACCCAGCAATATCAAAACAGCACCACACTAATGTTGTACTGCTACATAAAAAAACTATTCATCATATTATTTTGATTTCTGCTGTGAAAAAATTACATTTGTTTTTTTGATAATGTTAAGTTGCAGCGTCCATTGAATTGAACTTGAAAACTAAAAAATAGCTTCAACTGAGATACAATTTAAAATTTAGATTTGTGCTATCACTTTGGCCAAATATATTACTTTTTTATATTTGTTGCAAGTATCTATGGAAGGATATTGCACCAACTGTTAAATGGTTGGCTGAAATAGTGCAAATTTTATTATGGAAAATATTCCTTGTTCTCATAAAACCAATTGTTTTTTTTTCGCGTTTAAAGAGCCAACGTTCAGAGATCGGTAGCGGAAATGGGGAAAATCCAACAAAGATAGATGGACTTATCGGCTTATATGAAATGGGTCAGATTGTGTATAACAGAAATCATAAGGCTCTCGTCTCGGATCTTTCTCTTTCTAGCAAAAAGATGGTTGCTAAAGGCAATACCTGCATAGATTCGGGCACTCAGAATCCCCTACGTGCCCCAATTGTGCCGGTGTGGAGGAAACAGCAGAGCATGTCCTGTTCTAGTGCCTGCGTTTTATTGTTGTGAGATATCGCATGCTCGCTGCATGCGGAGGGGATACGTTCCCGGACAATCTAATCTAGAGAATGTATGCGGATGCCGAGTGCTGGAATGCCAGTAACTGCAGCATCATTTAAGTCATGCTGACTTCCGATCTGGCTCTTAAGCAGACTACACCGAAGGGTTCCACCAGTATGCAGAACGCCGCTGATTCCTTGGCTCCAATTTTCTTAGCATAGTTGCGTCACACGTTCTCGCCATATCCATATTTGGAGTGTCGCTTACTGATCGGAATGCTTCGACGAAAAGATCCATGTCGAAATGCTTCGTCTTCCACATACGTTCTCCATTCCTCCTCTACCATACTGCACAACTTCCCTTGCCAACGTAGTAGTGGATCGCTTGATAGTCACTGTAGGTGTATTCTTCGCTAACTTTCCAGTTCATATTGGTAATCAGCGACAGGTTGCAGAAGGTCACATCGATGATGGATTCTCTACCGTCTTTGCGAAATGTTCTAGCGAGACTGTCGTCATAGCCTTACATCGAGTTCCGATAAAGGTTCCAACAAACTGCATCCTCTTGCGTTGGTCAGTCTGCTGGACCACTCTACGGCCCAAGCATTGTAGTCTTTTCCTATGCAGTGTTTTGGACCTGTCCGGGCCTCAACAGTTGATTGCCCGGTGGCCAAAATCCATGCATCTGAAGCATCTCTACACTCACTCTCTATTTGCATTTCCCCAAACGTTTTCCTCAGCCGGATAGACTGCGGTGCTTCTTCCAAGTTGCTTTGAGAGAACAGTGCACCTCTCGCGTCGTTCTCTGTTGTGATCTCGTGCAGTTCTCTACATTTGACCACTGACTCCTGGGATAAGGCTCTTACTTTGCCTTGATGCCCAGCGACTGTGCTACGAGCTCCCGGTAGGCCGTAATCTTGATCGATGGATCTTTTTTGAGTTCAAAGAGCATGTCTCCTTTCTGGGTGCACCTGGTCCTCACCCCGTTTTCACCCAGCTCCTTTAGCTCTGGATCATTTCTAACTCTCATGAGAATCGCCGCGTAGGTTGTCTTGTCAGTAGCCTCAATGACAACACCATCACCCTTGAACCTCTCACGAGGTGACCGTCGCTTTTCTCTCTGCTTCGGTTCCTTTCTTTTTCTATTTCTCTCCTTCCGGTGCGTCATTCACTGCCGTTGTTCTGCTCGCTGGTGCACTCATTGTCGTTTCTCTGCTTTTTGGGATCTTCCTGTTCTTCTGGTGTATCCCTCGTCCATTTCTCCGAGCGGGTGGTTGGATTGCTCCTAGGTGTCCTCTCTTGGGGTTTTCGAACGCCGAGTGCTTAGGACGATCTTCAGCGGCGTGCAGGAGAACGGCGTGTGGCGGCGAAGGATGAACCACGAGCTCGCTCAACTCTACGGCGAACCCAGTATCGTGAAGGTAGTTAAAGCTGGAAGGATACACTGGGCAGGGCATGTTGCAAGAATGCCGGACAACAACCCTGTAAAGATGTGTTCGCTACGAATCCGGTCGGAACAAGAAGGCGTGGGGCGCAGCGAGCTAGGTGGATTGACCAGGTGCACCAGGGCCTGGAGAGCGTGGATCACAGTCGAGGATGGAGAGAAGCGGCCATGAACCGAGTGAATTGGCGAAATATTGTTGGCGAGGCTTTATCAAGATAATTGATGTAAAGCCAAATAAGTAAGTAAGTGTCTCCTGTGAGTCGGCTGTTGCATTCACCGTGATCAATGCCTTCTCGTGACCAGCTGCTTGATCCTGAGGTGGATATTGTTTTTTGTCTTGAGTCCGTTGACCATCTACTTCCGACAACTCTGACTTCTCATGTTGCCGGTCATCTTAAACAGTGCTACTCCCCGACTTTGGTGTGAACACTTGACTCAGAAAGCCTGCATTCCCTGTGGCTCACTCGGTGCGCTGCATTTGCTAGTGCTGGCTGCTATCGTCTGTGGTTTCACTGGCGATCTCTGTATCTTCCCGCTCCTTGCGAAAACTATCGCGTCTTCGTTTCCTGCACCAGATTCTCCATCAAAATCGTTTATTTGCTCCCCTCCTTCGGGCCGCTATCTCCGCTCGTTGTACATACATAGTCGCCTTTCGTGATCTCGTCGCCTGATCGTGGTTGTTGTCTATGCAAGCAGGGAGTCCATGCTAGGGTTGACACAATCCTTCATGGGGGTTGTGTTCAAAGCCGGATCGGTGTAAGTCAGGAATGTTACATCTGAGCCTACTATAGTAGGCTCAGATGTAACATTCCTAGCAACAGAAGCATGCTTCTCATCTTTGTGTTCTTAAGAGCACTTCCACGGTTATTAACTGAGTGTTTTCTTTGCCAAAGTTGCCATTTTCGCATTCGTATATCGTGTGGCAAGTACGATGATACTTTTTGCCCAGGGAAGTCAAGTAAATTTCAATTTCCTTCGAAAAGATCCTGGACCGACCGGGAATAGAATCAAGACACCTTCAGCATGGCTTTGCTTTGTAGCCGCGGACTCTTACCACTCGGCTAAGGAAGGCTCATAAAGCTTTGAAAGCTACTGAGGTCATATTCGGCCATAATATGCGTTGTATTGGAGTGCTTCTAATTGCAAGATGAAGTTCCAGACAATTAGGCCGAGTAAAACCTCCCTTGCCAAAGTAAATCATGCAAGTGCCCAAGTAGCTCTGCTCCCTACGTGGTTTAGTGACAACTACATATTAGCAACTTAAAGTTGCTTATTTATCTACTGAGTACAGCAAATGATCTTTAAAGCTATTTTGTTTTTTATTATATTCTCAGTTTCGATACAAAAAGTGATCCACAAAACAATATAGTAAACTTTCTTGACAAATAAGTAGTTTAGCCATCACCATCAACTAGGTGTTAAAAGGATGCCTAATCAGCAACATTAGGCAACAGGTAACATACAGGGGATAGGCAAAATGATTGAGATAGGCAAAAGTTTGTCCAAATTCAAATGCTTATAACTTTATGAAAAATGAATGAAATTGGATGCATTTGGAAGCAGTCGACAGCAAATTTGGTCCAGTTTTAGGAACTTCCTTGGCCATGCATATTGGCCACTGGACACCGGAGATGTTCCGGATTTTCTGAGGTCATGTCCAAATGTCATTTTTTCTGTCGCTTGTATTTTTGTGCGGTGTAAAGTTAGATAGATGTTTGCAATTTTCCTAGAAACTAGAACTAATAGGAAGTTGAATGCCACCGGACGCATTAAGACTGGTTGGAAATCTTCAGAAATATGACCATTTCCGTAAAACTGGTTCCGGAAAGCATGGTCAGTCATGTTTGTATTTCCAATCATGTAAATATTATCCGGAGCTATATCCAAGCGGACAGCAACCTTAAAAATGATGTTTCCTGCAGCGTATTCAGAACCATAAGATGCACAGACCACTCTATAGAAGGTTCCAGGTGCCCTAGGGGAAGTGGTCAATTAGGAACATATCTGGAACCATATCAATATGGGCATCAAACTTCATGATTTTCAAAGGTTATGCTTTCCGAAGCATTTCCAGCACCACCGGCTGCCATGACCACTTTATAGTATATTCCAGGTGCCCCGGGGATGTGGCCAATTCAAAACATGTCCGAAAACACATCAATATGGGTAAAAACATCAAGATTTTTGAAGGTGATGCTAATAGAAGTATTTACAGCGCAACTTATTTATATGACCACTGTATAGTAGGTTCTATGGGCCCTGGGGGATGAGGTCATGTTTCGAGTTGGCCACATCTCTAGGAGCCCCTGGAATATACTATAGAGTGATTATTATATCTTGTGGTTCTGAAAATGCTCGCCATTTTCCAAGTCACATGGATCTTACTGTTTATGGTAGAATGTGATTCTAAACAGATGACATGTTCCGAATTGACCACATCCCCCGGGGCACCTGGAACCTACTATAAAGTGGTTATGGCAGCCGGTGATGCTGGAAATGCTTCGGAAAGCATAACCTTTGAAAATAATGAAGTTTAATGCCCATATTGATATGGTTCCGGATATGTTCCAAATTGACCACTTCCCTCAGGGCACATGGAACGTTCTATAGAGTGGTCTGTGCATCTAATTGTTCTGAATACGCTGCAGGAAACATAATTTTTAAGGTTGGTGTCCGCTTGGATATAGCTCCGGATAATATTTACATGATTGGAAATACAAACATGACTGACCATGCTTTCCGGAACCAGTTTTACGGAAATGGTCATATTTCTGAAGATTTCCAACCAATCTTAATGCGTCCGGTGGCATTCAACTTCCTATTAGTTCTAGTTTCTAGGAAAATTGCAAACATCTATCTAACTTTACACCACACAAAAATACAAGCGACAGAAAAAATGACATTTGGACATGACCTCAGAAAATCCGGAACATCTCCGGTGTCCAGTGGCCAATATGCATGGCCAAGGAAGTTTCTAAAACTGGACCAAATTTGCCGTCGACTGCTTCCAGATGCATCCAATTTCATCCATTTTTCATAAAGTTATAAGCATTTGAATTTGGGCAAAATTTTGCCTATCTCAATCATTTTGCCTATTCCCTGTATTGTTCACTAAGTTTGGAAATAAATACAAAGGATTGCTTTCAATCGCTACTTATTGACCACAGATATGTTTGTCCATTTCATCTTTTTAGCCATTCGACCTTTTGTCAATTTGTCCTTTTGTCTATTCTGCTTTTTGTCCATTCGACCTTTGTCCTACAACGGTTTATGTCATAGATACTCTTACGACCTTTTGTCATAGATGCTGTGTATTGGCCCCTACCCGAAGAAATACCCTAAGGTGGTTCCGGGAAGATAAGGATTTGATGCCAAGATCGATGGTGCAGCATCCCCACATTCTCTGAGTTACCTTTTAACGGGTCTGATTGCAGGTTTCCCTATAGCAAAAAATGGCAAAGAAAAAACTCAGTTATTAACTGTATAATATATTTACTATATCTTTCAAAAATGTTATGAATACCAGTTCCAAACGCTTTATTATTTGAGAATCTGTTCTTCTTCTTTCTGGCGTTACGTCCCAACTGGGACAAAGCCTGCTTCTCAGATTAGTGTTCTTATGAGCACTTCCACAGTTATTAACTGAGAGCTTTCTTTGCCGATTGACCATTTTTGCATGTGTATATCGTGCGGCAGGTACGAAGATACTCTATGCCCTGGGAATCGAGAAAATTTCCAACCCGAAAAGATCCTCGACCAGCGGGATTCGAACCCACGACCCTCAACATGGTCATGCTGAATAGCTGCGCGTTTACCGCTACGGCTGGGCCTCTGAGAATCTGTATAGATGCTGAATAAATTAATGAATTATATACATAGATGGGGACGGACCTGGTGTAGTGGTTAGAACACACGCCTCTCACACCGAGGACCTGGAATCGAGTCCCATCCCCTACACTGTCACCTATGACGTGAAAAGTTAAAGTGACGACTTCCTTCGGAAGGGAAGTAAAGCCGTTGGTGTCGAGATGAACTAGCCCAGGGCAAAAAATCTCGTTAATAAAGTAAAAAAAAAAGTGTTCGTACAACATGTTCCAAGGCCATAAATTTTCACAAGTGTAATGTAGAAGATACATTATATACTGAATTGAAATGAATTTATTGTAATAACCAGACATCTGCAAAGCTGCGTTGTATAAAGCTGACTTTCCATTCAGAAATTCCATAAAACTGCTTGCAAGCGCCACTAAGCCAACAAGTCAGTTTCATGCGAAACGATCTTCAATGTTCTTTGATTTCAGTTCCACTGGAGCCCACAAAAAATACCTTTGAATCTAAAGGAACATTCCAATGCTGTTTGATGTCCCACAAAAAGTAACAAAAAAAATAATAAAATGATAAAAAATCTCATTTCTCCCATGACTGATACTGGCAAGCACCCGCACCTCGTTTCGTTTATCCTCCACGAATCCACGAGGTAATCGATATCAGTCGTTGTATCGGTATCCTTACCGTTAAAAGCTAGCCAAATTAACAAGCGTTTAAAGAAGAGAACTGCTCTGTATTCTTTCAAAAAGAGGCTTATAAAATAATTAAACGAAAACGATACTTTGATAACTTTTAGCAAAGAAAAAATTAAACTAACGCTTTAAAATATAGTATCTTGCGGTAAATTGAAAGAAATAAGCAATGTTTATTTGGAAAACTGCTATAAAATATCAACTCAAACTTTTTGGCTAAAAATATATTCGTAATGGTAGGATATTTTTTGCATGTGTATAAGTATTTATTGCTTATTTCAAATTATTTTATTGGCTGTTTTGGTTAAACCTGTTACGGTTATGCTATTCCTAGGGCATGACAATTTTTTCCCCTGTAAAAAAGCCATGCATGCGTTTTCGCTTCAGTTCATCCTCAACCGCTATAGGTTGGTATGTGAAACGGCTCGCCGGGTAAAGATGGGAGGATTTCGGTTGGAAAGCTCTGCATCAGTAACACTCAGTCTATCCATTTCCCCCAACCAACTTCTTCCCTACAGTAGTGAAACGACAAATATAAAAGCACCATTCAAAGGGGGGCAAGAAATTTCATGCTTCATGTGAAATACGATGCGCCAATCGATCAAAATGTTTTGATAGGTTAAACATATCAGCAAAACAATGTAAATGCATGAGATGGTTTACCATTTTTACACGTGGCTATCTACTTGTTTGGCCAAAAAGTCAGGGTCGTTATGGCCAAGGAAGGTCGGAGTTTAGTGTAATGCAATAGCAAAAATATAAATTGTGAGTCACACAAAAAGTGGTGAGCTAACAAGGGTGATGCTATATAAGTGGGTTGATTCTAACAAAGGTTTGATACCAGTATAGATAACTCACAGCAATGCATTTTTTTTTTGCAATATACTCGTAAATCCGATCCAAATCGGCTTGCTTCCTGCATCGAATTGTGCTCTGGCATGAGTTGCGTAATGTTTCGTGATAAAGTAGTACTTGAATAAATTTCAAAAAAGATTTAGGGTAGATGTACCAATAGTGGAGGTACTAAGCACGATTGAACTTCATTTAACCACCTTAATTCAAGTAGCACAATTAATGCACATGTTGATGTTGGAACGGGAAGTAACGACCATTGACTTAATGAGAAAAATGATTTCATCGCAGTAATCCACGGCATGTCAGTGAAAAATAATACCTCCACTATTGGTACGCTGTTCCTTTAGTTGCGGTATTTTTTTAATTTGTGTTCCTATAGTTGTGGTATCCGTTGTTTTCTTATGGGATCCTCCACTATAGGAACACTTTACCGCAACTATTGGTACAAGCAAGAACAGTTTTAGCAAATTTAGTAATTTTTCATCAGTTTTCAAGCAATTTGGACGCTCTTTTCAACTATTCCGTGTATAAACAAGCCAATACGTCGATTGGCAGTGTCGGTTCTGTGGCTAATGGAATAAAATCAGTGAAAACGGCACTACCGCAACTATAGGAACACCCACAACTAAGGGAACACTTACCCTAATAGTGCAGTTTCTCATCGTAATAGGCTATTTTACAAAACGCCAATCTGGCATGGCCTACTTTCCTGCATTGATTTACGCAGTATCATAATAGTCATTATGCATCTGAAATCAGTCAGTAGTTACAATGATATCTTATACACTCAAGTTGATTTCTACGAAATTGCATTAAATGTTGTACACAACTCGTTGCATAACTATTCTTACAGCACTACCCATTACTGCATATTTGTCACGTTCGACATTTTTGACAATTTCGTGTTAAGGTGAAGATGAATCGAAGCCAAACCTCAAATTTTCGAGAGCACAAATCTGGAGAACCAAACATCCGTTCAAGCTGAAAACCTAATCGATTGGTCACCTCCAGCTAGTAACCAATTGATTAAGTTTTCAGCTTGAACGGATGTTTGGTTCTCCAGATTTGTGCTCTTGAAAATTTGAGGTTTGGCTTCGATTTATCTTCACCTTAATACCGTGGAGAGTCCTCAAATGATAAATACTGTCGATCAACTTAGTCAAATAAGGTACACCGGGGCAAGTTGAAACGGGTAGGGCAAGATGAAATGCAAAGTTCTGAAAATGATGCCATAAATTTTAGCATTTTTTTTCCCTAGAAGATTATTTGATCTTTCAACTCATTGTTTCTGGAATTGAATTTCTGGTCACTATTCAATTTCACTACGATATCTTGCCATTTCAACTTGCCCCGGGGTACCTTATGTGAGATTATTCTAGAAAATTTGAAAAAAAACAAGTTGTTTTGTCACATTGGTAACAGTCACATTGAGATTATACATGGGCCTCGTAATGTAGTAGAAACGGAATTAATATCAGATTTTTTTTTTCACTTTTATCCCAGTATGCGACATGAGTTATACAAAATTTCACATTTGAGTTCTAGGTAATTTTTAGAAACTTTAGTGTCCTCACATACTACCATTAAATGCACACTTGGTATTCCATTTATCCAATGTCTACTTTTATCGAATGTTACAAATATGCAGTTATGGGCAGAGCACTCGTCGAAAATACCCAACTCGGAAAGGCTCGTTTGCTAAATGGAAGACTCGTGCTGCGAACTGCTGGGAAAGTCTTCGATAGATTCCTAGGTGAACCCGTCAAAGAGTCTGAAAAAATCTGTAGCGAATTTTCTGTATATTCTACCCTGCTCAAAAAGCGAAAAGGATCAAATTTGGTGAGACCTAATATGTGGGCGTTCCCTGTTCATTTCAATTCATAGTTTTATGTATTATTATTTTAATCCATTAACTCCCAAATTATTCCATATTCGTAGTACTCACCTGATTATTTCTGAAGTATCGTAACATATGTACAAGAGTGGTTCAAAAAATCGTTTTTGCTCATTAAGTAAGAATTCTGGAATTCCCCACAGAAACCCAAGGAATTACATTGCAATGGAATCCAAAGATCCACACTGAAATAACAAAGTCCAAACTGGAATCCCAAGATCCACACTGGAATCACAGTATCAACACTGAAATCTTAGGATCCACATAAAATTCCGGAATTCACACTGGAAACCATTGATTTACAATGGAATCTCAGAATTTAAAGTGGAATCCAGTCAGCGTGAATGTTCGCTAAAAACACAGAATCCACACGAAAAAACATCCAAACCCACCCTAGAATTCCACACTGAAATACCAGGATCCTAGAATGCGCACTGGATTCCTAGGAGTAAAACTGCAGTCACAGGATCCTTTCTGGAGTCCCATTATTCACATTTGAGCTCCAGTATCCACACTGGAGTCCCGGGATCCACAATGGATTACTAGGATTCACACTGTAATCCCAGAATCCACACTGTAATTTCAGAACCTACACTGGAATCCTAGGATTTATATTGAGATCCGATAATCCACACTGAAAATTCGAAATTCTCACTAGTATGCCAATATCCACACTGAAATCCTAGAATCCCATGTTCCATTCTCAGGATCCATAATGAAATCAGAAGATTCACACTGGAATTCCAAGATCAATACTTGAATCTCAAGGTACACACTGGGGTCCCAGGATCCACAGTGGAGTCCAAGGATCCACAATATGTTTCCAGGACTCACACTGGATACCTAGGATCTATAGTGGAATTCATGGATCCACACAACAATCTCATGAACTACGCTACATTCTTAAAATTAACACTGAAATACCATGATTCATACTGTTACATCATGATCCACACTGCAACCCCAGAATACACACTGGAAAACCAGAAGTCACACTAGAATCCCAGAATCCACAATGGCTTCCTATGTTCTATTTTAAAATTGTAGAATCCACACTGCAATCCTAAGATCTGCACTTAAATATCAGAATGCACACAGAATCCCCTCTGGAATCCCAGAATCCACGTTGGTATCCCAATATGCACACTGAAATCCCAGAATCTACACTAGAATATCGGGATTTGCACTGGAACACGAGGATCCACAATGCAATCTCAGAATCCATACTGAAATCCTAGGACCTACGTATTCATCGAAGACCTGAGGCCCGAAAGTAACACTCTGGACCTAAACGGTGAAGAGCTAGTTGCTGTGATATCGCGAGCGTGTGATGCTTCCATGCCGAGGCCCCTCCTAGAGAGAACAGGCCGCCGGTGTACTGGTGGTGCGATTCAATTACAAATCTTCGAGCAATCTGCCTTCGGGCTAGACGAAGAATGCAACACGCACGCACAGAAGCACAAGGAGAAGAACGTGGTGTAGCATTTAGAGAGGCAATGTTAGCTCTCAAAAAGGAAATCAAGAGTCAAAAACGGGCATGCTTTGATAGTCTATGCCAGAGTATGGGTGATGCCTACAGAGTGGTAATGGCTTAAACCGCCCAAGAGAAGTCACCCGAGTTGCTGCGATCGATAATCGATGTACTCTTCCCACAAGCCCATGGCCCCCAGTGCCGTATGCGGCAGATGAAGGAGAAGAAGTAGCGAGGGTGACGAATGAAGAGTTGGCAGAAGTCGTGAGATCATTCGCGTCAAACAAGGCACTGGGACCCGAATGTTGCCTTAAAAGCGGCAGTGAATGCGGATCTGGACATGTTCAGAACCACGATGCAACGCTATCAAGCAATCTTCCCGGATGTATGGAAGCGACAGAAATTGGTGCTGCTACCAAAGGCGGGGAAAGCACCAGGCGACACGTCGGCGTATAGACCTATCTGTCTACTAGATACGACGGACAAGTTATTATAAAAGTTGATCCTTAACAGGCTAGTACCGTATACGGAAGGTGCAGACGACCTGTCCGACAACCAGTTTGAATTCAGGAAAGGTAAATCTACTCTGGACGCTATCCAGTCGGTCTTTCAGACAGCATTAGGTGGCAATCAAGCATAAAAGGAGCGGCATCCGTTACTGCGCGGTTGTCACTCTGGATGTGTAGAATGCATTCAACAGCTCAAGCTGGGTAGCGCTAGCCCACACACTTTCGCCTCAAGGTACCGAGGCAGTAGTGTAAGCTTCTAGAATGTTATTTTGCTGGAATGCCGTGAAAAATGTACCGCGATCTGTCAAACTTGGGTACCTTTTGCACTACCTAGGGACCAAATGCAGTGCTAGAAGTGGTACCCAATCTAAGCCCGAGTGGGGCGGACCTGGTTCTACTGCATGACACAAAAGAGGGGCAGAAATGCGTTCGAATTACCGCGGGAGTACCTCAAGGTTCAATCATCGACCCGATGTTATGGAATGCGATGTACGATGACGTACTGAGGCTGCCCCTTCCGACGGGTGTTAAGATTGTTTGCTTCGCCGACGATATCACCCTAGAGGTCTATGGCGAATCGATGGAGGAAGTAGAATTGACAGCAGTGCACTCTATTTCCATTGTAGCTGGTAACTTTTCTTCCTCCGTGACGTGATATTGATTGATCAGTACTACTTACACTTCGATTGTCAAAAACAGAATAATCGTTTATTCAAGTTCTTGCCTTAAGCTAAAGTTTATGTACTGGAGGTGCCTGAAGTCAATCTGTATAAGTGATCCAGTCAGTGATCGATGCACTGATCGTGAAAGAGACGAAAGAGAGAGCACACAATCGACTCTGACGCGCGATGGGTGGCTTGGAAAAAGCCTGGCTTGGGAATAGCCATAAATTATTAACCCTGTAAAAGGACACTTCCATGGAAAAGTGCTGATGCAATTGAAACGGCCATCGACTCGATGGGTTGCTGACTTATTGCGTCTAGAATTGTGTTTATCGGAATGGAAGGAGGGTTCGATGACATGTGCGGTACACATGTTACACCATAGTTGAGGAATGGATGAAGTCTAGGAAACTAGGACTGGCCCGTCACAAGACTGATGTGGTGGTGGTGGTCAACAACCGCAAGTCTGAGCAACAAGCGCTCATCTCGGTAGATGATTGTATCATAGAGTCCATGCATCCCTTAGGAATCTTGGGGTAATGATCGATGACAAACTCAGCTTCACTAGCCACGTTGAATATGCCTGTAAAAATACGTGTTCGGCTATAGCGGACCTTCGAGGATGATGTCTAATAGCTCTGCTGTAATTTGCAGCAAACGCAAGCTCCTGGCAAGCGTGGCGCTATCCATACTAAGGTATGGAGGACCAATCTGGTCAAGAGCGATTAGAACGAGCAGAAACCTAAAGCGGTTGGAAAGCGCATACATGATCATGTGCTTAAGAGTAGCAAGCGCGTATCAAACGGTATCTAAAGAGGTCGTGTTCATCATAGCCGGGATGACGCCCATCGTGCTCATCATCAAGGAAGATGTTCAATGCTTCAACCAAAGGGGTACCAGAGGAGTGTGCGACACGTGTAAAGAGGAAACGCTCAGAGGTTGGCGGCAGGAATGGGATAACTCCACTAGAGGTAGATGGACCCATCGGCTAATACCAAATGTGTCAGATTGGTATAAGGGAAACCATGGGGAAGTGAACTTCCACCTGACGCAGTTTCTATCAGAACCAGGGATTGAATCCTGAGAAAATTAAGAGAATCTCTCGCGTATCGCTCTCTGTAACTATCATAATCTGCTCCACATTATGAGAGACTGTTTATCGTATACTGCTACAACTTTGATCAGATTGGGAGAATAGTAGTGCATGATAAAACCCCTCTAAACATGCTCCAAACCTGGGGGACACTATTGCCACAAACAAACATACGTCACACTCTCATCATCCATCGACCACCTTTTAAACGGTCGTTTCAAATCTATTGTAGGTGTTCATTCCACCACCCACAGCGCTTGCATAGGTTTTGTTCGCGTTTGACGTTTACACACTACCGCCATCTGTGAGCTCATCGGCGAATCATGCTGATTTTAGCATTGGGCGTACATGATCTCTCGACAATGATTTTTAACGCGATTTACGTCTGTTTGACTATGCTATTGCTATTGGAAGTTTGTAGATTGTTTATCGTGCAAGTAAAGAAAAACACCTACCACAAACGGTAAACAAGCGAGAAAAATGGATTTTATCATCGCTCTCTCTTTGGGACTCTCGTTCGCTGCTTCCATTTATCAGAATTGTTACAACTTGCAATACATTGACAATCGTGGACCGCAACAGATGCGATGATTTTCTTTGCTTGTTTTAATCCTGCTTCATACTCAAATGAGAGCGAATTCAACAATGCCTGGTCAGGACATCGTGGCTATAGGAAATACCTGCATAGATTCGGGCACTCGGAATGTCCTGCGTGCCCCAATTATTCTGATGTGGAGGAGTTGGATGCCCAGATAGAACAATTGCAGATACTTCTATATTTCAATGGGAGGATATCACGGGAAGTAAGGTTTTGATAATTTGAAGGAATTCTTCAAAGTATACGTTTTGTTATCCTTTAGGGTTGATAATATAATAACCGGGACCGGTATTGAACGCATGACCTTCTGCTTAGTAAGCCGAAGCGGTAGCAATTTATAATCAACCACGGCATAGGTTAGCGGGACAAACATTATGTCGCGAGAAATAACAAGACTTCGTTTATGGATTAATGTTCCTTGGATCACTGTTAACGTTCAACGCGCCGTCATCGTAATCATCGTCATCATTGAAACTTCAAAAGCAGTTTTTCTGTTCGAAAACTATAATTATGCGATAAAAATGTGTTCACTGTGTTTCGAGTGGAGAATAGAATACAGTGAACACATTTTCCTAAAAAAAATTCTTGATTTTGAACGAAAAAACTGCTTTTGAAAATTCTAAAATCATTGACGGATCCTGCCCCCTTAAAACTGCTTCAGCAACTAACTTTCCCTAACTCCTAAGATTTCGCTTACTGTGATCGATCTTATTTCATTACATATATTTTCAATTTTAAATGATTTTACATACAGTTATTCCGGTTGTTCCAGCAAATATCTCTTTTTTCGCTTTCGTAATCATATAAAATTCGGTTTATGGTGAATATATCTTAAAGCGTTGATTTTTTATGAATATTTTGTATGAAGCACTTTCAGAACTTTCAATTTTGCACATTTTTGCTGAAGGCACCAAAGAGCTATATCGAATATTTTTCAAGTTATGGACAATTTTCGATTAAAAACCATATTGTTTTCAAAACTTTGTCAATCTTTTCAAACAAAAAACGTCCTCACAGTTTTTTCACCATGAACAGAGCAAAAGATAATCTTTCTAATGCCGACAAAAGATTGAAAATCCGTTTGCGCCTTTCGGAGATAACGGCATTTGAAAACAACAATTGTTTATCGTGCAAGTAAAGAAAAACACCTACCACAAACGGTAAACAAGCGAGAAAAATGGATTTTATCATCGCTCTCTCTTTGGGACTCTCGTTCGCTGCTTCCATTTATCAGAATTGTTACAACTTGCAATACATTGGCAATCGTGGACCGCAACAGATGCGATGATTTTCTTTGCTTGTTTTAATCCTGCTTCATACTCAAATGAGAGCGAATTCAACAATGCCTGGTCAGGACATCGTGGCTATAGGAAATACCTGCATAGATTCGGGCACTCGGAATGTCCTGCGTGCCCCAATTATTCTGATGTGGAGGAAATAGCAGAGCATGTCGTGTTTGATTGCCCGTTTAATTGTTGTGAGAGATCGCATGCTCGCTACATGCGGAGGGGACACGTCCTGAATATTTCGGAGGGGATACGTCCTGAATATTTCGTAGACATTTGCGATGGACAATAAAAATAAAAATCTGGGAAAGGTTTTGGAGAATATGCTGGCAAAAAATTTGGGCTGAATTTTGTAGTCGTAATATTTTACGCGAATACCATGGCCTGACGGATCTGCTGAATAAATTACTAATGTACTTTCTGCAGTAATATGTGTCTATAGAAGGAACCTTTAACCTATTATTTGAAAGATCCTCATCAAAATTCCTCCCGGAGATAAGCCAGAGACGGGTTTTAATGACAAACAAAAAATCAAAGAGTTTGTTTGAAACTCGTCCAGGACTTCAAATCGAGCACTAATATTGATAGGAATCATTTGATCATAGGTCAACTATTTCTATACAAAACGGGTCGTAAAACAAATAAAACGTGAGATTACGAGTCGTCACTGAGTGATACTATTGTTTTCAATAATTCTAGAGTGGCCGCTGGACCGGAGAAAAAGACAGGAAAACCAGAAATTTGAGATAGTCACCGGGAAAAAAAAATTTGACCGAACATCTCCAAGCACTAAACCTAAAAACCACCAAAATAAGTTGTAGAAAGTAGTTATGGTTGATGATATTGTCAAACCTGAGCCAAATGAATATTTGACAAATTTCTTGGGAGATCCACTGAAATCTTAAACAGATTAATTCAGAAGTACGATTGACGGATTTCTGAGATGATACTGATTTTTGATGAAGCCTTGTCTGGATTAGCTATTAGTTATTCATTGATCTATGAAAAAGTTCTTATGAGGCCCCTGACAAGATTTTGTATAGATTTCTGCAGATTTACAGTGTATTTTTCCAATCATTCCCAACAAATTTCATGTAAAATTGTTCATGTATTCATGGAAAAATCTTTTAAAGTAAATAAAAAGCGAGGTCCTTTAGGTAATCTTAGTCAGATTTTTGTTAAGTTTCTGACGCAATTCTTAGCCAAATTTTTTATAGATTGCTTGTAAGATGCAATTTTAGATTTATGTCAAAAATTTAGCCAGCTTCAAAGGAGAAAATAAAATGTTTTCGAAGATACCGTTTCTGTTAAAAATATCCAACATAAGTTTCACCAGATCAAGAATTTGTCCAGGAATCAGTCATGGTCTATGGCTAACGCATAATTTCGAAGGCAGTCTTAGAAGGTTTGTTATTGAACTTTGCAGTTTTTGGGAAAATCAGTATAAATTACACAGAGCAAACATTTGTTCATATACCGTCAAACGGGGTGACTTGCAACACTTTTCAACTTCAATCAACCAAAACCATGATCTAAACGTCATCTAAAAATCTAAATTCCTTGTAGAACTTTTAATGACTGGCTCGCCTACAGAATGGGATGACAGAAGATTGAATCGAATTATTTTGTCATATCAAAAGTCATCAAAAAGGTGAAATTTTTTAAATGTCCTTGTGCGGGGTGACTTGCAACACTCAACGATAATTTTGTTTTTGCCAGCAAAATGTTGATATTTTTTATTAGTCACACTTTTTAAGTATTATTATTCGTGTATTTAATGCATTCGAACTAGTACAAGAGCATTTTGAATACGTATTTGTATGAAAATAATTAAGCTATTTTTGTATGGGAAAAAGCTGCGTTAATGCATCAAGTTCCAATATCTTAACTGAACAACATTTTTAAGAAGTGTTTGTAGTTGATCGATGAATTTTTACTCTTTTAATTAGAAAGTAGACCTAACACAACAGTTTTTCACGTTGCAAGTCACCCCGTTTGACGGTAAATACAAAAGCTCTCTGAAGTTTCAATGACTTCACCCCGTCCACCCTGGGCGTTTGGATATTTCAACAAATAAGTTCATATGAGTTTTTCCAAAACACTTTTGAATTCAAATCATATTCAGCTCACAGTATTAATCAAAAATAATTTAATTTTTAATCTCAAGTCTTCCGATTTTGACTATTCTATATAAAAAAAATTTAAATATTTTTTTTTTTTAGCGGGCATCCGGGAATTGAAAAATTGATTTTCAATGGACACCCTAACTATCGCATTGCCCATATTCGCATGGTAGTTTATGCGACCAAACAGTAAGTTTCAATCATGATCATAGCAGACTGGTTTATACGCTGAACTATCCGAACAAACACTAGACAAACCGTGTGAATGTTCGCATAAGGTGGTGTATGTGCTAACAAGTAAATTGTGTTCGCATGTCCAACGAGTGTGTTATTAGGCAAAGAATGCATAGCAACGAAAGTATGAATTTTGATCATATTGGCGCTTACGTTGACTATGCGAACATGGACAGTGCAGTTCTCTACACTCTAAATTCACCCAAAATGTAGATTGATTAATATCCACATAGAACGTATTTCCATTCATAGTCATTTTCATGACTAAACATGTAGTTTTGAAGTCACTATTAGGTCACTATTTGGTCACTTTTTGGTCACTATTTTTATCATTTTGGTCACTAAAGTCACTATTATTTTACTGTCTGACTGCTACCAGCCCTGCAGTTTGCCTAGGGTACTTCTGCTATATGTGTTGTGATATATGCACTGGCCCCTACCCCGAAGAAACACAGTAAGGTGGTTCTGGGCAGATAAGGAACTGAGGCCAAGGGTAATGTCGATGCACTGCACATTGGTCCCAAAGCCATATCTAGGAAGACAAAAATGATTGCGCCTAAACCGTCAATTTTAGATATATGGTGTCTTCGGCAAAGTTTCTCCATATTTTTCAGACATTTTTTTCAGAGATGTGAAATTAGGGTGGCCCACATGATTTACGAGATCAGCACATAAACTTTTTTGCTGACGCATTTAGGACTACACAATGTTCTACAATGTTTTAGAACAATCGATTTGGAGCAACTTTGCCGAAGAACTCAAGTTTCTATCTCCTATGGTTCGCGAGTTATGATTTTTTTTAACAAAAAAGTTAGGGTGGTACTGAAAAATCGTTTTTTTCTTGATAACTTTTTATACGATAATTTCTCGCAAAAACTTTGTTCCGAGCATTTTTAGAACTTTTGATTGCGCAACTTTTTGCCGAAGAAACTTTTGTTCTATCTCTTATGGTTACAGAGTTATAAGAAATATTCTTCGAAAAAATTGTTGTTTTCAAATGCCGTTATCTCCGAAAGGCGCAAACGGATTTTCAATCTTTTGTCGGCATTAGAAAGATTATCTTTTGCTCTGTTTATGGTGAAAAAACTGTGAGGACGTTTTTTGTTTGAAAAGATTGACAAAATTTTGAAAATAATATGGTTTTTAACCGAAAATTGTCCATAACTTGAAAAATATTTGAGATAGCTCTTTGGTGCCTTCAGCAAAAATGTGCAAAATTGAAAGTTCTGAAAGTGCTTCATACAAAATATTCATAAAAAATCAACGCTTTAAGATATATTCACCATAATCCGAATTTTATATGGTGAAGAAAGCGAACAAAGAGATATTTGCTAGAACAATCGAAATAACTGTATGTAAAGTCATTTAAAATTGAATTATCATATATTGATATCGATCATAATAAGCGGAATCTGAGGAGTTGAAAAGAGGAAAATTATTTGCTGAAGCAGTTTTCGAGTGATCAAGACCCACCTTCTGGTTCGTTACCTTAGACAAGTATTTGGGATTTATATCTGGTTCAAATTCAAGATTCATACATTCTTCAACAGGCGAATGCTGCCCTGACTAATTCGTTGTGGCAGATTTATTGGATTTGATTGAATTGAATGGGATAAGTTGGATGCCCAGATAGAACAATTGCAGATACTTCTATATTTCAATGGGAGGATATCACGGGAAGTAAGGTTTTGATAATTTGAAGGAATTCTTCAAAGTATACGTTTTGTTATCCTTTAGGGTTGATAATATAATAACCGGGACCGGTATTGAACGCATGACCTTCTGCTTAGTAAGCCGAAGCGGTAGCAATTTATAATCAACCACGGCATAGGTTAGCGGGACAAACATTATGTCGCGAGAAATAACAAGACTTCGTTTATGGATTAATGTTCCTTGGATCACTGTTAACGTTCAACGCGCCGTCATCGTAATCATCGTCATCATTGAAACTTCAAAAGCAGTTTTTCTGTTCGAAAACTATAATTATGCGATAAAAATGTGTTCACTGTGTTTCGAGTGGAGAATAGAATACAGTGAACACATTTTCCTAAAAAAAATTCTTGATTTTGAACGAAAAAACTGCTTTTGAAAATTCTAAAATCATTGACGGATCCTGCCCCCTTAAAACTGCTTCAGCAACTAACTTTCCCTAACTCCTAAGATTTCGCTTACTGTGATCGATCTTATTTCATTACATATATTTTCAATTTTAAATGATTTTACATACAGTTATTCCGGTTGTTCCAGCAAATATCTCTTTTTTCGCTTTCGTAATCATATAAAATTCGGTTTATGGTGAATATATCTTAAAGCGTTGATTTTTTATGAATATTTTGTATGAAGCACTTTCAGAACTTTCAATTTTGCACATTTTTGCTGAAGGCACCAAAGAGCTATATCGAATATTTTTCAAGTTATGGACAATTTTCGATTAAAAACCATATTGTTTTCAAAACTTTGTCAATCTTTTCAAACAAAAAACGTCCTCACAGTTTTTTCACCATGAACAGAGCAAAAGATAATCTTTCTAATGCCGACAAAAGATTGAAAATCCGTTTGCGCCTTTCGGAGATAACGGCATTTGAAAACAACAATTTTTTCGAAGAATATTTCTTATAACTCTGTAACCATAAGAGATAAAACAAAAGTTTCTTCGGCAAAAAGTTGCGCAATCAAAAGTTCTAAAAGTGCTCGGAACAAAGTTTTTGCGAGAAATTATCGTATAAAAAGTTATCAAGAAAAAAACGATTTTTCAGTACCACCCTAACTTTTTTGTCAAAAAAAAATCATAACTCGCGAACCATAGGAGATAGAAACTTGAGTTCTTCGGCAAAGTTGCTCCAAATTGGTTGTTCTAAAACATTGTAGAACATTGTGTAGTCCTAAATGCGTCAGCAAAAAAGTTTATGTGCTGATCTCGTTAACCATGTGGGCCACCCTAATTTCACATCTCTGAAAAAAATGTCTGAAAAATATGGAGAAACTTTGCCGAAGACACCATATATCTTAAATTGACGGTTTAGGCGCAATCATTTTTGTCTTCCTAGATATGGCTTTGGGACCAATGTGCACTGTACATTAGTGTGGGACAAAATTAAGATTCTCGCTCCAGTCCACTTTTTGGATTGCTTTTAGGTTCCATAACAACTGTGCAAAATTTCAGCTCGATCGGAGAAACTATATTTTAGCGCCAGCCGTTCAAAGTTTGTATGGGATTTACTATGAGAAAACTTACTTTTGCAAAGAAAAATCGCCAGAGGTCGCCCATTGATCTCTAAAAAAATTCTGAACACATACCTCGACAATCCGACACTTGTAAAAAAAGTTATTCAATGAAAACCTATTGGTAACGCGACGTTGATTAACACATAAAGGAATAACAATAATAACAAAATCGAGCAAAATTTCCGAATAATCTATGCTTAAAAACTTTTTTCACAAGCATCGGATTGCTTTGCAGTTTTCGGCAATGTTGTTCATCGTATAAATATTTATCTAGATCTTTGTTCAGAATTTTTATAGAGGTCAATGGGTGACCTCTGGCGATTTTTCTTTGCAAAAGTAAGTTTTCCCATAGTAAATCCCATACAAACTTTGAACGGCTGGCGCTAAAATATAGTTTCTCCGATCGAGCTGAAATTTTGCACAGTTGTTATGGGACCTAAATGCAATCCAAAAAGTGAACTGGAGCGAGAAGCTGAAATTTTTCACAATTGTTATGGGACCTAAATTCAATCCAAAAAGTGGACTGAAGCGAGAATCTGAATTTTTCATATAACCGTGTCCCAGGCTACTGTACATCACTTGAGCAATTCAACGAAAATTGCTCAAGTACAGTGCATGGGCTTGTTTTAGTGGGTCGTCGTTGGTGTGGCATCCCCACGCTGCTTGAGTTACCTCCTCAGGCATCTGTTTGTAGATTTCCGCTACAGGATCAATGCTACAATATTAAGATCGATACTGGAACCCCAGGATCTTCACTGGAATCCCAGCATCAACACTGGGATCTTAACATCCACAGTGGAATCCCAGAGTCCACACTGGATTTCCAGTATCCATCCTAGGATCTACACTTGAATCCAATTCTATGATCGACAATTGGATCTACACTGTAATCCCATGATCCACACTGAAACCCCAGGATCTACACAGCGATTCCAAGATCCACACTCGAATCTTAATATTCGTACTAGAATCCAAGGATCCATACTGCTACCTTACGATTTTCATCACAGTACCAGGATCGAATCTGAAATCTGAACGATGAACACAATAATTTCTGGATTCACACTGAATTAAAGGGATCCACACTGAAATGCTACAATCCACACTGAAATACCAGAATCCACACTGAAATACCAGAATCCACACTGGAGTTCTAAAACCCACACTGGTATCAGAAGATCCAAAATGAAATCCTGTGGTTCACACAACAATTTCTTATTCTCCACTAAATTTTTACAACCCATATTACAATCCCAGGATCTACACTGTAATCAAAGGGTCCACACTGCAACCAGGATTCAATCGCAATTTCCAGGATCCATACTAGAATCCTAGGATTCGCATTGAAATCCCAAGTTCCACACTGAAATTTTCCGATCCACATCACAATACCAGGATCCACATTGAAATACCAGCATCCACAGTAGAATTCCAGGGATAACATTGGAATCTCAGAATTCATTCTGGAATATCAGAATCCACACTAACTTCAGGGATCCATTCTACAATCGTTCAGGAACTACGATTTGGAAACCACGCTTATTGTAACATAAGACGAGCGCGATGTTGCCGTCAAGAGCTACTAACAAAACAGCTCGAAAAATTAAAATATGGTATGCTTACAGTGCAACCTAGAGGAGGGTTATCTGAATTAAAAAACCTGTCATTAGACTGCCCTTGAGCTCTTTCACTTTTTTGCCGAAGAAACCTTCCTTCTATTTTGTCTAAAATATTACCTGTATTCACAAAACTAACGTTAAAAAAAATAGATCACTTGGCGTTAATAGGTTAAGAGGAAACCGACCGTTTTCATTGACCATTTTTTCTTTCAAAATCAGAATCTAAAAATTGCATTGCATAAAGGCTTCTTGAAATTTGAATGAAAAAAATAGTTTTAATCAAGAATTGCCGAGTTCGTTATCATTTGATTTTGAAGGATAATCAAAGCAAGCAAAGAAAAACATCCCATCTGTAGCTGGGGGATGCAAACAGAAAATCAATAAGCAGCCTGGCTGTTGTCAAACTAAAACTTTCATAAAAATGATCAGAGTACGCCTAGAAATGTACGGTTTCAACACGCTAAAAATTGTTGTACAATTTATGTAACACAAACATCGCCAACTGTTAAATAATTGTTGTGTTTAGTGCAAATTATGCATAAGTCTTGTACAACTGCTCAAAATATGTTTCTAACTAACATACGGCCAGGAACTTTCTGATTATGTCTATTCATTGAGTTCATTTCCTACATTGAACTGATGGAGCTTTGTGTGAAGTGTTTTAAATGTGGTTTCCTACGACACAAGCAAACAGAGTTACGAATTTTTAAACAGAATGTACACAAAATTGTATGTAGTTTCAACCATTTTTTCTCATTACTTTTACTAAGGTGTTTTATATTTTTCATGTCTTCTACAAAATTATTAGATATCTTAAAACGCATGTTTTTCTAAATGTAATAGGAATAGTTGTTTAATCTCCCTGCTAGGGGGATTGATAACAAATAAAATCAATGACTTGGGCGCCATTCAAAAAGCGCATGAAATCGACAAAACCCAACACAGAGCATTGGGGGTAGGAAGCCGGATCCTATTCTTGGCACTTCTGATTCACTTCGGCAGTGGGGTTTTTTTGGAAGCTACAGAGCTCATATTTGGCCCCAATATGCGTTGTTTTAAGACGCAAAAGTGCAAAGTTTCAATCAGGCCAAGAAAAACCCTCCATGCCATAGATTATCATCGTACCTGTCGCACGATATACGAATGCGAAAAAGGCAACTATGGAAGTGCTCATTGTACACATAAGCTGAGAAGCGACTCTGTCCCAGTGAGAACATAATGCCAATAAAAAAAGAAGAAGAAGTAGATCAATTTAAAAAAAATCTTTCAGCTTTCTTCCTCCTTACCTCCTGGTTACACTTTATTCTTCTTCGTCTTGGCATTACGTCCTCACCTGGGCAGAGCCTGCTTCTCAGCTTAATGTTCAATGAGCACTTCCACCGTTATTAACTGAGAACTTTCTTTGCCAAAGTTGCCGTTTTGGCATTCGTACATCGTGTGGTAGGTACGATGAGACTTTATGCCCAGGGAAGTCAAGGAAATTGTCATTACGAAAAGACCCTGGACCGACCGAAAATCGAACCCAGAAATCTTCAGCATGGCTTTGCATTGTAGCCGTGGACTCTAACCATTCGGCTAAGCAAGGCCCCTGTTAGAATAGTCATGTTGTAGGTATAGTATAATACAATATTATTCGAGTCCGACCTGTATTGAGCAGATCCGAACTCATTCCTAATTCTTATCGAAGGAAGTGCTAACCTAGCATCACGGAGAAGCATCCTGGGTCATCAGCTCCTCCAATCAGCTTGCAAATCACTCCCACCAACAGGTTATTCTTTCATAGTTCAGTCTACTTTGTGTCATACGAAGAGCAATAACAGTAACATGTTGGATTTACTGTAAAACTTCACCATCAAAAGCGATCAAAATTTGGCTGGCGGCGGGTGTCGTACAATGTCACAAAGTATGAACATCAATAGATAGTGCGACATACCTGAGAGCATGGCACATCGTCGAATATTGCGCACATATTGTTCAAAAAGTTTCCTGCCGTCATGTGGGCAGGCAAGAACTGTAGTAGCACACCGGATCAAACGAAACCGACATACGAAACCTTGATTCCGATAACGTCACTCACATGCGAGGAAACCCGTGTCTGTGGGCGAAAACATAACGCTTTTAGTAAAGCGAAAAAGACCACGGCTGAGCTTTTGCATAGGGAAACACTGACTAACCATGGGAAAGATATGGTGTTTCCATGACGTAGGTGGATTAAAAAAAAACTCTTGGTTATCAAAGCATTGTCAGTGGAACGAAAGTTTTGCCGTAAAGCTAGCACCATCGGATAAAAGAGCATTGGTGTACGTTGTCAAGATCTAACAGAAATAGTAAAAAAAAAAAACATTTTTTGCCTTTGACCAAAGAGACATATAGCTATAACAACATTTGACAAAAAGCAAAAAAAAAATTGATTTTTTTTCGAGATTCAATGCAACTAGAGGTGCTCTGAAAGCACACTTTGGAGCACCGAAATGCAAAATGGTAATCATTAATGCTTTTTGGATAAACATTTTCGTTGAAGTCAGCATTTTGAGGCTGTTAAATTTACACACTCATAGTTTCCTAAATTTATTTATAGTATTGCTGCTTTTCTTCCAGAGCCCCAATATCATCATATCTAAAAACAATCTAAAATCGGCATTCTCTTGTTTTTCAGTAATTACATGACAACATGAATGCATACATACGTACCTAAATATAGACTCTTTTAGGTTACCAACTGAGAGGCCCAAATGCAAAGGGATGTAGGTGACATGTTTGTCGGTTTTGAGATAAGTATACTGAAAAATTTTGTTTTCAGGCTTTTTGATGGCATTTTCAGGTGATTGTTTCGTCAAATAGTAAAAATAACATAATTCATAGACGAGTGGCATGTTTTTCTGTCTCCCATATAATTTGTATGGGATTAAAAATTGTTGAAAAAACTTTAAAGCCGATTTTCTCATAACTAGGCTTTTGTCACTTACACCCCTTTGCTTCTAATCCTCTCAATTGGAAATTAAATTTCTTACGCATTGCAATGCTTTAATTGTAACCCCTTAAATACAGTTTTTTACGCACCTGTTACGAATATATTTGAGTTTTTTTGTTTAGCTGTTTCATGAAACTTATATGATAAAAGTCACAATAGAAGCATCATATTTTGAAAACAGTTGATTTGGAATGTTATTGGTCATCTAGTTGTTTCAGATTGTACAGATATTTGTCAATAGAACATGGTAAAACAACTTCTTTTCCACCAAAGTATGTCCGAAAAATTCCACTGGATCGCGAAAACAAAATTTGTTACATTTTGAAAGCAGTAAAATGTGATCAACATATTGTAGGTCCTAAAAAATGCGTTTGGACATCAAATCCTTCAATCTATCAGAGCATTCAAGACTTCCAAGGTTTTCCGATCAAATTTGTCTTTTCAGCTCCTTCTAGAAGCAAGCAGTGCGTTAAAATTATCTCATCAGAACAGAGTAAAAACATACGTGTGCTCATCACGAATCCAAATTTGATCATTCTATCACCATCATCAGCAGAGCAGCACCGAGGCAGGAACCGAATGTTATCCGGAGAATCCACAGTCACTTAGTTGCAGTTGATACATTTTCGGTTCAAGCCATTTGCCGGCAGTCATCAGCGCTGGTGTTTGCAACCGACGAGACGTAGCAAAGGTGCACCTTGGAGTTTGCTAGCATTTCGAATACGAAAGATACCGACGACGCCAGGAAGATGCAATGCAGTGCAGTTTGAACTCGGGAAAACGCCGGTCTAACTCAGGGGTATTCAACGTACGGCGCCTTACTTTGTGCGGCATGCGAAATCTTCGAAGACTATTCTCATATCAGGTCCGTTGACTGATTTGGCAACTTAGTTAAAACATATTTCAATTTTTGACAGGATTTAGAAAACGCTTCTCCTTCAATAACTTTTTCCAAATGGACTTTTTATCCACCATCAGACGGGGCTTCGTTTGGTATTATTTAAAATTTTCTTAAACTTTTAGGAACTATAACTTAAACAATTATGCACAGTTAATGTAGATCGTCATTCAGTTCAAATAAAACTTTTTCAAAAAGTTTACTGATGGAGAAAAGCAAGCTAGTAGCTTCGGCAGTAGTTTTGTGCGGTTTTAAAATTGATACAACATTGGAAGGAAAAAAGTCAGCGTTCCCTTAGTGGACAGTGGCTTTTTACGGCCGTTCTGCAATAAATCTTTCCAAAATATTTTTTGACATGAAGGTGAGGATCTATTTATCTAAGTACCATTGATATACAGCTTGATTTTGTTCAAAAAATGATCGAAATGCTTAAAATTTGAGCTCCTTTGCGCCTATAGTAAACCTTTTGTTCCTATAGTAGCACTACTGAGAGAAGCTAGTTTTTATTATACGAAATAATTAATGAATTAAGAACTTTTTATACATCAAATGAAAGCTATTGATCCACACTTTAAAGGAAAGATATGGAAGCTTTGTAAAAATACGGTTTTGATTAGTATTTTGCCAATGCCGAGATGCAAGTGCTACTATAGGAACAGAAATTAAATAGTGCTACTATAGGCACATGTTTAGTGGCACAAGCGATAATAAATACAAACATATGAGTTTTCGTAGTTTTAATATTTTTCCCACAAAACCAAGATAAAAAGCTTTTTGATGTAAAAATAATGACGCTAGCGTTATTTTTCGATTTTATACGAATATTTGTTCTTAGCTATGCGGCTATTGGTACATCGACATATCTAATAAATATTTCAACCAAGAATCATATGCTGATATAGTGATAGGATGTAAAAAGTTCATCAACGCCAGGGGCTTGCATATTTTCGAAGTGTTTAATAATAGTTCTCACTTCTTCAAAATCAGTTGACCAGGAATTGTCAATAACGTCCTCTTAATTGAGAACGCTTTCAAAATTCTAAGTAACTTAATATTAAATTGGACTAGTGAGCCCTTTTTCAAAATTGTTGTTTCTTAATTAAGATAAAAGTTTTATTTCTTAATTTAGTTTTGCAGATCCATCAAGTGTACTATCATTATATGTTTTATGTGTACCGTTTTGTCTCAAATTCCGAACAGACTCATATTCCGAACACTCGTTTTTTGTATGGCGATTTGGTTGAAATGTTTCGCTGAAATATGTCACCAAATAACAAGGAAATGGCAGTCAAATGCAATTCAATTTAAACGTCTCCAATATAATTTGTACCGCGGGAGTAGTGATGATTCTCTAGTTTGAGACCAGTAGAATTAGCTCAGATCGATTTATTTGTGAAATTATTAATTTGAATACGGTTTATTCGTGCTGTTCGGAATTTGAATCAAGGTCTTCGGAATATAAGACAGAATCAACACAGTGTTCGGCATTTGAATCAAAATGTCGTCCCATGCTTTTACGTAAAAACAATACTAAAACTAATTAAATCAACATTATTATCGGTACACCCACCAGCTAACAGTTGGGTTTTGCGAAGAAATTAACATTTACACAAATATCAGCTAATTTATGTCAATCAGATGCATTTGAAGTCACTGTTGGCCTTAAGTGTTCGGAATATGAGTCAAAACGGTATTCCAATAGGCTCTGAAATAATTGAAAGAGGAGCTGATAGCTTTACGAATCATTTCATGGGATTGATTTGAAATGTAACAGGCACGTGATCAGAATCAAAATCAACGTGAGTAACCAGTTGGCTACAATGGTGACTAAAATCGGCTTCTGAATTATGACCCGCAGCACAAAACGGTTGAGCAGCCCTGCTCTAACTGATGGGGCTCCACTGCAGGGGTAAGCGTCGAGATGTGAACGAGGTCGCACTTGCAGGAAGAGAAAACACTCGTTTCGCTTCTAGATGATGTTTGTTTATATTAGCATAATAAACTTTTTCCCATTATGAGCCAGTAGCGCTGGATGGCATATCTATAAGTTTTACTGTAAGGTGGCTGAGAGGACATCCTTGGCAGAAGATATTCATCTGAATATTTGAACACAGAGAGATGCTATTTGATCGAATGCCTTTTAGTTATACTGGAAAATAATGTTCTGGAGTCACAAACTTGGAGTCAAAAACTTGGAACTGTAACGAAAGTTGTATTATAATTTCTGTAGCTCATACAGCAAAGCATAGATTATAATTCGTGTCGTATTGTCTGCCAATCACTTACGTCGTTAATGTTGCGTTAAATTATATTCAAACATGAAGTAACGGGATTGGTTTATTTTTTGAATAAACTATTTACTTTTTGCTGTGCAGAATATTTACAACTTTACTGCAAAACAACTAGCTTTCCAGTAACAGCAGGTATTCTCATGCAGTTTAGTCATTTTGAGGAAAATACATCTAATGGAAGCTGTAAGCAGTAATTGACTGTAAGCATCATCTTTTGAAATAATAATCTTCTTCACCTACTTGACATTACGTCCTCACTGGGACAAAGCCTGCTTCTCAGCATAATTTTTAATGCGCACTTTCACAGTTATTAACTGAGAGCTTTCTTTACCAAAATTGCCATTTTTCGCATTTGCATATCATATGGCAGGTACGATGATACTTTATGCCCAGAAAAGTCAAGGAAATTTCCTTTGCGAAAGAATCCTGGACCGACCGGGAATCGAACCCAGACACCTTCAGAATAGCTCGTTCCATGCTTATAATAACCCATTTTAATCCTGGCAATTTTATGTTTATGTAATATTCAAACAAACTCTGGATGGTTCGTCTCTAAGAGTGTTGAAATAAATCCTTATTCCTATTTCATATACTTTTTACATACATATACCTTTATATTTTCATCATTACTAAATAACCTTTGAATAGTTTGACATTATGAATATCGACAAACTGAACCAGAAGTGTTTTTTACCTTACCCATGGATCGCATCATTGACTGTAGTGTATAAGAAATGAATGTAATGATTGAAATAATACTACGCAATAATGAAAGTAATAATCTACTCTGACCCCTTTCTGGTGATGGTTGAACTGCGTTCAAAATTATCCGTCTTAAACAATTTTAGGACCAATTACCGCTTAGGAATAATCTAGAACGCTGTGAACAACCGGATATGCGCAACAGCTTTGCTTTAGGATTTATTAGGGAAGAAGCATTGGTTTTGGCCAGTCTAAGTCTAAGTCTAATTGAAATATTTTTAAAAAGTTCTATATGTACCACAAACAGGTCAAATGAAAGCCATTAATCCAGATTATGTATGGAAAATATCTAAACTAAGCAAAAAAGTTTTCCGCGTTCAAAATCGCAATGGTCAATATACATTATACCGTTTTGTCTCAAATTCCGAACAGACTCATATTCCGAACACTCGGATTTTGTATGGCGAATTTGTTGAAATGTTTCGCTGAAATATTTCACCAAATAACAAGGAAATGGCAGTCAAATGCAATTCAATTTTAACGTCTCCAATATAATTTATACCGCGGGAGTAGCGGAATTTGGGGCAAGTGTGCCACCTTAAGCAAATTGTTCTCTAACTTTGCCTAAAGCTTATACAATCCACCAATTTAGCCTCATGATGTTATTTTCACATCTTTTCATAACCACTGTGCCATTTAAAAAGAAAATAATTTCAAAAAGTATTAGTTTTGGAGCTTCTCAAATTTCATCCAAAATAACCTATTTTTCGACACTGTGGGGCAAGTGTGCCACCCATTTTCTCTATTTCCTATTAATATTATTTACAAAGCAGACGTTTATCGATAATTTAAAAAATAATTTCAAGTTTACCGTAATAAGGGGATGCTTTATAACAAGGCTCAAACAATGTGTAACTCCCTATTACTCAATTCGAATAACTAAAATGGTTATTTTTGTCTCCATATAATACAATATATGTATTACCCTTATATAACGGCGAAAATTTAGAATATTAAACTAGATCAGCACAAAATAACGGTAAAATATTGATGTAGATATGTAAAACGATACTTTATAAGCCGAAAAATATGTTATTATTCAATATTTTGAGGAAAAAATCACTTTTGGGGGTAAAAATGTCAGTTATTCCCCTACTATACTTCAGAAACTACTACTGGTGCCTCATTTTGGTTTATTATGATGATTTTGTTGATGATGTTTACATTTTTATAAATTTCACTCGAACAATTTTTATTTACCAAATAGGTGGCACACTTGCCCCAATAAGTATACGTTTCAACCAAACTGGATTTCGTATGTAAAACTAAATACATTTTTCGTTCAAATGCCACAATAACTTACACATTGGAATAGTTTCATGATGTATAGTACGTTAGAAAATTCTATTAATAATTTACCTTTCACCATGCTATTTACAAACAACGAAATCTTATAAAAATCCTCTCAAATATGGTTGTGTTTGCACAAGTTTATTATATTAATTGCGCGGAAGCTTTTCTAGCTTAATAGTTTCTGGTTGGTAGGAACACTTGTAAGCAACGAGCCAATCAGAGTCAAGCAAATGTTGCGCACAGTGCTTGGATCAATTATCGTTACACTACCTTCCTCCTCTAGGAAGAAAAAATATATGAATTTTTGAAGTTAATTTTTTCAACGAGAAAATTCATAATCATTTTTTTTTTCTTAATTCTAATCGGAACCGAAATGTGCTCCCATTTGGAGACTTTTACAATTTGACAAATGCTCCGTTTAAGATTTCGAAGACTTTCAAACCAAATCTGCTTCTATTCTAATTAGAAGACTTCAATCATTAAGTGCACTGCTTTAAATGTACTTCATACAGCAGATACAAATCGTAATGATGTAATAAGCGAAGTATATAAAGATATAATCTTGGTGCTTCCTTTTTTTGCGAAGACTTTTATAGTAATTACCAACTAAATGGGGCGAATATCCTGAATCGAATAATTCCCTAAGAATTTTCCTTGCATATCTGATAAATCATACGTATTACTACCAGTTCTACAAATAACACGACACTGCGTAAACAGAGGAGCTAGTTTTGCACAAAAATTGTCAGAAGCTTTTGATAGACAATAATTTTTTTTCCAAACAATATCACCGGCTCGAAATACGGTTAAATTTTTACTCCGGGTATTATAGTAATGACTTTGACGATTGTACGCTGCTGATAGCTCTCGTTCAACGATTTCTTTTATTTTGTTGAACATCTGAAACCGATCACTCATTTCATCCGAATCATCTGATGTCTCGGTAGACATTTCTTGGTATTGTTTACCGTATTTGATGTGGTTTCGACCGAAAAGAACAAAATATGGAGACAGTTTAATGGATTCATGTACGCTTGTATTAATGGAGTATTCTATCATGGGAATATTACGATCCCAATCCTTGTGCGATGCGTTTTCTCCTAACGAGGCACGAATCGAGGAAACTACTACCTTTATTCACGCATTCTGCGGGATTGTTCTGGGAATGATAAACAGCGTTCTTGTGATGTTCGACACCATATTTCAGTAGAAAATTTTTAAATTCCTTACTAATGAATTGACTCCCATTGTCAGATATAATGGTCTGCGGGACACCAAATTTCAAGAAAATGTGTCGCTCAATGAAATCACACATCCGGGAGGTATCTGCTTTTCGCATGGGGTGTAAAAATACAAATTTAGAATACCAATCTGATACTACAAACAAAACAGTGTTCCCACTTTTGGAAAGCGGTAAAACGCCAACGAAATCCATTGATATAACTTGGAAAGGATGATTCGCTACTTTGGGCTGACCCATTGGAGCACGCGAACTCACGTTTAGGGGCTTTGAGGCTTTACAAACAGAACATAATCGAATGTATTCTTTGATCTCGTTACGCATATCCTTCCAAAAATAATTTTCCGAGATGCGATTGATTGTTTTAGTGACTGCTAAATGTGCGACCTCATCATGGTTCATCCGTAAGATTTCCAATTTTTGATCAGGCGGAACAACAAGCTTCCAATTGTAAAGTAATCCTAAATTCGATTTTTGGTAACGATAGAGCTTACCATCGCGGATCTGAAATTCTCGCGATTGCGTGGGATCCTCCTGAATCAGCTTGAACAGCTCATTGTACCATGTCTGGTATTTATCACCTACGCTGATTTCCATAACGCAACTGATAGCCCTAGATAACGCGTCCGGCACGATATTGTGTCTACCCTTTCTGTGAACGACTTCATAATTATATCCTTGTAATTTCAAAGCCCATCTGCCAAGTCTACCAGCAGGGTCTTTGAGATTCATAAGCCATTTGAGTGACTCATGATCAGTAATTACGGTGAATTTAACACCATCGATATAAAGCCTAAATTTTTCTACTGCGTACAATACAGCTAAACATTCTCTTTCGGTGCTACTATACTTTCTCTCCGCGGCGGACAGTTTTTGACTCATATATGCGATCACTTTTTCACCATCGGTATGGTTTTGCCAAAAAACGGCCCCTACACCTACATCCGAAGCATCGCATTGAACGTAAAATTCGAGATTGTAGTTCGGACACGAGAGGAGAGGAGCTGAGCACAGAGCGCTCTTAAGCTCTAGAAAAGCTTTATTAGCTTCGTTACTCCACACAAATTTTCGTTTCGGCAATTTCAGAAGCTCTGTGATAGGCGCGATCAATGTAGAGAAATCCCGAATAAATCGACGGTACCAATTTACCAAGCCGACGAGTCGCCGAACCTCTTTTACCGACGTCGGTGGCGGAAAATCGACTATTGCTTTGATTTTATCCGGATCCGTACGAATACCATCTTGATCGACTACGAAACCTAAGTATTTAACTGCTGGAGCACAGAACTGCGATTTATTCACGTTAATGGAAAGTTGTGCTGCTCTCAATCTCTTCGCGATCTCTCGGAGAACCTCGATGTGTTTTTCGAAAGTATCTGTGGCTACAATTACGTCATCTAAGTACACGAAAGCAAAGGGTTGGAGATCTACTCCGAGCACCTTGTCCATCAGACGACATTGTGTCTGGGGCGCATTATGAAGCCCGAAAGGCATTACGACAAATTCGAAAAGTCCACGACCTGGCACGGTGAAAGCTGTTTTTTCACGTGAACTGCGCTCTAATGGAATTTGCCAAAATGCATCTTTAAGATCAATTTTGGAAACATATCGAGTACCGAACCAAGGATTCCCGCGATATGAGGCAAAGGATAAGCATCTTTCTTAGTAACGTTATTCAATTTTCGCGAATCTAAGCACAAACGCACACTACCGTCGGGTTTTTTAACTGTTACTATTGGGTTAGACCATGGACTGGTGGAAGGCTGAATCACACCCAAATTCAGCATACGGTTCAACTCTTTGTCTATCTCTTTTTGCACGTATGGAGAAACAGGATAGTATTTTTGCTTAATCGGGTCACTATTACTGGTGTCTATAAAATGTTCTAAAACTGATGTACGCGTTAAATTCCCTTCAGTATAAGGCAGAAACTCTTTTATAACTGCATCAAGTTTCAGCTGTTGTTCAGGAGTGCAGGAGTAGATTTTGGGCTCATTTCCAGACGGATGTTTAGTTTCAACAGTGCAAATATCACTGATTGTAGCCGGAGCGATCTTGAAAGAGTTCCAAAAGTCGATACCTAACACAAGAGGATTAGCAACAGCCTCTGAAAGAACCGTCAAAACGATCTCTGTTTTCCCCTTGAATGTGTAGGGAACGTAAGCACAATGTGAAATGCCATGGACTGATCCATCAGCAGTAGCTATTGAGGAATCAATTTGAAACAAACAAAGGTCCAATTGTTTCGCGAAATCGTAACACCCATTGCCTAGAATCGAAATGGAGGCACCCGAATCTAACAATCCTATCATTTGTTTTCCAAAAACTTCTACACTCGCGTATGGACGATTGTCTTGTGGCTGATAAACAATTTCTGAAATCTGGGGCAGGGAGAGATTCAAAAGCACTGCGGAACCAAGCGGTCTCTCTACTGCCTTGATTCCGCTTGACGGTTTCCCGTACAATTGGGGCAAGACTGTAAAGTTTTACCTTCAAAACCACAGCGATGGCAAAAGAACTTCTTCGGTTGTTGGCAGTTACGCCAATGATGGCCAGCATTTTTGCAATTAAAACATTTACCAGCAAATTGTCTAATCACGAAACAATCTGCCATCGATTGAGAGAGTTGAGCTACATCTGGGTCTTCGTTTACCACCGATGGTGGGCATGGTTGTACTGGTGATGAAACTACATTCCAATCAACAGGCCTAGTCTGTGACGCTAACTGCGATGATGTATAGGGATCGTATCTGGCTACCTGATCAGGTTTGTATCCACAACCATGTGCACAAAAGACATTATTGTTAGATGGATTGAAAATTTGGGAACAATAGGCAGTCTCATTTTGTTCTACTCGCAAAGGTCGAATACTGGCCTGCTTATCAACCGGTGAACAATGAGCAGTCTCGAAATTATTCAATTCCGATCGCACGTTTGTTCGATTTGAACAAAAACCCATTGTGCAAGGCTGAGAACTAACAGCCCTATTAGGAGCTGCTTGAGATTACAAACGAGGAATAGACATATCATGGCGGTTATGAAACAATGGGGAATTTTCTGAGTCTCTGGATTGCCTATCGACATTTTGTTCAGAGTGATCGATTCGGTTCTGAGTGAATTGTGAAAATGGATTAACGGCAGAATCAAAGCTAACCTCATTTACACGGGGTTTAGCCACGTAAGCTCGGCCCTGTAGAGAAGGCTCAGCTAGAGGAAGCTGACTCATTTTCCTGCGCCTTAAAATTTCCCTACTTCTTTCTAGACCCTCACAAAATCGTCCTAAATCCGCAACGGTTTCAATTCGACACTCTGGGATTCTGTTTAGGTAAAAATCGTCTAGGTTCCTGATTAGGTATTCTAACTTCACCTCGTCAGTCTTACGTCTGTTCAATTTCTGAAATAATAACTCCATGCAAGCGTAATAGATCCCGAAACTTTCTCCTGGTTGTTGTATTCGCGATTGTAATTGTCTTTCGATCAAATAATCATTGTCAGCCTTTGTAAACTGCTGAATAAACTCCCTTTTCAAAGGCGACCACGCGAGAAACCGGTCTTTAAATGCACGATACCAAATTAACGGATTACCGCCGAGCAATTCACCGAAGCTCTCATAAAGCTCTAAACGCGAAACGCGATATAATGCAGCTTTCCGTTCAACCGAATCGATGAAATCGGTTACGGTCAAACTACCGTATTCGTTATCAAATCCAATTCCCCATTTCGTTGGTGGCACATATCGCATATTTCGGTGTATACCGGCACCAGCTTCAAAATCATCAAAGTTCATATCGTTTATCAAACCATCGATTGATCGGTTATTCTGCTCCATCCTGTACACAATACACAAAATAATTACTTCTAAACAGAACACAAACTAATTGGGTGAGAATTCTAAAAAAATCTACCGGGACACGGCCTCGAGCCCCACGTTGGGCGCCAAATTGTAACGTTTCTTCCCGGTGGGACCACAAAAACCTCCAGCAAAACAACGAATGCCCGAAACAATAAAAATATCGTTGGAAAAATCTCAGCTTAAGCGCCAATCCAAAAGTTGGATTGCCGAAATTTCGCTTTAGGATGCCTGCTAGCTGTCGGCCAGTCGTAGGTCCGACCACACTCGATTCTATAGAGAAATTTGCTCAAAACACCGTCGCACATAAAAATCAAAATACAATCACTTCTTGAGAAAAACTACTGTATTAACCGAAAGTGTTCTCACCCACATTAACTATTGCTTATATTGGCCAATTTAAACGAAAAATAACTGTAATGCTAATTCACAATTTTGATCTTATCATACTAGGTGATACTGATACTACGCGCAAACCATTTGCCAGGAAAATCAAGAGTTCGTGCACAAATACTGGCTTTTCATTTCTTCATGCATGCTTTTTCATTTATCTGTTTCACCGACCACCTATCCGCCCTGGGCAGGAACCGTCAGCAACCACATCCAACGATGCTCTGCTCTGGTCAGCCGCTTAGAAGTCGGATCGTCGGATCAGTCGAAATGCGCCCAAATATCGGTGGACACCGGTGGGGTGGCAACTGTATAAGAATATTTTTTTCAGTAACTCTTCTTCTGGTTTCATTGCAATGAAAATTACAGATTGAAAACCAGGCCCTTAGCGAATTAATCCACCTCGGTGCCGTCGGCTTGATTGTGCTCTGCCCCGCAGGCTGGTTGGCGTTCGACTGGACGAACTGCGTCTCTGGTCAGCTTGCGCACGGTTGCTGGACACACAACCACTTCGGCTTCGCAGGTAGGGTTTTCTGCTCTGGCTGGAGACTTCTGGATCGAACTGATCTTCGTCACGGGTTTGCACAAAATACTCATGGTTTGCGTATTTGCAGCCTCTATTTATATTAATTGCGCGGAGGCTTTTCTAGCTTAATAGTTTCTGGTTGGTAGGAACACTTGTAAGCAACGAGCCAATCAGAGTCAAGCAAATGTTGCGCACAGTGCTTGGAACAATTATCGTTACACGCTGTGAACAACCGGATATGCGCAACAGCTTTGTTTTAGGATTTATTAGGGAAGAAGCATTGGTTTTGGCCAGTCTAAGTCTAAGTCTAATTGAAATATTTTTAAAAAGTTCTATATGTACCACAAACAGGTCAAATGAAAGCCATTAATCCAGATTATGTATGGAAAATATCTAAACTAAGCAAAAATGTTTTCCGCGTTCAAAATCGCAATGGTCAATATACATTATACCGTTTTGTCTCAAATTCCGAACAGACTCAAATTCCGAACACTCGGATTTGGTATAGCGAATTTGTTGAAATGTTTCGCTGAAATATTTCACCAAATAACAAGGAAATTGCAGTCAAATGCAATTCAATTTTAACGTCTCCAATATAATTTATACCGCGGGAGTAGCGGAATTTGGGGCAAGTGTGCCACCTTAAGCAAATTGTTCTCTAACTTTGCCTAAAGCTTATACAATCCACCAATTTAGCCTCATGATGTTATTTTCATATCTTTTCATAACCACTGTGCCATTTAAAAAGAAAATAATTTCAAAAAGTATTAGTTTTGGAGCTTCTCAAATGTTATCCAAAATAACCTATTTTTCGACACTGTGGGGCAAGTGTGCCACCCATATGGGGCAAGACGGCCACCGAATGAACATCGCATGTAATTTTACTTTTAATGAAATTTTCTCTATTTCCTTTTAATATTATTTACAAAGCAGACGTTTATCGATAATTTAAAAAATAATTTCAAGTTTACCGTAATAAGGGGATGCTTTATAACAAGGCTCAAACCATGTGTAACTCCCTATTACTCCATTCGAATAACTAAAATGGTTATTTTTGTCTCCATATAATACAATTTATGTATTACCCTTATATAACGGCGAAAATTTAGAATATTAAACTAGATCAGCACAAAATAACGGTAAAATATTGATGTAGATATGTAAAACGATACTTTATAAGCCGAAAAATATGTTATTATTCAATATTTTGAGGAAAAAATCACTTTGGGGGGAAAAAATGTCAGTTATTCCCCTACTATACTTCAGAAACTACTACTGGTGCCTCATTTTGGTTTATTATGATGATTTTGTTGATGATGTTTACATTTTTATAAATTTCACTCGAACAATTTTTATTTACCAAATAGGTGGCACACTTGCCCCAATAAGTATACGTTTCAACCAAACTGGATTTCGTATGTAAAACTAAATACATTTTTCGTTCAAATGCCACAATAACTTACACATTGGAATAGTTTCATGATGTACAGTACGTTAGAAAATTCTGTTAATAATTTACCTTTCACCATGCTATTTACAAACAACGAAATCTTATAAAAATCCTCTCAAATATGGTTGTCTTTGCACAAGTCGATGTAAATACGTGAAAAATAGAACAATTTTCATCATATTTTGATCATTGTATTGTGAACTATAAGGGAACGTATTGTTAAGCTCAAAGAGAAAATATGTACTGTAGTTTTTATAAAAAGCAGGGGTGGCACACTTGCCCCTATGGCACACTTGCCCCAAAGTCCGCTAGTAATGATTCTCTAGTTTGAGGCCAGTTGAACAAGCTCAGATAAATTTCATTGCGAAATTATTCATTTGAATTCGATTTATTCGTGCTGTTCGGAATTTGAATCAAGGTGTTCGGAATATGAGACAGAATTTACACAGTGTTCGGCATTTGAATCAAAATGTTGTTTCATACTTTTACGTAGAAACAATACTAAAACTAATTGAATCAACATAATTATCATCTTTATCATCGGTTCCTTAATTGGTTTATCGTTTCATATGATTCTTATGATTGGCCAAATGAGATAACAGTATAGATTTTAAGGAAAATTAATTGTTCACATAAGTATTTAAATGAATTCAGTCGAATAAATTAACAAAGCTCTATTATGTGAGTGATTTTTACTATGCACACAATGAATCATGCTGATTTGCTTTCTAGCACAATGCTTCATCAACTATGGCTATAATTAGCACTATGGATGAAACCAGTGCTTCTGCCCAGTGCCATTGCGTACGGTTGGCCAGGCTAGTAGCTTTTGGGAGACGCCATAATATGTATCGTTAAGAAATTCCTTAGCGTAGTAAAGAAAAATTTAAACAATTTCTAATTCGCTTCAAAAATCATTTGATCTTCAGGATAGTTCCCCTACAATAATTTTTAAATTAAACATTAGAGTTTGTATAGTTTCTTGCTAATTCTCCAAGTCATCTTCCGTGTATTGCTTGTTATATCTTCCTTGTTAAATTGGAAGTTCCTAATGAGAAGCAATAAGGAAATACTTAAATAAACTTACTAAGAATTACATCAAGTACAAACAAAGACTTTTTGAAAACCCAAAACAAAATAAAAATATCTTTTGAGCGTATGTGAAAGTTATTGCGTAACAGTTTTTTTCAAGCACAATCTCACTGAATCAGTTCTGACAAAATCAAGTAAAAAAAAACACATACATAATTATTACAGAAGATCCTTAACAGACATCACAATAATTATAGCCAAAGTTTCACAACTCATTCGAAAATCAATAACTAATTACTGAGGCGTCCGATTTGAAAACGGTCTTCGGCAAAGTTGTAGCTGACTATTGTATCTCACAGTATCAACGTAGTTCTAATTCCCAAGTGCACATGGGCAAACACTATGACCGATTGAATGAACTGCTTGCTTTTCCCATAGTAATTCCCATATAAACTTCAAAGGGCTTGTGTAGTCTCAGTTTTCATCCGAATGAGCTCAAATTTTGGGAGGACACTCAGAATCCCAAAGAGGAGCGCATCGAGCTAGACGGTTTGACCAACTGGAGGCTAGCAGCCATGGATCGAGTTTGTTGGCGTGACATTGTGTCGCAGGTCATGTCTTGAAGGACGTAGTGCCATCAAAAGTAAAGTAAGTATATGCATAAATTATAGCTATAGCAGCATGGTTACTTCGAAACTTTACGAAAACCATAATCACATACAAATTTGCATCATGAAAACAAAATTAACTTAGGGGCAACCAAAGGGCATTTTTTCAAAAGCGCCATGAGACCACGCTACGGCTCTGCATCTGCCCTACTAGAATAGGATGAGGAACAACAATGCTGTTGATAGTAGCGTCAGGTAAAGTCGGTGGAACGATTGATTCTACGATGAAATAACGGAAGTATTTTCAAAAGCACAACGTGAGACGCTTATAAGGATAGAAACGAACTTGAAATTGATTGAAAGGTTGAAAACACCTGATCGGTACTGAGGTCACAAACAATCAGGATCAAGGCAACGGAAGAAAATCTTTACGTCAATACTACGGACGATGGACAAATGGACACTTTGAGGGAGGTTATGCTTGCCAAAGCAGCAGATAAGGACGATATCGGAGCTGATTTCATCAAGATGGGCCCAAAAAAGCCGGCCATTTGTTTGCACCGTCTGATACGCACAAAGAGGTGACATACTTCATCTGCAAGAAATACGACATGTTAGATTGTGAGAACTTCCGAGCGATCACTATCCTAAATGCGGCATATAAGTGTTATGTCAGATTATCATATGTCGTTTGTCACCTATAATAAACGAGTTCATGGCAAGTGATCAAGGCGGCAGTGTTGGCTTCTTTATTTATATCTATAATGGATCAAATCTACACTGTACGGCAAACTCTTTCCCCGCTGGTGAATACTTCAAATATAATTTACAGTAAACATAGAGAAGCTTTTCAAAATTAATTTAAACAAAAGGTAGTCGTTCACCAACCCCCTGAAGGAAGCACTAGTTCTTGAAGCCGCCACCATTTGTGTGGCGCCAGTGCTGAGTAAACAAAATTTGTATATAAACAGTATTTTTGGACGAGCTGTCAAATCAGCACCGTGGATGACAGCCGTTTCAGTCCTGTGGATTTGACAGCTCGTCCAAAAATACTGTTTTAGGCACGAGACACACTAGTTTTGGAATGCGACATTCATATTTTACTTATCATTCTGATAATAAGTGCGTAGTACTTCATCTAATTTTCTGTTACTGCTAGATAATTTGACCACATTTTATTAGACACAATAGTAAACGATTATCAATAGTATAATTTTATTCTCATACGATATGTGTCGCTTCCACGCGGGGTTTTATGAGGGCAAAGCCTAAATTTTTTTAGAATGATTCGCGAACTAGGCAAAACTGACAAAATGTACACAATTTAAGAAAATATAGCGTTGAAATTGTAGCTTGATTGTCTATTCACTGCACTTGAACTTTTCCCCTATCGATAATTTAACAATTCAAAAAACGCAAATTTGTAGAAGACGAAACTTCACCTCATGCCAAACCACATACTGTATTGATTACGCCTGTGTTTTTGTTTATCAAAGTGATGGGCGCATCTGAAATCGAAATCAAAACACGGCGAGAGTAAACGGCGGCACTGCAAACAAAAAATAAACAAGGCGTACATGGCGTGCTTAATTGAAACCAGAATGTAAACACGGCGCAAAAGTAATAGGCGACACTGAAAATAATGTCGATTACAGGCTCATAACATTGGGCGATACTGGCATTCTTGAGTGCGTTTAAGGCGAAACCTTATAATATTTTTTTATCGCGAAATAGCTAGGGTTTATGAAATGTGTATTAAAGTGAAAAGGTTAAAGTTTGAGTACATTTTCTCCAATTGGGATTAAAAATTGCACATGAAAATTTCATTGGTTATTTTCTCATTGTTATTGATTTGTCAGATAGGCCCTAATCGCGAATCCCTCTCGATTTGTTTACTCAGCACTAGCGCCACACAAATGGTGGCGGCTTCAAGAACTAGTGCTTCTTTCAGGGGGTTGGTCAAATCAGCACCTTCTTCAGCACCAAATTTTTGGCTTCACTCCAGTTGTTCGTGGATGACAGCCGTTCCAGTCCTGTGTCGTTCACACATTGTTCTTTTAAAACACCGACACGTTAATGCTTCCAGTGGACGATTAGCCCTTTGAAGGAAGCACAACACTAGACAACGGACTAGCATGCAACACCCACTGGCACAGTCGAAATACGTTTCTGACGAAAAGTTTTTCCGGACTAAAGCGGGAATCAAACCCACACTCCTTGGCACGATGCGGTTAAATGCTTGGTAACACTAACCGCACGGCCACGAAGCCCACGAACATGTTAACAAAAGATAGATTAGTTGATTCCTGTCAAATTTTGTGCCGAAAATTGCTTTCAAAATTGTAAAGAACACTACCATTTTGACCAGTGAACTCATTCTTTTACACCATTATCTCAATAAAACCACTTGTTTAATTTCATGAAAAGTACTTAGCGTTAGCTACAATATTGTGGTTGTTTAATTTTCAATTGAAAAATGCTTTTAACAAATAAAGGTAAAATCCCGTTCAAGACAATAAGTTAAATAATTTTCAACGTGTAACAAAACATTCAAATCATGATTTTTAGGATAACACTACAATCAATTATAATGAGAGAAACTTGTTCACTACAAGTGAATAAACTTACCCGCTATTTCTCGACAATCCTTCAGCTAAAAAGCGTTAGAGCCGTCCGTCTTCCCCAGAAAACAGCACACCAATTTCTGGACCAAGCTCCGAAGGATAATGCAAGAGAAAATCTTTGAAAGCTCCCCTACTTTGTTCGCTCGCTGCAGTGAACTTTTGTGGGACCGCTATTATTCCGAATATTTGTCGGAGAAGAAAACCGTTTGGGGGCACTCTAATCCAACCTCAGCGAAGAAAATGTCCTCTCAGCCGTGTCGTTCTCGAGCTCTGAGACAGATTCCTGCGGGGCGATGCCATTTGTAACGTGAGCCCCTTATTATCGCTATCCTATTTCCTCGGATAAAGTCCTCACCGTCGTCCGTGATATTTATATACACAAAGGCGTGGGTGAGCTCAAATTTCCATCTGGCAGCAACGACGACAAAACGGAACAAGTCTTCAAAATCTCGACCGACTTTCGAAAGGGAACTGGTTTTAGCTATAATTA
Organism: Aedes aegypti; assembly: GCF_002204515.2. Lineage (NCBI taxonomy): Eukaryota > Metazoa > Arthropoda > Insecta > Diptera > Culicidae > Aedes > Aedes aegypti. The sequence goes on from NC_035108.1 coordinate 132,382,761, forward strand.
CAGCGTTGTTACCATTACGTGTGCGCGAGCTTTTTTCCTTCCCCACTGACTGGATTCAAGCAACAGATTTTGAGCTCGTTCGCCGCGGAAAAGCGAAGTCTTTTCTGAATTGCAGCTCCCGGCAATTTGCTTCTGCAGAAACGAACACGGAGCTCGCACTTCAAAGCTGGAGTAATTTTTCCGCGACAACTTGGAACGAGGATATCTTGAACCACCGCAAGCAGTAGCTAACAGTCGACAGCAGGCAATGGTTCATGTGCGGTGCGAAATTGTCTGGAAAGAACAAAGTTAAACAGTAAAGAATGATTAATGTTAGACCAGTGTCGGAAGTGATTAAAATGGGGTGAATTGGCGGTTTTGTGTTTAAGTTTGAATTGAATTAAGTTGTCGCTGCTTAGCAATACTTCGAATAATTGAGAGAATTTTTAGGTTTTCTTTACATTGATGCATAGATCGGGAAAATATATAACCTTTTTCATGTTTGGAATGCAAAGCAAAAGCTTGAATCAAAAGGAAAAATGACGGATAACTTTTCTTCTTCTTATTTGCCTTACGTCTCAACAGGGACAGAGCCTGTTTCTCAGCTTCGTGTTGCACTTTCACAGTTATTAGCTGAGAAAGCTTTCTGTGCCAATGTTGTCATTTTCGCATTCATATATCGTGTGACAAGTACGATGATACTCTGGGAAGTCAAGAAAATTTCTCTCAAGAAAAGATCCTGCGACCGACCGGGAATCAAATCCAGACACCTTCAGCATGGCTTTGCTTTGTAGCCGCGGAACTGTATGAACTCTTTATATTTCGTTTCATTAACTGACTAGACTACAATTGACGGTCAATAGTAACGTTAACAATAGAATCTTTTGACGTTTTCAACAAATAATTAAATAGGGCAATTCGTCTAATGTTGAACGGCTAAAAACCTCGCCTATTGTTGAACAGTCCGTGCATTCCTCATGGCGTGTTCAACAATAAGCGAGCATTTTTTCGTTCAACAATTGGTCGGCGTTAAGTCAGAGTGGACCAAGTACAAAACTTGGGAAAATTGGATTATTCTGCCATTAGATGCAAAATAACGTTATCTCCATTTCACTTTGATCCGATTTGATGAATGTTGAAAATTGGGAGAGATATGTAACAAATTTACTCTGGATGATCAATAAAAATCAATAAAAGTATGCAGTCAGAGTGGACCAAGTGCTTTTTACCATAACAACGAAAACAATCGATGCGCTGAGAAAGTCTAGAAAATGCAAGACATTTCTAGTTATTTTCCAGATTTTTCGACATGGAATGATTCTTCTTCCCATCCATCAATAGAAACTCATAAACATGTCATAATTCGATGGATCTTATTTTGATATCTGACCATTTACCGTATTTGAGTAGGTGATCAGAAATTGCAACAATTTCTGTGCAGACAGAGTGGACCAAGTGTCAAAAAGTAAAAAACTGATTGATTATTGCATTTTTTGAGTCGATTTCAGAGTTCGATAGAAGTTTATGGTAGTTGTATGGTGTATGTATGAACTGTCCTAGAACCCGCTTATTGGACCAGTATATTTTGGTCGGTACTCAAGATTTTCACTTGGTCCACTCTGACTGAACGCATATTTGAATATTTCTAGTCTTCAACGCCCTGACCCTTCAAAACCTTAATTTCCAAGGTATCGTAATGCCACTGATTTTGAGATTGAAGATATGGATTATTGAAGAATTTACGATACTGATGTCGAAGGGTTTTGATAATATGTTCATCTTAAAGATATGCACCCAGTTTGACCACGCAACCATTAAATGATTGTTCTTTTTTTTTTTTTGAAATTGTTCAGTCAGAGTGGACCAAGTGCACATAGTCCATCAAAAAATCGTTCTATCAGAGTTTTGGATTGTGATTTTTCATGTTTATCACTTCACATTATATTGTTTGAAAGTAACACAAGGATGGGTAGAAATATTGAACCAAAATTTTACTGAGATAAAAAAAATATGAAGCGTTGAACTTTGAGCCCGTTTTTCTCAATATATGAAAAATGTCACTTGGTCCACTCTGACTTAACGCCGACCAATTGTCGAATTGGTCTAATGCGGTAATTTTTTATTTATACACAATTATCTGAGGCCAACGCTATCTTTTATGATAAAACCAAAGTGGCCCGCAGAATCGGTTAAGTTGAGAACCACTGGCCCTCAAATCCATAACAATCTCGACGGCCGTACAAAACCGTGCGGAAGACCGCAGTTTGGTGATCACTGGTCTACGCATTGAAGAGTGTCTGAATTGGTTGTTTCTGCGGAAAATTTGTAAATTTAGTTTTATTGTCACAACCTCTATTCTTTGAAGGAGAAATTCAACGTCCTTGTCTATAACCGTTGAATCCATCTCAAATAAAATCGATAATCTTAAGAGCGAGTTGCCAACAAAAGCTCGCTAGATGAAGCAAGCCACACTAAATGGCAACTTTTATTAAGATGAAACTATTCGATTATGGGAAAGAATGCTTCGCTGCTTTCTCCCGAAGGGTTTCCTCTAAAAAGGTACTGGAACAACGAACCGACACGCGACGACCCTGATGCTACTGCTCCAAAGAACAAAATCAACAAAAGTTCAACTTCGAGCATCGGAGCATTGTTTGCTAATGGCTGGAGGGAAACTACGGGGGAGGTACGCAGGAAAAATGATAGCGTCGGTGAATGTTCGGTGCTGTTTAGTTTATCTGCACCGAAAGATGACAATCCATAGCTACCATTGAGATTCATTCGAGATGTTTCTGCTGATGTTGTTTAATGTTCTTGTACAGAAAATAGAACTTTGTTATTACGTTTATATTTACTCCAGTTTTCATCCAGTCAAGAATACAATAACTGACGATAGGCATCGCACAAAGGTTTAATAAGAAATACCCAAAAGACGTTTATCCGAATGATAATTACCCGAAAATCATTTATCTGAATGCGATAGTTACCCATATGGGACATTTACCCGAACGGTATATGAAAGTGAATCAGTGATGATCTTCAGAATATCTATGGTAAACAGTTTTGGTTGGAACGGTGCAAAAAAAGATCATAATTGGATTACTTTTAAAAAATGGGCAGTTTTTGGATTTTGATCCGAATAAGCCGATCGAACCATATTCGGAGAGTGTAACAGTTCGCGAATCATAACAGTTCATGGCACATCGCATTCGAAGAGCCCTATGAATGTAAAATTTCACTCTCTCGTTTGATACGTGGCACGACAGCGTTCAAGAGCCGGAACTCCCACAGACTGCAACAGTATTTTGGATAAAATTGGTAATAACTTTCATATTTTCTGGTAATGCAGCCTTTAACAATCTAATTATTATCTATTGGATCATTTAACATCCATTTGGTTTCAAACATGGCACAAAAATGGAAAGTATTCGCCTCTGATTCTTGATCAGAATGAGAGCGGGTCAGCGAATGTTACAAGTGTTGACACACAGTGATCGGCGCAAAATAGTGGGTTGTGTGTCAGTGCGCTTCGTACCTTCGTGCTGTGCGTACACGAATTCTCTCTGCTGTTGGAAGTTTTTAAAAACTACCTTAAGCAAAAAAAAAACAATACTTTTCAGTGCTAAAATTAAAAACAATACTTTTCAGTGCTACTGAAAAAGTACTGTTTGTTCCACAATTGATCGCTTTAAGATCCTTGTTTGGACCCGTGCCTTACATTTTTCGTTGGACCCGTTGGCGAAAGCTAGCGGTGGTTATCCTTCTGGACACCGTCTTGGTAAAAAACCTATCAGGAGGTAGCTTCTTCTTTCGTTTATTCACTAAAATGGTTGCAGCTACAAACAAAAGGAATCACTGAATTCACAACTTCCTTCCAAAAAGTGGGATATAAAACTGTCACTACACGTGGCAAGAATGGAAGAAAGGAGGTTTCTCCGTAATGTGAACTTTCTTCCAAGTGTGAAATGGATAATGTTAGTAATTGCATCGGAATTAGCAATCAGTTCTCTAGGCAAATTTTCCGAACACCAAATCGAAGCAGTATCTAGCCCAGGCTTTTTGATTCAAGTGATGAAGCAAAGAGTGCCGCCTATCGTGGTCAGTTGTTCCGAATTTGGGGGAATTAGGCAGGAAATCTTAAACATGATTAGGGGAATCAAGGTTTTCTTCCAAGTCATTTTGAAAGATCTCTTAAGTGACTATAAGTCACCTGAAGTGATCAAAAATGGAATTAATGATTTATTTGGATTTTCCCCAGTTCAAGTAATCATTATGCAAAATAGAACTCAATATGGCATTTTTAGAAGGGCTTACTCAAGAATATTATTTAGTTCACTTTAATAAAAGTGATCCGAATAAAATTAAAGCTTTAGAAAGAGCAAGACTTATGTTCGATGTCCGTGTGACATGGGAACATTTTCAGAAACCTGAAGGAAATTACCAGAACTCCACTCAGTGCCGTCGGTGCCAAAAGTGGGGTCATGGTACAAAAAATTGTCGCATGGATGCTAAATGCATAATTTGTGGAGGTTCTTCTCACGCCAAGGACGTCTATCCAGTGAAGGAAGATACCACCAAGTTCATATGCTCGAATTGTGGGGGCAACCATTAGTCAAATTTTTGGGCTTGCCCTTCGCGTAGACGAGTCGTCAAGGCTAGTGCCAGGCAGATTACCAGTAATATCCGTTACGATAACGGTCGTTTCCGGAACTTCCCTGGTAGAGTATCGAAAAATGCTCAATTTTTAGTTAACGATCGCTTGATTAGGAATCATACCCATCATGTAGATCATAATCATGCTCATTCACAAACTAATTTTAATCCGTCGGGTAGCCGTTCGAATCTTTTAATTTCGAATATAATCGTAGCAGGTAATTTGAACTCCTCCCCTTTTCGTACTATGAGTATCCATTCTAATTGTTTCAAATCAAATGGAAAAAAAAACCCTGCGCCACTAGAAACTTCTACCCCGCCTCTTCGTCTACCGAGAATTCTAACGGAAAATCATTAGATAACGTACCCACTGCAAGTGATATGTCTGCCTCTGATTTTAATTTTCTAACAGAACAATTGAATCTAATTGATGCAATGTTCAAAGTCACCACTATGACTGAAGCAGTCCAAGCCGGTGTAAAATTTACTAATCAAATTGTTATTGGATTACGTTTTTGTAATGAATCCAAATAATAATTTAAATTTTTAACTTAGAATGCTCGTTCTTGAATGGTAAGGAGGACGAGTTGTTTAATTTTCTTACAGTTAATAACGTGCATATAGCAGTTATTACCGAAACGTATTTAAAACCTGGATCCAAACTAAAAAGAGATCTTAACTTTTTTGTTTATCGTAATGATCGACTTGATGTGGCATGTGGGGTGGTTGCAATTATCATTCATAGGCGTATAAAACATCAACTTTTTTCGTCATTTGAAACTAAAGTTTTTGAAACTTTAGGTGTTTCTGTTAAAACACAGCTTGGTAAAAAGAAGAAGAAAGAGGTTCGACTGATGTGAATTTTATAGCTACTGGATTCGGCACTGCAGTCTTGGGAGGAATCAAAACGATGTTTTTAGATTTTTCCCGACGTTTCGACTCAGAATCGAGTCTTCTTCTGGGGATACTGTAATTAGGGGAATGTTATTTGTTTTGTTACATGTTATGTTCGTTCACTTACATTCTACTTAATCGTTCTTCGTGTGTGTTAACAAAGTTGTGTCAAAGTTTTGGAATTTGTACATGGGCTATGAACAGACGTAAATTTAAGTTTTATAATTTAGCATGTTACTACGATAGAACCTACATATAGTATTAAGTGAAACGTAGCAACTTTTCTTTGAATTTCACTTAATATAGCCACTTTAACTGCACTACACATCTGAAGGCGGTAACGGTTGGTTCGAAGATGGTGGTTGACTTGAAATTTGACGATCTTGAAACGTGTATGTTGAATTTAAGCCACTAATATCTGTGCGATGGTTTATTGTATGTGGTGTATTAGTGATATGACACATTTCCAAAAAGGTAAGTGTATTTATGTGGTTGCTACTGTCTAATACTGTTACGCGATCCATATCGAAACGGTGGTCGTGGTCAATACAATGTTCGATAAGTGCTGTTTTCTCTTTTAGTGATAGCATGTCTGCATCTGTTTTGCTGTACCCTAACTCTGTTAATCTATTAAGTTTGTTGGTGTGTGTTTTGTGTCCGTATAATCTTGTTTTTAATCTGTTTCTTGTCATACCTATGTAGCAGTGTTGGCAGTTGCTACAAGGTATTTTGTATATTATTTTACTACGATCTAGCTTATCGATAGGGTCTTTTACAAATGTGTGGAAGCGTTGGATTGTTTTGGTTTGTCTGCATGTTATCATGATGTTGTTGTAGTCTCTGTTTAGAACCCGAATGATTCGTTCCGACAGTCCGGCGATATATGGAATGGATCGATAGATGCGGTTTGATTTCTGGTTTGTTGTTGGAATAACGATTGATGGATTTCGGGATGGAGAGTCGGTTGCTGGTTGACTGATGATTTCAGGCGTCGAGGGATTGTTGTTGACTTCGATAATTGGCTGTAGTGATGACACAGTGTTGGACCTTATTGTCGTGGACGAACATCCTCTGTTCGAGAGAGTCGATTGATTGACTGAAATTGCTGTTGGTGATTGGATGGGAAACTCTGTGATCGAGGCGGGTTGTTGCTGTCGTTGATGGTGGTTTGTTTGGTTGTTGTACAAGTGGAAGATTCTGTTGATTAGTGTTCTTGGGTATCCATTTTTGATGAGATGCTTCTGTACGATTGCCTTCTTCGCTGTGGTGTTTAGGTTGGTGGACAGAGAACAGACACGGTGTATGAAGTTTCTTGCTATGTTTACCTTGTATTTCGGTAGGTGAAAGGAATGCCAGTTTAGTATCCTTCCTGAAGCGATGGGTTTGATGAACCATTCAGTATGTAGGGATTGATCCTCCGTTCTGATGACAGTCATATCCAAGTAGGGTTATTTTCCTTCTATTTCGGTTTCGATTGTAAATTGTAACCTCTCTTCGTGGCGGTTGAACTCTTGTACAACTAATTCCATGGCATCGACAGGGATAGCAATGAAAATATCATCCACATACTTTTTCAATATTGGAATTGGAAAAGGGAGAGAGGACATAGCTTTGTCTATGACTGTGTCGAGAGCGATATCTGCGAGGATGGGCGAAAGTGGACTACCCATTGCTGTGCCGAAAATCTGTCTGAAATACTGCCCTTCAAACCTGAAAAAGCTAGCATCCATGCATAACTCGATGAGTTCGATGAACAGATCGATATTGATGTCAGTGTTGATTTCTAGCCATCTGTCCATAATAGTTTTTCTGACGAGCTCCCGAGGTGCGTTTGTGAAAAGTGACACGACATCCAGAGAAGCGATAATGTATCCATCTGGTAGCTGAATGCTTTGGATTTCCTGGCAAAATGTGAATGAATCGATGGTGCTGTATTTGCTCTTCAGCGAATCTTGCAAAATTCGAGCTACAAATTTGGACAACATGTACGTAGGAGAGGTCATGTTGGGTATTACAGGTCTGAGGGGTAGATCAGGTTTGTGGGCTTTTGGTTGGCCATAGATCCTTGGGCATACCGAATCGTGTCTGCTTATTTGCTTAGCAGTGTATTCGTCGATGAGCTTCAGATCTTTTAGTCTCTTTACTATGTTGTTGTTCTTCGATTGGAAGCTAGGTGTTGGATCTCTGCTCACTCTTACATAGGTGTCATCAACTTCTATCAGGGTCCTCATTTTACGGTTGTAATCCTCTCTGTACATTATGACGGTTCTGTTACCCTTATCTGCGGATAGGACACAAATATCGGGATATCTTTTGAGGAAGCGTGTGGTAGTGCGCGAAGCTGATGTGCAGAAGCGCACGACCGGATCATAACACTTGATGGACTGATTGAAACCGTGTATGTAGTTGCTCATTACGTTGACGATTCTGCATCTGTTTTGATCTTGCACTTGTTTACTGTGGTCTGTCTTGAGTATGCTTCCCACATCGGCCATGACGTGATAAAGTGGTACTTGTGGTATGTCGGTGTAGGGTAGAGAAAATTTTGGTCCTAGACTCAGAAGATGCAACGTTTCGTTTGGAACTTGGATAGCGGTAGCATTGAGTACGGCATTCTCGTTGAAGCTAACTAGATTATGCGATCGAGGATCTTTTCGGGTTTGAAATTTTCTCGACTTCCCAGGGCATAGAGTATCTTCGTACCTGCCACACGATATACGCATGCAAAAATGGTCATTGGCACAGTAAGCTCTCAGTTAATAACTTTGGAAGTGCTCATAAGAACACTAAGCTGAGAAGCAGGCTCTGTCCCAGTGGGGACGTTAATGCCAAGAAAAGGAATTGCATTATTCGACATATGATTGCAAATAGGGTAAATGGTTTAGGCTGGACCACTTTGAGGTATTCTCGCCCATAATCGTAGAAAATATGCTCTTTAAATACAAATCCCATAACAAGTGTTCACAGCACGTGTGATTGGCAATCTCCGATGTCAACCAAATTTTAATCAAATGTTCAATAACTAAAAACATGTTAGACGACGTTCAAGGCAGCGGAATCCCTTTTCCTGTCTGCTGTCCGAGAACTCCAAATTGTCGTATTTTCACAGCAAGCTTTTCTGGAACCTGCCCGACTATGTAAGGACTGTTCATTTTATAAAGTGGACACTTTGTTCATGCTATATCTTTTTTATTTATTGATAAAATCGTAATCGGTTTTCTGTGTATCGTTGACCTATTATTCTAAAATGCTTTGAAAATATAAAATCTTTGAAAATGCTTTTGGTTGAAGAGCTAAATGGTTTTTCCAAAAACTCTTAAAAAAAGCTGTCCGTCAAAGTTTAACATTATTTTTCGCAAAACAAAAATCCTTATTTTTATGAACAAATTGTATGTTTGTATCCTTTACTATTCTACTAAAGGTAAAGCTTTAAAAAATATCAATTATATTCCACCATTCTATGACATTAGGTAACTTTAGTGATTTACCCATTTATGGCCAAATTTGCTGATACACCATCCTTTCACTCCCAGCAAAAGAGAAAAGTAAAAAGCGTGTTCAAAACTAGTTTGGATTACTATAGAAACTATATTACTATAAACGAAAGCTAAATCGTGAGATTAAACTACAGTCTTAAGTATAAATTTTACTGTTTATGGTAGTTTTACTAAAAAGTCTCATACTTTTAAAATCATGTACGCATATTTATTGATCTACAGCAAATTGTAAACAGTTTTCTCCGAATTTTTCAATTGGTAATCTCAGAATAACGTATTATGAAAACAATATGTGGAAAATAAAATCGATTTTATTACAGCAGTGTTGCCAATTTTGATGATTGTCAATGTACTTTGATAGGTCTTCTAAGAATAAAACAATTGTGTTTCTGTTGTGCTTTGAATGTGACGTGGGGACTTACTAAGTAACTCTATGAAGGCGTAAGTTATTTTTTATAATAATACTATATTAGGACTTCCGTCAGGATGTACTTTTACACAAAAAATTCTACTCATATCAATTCCCATCAAATATAAAAAAAATTCTTTAAAAATATACGGGAAAATTGATTTTATTGTATCTGTAAAATTGTTGCTCCAAAAATAACTTGATTTTTTCCATCAGGCTTCTGATTGATGATGCTTTCGAAGAACAAGCCCTTTTTGAAAATAGAAAATATAAATTATCGAATTTTCCAGCCAATTTCTTACAATCATTGATTTTGATAACCTCAAAAAATCGACCGATCTAATCGTTGTTCCATATTCGTGTGAAATTTAATTATTTTGGAGAATTTTTATTATCACAACATTGTACAATACTAGTCGAACGATGTGCAAAAAACCGATTGAAATTTCATTGATTAATAAGAAAGATACAGCATGCACAAGGTGTCCACTTTATAAAATGAACAGTCCTTACGCACAGTGGAACTTTCAAGTACCTGCTTCACACGTCGGTCTTCGTCATTTTCCATCATGAAAAATCTAAGCCCCACACTCTCCAGTGCAAAAAATTCCTCCACGAGGTCGTGCAGCTCATGATCGGGAGACCGAACCGAGATGTGGAATAGCTGATGACTGCTTAACTGCCCAGTTTGCGCTGCGGAACTTCAATAGACCGTCCATCCAATTCTGGTTTTGGTAGCGATCGGGTTACCCTTGGCTTCTTCTCTAATCTTCCGGGTTGTCATCATGAACGAGTTTTCCAACCCGATGAGGTTCGTGGCGACAGCATTGGTGTAGCTTTGTACCGGAAGGCCTTTAAGATGCAGATACAGTTTGCAGAGTTCGCCGAAATCCAGCGATTAAACTGGATGTTCACGCTCTTGACGCTGTGAACTTCCTTCAAATCATATCGTGTGCCGTTTGCGACATCTGAAATTCGCAACTTTATCAGCTGCGCATCATCTTCCACCCCTTCAATACCACTCGTCCATTGAAGGCAGAGTGGATATGGACATAGCCAATCACTCCGAGCTCTTCAGCCACCTTCGACTCTCGACTTCTACGACGACTCGTTCTCCGCTGCTGCTATTCGACCTCTCCTGGTTGACCAGTTGGATGCCGAGGTCGGTCCAGCGATTCCGGTTGGAGGATGACTTCCGGTTCACTGGCGCCACGACGACCCAAAACTGCTTCATGATGATCGATGCTACTCGGCCTAGTTCCCGATGGTGGAGCTAGCCTACTACCGAAGACTCAAGCTGATGATACGCTACGTACTACTCAGAGTATTCCCCGGTGGTGGATCCATTCTACTCCAACGAAGATTTCCCCGGCGGCTGAAGATCTCCCGAACCGATGCTATCCGGGCAGATGCCGAGGTCGGTCTTGCGATTCCAGTGGAGAGAAACTTCCGGTTCATAAGCACCCCGACGACCATTTGCCGGTGCTATTTCGCGAATTACTCAGCTAGACCCTCAGCCTACTCCGACTCGACGTTGTTCGGCCAAGTACCAGGGTCGGTTCTGCAATTCTGGTTGGAGGATGCCTTCCGGTTTGCAGGCGCTCCGACGACTTTTAACCGATACTACGCTACGCCCGCTCTACTCGGTCTAGTCCCCGACGGAGGATCTAGCCTACTCCGATCGCTACCCGGAGCTCTCTGGTCTTCACGCCATCTCCTTTGCAGCAACGACATTATCGCCGTTATTCGCCTATTCACCGCCAGTTGCTTGCAGGCTGGCACATGTTCTGCACGATGTTGTCCGGATTTTGGACGCTTGCGGTTTCTGGCATCATCTCGCTTCGTATATCCCTGAATTAAGGGCAGTCGAATATAACATGCTCCGGTGTCTCCTCGATATTTGGACAGGCCGGACAATGTGGAGATTCTGCGTGTCCGAAACTGTGCAGATATTTCCGGAAGCATCCATGGCCTGACAGAAACTGGGTCAGGAAGAAGTTAACTTCTCCATGTTTTCTGGTCGTCCACACCGACACGTTAGGAAAGAGCCTGTGGGTCCACCTTCCTTTCTACGAGTTATTCCACTCCTAGTGTTATTTTGCTGGTAGCATGTAATGTCCTCAGCCAGAGTGATGCAGATGGGGATCATTTCGGCGATAACGCACACTGCCTCCGATGATATAGTGCGGTAGGCATTCGCCACCCGTATATCCATGAGCCGGAACGTTCCATAGCTTACTTTGGGTAGAAATTAGTTTGCATTATATTGTTTTTTTCGCTGTCAACTACCTTCTGAGAGCAATATTGAAGTGAAGCTAAATTTGAGTTATCCCACGGAAGACCCGAATTGAGTAAAAATAAGTTAAATTTAGCTTGATTTGTGGCTACTTGCACTGTGTAGAAACCATCCTTAGTTGAGGAGGAACCAAATTAATAGATTCTGGAACTACTAAAGACTTTGATAAACCCATTCGGGTTGATATTACACTTGGGTATATATTACATTCAGGTGAATAACGCTCGGGAATAGGGTTAAACACTCTAATGGCAGCTTCATTTTCTAGCTCAAAAAAGAAATATGAAAATCGCGATAACTTTTTTGTTTCTCGATACTTATGCACCATTTCTCATAAAACTCATAAAACTCTTCCGTTTTAAGAATTCGTGTCGATATTAATTATTGGTAATCTTGTTTTGAAGGTGTTCCGATGTTCCTTGGGGCCGACATTTCCCTTATAAAATGACTTTGGCGGCCATTTTGTTTAACGTCAATTTATCATAAAAATAAAATATGGGCTATACAAAGGCAGGTAATAAGGAGCTACTTTGAAAATTTCATACAAATTAATTAAGTATTCTTGAAGAAAACTAAAAGTTACGATATGATGTTTTTTTTTTGAAATTTTGTAGATCTTTATTTGACCAGTGCGGTACCAGAAACATAAATGCTCATTACTCAAAGACGGCTGCACCAAATTGCTTCATTTTTCCACAGCATACTCTCATTAGTGCATTGTTTCAAAGAGTGAATATCTGAATACAATCTGTAGCCTAAGATATTTACGTAGGTTATGGCTACACGTCGGTACTGCAAGGAATTTTGGAATATCTCCGGATCCAGATGACCAATAATCAATAACTAGAAGAGTTTTTTGAGAACTTGTGAATAAATGGTGCTAAATATTAAACAACAAAAAAGTTTTTGCAATTAATTTTTTTTTGTGATAAAAATCGAAGCTGTCGGTAGAGAGGTAAATGTATTTCGGGTATTTGTTATGGAATCCACACAACAGATGAAGACATTGATGACGAGGGCTCATCGACAGGGGTTCAGCGCTCTCATCTAGAGAATGTGAGAAAATGTTGAACACAAGACCAAAGACCATGAGGGAAAGCTGAAAACAAAGCCATTCAGAGATTCGTATCTGATGTTTGGGAATTAGTTTGAATTGTTTTGAATTTGAATTCTGTTTTTGTCTATTTTCAGGTTGCATCTTTACTAACGACGTTTGTTGGTGTTAAATGAAGTGTAGTAGAAATGTGGAGATAACATTCTCTTTTCAAAAAAGTAATTTTCAAAAGCAAATTCAAGACAAAGTTTGAAAGGTTCGGCAATGGAATATGGGCACTGCCCATTGGGCAGCCCGATAGAGGGGAATGTCAATAACATCTGTTTGTCAAACGAACAGATTCCACCCAGAAGGGACAGAGGTAAATCTATCCAAACTGGCTTTTTGGCTGTTGATGTTCGATCACATTGATTGAACTCCTCCAGTCATTTTTTTTTGCGTTTCCCATACATTGCCTCTGGATCGTTGGAAAAATTGGCTTTCCATTCATTGCCGAGCACACTAATTGCGAGAGGTGAAATTGAACGAACCGGCACGGAAGCAATTAGAGCACACTTTGTTCAGTTTGCTGTTCCACTCAACACACAGTGGCCCAAAGATTGTCAAAAATCGAAAAAATAAAGTTTGATAATCCTTTTACTGATATTTTTCCTAAATAAGTAAATGAAAACCGAGTTCAGTACTATACTATTTAATTCCACTGGAGCTTGTACCATTTGACAGATACGCGGATTTCTATCTGATTTCAACTGTTTGGACGAATAAAGATTTTATCAAACCCAATATGCCAAATCTGCCGGAAATATCGATTTTTTGTTGAGGAAATAATTTCAATTAAGCTGTTATAAAAAGTCATCGATGAACTATGGTTTTCAAACGATTTGAGCAAAATTGATGTTTTTGGACAACTTTTGTATGGAGTGTGGCCACTGTGCGACGCCCTGAGCCTGGGAGTAGTAAATATGTGTGCAATAGGTGTTTTATAGCCCATGGTATGCTGCCATCGGGCCTCAGGAAGGTTCTGCCAAAAATCGGACCAACACAACTGCACAATGTTTGTTCAGAGTTTGGTTTTCCAAATGCACTGCAGTTTGCCAGCACGAGCTTTACACAGACCAAAATGGATGTTCGGACGCTAGCCCTCCTCACCAATCAGCATTGTTGTGAAATTGAACGATTAAATAAACGTTTGCAATCACGAGATTCGATTACATACGGCTACCTCTGAGTAAACACCTACATAAGTGGCTATTTCATTCACTACTCACATGATTTCGTAGAATGAATCATACCACTGCTGTGTCCATTGAAACAGAAGTAATTCAAAATGCTTAATCTTGTTGAAATTTCGTATTGGTTTTTACGTGCGTTGTGGCGTTTAAATTCAAACATACAAACAAAACGAACTGAGAAAATTTTGCTAGAGCTTTCGAAAAACAAAGGAACAAAAATAATGAAATGTTTTTCGTGAATTCGTGAATTCGTGAAGAAAAACAACACATCTCTTTAACTTTACCTGCTCTTGAATATAAAAAACACTGTAAATTGAAAAAAACTCTTATTAAGCTTTTGAATTCCGCTCCCTTCGTGGTCTGTTTCCAGACTAATTCCTTCTAGGCGTAACTTTCTAACGGTGACAGAGCATTCCTCAGCTAATTGTCCTTTTTTCCACTTCCACAGTTGTTAACTGAGAGCTTTCTATGCCAATTGAAAATATATTGCATTCGCATATCGTGTGGCAAGCACGAAGATACTCTATTCCCTTAAAAAAAACGAGTAAGTTTCTTTTAAGAAAAGATCTTTAGCCGGTGTGAATCGAACTCAGGACCCTCAGCTTGGTCTTGCTAAATAGCTGCGCGTTTACCGCAACTGCTGTTTGCATCTTCCAATTTTATAGCTATCAATACCCTATTGAAATTGTTTATCAATATTTCCCTCTGGCTCATTGTAACCCCCTTCGAATATTTAAATATGTTGTTGCCATGTTATTGACATATTCGTTTTCCTCCTGATGGAAAACTTGGCTACGCCCTTGGATCGAATTGGGTGAAATTTGAGGAAAACCTCTTTGTCCCTCGTTCGTCACGACTAGGTCACACAAATGGTGAATAATTAATTTGAATTTACCGCACGAACAGTGCCGTTTTACCGAACCACATTAGTGCCTGCAATAGGACAGAAACTTTTGTTATATGTTCCCAACGAGTAAGTCACTATGAGCTAGATAGTACATGCAAACCACATATACCGTTGTTGTGATGACGTGTATGCTTGGTTTGGTTTGAATGAAAAAAATATGCAAAAGTTTCGTACCAAAAGTGACCTTTCTTCACTTGGCTACCGGCGATGGTTGTTGGCAAAGGATCCAAGGTAGCAAGCTAATGGAATCTCGAGGATTAAGAGAGCCAAAAAGGGTTAGCAATTTGAGGTGGCTTCCCAGCAGAAGAAGTTTATTCACACACGGCACTTTACTTCGGCTTATACCTTATATTATGCGTCAATTGAAGCGAAAATGGAATGGCTAGATACGGTCTTCAAGTGCTCTTTCAGAAGGGTACTCAATTTTTCATGACATTGTTGACGCTCCAATTCAAATGGGAAAGCCATTGACAGTCGATAGCGATGCTTTTTCAATGGTGAAGTGCTTTTCGTATATTGTGGCAATTTTTTATTAATATGAAGAAGATACATTTTTTATGAGAAAAGATTACATGCAGGGGATAGGCGAAAAGATTGAGAAAGGCAATTGTACCCGCAAGAATGATAGTTGATAACCCTAGACAGTTGCGATCGTTCTTTCATCTAAACGAATACAAAGATTAGTAAAAGTAGGCTCAACAGAGAAGGAGTTGTGGTCTACACAATGACAAATATATCGGGTTTGAAACCAATTGAAAAGCGTATAACAGCACTGATAATTGTAAGTTAGTATAATTAATTTCTTAAGTCAAATGTAACTACCCAGAAAACCAAAATGTACGTATAACGAAATCACCTGGAGGCTTTGTATGTGCAAAATTTCACTTATAGGATGTCGCGAAAAGGCCTTCTACGTACAAAAGTGGAGCCGATATGCGTGCATTTATTATGTGATGAATAATAACATACATTGCGAGTGTATACATATTCTACTGAACTAACCTGTGATCTTATGCGACTAATTATCTATATAAATAAAAATGGAGTGGTGTTTGTATGTCACGAAATAACTTGAGAACAGGACATCCGATTTGCACAATTCTTTCACTATTGTCTTCTTGAAGGGCTCCGACGTGTTCGTGTGACGAAAAAGTTTAGGGAAGTTATCGGAAAATTAGCTAAAACGGGTGAGTACTAATATGTAATTTTGTATAGGAGATACCTTGACATTTTTCAACAGCCTACTTGATGACTTGATGGCAAGACGAAGTTTGCCGGGACCACTAGTATGATAATAAATGTTGATTTGACAGCTGCTACGGATTGATTCGACTTACTTTGTACGAGTGTACGGGACAAAGCAAAATGTACAAATGAACTCAGAAAAAAAGTGTTTTAAGCGAGGAAACTCATCAATCTGACGAGTTTATCCACGGTGTTTTGCGGGTTTGATGTAATTAGTATGAATAAACGAGTTATAATAAATATAACGTGAACTTTCATGCGATTTCTAGTTGTCTGGGTATTGATATTATTTCCAGTTCAAGCTGATCAACGGAAATATAGCCTTTCAATCTGCTCTGAAAAACAGTGTCTTGTTTGTGGTTGAACCATCTTAACAACAATCTTTCTTAGCAAAGCTTGAGATCATATTGTAAATTATATAAATTAAAAACTTTATCAAAAATTTTAAATAATGATTAAATGAAAACAGACGAAGGTATCGAATACATTATTTTTAAACTGATATCATATTATGATCAGAGATGGAAAGTGGCGAACATACCGGGTAAAGAAGAATTCCAAAAGAATATCATAATTTATCATAAAAATAAAATGTTTGATTGCTAAAATTTGTTAGTTTTTCAAATAATTCTTCTGCATTCTTTGGACAGCCTTTAATCATTTCACTCACTAACCAGTATGAAATGATGTTTGATTTTACAACTTTTTCGGCACATTACATAAAAATGTTTATGTTTCACGCAGAAGTATAGGAACAAGGAAATAATAGTTGTGGCGAAAAAAAAGAACCCTTGTGCCCATCAGCCACAACTCAAAAGCACCGAAAGCCCAGCAAACAGGAAAAGTGGGAAAAATCCAACCAACAACAGAAATGCACAAACTACGACGAGTGGGTTCGCATCATTAGCATTATCGTCGTTATCACCATCATCATCAACATAACCATCAAAAAAGGCGGCAGTCATAACTTTGTTGAGCGGCCGGTGCAGGAAATCATAAACCGGACCGGGTGATTCGAGTTGAGCTGCCGTTTTCCGGCTGGTGTTCCTAGACGGAAACGGTTGAGGAAACGATGATCTGGTAGTCGTAGCAATGGCGGAAAGTTGCTTAAGCTTACACGACAAACTAATATTTTTGAAATCTGATAATATCTTTTGCAATTAAGAACACGCCAAGGTTGTGACTGGGCAGGCTTGTTGTGCTTTTGTGTTCTTTTTAATTCAACGTTTCTGCAGGTGCTTTGGGTTACCAAAACCATTTGTGTGAGAAATTGATCGGACACGACTAGACGTAACAGAGAACCAACCTGTTAAGAAAGGGTTTTCAACGTTTTATCATTAAAGGCAGACTACGATGGGACACTCATTTTCTCCTTCATATTTATTCACCTTCATGTCATACCGTAGAATATTTTAGTGTTGTTGTTCGTAAAAGCTAATGAGTCGGGTTCTGAGAAATAAATGAGCTAACCTTTAAGTATGCTATACCGATTCAGTTGAGAAACAAAGGAAAATGCTGCCAACTCTGTAGGCAATTATTTCCGTTTGCATTGCTTTTCATGAAAAGTTGGAGGCAACTCACAATGAACGGTAGCTTTAATCGACAAATTCTACGTAAGCATTTAAAACGATCGATTTAGAGTATTTGGTTACCATTGTTGTGTTATGTAAATACAGTAGAACAGACAGCGTGCGAAACACGAGCTAACGAAAAAGATCGTTTTAAGGGTAAGGAATAAATTTATAGCTACAGCTAAATTATTGAATTCTTTCGTTTGAAAATAATATTTGTTCATATTAAGAGCTCTTCTAAATATTGATTTTGAATTTTCTCAAGAGAAGTTCTTTTTTTCGGAATCGAATCTAATAGAAAAAAATGTATGAAAATTAAAGGCATATTCAGGATTTTCAAAGGAGCAGAGGAATGCAAACATACTTTGAATATTTTACTGTTAAACCTCCGTTAGTCGATGTTCCATGCAAAATTCAGTGCAAAATTTCAATTTGTGATTGTGAACATTCAATTCAACTGATTTAGATGCGGTTTTCACTAAATTAAATCCAAATGCTTCTAGTTTCATATGTTGACACAAGTTGACCAATTTATTCCTGGTTGCTGGAGTTATTTCAGTGTCCTCCTGGGTCAGATCGTGTGAAATCTTTCTTTTCTGAACAGTTTTAATTAAATTAAACGGTTTTCAAACATCTCAAGTTTAACAGACAACGGAAACTATGTAGCCTCGGGTGATATTGTGATATCGTGAGGCAACCGATTGTGGTCAAGGTCACTTTATGGTTCCCGGATGTTCCGAAATATCTGTAAAAGTAGACATATCCTGGAAGTTGAACTGGAGAGATGGTGTTTTTTTAACAACTTGCAGGAGCGGCGTACAACAACGTCTGTTCTCCATGTCAGGGGACGGCTGATCATCGTCCAAGTACCAGAGAAGCACTCTAAGCTGAACTGTGCACTATGGCCCTCCGAACATTTAGGGGAAATGGTCCTCCTGAAATCAAGGAGGTTGGTGTCAGGCCAACCGGCCGTTAAAAATTATGCAATGAACAGTCAACGAGGGAATAGGATTCGGGGCAATCGGCGAAGACCACAGCGACGTAAAGGGACTACCCAGGTAACATTGGCAGCTCAATAACAGCTTATTCAGCAAAAATGAGATGTATAAAAAGAATATTTGCTGAATAAGCGGTAATTTAGCTACCAATGTTACTTGGGTATTCATCAGGAGCACACGCATACTCGCCGATGTCCTGAAGAACCACGGATTCAGCATCACAGCGTTGCAGGAAGTGTGTTGAAAGGGATCAATGATGCGAACGTTTAGAGGTAACCATGCCATCTACCAGAGCTGCCGCAGTACACACGAGCTTTTATAGTTATGGCTCGTGATCGGGTGGTGGCCGATCAATGAAAGAATGTGCAAGTTGAGGATAAAAGGGCGGTTCTTCAACTTCAACATAATGAATGTGCACAGCCCTCTCTCCGAAAGCACTGATGATGATAACGACGATTTTTACGCGCAGCTCAAACGCGA
Organism: Aedes aegypti; assembly: GCF_002204515.2. NCBI lineage: Eukaryota > Metazoa > Arthropoda > Insecta > Diptera > Culicidae > Aedes > Aedes aegypti. The sequence continues at coordinate 132,401,976 of NC_035108.1, forward strand.
GTACGGCAGCTGCTAAAGACGCGACATCAAAACCATCATCCAAACGACGTCAAAACCAGATTCAAACGCTCAAGTTGGCCAGGATGAGTAATTCAGACTACCAGTACGCAGACTATTGGAAAGTTCAGCACTCACACGCTGTTGAACAAAAACGGCTTGCGACTAATTGATTTTGACGCCTCCAAGAGTATGGCCATTCGTAGCACCTACTTCCAGCACAGCCTTCCATACCGATAAACCTGGAGATCATCACAGCAGACAGAATCACAAACCGACGTTCTTATTGATGAACGGCACTTTTCTGCCAGGACCTATCGTGGCGCTAAAATCGTCTCTGACCACTATATGGTGATGGTTAAACTGTGCCCAACGAGCACCTGAATGGCGCTAAGAGCACAGGCAATGAAGGTCGAGACAATGGAGAAAATACCTTCATCAGTACTGCGGACGATTAAAACCAACCAGCCTCTACTTTGAGGGAGGTTAAGGATGCCATTCACCAGCTCAAGAACAATAAAGCTGCTGGTAAGGATGGTATGGTACGGTAGTTGAACTCATAAAGATTGGACCGAAAAGGCTGGCCATTTGTCTGCATCGGCTGATAGGAACAATCTGGGAAACAGCAAAGCTACCGGAGGAGTGGAAGGAAGGGAGCATGTGCCCAATCTACAATCAGGGCGACAAGTTAGTTTGTGAAAACTTTTGAACGATCACCATTCTAAATGCAGTCTACAAAGTATTATCCTGGATCATCTTCTGTCGTCTGTCACCTGTAGTTAACAAGTTCGTGGGAAGTTATCAAACCGGCTTTGCTAACGGCCGATCGACAACGGACCAGATCTTCACTGTACGGTAAATCCTCCAAAAATGTCGTGAATACCATGTCTCAACGCATCACTTTTTCTTCGATTTCAAGGTGGCATACGATAGTATCGACCGCGTAGAGCTATGGAAAATCATGGACGAGAAAAGCTTTCGCGGGAACCTCACGAGACTGATAAGAGGGACGATGGAAGGTGCACAAAATTTTGTGAAGACTTCAAGTGGCAATTCCAGTCCGTTTGAATCTCACCGGAGACAAAGTGATAGACTTTCGTGCCTGTTGTTCAATATTGTGCTGGAAGGTGTTATGCAGAGAGCCGGCCTTTGTAGATCCAGTCAATTTGTTTGCTTCGCGGACGATATGGACATTGTCATTCGAACATTTGAAATGGTGGCAGACCTGTACACTAGACTGATGCAAATTTTGAAGTTTTTGCTCCCCTATGTTTAAACGATGTCAATTATGATGAAAATGATCCTCGAAAAATTTGAAGTGATTCGGAAGAAATTTGGTTGTGCACACGCCATTTGAAGTTTATATGGAGATTACCATGACCCCACAGTTATGGATCAAAAAGTGTGGAGTCCAACCAATAAAATTCAATAAAACGACATGTAAAACGTAAAATTATATTTTAAAAGCACGAATTGAATCGTTTCAAATTGTAACCTCGGTTAGTTAACTGTTTTGAGTGTGATATTTACATAGGATTGCATAAAAATTAAAAATTGTATCGATTTCTGAAAACCATATTATGGATCAATTTTCATATTATGGATCAAATTGTTACATATTACGGATCAGTGCGCAAAATCAAGAGATTTTCAACTCAATGCATCTGTATTGCATGATTTGGCGAAAGTTAACAATGTGTCACATATTACTGCAAAAAATAACAGTGTTAGAGCTAGAAACAAGGGTAAAATGCCATTTTGTTGTGATACTGCATTGCAGTAACTGAGACATGTCCTGTTTTCGCTTTTATGTTTTGAGCGAGTTATCCGATGTTGAACGCCAAAGTGATCCGTCACTGTGGGTGATCCGTATTTGTGTGGGCATGGTACTATGGACAAGGCAAACCTTTTGTGTTTAATCCTCTTCGGCAAAGTTGTAGCTGAGAAGTTTTCACATGAGATAAGGGTGTTCACTTTTCCATAAAATATGATCACGAAAAAATAGAGGGCTGAACACAAAAGATTGGCGTTTTCCATAGTAATCTCCATATAAACTTCAAATGGCGTGTGCACAGTCAAATTTCTTGCGAATCATTTCAAACTTTGGGAGGATGCTATTTACCATAATTAAAGTCATTTAAGCATAGGGGAGCAAACATTTCAAAATTTGCATCACTCTACTGTACACCCGCATGAAACGCGAGTTAGCAAAAGTTGGACTGGTGGTGAATGTGTCCAAGACAAATTACATGCTAGTAGGTGGAGCCGAGCGTGACAGGGCTCGCCAAGGTAGCAGTGTTACGATAGACGGGGATACGTTCGAGGTGGTTGACGAGTTTGTCTAATTTGAATCCTTGCTGACGGCTGATAAAAACGTTAGCCGTGAAATACGGAGGTGCATCATCAGTGGAAGTCGAGCCTACTATGGCCATCACAAGAAGCTGCGGTCGAAAAAGATTCTCACACGCTCCAAATGTACCATGTACAAAACGCTCATAAGGCCGGTTCCTCTACGGGCATGGAACGCTCGAGGAGGACCTGCAAGTATGTTCTTAAACAACCTTAATAGACTCTTATTCCTTCATACCAAAAATAAACCATACAAGAATTCCAAATTTAACTACCTGAGCAGATTTGTGATGTATAACTGGAACTATTTTTCAGAAAATTCATGGAAAAAAACTGTGGGCATTATATGGTAACATTCCCGTCGAGGAAACATCAGATATATCCTTGAACAATGTATCAGGAGAAGAACCAGAAAGAATATAGGGGAATCTCAGAGGTAATCTCAGGAGAAATACCTAAAGTTCTCTCTAACAGGCTCTAACAGGCTTGAGAGCTTGCAAGATCCGCAATAGAAAACTGGGGAGATTCATGGAACAGTTTATGCGGATTTTATGCGAAATCCGTAGTGACATAGCTGTATGTAGAACTTTGGCAGAAGCCTGGAGTTTTAGTGAACACGAAAATTTTTGTCAAAATGCATTCCAATTTTTCTCTTATAGCCGTTAGTATCTCTTTTTCATCGGGCAAATGGGGGAGACATTGCCCCGATACTTTTCGGACTACACTCATGCGGAAAATTCTGAGCAGATTCAATAAGATTTGATACTACTCATTCTTAATGGCTCGTAATAGGACTCAACCAAATACTAGACGTGTTTTAAAAAAATGTTGGATAATTGAAACTTGACTAACATAAAAACCCTTCTGTTCGTGCGATTTCTTTCTTTCTTCTAGTATGACTTTTCAAAGATTTTAATTTCAACAGTCAAGTACCATCAAACTGCGTGTGTGTGTGTGTGTGTTTCCGTACGCTTTATCTGATGGGCTTCGTTTCCACCCAAGCTTCTGTGAAAACAATTTACAACAATTCAGTGTTGCAACTTGATTATCGCGAAGAACAAACGCACCGACAACGGTTTGGGCTTGGTTTTATTTTCCACTGCTGCGAAAGGCGCCAACTTGGCATTTTCGCATCACCCTCTCAAGTGAAGTGCTACCGAGAACTGGAAACCGGGAGAAAAACTTGATCGGCATTCTGAGAAACGGTAAAACCAGTTAGAAAAGCTAAAAGGTTTTCCGAAGTAACTTTGTAAGAGTGGTTAAGTGTTTGCGCTTACCATGTATGCAAAATGAGCAAATCAAGTACTGCCTCTTCTTAATAGCGCACTCAAAGAATAATTTTTGTTTAAAAATTATACTTTTTAGTAACACAAAATATGCTTGTGCATATAAAATTATGTACTTATAGCTAAATTGAAAGTGATGTTTTCTTTTTCATTCTTTTTCATTCTTCATACTATATATACATACTACATTCATAAATACATAGGTATACAAAGTATATCTAAATACTTGTTCAAGTTTTGCGTTTAAGATATCATTGTTGACTTTGAAGCAGACGAATCAATAAATTTAGCGGGAATCGTGACCAATATAAGAATAGGTATAAATTCGGTTTCAAATTTTGTATTATGAAATCCCTCAGTAGAGAATGTTGACATTTCTCAACTGAAATTCTGAAGATTTGCCAAATTTTAGTAAAACGTTATCGAATTTAGCAAATTGCTTTATTTCTAGAAATTGCTCCGTGTGTCATATCGTATGATTGCTTCTGACATAGAGGCATGACAAGCATAACAAGCGTATTCTTCCTAATATATCGTCCCCTTGATGCTACAACTAGATAACTTGATATTTGAATTTTTTGACTTCAATATGTCAAAACATTATTATCAATTAGATCTGCAAAATATCCACAGCTCATAAGTGTGTGATTGAAAATACATAAGTTGATATTTACTTTCCAATCAAATTCTCTGCGATTAGCCATCACCTTCTACAACGAGCATATTTTCAAAGTTGCACATCTCAAAATTTTGATTTTCGAGTTATCTAGTTGTAGCATTAAGGGGACGATATGTACTACTATTTATTACTTACAAAATGTTTTCATGCATTCAATAGCATTGAGCTATGTTCCTTAGATATTATTGTTCGTTCCTTTTACAATCGGTAAGATCAAATCCATCAATTTCAACCATTCATGAACCTCAACTCAGTTTTGCTTCAAGTAACAAAAATCTTGTCAATTTAAACAAGATTATCTCCTTCTAACCATTTTTTGGCATGCCGTGGAGAATATACTTTTTGGTGCGGTTAAATGTTTATTCGCAACAAAACACTAATAAATTCCAAACGACCCTGTACCTGTGGCAACCAGGGAGTCAATAAACATCCAGTAGCCTAAATTCAACACACACATCCACATCAATAAACCTGTGCTTATTCAAGCTTTTATGAAATTAATTTATTTAGATTACGCTCTTTAAATATGCACCATGACTTTCTTGCCCGAGGCATCAGCATGAACAGAACTCGGGTCAGCCCATCACGGTTCACTGGCATCCTGGCATATGTATCACCACCGCTAACCCCGTGTGGTGAATGGTAGAATTGCACGAAAAAATACGAGTAAAAAATTAGACGGAAAGGTACACAACCGACACGCCATTGAGGTCGAGGCGCAATTCTCTTGGGACGCTATCCGTGTTCAAATCAAGTAGGTGCACAGAGGTTCATTTTTTATAGAAGCTGACAAAACCTTGTTTTTCAAACATGTTTTAGCAGAAAAACAATTTCATTTACAATTTTAGATGAAAAAAAAACACACGCGAGACTATAAAACAGATTTTTTTTATCGTTTTTGGACGCTCAACAGGAGCACAAGTCCTAAAACATTAATTTTCAATTAGCTTCAAAACTCGCTTCAGGTATGTCTAGAGGGATCGTGTGGATTTTTATAACCTTGCTTAGAATTTCTTGGATCGTATCAAAATCAACTTTGACTATGAGCGTGATTTTGTTGAATTCCAACATTCTAGAATGGACTCTGGAACTCTGGAGGAAATTTAGGGAGATTCACAGCAAGATCCAGCAAACTCTAAAAAATTTGAGAGAAATCTTAAGGATTCCTAGCGGGATTCTGTAATTTTATTTTAAGGACTTCGTACTTTTAAGATTTAGGCAGGCTCTTTAGTGATTTCTTGCAAAATTATGAAGATTCTGAGGATAACGGCAATGTCTAACTGATTTTTGAAAGTTTTTTTTCAGTTACTTGATTGGGACCTATTCAACTTGATATTAGAATTTAGCTTGTTTAAGCTTTTTCATAAATTTTAAAACTTGCTTTTTTCGCATATAATTTGACATGATAAACTACATTATTCAATTGGAACCTATATTAATACAATCAAAATCAAAAGTTTTTGTTATTTATTCAAATGCTGAACAACTTTTTTGTGCATTTCATGAAACCACTCCGTGGGCCACATTTAAACATCTCGAGGGCCACATGCGGCCCGCGAGTTCCACTGCTGTAGAAGATATCGATGTGTCAATGGTTGCTATGATATACTATCTTCTTCTTCCATCTGGCGTTACGTCCCAACTGGGACAAAGCCTGCTTCTCAGATTATTGTTATTATGAGCACTTCCACAGTTATTAACTGAGAGCTTTCTTTGCCGATTGACCATTTTTGCATGTGTATATCGTGTGGCAGGTACGAAGATACTCTATCCCCTGGGAATCGAGAAAATTTCCATTACGGAAAGATCCTAGACCAGCAGGATTCGAACCCACGGCCCTCAGCATGGTCATGCTTAATAGCTGCGCGTTTACCGCTACGGCTATCTGGGCCCCTGATATACTATATTTGGGATAAAAATGCGCACGGTGCTTCATTTACCGTTATAATCAAACAAAACAGCGAACAAAACCCTAACCTCTAAATAGATTTTCAAAATTCAAAAATCTTTGACAAAATTTTGAGTTCGGCCCTTTGAACGTAACTGTTAAAAACGTTGATTTTAATTCATCAATGTATTTCAATACCGGAAACTGGCTTGGAATGTTTTCAATTACAGTCATATCTCCCTTACTCGATATTGAAGGGACCGTCGAGTTAGGTAGGCATCGAGTTACAGAACACAAAAGCAGTGCAACTGCGTTCCAAGCGACCATCGAGTTTGTCATGAAAACCAGCTTTAAGTATGGTTCTCTAACTCGATATCGCGATACGGAATATCGAGTAAGGGAGAGTTAACTGTATATCTTCTTCTTCTTGACATTAACGTCCCCACTGAGACAGAGCCTGCTTCTCAGCTTAGTGTTCTTATGAGCACTTCCACAGTTATTAACTGAGAGTTTTCTTTGCCTAAGTTGCCATTTTCGCATTCGTATATCGTGTGGCAGGTACGATTATACTCTATGCCCAGGGAAGTCAAGGAAATTTCCATTACGAAAAGATCCTGGACCGATCGGGAATTGAACCCAGACACCTTCAGCATGGCTTTGCTTTGTATCCGCGGACTCTAACCACTCGGCTAAATAAGGCCCTCTGTGTATAAAATCATTCAATTTTAGGGTGAAGGTCCTTAGGTCGAATGCTATTAGGCCAAATATCGTTTGGCCGAAGTCCATTAGGCCGAATTCCTTTAGGCCGAAAGGGTCTTTAGGCCGAAAGGTCGTTAGGCCGAAATAACATTTGACCATTTACTACTATGTCAAATGGCTAACACATCCATCAGCGTTTTTTCCTTCTTTTAATCGAAGGCTGCTCTTTCTAGGTATATTTCACAGCGGATATTGCGGGCTTCTAGGTAATGCAAATTATCCTGACCTATCCCTGTTAGTTAGTCATTCGACCTTACGGTTCATTAGAGCTATCGGCCATTTTCGGACTTATGACCTATTCGGCCTAACGACATTCGACTTAACGGCATTCGGCATTTAAGTACTAAAAGGCATTGCGGAGCCGATTCAATGTTGTAATTAGGGATGGTACACAAATTATGTCACGCAAAATTTCAGCTTTTTTGACCCCCCCCCCCCTTCCTTGTCACGCTTTTTGTATGAGTCCTTCAAAAATGTGTAAGGATCAGGGTTCTGAATTTTCGTATCAATGATGCGAAATCTACGATTTTTCGCACGTAAGGAGAATGCTTTTTTCGCTTCCTCACGTGAACATCTTTTATCGCTCACACTAATTTTCTCTGGAGCTACGACGGTGGATAACCGAAAATCACTCCACTCCGGGGATAATATATTTTTCACTCCATCATATTTTCGCTCACCAACTGCCCCCGAGAATTATCACTATGTGGATAAACAAAAACTAGTGCCGGCGACGGGATTCGAACCTAGAACATTGCTAAAAACAACCGCGATGTGTGCACGCTAGCCATGCTACCACACCTACTTGACGAAAGGGGTGAATAATTTGGTGCATAAAAGCAACTGCTGCTTGTGGCGATGCATACAGGAAAAGTTCTCCATGGATCGGAGAAAGAGAAAACAAACTTCTCACAGATGCGGAAATGTGCAATTATCTTTTTTCGCTTTGTTTTGTGGACGGATAAAATCGCAAGGCAGCTAATCGCTGAAAATTGCTGTGAGGGATAAATCCATTATCGTGAGAGTGAGTGAGAACGAAGCCTGAAGGATTGTCACGCTTGGCCTGACCCCTTCCCCCTTTGGAGCATGGCATAATTTGTGCATCACTCCTTACTTACAAACTCCACTTTTCAATATAACAATTTAAATAGTTTGAAGAACATAAGTTCCTAAACATATTTTTTGCAAGTTATATAACGAAGCGTAAGATTGTTTCAAAGCATTCCTATGGTAAAGAACGACTTCTTGGAAACCTCCATGATCCATTTCGCATGGTTTGTTAATTTTATTAGTTTATTTATTCTTAACCCAAAGAAGGTTTGGAGTTACCTTCTGACATGAAATTTTCAGGTTTTTCAGCTCAGAAGAACTTTATTGATTTTATTGTATGACATTTTGTTATTCGTTATTGACACTTCTAATTGGCTTTCACGTTTTGAACAAAACCTCTTAATCTAAAGGCTTAGTTTGCGATTGATTAACAATTGAAGATGTAAATTTCTCAAAACATTTTCAGTGCTTGTGCTACTAGAATACAGCTAGTGTATATAGCTTATCAACCAACTAGGCGACATAAATAGTTTTTATTCTGCGGAATAAAAAGTCACACAGAATCCAAAGAAAACATAAATTTCTTTTTATTAGTTTTATCTATCGTTTGGCTTAGATGTCACCATGCTAGTTAGCCTGAACCTACGAGCTAGTACAGTATTGGACAGAATAAAGTACGTATTGACTGCTTCACATACAAAACGGTCAAGTTTAGATGCTTGGAACTCGGCTTCAGCTGTTTGAAAGTACAGTCCACTCTCCCTTACTCGATGTTGAAGGGACCATCGAGTCAGTAAGAGAAGTATCGAGATACAAAACACATATTTTTCAATTTTGAATCTTTACATTAATTTGACAAAACACATTCAAAATAGTAATGTTACCGTGAAAAATAATACAATTTTACTACATTCACCGTTGTGACACTTTTTTACTGTCTGAAAAAAAGGAAAATTTTGTCGCTCAAAATTAAACCTAGATTTAACTATATTTTTATTTTTTATAATATTCGAATTTTGCCCTTCAAATTGTCCTCTTCTCATTGTGTCTCCCACAAACCGTTTCTGTTTAGTTTTGTTACAGATCTGGATATCCTGTCCCATTAGCTTCATCAGCTTAGTAGTCTAAGTAGCTTAAGAAATCCCGAAAAATCCTTTCGTTTCCTGTTGTACAAATGTATTCCCTAACCTTGAAACTTCCCTAAACTAACATCGTTTTCAAAATAAATACAATTTTTTACACGTTAATAACATTTAAAGTAATTTTGAACTTTTTATGAAAATATTGAGCTAGAGAGGTATGCGAATGTTTATGCGAAATTATTCATTTTAATGCATTTTATTCGTGCTGTTCGGAATTTGAATCAAGGTGTTCGGAATATGAGATAGAATAAACACAGTGTTTGGCATTTGAATCAAAATGTTGTACAATACTTTAACATAAAAACAATACAAAAAATAATTAAATCAACATTATTATCGGTACACCCAACAGCTAACAGTTGGGTTTTGCGAAGAAATTAACATTTACACAAATATCAGCTAATTTATGTCAATCAGATGCATTTGAAGTCACTGTTGGCCTTAAGTGTTCGGAATATGAGTCAAACGGTATTTTCAATAGAACACAAGTTTGTTTTTGATGGATACACTTCCAAAAGGGCGTAACTCAAAATTTCGCCGATATTCTCCTTCTAAACTCCACTCATAAATTACAAATAACCAAATGAACAGATTTTGAACAAAATATTGATTGTACCCAAGTAACCACAAGCATTATAACATTGCACGTATTCTACTGCATATCAACACCATTGATGCAACATTGCTTTTATTCAACAAATTTCAAGAGCTGTCAAGCAATAAAGCATTTACCCTACATTACAAATGTATCAATGCACTAACATCACTTTAAAAATTGTACTGCTGCATTAATATTACTTTATAAGTTGCTTCATTGCTTTATCGTCCTTTTTGCATTAATTTAACTGTAAAAGTGCCCTTTTCCACTTTTAAACTACTTTAATGGTAGGCTTACGGCAATGCAGCTGCATTATATATGCAATTATATAATGCTCCATGGTTACTTGGGTATATTTCATTTGATGGTCACGGCCAATGAAAATCCGTATAAATCGTATAAATAGTCCAGATTTCCTTCGAATTTTTGGACTTATACAATCAAAAGGGCGTAACTTAAAAACAGGCCCTACGATTTTTTTGAAATTTTGCCCAGGCATGCAGCATAGCTATAGAAAACGACTGGTGATCACAGATTCGGTGGAGATTTTTTTCTGATTATAACGGTCAGGGGAGCACCGTGCTAAGAAATTAAAATTTACACGAATATCAGCCATCTTTTTTTCAGCCACCGACACGTTAATGCTTCCAGTGGACGATTTTCCCTTTGAAAGCACCACACTAGGCAACGGACTAGCATGCAACGCCCAGTGGCACAGTCGTAAAACTCTCCTGACGAAAAGTTTTCCGGACTAAAGCAGGTATCGAACCCACACTCCTTGACTCGATGTGGCTAAATGCTTGGTAACACTAACCACCGGCCACGAATGCCCATCAGATGCATTTGAAGTCACTGTTGACCTTAAGTGTTCCGAATATGAGTCAAAACGGTATTTTCAATAGAACACAAGTTTGTGTTTCAAATATCGTTATCGTGAAATTCAGATATAACATTCTGAGCTGTAGTGAAAATTTGAGGGCAATCGGACCAAGACCTCCATTTTGTGAAAATGTGTACTTTCTTTAAGTTAATCAAGATTCAAGTCAAAATCTGATGAAGTTCATGGGAGTGCTGTTAGTGCCGTCAGGAATTCAATGGCATCATGTCAAGGAGTGTGGGGTTCAAATCGCGCTTCAGCCAGGAAAACTTTCAATGAATTTTTATTTTTTAAATTTAATTGATACATTAATAAAAGACATGCATTTGTTATACAATATGCACTCAATAGATGAAAATAAGATTCACGTTTCTCAATCCAGAACTCATGATATTTCTCTTCTTATTTCTACGCTACTTCCTTACTAAGAATACGTCTGCTATGACTTTTTTTAAAAGCACTTCCAAAATTATTGACTACAACCTTTGTTTGCCAATACACTATATGTCCTTGAAACTCGAGAAAATTTCCATTACTACAAGATTCTTGATCAGCGGGATTCTAATCCACGATCCTTAGAATGATCTTGCTGGTCAACTGCGGGTTTAGCACTTAAGCGTTTTGGGCCCCAGAACTTGTGATCTTCCAACTATGTTATGTTGATTAACCCCTCTATCAACAGCTTTATTTTTTTAATTAAAAAAAAAATAAATCGCGATAACTCAATTGCTTATCAATAGTTTTGCACCATTTTGCCACAAGTCCACCAAAACAACTTTTCTAGTTTAAGAATCAGTGTCGATATTAATCAATAGTGATCTGGTTTTAAAGATAATCCGATATTCCTTGGGGGACCGACATTCTTCATATAAAATGTCTTTGATGGTTATCGTAATTTAATTTTTTTTCTGTAAAAAAGCTGCTAGTAGAAAGGTTAATGAAGTTTGAAAGAATTACAAAATTAAATCGGCTCCTTAATGTGTTATAGCACATGAGCCTGTACATAGTCGGTTAATTTGTTTTTAAATTTAAAGATTTTGTATAATTAAAAACAGTCTAGACCGGGTTCCGGTATTGACATACATTGTTAATAAATTAAAAACCCACGTTTTTGACAGTTACACCTTTAATAGGGCGTAACTCAAAATTTCGTTCAAGGATTTTTTTTTAAATCGAAACTTCAAAAGCAGTTTTTCTGTCCAAACTAAAAATTAATTGATGAAAATGTGTTCACTGTGTTACGGTTGAAGAATAGAATACAGTGAACACATTTTCTTGTGAATTTGTTGATTTTGAACGAAAAAATTGCTTTTGAAAATTCCGAAATCAATGACGGATCCTACTTCCTTCAAGTTTTGATGGCTTTTTTTTTGTTTGATAATAAGGCTAATACAAATATTAATTTTCTTTTATGTCACCCCCCCTTCAAAAATCCTAAAATTTTGAAGGGGAGAAAAAAAAGATTCATCATTTTTTTGACATTAGTTAGGTTTTTTTAATTTTTAGACTAAAAACCAGGTAAAATAATGATCCAGATGACGATTGGAAAAAGTTTAACAACTATCGTTAAAAATAAAAATTCGAAAAAATAACTTTTTTTTCATTTTTTATTTTTTGTTCCTTATTAATTTTTATCCCCCCCCCCTCGTACCTTTCAAGTGGTCTTGGACATAAAAGAAAATTAATATTTGTATCAGCCTAACGGTGCAGCACCGTGACTCGCTCATCATCATGTAGTGAGGACAAAACCAACCAGATTCATGTATTGAAATACTACCGACATATTGTTTGATCTTCATTTCAGCACAGATTTAGGCGTCCCTCGAGACTCTAAACTACGCTTCCATAACCATATATCAAGTCTTCGGTTTTTAGATTCATTCGGAAACACGCTTAAAATTTCCCGGTCGTTTTACTTTTCCCCGAATATTGGTCCTCGAATGTCATTTCCCCGAACGCCAGTTCCCCGAATGCCAAACATCCACATATCCCGTTTCCCCGAAAAGTGTTTCACACTCAACATTGTCATAACTTAATCCATTCCAGGATGGTTAATCAATCGGTCATCTGATATGCACCCTTCTTAATTTTATTTGCGGTCATTTTGAGTTTCACTCTTCTCGGTATCTTTGGCAATATCTGTTTAGTCAAGAATGACCAAAAATTTTCTTTTTTGGCTTAGTCATCCTTCTTTCTAGTTTTTTTTGCCATGTTACTGAAGACTATGGCTGTGCACTATGATGATTTGTTGGTATCGGCGATATATGGGATTAGACATTATCGATATCATACCGATGTCCTATATATTTTTAAAAAGCTTTTAAACATCCAATTTTAAATTTCGGCTTTATTTGACACCAACTATTGCGTCATGGAGTCCATTACTTGGATTTCTTGAATCAATGACATTTGGTCAAATGACGAATGACGTTTGGTCGAATGACATTTAGTCGAACGTACATTTGGTCGAATGGACATTTCGTCGAATGGGCATTTGGTCGAAAAGAATTTAATTGCTTTAAGAATCATACGTTATTTGCTCATTGACAAAAAGGAAAGCATGTATGGTAGGTACTATTACTGGAGGTAGCACATGCTAGAGCAACATGAAAGAGGACAAGAAGCTGCATTGGTGTACTGCATTGTGTGAACAAACTTAAGGATGTTTTCTGGGATTCAAGTTGATCATCCAGATTCCCCCATAAAATCGATTGACCCCTTGCGCTGTTGCCGTTACTTGATGTCATTTTTCTCATTCAGACTTTTTTTTTTGCAAGTCGGATGAATCGCGACGAGCTGTTTTCAAATGGAAAGAAGTCAACTTTTGTCTCCTTAGTCGACTGTCTCCGGTGTGTTTTGCGCTGCATTTTGCTCAATTTTCGTTGCCTCTCTGCTTAGCATTTTTTCGCTCCCTCGCAAAGAGGCATAGACAGCACGCTGCTCTAGAGTATGTCACCGAACTCTGATGATATTGAGAAAAATTATCAAGCGTGGTAAAAATTATTACTTAGATAATTTCACAACATCCATTGGAAAAACAAATCTAGTTAGAGAACCTTAAAAGTAGATGGAGTACCGTGTGCCTTTTAATTCCGCTCCTAAATGCTTATCTTTGACAGATACGCGTATTTCGACTACCACCTGCAGTCTTCTTCAGTGTCATTTACTCGTATCCACAGTGAATACGAGTAACTGACACTGAAGAAGACTGCAAGCGGTAGTCGAAATACGCGTATCTGTCAAAGATAAGCATTTAGGTGCGGAATTAAAAGGTACACGGTACTCCATCTACTTTTAAGGTTCTTTATTTGAGATTCTTCTCAGAGGATTCGAACATTCATTAAAGAAATCAAGTTAGGTTTTAGATCTGTTAAACCAAACCGTTTTTCGATCAACCATTACAAAATAATCTTTCGTCGAAATGTTCTAAAGTAATTCGACCAAATTTCCATTCGACCAAATGCCCCTTCGACCAAATGTACTTTCTACCAAATGTAATTCGACCAAACGTCATTCGACCAAATGTCTTTCGACCAAATGTTCTAAAGCCAAGGTTGCTACTCATGATAACGGAATCGAATGGAATAATTTACATTTGAACAAAAAACATGGGAATACGGTATGATATTTCGAAAGGTATTTTGAGATTTCTGTAGAACTTCTGCGTTTCCGGTATGATTGGACCGTATGAAATTTAAATTTTCGAGGTAATTCTGTCAATCGTTGAAATACGGGGTTGTTTGTAGGAATTCAGGTGTTTATAAAGTAAATCTGAATTTATCTGAATTTGATTCGGGGGTACATCTTTGGGTTTGTGGTCATTAATCTTTTGGAATCCCACCAAATAGACATGATTACAATATTTAAAAGAATAAAACGAACTACAAGATTTTGACAAGAAATATAGCAATCATACTGGACTAATAAGATTTTCCACTGGAACTTCTTAAAATTTTAATTCTGAAGAATATTCATTAATATTCCTATCAGAGTTCCAATAAAACTTTGATTTATCCATCTAGAATTTTTTTTATTTTAGGAATTTCAGGATTACTACCCAAATTTTTAAAATCCTACCGGAATAACCACAAGATCTTTGGTCTTTGGTCCATATACCTATATCATATAAAATTAACATGTTGTCGCACAAGAATCCGGGAAGCTTCAAAATTACATATCGCAATTTCAGAATCTCAGTACAGAAATCACAAAAATGCTAGGAATCTTTTCAGGAATCATATTGCTGTAATCCGTTAAAGTCCATGCTTGATTATGCGATGTATAGTGGAAATTTACATAAATATTATAACTTCACGTGTTTAGCAGTATAAATGTGTGACAAATCTGGTATTCCCTTTTTGTGCATGATTCGCTGCTGTATTTTATGTGGATTTTTCGTCCTGTTCAGCATCAGTTTACAGCTTACTGCTGTAGTAAAAGCTCATGTTCGAAAATAATTTTGCTAGAATTGTGTTCTGAAACCAAAGAGTGGTGACAATGCCCCAAAAAGGTCTGCAGCCCTAAACCATGTTCCCAGTACCTCATGAACAAAAACCGTAAATATTAGAAATGCGTAAATTTTGCCATGATTTTTTTAATCTGGACCACTGTAACGTGAGCAGCTGAGAAGATCGTAAAAGTGTTTCAAATAAATTGGCCTCGTATGAACAAAGAGATAAATTCGTACTTAACTTACTTTTTCGAGGTCCGAATTCCACCGTGGGCGTATTTGATGCTCTCCGAGTTGAAACGATTCCGTATCCTTTGTGTTCGTGAAATTGCTTCAATGGAGAAACGCTTCTTTGGAGTTCGGCAAAATATTACAGCACATTAATCATTTACTTCAATGTATCACATTACGTAGTAATTCTATTTTATCGTTGTTTTTCTTCCCCTTGTAGTTTTGTACGGTTTTCCTGCTCGGTGATTGCTCAACGTGTGAATTTCATTTTTTCGTAATAACAATTTTATGAGATCGCAAACACAAAACAGCACCGGAAGCGCGGGTCGAATACAGAAACAGACAACACAGAACACTTTTATCCGACCGGGCCAAGCAGAAACAGACGCACTTCACCCACACATTACCTGGCCTTGTCTTTCGACTCTGACTTTGGACGAGATGGGTGATCCACGTACAAGGGCGGCCGAAGCACTAAACGCCCTAGGACGGCAAGGCTCAGCACGTAATCAGAATTTATATGGATTATCACCGTAAGCAAACTGACGAGACAGGATATTGCAGGCGAACGTAGCAAACTTTTCGCGAGGGTAGCCAAATTGAACCGGAAAATTTTCCTTATCTTCTTCTGCTACAACCTCTGATTTAGTTAGCTCTTAATTTGATAATTTTCCATCCTGTTTCACTTTGTGTACAATTTTACCCTCGACCAACCAACGAGCCTTTAAGCTATTCGCCATGCAAATCCCAACGGTTCGTTTCGTCAAATCCCTCGTCTCCAGCACGCAATACTAAATGTAGCAAATATCTTCCAACGTATGAGAAGTTCGGAAATCAATAGTCACTCCTCTCAACGGTCACCCTTCGGCTTTCCCGACAAATGATTCGAACGAACAGCGGCACGTCTTCTGGCACTTCCGAGAAAACCGGCCCAACCGAAAAGGTCTCTATCCAATGCGACCCCGAATGCACACCACACGATACTTCATCTATTTCCACAGAAAAATTGGTTCATTCTAGTGTGTTATTCTTTCTGCTGTATCCTTCCACGACTCCGTTCAATAACACGTCATCACCAACACTAGCAGTGTCGATCCACAATTCAAATCCCAAGACCCGAAGAATAGTGGCAGCTTTACAAAAGCCGTTGGCCCTCAATCACCAACAGCAACAAAACACACCGTAGCCGCTAGTAGACACGCAAAGAAACACTCGCCAACCAAGCCCTCACTACTCAGCTGGTCGCTTTCCCCGAATATCCATCTGTGTGGAGGAAAATATATGTACAGCAAAAAAGCACTTCGACGACGGCTAGAGTGAACTCCAACTAGAACGACCACAACCGACGAACGCAGACAGAAGACTGTGCTGCCGAAGGGATCCAAAACAGTGACGAAGGACTTTCCGTGAGCCAACAGCTGAACACACGACCGATGACGAACGCGGCTTGCCGGAAAAAGCTCTGTTGAATTACCCGGTTAGCTTGCGCGAGTTATGAGAGGGAGGACGATGTTTTCGTGCCTGTGAGAGCTTTCCAGTATGTTACGGTACGATGAACGGCTTCGGGTTCTCTGTTTTGGAAATTTGCCTTGTGTTGATGTTATTGGATGAGCTGAGAGAGCTTGTCTGGTGGATTCATTTGAAATGAACTGCGAAAGGGTGGACTAAACGATGAACGGCAATAGAATGTGTAGGGGAAAACGCTCCATAACCAATCATGTGGAAAACTAGAACGTGGAAAATCCTTATTTATTGATGAAACATACCTGTCTATATCTGTTTAACTAATCTTGCACGACAAACAAATTTGCACAAAGATGCTCATATATAAATCATTTCTAAGCAGTTCAGACCAACTTTGCAAAGTTGCACATTTTCTTCAATTTTTAAAAGATTAATTCAATTATATGAACACATATTTTAAGGTGAAACAGCTTGAAATCCAACAACAATAATGTACCAAAACCTTCAAGGCACAAATCTAACGAAGGAAGCATCAAATGACAATGCAATTTCTATTTTAGCATAAAGTATAAATTAAGAAGATTGATCCGTACGTTCAATTTTTCTGCAGATCAATGCCTTGCAAATCGTGAGTAGAAACACAAACAAGCCATTGTAACAGCTATGTTTGGATTCCATCATGTTGTGTCCTATATAAGCCCTTCATGTCACCAAAGCATAACGAAAAATGCACTGTCATTCAATCCTTCCTCGACGAGATTTAAGTTAAGAAGTTTAATTACAAATGTTAATTTAGATTCAAAGCTGTTCCACATTAGAAGTTCATTTTATATACTGAATTTAATAATAACTCAACTGTCTAGATTTAAACAACAACTCATGTGCAGATCACTAAGCAGCATATACACAAATTCTTGATGGTGCTTCAGCCTGTAAAATAAATTTGTTTGAAAAAAGCTTCGACTGAGGAGCACACGAATGAAAGTTTATCAAGGGCGCCAGTGGGGCTAACTACGGCTCTGAGCGTGAGTCAACAGCTCAAAGTTTGAGCCCCAAACCAATCTAACCAACCTATCCAAAAAAATACAATATCAAGCTCTTCTGGACCAACATATCCTGAAAAATCGATTTTGTGCTGGTTATTGCTTCATTTCCACAAACTTCATGACACACTAATTAACTGCGAATACTGAATACATGCGAAGAATCTTCATGTTTCTTGTACTTTGCGGAAAAACAGAATAAATTTTGAAAGGAGCAGATTTTCAGAATGTGTTGTAACTACACACATGATGTGTTGGCACAGAAAATATTCTTATGCCTATGCGAATCGTAATCAATTTTTGAAGCTTCGTTTGAGCGTGTTTTTTTCTTGGCATTAACGTCCTCACTGGGACAGAGCCTGCTTCTCAGTTTAGTGTTCTGATGAGCACTTTCACAGTTATTAACTGAGAGCTTTCTTGGCCAAACTTGCTCTTTTCACATTCGTATATCGTGTGTTAGGTACGATGATACTTCTATGCCCAGGGAAGTCAAGGAAATTTCCATTACGAAAAGATTCTGGACCGACCGGGAATCGAAGCCAGACATCTTCAGCATAGCTTTCTACTAACTTTTCACAAATTTGGTTTTGAAGAGAATTATGTTAAGAGCTTCAAAATTGGTTGAAAAATTACAAATAATGAAGCGAAGCCAAACAAAATTAAACCTTAGGGAATCCTAGACTAGAAATTGAAAGTTGCTATATTTGAGGGCAGGGATGCAAAAAGTACTATAGAAAACATTTACCACCTCTACATTCACAATCGAATGGGAGCTAGGGTGGGACAACATTTAGATTCTCGCTCCAGTCCACTTTTTGGATTGGATTTAGGTCCCATAGCAACTGTGCAAAATTTCAGCTCGATCGGATAAACTATATTTTAGCGCCAGCCGTTCAAAGTTTGTATGGGATTTACTATAAGAAAACTTACTTTTGCAAAGAAAAATCGCCAGAGGTCGCCCATTGACCTCTATAAAAATTCTGAACACAGACCTCGATAGGTATTTTTACGATGAAGAATATTGCCCGGCAATAATTGCCGAAGACCGCGAAACAATCTGACACTTGTGAAAAAAGTTATTCCATGAAAACCTATTGGCAAGGCGACGTTGATTAACACGTAAAGAAATAACAATAATAACAAAATCGGGCAAAATTTCCGAATGGTCTATGCTTAATAACATTTTTCACAAGCATCGAATTGCTTTGCGGTCTTCGGCAATGTTGTTCATCGTAGAAATAGCAATCGAGATCTGTGTCAATGGGTGACCTCTGGCGATTTTTCTTTGCAAAAGTAAGTTTTCCCATAGTAAATCCCATACAAACTTTGAACGGCTGGCGCTAAAATATAGTTTCTCCGATCGAGCTGAAATTTTGCACAGTTGTTATGGGACCTAAATGCAATCCAAAAAGTGAACTGGAGCGAGAATCTAATGTCGAATTCGTTTTTGAACCTAGGTTGGAACTGGCGCAACCCGTTCTGAATTACAGTTTCAACCCTAACCCGATTCAGGTTCGATCGAACTACAATTTGCTTGACGTTGGTTTGTTTATGTGTTGATCACCGACCCAGTTCCTAAAAACGAAAACGACATAAATTTTTCATATAAACCTGTCCCAGGCTAATTCACATGTTTCTACACGGCCATCAAAATCCGAAGCAAACCATGACCGTTCAAAACAATAAAATGAATTCATCTACGATGACGTCACGCTGCAACTTACAGCGGGATAAAAAAAAACGATTTCGCTGCGTATTTATCCACTCAATGTTCATCCGGTGAACATTTCTTCACTGGATGTTAGTCCGGATGTCATTTTATGTAAACACGGCCCGCATTAACAGCGAAAAAGAAAACGAAAATCGACAATAAAAGAAAACTGTGGATAAGACCATGTCACACAGGCTTGATAATTCTCCTCAACATCATCAGGGTTCGGTGACATACTCTAGAGCAGCGTGCTGCCTTTGCCTCTTCGCGAGGGAGCGAAAAAATGCTAAGCAGAGAGGCAACGAAAAATGAGCGAGGAAGATGCAGCACAAAAAAAAAACCGAGTAAAATTCCATCAAAAAAGGGTGCTCTCACAACTCCCCGAGGACTGTCTGTTCGGGCGGCAGACTCGAGAGTTCGTTTGAAGTGTGAGTGATGGTGAGCATCGCAACGAGAGAGAGAGAGAGAGTGCCTGAAAAAATCCTCGCATTTTTCTGCACTCTCACTCGAATCGCTTGAGGATCTGTGTTGAAAATTTTGAGTTTATTTTTTTCTCCTCAGAAAAACGGCAAAATCGCCTCCTCTTAGCATCGCAGAGGAGTTTCTATCAAGCCTGGTCACAGCTCTTCAAAACTGCAATCTTCTTCTTCCCAACGTTTATTCAAACCCGAATGCGAAATGACTCGAGCACAGTGGAAACACGATTTTTCCGGTTTCCGGGGTTTTACTTTTTGGCTCGATAGGTAAAGGCAGCATAAAATTGAACATGTTTACATGTACCATGGTGAATCAAAACCCGGACAGTATCAATATCCGGACACTCTGGTAATATTAGTCAATTAGAGTTAAATTAAATTACAATATAGGGTGCCGGTGCCAATGGTTGTAATGTACCAGTGATTGGACTATGGAATAAAACGAACATTTTTCGATAAAAACGACATGTGCTATTTTTGGTGGATAGATCGTCTCTAATTTAGTCGATTTGCCAAATTTCAGCTTTTTATTTTATCAAAAAGGCATATAAATAATTAAATTTATGCAAAAAAAATGCTCCCTTTCACCAGTAGTAGCCGTCGTGTTCCAGTAATGGATCAACGGATGGAAGCAGTTTTAAAATGGATGTATAAATTGAAGAAAAGCCCTAGAGATGAGCTTTATGCTTCATTCGAAAGATATTAATTGCTGTTCCGAGGGGAAAATGTTAAACTTATGTAAAAATTTACCATTTTGTTTAAAATTCCTTGTATAATTCCCGAACGTCTAGTACTGGAGCACTAGCGCAACTACTGGAACACGTGTACCAATAGTGGCTCAAGCAATTTTATGCTAAAATATTAGTTTTATCACTCTTTTTATATTTTTCCCATAAAGTAGAGGTTGAAATCTTTTTGTTAACGTAAAAAGATCTCTGTTAAGACTTTTCGTTTTTTTGTTATGATTTTTTTATAGCTTAGGTAGTCCACTAATGGCACCGGCACCCTATTTGGACTTTATTCACTCTGTTAATTATTAGCAATGCATATAACTTTACATTTATTTTTAATCTAATAACCATCGACAAATAATTAATAAAATTAAAAATAAATAATTTGTTCTCGTTGAACGTCTTTTCGCCGCGGTCTAACTTCAACTCAAGTTTAACGATCGATGAACGCGCGAATATAATTTGATTGACGGAAAAGTTTGTGAACTATATTTTATTAGCAAGTTTTAACCACAAGTGTTCAAGAAAACATATTTCAAAAGTTTTGTGACTCCATTGTTGGTAAATAAGTTGGGAATATATATTTATCGGTGCTTCATGAGACTGTCCGGGAATACGAGCCAGGGTTTTAAGATCCGGACATCTTCTAAAATTTAACTCGGTGTGAAATAAATAGTGTTAAACTTTTATAGCCACACGCGCCTCGACTCAGGTAATCAAGCCACTAATATTACAAACGTGCTATTGTTTTTGACATTATAGGTTGAACGCAGACATTAAGCTTATTAAATATTAATATTTTATTGTGTATTGATATGGTACTTACTAAAAATAAACGAATATTATGTGCTATTACCCAGCTGTCCGGAATTCGATTCATAAGTGTCCGGATTTAAAGACATGGTTTGCATCAATTGTCCGGACTTATAGACAAGACATGCTCAAGTATTTTAATGATTTTCATGTTGAAATCATGATTTTTACCAAAAAGTTCATCAGTAGCGTGAAGATCTTGGGTGAAACATGGTTTGAAACAATATTACATTGAAGGTTTCCTAAAACAACACTTTTATATTTGAACTAGTGGTCCCGGCAAACTTCGTTTTGCCATCAAGTAGGCTATTAAAAATTGTCATTAAACGTCCCATACAAAATTACAAATCCATTCATTGTCTTTTTTTCGACTTTTTCGTTGAATGTTCTGAACTTTTAATACACGGAAACACGTCGGAACACTTCACAATTACTTAAGCGAAATAATTTTCAAAATCTAGTATCCCGTTCTCAAGCCATTTCGTGACATACAAACACCACTTCATTTTTATTTATATAGAAGATTTGAACATTAAGCATCCGAGTATTGATGCACTACGGTATCGCAACGGAATGATTGTGCTCTTGTGCAAAAAAAATCAAATAATTAAAAACACAAGCAAAATATTAACGATTGAATTATTTAACTTTTTTTTTCCATCATTCACTTCGGGATAGCTGTCCGAAAACGATCATCGAAGAGGGAAAAAACATTCAAGCAATGTGTCAACCTGAGACAGAGGAGACAGCTCACTGTCAGTTGGCATGTTTTTAGGTTAAGCACAACGGTCAGATTAGCATTAGCATTAAGCATTTCGCACAAATTCGTAGGTGTTACAGTCCTAGACCATTGTATGAGGGTTGCCTCCTTCCCGTCCGTTGCCAAAGTCAGAAATTTGGGAATAACCTCTAACTCTTAGACAAGATTGACGCATCCTCCAATAATCGAGAACTGTCCTGGCCACGTCCTTGCAAATGCTGGGAAGTGGAAAAGGATGATTGATTGAACACCTACTTAAGAAAGATGCAGAGAAGTCTACGACCTCTCATAGGTTTTACGGAATGTTGATGGAAAAGGTAGTGTCATGGGATATGTTCGGTAGACGTTCTGCCCTACAAATGGTTAATATTTACACATTGTGATCATGCGTTGCTGATCAGAATAAACTCACCATATTCCTTTTTCGAAACTCCTCTGCAATCCGTCGCTCCTCTAATAATGAACAATAGCGTGAGCCATAACTTGGCACTGCCCAGCAAAATACACGCACCGCAGACATAAAAACTGCAGTTCATAACCTAGCATCCGCGAACCACATTTATTTTTTTAATCAACGCAGTGTGTGTAAAACAGAAGATAAAAAACGAGTCGCACGAAACAAATTCATTTGCTGGAGCCATCACAGAGCACATTCGAACAAAACGCAAGCAAATCATCTTCCAAAAAAAAAACACAAACATTTGAACGTGGCGTAGCATGCCAAATCTTATTTTCACAAGCCAAATTGGAAAAAAAAAACTTGGAGCGAGGTAAAAGCGACACAAGATTCCTGGGTTAAGCACAACGGTCAGATGAACTTATTTTGGTCAAAATCATATCCACTTTTTGTACAACAAGAAGTGAATGTGAAAAATGATATGAATATGAAAAAAAAACAATAGCAGTTTTCCAACACACAACTATATTTAGGTATTCAACTTTTTAAGATCTGAAATTACCCAAAAACACCTAGAAATTTTAATTATGTTTACTTGAATGTTGACGGTTTTTCACGTTCTGCCCTTCAAATGTACGGTTTTCCAGTGACAGTTGATGATAGGTTCCCATGACTTTTGGAAGCTCGCAATCTAATGTCGTTTTTCTTTATTTGCACCGCCTGCACCGTTTTCCCACCGGTGTAGCAAAAGTTGCACCCAAACCGTTCTTTTATTCCGCAGGTAGCACACCGTTTCTACACCCGATTGCCACCGGTGCAGAAAATCCTACACCCTGATCGAGCTGGGTGTAGCAGGTAATGCACTATTTTTACCAATACATATATCGTTCTTAACTGTCAGTGGCGTTCTTGTTTTGGTCCTTTTGGCAGATTTTGTTGTTTTTGGTAACGAACAAGCAAGATCTTCATTTGCGCTTATTTTCGACTGCGTGGATAAAATTGATTTGTTTCGGAATTGTTTTTTTTTATTCAGTAAAAGAAGAAATATTCTAAGCATTTATTGATGCTACAATAAATACAGGCTTATAAGAATAATAAGGGATACTGAGTATGTTTCATCATTAGTAGCTTTAACGGCTTATATTAAAAAAAGGAATTTTCTCAGATGTTTGGATTGCATGTATACCAGTAAGTACTATATTAAAAACACTTGAGTTCAGTCAAATTTTCCGAAATTTGCTCATGGATGCATATTTTTAAAAATATTGACGAGTGATCGATATTGATTTTCCATTAGAATTCTATCCTAATGCAATGATTGATTTCCGTTGCTCTCTTCGCCTTATTACAAAAAAAAAGATTCACCTTTTGCATCGTGAGCTACAAATATTGCGGAAGTATGAGTTTTGGCGAAATTATTAGCCCGAAAGATTGGATTAAATTAAACAAGTTCTTACAGTATTGAAATATGAAAATTTTGAATTTTAAACATATATTATTCAATTACGAAACAACTATGAATCATGGTATCAATTCTCAGGAAAAATAAATTAATGTACATATACCAAACATTTATTTAAACATTTTATATTCAGCCAGTGCTGTAAACACCATTAACAATACAAAACACGGACGAATCTAATGGTTCCGAATCCCTTACAGCAAATTAAGAATAACAGAAACAGCTGTTCTAACTGTTTGAAGAATGACATTTTGTTTTGATTGACGCATTCACTAATACTATCATACGCTGTCAAAATATTGCACCGAAACCGTTCTATTTTCCGGTGTCAATTGTTACACTCGCGCGGTGCACCGTCGGGAATAATCGAAAACGACATAAGCCAGCTGTCTCCTCTCTCTCAGGTGTAAACCGTTGGCAGCGTAGCACCTGATGATATTAGTGCTGCTGTTGCTTAGTGTTGTGGTTTCCTGTTTGAGGGACTCAAGCACAAAGTGGTGTGAGTGACATTTTGGTCGGTTTTGAGTTAAGTTAAATTGAGAAAATTTTACTCTTTCCAAGCGTTCTAAGGATATTTTCAGGTGATTTATTCACTCAACAGAAAAACATTACATAGTTCTTAGAAGAAAAATTACAACAATACAACTGATACAACTTTAGAGTAGAATTTCTCAAAACTAGGTTATTGTCACCTTTGCTTCCTGACCCCCTCATTTTCATGCCAATCATTCTCACAAGTCTAAAGTGAAAATTTCCTCTAAAGAAAAAAATAAGAATTTTTTACTGTTTGAAATAACATTTCTTTCCAACTACGTACTGCAATCATAGAAAAATGCTTTTCTTGACCAAGAAGAAAGAAATTTCCCACGCATCGAGATGGACTGCTTCCTCTTCTTCTTCTAGGCGGCGGCAGCGGTGATGACTTTGGCTTCGGACGGCATCTTCTCTCGCTCGCTCGACAGTTTGATTTGAGCGAAGCAAGACAAACGGGGGCGTCCTTCGCTTTTGATGTCTGTGCCTGAGAAGCACGCCCGGTCAGAGCAAGCCGATCTGTCGCCTGCTGAGATGCGAGCCAATCGGAGAGTGAAACGCAAATGACGTCAAATTTTCTCTAGCCACCCCTATTTATAGATTTGCTTGAAATCAACGTTCTCTTTTAAAACAGTTATTAAACTGTTTGGACAGGTATGTGGGATTCAGTAAGTAAACGACATGAAGCTTTGATGTCTTATCTTTCGATTGAGATGCTAATCAAGAAATTTCGTTAAGCCAGCGAAAAGTTATAAACGTTTAAAATATTTCATGCCAACGTAACGCTCTTGGTTTTGAAATTCCAATTTCACTCCTGTATAGAGAAGAGAGACGTACTTCTACGTCAAAATGTTTGGTAAACCTGCAGCAGTAATACTATACATGAATAGGCGGAAAAAGTCTTGTAGGGTTTCTTTAAACAAAAAAAAAACTTTAAGATATATATTTTTTTCAAACCTTTGCAGATTTCTTCAGAAGAAATGCTGTGAAAATCATTGGAAAATATCCTAGAGTAACAACTGGAGAATTTGGGTGAAGAATTAGTGTAAACATATTTGGAAGGATTTCTAGGGTTGTTTTTAAAAACAAAGTGAAACCTGAGGAAATTACTACAGTTAGTAGATTTGTAGTTCTCAAGGATTTTCTGGAGCGAATTTTGTAGAAATACTTAAAGCGTTCTTTAAAAAAATCGCTGGAAGAATGTCTGGGAGAATTGGTAGAGAAATCTCAAGAAGAATTTTTAGAGTTATCCCTGTAGGAGACCCTGAAAGTATTCCAAAAAAACCATGATTATCTCTGTAGCTTTTCCTCGGGGAATTTGAGAAGAAATTCCTCAACTGTCTGATAACACCGTTTCAGTCTCTGAATGTTTCTTTGGAGCCTGTACAATTTTGCATCAGGCTTCAATTTATTGGATCAACTTTTGCAATCATTTATATTAAAAAAAATCATGAATATCCTTTATATTTACATCCTTTCTCAATCAATTTTATGTTAAATCTCTGAATCTAAAGATGGCCGTTACAATGGTCGACTTGTGCCACTACTCACGTTTTCAAAAACACTAAACTGGAGAAATAGTACTCATACGTTCCTGATCTTATTATTTAAAGGTTTCTGCTAGTGCACAACGCGAAAATAAAAAGTGCACTGTTGTTAGAAGTGCATGGAAAACCTTATCGTGTCTTCCACCCTCCATAAGCATAAGCACGACGTTGATCGAGTTTGTATGTATGTTGAACAAATGATAAATAAATTACTTTATTTGTCAAGCTTTCAGCTGATATTTTTTTTAATCGTGGGTAGGACAATCCTTTGATTGCTCTTTTCACGTATTTTTGTGTGTACCGTCGATGGGGGTGACAATGGGTCTGGGGGGTGAGATTGGGTCAAAACGGAAAAATATGATTTATGAAATATTTCAGCTAATAACGCTTATATTACTAAAATGTATAATTCATATGTTGGGCAACATATTATTACACATAATTAATCACAATATACATTTTAAGAAATATTAGTTGTTGTTTAATATATAAACAAACTTGTATGTTGAAACTAGACAAAATTTACAACATTAAATTTCTCCTGTGCAAAGTATAACGCATGTGCTTCTGGGAGGGAGGCACCGATACTACACACGAAATATGACACAACACTTTTCCAAATTGCAAGATAACTCCCGCTCACCAACGACAATCAAGGCAGGCTTGGGGAAAATCGCTAGTTTTATTTTATTGTGTACCTTCGATCTTTCTGGACAAACTTGGAAAAAGGGCCATAGTTTTATGTGCATTCAATTTTAATGATGATTGGAAAACAGTAAAAAGATGCGTGTTTCACTACTTTATATTCGATCAAATTAAAAGGTATTATCGTGACATTGCTTTTGTGTGTTGCAGGAATTGATTTTCAACCGACTGTTGTCAACTTTGTTGGAATGCAAAAATTTGTTTTGATCAATTACGCGCTTTTATCAAGTTTGTCCATTCTTCAAGATCTGGGCTCACAGTGACAGTTCGTGACAGCAGAATCTCGGCTCACTATGACGTACATAAATTTTGTTTTCTCCCTCCCAGATGTGCTTTATTCTATTTTGTTATATTAGTAGAAGGTTGAAAGCCTTTTCGAAACACTTCACACGTATTTTCCGGAATCTTAGATTTTTCCACAAAAATTTCATTTTTTCGGTACGGTGTCTAAACATTAGAAATGGGGGTGAGATTGGGTCTAGGAAGAACGATGGATAATGAAATCACAAGTCTACATTTTTGTCGTTTTACGGTGCCATGTGTACTCTTTCTTCATTAAGATGTGTTTATTCTTTCTAAATCGCTGACAGCATCGCTGAAACATCAAGCAAGTTTTGTTGAGGATTCCGTGCATTGAAGAACAATACAACGCATTTTGACAACTTCGCAAACCAGCAACTATTTTTTGTGCGCAACAACTTCGTAATATTTTATCAAATGGAGTTTTTTTTTTTTCAAATTTAATTATTTATTAGTGTATTATATTATAGAAACAATTGACGGAAGTACAAATGAGTTGGATCGCTGAAATACCGGGAATATGACGTCAACATCTGCCTAAAATGTATTGATCGTGGAATGTCGCACCGAAATTTAACTTCTTTCTAAGGTTTAAAATAATAAAGTGTTTCTGTAAACCTATGGGGAACCTGTTATAGGGGCTTTATGGGAATGGACTTTGAAGACAATTTGAGGGGAAAAAAATGTGTGTAAACTTGACGATAAATGCTGGTTTTACATATTTTTTTCTCATAGCTCTTTAATTTTTTGCTATAATCGTTCTTTAAAGTGGGTTTATCATACTTGTAGATGTCTTTTCATCTTTTTTGCATCGTATTGCATCAATAGTTTTCAGCTGTGAATGGTTTTGCAATCATATTCTCAAAAACAAGTTATTTCAATAACAGTGACCCAATGTCACCCCCTCTATGGGGTGAGATTGGGTCATTTTTCATTCACTTATAGCGTGAATAAATATGTTTCTATATTTTTTGGACAGTTGTTAAAGTACCATCAAAGTACATACACACCCAATTTGTTTATTGGAGCTAAATTGCGACAGTTATTCAATAAATGAATCGTACATATCCCTTTTTGACCCATTCTCACCCCCAACGACGGTAGTACATGTCTACCTACTTCTTCCTACTCACTTTACGCGCCAACGTAACCGTAACGCGCCGAAACGGGCTGGAGCCCAAAGTTGCTGGTACCGGGGAAGCTTTCAATAGGGTTGTCTAATGAGATTGTAAATTACCTTTAATGTTTTATCCACCGTTGGACGACGAGGGGGCGTGTCGTGGAATCGACCTTGTACACGTGGTGGCCTGAATAGGATAGAGCTGAGCTGATTCAGCAATCGCATTACGTCCTGGTCACCAATGTCGGTACAAGGCAGTTGGATTGGTTCATCGACGTCGTATCATTCAGCACACGTTTGTGCTGACATTTGTCTGGCCTCCCACGGCGTAGATTACACCCAGATTTCCGAGCAACATATGCGAGACCCAAGTCACGGCTGTGATCTCGACGTCAATGACCATGACGGCGTGGCGCACCCAGTGCCAGACTAGGAATCCTTCAAAGCTGGATGCTGAACTTTGTCGTAGCTGAGCTTCGGACTACTTTTCACACGCGTATCCTTCGACAAGTCTGTGAGCTTCCCCACAATACCTTTCTTGTGGGTTTCTCTAAACATCCGATGACCGACCGTCTAGCTTCTCAGACTTGATATCTATTGCCCTCATCACATCCTTCGTAGCACCGACCCCGAGTGCTCGATGCCTGATCAGTTGACGCCTGTCTCCATTTCTTGATACGATACGGCCTAATGCATGATGACACTAATCGCACGGCAACGAAGTCCACAAACTAAGCTGAATAAATACGGCCCAAACCAAGTTGTTGCAGATGCAACTATTAAAACGCAGTTTGAATCTTTACCTCGCTGTATTTAGGCCAGCTTAGAACCGAACGGTTAAAAAGTTCCTGCGGAACAAATTCATTTTAATTTGAGGTTATAATTCATATCAACTTTTTCTTACGTTTGTACAATTTTTCTAATAGTTTTCCGAACTCACGGTTGTTAGCCTCCCTGGGAATGTCCTAAGATAGAGCAAACTTGAATTGATTGTACATTCATGATAGCAATAAAGATAGTTACCGTGCAAATTACACCCGTTTCTAACTGCCGACTGAGATTTGCAAAACTAAGTGTGATTGTAGCAAACTAGACAGATTTTTGTATTACTTTTGGTTCAATTCATTTTATTTCACACACCCGATCGCATCTTACCTGCTATGAAACGTATTCGCAAACTTGGGATAATTTTACAATTATTTCCAAACAATAATTACTTGAAATTTAAGTTCCACTGCCAACTTGCGGTTCTGCAAATAGTTGATTTTTGGATATTCCACTTTTGACGTTTCGCTGTCTGCTGACATCTACGTCAACTGCTCGCTTGCTCTTAATCACAGGGTTTTCGAAGCAATGGGTCTGCGGCAAATGTGATGTATTCGAGGTGCGGCGTAACGCACGTTAGGTGTACACAACACAAGTTGATTTGGAGTTTACAACAATATGACAAATAAGTTCAGAGAGGATTACACAAAATAATTTATAGAGATTTCAAAAATTGTGTCAAAGGAAGTTTTCTATGATTTCTCCACAGAGGTCTCCACTGAGATTTTCACAGTGATATCCAGACAGATATCATCAAATTCTCCAAGAAGGACTGATGTATCTACAGAGGTCTCTAAAATAATCCGCACAAAGAACTTTCGCAGACTTTCGCGACCACTCGTAAACTTACGTGGATATTCACGGTCAGAATGTCGCATACCGTACCACCCATTGATATTGAGCAATGGAAATGTTCAAATAAAACATTGTTCTATGGCAAACGAGATGAAATCCATGGCGTGTTCACTTTACCATCTCTTCTCCTATCTTCTCGTTGAGAAGAGCCCGTTGACGTGGAACCTCGTTGTTTCAAACAAAAATCGTCAACTGAATTACACCCTCAGCTGAAATGTTGTAACTTCTCTGCATTCGGTTATTTCTGCTCACGGTGATGATGGCAGTAAGGTAACATAAAACAGCTGCAACTGTTTGCCTGCCAGGATTCATTCATTCAACGGCTTTCCACCACGCTCGCTGCGTCAACTGAATGGAACAAGTACCTACCGAAGCGCTTCCGCCGGTGGTAGAGTTGCGAGATGTATCAACGGACGTCAAGAAGTGTGTAACGTTATACTACATCAGCCAGTTAAGAGGGCGAATCAAAGCAATCACATTCCTTCACCGTTGAATGTTTGTGTAACATGGTTTCGTGTTCCGGTAGCTAGGTAGGTAGGTAGCGCACACTCGACGGAAGTGGAATTGCTCATCTCCAGCGTGGATGACGAAGCAAAACGTGTATTGCACATTTCATAATTGTTTGGAATTATTAACTTTTTGCACGTCGAAATTGTGATGCGCATTTACAATTGAACTAACATATAACATTTAAGTACAGAATATTGTATTAAATGAGAACTCCAAGTCTAAAAGTCTTCCTGTAAGAGCTGGTGTTCCTCAAGGCTGCATTTTGGAACCAATTACCTGAGTTACATCACGGATGTCAATAATCTTTGTTTGCGGATGACACAAGCCTCTCCTCCAAAGGATGAAGCCTGCGTGTCATCTGTAATAGATTGCAAAAGAGTTTGGATATGTTTTCTCAATACTTGCATAGATAGAAGATTTCTCCTAATGCATCCAAAACTTAATAAATAATATTCCCTCATTTATACCGTTTATTGGAAACCGTAAAGTAAACATGTTGTTACGATGAGAGTGGTTCCAGTAAATTGGTCAGGCTCATGCTAGATAAAAATTTAGCATTCAAAAGTCGCATTGAAGGCATTCAAGCCAAATGTAATAAATATGTCAAATGTCTCTATCCCCTTATTAATGGAAAATCAAAACTTTGTCTTAAGAACAAGCTTTCGATATTCAAACAAATTTTCAGGCCAGCCATGTTGTATGCTGTACCAATATGGACTAGCTGTTGTAATACCAGGAAGAAAGCTCTGTAGATAATCCAAAATAAAATTTTGAAAATGATTCTGAAGCTTCCTCCGATGAGTTACATAGAATATCCAATGTTGAAACACTGGAACAAATATCAAATAAAATAAAATAAACAGTGAACAGTAAATGTATATAATACTTCAATGTAGCGTTTTAACATTCCTGTAGTTGTACTGCCAATTCAAGCTTTTAGCATGATTTAACGAGCCGAGAACTTCTTTTTTATTTGGGTCTAAGCATTAGCACAAACTTTTATTCTAACGACAGATATTTCACAGGATGGTATCAATTTTGTAGCTTCTAAAATATCTTTCAGTTAACTGGTACACTACTACCTGAAATCGCCAAAATGCACAAGCATTTTTTTTTTAATGAATAACTCATTTGAGGTATATTATTATTATAACTGAAAAACATTTCAGAAGCTATAGAGTTGATACTCATCTCGGCCTATTCATCATATTGCTGTGTGCGTTTGAAATGCAAATATCAAATGCGGGAACACCAAATGCGGTAAGATTTTCAACAAGGAAGGTGAAGTCAAAATTTGATTTTCCTTGCTAGGTTGGCGGTGACTTGCATCATGGTTGCTAAGTATCCTTTGATTACTTTGTGTTATCGCATTTGAAGCTCAGTTAAACTGGATTTGCAAGTCAAACGCAAACAGCAATATCATTTTTTTTTTCAAATACTCATAAACAATCGTAAAAAGAAGTGTTTGGCTTGCTACATCATGTTAAAAATTAGAATTTGGGGATCAAATCTACGGAAAGGTTGACATAAAACGCTGCTTCAAAGTTTAATCCACATATATTGTGTGATTTCATAATGAAATTTCACGTAACTCTGTAATGTTAACAAACATAACTGTAGATAAGAAACGCACAATAAGATTTTCAAGGCTTGCGTCTAATCTGAAATGTAATTATTGTAGCTGCATGCGTACAAATCCCAGTCACCGATACGCTCTATGAATACAAAAGCTACTGCATTTGGTTTTGCACAGATCGTTAACTGAGTGACAGTCAGCCGCAGGAATTCGTGTTATGTGTTATAGCATATACTAGTGCAGCCTAACCGTGTATGATGAAGTCAAACTCAACTTATCCATTGACCTAAACCATCGAATCACTGCATCTTGTCAATCCTGTATTAACAATATAGTCATTTCATAAATATTTAATTCATATAAATGTTCTTTGTAAAGCAGCATGCGAAAAAAACTAAATTAGACCGTATCTAAATTTTCTTTTAGAACTTTTCTTTATTTGCATTAGAAAATCGGGTAATCGGGTAGTTTTCAAAAGTCCAAATTATTTTGCATCAATAAGGATACTATGAATTTTATGTTTATTTTTTTTTCTTTTCCGCTCTATTTTTAAATGTATTATATATTTTTTGTGCTTACGTTAATGCAATCAATGCAAGTACGTAGCTTGTTTCACTGAAGGACAGGCAATTATATTCGGCAAAGCACAGCACAATCTCTTCACCACCCACTGTCAGCTGCTCCTGGTCCTTTGTCGTCGTTAGGAAAGTAGTTAATCATATCTTCTTGCAACAACTTGTCTCGAGACAGGTGAGTCTTACTGAACCAAGCTGACACACCATTACTGATTTACTTCCCGGCCAGTTGTCGACGATTCATCGCATGGTGGCCAGACCTGAATGAAGAATAGAACGTCATTTCTTTTGCCACAGTGCTGTCCCGACTGTCCCCAATCCCTGCAAATATCCACCTGAAAATGCTGCGGTCTGCCGAATCGTCCTCTGAGAACGTGTATTCGCTTGACTCGTGCCATCATTTGAGCAGCGTGTTACTATACCACCTTTTGCCATGAGCGTAGCCAAGGGGCGCGGGGGCCGTTGCTAAAAGGAAACACCCCATGAAAAACTATTAGATCAACTAGTTTGCTACGCAGGCAATTGTTTGATTTTTTTCATAGATTGTATTTAGAATTAATATGTATTTATATAAAATGATATCGAAATGAGCTTTGTGGATACAGTCCAATTTATAATAAGACCTCTGTCTAAGATCTCTTCAGAAATCATAAGGCCATGAAAATTAATCTAGTGACCTTAGCATTAATATTTTGGAAATATTTGTTTCCTAATTGAATTCATGAAGTAATTTTGGAGTTCACAAATCAATAAGATTTCTTGACACGAGTTCATACAAGAATTCTTTTAGTTACACTCTTAAAATAATGAGATTTACAGATGACGTAAAGCTTATTTTGATTTATTATTTTGCGACCTAAACTTAAAAATGACTAAATTTCACGTTTCCATAAATGTATTAGGAAATCTCAATATCTCATTACCTATTTTTACAGCACAATAAGAAATTAATGGCATGAATATAAATTCAGATATTTCATACCATAAAAGTATATCGTAACACTTAAATTTAAGTGTATCGGAACGTGAATTTACGTGATTTTCAACTTTGTTGATAGCGTCATTTCATTGACGGATTTGTTTTGAATCATGGCCCCGATAAGACGTACTCGTGCGTTTTATTTTCTAAAAGATGTCGTTTATCGAAAAGTAATCGATATGCGAGTGCTTTTTATGTAAAAAACGAACAGTGCAGTTTGTTTTACCGGTGCGCGAGTGGTTGGAGAATGCGCAGGGGATTAAGTTTGCCGAAAAGATACGAAATGGGAATGAAAGTTTGTTTCCTCTGGATTGCTCGTCGTGTGGCACAGAAAGCAGCTTCCCAGGATGTTTTAGTGAATTAGGTAAAATAATTGATTTGATTTGTGAAAATGTTTGATGCAAGGCAAAAACAAAATTGCTAACAGAGTAATGGTGCAGTTGTTATTCCCGCAGCCATTTCATGTGAGTAGATTCTAGATTTCTTTTTCTTCTTCTTTCTGGCATTACGTCCCAACTGGAACAAAGCCTGCTTCTCAGATTGGTGTTCTTATGAGCACTTCCACAGTTATTAACTGAGAGCTTTCTATATATTCTATTCCTATCTAGGAGGTCGATCAGAAAGAGAAGAGCACGAAAGGGAGGAAAATCATCTGCTAATCTTAGGCTTTTAATGATGCTTCCTTCGCCGGATTTGGTTTCATTTCATTTTCGCTTTCAAGCTGGTAAGAGCTCCTCCGAACCTGCTTAGCGAGGAGTACCTCGCAGCCAGAAGCCTGCTGAACTGTTGATCAGCGTCTAGTTTGTGAAATCGCTCAAGTAGTACTATTTATCTATGACAGCATCCGAGCTAACAAAGCCTTTGGCCCTTTTCAGGGCCACCGAATGTGCCTAAAAGAGTTAAGAGTTATTTTTCCGACTTTATTTTTCACATTGCCAAGCAATGAATAATATTTCTCTTAAACCATAAGATCAACAAAGCAATGACTGGAGCTTTCATTACAATCCTCGAATAAGTTTCTATAGACACATTGGTGTTAAATATTCTTTATGAAATAAAATTTCACATTTTCGTAGATAAATATGACGAATGATTGACCAAATTGTAATGTTTATACAAAACGAACTCACGTTCATCTGATAAAGACAATGTAAATTTGGGATATGATTAAACGTACACTTGGCTGCAAATCGTTATATGCATAAATATTTACGAAAGTTTCGAACACTGAAAACAGTATGAAGTCAAAACGAGCAACAAGAACGAGATCAAATTCGGTTATATTACCAGTTCATATAACCCCATAGGGATGTACCCTTATAGTTTTTCAGGGCCTCCAAGAGTATGAGTTGATTTGAACAGTGCTGGGAATGGTAATAGTAGTAGGCTTGAATTTTGCGAAAATCACGTGCAGTGCTGGGAATGGTAATAGTAGTAGGCTTGAATTTTTGCGAAAATCACGTGGCTCTCCAGAACAGTAGTTCCAAAAACGTGAATCTCAACAAGTAGCCTATGTTGGGTGCACGAATTTTCTAAATCATGAGTGTCATTGAAGGCTCCAAATGCGGGAAATGCAGCGGGAAATGCAGCGGGAAATAGAACATTTTTCTACAGTTTTTTTTTTTTTTTTTTTTTTTTTTTTTTTTTTTTTTTTTTTTTTTTTTTTTTTTTTTTTTTTTTTTTTATTAGTATCATTCCAAACATTACATTCATTTCTTATATCTAGGTGTTCTGTGTTATTTGACAACACTATCATCCTAATTTGGTAAAACAAATTTAAGATTTAATTAACATTTTGTTAACAACATATTACATTTCATTTGCCGTAGCAGTTCAGTTTTTTTTACAGGTGAGTTGATTTCACCTGCTTATAAGAGAAAAAAAAAATGTTTTTAATATACTTAACCTAACTTAACCTAAACATATAACGCATTAATCGTGGCAATAGAAGATTGTAACGATTTTTGCCTGAAATTATTAATGATTGTATTTGACATTTGTTCCAATGTTTCAATATTGGATATTCTATGTAACTCATTGGTACTATACCAGGGAGGAAGCCTCAGAATCATTTTCAAAATTTTATTTTGAATTCTCTGCAGAGCTTTCTTCCTGGTATTACAACAGCTAGTCCATATTGGTACAGCATACAACATGGCTGGCCAGAAAATTTGTTTGAATATCAACAGCTTGTTCTTAAGACAAAGTTTTGATTTTCTATTAATAAGGGGATAGAGACATTTTACATATTTATTACATTTGGCTTGAATGCCCTCAATGTGATTTTTGAAAGTTAAATTCTTATCTAGCATGAGCCCTAGATACTTAACTTCATCTGACCAATTTATTGGAACCCCTCTCATCGTGACAACATGTCTACTTGAAGGTTTCAAATAAAGAGCTTTTGGTTTATGTGGGAATATTATTAGTTGAGTTTTGGAAGCATTAGGGGAAATCTTCCATTTTTGCAAGTATGAAGAAAAAATATCCAAACTTTTTTGCAATCGACTACAGATGACACGCAGGCTTCGTCCTTTGGCGGAGAGGCCTGTATCATCCGCAAACAAAGATTTTTGACATCCCTGAGGTAGCTCAGGTAAGTCAGATGTGAAAATATTGTATAATATTGGTCCCAAAATGCTGCCTTGAGGAACACCAGCTCTTACAGGAAGTCTTTCAGATCTGGAGTTCTGATAATTAACCTGAAGTGTACGATTTGACAGATAACTTTGAATTATTCTAACAATGTATGTTGGAAAATTAAAGTTTTTTAATTTTACAATCAAACCTTCATGCCAAACACTGTCGAATGCTTTTTCTATGTCTAGAAGAGCAAGACCAGTAGAATAGCCTTCAGATTTGTTGGAACGAATCAAATTTGTTACACGTAAAAGTTGATGAGTGGTCGAATGTCCATGGCGGAATCCGAACTGTTCATTGGCAAAAATTGAATTTTCGTTGATGTGGGCCATCATTCTGTTCAAAATAACCTTTTCAAAAAGTTTACTGATGGAGGAAAGCAAACTGATTGGACGATAGCTAGAAGCTTCTGCAGGATTTTTGTCTGGTTTTAAAATTGGAACAACCTTAGCATTTTTCCATTTGTCAGGAAAATATGCTAATTGAAAACATTTGTTAAATATATCAACTAAAAATGATAAGCTACTTTCTGGAAGTTTCTTGATGAGGATGTAGAAAATTCCATCATCGCCAGGAGCTTTCATGTTTTTGAATTTTTTAATAATAGTTCTCACTTCATCCAAATCAGTCTCCCAGGCATTTTCGAAAACGTTCTCTTGATTGAGAATATTTTCGAACTCCTGAGTGACTTCATTTTCAATTGGACTAGTAAGTCCTAAATTAAAATTGTGCGCACTTTCAAACTGCATAGCAAGTTTTTGAGCTTTTTCGCAATTAGTTAGTAATAATTGGTTTTCCTCTTTCAATGCCGGTATTGGCTTCTGAGGTTTTTTCAAGATTTTAGATAATTTCCAAAAGGGCTTAGAGCCAGGGTCCAATTGAGAAATTTTATTTTCAAAATTTTTGTTTCTTAATTGAGCAAAACGTTTCTTGATTTCTTTCTGCAAATCCTGCCATATAATTTTCATAGCAGGATCGCGAGTGCGTTGAAATTGCCTTCTCCTCACGTTTTTAAGACGGATCAAGAGTTTAAGATCATCGTCTATAATCACGGATTCAAATTTTACTTCACATTTTGGAATTGCAATGCTCTGGGCTTCAACAATGGAATTTGTTAAAGTTTCAAGAGCATTGTCAATATCAAGTTTAGTTTCTAAAGAAATGTTAACATCAAGATTGGAGTCAACATACGTTTTATATATATTCCAGTCGGCTCGTAAATAATTGAAAGTGGAGCTGATAGGATTGAGAATCGCTTCTTGGGATATTTGAATGTAACAGGGACATGATCAGAATCAAAATCAGCATGAGTAATCAGTTGGCTACAAAGATGACTAGAGTCGGTTAAGACCAAATCAATCGTAGATGGATTTCTAGAAGAGGAAAAACATGTGGGGCTATCAGGGTATTGAATTGAGAAATATCCTGAAGAGCACTCATCAAATAAAATTCTGCCGTTGGAATTACTTTGAGAATTATTCCATGACCGATGTTTGGCATTAAAGTCACCAATGACAAAAAATTTTGACTTATTGCGAGTCAATTTACGCAAGTCAGTTTGGAGCAAATTAACTTGCTGCCCAGAGCATTGAAAAGGCAAATAGGCAGCTATGAAAGTATATTTACCAAACTGTGTTTCAACAGAAACACCTAAAGTTTCAAAAACTTTAGTTTCAAATGATGAAAACAGTTGATGTTTTATACGGCTATGAATGATGATTGCAACTCCCCCACATGCCCCATCAAGTCGATCATTACGATAAACAAAAAAGTTAGGATCTCTTTTGAGTTTAGATCCAGGTTTTAAATACGTTTCGGTAATAACTGCTATATGCACGTTATTAACCGTAAGAAAATTAAACAGCTCGTCCTCTTTACCATTCAGAGAACGAGCATTCCAATTTAAAATATTTAAATTATTATTTGGATCCATTAGAAAAACGTAATCCAATAACAATTTGATTTGTAAATTTTACACCTACTTGGACTGCTTCAGTCATAGTGGTGGCTTTGAACATTGCATCAATCATTAGATTCAATTGTTCAGTTAGAAAATTAAAATCAGAGGCAGACATGTCATGTGATTTCCCATTGGAATTTCCGGTAGACGAAGAAGCGGAGTTACCTGTGGCGGTAGGGTTTTTTTCATTTGATTTGAAACAAGTGGAATGGGTACCCATGGATCGAACAGGGGAGGAGTTCGAATTTCCTGCTACGATATCGGCAAAGGATTTACCGTGGGTAGATACATTCGAAATAGAAAGATTCGAACGGCTACCCGACGGATTTAAATTTGTTTGTGAATGAGCATGATTATGATCTTCCTGATGGGTATGATTCATGATCAAGCGATCGTTAACTGAAAAATGAGCATTGTTCGATACTCTACCAGGCAAATTCCGGAAACGACCGTTATCGTAACGGATATTATCTTTCATCTGCCTGGCACGAGCCTCAATGACCTTTTGCGTGAAGGACAATTCCAAAAATTGGACTTATGGTTAGCCCCGCAATTACAACATATGAATTTGGTGGTATCTTCCTTCACTGGACAGACGTCTTTGGCGTGAGAAGAACCTCCGCAAATCATGCATTTAGCATCCATGCGACAATTTTTTGTACCATGACCCCACTTTTGGCACCGACGGCACTGAGTGGGGTTCTGGTAATTTCCTCCAGGTTTCTGGAAATGTTCACATGTCACACGGACATCAAACAAAAGTTTTGCTTTTTCTAAAGCTTTAATATTATTTAGTTCTTTTTTGTTAAAGTGAACTAAATAAAATTCTTGAGAAAGCCCTTTCCGAACAATGCCAGATTGGGTTCTCTTTTTCATAATGATTACTTGGACTGGGGAAAATCCAAGTAAATCATTTATTCCATTTTTGATCTCTTCAGGTGATTTATAGTCACTTGAGAGACCTTTCAAGACAACTTTGAACAAACGTTCAGTTTTGTCGTCATAAGTAAAAAAATTGTGCTTCTTCTCTTCAAGATGTTTGAGAAGAAGCTCACGATCTTTAAGAGTTTCCGGCAAAACGCGACAGTCTCCTTTCTTTGCGATTTGGAAGGAAACCTTGATTCCCCTAATGGAGTTCAAGATCTCCTGCCTAAATCCCCCAAATTCGGAACAACTCACCACGATAGGCGGCACTCTTTGCTTCCTCACTTGAATCAAAGAGCCTGGGCTAGAGGCTGCTTCGATTTGGTGTTCGGAAAATTTGTCTAGAGCATCGAACTGATTGCTCATTTCGATACAATTATTCATTTCACCCTTGGAAGAAAGTTCGCATTCCGGAGAAACGTCCTTTCTTCCATTCTTGCCACGTGTAGTGACAGTTTTAAAACCCACTTTTTTGGAAGGAAGTAGTGAATTCAGAGATTCACCCTTCCTTTTGTTTGTTGTTGATACCATGTTTAATTAATAAACGAAAGAAGACGTGACCTTCGAAAGGTTTTTTCCCAAGACGGTGTCCAAGAAGGATTACCACCGCTAGCTTTCGCCAACGGGTCCAACGAAAAATCGAAGGCACGGGTCCAAACAAGGATCGTAAAGGGATCAATAGTAGAAAAATAGTACTGAAAGTACTGTTTTAGTAGCACTGAAAAGTACCGTTTTTAATTTTAGCACTGAAAAGTACTGTTTTTGTAGCACTGAAAAGTACTGTTTTATTGCTTTAGGTAGTTTTTAAGAAAACTTCCAAGAGCAGAGAGAATTCGTGTACGCACAGCACGAAGGTACGATGCGCACTGATTTTTCTACAGTAATTCTGGGTTGCCCTTAGCAACGGGTGTTTTGCTATTTTCAAGGCTTTTGCCTACAGCAGCGATGGGCGTGAGTTTCACTGGCTTCGCTGACTGTGATTGGCTTTGCTTGGCTACTGTAGAGTGAATTTCAAGATTTTTCCCAACCCTGATCACGTGGCTTTCCCAGTACAGTAGTTCAAAAACGTAAATCTCATCAAGTAGCCTATGTTGGGTGCATGAGTTTTCTAAATCGTTAGTGTCATTGAAGGCTCTAAATGCGGGAAATGCAGCGGGAAATTGAACATTTTTCTACAGTAATTTTGGGTTGCCCTTAGCAACGGGTGTTTTATTATTTTCAAGGCACTTTGCCTACAGCAGCGATAGACGTGAGTTTCACTGGCTTTGCTGACTGCGATTGGCTTTATTTGACTACTGTAGAATGAATTTCAGATTGTTTTTCCAACCCTTGTTTTGAATCATATTTCTAACAAAAATATCATTATCTCACTCTAACCAATTTTGCCCAAAAATCGCCCAAATAATCGGCCCTTCATTAAGACCATTTTCGAACTCATATCCTTTTTGAACCAGTCTAAGGTTATCCAACGTCAACACTGCGGTCGTGTCTTGCACACAACCCCTCCAACTTTTTTTCTTACCACGAGCACTTTACAATAACGAACTTATTTTCAAAAAATAAGGGACGGCCTAATGGGCACCTGCTGGAAGGCCTTCTGCAAGTCAACTTTAGAAAAGATAGTTTTACCTTACAAAATGGTCGTAAAGTTCTGCAGGTACGGTAAGGGGTATCGATCGGGAATGGTTTGGGCATTCAAGGCACGATAGTCTCCACATCTGCCAGGAACCATCTGCCTATTTCACCATATGGAATGGGCTGGCCCAGTTACTGCTGGACGGTCAGCAGATGCCTAGCTTCATTTGGTTTTCGAATTCGGTGCGAGCTGCATCAAGCTTGTCAGGTGAAAATCGACAGTCTGGCATACACCGGCTGTCCAATTGTTTCAATCCGGTGGAATACCAACGATTCACAAACTGATCTCGGATGAGAGAGACGGGTGATGCTAAGGAATTCCAACAATATTTCATCGAACGGGAAAACTACACTGAGTGTCTTAATCGAATATTCACTTGCCCGTGCGAGTATGCCGACTGACTCCAGATTGGTGGTGTTGTCGATAAGGCGGATTCGTTTTAAATCGATCAGCAAATCAAAATGGCAAATAAAGTCCACACCTATTATTCCCGATGTCACGTCAGCAATGAGAAATGTCACAAAAACTTACGACGGAGACCGAGGTTCAATTTAAGCAATACTTCACCGTAAACTTTAAACGGCGTTCCGTTCACGGCGAGCAA
Organism: Aedes aegypti; assembly: GCF_002204515.2. Lineage (NCBI taxonomy): Eukaryota > Metazoa > Arthropoda > Insecta > Diptera > Culicidae > Aedes > Aedes aegypti. The sequence continues at coordinate 132,443,426 of NC_035108.1, forward strand.
TTTTATTATCGTTGGTGTCACTTTTGCTGCATGCGCTTCTTTCGGCACTACGTATCGATCAAAAACGGCAGACAATTAATCGTCCCATAAAAAAATATAAAATTTCCATAAAAAATGCAAAATTTGCCAGTAAAGAAACAAGGGTAAAATCAACAGAAAAGTTAAAAATTTCCATAAAAAATAAAGAAGTGCATAGAAAAAACAAAATTTTCCATAAATAAAAAAATTTTGAGCAATAAATAGATTCAAAAGTGCAGTAGAATCGACAATAATATCACTAAAAAATATCGAATTTTTCATTCGAAAACCTCAAAATGTCCCTATTTTCTTCACAAAAAGCAAGAAATAATTATAAATTTTCCACAAAAAAAGCCAAAATTTGCAATAAATAAATAATAATTCGCCCACAATAAATCTAAAATTTCCATTCAAAAAATCAAAAAGAGCAATAGCCGTAAATGCAAAGTTGCAATAAACAAACCCAACTGAACAATTCAAAATGACAATCAATACATGAAAATGTTGTAGAAAATTCCAATATTTAAGTAAAACTTTCCATAAAAATAACGTAATTTTCCAATAATGTGAATAATGTGTGTAATGGATTTCATAAATTTTCAGTCAAACTGAAGCATTGTTTTCACAATTGGAGCTAATTAGTCGTCGTTTGTAGATGTATTAATTGCATTTTAGAGTTCGATAATTAATTACGTAAGTATTTAGGGGAGGGGAGAGCGGGGAGATTGGCCGGGTTTGAAAAAAATATTTCTTACCATATAGAAAAAAATAATGTTTCATACAAAAAATCATACATGGAGGGGTGGCGAGGTTTCGAAAAATCACAAAAAAATGTTTTATAATACACCCCATCGCTACAATTTTAATTATTTCGGCAAAGTTGATATGAAACATGGAACATGGGATATCTAATCTTCCAATATTAGGAACACTTATGTCAGTGCTTGGGTTATGTCCAACTACATTGATGGTAGAAGCTTATGCTTTCATGCCCCACCAGCCAGGGAACTGGTGTTTACAAACTAAGCATCATTTGCTGCAACACTTTATGCGGCATGATGGAACTTTGCCGAGCGCGCTAAGTGTTGTTAGACCACTGACGTAGTTGCATGAAGTGGGTGATGAGGTACAAAAGTAGCGTTACAGCATGCTTAACCATATTTGTAGTACTGAGACAACCCATTAGATCTAAAAATGAACCTATTAGAAGATACTTTAAAAAGCGTTATGTTCGTATGCAAATAAAAAAAAATATTTAGGAAAAAACTCATCAATCGAAGTATACACATTTCGGCAACTGCTGTGGGCAGTTACACCAAAGATGAAAGTGAATTTCCGTATTATGAGTCCGTATTATGTTAAAAATCACTCGTCACTAGCTCAGTAGAGAAACCTATCGAAGAACAGAGACTTACCTTGTTGTGCTAAACTCGTCTAACGTACCTTCGCCAACTCTGGTTACTGAATCGGGAATCGTTAATCAACGCATCTACATACAACGACTAATTAGCTCCAATTGTGAAAACAATGCTTCAGTTTGGCTGAAAATTTATGAAATCCATTACAGACAATATTACACATTATTGGAAAATTACGTTATTTTTATGGAAAGTTTTACTTAAATATTGGAATTTTCTACAACATTTTCATGTATTGATTGTCATTTTGAATTGCTCAGTTGGGTTTGTTTATTGCAATTTTGCATTTACTGCTATTGCTCTTTTTGATTTTTTGAATGGAAATTTTAGATTTATTGTGGGCGAATTATTATTTATTTATTGCAAATTTTGGCTTTTTTTGTGGAAAATTTATAATTATTTCTTGCTTTTTGTGAAGAAAATAGGGACATTTTGAGGTTTTTAAATGTAAAATTCGATATTTTTTAGTGAGATTATTGTCGATTCTACTGCACTTTTGAATCTATTTATTGCTCAAAATTTTTTATTTATGGAAAATTTTGTTTTTTCTATGCACTTCTTTATTTTTTTATGGAAATTTTTAACTTTTCTGTTGATTTTACCCTTGTTTCTTTACTGGCAAATGTTGCATTTTTTATGGAAATTTTATATTTTTTTATGTGACGTTAATATTTTAGCCGATCAAAAACTGCATAGAGGTGGTCGAGTCCGTAATTCTTAGGCGATAGATTACGGCTGTGGTGGAAAGTTCGCCAATCTCCTCCACATTATTAGCAGAGTAATGGTTGTACCAACACAGTCCGATCGAAGAATACCTCTCGCGGCGAGGAAATTGTTTTTCACTTCCACGTTAACGGGAACGTGAATGAGCGCGAGATTGCTCCTGACCGGACATTACTTTCTCGAATCGTCACGATAGCTCGGCGATTTCACGCTAAGGTCGGTTTCAGCGGTCGTGGTCTATTCTAAATATTGACAGCTAAGTAGACCAAACCAAAATTTTGCATCTCCACCGGGGCGTTCTAAATTTAATTTTCGAACAGTTCTGGTTCAAATAAATGAAACTGTCATACGGTTTCGTTTCATTCTGCACAACATTTGGAACGGCAACCAGCCCGTTCCAAATTTTGTGAACCCTACAAAAGCAAATTGAAATTTGCTCTGTTTGGCGACGTTTGTGTTGAAGATGTGATTCTGGTTTTGATTTCAGAATCGATGTTGTGGGCGGAAGCGTATGCTGCGTTGTATCTGCGGTTTTGTTAAAAAGCGTTAACTTTGCTGCCACAGTACATTAATCGAATAACTTATTATCTCGCCCTACAAGCCCGTTGTGTTTTAACAAATCATTGGACCAAGATAAATATTATCACCACTGGAAGATATAGGAGTATTTTCTCTTCATCGTAGCATTGTTAATTAACATGTATCCATTCGTTTGCCTAATAACAAGAAACTACAGACTTGATTTCCAATGGCTTTTAGGGCGAAATCATAAACTAACCGAGATTTGCCCCAATAGTGCCTCCTGCGTCGTTGTTGAACACACTGTTGAAATGACTGTAGGATTCCACATAGTTCTCCAGAGCGATTGTTCAAGAAATCAATGAAAAATTCTGGGGGGAGGATTTCCTAGAATAATTTCTGGAGCGATTATTTGGAAGGGTTTTCGAAGGAACTTCTGTGGTATTGGCTTCAAGAATAACAGAAAAAAATGAAATTCTGGAGAAACTCTTGTAGAATTTTAATGAATCATTGTGAGCTATCCTGTCAGAATTTCTGTTGGAATCTTGGGAAAGTCTCCTACAGTAACTACTGCAGAAACTGCGGAAAATCCCTGGAGGAAATTTACTAGGCTTCCCTCGAAAAATTACTGGAGGAGTTCCTGATCAAATCCCTGCATAAGTGGCTGGATGAGTTTTTGAGGATTTTAAGCGGAAATCCACGACACTTTGTAGCCTTTCGAATTTTTGGCCAAGATTCTCCATGAATTTTTGCAGAAATTTCCTCTCAATCTTAAATTAGTCTTTTGTCACTTTCCATCAGAATGTATCAAGGGGCGGACAATAAAAGATAAAATGAAAATTCTAACATTTTTTGTTAATTCTTAATGCTAGAAATCCACATTTATAACAAATTTACGGTTATTTTCATTGAGTTAGATCTGTACGTCGTTATATTGAGCTTTACATTTATAAATATGTGCTCATATTGATTTTACAATGGTCAACTCTCTGACTTTTGGCAACAATGGTAACGTTTTCTTGTAGCCTTTCAAAATAAAATAAAATCTTACGAAAATTAAAAAAAATTTAATATATGATTTTAAGTGGACATATTCCACTGGTGAATAAAATAAAATTTAGTTGAATTTTCTTCGTGAACTGTAGTAGCTTTAAAGTAAACTGAAAGATACAATTAGTGTTGTTTTCTACAAACACATTTTTGAATTTATGAATTTTTTTTTCGTAAAAAAATGATTCTAAACATTAGAAGAACACTTAAATAATGGAGATGAACCATTCTGACAAGATTTTCATAGTAGGTTTAGATACAGGAATTTTTAATAAGGGTTTCTCGATTCATGTAAGTTCCCTAAATAGATCCAGGCGCAAAAGGTTGCATTATGAAAAAATCAATAATAATAATTAATGTTTCTTGATATCTCTTTGGTCATGTTTGTCATAGAAAATCATAAGTGTTTATCTGATAATACCAGTTGTCTAATATCTAATACAATATAGCGAGGAATGAATAATAAAACTAGCCAAAACACTAAAAGTCATATAAAAAAAACACTGAAAGTAAGTCATTTTATTTATTTCTCCCTTCTGGATTTTCTCTTAATTTAAGGGACGAGGCGACAAAAGTAAAATTTTCAATTTGTTCCGGCCTTAACTTCATATTAAAATAAAATTAAGAAAATTGGGTATTCTTTGTAGCAATGCATTGATTTTGCTAAATTGAATATACTTATAAAAAAATTGACAACGGAATCGTTTTCAGTGATAATATTTTTAGTAAAACATGATTTTCGTTAATTATTTGCAGCATTCATGTGAGGCGTGAATCTTCAATTGTGTCATGAGCTTCTAAGAACTAAGGTTTTTGCCAAAAATGAGTTTTGTTTTTGAGTAGATCTATTTAATTCGAAACAATTATTGCAATTTTTTTACGATGAAATACATTTCGAACAATGTTACCCCGCTGATTGATTGGAAACGGATATGTGTATTTACCTCTAGCATGAATATTTGGATTATTTATTTTTCGAGGAATCTCAAGAGAAATTGAAGAAGAAACTTCTAAATGATCATAGAAGTAACAGTTTGAAGAATTTCTCTTAAGTGTAATGTCTCCATGTATTTTTCGTGGGAATTTTTTCCAGTGTTGTTTATTAATTTTTCCAATAAATTCTTAATGATTTTTTTTTTAAGATTCTTTCATTCCTTTTTTCTGCCAAAGGATCTTCAAAGACTCTCGTCATCGATTCATCTAAGAATTCCTGTAGGAGTTATACAAGAAAACAGCCATGCATTCTTGCACTGATCGCTCCTTATGCAGTATTTACCTTCGAAATTCCTGAAAAAAATTTCTTGAAGACTTTCCGAACAACAACTTGGGAAATTCCCGAAGAATTGCCTATAGGAATTATTGTGGGAATTTCATAGATAGTGCTTGAAGAAAACTTTGAAGGTACTTGTAAAGGAATCTCAGAAAATTCTGAAGAATTTCAGTAGTTATAGCTTCAAGAACAGCTGGAACAGCTGCATCGTTCACAAGAAACGCGAAAGTTCTACGAGAAGCTTAACGCATCCCGAAAAGGCTTCGTGCCGCGAGCCGAAATGTGTAGGGATAAGGACGGAAGCATCTTGACGGACGGACGTGAGGTGATTGAAAGGTGGATGCAGCACTACGATGAACACCTGAATGGCACGGAGAACACAGGCGCCGAGGGTCACGACAGCGGAGGAAGTGGCTACGTCAGCACAGCGGATGAAGGAAACCAACCTGCACCCACATTGAGGGAAGTTAAGGATGCCATCAACCAGCTCAAGAATAACAAGACCGCTGGTAAGGATGGTATTAGAGCTGAACTCATCAAAATAAGCCCGGAGAGGTTGGCAGCCTGTCTGCACCGGCTGATTGTCAGAATCTGGGAAACGGAACAGCTGCCGGAGGAATGGAAGCAAGGGGTCATATGCCCCATCTACAAGAAGGGCGACAAACTGGAATGTGAAAACTATCGTGCGATCACTATCCTGAATGCCGCCTACAAAGTGCTATCCCAGATTATCTTTCGTCGTCTATCATCAATAACAAATGAGTCTGTGGGAAGTTATCAAGCTGGTTTCATCAACGGCCGCTCGACAACGGACCAAATCTTCACTGTACGGCAAATCCTCCAGAAATGCCGTGAATACCAAGTCCCAACGCATCACTTGTTCATCGATTTCAAAGCGGTTTATGATAGCATCGACCGCGAAGAGCTATGGAAAATCATGGACGAGTACAGCTTTCCCGGGAAGCTCACAAGACTAATAAGAGCAACGATGGACGGTGTGCAAAATAGCGTGAAGATTTCGGGTGAACATTCCAGTTCGTTCGAATCCCGCCGGGGACTTCGACAAGGTGATGGACTTTCGTGCCTGCTGTTCAACATCGCGCTAGAAGGTGTCATGCGGAGAGCCGGGTTCAATAACCGAGGTACGATTTTCACAAGATCCAGCCAATTTGTTTGCTTCGCGGATGATATGGATATTGTCGGCAGAACATTTGGAACGGTGGCAGACCTGTACATCCGCCTGAAACGTAAAGCGACAAAAGTCGGCTTGATGGTGAATGCGTCAAAAACAAAGTACATGCTGATAGGCGGAACCGAGCCCGCCTGGAAAGCAGTGTTACGATAGACGGGGATACTTTTGAGGTGGTTGATGAGTTCGTCTACCTCGGATCCTTGTTAACGGCTGATAACAACGTTAGTCGTGAAATACGGAGACGCATAATCAGTGGAAGTCGCGCCTACTATGGGCTCCAGAAGAAGCTGCGGTCGAGAAAGATTCACCCTCGCACCAAATGTACCATGTACAAAACGCTTATAAGACCGGTGGTCCTCTATGGACATGAAGCATGGACCATGCTGGAAGAGGACCTGCAAGCACTTGGAGTGTTCGAACGAAGGGTGCTTAGGACGATCTTTGGCGGAGTACAGGAAAACGGTGTGTGGCGGCGGAGAATGAACCACGAGCTCGCTAGACTCTACGGCGAACCAAGTATCCAGAAGGTTGCGAAAGCCGGAAGGGTGCGCTGGGCAGGGCATGTTGCAAGACTACCGGACAACAATCCTGCAAAGATGGTGTTCGCGTCGAATCCGGTTGGCACAAGAAGGCGAGGAGCACAGCGAGCGAGGTGGCTTGATCAGGTGCAACAAGATCTGGAGAACGTGGGCCAAAATCGAAGAGACATGAACCGATTAAACTGGCGTAACATCGTTAACGAGGTTTTATCAAATTAATTGATGTAATACCAACTAAATAAAATAAATAGCTTCAAGATTTCCTGGCAGAATATTTTAAGTGTAACGTCTGGAAGGAAATTGGGCTCTAGCCGAGACCGTGATATGATAAAAAGATACAAAATAAAACATGCATCTGCTCGGGTATGTAGTACGTAGTTTAAGAACCTTTTAAAGGAATACTGATGAATTTCCTGGAGGAAACTGGACGGATTCCTGGAAAAATCCCAGGGGGAATATTAAGAGGAAAAACTTGAGAAGTCCTTGGAAGAACATATGGAACATTTTCTGAAAGAATCTACAATTTCTGGAGAAATTTATAGAGCAATGTTTGAAATTAATCCTGAGAGAATCCATTGAATATTGCCTGTAGTTCTTGAAGAATAAATGTTAACAGGTAATACAGATAGACCTTCTAAATTCGAAGATAAGTTTCTGAAAAATACCATAGAGGATATCCTGGAGGGGGTAAATAAATCGAATTTTCTGGAAAATATCTTGAGGAATCCCTGGTGGAATTTTTAGCGCAATACCTGGTGGAATTTCTTCAGGAATATCTGATGGAACTCCTGGAGGAATCTCTGATACAATAGATAGTGAAATCCTTATGTAAATTGCTGTAGGAATCCTTGAGTGACTTCCTGAAAGAATACCTTATGGGATTCATGGAGAAATTTGTGATAGTTTCCTGAAAGAATTTCTGGCGAATTTTTTCGAGGAGGGTAGTCCCATTGGAATTTCTCGGGAGAATTCCTGGAAATGTCTCAGGTGTACCCTTTTCGAAAATATCTGAAATATGTCATTGAAGAATTTTTCAAGTAATTCTATGAGCATGAGCATGATTGACCGCCCACAGTTGTTTCTCCGTTATTGCAAAAAGAGCTGTACTTACACAGGGAACCAACAGATGCTACCAAGGACGCTTCTCACGATCAGTAGCATCCTCAATGTGGAAGTACTGGTGCTCACCTTATTACAACAAACAATAACGGCATCGGCTGCGTCCGAATGCAGGTCAATTTGAGGATGGGAGGGAAATGTTGTTACTTGCTTTATGGAAGCCGAGGAGTCCTCTGCACTTCTACAAGAAAACACTGGGAGTTTGGTTTTGAGAAAGGATTAGTTTTGAAAAAACAATAAATATAGTTTGAAAAACGATTAAGATTTATATTGAAATGATTATGTGACCTTATAAACGGATGAAAGATACCGAAAGCGCGGTTACTACGCGAACCAGACACGATCCTGATTTCATCGCTAGCCCACAAAGGAGCATGCAACAGATTCAATGGACCAAACTCTACTCTTCATTTTGAAAAAAATTCTTTGAAGGATTTACATTGTCTGGATAAATTTTCGAAAAAATCATTGAATCATTTCCTGTTGAAATATTCCTGAGGAAATTCGTTGAGAACTCCCTAGAGGAACTTCTGGAGTAATTCCTGAGAAAATTCTAGGACAAATTCCGAAAAGGATTTTGTGGAGGGATCCCTTGAGGAACTCTGAAAGAATGCCATGGAGAGTTCTTGAAGGAATTTCTGGACCAATCCTTGAAGAAATTTTTAGAAATTGAATTCAGATATCCGTCCAGGTGAAATCTTCGAATGAATTACGGCAATGCCTGAATTATTTCTGTAGAGGTTACTGAAGGAAATATTAGGAGGAATGCTTTTAAGAATTCTTTTAAGACATCTTTTGAAGAATTACTGGATGTTTCTTTAGAAGAATTTCTGAGAAATATCTGATATATTTCTTGAAGAATTTTTTTAAGGAAATCCTTGAAGAAAGTAGTGTAATCCATGAAGAAGTTTTCGAAAATATCTTTGAAATATAACCTGGGGAAATGTTATTAGAGAAATTCGTTTAAAAATCTCTGTATGAGCTCTTGGAGGAATGTCTGAGGGAATCCTAGAACAAATTCCTAGAGGAATCCTTTTGAGATATTCTTTAAAGCAATTGCAAAATAGAGAAATTGCAGATGGAATTCATGGAGGAACTCTGGAGGAATTCTTGGAAAAAAAATCTAGAATAGTCTCTGGAAGAACCCGTTGAGAAATTCCTAAAAAAATATTATGTCTAGGTCTAGGTGAAATCTTTGAAAGAATTACTGAAATCCTTCGAGGAGTTTTCGAAACAATCTCTAAATTATTTCGTGGAGAAATTTCTCTAGAGAAATTCCTTTTGCTGAATGATTTTCTTGAGGAATACTGTGAAGGTATCTCTGGAGACATTTGCATGAGGAATTCCTGGAGGAAGCCTTGGTGAATCTCTATAGGAATCACCATGGGAAATATCAAGGTGAAATCTATGGAAGTAGAGCTATTCAGTAAGACCAAGCTGAGGGTCGTGGGTTCGAATCCCACCAGTCGAGGATTTTTTCGGGTTGGAAATTTTCTCGACTTCCCAGGGCATAGAGTGTCTTTGTACCTGCCACACGATATACGCATGCAAAAATGGTCATTGGTACAGTAAGCTCTCAGTTAATAACTGTGGAAGTGCTCATAAGAACACTATGCTGAGAAGCAGGCTCTGTCCCAGTGGGGACGTAATGCCAGAAAGAATAAGAAGATCTGAATTATGTCGCAGTGAAATATATGGAGAAATTACTGAAATCTCTGGAGGAGTTTTCGAAAAAAAACTCTGAATTATAAGGCAGTGAAAATTTTCTTCCTTGAAAAAATCGCTGAATTACTGACTAGATGAATTCCTGAAGGAATTTATTAGAAGAATCCCTCGAGACATTGTTCTCTCCCTGATAGAACCTTGGAGGAGTCCCTTTGAGATTTTTTGGAAGAATCTCTGGAGAAATCTGTGGAAGAATTCGGGAAGAAGTCTCTGGGGAAATCCATGGAGATTTTTATCTGTAATATGTTAAGATATTTTTTTTAAAGAATTACTGATATCCTTGAAGGAGTTTTCGGAAGAATCTCTGAATTATTTGGCGGCAAAGTTTCGCTAGAGGAATTCCTTAGGAAGCGTTAATAGAATCCTGGAGAAATCTTTATGAGAATTATCGGAAAAAATTCTGGTCGAATCTGTGTAGGTATTTCTGTAGAAGTTTCTGCATGTATCCTTGGAGGAATTTGTGAAAAATATCTGAATTATTTCTTGGTGAAATCTTTTAAAAAACCCTTTAATGAAACACTTAAGTGCCTAAAGAAGTTTTCAAAAATAATTTTGAATTATTTCCTGACTATATGTCGCTAGAGATCCTCGATAAATTCCTGAAGTAACTTCTGTAGAAATTCCTGAGGGAATCGATAGACAAATTCCTTTCTCAACAGCACACTCATAAGGAATCCCAAGTAGATTTATAATTCCTGGAGGAATTCCAGGTGGAGGTCCCTGGAAGAATTCGTAGAGAAATTTCTGGAAAATGTATACACCATGTTTAGTATTTGAAAGAATTTTTGAAATCCTTGGAAAGGTTTCGAAAAAATCTCTGAATTTCGTGCTGAAATTTTCCAACAAAAATTCCTTGAGAAATGGCCGAGAAGAGGAGTTCCTAAAAAAAAATTAAGGCATTCTTTGGAGAAAAGGCAAGAGGAATCGTGAAGGAGCCCCTGTGAGAATACTTTTTGGAGGAGTCATTGGAAGAATATCTGAAGAATGTCTGACATATTTATTGGTGAAATTTTTGAAGAAGGAGTATTTGCATTCTCTGGGAAAGTTTTCCCTGAACTATTGCCTGCAAAATGTCTCTTGATAAATTCCCTGACAAAACCATGGTTTTTAGTCTGATATGGTTTATATTTACTCTTCACAGATATTGTTGATACGGTAGAAAAACAAAACATTCCTATCGCCCCATAAATTTTCATCTAGAATATGCAGGCAATTTTGGTTGATAACCAACAGTAATTGCAGTATTCCCGAGAAAAGCTTGCGATCATATTGCAAACTAATTTCAATGTTGTGATGTCGTAGATTTTGATAACTCAGTTTGTTATCAATTAGCAAATTGAAAACTATTTCTGCTATCATGGACAGCAAATTGAGAACGCACTGAGGTAAACGTGTTTTCGTTTGATAAAGAAATGAGTCTGCGTCAAGATGATTGCTTTATTTTTTTATTCTCATATTCTCATATAACAACGACAACCAGCCCTTATATTTTTTGGAACCCTACAAAAGCAAATTGAAATTTTCTCTGGCGTGGTTTGTGTAGAAGATGTGATTCTGGTTTTGATTTCAGAATCGATGTTGTGGGCGGAAGCGTATGCTGCGTTGTATCTGCGGTTTTGTTAAAAAGCGTTAACTTTGCTGCCATAGTACATTTTTCGAATAACTTATTATCTCACCCTACAAGCCATTGGTAGCGGAGCAAGTATCTCGTTGTGTTTTAGCAAATCATTGATCCAAGATAAATATTATCACCATTGGGAAATAGACGATTCCACATAGATAGAGGATTCCACATAGTTCTCCAGGAGGAATCTTCAGTGATTTGCTGTAATCCGGGGTAACATGGGATTCTTAGAGATATCTCTGGCAGTTTTCCCGAAAGAATTTTTGAAGGCATTATTGACGTAATTTCTCAAGGGCTACTGGCGGAATTTTTGCCAAAATTCCTAGAGAAATTTCTGGCTTAACTCCTGAAGAGATTTTTACTGTCAGAAATAATGGAGGTATTGCTTGTAGAATTTCTGAAAGAACCCCAAGTGTAATTTCTGGAGGTACATATGTTGCTGATAAAAGTTCTGTTGTGTTCCTGAGGTCATTAGGGAATTTACTGAAATTATCACTGGTGGGTATGGCAAAAGACCATGGTGCATACACATTTCAGTCGTATTCTATGACGAGATTTAAGTGGAATTCCGAAGTCAATATCTGGTAAAATACTTGGAGAAATTTTTGAAGGAAGCCTTAGAAGAATTCCTGACAAAATCCATTGAGAAACGCTGAGGAAGAACGTTCTCTGAAGGAATCATTGAAGGAATTTTCTGGAGAAATTGTGGAGTGGAATTACAGGTGAAACTTTGAGAGAAATCCCAGAGGTAATTCTCGGAAAAGTCTCCGAAAGTATTCCTGGAGGAATTTCTGGAAACTATCTGAATTTCTTTTTTTGGTAAAATCTTTGAATAAATTCTTCAAAGAAATACTGGAATTCACGGAGAAGTTCTCGCAAATGTCTCTTATTCCCTGACGAAACAATCTTCGGAAAAAAATCCATGAGAAATACATTAAGTAGCTTATGGAGAAATTCCAGAAGAAAACCTTAGAAAAATTCCAAAGAATTCTCGGCGGAACTCCTGGAAGAGCCTCTGGAGGAATCCTTGAAGAAATTCATGGAAAATGTCAAGGTGACGAATTACTGAAATTTCTGCAGGATCTCCTGCAGAAAATAAAAACTCTTAATTATTGAGCAGCGAAATTTTCCAGGAGCAATTTCTTGAAAACTTCCTGAAGAAGTCAAAGGAATTATGTGGAGGAATCCCAGAAAAAAGTACTGGAATCCTAGGGAACCCTTCTTGGAAGATACCCTGGAAAATTCCTGGAAAACTCTCAGGTGTATCCTTTTGGAAAATATCTGAAATATTTTATGGTGAAATTATTGAGTAAATCTCTGAAGGATTCAATGCATTTATGGGACGAGTTTTCGAAAATAAAATCATTGAACCATTTTCTGTTGACATGTTCCTAAAGAAATTCGTTGAGAACTCTCTGAAGGAGTTTCTAGAGTAATTCTTAAGCAAATCTTAGGACAAATTCCTAAAAGAATTACAGGAGGAATCCGTAGAAAAATCGTTCTCTAGAAGTTCTCGAAAATATCTCTTATATCCTGGCAAAATGATCTTAGACAAATTCCTCGAAATATCTTTGAAATGGATTTTGAAGAAATTCCTTATGGAATCACTGGAAATTTTCCAGGATAAATCCCTGGAAGATCATCTTTAATAACCCCTAGATAAATTGAAAGAGTAAATCTTAGAAGAATCTCTGGAGGAATTTCGGGTGAAATTCTAGAATTATCCAGAAAGAATCCTTGGAAAAATTTTGGGAAAAAATCTGTACTATTTCGAGATGAAAACTATGAAAAAAAACAATAAATTATAAAGCGGTAGAATTCGCCTAGATCTATTCCTTCAAAAATCGCTGAAGGAGTTTCTAGACGAATCCCTGAAAGAATTCTGTGGAAAAATCCCTCGAGAAATTGCAGGACTCCTTGATGGAACCCTAGAGGAGTCTCTGAATTTTTGGCGGCAAAATTCCATAGAGAAATTTCTTGGGAAGCTTCTTAAGGGTTTTCTAGAGCAAATCCTGGAGAAATTGCAGAAGGAATTCCTGGAGCTATCCTTGGTAGAATCCTGGAGGAATCCTCGGAAGAATTCCTGGTTGAATCCGTGTAGAAAATTCTGGAGAAGTCTTTGCATGTACCCTTGGAGGAATTTGTGGAAAATATCTGATTTAATTCTTGGTAGAATATTCGAAGAAATTCTTCAAAGAAAAACTGGAGTACCTGAAGAAGTTTTTAAAAAATATCTCTGAATCATTTCCTGGCAATATGTCTCTATAGAAAATCCTTGAGAAACTCCTGAAGAAAATTCTGGAGAAACTCCTGGAGGAATCGATGAAAAAATTCCTTAAAAATTCTCAGCAGGATTCTCATGAGGATTCCCTTGTCGAGTTCTTTGTAGAAGGAGTTTCTGGAGGTATCCCTAATAGAATTCTGGAGAATTTCTAGATGGAATATTTGGAGAGATCCCTGGAGGATTCCGTAGAGAAATTTCTGGAAAATGTCTGAACTATGTCTAGGTGAAATCTTTGAAGGAAATATTGAAATCTTCGGAAAAATTTTTCAAAAGAAATCTCTGAATTATTTTGTGATGGAATATTTCAACACAAATTCCTTGAGAAATAGCCATGTAAAAATAATTGAAGGAGTTTCGGGGGAAAAATAAGCATTATTTGGAGAAACAGCAGGAGGAATTCCTGGCGGAATCCTGGAAGAGTCCCTTTGAGAATTTTCATAAGAATCTCTCGAGAAATCTGTGGAAAAATTCCTAGAGAAGTCATTGGAGATGTCACTGGGAGATTTTCTGAAAATATCTGACATATTTCTTGGTGAAATTTTTGAAGGAATGACTCCATTCTTTGGCCCTTGAGAAATTCTCTGACAAAATCTTGGATAAATGCGTTTTTACTTTGATATGGTTTATATTTACTTTTCCCTGTTATTGTTAAAACATTCCTATCACCTAATTAATTTCATCTAGAATATGCAAGTTGTCCAACTTTGGAAGTTGAGATTATGAATGCATATCAGAATACGAAAAAAAAAACGCGCCGCTTTCGAAGTTGGATGCATCGAAGACTTCGAGAAAATCCATTCTTGGGCAGTAATCGCCATATGCTCTATCAAAGATCGCCACAAAAATATTTTTGATTTGTTTCACCAGAGCTGATGTTGAATTAATGACAAATTTATTTGAAACTGAATGTACATCAAACAGCGGTGGGAGCGGATTAAATTTGATCTATTTTTTGTGGTCTATTTTTTTAGAACTGTTATACAATTGGACCAAAAAAATGGAACACCGGTGAAAACGACCTAAAGCTCCTGTATTGGATTAATGGTTGACTCTGCAAGAGCTTTGGGAGCCGCCATCGCTGCACTTTGCACGTTGTAATCGACGGCGTTGATTTTTCGGAGAACCATCGAATAAACAATGGCGTTGGCGATGGTGATTTTGTCCGTAGCGTCTCCTCTCGAAGCGATCACCGCTTCCTGTGTATGTGGCGGCAATCTGGTTGCCCACAAATCGAGCAATAGGGTTTTGTTCTACTTCGTCGTAAGCGCTACTATTCGTCGTATCAAACTTTAAATGTTCCACTACGGCGGAAATTCAAACTTACCTGCAACATAGATTAATTATCCAAGTGTAATTTTGTGAAAGCTGTTATGGTTTGTACACTTGTACACCAAAAATGCAATAAAACTACTGTATTTCGGTAAATAACTTCAGTTCAATTATCCACTTTGCACTTTTTCACCAAAATCGCATGGACGAACACGATTTGAGAGAAATGCTTAGCGATCGACTGAGCCACACCACTTTCCAACACAAGTTTCTTCCCGCCCCCGTGGGTGACTTACTTCGCCGAGCACTTATTTTCACTATGGAAAACCTTCGTACTTCTTCACTGAAGGATTTCATTCCAATCACACGCCGTAAAACTTCAATAAATCACCAAATTTAAGAAATTTTCTCAACCGCCGCGTATAATTGCGAATGTAAACAAAGTTCAATCCGTCGTACTGAGAAAAAAAAAGCTTGTGCTTATGAATGTGTGCGCGTCGCTCGACATAAAGATACGGTTCCTTTGATTGTGTTGTTTTCGCTGTACTGTGAGCAAATGCCATAATTGTACGGTCAAAAGGAATTCTGTTCATATGTTTGGGCTGAATTCGATGACGAACAATTAATTTTAAAGGAAATTAGTATATTCCATAATGCTGAAGGACTGGAGGGAGATGCCCGTAGATCTATATATTCTAATAAAACATTTTATTATAGCGTTGATATGTTGTGTTTTAACCATTCAATACACACAGTGAGCCGTAAGTTGTGGGACGAATCTGGAAACTGATTGCGACGGAGTTTTAAACGATACGACGGACTGACAATACGGTAAAATGCATTTTCTTTGCATTATTTCCAAAAAGAGATCAAGATTTATCAAAATGTTATTGTACATAATAAATAAATAAATGCTAAAGCATCGGTTTGTATCAGCATCATTCACTGCAATACTGGGAAAATTGCAGTTCTCACTGATCAATGCTTAATACGATGGATACTAGCACATCACCCTACCGCTTCCCCAAGCGAATTTCCAGCAACTTGCTAAATCTCATTGAACAGCTGACTTGGTTTTAGGTCCCCCAGAGGCATGTCAGATAAAACACGCTGACGACGCCGCTATTGACTGGCCGCTTGGTCTTTATGTAGGCGTATTTGTCGTTCGCTGGAGTGGCCTCTATAATCGACCTCGGTAGCTCGGTCAACTTTTTGGGGGGCACCTGAGCCATAACGATGTTATACCTACAGGAAACGTGTTGGGTGCCGTTTCCAGACGCGGTAAACCAGAATTCGAGCGACATGAAATAGGTCTCGATATTCGATTTATTCGAACAAGGCTGGGAATGGTAATAGTAGTAGGCTTGAATTTACTATAAGGATAATCACAATATTCAGATTCATAAAAGTGGTTAACATTTGAAGGATATCTAAAACATCAAGTAAATATCGAGTTAGAGTGGTAAACTTGCATAGGAAACTGAAACAGATTGCATAGAGTAAAGGAACATCAAGTTAGAGGGGTATCAACTTATAGAGGGATCAAAGCATGCTAGATTGAAGGGACCGCGCATTCCATCGAGTTAGGGAAAATATCGAGATACAGAATATAGAGTAAGGGACAGTTGACTGTACAGCATTTTTATACAGTAGTTTTGGGTTGCCTTTAGCAACGAGTGTTTTGCTATTTTCAAGGCATTTTGCCTACAGCATCGAGTTTCTCTGGCTTCGCTGGCTGTGATTTGCTACGCGTGCCTACTGTAGTGTGAATCTCAGAACTCCCTACCTACTAAACCGTTTCAATTATCGAAAAGAATAGATCAAGCGTAATAGTTCATTGAAATGCGTTCCCATAAGCTTGGCACAGATGTTCAAATATAAAATGGCCACTTATCGTAAATTTGAGGCGTCCCGGGAATTCGAAAATGGTCATTTGTAAGGTCAATCAAATACAGGACATATGATAATCCAATTAAATCGTTTTTAGAAACGTAGTATGTATCATGATATAGTGCGCACATTAAAGTCAATTCCGGAAATTATCTGTGACTTGATAGATGCCTAATTGCCACTTTAATAAACAAGATATGTACACGAATAAACTGACAAAAATAGTTGGAATCCGTTAAGTATTCGCTATACCGTGAGAGCCTTAGTTTTTTTTTTGTTCATTCAGATCTATACAGATTAAAAATTTGTTGCATCATTAGATAAAGTCTTAGGAAAATACTAAGGTTAATCCTGAAAAAAATGAAAACCTTAGGAATAGTTAACGAAAAATCTCTTCACAAAACGTTCTCAAAAAGCTAACGATTTTTGCCTTTGAATAAATCAAATTGATAAAATACATAGAGCGGTTTTTGAAAAAAAAACTTCTTGAAAAACGCAAATTGCTCGGAGGGGACACTAAAACTAAATTATGGAAAAATCTCTACAGGAATCCCAAGCTAATTCCTGGGAAAAATTGTCACTTTTTTGTAGAACACTTGCGAGAGATCTGGAGAGTTCCGGGAGTTATTCCTGGAAGAAATACTGGTAAAATCTCTCTTGGGAAATTATTGTAGAAACTGTTTGAAATCCTTATATCCCGTTTTGCGGTTAAAACTATCGGTTCACGGGACCTTAATAAATGAATCTCCAGACTTTTTTCAATCTTGAATTTTCTAAAGCATTAGTTTTTCTTAAAATTGTCAAAAATGTCGAATGAAGCGAACATGCAGTTATGGGCAGTGTTCCTCTAATGGAAATCCTGGCTACTTCCATGCCTTTATCTGACGCCAGAGTGGCAAAGGAAGCAAAGATTACGATCCTATACGTTGTCTTTACCAGTGGAAAGCGGAAAGCGAACTCAGAGTCACACGAATTTACATCAAGGATAGATAAATTATGGTTGACTTTCCTTTCTACCAAGTGCAAAACGTCCGTTCGCTTGCTTCATTGGTTCCGCTCTCGCCGCAAGTTGCCTGGTTTTGCTTTGGTTGAAAATTTACATTTAGAGCTGTTCGTAAATGAGATGCTTTGGACCGGCTGGAACTATGCGGCCACTGACTGCACCGTTTGGCATTATTACGGGGCTTCGAGGCCACGGAAGTGGTTTGCTTTATTGGTCGCTGGTTTGGTTGCAATTGTAGTTCAATATGACCAAGCTACGATTGTGGTCTAATTTGGAAAGGAAATGCAGTAATGATGGCTTTGCAAAGTTCCTAGCGCTGAAAGATAATTCATATGAAGAGGCTACAGTATGAAGACAGCATATATATCTAGGTGGAGGCAACATGCCAACTATATACAATTAATTATGTTATTAAGCAATTTTCCATTAGCAATAAGTGGCTTGAGATATCGTTTTGTCCATGCTTTGGAAGGTGTGGATAATTAGTAGGGGAAGACAATAGAGTGATTCTTGCTGTTAAGTTGACTATAATCTGGTAATAATCACTGAGCAATGCAGTAAATGTAACCAAGTCCATAGTACCCTCCGCTACATAACATTGTACATCCGAAGCTAGTTACAGCCTAAGAGTTATAATGACATCATAAGGGACCATCGCTATGAGTAAAAATCGTTATGAAGAATAGATAGAACATCAAAATATTTTTCAAGGGATAGAAAAATGTCGATAAAAGAGCATTTGTTACAATAAAAGTTGTTATAACGCGCATCTACTGTATTTCAATCAACACATATCAGGACATACAACACAGTATGGTTTCATTTGTCAGATCACTAATACAACACTGGTTATATGAACCGAATTTATTTTCATGTGTATTGGGGCCTTCCTTAGCCGAGTAGTTATAGTCCGCGGCTACTAAGCAAAGCCATGCTGAAGGTGGCTGGGTTCGATTCACGGTCGGTCCAGCATATTTTCGTAATGGAAATATTTTAGACTTTCCTGGGCATAGAGTATCATCGTACTTGCCACACGATATACGCATGCGAAAATGGCAACTTTGACAAAGAAAGCTCTCAGTTAATAACTGTGGAAGTGATCATACGAATCTAAGCTGAGAAGTAGGCTCTGTCCCAGTGAGGACGTAATGCCAAGAAGAAGAACAAGTGTAGTGATGTTAAATATGTTTTGATAGAGTTGTTAACGGAATAATGTAGTTGTTTGAAAATCATAGTGTAGTTAATTAACTTTACCATGGATAAAGTAGTATTCACAATAAAATTTATTTCAGTGTAGACAAAATATCGCCCGAACAAATTGGTATGAATCTAGTTTAGATAGGACGGAGGAGTAGGGTGAGGCTTATTTCCAAAAATCTTCCGTAATCAAGATTTACAAAGTGGAAAATGATCATCGGTCTCAAAATAACATCCTTTGAAAAAATGAGAATTTTTGGTGAAGGTTTAGAGGTGGCGCAAAGGGCGTATGTGCAGTTTTCCCATTTTAGTGAATTCTGAAAAATTTTGGTATGCTTTTCAGCGTGTTTTGGTGATTTTAGGACCCTTAAGGGCAAAAAATCACCTCAAAATTGCGATATCTCCACTCCTTTAGATGATATTTGACGAAATATATTTTGTGCATGCGATTTTTGGCCCTTGAATAGGTTACGCTGACTGATTACTATGAACCCGAATAAGTACATGAATAGCTGGGGGAGGATTCCTAAGCTAGTAGATTGGAACAAAGAACAAAGAAGAATGAGAGAAAGAACAAAGAAGAGAGAATAATGTAAGGTGGGCTGGGTTAAACAGGTGGGAGGGTGTAACTGATGATATTATATTAGAATCAACTACGGAACCGTGAAAGTATCTCGGTTGGATGAATGAGATGTGATTATATGCAAGTTTAAAACTTATTTAGTATTTTAGAATGTCCGTTTGATATAACTCCAGCAATTGCTTTTATAATCTGAAAGAAATAACAGAGGGGGCCTAAGTCCATACAGGCTCAAAATCCGTACACTTTATACAAAAAGAAGTAGTTTTTTATGAAGTGGAAGAGTTTAGATTCATTTCTTAGGTGTTCGGAATTTGATCCCGCTCAATATATCCTTATTAGGTAAATCCATAATCGATTTCTGCTTTCTAGCAATAACACTTCCTCTTAGAATTTCCACAGGAATATCTAGATTAGGATGCCATTTCAGCAATTAATTGCGTTTGGGCTTCCAATACTTCACTTTCGCCACAACACCTTCAACACAACTTCGGATGAACGAAAATGCAGTTGAAGTTCAATACATCGTTCTACATATGTATTTGAAATCGATGTATATAAACAACAGCAGAAGGAAAATATCGGTAGTCAAAATTCAAATTAGTGCACGAACTTCTATAGGGTGCAAGAGATAAAGCGCTTCAGGTTGCAAACCTCTCACAGTTCTAAAACATATTTTTTAGGAATTGCGACAGAGCTACATGAAGGAATTTTCACAAGATGTCCTATGTATTAATAAATAATTATATAAATTGGTTATGAACTCAAGGCTGAATTTCCAGGATGTATATTTTGCAACGTTCCCTTTCGATAAATTGCCATCATCATTCAGGAAAAAAACACAACCAAACGATTATTTAACTAAAGCAGTAAAGTGGACATGCATTGATCTATATCTACCAGAAGAATAATGATGAAACTTCGCATGGAGTTGAGGGCATTTTAGCCGTTATTGCAATTTTTCCATAAATAGTAATCTTAAATCGTATGCATGGGTCGAAATCTAGAGATGGTTCAAAAATTGGTGCTCTTCCCCTACTTGAAGAAAAATTGTTCAAAATATTTCTGAACTAGATACATTTCAACCTCATCGCCATACAAAAACCGAGTGTTCGGAATATGAGTCTGTTTGGAATTTGAAACAAAACGGTAATATTAAATAGAAGTCAATATAATCATCGTTTTCGTTTACTACTGGAACTTTTCTCCATTCCTCAGTTACACTCATGATATCACTAGTTTCACCCTCCCACCTGTTTAACCCACCCCACCTTACATTCTTCTGTGTTCTTTGTTCTTTCTCTCATTCTTCTTTGCTCTTTGTTCCATTCTACTAGCATAGGAATTCTCACCAGCTATTCATATGCTTATTCGGGTTCATAGTAATCAGCCAGCGTATCCTATTCAAGGGCCAAAAATCGCATGCATAAAATATATTTCGTCAAATATCAGCTTGAAATGAAAGCTATGTATATCCTTCTTCTATATGATGCCACTAAGTTTGCTATGTGTTTCACGGGAAATATGAGTCATATTACGCAAAGAAATACCTATAATTCAAAAAATTGGCTTTTTTGTAAACTGTTAAGGAAGCTGGCGTGAGAGGGGTCTACCAATATGAAAAAACCGAAAGAATCACCCTATAATTTCAGCATATTCTATCGATCAATGACAAAAAATTGGAATTCTAACGTTGTGTACCGATGGCGGCCGTTAATTCAGATCAAGAACCTTTACCCTAGTGATTGTCGGCTCTACTCTTTTATACAAACCATCAAAGAGGTGTCACTTTCCTCTTGTATTTTTATTGCGGTTAGCTTTGAGCCGTTTGACATACGTGCATTCGCTGAAATTGAAGATACATATCTTCTTTTCCTTAGTCCTCTTTCCGGAGAAGACTTTCTCCGAAGCAAAAGCTCACATAGAGTTCCATTGTTGAAACTGTACAGCATGAACACCTTTCTTCGCTTTACCTTCAGTTTCTATTCAAGTACTACCATCTCTTCAAAGAACTTCGCCTGTCAAACATCTGAGAATGAGGGGTGATTGCTCACCATCTGGGGTGTTTGCTCACACGCTTGGTATGAGCTTCCAAGCTTAGAAGCTAAAAAATCAAATGAAAATTTTACCGTTTTCCGTCGTGGTATATCCTCCAACGGATGGTATCACTTCACTTCATGACCCCTTGGTGGCGCTTTTTTGCCACCCGCACCAACAAGATGGGAGTATTTTTTGGTTTCCTATGTGGTCGTCGGATATCCGTGTAAAAGTTTAATCTTTTTTGTCTGGCATTCGGTACTTAGATTCGTGACATATTTCACACAAATTTGGAATGAAACATTCTTAATTGTAATTAAGTGAGCTGATATGTTTTTCGACATCGTTCATGGGTTCCAAAATTATCGTTTTTTCCATCATAAACTCCTAGCTTTTATTACCGTCTCTATCGGAATACTTCGTTTGTTTCTGTGACTGGCATGCGGGCTGCTGGCAAACAAATCCAATTTCTTGCGCTACGTTTGTCCATTCCACCGGGGATATGGCTTGATATAGCGCGAGAGATGAGCTCAAAAACACCAGAAGAAGAGCAATGACAATGATTCTGCCATGATATCATTTCTGGCGATCCCCGTAGTCATCGACTATGCATTCCCCATGCTGTTGCCATCGACTCGAATGGCGCGTCATCGTTTTCTCGCCGTTGTTCGAGCCACATTCCGCAGTTTTGATGCTCTGTAGCACCACGACCACGAACATGAGCACTAAGGCCGGTTTGAAAGGGAAATTCTAACAAAAAAAAACTCACTGAAAGAAAATAAGGAAATATGAATTCTGGTGGCACACATTCATGAGGACGCAACATAAAAATAAAAATTCATGAAAAACATACCAGCAATGTGCTTTGGTGCCTACTTTTGAGGTTTAGCCATTGCCACATATTCAATGACAATTTGGAATCTTCCTTTCATTTGGTAATAGCGCTAGAGCTGTTCCTTTGCCATATCATGATAAATAAGAACAGAATTTGTTCTTTCTGGTAGTACGTCCTAACTGACACAAAATCGACTTCTCAGCCAGTAATCAATGAGTTGAGAATCTCAGTTGTCACAAATTTAATTCACTAGATAACATAGATTCTATAATTCTACTCCCAGACATTTCCACTGCAGTGTATGTAATGTATCATGACCTCACAGTTACGGATCAATCAGTATCGAATCCAACCTATTAAATTAAATAAAGCAACATTGAAAACATAAAATTTGAATATAAAATCAGGAATCCTATCGTTTTTAATTGGAACTTCGGTTAGTAAATGTGTGTAATATTATTTGCATTAAAATTGAAAACTCTCAACGCTTTAATCATGATGATTGTAATTGCTTTCAAGTATATTTAACCTTTGAATAAGCTGCTGCACTAATTTTATATTTTCTGATTTTTTTTTATGATGCTGCAATGTAGTAATTGAAACATGAACTGCTTTCACTCTAGACCAAGCTGTGAACTGAAATTTGCAAATCATGATGTTGTTCGTATTTTATCCCTAGTGTTATTGCCTAAAAATGTCAAATCAAAATGGCAGATATCTACTTTCTATGACAGACAATCAGTTATCTGTCCATATTATAGATCACTAGTTGTAACTCTTAATTTCAGTATTAAGAATCAAAAATTAAGAAACAATTTGTTCAAGAATGAATTCATACTGAATCTAAGCGAGTGAGTAGTATTTATGACATAACATTTGAATGCTTATGAATGCTGATGACACTTCTTACAGAAAACGACGATATTTTGATAGCTTTGTAAGATCATCTCAACATTTGTAAAACCACCATTATTTTGCTGTTGATCATTATGCTCAACATTATAAACGAAAAAAAGCAAATAGTAAAACTTGGAAAAAATATGTTTAACGTCAACTTATAGGGTAACGGTCGTATTTTGGACCCCCTAAGGAAGTGATTTTAGTTGTTTGTCCCAATCAATTAATTGCACAGCGTAACCAAGTCAAAGAACATGTCAAAATGTAGAGAAAAACTTCCTCTACGAGATAAAGATGCCCATACGGTCATGTAGGAACCATACAACATCGAAAATAATTGAAATATGAAGCACTGGTTTTCATTATTTTGGACACATCAATACATTTTGGACCCTCAAAGTATATATTTTGGATACCCGGCGTTTTTTATCGTTTCGCAAAGTCCACGACACTGATTGTATAATATGCTTGCCCATAGCCTAATCAATCAATTGACAATGGAAAACCTGGAAATTCTACGCTTTTGGTTCATAAATTAAAAACAAGCTGTTGTTAACATTTGAAAAATTGTTGATGGCTTTAATTTATGTGTGTAACGTGTTGTAACGGTTGCATGGATGAACCGATTAAATAAATTTCAGATAAAATAAACACATTTTCTATGTACAAACGGTTGATGCAAGTGCGGAATAGTCCTATCTTTCCAAATGGCATGCGAATTGTGTTGGTCTTTCGTTTTAAACTGAGAAATTTGCAGGAAAATGGCCCAGGGGGTCCAAAATATATTGGTTACCCTATATGTAATGTTAAGTTTTTTGGTAGTTATTAAACTTCCACTCGGCTAGTTAGCCGTAAACCACGAATCATAATTAATTAAACAAGTATTCATTCAGATGCCTCATTGTCACAATTAAGCCTGAAGTAAAAATACTTTCTAAAACAAATAAAACAAAACTTTTAAGATTGAAATCAAAATTTAGCATAGCATAGCACAGCATAGACTGACTGTACATGTCAATGGTTGCCACTCCATGATTGATCGGAACTGGTATGAATTGCACTAGGATCCAAATGAATAAGGGATGGGAGTTTTCGCTTACTCTCGAAGTGCAATTTTAGCAGATCTAATATTATTGATCAATAACGGCGCCGGCCAAGTCCTTACAGTCAGTTGGGCTGTTACAATTACCACGGAAAGAGCGTTTATTAGTGAGGGAGGAAAAGATCTGGGATTCACCTTTGGTCGGTCGGTACTTAAAGCTAGTTTTGTATTTTTGTCTCGAGAAGTTTTTGGTAGAAGATTTAAAAAAACGTCAACATCTGCTGTGTCGAACCATTAAAAAGGAAAAAAATTATGTTCACCGTACTTTATGTAAAGACTTCACAGATGTTTGTGATTCTTTTGCTTTCACCGAATTTTCTGTAAAGTTTTGACAGTTCTGTTTCACACTTTCGTGTTTTGCAGAAAAATCTGTAAAATCATGTATCATAAATTATATTCTGTGATATATTTCACAGAATTTTGCGTTTTAAGGTTGGTTTGCTACTGACTAGAAAAGGAATCGCCTATCTCGATGCGTGGGAAATTTCTTCCAAGAAATGGTCCAGAAAATCACATTTTTCTGATCGTAGTGTGCAGCTGAGAAGAAATGTCATTTCAAATAAGGCTCTCTGAAGGAAATTTCTTGACCCATTCAATCAAGAAATTTCTTAACTTTTCTTGAGCGAAACAGCATACTTAGCTTTATTCTAAACTAGTGGTCCCGGCAAACTTCGTCTTGCCATCAAGTAGGCTGTTGAAAAACGCTATGGTTTGTCCCATACAAAACGACAGTTCCGTTCACTCTTGTTTTTCCAACTTCCCCGGTGAGTATCCTAGGATTTTTATACAAACAAACACGTCGGAACCCGTGACAAATAAACCGAAGAAATAATCATTCAGATCCGTTGATCCGTTCGTAAGTCATTTCGTGACATACAAACATCATTCCATTTTATTTATATAGATAGATAGATAGATGTGTAGGTTCGGTTTAAGCATATAAAAAGCCCAGGTTTCAAACATCCGCACATCCATTTTTGGCCCTTCATACAGGAGACTGACTGATCACGAACAACAGTACAATCTTGATCAAATCGCTTTTCAGATTATTCCAGTGCTATAGGCAGATGCCTTGCTACAATAGATGGTAGTATACATCATCATCATCATCATCATCATAAAAAGCCCAGGTTTCAAACTGAGTGGTGATGAAGAACAGGTGCTCCGCGCAACAATTTTATTTCACAAAATGCTCCGTGAGCAAAAAAAGGCTGAAAACCCCTGATCTATGGGAGATTCTAAGCCCAGGAACGTCAAGGAAATCGATAGAAGGCTCGATCCTAGACACCGTCAGCTGAAAACTGTTATTGTACACTGTCATTTATTTTCTATGCTTACCGAGGTCTAGACTCTAGAGTACCGATTTGTCTCAAATTGAATGGCGATTTGGTTGAAATGTTTCGCTGAAATATGTCACCAAATAACAAGGAAATTGAAATCAATTGCAATACAATTTTAACGTTTCCAAAATAATTTATACAGTGGGAATAGTCATTTGATAGTTTAAGATTAGTAGAACAAACGCAGATAAATTTATTTGCGAAATTATCCATTCGAATACGATTTATTCGTGATGTTCGAAATTTGAATCAAGGTGTTCGGAATATGAGACAGAATGAACACAGTGTTTGGCATTTGAATCAAAATGTTGTTACATACTTTTACGTAAAAACAATACTTAAACTAATTAAACCAACATTATAACTGGTACACCGAACAGCAAACAGTTAGACTTTGCGAAGAAATTAAAATTTACACAAATATCAGCCAATTTATGCCAATCAGCAGCATTTAAAGTCACTGTTGGCCTTAAGTGTTCGGAATATGAGTCAAAACGGTATGCAGTTAGCTTCGAAATGATTTGAATCAATGATGCATTATTTTTGATCAAGTGAGCACAGGAACAATTAAATGCAAAAAGCGCGAATCCAACGCGAAGCATTGATTTTTTCAAAGCATGTTTTTCAAAGTATCTGTGCAGCAATAATGATCTTTGAGGACTGGTGAGGATAATTCTCCTCATCATACAACCTTCGAACCGCACATTCTGCCACCGAGCTGCTCCTGGCCCCGAACTCCTCTTAGCTTCCAAACTTCTCCTAGCCTCGACTTTATCTTGCACCAAGCTGACTTCTGAATTCCTTCCAGCATCGCCGCATATTGGTATCCGAAGCTTGGTTCCACGTCCGGACGTCTGCGTCCAGGCTATAACTGCTCGTCAAGGTTCTGCCTTATCGTCCAAGCCTAGTCTCCTCGTCCAGTTTTGCTTCCTCTTGGAACGATTGTAGCTACACTTAATCCGCGATCTACTAAATTAGTTCCCGGCGGTGAACATAACCACCCTAGGTAACGAAATCAGTCCTGTGATTCACGGTGGAGGATGACTGTAGGCTTTAGATGCCTCGGCTTCTAATTACTGATACTACGCTACGTCCGCTCTAATCGGTCTAGTCCTCGGCGGTAGATCTAGCCTACTCCGTCCCAGCACATTTTGATCATCATGCCATCTCCTTTGCAGCGATGACATAACTCTGCGTTATCCTTCTACTTCCCATATTCCACGGGCTCTACAAGGGTCTTCACAGTGATCTGCCTAGGGTTATCTAGATGTTCAAACAGATATCTAAACAGAAGTTTCAATAGAGGTCACCAAAGAATTCTCCATGAAACTCTTTTCATAAGTCTATACAAAAGAATCATAAGTGGTTCCCACATGTGTCAACAAGAATGTCTTGGCATTAGTTTCAACAAAAGACTCCACCGAAATTTCCAACAAATTCTGAAAAGTAGTCTCTCCATATGTCCCTTGTAAAGTTCACAGTGGTCTCATGTAAAGTATTCACAAAAAAGTTTTCATAGAGTTTTCTACACAAATCACCACAAAGTCCCAGACTGGTCTCTTCAGGTCTGTACAGAATATCGGGAAAGATTGTTGACCAATGTAAACTATGATCATTTATATTGAAAATATTTTTACATACTAAAATCAAGATCCCTGAAGCCAAATATGAAGACCAAAAACTTATTTTTAGAGTTATTTTAATATTAAAAACAAATTGAACCGCGAAATAGGCAAATTTGCCAAGGGAGCATGAAAGTAAGCATAAATAATGCCGTAATACACCAATTTCGACGATAAACTATGATATGATACACGTATTTAACGCTTTGAAACAGAACTAAGCATATTTTTCTATAGCTCTATCCCATTGTTCTCTTTTTTCAAATGTAGTTCATTTATCGCTTTATAAAGTAGTTCAATTAAATAGAGTAGTGCTTGGTTCATCAATTGTAATGCTTGCTCTTACGGGGGAAAGCGATGCCGGAAAGGCAAGGATCAATCGTTTCCGGTTCTCGCAGTGCGATAAAAAAGATTTTTTATTTAAGCGTTATTTAGGCATATGATCAAAAAATCAAACAATAAATTTGCTCGAAACGTTAGAATAAATCAAATAATTATAATTCGTTTGATTTTCTCGAGATTGCTTAGCCGAAAACCGTAACGTTGTTCGAAAAGTGGCACCAAATGTCACTTTTTGTTGTTCTTTGCGAAACATTGTACCATGACCCCACAGTTATGGATCAAATAGTGTGGAGTCCTACCTATAAAATTCAATAAAACGAGCTGGAAAACGTAAAATTTTAATTTAAAAGCACGAATTGAATCGTTTTAAATTGGAACTTTTGTTAGTAAACCGTTTTGAGTGTAATATTTACATAGGATTGCATAAAAATTAAAAATTGTATCGGTTTCTGAAAACTGAAAACATATTATGGATCAATTTTCATATTATGGATCAAATTGTGACATGTTACGGATCAGTGCGCAAAATCAAGAGATTTTCAACTCAATACATCTGTATTGCATGATTTGGCGAAAGTTAACAATGTGTCACATATTACTGCAAAAAATAGCAGTGTTAGAGCTAGAAACAAGGGTAAAATGCCCTTATTCTTGTGATACTGCATTGTAGTAAGTGAGACATGAACTGTTTTCGCTCCACACCAAGTTTTCCACCCATTTTTGTCTGCTAAAAACGAAATTGACAAACCTTGATGTTTTATTAGTTTTATCCTTAGTGCTATTATCTGAAAATGTCGAATCTAATGCTTAAAACGGCAGAAATCTACATTCTTTGGAAGTGATCCATAACCGTGGTAAACAATCATTTCCTGGTCCATATTATGGATCACTAGTTAGAATTGCTAATGTTCGGTATTTAGAATCAACAATCAATAAAAAATGTTTTCCAAAGGTGAATTCATACTAAATCGAAGCGAACAAGCATGTTTTATGCTATAACATTTGAATTTTACCACCTGTGGGAGCTTATGAATGCTGATGGCACTTCTTACAGAAAAATACCGTATAATGATAGCTGTGTGATACCAACTTAACATTTATCAACTTACTTACTTACTTATTTGGCTTTACCAAGCATGGAGAGTAGTGTGTGGTCTTCCGATTCCATGGCAAGCTCCTGCAGGGCGAGCGACGGAATCAAGACCAATTGTTTTCGGTCCGCGTGGCGCGAGTGCGAAAAAATATTCGCGTTAGTAGTGTTTGGTCTTCCGATTCCATAGCATGCTCTTGCAGGGCGAGCGACGGAATCAAGACCAATCGTTTTCGGTCCGCGTGGCGCGAGTGCGAAAAGAGATTCGCGTTAGTAGTGTGTGGTCTTCCGATTCCATGGCAAGCTCCTGCAGGGCGAGCGACGGAATCGAGACCAATTGTTTTCGGTCCGCGTGGCGCGAGTGCGAAAAAATATTCGCGTTTCTCAGTTAGTATGTATGCTTCAAATAAAGCTGAAAATTGTGGCTGCTCAATCAAGGAGGAAGGATCAATTGGTGAGCTCGTTCCATGCTTTTTTAATCTATAAAATATGTATGACCGCACATTCAGTCGTTACAACGGTGGGACATAAATATGATTATTCAACAAACTATGAATGGTTCGTCACTGTAAGTGTCGGCATAAACTCTAATTCATATTTTTAAATATAAAATCCTTCCTTTTACCATTATTTTTATATAAAAAAGGGCTTTGAATGGTTTGGTCTGTTTGTCTGTGCTAGAAGTATAGACTTGCAAAACGTAAATTTTATTCAAAACACTTTGAATGGTTCGCCACTGTAAGTGTCGGCATAAGAATGTTATGTGATGATCCAGCCAATCGATTTATATTTTTCAATTTGAGTAAAATATTGTTACACATGCTTTCGTCATAACAGCTGTAGGAATGTTGCTTTTACCTATTTTTTCAACAAACTTTGAATGGTTCGTCACTTCATGTAACGACATTATTTACTCCTATTTTAAAATTTTCCATGTCAATTGAATATATTATATTCCTAAGCATGTAAACAAATAATCGTTTATCATGGTCTAATCGCTTATCAAAGTGAATCCTGTGACCCAACGATCCTCCCCATTAACAACCATCCCTCCCAGTAACCTTTGTGGAGATGCAGAGGTAAACACGGTCTCCAAATAGCAAAGGATACACACTAACATTCCTTCCCTCAACCCCACCTGACTGCAAGGACGTGGCCGGCGCCGTTATTGACCATGTATGAATAGAGGCACTGAATTATGCACACTGAAGAAGATTATGGCCAATTCCAGCCGAACTTCTAGTTGATTCTTTGTGCATCTTCACTGACTTTGGTCAATCACGGAATAGCAACCATTGATATGTGTAGTCAGTCTAAGCTAAGCTAGCTAGCTAGCTAGCTATTTGGCTTTACCAAGCATGGAAAAATTCACTCACTCACCCGAACGCTACCGATAAAATATCTGCAAAGTATCTGCTGCCACCGAATGTTCAATGAGTGCCGAACGCTACTAGGTTGAGCGAAATCCCGACGAATCGTAAACGATTGAGATAAACCGAAAATGAAAAGATATACGGAGCGGAGAGAGCACCTATCCTCTCTTAAATTGGAGACACGAAAGAACGCGTTCGCCATTCGATCACTGAAAGCTTCCTGCGAAATGTACAGATTTTGCGTTCACTGAAATGTTTCGCCTTGGGTATTACCAGTCAGTCAACGCACTTCAGCTCTCAAATACGAATGCCACTCGTGCGGAATCGGAATGTAAAGAATCATTCGCTACAGCAATCGGATGCCTTCGGCACAAGGAGTCGGTAGTGAATCATTCTGTTGCCGTTTTTGTCTAACTTGTCGCTCGGCGAACAAGAAGAAAGCGCATTGGAAATTGAAACACTCAGCTTGGTCAGAGAAACGGCAATCTCGCTCTTGACCGCTTGTGGATGTGAGCGAGAGAAATGCAATATTCGAGTGAATGTTTCCCATGCTTGGGCTTTACATCAATTATCTTGATAAAGCCTCGCCAACAATATTTCGCCAATTCACTCGGTTCATTGCCGCTTCTCTCCATCCTCGACTGTGACCCACGCTCTCCAGGTCCTGGTGCACCTGGTCAATCCACCTAGCTCGCTGCGCCCCACGCCTTCTTGGTCCGACCGGATTCGCAGCGAACACCATCTTTACAGGGTTGTTGTCCAGCATTCTTGCAACATGCCCTGCCCAGCGTATCCTTCCAGCTTTAGCTACCTTCACGATACTGGGTTCGTCGTAGAGTTGAGCGAGTTCGTGGTTCATCCTTCGCTGCCACACGCCGTTCTCCTGCACGCCGCCGAAGATCGTTTTTAGCACTCGGCGTTCGAAATCCCCAAGAGCTTGCAAGTCCTCCTCGAGCATAGTCCACGCCTCATGCCCATAGAGGACTACCGGTCTTATGAGCGTTTTGTACATCGTGCAATTTGGTGCGGGGGTGAATCTTTCTTGACCGCAGTTTCTTCTGGAGCCCATAGTAGGCACGACTTCCGCTTATGATGCGCCTTCGTATTTCCCGACTAACATTGTTGTCAGCCGTCAACAAGGATCCGAGGTAGACGAACTCGTCCACCACCTCAAAGGTATTTCCGTCTATCGTAACACTGCTTCTTAAGCGGGCCCTTCACTTGTACTTTGTTTTCGAAGCATTAACAATTAGCCCGACTATTGTTGCTTCGCGTTTAAGGCGGGTGAACCAGTGGGTGTATACGCAACGAGGTTCGCCTACCGTTCATGTTTTGTGGGTGTATTCGTTTGGCTCACAACGCTGCTAGGCATCCCACTGTTTGAGTGTTGAAATTCATCAGCATTTGCTGTCTGGCATGGCCCGCGTTTCGACCTGTGCTGTTTGGGTCGGCCCGCGCGAGAGATGATGCTGTTTGGGACGGTCCGCTCGAGAGATGATTGTTAGGCGAGCTTTGTTTGTAGTTGACAGCCGTACATCTATTGAAGAGCTAGTCCGCTAAGACCACGCAGATCCTAGCGAGGCTAGCCCGTCCACATCCGATTGCAAATCATAAAGAAATACAATACAGTAGATGTCTCCTTCAACTGGGCAGCTAACTGACTGATACCTCAATCAGCAGCTGCATCTCTCTTTATTCAAACCAGGTATCTATTTTTACAATTCAACATCCTACACAAATATTATACCTCACAATAAATCTTCCACACTTTTACCTACGACGACGCATGCTTCTCAACCGACGATTCTTCTACCTGAGGTGCGACACTACCTCTATTCCAACACTCCTCCTTAGGGTCGCAACCTCTACTCCCGATCGTCTCCTCCTATCTTGGAACTCCTCCTCGTTCCAAACTTCGTACATGCTCCGTCCTCCATCCGAGCTCCTCCCGACTTCGATCCTGTTCACGAGCTCCTTTGACCAGCCAGCTGCCATCCAGTGTCCTGTATCGCCTACGTTCCCGATAGATCCCGTCCTCTGTTGCGGCCAATCTATCCAGCCTGAGGATCCCGTCCTGCGCCACGCGGCTTATGCGGCCAATCCTCCTCCAGAACGATACATGCTGTAAGAACACGTTCCTGGGCCCATAACCTGTTGAAATGAAAACGACTACAAACAAGGCTATTCCTCCATACCGCAGGCTACTGACTGATACCTCAATCAGCAGCTGCATCTCTCTTTATTCAAACCAGGTATCTATTTTTACAATTCAACATCCTACATAAATATTATACCTCACAACAAATCTTCCACACTTTTACCTACGACGACGCATGCTTCTCAACCGACGATTCTTCTACCTGAGGTGCGACACTACCTCTATTCCAACAACATCCATCCTGGGGTGAACAAATCTGCCACCGTTTCAAATTTTCTCCCAATAACGTCCATGTCGTCTGCGAAGCAAACAAATTGGCCGGATCTCGTGAAAATCTTGCCTCGACTGTTAAGTCCGGCTCTCCGCATGACACCTTCAAGCGCAATATTGAACAACAGGCACGAAAGTCCGTCTTCCTGTAGTAGTCCCCGTCGAGACTCGAACGAACTGGAGTGTTCGCCCGAGATCTTCACGCAGTTTTGCACACCGTCCATCGTTGCTCTGATCAATCTTG
Organism: Aedes aegypti; assembly: GCF_002204515.2. NCBI lineage: Eukaryota > Metazoa > Arthropoda > Insecta > Diptera > Culicidae > Aedes > Aedes aegypti. The sequence goes on from NC_035108.1 coordinate 132,476,156, forward strand.
TGAGCTTCCTGGGAAAGCTGTTCTCGTCCATGATTTTCCATAGCTCTACGCGATCGATACTATCGTATGCCGCCTTGAAATCGATGAACAAATGGTGCGTTGGGACCTGGTACTCACGGCATTTCTGGAGGATTTGCCGCACGGAAAAGATCTGGTCCGTTGTCGAGCGGCCGTCGATGAAACCTGCTTGATAACTTCCCACGAACTCGTTTGCTATAGGTGATAGACGACGGAAGAGAATCTGGGATAGCACTTTGTATTCGGTGTATAGGATGATGATTGCACGATAATTTTCACACTCCAGTTTGTTGCCCTTTTTGTAGATATGGCATATAACGCCTTGCTTCCACTCCTCCGGTAGCTGTACCATATCCCAGATTCTGACTATCAGCCGATGCAGACAAGCAGCCAACCTGTCCGGGCCCATCTTGATGAGTTCGGCTCCAATACCATCCTTGCCAGCGGCCTTGTTGTTCTTGAGCTGTTGAATGGCATCCTTAACTTCCCCCATCGTGGCAGCTTGTTGGTTTCCGCTGTCCGCTGTACTGACGTAGCCATCGCTTTCGCTGTTCTGACCTTCTGTGCCTATGTTCTCTGCGCCATTCAGGTGTTCATCGTAGTGCTGCTTCCACCTTTCGATCACCTCGCGTCCGTCCGTCAAGATGCTCCCATCCTTATCCCGACACATCTTCAGCACGCAGCACGAAGCCTTTGCGGAATGTGTTGAGCTTCTGATAGAACTTCCGCGTTTCTTGAGAACGGTACAGCAACTCCATCTCTTGGCGACGCTTTTTGTCCCGGAATAGGCGGGTTTGCTGTTTCCGCTCCAGTCTATATCGTTCCACGTTTTACCGCGTACCATGCTGCAGCATTGCAGCCCGCGCTGCATTCTTCTCCTCTAAAACCTCCTGGCACTCCTCGTCAAACCAATCGTTTCTTGAGCTCGTTTCACCTTCACCAGATAGAGATCGGAGTCAATGTTAGCGCCACGATAGATTCTGACGTCGGTTATGTCAGATAAGTGCCGTCCATCGATAAAAACGTGATAGATTTGCGATTCTGTCTGCTGAGGTGATCTCCAGGTGTACCGATACGGGAGGCTGTGCTGGAAATAGGTGCTTCTAATGGCCATGTTCTTGGAGGCGGCAAAATCTATCAGTCGTAGGCCGTTCTCGTTCGTCAGCCGGTGGGCGCTGATCTTTCCAATCGTCGGTCTGAACTCCTCCTCCTGGCCAACCTGAGCGTTCAAATCTCGAATGATGATCTACACGTCGTGGCTTGGGCAGCGGTCGTACTCGCGTTCGAGCTGCGCTTAAAATGCGTCCTTGTCATCATCAGTGCTTCCGGAGTGTGGGCTATGCACGTTGATTATGCTGAAGTTAAAGAATCGGCCTTTGATTCTTAACTTGCACATTCGTTCATTGATCGGACACCACTCGATCACGCGCCTTTTCATATCACCCATCACTATGAAAGCTGTTCCCAGCTCGCGTGTGTTGCCGCAGCTCTGGTAGATGGTATGATTACCTCTAAACGTTCACACCAATGCTGTTGTCCAGCACACCTCCTGCAGCGCTACGGTATCGAAACCGCGGATCTTCAGTACATCGGAGAGTATGCGAGTACTTCCAATGAAGTTGAGAGATTTTCAGTTCCACGTACCGAGTTTCTAATCGCTAGTCCATTTTCGTCGCTGTGGTCTTGCCGATTGTTCCGGTCCGTATTCTCTCGTTGACGTTCCTATGCTGATGTGTTTTTACGGTTGGCTTGCAGGGCCTGACACCAACCCTCTAGATTTCTGGAGGACCATTCCCCTTAAATGTTCGGAGGGCCATAGTGCGCAGTTTAGCTTAGAGTCCTTCTCTGGCACTCGGACGATGATCAGCCGCCCCTGACATGAGGAACAGACGCTGTTGTGAGCCGCTCCTAGCATGGAGTACAAACGCTCCAGGTTTGCAAAAGCAAATGCAAAAGCAAACATTTATCAAATACACCGTTATTTAGCGGTTGAATGTTGTGCTTAACATTACAAATGGTAGAAAACAAATAGTATAACATGAGAAAAATATGTTTTACGTCAACGTAACAAAAACTTCCTGGTGTGGTGGATGTCATTGGCCATTAAAATGAATTAGACTAAAAACATCCAGATGGGCAATTCAATGCTTCCACGCCCCCATTTGTAAATAAGAGACTAGAAACTGTGAATAAAAACAAATAGATTTATTTCACTTTTTCCCACAAATCTGCCATCTAGCTTTGCAATGTCCGCGACAGTGTTTTTGGATCACGAAAAGAAGAAGGAACGGTTCATTCGTACACCAGTGGCTTACTACATTGACCGGTTCATTCGAAACACGAAGAAAAACAGCTTTGTAAGTGCAGAATTTTGATGATCTGTTTAGGGTCAAACGTCATCCTCTGGACGTCTTGACGTGGAACCAACCATGGAAGGACGAACAGCAGACTACAGATATGCGGATATGCCGCCAGCACCGAAAGCTCTCCATATTCCAAACCAAATGTTTCCCCACGGCCCAACTGGGTTTGCTTTCCCGGAGGGAAAATTTTGTTATTTTCCTGGATCCGTTTTCTCCCCAGTTTACTGACGCGTGATGCATTGCAGGGGAGAACAGTCCAAAACAAATCTTGGTGTAATATGGCCTAACATGAAAATTCTGCACATTTAGATTTTCCACACACTTTTATAGTTAAATGGACTACACACAACTCTTACTTGATGTTTTTATAAGCAAAAAAGTAAGTTTACATTAAGAATGCTAATGAAAGCACCAAACTCAATAAAATGAATCTAATAATATAGCAAAACAATTAAAATAGAACGACGTAATTCCTTCAACAATAGTTAAAGCACATGCAATTTTAAAGAAGTTGTCTGATTCTCATGCTCATATCCTCAGCTAAAATGCCATCTCAAGAAGTCGAAATTTCAGCTAAGTCCATTGAGTAATCTCAAATTGGTTTTGTGATTTTGTGCTAGTTAGAAAATTGTAAAAAATATACATAACTAGTCACAAACTTAACAATCATCAATTCTTTTAGCACGAAAATATTACTATATATTTGCACTAAAAGTTTGCTCATGAAAATGTATTGATTAAATAGAACTTTATCTATATTTAACTCGATTTTATTTTCTAAAATTCCTAACAAAGTAATTTTTGTGAACATTGTACCTTGAGACTACGTGGTGGTTAATGCTAAACCTTAATTGAATCCCCTGGAATTTTGACTCCTTCAAGGATACCAGTTACGATACGAATCTAGTTTTATACCTCCTTGAATCATATGACTTTTTCTTCTCCTTCTTGGCATTACTTCTCCAATGAAAAAACTATAGGTACAAAACTATTATCTATATAAATAAAAATGGAGTGGTGTTTGTATGTCACGAAATGGCTCGAGAACGGCTTGATGGATTAGAATGATTCTTCCATAGTTATGTTCCTGAAGTGTTCCGACGTGTTTGTGTATATAAAAAACAAGGGATATTTAACGGGAAAATTGAAAAAAAAAACAGAAGTGAACGGAACTTCCATTTTGCACGGAGCGTTCCATGGCGTTTTTCAACAGCCTACTTGATGGCAAGACGAAGTTTGCCGGGACCACTAGTTTACTATAAATCACAGTTATTAGAAGAACCGTGAGCCATGTTTTATGACGCAGCTTATAACACAAGCAGTTATTTTGAAAATAAATCCACAACGGAAAAAAATGTCGAAGAAACCTCAATGCGTACATATTGTAGCATTCTCCCCGAAGTTACTTTCATATGGGAAACACGAAACTCGATACTGGAATACAACAACCACCCGAGTGTGGAAATGACAATGTGACAATATAATTTGCAGACGATCTCAATCATTCTTTGTGGCACGTGGTTGACGGGTGCTCTGCCATTGGTTTCCCAAAGGATCAATTTCAGGGAAACATGATTTATGGGAATCGGATGAGATGATTGCGACTGATTTATTGCGGCTTAAAATGGAACAAAGAGGTTTTTAAGAATAACTTTATTATTGCCTATAACTTTAATAACAAAACCATAACCCAAAAACGGCTGGACAAGGTTGCACTATTGTGATAAAATGTTGCTAATAAACTATTCAGGGAATACACAACGATTACAAACACTATCCATGCACACATCTCTCTTACTAAAGCTCCAGAAAACCATAAATTTCAATCACCGTTTTCCTGAGGTGCCTGTTGTAAATTTTAATTAATTAGAATATAATTCCATTAGCTTTTATTAGCCCAATCCATCCCACTTCCCAGAAAACAGGTCAGGATTACGGTTGCGGAAGGCATAAGCATATCCTTCCAGTGTGCATAATGCGAAACAATGTGAAGTATCCCAAAACTTGCTGCTTTACCACATCAACCGTAGACTTTTTTTTAGATTTAAAGCTTGGCTCTGCTCTTCACCGTTATCGCCGTCATAATCAACGCCTTCGTTGAATTTTTCTGCCCCTTGTCGTCCTTATGAAGAGGCATTATTTTTTTCCACTCCGTCTCGTTTTCATTCATTTTCCTTTCATTCTTCCATAGGCTAATTTTCTACTTCCCATCGCCCTTCCAGTGTAGTCCCAAACAACGGACGTACCTTAAGTCGCTGATAGCCACCCACTTCAGCGCTGACAAAGCTTTTCGCTTTGCTATAACAGCTGCTCGGCGATAAAAGTGTAATAAAAGATAATAAAAAACAATCTTCAGAGGGTGAGGAAAATCTGCCTTTATTAGATAACAGTAGAATAAATTACAAAAACACACCGACACGGGGGAATGGAAGGTGCAACCTGAGGCACGGTAAGGATGGACTCAAGAGGTGCATATTACAGACTACGTCAAACACATCAGAATGTGTTTCCTGCATCCTTGAGGGCTACTAAATGACGTACAATTAAAAAATAATCGACACATTCAACTACATGATGCTAAACGTTTAATATAACACAAATCAGATTGCTGGATATATTAGCCCTGAAGGAAATTTCCAAAACCCTACTCAGTGTCATCGGTGCCATAAGTAAGTGGAGTCATGGTACAAACACATTGCCGCATGGATGCTAAAAGCATAAGCATAAGCTCGTTCAAAATAAAAATTGAATCGGATTAAAGAAGATAAAATTAAGGCCCAATTATTGAATTATCCGAAGGCGAACTGAATTCTCCCGGTTCAAGAATTGTAAACTTGAGCGAAGCACGCTTCCGAATGTTCCTGACGTATTCTAGTCCCATTCTAGTGTAAAATTCATGGATCGAGTGAATTCAGTTAATCTTATCCATCGATGATTAACGTGAAAAACAACGAAGTCGTTAACGTTAATTTATCGCTAACGTTAACGTTAATCAACTGCTCCGAAAAATAAGCGGAAGTTTCGTTAATTAACTTTAACAACCCTGGTCGCGACCTTTCAAAAGGAACGAATCAAGCGACAGCTTTCCTACTTCCGTCCCAGACAATACGCAGCTTACCGGGTTTATTGGGTTTCACTACTGGGAAGATCGGCAGATACCATGCCCTTTCTTTTTGCGTAGCTTCCTCTTGTGCCATTAAAGTGAAGATGAATCGAAGTCAAACCTCAAATTTTCAAGAGCACAAATCTGGAGAACCAAACGTCTGTTTGTGCTGAAAACTTAATCGATTGGTCACTAGCTGGTGGTGACCAATCGATTAAGCTTTCAGCTCAAACGGGTGTTCGGTTTACCAGATTTGTGCTCTAGAAAACTTGAAGTTTGGCTTCGATTTATCTTCACCTTAACTTGCGGATGTATCCCTTCGCTTGATAGTCTAGAGTTTTGCCATGCGCTTGTTCAGACACTCATGTCGCTTCAGGGCCATTGTTTTACTTTCCGGAAGCCGCACTTCATCGTAGCGCCACAGTAGACAGGGCTCATATCTCTCATCCTGAAGAACGGATTTCGTTCGCAACAACTGCATTGCTCGTTCATCGTCTTTCAACATCAGTGGTTTTTCGATAATTTGTACTCCAAGTCTGTCCATGGAAAAGAAGTTCTTGACAGCTGAATGCGTCCCTTCACACTGGCATACCCGAATGAAACATGCGAATTCCTCGCTATTATTTTTTTCGGAATGGTGCACGGACCATAGACTAGTCAGCCTAACCGTGTTAGTGTCGCTGTTGGCTGGTTTTCTTCGTCCTCTCTAGAATCGTGTGGATATTCCAATCGGTAACAGTCAATTCCCAAAAGAATTCGTGGCTTCACTGCGTACGACTCGATTGGAAGATCCGCCAGATGGTGATAATGCTTCGCTAAATCTTCTACCAACAACGATTGTTAAGGAAAGTCTAGGCTTCTCACTGTGTGTACCTCCGGAAGGCTGAAACTTTGCCTAGATGTGTGTGCACCCCCGATCTCAGCCGAGAACACAACTGAATCTTTTTCGTATCGGCCTTGCCCGCCAGTCCACGAGATGCACAATGGACACTTCTCACCATTCAGGTTAAGCTCTTCTCACAAGCTGTGCTCCATGAAGGTTGAGGTCGATCCTACATCGAGGAAGGCATCGAGGTGATCGACTTCCCTGCCCTCTACCGTACACCGTAACACGAATGTACTTCAACAGTACCCTTCCTAGCAAGCTGTGATGTGCGTTCACCGAGGCACTCACGTCGGGGTGCTTAACGATTGTTGTTTTATGTTTACTACAATATGCAATAGCCGGTGGTTTCACTCACAAGCTTTGAAGTGTTTGGCCAAAATTTTGTGGCAAATCTTTTTCTCATTTACTAATACCCATCTTGCATTCAATGACATCTTGAGTAAGTTGTTACACTTATCGAGAGAATTGCATTCGTTACTACACCCTAGACATCCTTTTCGATCTAACTGCTCTTGCGTGGAATGTGCGTGAACGATCACTTAATATTTCCAAATCTTCCTATCTGGTTTAACCTCGGCTCGTTGAGGTTTGGAACACACAGCTGGTCTAAACACTTGGCATAAAGCTTCAACCATCGATCTAAGCAAATTGTTAAAATTCAACAGCGTAACAGCTGCTATCTCTTTCCGGTAAAAGGCCCACTTGATCTTGAACGGAGGCGGAAGGCTACCGACGAGCTCTTGCAGCAACGTGACGTTGTACAACCGCTCATCCATTTGGCACACCTGTAGGGGAACTGGGTGTCAAATGCGCCGTTGGGGTAAAACGCGCCACCCTTGTTTTGAACGAACGACGTGCTTTGGGACGCTGTTTTTCACCCGAGATAATGGAAAATGTATTAAAATGCATCTTTAACTCTATTTTTAAGTGTTTTCCTGGCATAAATCGTGAAAAACTCGAAAAAACTGTTTTCGCTGTTTTTGTTGTAATTTTCTGTTATTTTCTAGGCCATTTTTCAGGCCGATGAACAACAAAACTTTTGAAACTATTACCAAGAATCGCCTTGTGCACTCCCATAGTTTGTATTCCATGCGAAAAAAGTGTTGAATTTATCCTTAAAAAGCGTTTTGAAGGACTTAAATTTTAATCAACTCGTGGGGCAAAACTGCCACACCTATTTCATAACACCAAATCAGCCGTTTGAATTCAAATTCCAGCAAACGTAATGGCGTGCTGTAGTTACGTGCCTATTTGAACCTTACAAATGCACATTTTTCGAATCAGCATGTATACTATAATCGAACAATAACATCTGATCAAACGCCCTAATATATGCAACGTATTTGCAAGCATGATTGCGCATGCGTGCGCGCGAACGACTAACGCCGAGATCAGGTGGCGCGTTTTACCAAGCGAAAATAAAAATGCAGATAAGCAAGCATTTCGTAAAAATTGATTTATTAACTCCAGAAAAAAGAAAATGGATGGCTGTTCCTACTATTTGATAGAAAACCTGTTTGTCTATGAGATAATGAATAAAAAACGGCTTTTTACGCTAGCATGCCATAAATTTTGAATCACCCCTTTCTGAAATGTCTTGCCTACACTATAAATTTTTATAGTTCGATCGAAGCAACCTTCGTGGTAGTAAGAAAAATCATTGTTGATGTTGTTATGTCTGATTTTTCACTTTTGTTTCCAGGATCTCGAAATACGAAACAGGTTTCTCATTTACTAATAAGAATTTACTAATCTATTTTGGCTGAATGAGGTGCAATGGACAGTAGCTAATGCCAATAGTGGCTACGAGGTGAAGTGGCTTATGATGGTATAGTTTTTAATACCTCTTGAAGATGTTAAAGCGATTGAGACCATCGAGGACCATTTACCAAGTCTTTCTAATCCTCAAAATGTGGGGTGTCGAGTCGGCCCTTTTCGCTTCCTCACAACCCCATCAAATAGTTTGTGATGATTGATTTAGTGTGAAGATTTGAAAAGCATTTAAGTTAGAGAATCGGTGCAAAATCTTTTTTTTTTTTTTGCTTCCGCAGAGCTAACTAATGTAATACTTTTTCTGATTTGAAACGGTTGCTATTCTAGACAATTTCGTTTTGATTTTATTACAATCTAAACTGGCGTTCAACCAAAATTACCAGGTTTGTGGCAGAGAGAAATATAGGATGTGCCACGAAGAATGCATTTTTGAATAAAAAAAATATGTACAATAAAACAAGTTCTCATTTTCTGTAAGTTTTTCTCCACGGTATAAGAGAGGCATGAGATATTGATAACACTGAGTTACTGTATCCTTATGATCGTCGCTGTATCAGAAGCAATGAAATGATTGATTTTCACTGCACTGCACTTTGGATCCTGTTTCACAAATTCCATAACACTGGGTGGATGGGTGTATTCATGATGTTAGGGCTCATACTAGCCGATCCGGTCAAGGTAGACTCCACTTGGCAGAAAAACGTCTCCGACTACAATTCGGATTACTCTGGCAATTCAGAAGATCAGGGCAATGAGGATAACGAAGATGGAGATCTGAACCGTCGCAGCAAGAGGAGAATTGAGAGAAATCAATCTGAACGAGATAACCGCTTCTTGGCTTCAAATCTCGTCAGAGAAAGATTTTCTTGAATGCGATCATGCGTTACGGAATGCCTCCTCAGGATGCCTTCAACTCTCAGTGGTTGGTCCGTGATTTGCGTGGCAAATCAGAACTTAATTTCAAAGCATACGTATCACTGTTCATGCGGCATCTCTGCGAACCGGGAGTAGACAATGCGGAAACCTTTGCCGATGGAGTATCCCGGGAAAGTTTAAGCCGACTGCATGTTCTGACCCGAATCGGTGTCATGTCTTTGATCCGCAAGAAGGTTCAAGAGTTTTTTTTTTTTTTTTCTTCTAAGCAATGGGGGGATAATCTGCTCAACAGACGCCGTGTGGGGTTAGGGACCATTTACTACATGCAAGCAGTAAACAGGACTACACCCCCGACCCACTAAACCATTTCCATTGCCGCCAAACCCTTCGTCTCTCCGGGACCACCAAGAAGGCATTGCTTCGGAGAGGGGCTATTGCACATCGCATCCTCCAGGTTAGCTGCGTAGCCATGCAGCAACGAACATCGATGACACGCTTAGGGGGGTCCACCAAGGTAGCATGCTGGCGCTTTGCCAGCTTCCCAGGTGGTCCTCACCTCCCGTTGTCCGCTGAAGGCGGGCAGGGTCGACCACTAAGCCCGCGCCCAGCTGCACCGCAGGTATCAAGAACTGATACTGCGGGCTTCGCAATTTGACCTACTGAAGGCTCAGGCCCTATCAGCTAGCACCAGCTGGGATTGCTGAAGAAGGGGCCTCCACCTGCCCCGAACAACCAGAGGCTCGTACCAACCCAGTAGGCCGGCGCTACGACAGCAGCGCTACCAGGATGTTCTCCCCGCGGCCACTTAATCGCTGTAAGGGTCGATTTCGACCGTAGGGCACCGGAATGACCTACGTAGCCGACTGCGAACCCTTGGACCACCTATTGTTTAGCGTCTGCACTAGCCACTCCTCGAGTCCACTCGCCACCTCCTTTGCAGTTCCGAGACGATGTGGGTGATAGCCGATGAAACGGCATTCCAGCCAAACTCGTCTTCACACATCCTCTGGACCAAATTGTCCGGAGTCGTGTCCCGACCGCATGTGGCTAACATGCGGTCACGCATTGTGCGGAAACGCGGGCACACGAACAAAACGTGTTCCGCCGTTTCCTCTAAACCTGCACAAACTGGACATTCGGGAGAACCCGCATGACCGAAACGGTGTAGATACTGTCTAAAGCAACCATGGCCCGAAAGGACCTGTGTCAGGTGGAATGTTAGTTCCCCATGGCGCCTATTGACCCAGATATCTAACCTCGGAATCAACCTGTGAGTCCACAATCCCTTGGTGGAACTGTCCCACGCACGCTGCCATTTGACCATGGAGGCCAGTCTGGCAGTCCTGCGTATGCCTCTGCACCGACTTTCGGTTGTTGACAACAACCGCCTCAGTTTTGTGGTGAGCCAATTCCAGTTTCCTGGAGCTCATCCATTCCTCCACAATTGCGATCGAGTGGGCTGCAGTCAATTCCACTTCTTCGATCGATTCACCGTAGACCTCCAGCGTAATATCGTCGGCAAAGCCAACGATGACTACACCCGCCGGGAATTTTAATCTCAACACCTCGTCGTACATGACATTCCATAACACCGGGCCCAGGATGGAACCTTGCGGGACTCCTGAGGTTATGTGAAAGCACTTCCGACCCACCTCTGTGTCATAGACTAATATCCGATTCTGGAAGTAACTTCCGAGAATGTTGTACAGGTACTCGGGTATCCCCAGACGCAGGAGCGCATCGGCAATAGCCGCCCAACTGGCACTATTAAATGCGTTCCTTACATCCAGAGTCACTACTGCGCAGTAGCGAATCCCCCTCCTCTTACGCTGGAGTGCTATCTCAGCGATTTTCTTAACCGTCAGAATAGCGTCTACGGTGGACTTCCCTTTCCGGAAGCCGAACTGGTTGCTTGAGAGACCATTTACACTCTCAGTGTACCTCAACAGTCTGTTGAGGATGATCTTCTCGAGCACCTTCCCCGCCGTGTCAATCAAGCATATTGGTCTATACGCCGACGGGTCACCAGGTGGTTTCCCCGCCTTTGGCAATAGTACCAGGCTCTGCCTCTTCCACGCATCTGGAAATACTCCCTCGTCCAGGCATATCTGCATAGCAGATCTGAACATACCGGGAGCCTCCAAGATTGCGACTTTGAGGGCCAGGTTTGGAACTCCGTCCGGACCCGGTGCCTTCCCCATGCTTAGGGATTTTGCAATCCCTACAAGTTCCTCATCGGTTACTCTATCCTCATCGCCAGCCCCAATCCCCGGCTGTCCTACAAAAGGAGGCCATGGGCTAGGGTTGTGGCGCGGAAAGAGCCCCTCGATGATCCCCTCCAGCATCTGTGGAGATTGCTCCGTAGGAGCAATTGCACCTCTTGTCTTCGCCATAACGATCCTGTAGGCATCACCCCACGGGTTCGCGTTGGCACTCTGACAGAGTCTCTCAAAGCAGGCCTTTTTGCTTGCCCTTATTTCGGACTTCAGCGCGACTTTGGCAGCGGTGAACACCGCCCGTCGTTCTTCACGCTCCTGCTCGGTACGTGCTCGCTGCATCCGCCTCATGGCCCGTAGGCAGGCACGGCGCAGGTTCGCAATTGCTTGAGTCCACCAGTACGTCGGTGGTCTCCCATTTCTAGGGTGGACTTTCCTAGGCATGGTCGCATCGCACGCACGCGAAAGCACCGCTACCAGTTCGTCCCCGCTTAGGCCGAGTAGGTTACGCTCACGACGGAGCGCCTCCCTAAGTACTTCGTCATTGAAGTACGATGTCTTCCACCTACGAGGGCTTGGCCGTGACCTAGCCGCTTCCTCTACGCGCTGCCTGCTGTTGTTGTAGTCGATACTGTAGCGAACCGCCAGGTGGTCGCTGTGAGTGTAGGCATTGTCTACCCTCCAGTTCGAACTACTCGTTAGGCCAGGACTACAAAGGTTCAAGAGTTCAAACACATCAATAGATACTACAGCATGCCAGAGTTGATCAATAGGCCGTGCGAACCAATCAAGTCTTCGTCAGGGGATGCTAGCGAAACCCCGGCGCACTGCATTGATTTTCAAATATTTCTTATAAATCGATTGACTTCAGTTGAAAATAACGATGATTCTTTCAATAGAGTACCTAAAATAATAAAATAAAACGCAATTATTAGGATAAATATTATACATCTAAGAGAATTTGAATACTGAGCAATTCATAACAAACGACGTGAAAATCTTTGACAAATGAATCAACAAACGCAATTCATTGCCTACTAAGATCAAACCATAAAAACTGTAGGAAGGAAATGTCAAAACTCATTCACCCCTCGTTGTTTTATAGCTAGCGTAAAAAGCTGGATAATAATGTTCTTCATAGCTAAAAACGCTTCCTTCCTTAGAGGGCGCGTTTTACCCCCAGTTACCCTATGGTTGCACACAAAATCCGCACCGCAACACCGAAGTCGATAATTGTCTCCATCTTATCAGTCTTCGGTGATGGCATCGTCCGGATCCGCCTAACCATTGTCTCTACTATCAACTCCGGGTTCCCGAAAAAGGGTTTCAGACGATTCGTGATCAGCGGAACGTTGTCGGGATGCAGCAGCAGACTATTGATGGCGTTGAGTGCTTTGTCGTATAGGCTTTGCTCTAAACGATCGTCGTCGGCGGAAGGCACTTTCTTGAAGTGCGTTCGTATGCAGCGCCATTTATAGCGGTCAATCTTCCGGATCACCACCAAACTTTGGTAAATTTTTTACCGTCTGCCTGGCTTTTAGGTGACCACTGTTCAGCGGTACAGGATTGCTTCTCATATGCACTATGGGCCAGAAATCAAAGTTTCGCGACAAAAGTCCAAAAACATTTTTTCAATAAAATTAATTATTGAAAAGAATTTCTCATTATTGGGAAAATGTGTGATTGTAAACCAACTATCTTATTTGATTTATTACATTATTTCATTGTACTCTATGGAGGTCAATCTAGGTTAAACTGAAAAACTTCTATTTCAGCTTATAATTAGAAAATTTGGTTTGAGGGGAAAAATGGCAAGAAAAATAATTGTGTGTTCATTTTTCGAAAGCAAATTGAGTGCATTTCACATATGTGATATAAAAATAATGTTAATTTTAAATTTAACCATTGATTTTACAATGTACCAGTAATGTTTACTATATTTTTACTAGTTTGCCTTAAATCGTTAAACATTCAATATACGCATTTTAAGTGGCACTTACTACATTGACATTGACTGCATCCGTTCCACCACAAGTATTCTTTGGCATACTATTAGAACAGATTTTAACTAGTTTTGATCAAAATCAAATCAAATTGTCTAAATAGTTGAAGTTACAAATCTAGTTCCTTCAGGACAACAACAGATTCAGCTTAGGTGCAGAAATGGCAACACTTTAATTAGGAAGCTTTTTTTTCTAAAGGATTTCCACCCCATGTTATTTTTTGGCTAATCTTCATATTCAGTCTCTCAACACCATTTTTGAAGCATCCAAAAATTAGAAAATATGAAAATTAGAACAATAGGGCTGCGCAATTTTGAGGATAAAGTGCGAAGACAGGAGACTTACTTCTGCCACTTCAACTACTCCTATAGATATAACGTATATGTACGTTCAAAAGATTCCAATTAAGTACCCAGGCACCCATGGAATTTCGTAGCTTTACGCTGCTAATGTTTTTGTCATCAGCCTCAAATGCCCAACTGGTGGGGAACGTGCCTTTGGAGCCGGCCTTCTGATACCTGAACTTCTTTAGACTAAAAATCATGGTCAATATTTACCCCTTCTTGTAGTACACTTTACTTGTCTTAGCCAACCAAGCACTAAATTGTACGTTTTGAAATGTAAAGGAAAAAAAATTGTTAATTATGCCAAATAGCCATTCTGCCAAATGGCTATTATGCCAAATGACCATTACGCCAAATGGCATTATGCTAAACGGCATTATGCCAAATGGGGTAGAGCCCTTCTAGACATAGAAAAAGCTTGATCGTAAATTTGAAAAATTTTAATTTTTCATCATACATTGTTAGAATAAACCAAAGTTATTTGTCAAGTCGTACTTTTCAGGTTAATAATCAGAACTCCAAGTCTGAAAGACTTCCTGATATAGCTGGTGTTTTTCAAGGCATCATTTTGGGACCAATATTATAGAATATTTTGATTATACAAAGTCAGACTTCTTTAGTTACTTAGGGATGCCAAAAATCTTTGTTTGTAGATGATACTGAAGAAGCATTTTAAAAACACAACATAGATATGTAGGTACTGCATAGTACTTATATTTTCAGATGTATGACATACCTCTACGCCAATCAACGAAGCTATAGTAGTATATTGTATATATTATATAGTATATTGCAAAAAAGTTTGGATGTTTTATTCTTCGTACTTGCATAAATTTCTCCTGATGCTTCCAAAACGCAACTTATAATAATTCTACATAAATCTAGAGCACTTCATTTGAAACTTTCAAGTAGACATTTGCCACAATGAAAAAGTACATTAAATTTTCCGGCAACAAGCATTAATGATAAATACAAGTCTTGTGTTAAATATCATAATGGCGTATCTACAACGATCGGTTCTCTTTTCACTAATAACATGGCCTGGCGATCGTTTTATAGGGTTATTACAGTGTTATTCAAAAGCTCTCTTCGTCATTTGGATGGAAAACAAACATTTGAAAACATTTTTTTGTAATCAACTGTATGTACAATACATTTGTAAAATTGTCACCTTTGGATCTCAGTTATTTATAGACAAAATAAATCAGACATCAGTTGAACTTAAATGTTTTTCTTCTTCTTCTTGGTTTTACGACCTTACTGGGAAAGAGCCTGCTTCATATGAGCATTTCCACAGTTATTAACTGAGAGCTTTCTTTGCCAAAGTTGCCATTTTCGTATTCGTATATCGTGAAAGGTACGATTATACTCTATGCCCAGGGAAGTAAAGTAAACTTCCATTAAGAAAAGATCCTGGACCGACCGGGAATCGAACCCAGTCACCTTTAGCATGGCTTTGCTTAGTGGCCACGGACTCTAACCGCTCGACAAAGTAAGGCACCCATTGGATTTAAACGTATATTTTTAATATTTTCTTTTTCATTTACGAATTCAAAAATAGTAACAATTCAACTAAAGTTAAATTTTTGAACCAAATTCAAATTGATTTATCTCAAAATAAGAAAATCCTACACATTTTAAACAAAAAAGAATAACTAAACAAATAAGATAAAAAAAAATTCATTTGATATCAGAAAATATAGAGCACCTAAAAAAATTTTCCCGAACACATTCTTTGCCGAAGAAAATAAATTTCACTCTTCAGAGCTAAACATTCTATGGAAAAACATTCAATCTGTGTTTCACAGCGATCGCTGACGGCAATGTTTTCCACCCCATCTAACTCGACGCTCCTGACAGATAAGCGCAAGCACATAACATCTTTTTTCACTGTCGCTAACCCTGAGCAATGAAGGGCGCCGAAAGTCAACAGCCATCATAAACGGAACGAACATCAGTACCCGCCAAAGGCAGATATTCTCCAGCTTTTTCTCGGTACAGCTGATTCTTTTGAAAAGTAGGCAAACTGTGAATGAAAAGTAGATAAAAATACACTTCACCTACCTTCAGAACCTTGTCATTATGATTCGGTAAAGAGTCGAAGGAGTAACTGTAGCGCAAGGAAAAAAATTGTATCAATACTTTGCGATAAAAACATGCCGAAAACGATAATAGCTACCGCAGAGGGGGAGCCAAAATTTCCATTAAATGTAGATTATGACATCGTTTCGTCGAGAGGCTCTTTGGTACTTTCGCATTCGATATCAGCGTACTTCGCGGTCGTTAATGATTTCAAGTATTGCGCTTGTCGGAGTCTTTCACCGATTTTCAAACAGGATGCAATATGCTGGAAGGAAGCCGATAAGTGGCGCACAAAATGTCAAGGCTTCGCTCATATGTTGGGGCACTGAAGACGTTTTCGGACGAGCGTATGAGCAGATTTTGTTTGCCTTCAGCAATCGATGCATGATGTGGGAACAGTA
Source organism: Aedes aegypti (assembly GCF_002204515.2). Classification (NCBI taxonomy): domain Eukaryota; kingdom Metazoa; phylum Arthropoda; class Insecta; order Diptera; family Culicidae; genus Aedes; species Aedes aegypti. Next base: position 132,492,221 of record NC_035108.1, read on the forward strand.
AACGTAGGATGGAGTCGTAGGAAATTATAATAATAGGATTATATGTGAAAATAGTATTTACTATATAATTGAAAAAAATGATAGGATGTATTGAGAGTTTAACAAGTTTCATTGCCGAAAATCATTTTCCGAAATGACCTATTTCCCGAAACATAATAACTGTGGAAGTGCTCATAAAGAACACTAAGCTGAGAAGCAGGCTCTGTCCCAGTGGGGACGTAACGCCAGAAAGAAGAAGAAGAAATAAAATTTATTATTTTATTTTATTAAAAATACGCTGTTATAAAGTTTTGACGTTTTTGAAGTTCGACGAAACACGTGTCAAATGTTTGAATTGAAATTGAAACTGCGAAAAGAAACCACGTGCTCTGGTGGGGATTCAGTTCAGTAAACTTTTTCGTAAACGTAAACTCGGCAGTAATCTTCCGAGCCGACACATCAACTCTAGAAAAGCTTACAAATAAATTCCTCCAGTAAACGGCTGAGGACAAGTTCTAGAGACGAGGTTTTTCCTCACAGGCCCAGTACAAAAAGTTCACCCGTCCCAATCCACAGAAAACCCAAGAACAGCACTAAGTCAGATTCAGGCTGACCACCCAGTAAACTACCCAAAATCTCTACAAAAAACTACATACGAACGCGAAGTAACATAGAGGCTTTAAATAACTCTAACTAAATACATTCAAAATACATAGAGCTTTTTCCTCCATGCATGAAGCAAACTAGATTTCATAGGATTTTATTGAGGGGACAAATATACATGAATTGCTCCATATTTAGATATACATGATTTATTTGCTCTCTTACTCTCTACATTCCCTAGGCCTAGACTGATTTTTTCCCACTAACTTCCCTCTAGCTCTACCTGTGTGTGCGGAACAAACCTTCTCTGGAGCGCACTCCACACGCGAGATCTTCTACTACACGGCTCTTCTCCTTACGCTCCGAACTCCGACATTCGCTCCGGGGAGCTCACACCATTACCATCATGACGGATATGCAAAAATTAATTTTGCGTCTCTAATGAGTCACATGGCCATGAACGACATTAACAAACATGTATGAAAATGGGAACTCACTCGTTAGCTAGGGTTTTTAGATTTTTAGATATTTTAGATGGGGAGACGCTTACGATGACTGGGGCAGATTAGCGAACTACCTCCAGCCTGGAACTCTCACCGGGATGGCAATCGAACGGGCGATGCGATATCTCCCTCACCGGTGCGCGGGCTTACGCGTGAGTGCGGTATCTGCACTCGATCCTGCAGTGGCGCGCAAACCAAGTTGAGGCGCTGTCGGCAATTCGCTACCGTGGCCTGCTGGTATTCTCGGTGCTACGATGCTCGCTGCAAGGGGGGTTCTCCTCTCGATTCTTGCTTATTTATTTAAAAAAAAACTTGCTTACCAAAGGCGCGAAATTGGCAATCGCGTCCTTCTCTTGCTACGTCTACCTCCCCCTTTTAAGCCATTACGTGGGCCAAAAACGGTCACAAAAACTAACGCAGTGTGACGGCTTCGCCTATGCTGCCACGATCTATTACGGATAGAATTAACATGCACACATGGGGGGGGGGAATAAAATATTGCTTTCACCTTCCACAACTATCATTAAGTTTCCTATGTCACTTTTCACCTTGACAATTACACTACGGCACGGTAACAAAAATTGTCCGTTTTTACCTCTTCCGCGAAACGGAACAAAGTGAACGATTCGAAGCTGGATTAATCTTCAGATGCCGCAGTTTTTCTACATTGTCCTCAAACTTCGCAAAATTCAACGAAGGTAAATTTTACGGAATTTATTTTAGGAATTTTTCTGCAACATTTCCCGAAGTTGTGCATCCACTATTCAAATCATCTAGTCAGCTTGCTCATTAAGCTTCGTGACAAGCGTTGCTGCTTGTGACCCAAGCAATTTTGGGTGGCGTCATTAGGCTCGACAGGATTACAAAATCATGTGCTTTCTTGACCATAGAGAACTCAAAACACTCGTTTTAGGCGTGGGTAACTCTGCTGTATATTCTCCATGTGAGCAATTGGCGGCAATTTAAAAAAAACGAATGGAAATGCAAAGTTTAATAAATTAACAAATATTGAATTAGCAAATAACATGTGTTATTTACAGTCTTAAATTTAACAAAGATTTTATAATAAATAGTAAAGCGTACTTGCTGCACGGCTTTGCTCTGACCGCCACGCCGCTCAACACCAGCTTGTTCCACCCCGTCACACCGGACAGGCAACCCCGAAAGAAGCTCCATTCCCGGTGGGTTCACCATCACCGTCAGCGACCCGCTATACCAGCCAGCATATCTTGGCAGCAAGCAGGGCCTCCATTACCACATCCATGGCCCAATACGATTGTCATCAAACGCACAAATACAAAGTAGATTTATCCAATTGCTAGGTATTCCACACATTCTCCGAACACCCGAAAAACGCCCTGGGACCCGGAACCAAAAGAAGTCTTAGGTACCCACCCCAATGGGCTTCCGTGGCTAAGACCAGTAGTCTGGAGCTTTTGCTAGCTCCCTTCTGGAGCTGAGCGGTTTCGGGGCCACTGAATTTAAGAGTCTTATAAGGGTTTTAAACGGGTAGCTTATTGGGCCTACGCCAACACTCCTGTCTCGCCGGAGCACCATTGTGCTAGCTCTGTTTAACATATCAACTAATACTAGGACGATCACGCTGATGCAGCACCACCATGGATTTAGCTGTGTGCGATACAACATTTCTCACTCAGCCGCTAAATACCAGATCAGACACTGTTTGGGCCGCGCCGCCTGGCAAACAAACGCTCGAGACGTACCACCTTAATCTAGCTTATGTCAAAAGGACAACAGTTCCCAGGCTGCACTACCAGCCTTAGTGCACTTACAACCCTTAGCTGGCGGTCATCGTTTGACCCGTGAAAGCTTGAGGTAGGAACTTGTGAGGACCAGAGCTGTGTTGGACGCTCCTTACTAGTTGTCGACTCACCATATTGCAGTCCAATCATAGCTAATATGATAAAATCTCAATAAATTCGTCCAAGAAGGTCCTTATCAAGTTCTTCCAGTAAACATTTTACTGATAAATCATCCAGCATTCCCCCCAGCGATTACACCAGCAGACTCTTCCAATGATTTTACGAAGATTATGTCGTGTAAATTTCTTGGAGTATTGCGTATTAGAAAAATGATTTCTCGAGACGTTAGGGTTCGAAGAATACTCTTGAATATATAAAGAAAAATCCGATAGTTCTACTGGTGGAAGTATTTCTAGAACTTATGGGAACTTACCTACTTTCCTCCCTGACGATTCAACGTGAATCTGGTAAAACGCTTTCTTTTCGATTTATAACACTGCGGAACACGTTTTTTGTCTCAAGCACCAAAATACTGCTATTTACTAAATGAAGAGTTGCTGAGTCCATTGCCGTTTTCAGAAATATCATGGCACGTCTAGTTTTCGAGATATTGGCTGTTGAAAATGCAAAATGTGACTGTTTCAGCCAACTTGCATGCAAGTTTGCCAGATTGTACGGCAATTTATTTGCCTAGATTCTACCCCATTACTCCGAATCCCATTACCCCGAATACCATTAACACGAACGCCATTACCCCGAATTTCAAAACCCCGAACGACCCATCACCCCGAATGATATTACCCCGTATTCCAACATGATGGGGAAATGTCATCAATATCATCATGTCAAGATAATTGTAAATTCGGGGAAATAGCATTCGGGGTGATGGAATTCGGGGTAATGGAATTCGGGGTAATGGAATTCGGGGTGATGGCATTCGGGGAAATGGCATTCAGGGAAATGGCATTCAGGGTAATGGGGTAGAATCATTTGCTTAATTTGTCGCAGAATTCAAACTTCATGTAAAAACCAATATCAACAAAGTTCATAATATTCTCGATGGTAAAATGTTATTTTTTGGTAGTTCAAAAAAGTATTGTATTTTGCCATATAAGAGAAACGCAGAATTTTATATGAAGACTGCAGGCATGATGAAAAAAATCGGTTTAAACTAAAGTTTATCGTGAAATTACAACTAAATTGTATCTAAATTGAAAGTTCAAGTCCTAATTAGCATGTTTGATAGATTATATCACAAAAAAAGTTTGATAAATTATATTTTGAATTTCATGTAAACATCAGTAAAAGCAGTGTTTTATACAACTTTAACGACCTGTAGCTACAAATTGTGACGTGCTGGAACATTTCTGAGAACGACATCAGATTCAGCGACCCAAAATCTACCCGAGACACATAATTTGATCCTTGAGACTAGCAAACATGTAATTTTTGTTACGGTGTGTTATAATTCGTCTTCTGCCGCAGCATTAAGAAATAAGTGACAACGTCGAACGATTATTTATATAATTATCCGCAGGACAACACCAATAAACCACGTGTTTATTAAGGAAAGAAAGAGGTTTCAGACAAATGACCACGAAAAGCCATGCTGTGGAAAGGATGGGGTAGCAATGTCATCCACGTTGTATATCGGATTAAAGTAAGTGTTGCTCTAGCATATAATAGTATTTAGGGTTTAGTAATCGTGAACTATTTTATCCAAATATTCTTCAAGGCTTGAAGTTTAAGCAATCATTAATTGAATAATGATTTTCAATAAGTTAATAAGTTTAATAAGTTGATAAGTTTAATACATACTGTTGGGGAACCAGTAAAACGCCACTGAGTCTTGGATAGCGAATTGCTTCAAGCTAGAAGGTTTATATTTTAGTGAGTAAATCTCTTTGTAGTATAAGGATGGCTAACTTACAATTTCAGTTCGATTATAGTTCAATCCTGTTCCCAAACAATAACTTTAAGCTGGCAGTACAAATGACCTATTAAAAGTATTTCGGTAAATTCAACGGGTTCTAAGTTCGTAAATGTGGTTATGCTTACTTCCAGAACAATCTAAATATATATTATTAGGGCCTTGGAGCAGGGATAAATGAGGGTTAACCTTTCGCTGGATATGCGGCTAAAACCTAGAAAAAGCTAAATGGAGTCATTACAAATTACAGGGCCTCATCTGCGTCAAGCCCTCCTACCGTCTACACTTAGCGCAGGTCCCAAATAAGTTAAATTCTGGCCGTAATAACAAAGAATATTAAATTTGGTTTTAACTAATCACACGCGCTATTGCTTCATTGAGGCACTTTTGTTCTGTCTCTGCTTGACGTATGACTCGTCGTTCTGTCGATCCGTCATCAATTCGCTCGCTGTTGTTCGCCCTGGCGGGGTTGCCAGTTTCTCAACATCCTTCCCCCGGTGGAACCCGTCGATGTCCTTGGTTCCACCATCCTTCGATACCTCCAAGACAGCCAGTTTGGAAGTAGGTTTTCTAACAGGAGCACCTCCGGCGGTCTGTACAATAGCTTGGCGTACTCGTCCATCTGCAGCTGTTAATACTTTAAGAACGCGTCTACGTACCCATCCGTTGCGCTTAGTATCGTCAATGATCAAAACCAGGTCGCCGGGTTGAATAGGTTTGACTTCATCGAACCATTTCGTGCGTTTAGTTAGGGTTGGGAGATATTCTCTAGTCCAACGCCTCCAAAATAAATCCAGTTGCTTCTGAATTGCTGTCCACGATTCTTTCAGAAGAGATACTTCCTCAGCTGTCGATACCATTGGCAAACGAACCCCAGAAGAACTTCTCAATAAAAAATGATTTGGGGTCAATGCCATCGAGTCCAGAGGCAAATATGTTAGCGGTCTGCAGTTGACTATGGCTTCTGCCTCCGCCAGAAAAGTCATTAAAGATTCATCGTCCAACTTTTGGGTGCCGTTCTGAATTGAGGTCAAAGCTACTTTAACGGACCTCACCATTCGCTCCCAAGCTCCTCCCATGTGTGGGGTGCCTGGGGAGATGAATTTCCACTCAGTTTCTGTACTGGTAAATTCTGCAGCAAGCCCTTTGTTAATCTGCTCTCTAAGAAGACGATCAGCGCCTTGGAAGCAAGTAGCGTTATCGCTGTAGATCTCAGCAGGGCTTCCTCGGCGACAGATGAATCGGCGAACACCTTTGATGCACGATTCAGTGGTTAGTGAATGGATTACTTCCACATGAATCGCACGTATCGTTAAGCATGTGAATATGGCCACCCAACGCTTGACATGACTACGATTGACCTTCACCAATAGAGGCCCAAAAGAGTCTAGGCCACAGTATGTGAAAGGTCGTACATAAGTAGACATCCTAGCATATGGTAGAGCGGCCATCCGTGGTACAGCAGGTTGGGCTCGACGTATCTTGCACAACTGACATTGATTGGACACCTGACGAACTTGGGTGCGAAGCTGAGCAATGTAGTTTCGTTGCCGTACTTCGTTGACGACAGTTTCATTGTTGGCGTGTAATAATTTACGATGAAGATCCTCCAGTATCAACATTGTCAAACGATGTCGTTTTGGGAGGATTATCGGGAATTTCATTTCGGGTGGCACATGCTGAGCTGCACTGATTCTGCTATCCATACGCAAAACTCCTGCTGCGTCCAACATCGGAGATATTTTGTGAAGAACACTGTTTTTTTCCAAGGGTTGGCGCTCCTCAACAGGAAGCCGTTCATTATTGCTCAGTGTAGCTAACTCGTCGGCGTACGATTCCCATTGTACTGCTCGAAATAAACATTCTTCTGCTCTTTGGTACTCAGGCTGTGTCAGATTACCAATGTTCCGCTCTTTGCCTTTGACTGATGATCGACAATTGTTCAAGAACCGGCAAACATAAGCCATCACACGCTGCATCTTTTTCCAAGTAGAGAATCTTTCGACATCCAGTAATTGCTCTGGAACTTGTAGTTTACGATGAGCATAGCAGGCCCGTATTTCGTCCGTCACCATTCCAGATGCTTTTTTCGGTGGCCACTGGTGTGCAGGGTAACTGAGAAAATCTACGGGTCCACTGTACCAGATGCTATTCTTATTAAAGTATGGTCCTGCGCCCCATTTCGTTGCCTCGTCTGCTGGATTTAGCTTGGATGGGACCCAGCACCATTGTTCACGATTAGATTTTTCCAATATTTCGCCCACTCGGAAAGCAACAAATGGACGATACTTTCGGGGATCCGCGTTTATCCAACTCATTGCGACCTCTGAATCGCTCCAGAAAAAATGCTTTCGAACGGGTAGAGTATGTCCATCGACTACGTATTTAGCCAATCGTACACCCAGAACGCATGCCATAAGCTCCAGACGGGGAATGGTCACTGGTTTCAATGGGGCAACCTTGGTTTTTGTTGCCTCAAAAGCCACCTTTGCTGGACCATAAGCATTCGTTATCCGGAAATACGAGACGCACGAATATGCTGTCTCGCTCGCATCCACAAACGTGTGAATTTCTAGTGTTGAAAGATCTCCTGAAGAAAAGTAGCATCTTGGGATTCTTACACCTTCGATGCTGTCTAGCACATTCATCCATTGCTTCCATCGTTCAAATGTTTCGTCGCAAATATGTTCATCCCAACCTGTTCCTTCGCGCCAAGTATCCTGTAACAGCACTTTCCCGAATACCAAGTACGGCGCTAGGAACCCTTGAGGGTCGAAGAACGACATGACGCATCTTGCTAGCTGTCGTTTCGTTGGCCTGATATTGTTCTCTCGTAGTTGGGCAATGTCTTCAGGCATTGACGTGTTGAATCGGAATTCGTCCGCTCTAGTATCCCAAAGTATTCCGAGAACCCTTTCCGATTGCTTTTCTAGGCCAGAGTTCAAATCGATGATGGTTTGTTGCTCTACTTCTCCAAGTTGTTCTAGGACGGCTCGTTGGTTACTACACCAATTCCTAATCTCAAACCCACCGTACTTGTGGATTGCCTTCACTTGTGCCGCAACTTGGACAGCTTCTTCTATGGTTGCAAAGCTGTCAAGGTAATCATCCACGTAGTGATTGTGGACGATTCCTTGCACAGCTCTAGGGCATTCATGAGAGAACTGGTTGGCATTTGCGTTTTTTACAAATTGCGCTGTTGCCGGGGAGCAAGTTGACCCGAAGGTGGCTACGTCCATTAGGTACGTTTCCGGCGGTGATGTTGGGTCAGTTCGATACACAAACCACTGTGAATGTCGATCTTCTGGCCGAATGCGTACCTGATGGAACATCTCTTTAATATCGGCGCTCACCGCTACCGGATATTGTCGAAAGCGAAAGAGCACCGTGGGCAGAAGCGTCATTTGATCCGGCCCTTTTAGGAGCATACTATTTAATGATACGCCATCAACCTTCGCTGAAGCGTCCCATATGAGCCGCACCTTTCCGGGCTTCCTTGGATTAGTTACAGCTCCAAGCGGTAAATAGCACACGCGACGAGGATCCCCGCTTTTGAGCTCCTCGGGTGACGCACGATGTGCGTAGCCTTTCTGCTCGTACTCATGAATCTGCTTGCGAACATTCTCGTTGAGCATTGGATCCTTCGCCAGCCTTCGCTCCAAGCAGTGCAGCCGTTTGACAGCCATAGTATAGCTGTCGGGAAATTCGAAATCATCGTATTTCCATAACAGACCCGATTCATAACGTTGATCCATCCGTTTTGTTGTTTGCTCGAGGATTCGAAGCGCACGTTCCTCTTCCGCGGAGATTCCGGCGCCGGCTGGTTTTATTCCAACTTCTTCTAGCGAAAAATATGCCTTCAACGTTCGGTCCAAATTCTCACCTTCGGAACATTCGCAAACATGGTAGTTAACCGATAGTTGTCCTGCATCACGATGGCCTCCGTATACGCACCAACCAAGCCTTGTCTTGACGGCTGTTGGACCACCTTCGCATCCTTCCTTTACCTTTAGAGGAACTGCTAACTTCAAGTTATCGACACCGATTAGCAACTGCGGTGTCACGTTGGTGTACTCTTGTATGGGAAGGCCTCGCAGATGTTCAAATTTATCAGCTAACTGCTCGATCGGCAAACTTTGCCTGGGCAATTCGAGCGACTCCACAGTTCCTACCTCTGACATTAGGTACCTCGGTGCTTGTTCATCAGTGCCAGAAATTTCTATTGCTACTCGATGCGAATCATTTTCTTCTCTTGTTACATTACCAGTCCATTTGAGACACAGTGGATGTCGGTAGCCCGTCACTTTAAGCGTCGCTCGATCATTGAAATATTGGAGCCTTCATCGAGGAAGGCGTATGTAGTGACCTTCTTTGGTCCACTGTACAAAACGACAGGAATAATGCGGAACAACAAAGATGGAATGTCTCTGTTGTGGAAATGGTGATCAAGTGGTGCCGGTGCACTGGAAGTCGTTGCATCCTTCGAGTTGGAGTGAAGTAGTGGATGGTGACGTGTTAAGCAACCATTCACTCCACATCTGTTGCTGATTCTGCTCTCTCGATCAGCGACTCTATCAGCAGTTCAGATCGTCCATAGCGTATGCGGAGTGCTTCAATCACATGGGGTACAGAAGCAGGCAGAATTAGGCGACTTCGAGTAGCCTCCCAGGCTACACCTTTCAAACAGCGCTGCAACCGAATCATGTTCTCGCCGTCACTGTATCCACAAGCTTGCGTTGTATAGGTGTACTGGCTTATAAACACCGGCCAATCTGCCGGATTCCCAGCGAAGTGTGGCAAGTCACGTGGCAAAATTTGTCGTGCAGCAAGTTGTTGAGGTGTGGGTCCGAGTGATACCGGAAACATGGGAGCTTCTGGCTGCATCCGAATTTCGTCATGAAAACGGACATTTTCGACAGGCAGCTCTTCATTGTGGAGTGCATTGTTCCGAATGTCTGCGGCAAATGTTACGCTGCCGTGACCGGTGTTGCGGGTTAAGATTTCTTGCCTTGATCCACGTTCAGCTTCAGTAGTTTGCCCTAGGTCGTTTTTGACGCCCTCGCTAATTCCATCAGTTGCTGAGTACGCTGCCGCTTGCTGTTGGTATTCGGGACGATTCTGAGTTTCTCCTGCTAGTTTCGGAGTTAATGAAGGACGACCGCTGAAGTGCTTGGAAACTTCCACAGTTTTCGGATAAGCTCCTTTGTTTCCGGCGATCCGGTCCGGTACCGATGGTTGCCGTCGGTTTTTCTCCTTCTCTGTGAGATAGAGCGTCTTGTACTGCTCAAGCATTCGTCGTAAGTCCTCTACGTCTTCGGCGGTCGAGGTCTGGTCTAACGGGCGCATTCCTGGGTCTTCCTCTCTCTTCAAGCTTTCGACGTACACTGGCATTTTTGCTCCTGGAGGTAGAGTGTTGGTCTTAGTTTGATCCTTCTCGGGACCCGTATTTCCAATCTCCCCACTGACCGCGCCTTCCTGCTCTCCGTGGACGTTTGAGGCAACTTGATTGCCGTCACCAAATGGAATGTTGAGGTTTTCCATCCAATCTCGTATCTGCTTGTCAGATTTTCCTCTACTAATTTTGCTGCGGACGCTCGCTGCATCGTCCGCTATAGACGCCTCCAGAACCTCGAACTTCTTCCTGGTATATTCTGCTTCGATTTCGAGTGCTGCCTTTTTCTTCTGGATGGCTTGCTCCTCTTCGAGCCGCTGTAAATGTATTTGAAGCCTGGCTCGCCTACTAGCACTGGTAGAGGCTGAGCCCAAGCTTTCTACGTGGCTGGTGGTTTCATAATTGTCCCCTCGGGTTGATTGCTCTCCCACTCGACTCATGATGAAATTCTTGAAGAAATTGTTGGGGAACCAGTAAAACGCCACTGAGTCTTGGATAGCGAATTGCTTCAAGCTAGAAGATTTATATTTTAGTGAATAAATCTCTTTGTAGTATAAGGATGGCTAACTTACAATTTCAGTTCGATTATAGTTCAATCCTGTTCCCAAGCAATAACTTTAAGCTGGCAGTACAAATGACCTATTAAAAGTATTTTGGTAAAATCAACGGGTTCTAAGTTCGTAAATGTGGTTATGCTTACTTCCAGAACAATCTAAATATATATTATTAGGGCCTTGGAGCAGGGATAAATGAGGGTTATCCTTTCGCTGGATATGCGGCTAAAACCTAGAAAAAGCTAAATGGAGTCATTACAAATTACAGGGCCTCATCTGCGTCAAGCCCTTCTACCGTCTACACTTAGCGCAGGTCCCAAATAAGTTAAATTCTGGCCGTAATAACAAAGAATATTAAATTTGGTTTTAACTAATCACACGCGCTATGTTCTGTCTCTGCTTGACGTATGACTCGTCGTTCTGTCGATCCGTCATCAATTCGCTCGCTGTTGTTCGCCCTGGCGGGGTTGCCAGTTTCTCAACACATACATTAATTGAATAATGATCTTGATATGCCATTTAACACAATAATCTTTATTTTGTCAGAAGTCCTTAGCATTCGCAAGTAACTTCCAATAATTTCAATACATCTTTAGTGTGACAACTGTCCGACTTCGATTATCATAAGGTCCTCTGACGAAAAGTAATTGTAAAAAAGGATAGCTATTTGGTTTCAATAAAACATCTATATTAATCGCAATTCAGCGTAGTTCTCAGAAAAACTTCTGAAAAAAGTTAGTAAACACCAAAAATTTTTCACAAGAATCATAAAAAATATTTGGAGATAAAACATTGAAATTTATTTTGAAGAAATATGCAGGAAATTTGAAGGAAATTTTTCGTAGGTATTTCTTCTAAAAATAGAATCCCATTGGAAAATAGTTGAATCATTCATAAATTATTCAGAAACATTCTCAATATTTTTATGAATCCCAAAAGTTTAGTTATTTTTGAGTGATTGACATAGCAAAAAAAATCTGAGCATTTCCACCTGTCAATGTTCTATTTGTTTCTTTTATTCTAATTCATGTTTTGACAATTTTGAATATTTTCGTCTATTCACTGACAGTTTTAAATCAAAAATTCTGACAGTAGTTCAATAGCATCATTTTAATTGACAATCTTTTTGAATTCTTCAGCTTCCATCCAAAACTCAGAAATAATATAAGACTTTTTATTGCAGTCCCAAATAATTCAAACATTCTACAAGAAGTCACCAATGACTTAGTATGAGATACTTATTATTCCTTATTATTCACATTACTCCTCCCGAAACAACACCAAGGTATTTTTTAAATGCTCCGACAAAACTGCTTTTCCTCAAGAAATCATCAGGAATATCTAAAAATTTGAAAAAAAAAAAAGAAAATGTCATTTTTATACAAATCTGCGTTCCAAACGAATAGGAAACCTGTCAAAACTGGACCATAACGTCGCTGTTATTTAAAGGCACTATAGGACACACATACACATTACATCCAACTGAATTTTGGGGCACTCAACTCGAATCAGACCAAGAAATCAAATAGTCTCAACATCTCTCGCGTAGCTTTTCAACCTAACAATGAGAGATGCTCTCCTCTCTTGCTCTTTTTCGATTATAACAGTGCAATACTAAAGCTTTTGGAAAGATTTTCAATAAAGATCGGAAGACAAGGGACAAGGGAGGGCTAGCGATTTATACAAAAAAATGCAACAGAAGAGATTAACTTGCCTCTGTTATTAATTAAAAAGATAGAATCTCAGATTGATGCTTCTTCTGAATATTGTTTTTTCCTTATTATACCGATAATACAAATAATAGGAAGAAAGTTGCTAATATTTATTATTAGAAACTAGAATTAGAAAATTTTGAAAATAGTTTTAAGAAATGGTATTTCGGATAAAAAGTTTTCGGTAAATGAATTCCGTTAAATGTCTTTTAGGAAATAGTTTTGCGGTTAATGTCATAGAATCGTTTAACATCCTCATTTAAACTCTCAATTAATAAAAAAAAACAGACTCTCTCATTTCAATAAAGTTCGCTTTAAGATTCGCAACGCCTAAAAGCACTTCTTACCAACAGCCAGGTTGCCAACAGCGCAATTGAATCATCGTCAACATCCTAGCGTTTTGCAGTGCATTTTTAGTGTTGTATACAAAAGCAGTCAACACCTGGCCTCTGCTAGAACCCAACAGAAACAACGCACTACATAAAGTAGGGAGTCAATGCCGGTTGTGAACCTCGGGCGTGTTTCGAAAATCTATATATAAAAATTTAAAAATAACACTCTAATTGGGTTTTCCCTAGAGAGACGCACCGGCTATCATGTAGCGCATTTCAATTGATTAATATGGAATCGATCAGCGGCAATAATGCTCTTTTCACTATGAGGTACATTACTAGCACTGAAACCCTATATATCTACAGAAACGCTCGCCTTCTTTATCGAAAACAGACAAGTTGCAATACTTGCCTGCAGAAGAATCCGTGGAAGGGAAACATTTTTCATCGCCATTATGTGCTTTTTCATCACAGCTCTTGGCTGCACGTTACTTACATAATGAAGAAGTGATTTCCTTCGATGGGGATTAAATTATATAAGCACCTGAAGAAGAGTGTGTCAATTTTAATTACCACCGAGTGCTTCAATTATGGAAGTGGATTACTTCTCTGACGAGTTTCCTATTATGTCAAAATACAATCCATGATACACAAAATATCCCAGCAGCTAAATGATCCCAAACTAGATCCCTAATCAATACTGAAAACCTAGATTACAGGCTAAACCTGACAAAGGGTTCATCAAACATATGTCCAGACCCCAAAACCAATGGCCGTTCTAATCAAGCCATCCGACAAACTAATGTCGATTGCTCTGTTCCACAAACTGGATGCTTCGTAGTACAAGTCATTCTGCACTAGAAACTGTGAGGCATTGAGGCACACCAAGAATCTCCGCAGATAATACAATGTAAATCATCTTCATCCCTTACGCATACGTTGCCGGAAGTGTTTGTCTTCGTCCACTTCCATTTATCTATTCTGCTGATGCAGCATTCCAGCGTCTGGCTTCGTTGGTTATCCGGTGACACACCAAGTTAAGTCAGCGTGTCGTTGAAAGTATAGATTTATCTTCTCATGTACGTCTAGTTTGCCATTAGACGTACGCAAACTTACGTACAAGCATTGGTAAACTGCAGTTAGCACATGAACGACAACGACCGTTTATCTTCCAACCAACATCATCATCATCATCAAATCATAGCCAGTACCAAAGCATGCTACTCTTGGATGATGCAGTTCTAACGAACAACGCCTACAAGGTCAGTGGATGTTTCCCGTTCTGACGTAATTTTCCCATCAACGCATAATTGTCCCATGTATAGAGGAAATCCTAGTTAACATGAGACATGTAGAATGGCTGTAGTAATTTGGAAGGAAAATTCCAGAAACCAGATAATGATTACGGGAACTCATAACTGGCGATTCTCACGATAGGATAGTTTTGCACAATAGGAATTGTTTCGGCAAATAATGCATTTATTCTGCCTTCATCATCTAATCTGGCGGTTCCCTACAACCACGCGGGTTTTATTTACGCCCGTGTTGTAATAAATTGCCTCAAAATATTTTGTTAGGCTATAAATTCCAAAAACTTTCCAAGTACCCTATATTAAGGCGAAACTGGAGGCTTTTCCGTTGGGATTAACATAGCCAGCTTTCAAATTCAAATTTTCTTGGTAGTAGTGAGCTCATTCAAGTATTCCTATGGGGAGTATTGTAATCGCGTGTAATTCAAATAACGGAAAATAAAAGAATGCCATAATCGGGTGGACATTAGCAAAACAATTACTCAAGGAACTGAAATAACTTAGTTTAGGCTGAACGACCTTGGTAGCCTGTCACAGTGGGGCAAAATATCTTAATTTTCAGTCAATTTCTCTATTGTCATAGATATGAGTTTTTGAGAATTGTTATCTCCGACGAACTATATAGCATAGATATGAACTATATTTTGGGGCCCAGATAGCCGTAGCGGTAAACGCGCAGCTATTCAGCAAGACCAAGCTGAGGGTCGTGGGTTCGAATCACACCGGTCGAGGAACTTTTCGGGTTGGAAATTTTCTTGATATTCCAGGGCATAGAGTATCTTCGTACCTGCCACACGATATACGCATGCAAAAATGGTCATTGGCATAGTAAGTTCTCAGTTAATAACTGTGGAAGTGCTCATAAGAACACTAAGCTAGAAGCAGGCTCTGTCCCAGTGGGGACGTAATGCCATAAAGAAGAAGAAGATGAACTATATTTTGTGGATCGAAAATTCGATCTACATGGCTTTGAAATTATATAGGCTAGTTTTCCATTTCAATCGTATTAAATAAATTGTAAGAAGTATTGCAAAACGTTTGATAAAAATTGAAAAAAAAACAATAACAATTTGAGGGCAAACAAAATGTAAGCAACATTTTTTTTTTTATATCTATTGCATACAATTTGAGTGATCATGGGTTCGATTTTCAGCATCTCCACAAAAAAACTTCGTTTTGCCATCGGTTTCTTTCGATAGAATAGCGGGGAAGACCATTCATTCACCATCAGTATCAGATTGTTGAAACATAAAATGAATTAATTGAGAACCAAAGACAACTCTCAGATTATTTTTGCATTGTTGGTGAATGCTTTGCTATTCTGGGAGATTTCCTGGACATATTGGAAATATGTGATATTTCTTAACCTCAATTTGTTCTGATTTTTCAAAGCAGATTTCGTTGAGTATTTCTGAAATATTGGATTGAAATGCTTAGGGAGTTCTGTTTGATCTTCCGACCTTGACGCTTGCTTCTGCGGGAGCGGGTGACGAGGGCAGGATCAAACATATCGCGCGTCGGTCGAGTAAAGTGAAAAAGTGCCGCGATCGGTTAGTTCTGTTTGATCTTCGACCTTGACGATTGCTCCTTGGCAGTGCGTCAAGAAAGCCCGAGCAGTCGTCAGTTGTTTTCCCTCTCGGGTCGTGCGCCTATTTTCTCTGAGTGCTTTTATATAGCCGAGCAAACGAGTTAAGCTGAATGTGGATTGTTGCTGCTCAGTCAAGGATGACAGATCAATTGGTGAGCTCGTTCCATGCTACTATTTCTAATCTATAAAATATGTATGACTGCACATTTAATCGATACAACGGTAGGACGTAAATATGATTTTTCAACAAACTATGGATGGTTCGTCACTGTGAGTGTCGACATAAACTCTAATTCATTGATTATTTATGTTTAACATTTTTTTGTTTTCAAAACACTCCTTTCTTTTTATCTTTATTTTTGTAATTATAAAAAAAAACTTTGAATGGTTCGACACTACAAGTGTAGACTTGCGAAAGGTTCACTTTATTCAACAAACTTTGGATGGTTCGCCACTGTAAGTGTCGGCATAAGAATAAGAGTGTTTTATGATGTTCCAGCCAATCGAGTTTTTGTTTCTTTTCAAATAAGTAAAATATAATAACACATGCTTTCGTCCTGACAGCTGTAGGAATGTTACATTTAGGTATTTGTTCAACAAACTTTGAATGGTTCGTCACCTCAAGTGTCGGCATAATTTTCCTTTACATAGAAATTGTTCATATCAAATGAAAATATTATATTTTCATATAAGCATATTTATATTTGACAAAAACTATTTATCATGGTCTAATCACTTATCAAAGTGAATCTTTTGACCCAACGATCCTCCCCATTAACAAACATCCTTCCCAGTAACCTTTGTGGAAATGCAGAGGCAAACACGGTCTCCAAATAGCAAAGGTTACACACTAACATTCCTTCCCCCAATCCCACCTGACTGCAAGGACGTGGCCGGCGCCGTTATTGACCCTGTATAAATAGAGGCACTGAATTATGCACACTGAAGAAGATTATGGCCAATCCCAGCCGAACTTCTAGTTGATTCTTTGTGCATTTTCACTGACTCCGGTCAATCACGGAATAGCAACCATTGATATGTGTAGTCAGTCTAAGCTAAGCTAAGCTAATATTGGATTGAAATGCTTAGCAAATCTGAGAGAATTTGCGGACATATTTGAATGTTGGAGGATAATTAGAAAGGGAAGAAAAGCTCTGAACTTCACAGAGCACTATAAGATTATTTTGAAGTTTTTATAATTTTGGTGATTTTGAATAGATGTTCCGAAAATCCATTTTTTTATCGATGTTGGGAGCACAAAAATCGATTGAATCGATTTTCTTCGTTTGATTTTTTGTTTCGATTCAAGAGGAAGAAATTGATAAGAATTTTTAAATGTCTTGATAAATCATAACCTAGTTTTGAATAAGCCTATAAGTGTTTCATATATATTTTTTTATATCAATCGTTATCAATCTAAAGAATTAAAATCGTGCGTAATTGCATTTTAGGAGCAAACATCGGTCAATCGATTCGACATGTTGAATTTAAATCGATTCAGTAACATCGATGTTGAGATCATAGCTTCTCACAACCCATATTTATCAATTTCATTTACACACAAGCGCGTAGAGCGAGTGGGATTTGGTTACCGAACACCTCAATATATATGACAATATATTTCTAAGTTGTTTCTCAATACTTTTTTTTTATTCATTGGTAAATAGTTTGGAGTTCTGAAAAAATGTCTGGACTAATTTGGAATGTTGACGCATAACGAGGGATTCTTAGGTTATTTCTGAACTAATTGAGGATTACAGAGAACTTTTAGGTCATTTTTGATTTTTTTTTAATGCTTCATATTTGTTGATGCATACTCTGGAATACTGAGAGAATCTCAGAATGAATCGGGGATGTTAAAGAATAACCAAAAATTGATAGATTAGTTCGTAGCCAAATAAAGATCACATTAAACTCTTCGAATATTTCTGAATCGTTGGTAAATACTTTTGAATTCTATGATAATTTCTGCACAAATTGGGAATGCGGATAATGACAAGAAATCCTGAGGATCGCCAAGAATTATAAAAATATGTTTGAATTGTTGTTGAATACCTGGTATTCTTAGAGAAAGTCTCAAGAAAAGAAAATTGGATGTAGCCAGGTAACGCCAAATTCCTGGAATATATCTGAATCGATCATAGATCACGAAAATATTCTCTCTGAAGTATTTCAAAATATAAAGACGGATAAACAGCGGCTGAAATCTTTTTTTTTTTCCTTAAGATGATCAGGTAATTATTATTTTTTTTAATTTCTGAATAGATGGGGAATAGTTTAAAATTCTTATAGATTGTCTGAGTAATTTGGAAGTGTTAATAGCAACGAGAGATTTCTTAAAAAATTCTTAACTAATTGAGAATCACAGATAATTGGCAAATTATTTCAGAATTGTTGTTGAATATTTTAGTATTCTGAGAGAATGTCTGGACAACTTTGGAATGTTAACGATTAACGAGAGAATCCTAGGTTGTTTCTCAACAAATTTAGGAGTACAGAATACTCTAAGATCAGTATTGAATTTGCAAGATTATTTTTGAGATCAACAATTAACTGTCGAAATCCTGGGAGAATGTTTCAAAGAATTAGGAATCTTCAAAGATAACCAGAAATATTCCAGGTACTTATTGAGCACCATAGACATGTATAGGCGATTTGAGATAATGTTTTAATTGAGAATGTTGAAGGATAACGATCAATTCATAGAATATTTCTAAACCATTTGAGGATAACCGAGATCCCTGAGAGTATTTCTGAATTGTTGGAAAATACATTGAAATCATGAGAGAATGTCTGGACAAATTGGAAATGTTGAAGGATAACCTGAAGGTTAACATAGACCTCTAAGATCTTTTATGAAAAGTTGGTAAATACTCTGATAAGAATAACGAGAACTTCTCAAAATATTTCTGAATATTATTTTCTAAATTGTTGAAAAATAATTTTTAACTCTCGCTCTGGACTAATCGTAAATGTTGAAAAATAACAAGAATTACCTAGAATATTTATGAACTAAATGAAAATCACAGAAAATGCAAAGATTATTTTTGAATTTTAAATGAATATTTTGGAATTCATGAAGAATACCTGTACAAATTTTGAATTATCGCGGATTCAAGTGATTCCTAGCATATTTCTTGGCTAGTTGAGGATTACAGGAAACTTTAAAATTATGTTTAAACATGCAATATTGATTTCGGATTGTTCGTAAATACTTTGGAAGATTGAGTGAACGTCTGAAAAATTGAGAATGTCGAAACATAACCAGAAATTCATAGAATATTTATGAAATTATTAAGGATGCGTAATTCTGAAATGTTGGTAAATATCTTAAAATTATGGGAGAATGTCTGCACCATTCGATAAAGTTGAAAGATATTAAAAAAAAATCAGAATATGTTTAAGCTAATTGAGAACCACATAGATCTTTGAGTATTTATGAATTGTTGGTTAATACTTTGAAATTCAGACAAATTTAAAATGTTAGATTCTTAGGTTATTTCAGAACAAAATATAAAAACAAAGAGTTCCAGGGATATTTTTGAATATTTAAGATGATTGTATAAATGTTGATAAATACTTTGTAATTTTGAGAGAATGTCTGAACTTATTTGGAAAGTTGTACATAACGAGATATTCTAAGCATATTTCTTAACCAATCAAGGATTGCAGAAATGTTCAAGCATATTTCTGAATTGTGTTTACAAACTTTGGCAATCTGAGAGAATATCCGTGTACAAAATGGGTATGCTGAGAGGAAACATTTGTGTTTCTATTGAGGATTATAGAGAACCCTGAGTGTATATTTGAATTGTAGTTGAACACTTTGGTTTTCTGTGAAAATGTCTAGACAAATTTGGAATATTGATGATATCGAGAAATTCGTAGAATATATTCAAACTAATTACGTTACACAGTGATCTCTAAGAGTATATCTAATTTGTTAATGAATAATTATTAGGAAATTCTGAAATAATGTCTGGGCACTTAGGGAATGTTGAGAATAACGAAAACTTTGTAGTATATTTGTGAATGTATGAGGCATCACAAAGAACTCTTGGATTATTTCTGAATTGTTGTTCAATATTTTGGAATCCTGCAAGAAAAACAAATGCTGATGATAACAAGCAATTCCTAGAACATAACTGAACTCACCAAGGATTTCAAAGAATTCCTGGATTATTATTAAATTGTTTTTGGATACTTTGAGAATCTGAGAGGATGTCTGGAAAAAAATGTTATACGGAGAGATAACGAAGGATTCTCATGTAGATTCTGAACTCATTGAAAATAACAAAGATTGCTTAGATTATTTTTGAATTTGCAAGATGATTTTTCAATTGTTGATGAGTACCTTGAAATTCTTAGAGGATATCTGGAAAAAATAGGAGTATTTAAGTATAACGAAAAAATCCTAAAATATATTTTAATTATTTAAAACGCAAAAAACCCTCATAGTGTATTTTTGAGTTGTTGATGAATGCTTTGAGAATCCTAAGAGAATATCTGAATAAATTTGGGGACGTTAAGGGATTACCAGAAATACTTAGAATATATCTGAACTAATTGAGGACCACAGAAACGTCTAAGCGAATTTTGGAATTGTTGTTGAATACATTAAAATTTTGAAAACATGTCTGGGAACATAAGAAATGCTGATGATGACGAGAAATTTCTAGTATCTTACTGAACTTATTCAAGATCATAAAGAACTCTTGGACTGTTTCTGAATTGCTGGTCAATTCCTTAGGAATTCTGAATGAAATTTTTGACAATTTGGAAATGCTGATGATCCTAGACTATTTGTAAATTTATAGAGGATTTCAGATAATGCTGAATCATTTTAAAATTGTTGTTGAATACTTTGATTATCACAGAAATTATTTCTGAATTGTTGATGAATAATTTGGAATCTTGGGAGAATGTCTGAATGAATTTGGAATATATAAGCATTATCAGAAATACCTAGAATACTTCTTAGCTTATTTAGTATCACATAACTCTCTGAAAGAATTTCTGAATTGTTCGTATGTCTGCAAAAATGTCTGGGCACGTATGGATCTTTAATGGTAATTAAAAATTTCCGGTATATTTCTGAACCTTTGATTATTATTGAATTGTTGTTCAAAAACTTAGGCATTTTTTGGACAAACTGGGAATGCAGATGATAACGAGAAATTTTTAGAAAATTTCTAAACTGATCGAAGAATTTAGAGAATTTTAAAATTATTATTAAATTGTTGTTGGATACTTTGAGAATCAGAGAGAACGTCTGAAAAAAAAAAGATATTTTGAAGGATAACTAGAATTTCCCAAGAAATCTGAGCTGATTGAGCAGAAATCTATGAGAATATTTCTGAATCGTTGTTGATTACTTTAGAATTCTGGGAGAATGTCTGAATAATTTTAAGTGTTGAAGGATGACCAGAATAATAATTCTGAATAATTGGTGAATATATTGGAATGCTTGGAGAATGTATGGACAAATTTGGAATATTTACGGATAACATGATTCCTAAGTTGTTTCTGAACACAAGAAAGATTAAGAGAATCTCAAGTTCTCTTGGAGTTCTGAAATTTCAGATCCTATTGAGGAGTATAGAGAACTCTGAAGAATGTCTGGACGGATAACTAGAGATTCGTCTGTTAATTCTGAACTAATTACTCTGAAGAATTACCTACAATATTTCTAAGCTGAATTAGGACTACAGAAATCTCCGAGTTATTTTCTAATTTGTTAGCAAATAATTTAAAATTATGCAAGAATGTTAGGACACTTATGACACACGTATATTTCTGAATTTATTGAGGATCTTAAAGAACTCTTTGATTATTTCTGAATTGTTGTTGAATAACTAAGAAACTCTGGATGGAATTTTGTACAAATTGGGAATGCAGATGATGACGAGACATTCTTAGATTTTTTAGATTATTATTAAATACTTTGAGAATCTGAGAAAACTTTGGGATAAGTTTGGAGAATAACGAAAAATTAAAAAAAAATCTAGCTAATTGATCAGAGATCATTGAGTATTTATAAAATATTGTTGAATACTTTGAAATTCTGAGAGAATGTCTGAATAAATTTGGAGTGTTGAAGGATAACCGAAATATCTAGAATATTTCTGAGCCATTTGAGGGCTACATAGAACTAAAATATTACTTATGAATTATTGGTGAATATATAAAAATTCTCAGAAAATGTCTTGACAAATTTAGAAAATAAACGTATAACGAGATTACTAATTTGTTTCTGAAATCATTGAGGATTACAGAGTTCTTCAAGATAACCTTTGAATTCGCAAGGATTATATCTGAATTGTTTGCGAATGTTTCCGAATTTTGAGAGAATGCTTGAAAATGATTTAAATGTCAAAGGATAACTCGATATTTCTAGGATATATCTGAACAAATAAGGATCACACAGATCTCTGAGAATATTTCTTAGTTTTTGATGAATATATTGAAATCTAGAGAAAATATCTGAATAAATTATAAGTGTGAAAAGATAACCAAAAAATTTTAGAATGTATCTGACTTATTTTAGGCTTACAGAGAGCAATAAAATTACTTCTGAATTGTTGATATATAGTTTGGAATTTTGAAACAATGTCTAAATAATTAGAAAATGTTGATTTCTCTTGGAAAGAAGTCTCTAGAAATCTCAATTAGTTCAGAAATATTTTAAGTATTCCTTCAACAGTCCTAATTTGTTCAAACATTTCCTCTATATTGCTCCAACGTATTTACCAACAATTTAGAAATTCTGTCAGAGTCTCTTTGACCATCTAGTTATTTGCAACTTTCCCAAATTGTCCAAATATTCTATCAGTAAAACAAAGAAACTACCAACAATTTATACTCCCAGAGGTCTATGTGATCCTCAATTCTTTTGAAATAAATTATAGGAATTTCTGGACATCCTTCCACATTCCCAATTGGTTCATACATTTTCTCATAATTTCAAAGTATTTTTCTAAAAATCATATATACCCTCAGAGATCACTGTGGTACTCAATTGGGTAAAACACATTTTACAACGCCTCAATTTGTTTTGATATATCTTGGACGTTTCGCGTTATCCTTCCTAATACTAATTTTGTTTACGCATTCTCTCGAAAAAAAAAAACTATCTTGAAATTACCAAAATATTCTTATAGTTCTCTGATCCTCAATTTTTTTAAGCAATATTCGAGGAATTCATGATATTCCTTCAAAATTCGAAATTCGTTCAGATATTCTTTCAGAATTCCAAAGTATTCAAAAATAATTTAGAAATACTCTCACAGATCTCTGTGTTGCTCAATTAGTCTAACGTTTGTCCACAAATTTTCTCATAATTTCAAAATATTTTCCAAAAATTATTTAAAGCCTAAGAAATCTTTGTTATCTTCAAATGATTCAAAAATATTCCAAAAAATTCCAGAGAAATTCAACATTCTCAATTGATTCAACAATTCAACAATGCAGAAGTAATTATGTTGCTCTCGGTAAGCCTCAAATAAATCAGATACATTCCATTTTTTTGGTTATCTTCTATCACTTTAAATTTTATTCAGATATTCTCTCTAAATTTTAAAGTATTCATCAGCAACTAAGAAATATTCCCAAAGATCTCTGTGATCCTAATTTGTTCAGATATATCGCAGGATTTTTTCGTTATCCTTCGACATTCAAATCATTTTCATACATTCTCTCAGAATTCGGAAATATTCACAAACAATCCAATTACAGTCTTGCAAACTCAGAGGTTATCTTGAAGAACTTTGTATTCCTCAATGATTTCAGAAACGAATTAGAAATCTCGTTATTCGTTTATTTTACAAATTTGTCCATACATTTTCCAACAATTAGTTCTCTGTGATCCTCAAATGGTTCAGAAATATTCTAGGAATTTATGGTTTTCTTTCAACACTCCAAATTTATTCAGACATTCTCTCAGAATTCCAAAGTATTCAATAAAAAAACAGAAAAATTCTTATAGATCTAAGCTGAATAAGTTTAGATTTTTTAAAGAAAATCTCGTTGTCCTTCCAAATTTATTTCGGCGTTTTCAAATATTCTCAAAATATTTAAAAATAAGCTAAGAATTCCCCAAAATCTTCGATTAGTTCAGAAATGCTCTAGGAATTTCGCGTTATCAACTGCATTCCCAATTTGTCCAAAATTTCTTCCAGAGTTCCAGAAATAATCAAAGAGTTCTTTGTGATCCTCAATAAGTTCACAAATATACTGGAAATTTTTCGTTATCAGCAACTTTCCATGAGTACCCAGACATTTTTATTGAATTTTAAATTCTTTACTAGCAATTCAGGAAATAACTCTCCAGATTCCTTGTTTCTCAACTAATTTGGGAGTACAGAAATTGAACTTGCAAGATTATTTTTAAGATCAACAATTTACTTTGGAAATCCTGGGAGAATGTTTCAACAAATTAGACATTTTCAAGGATAACTGTAGGAGAATTTCTGAACTGTTTGCAATACTTTGAAATTCCCAAAGAATGCCCAGGCAAATCAGGATTGTTGATGATAACGAGGGGCCCAGATAGCCGTTGCTTTGAACGCGCAGCTATTCAGCAAGACCAAGCTGAGCGTCGTGGTTTCGAATCCCACCGGTCGAGGATCTTTTCGGGTTGGAATTTTTCTCGACTCTGATGGCATATAGTATCATCGTACCTGCTACTCGATACACAAATGCAAAAATGGTTAATTGGCAGAGATAACTCCCAGTTAATAACTGTGGAAGTGCTCATAAGAACACTAAGCTGAGAAGCAAGCATTGTCCTTGTTGGGACGTAACGCCAGAAAGAAGAAGAATATGATGATAACGAGAAGTTGCTTCTTGAGGATCACATAGAACAATAAAATTATTTTTGCATTATCTACATTAGTTCAATTGCTGTTGAATAATTTAGAATTTTGAGATAATGTTTAAACAAATTGAGAATGTAGAAGGATAACGATAAACCATATAATATTTCTGAACCATTTGAGGATCACCGAGATCCCTGAGAGTATTTCTGAATTGACAAAAACATTGAAATTATGAAAGAATATGTTAACACAGACCTCAAAGATATTTTATTCTTCTTCTTGGCATTAACGTCCCCACTGGGACAGAGCCGGCTACTCTTCTTAGTGTTCTAAGAGCACTTCCACAGTTATTAACTGAGAGCTTTCTTTGACAAAGTTGCCATTTTCGCATTCGTATATCATGTGGTGGGTACGATGATACTCTATGCCCAGGAAAGTAAATGAAATTTCCATTACGAAAAGATAATGGACCGTCCGGGAATTGAACCCAGACACGTTCAGCATGGTTTTTACTTTGTAGCCTCGGACTCTAACCACACGGCTAAGGAAGGCCCCCAAGATATTTTATAAATAGTTGGTCAATACTCTGGAATGCTATGAAAATATTTGGGCAAATTGGGAATTTTGAAGGATAACGAGAACATCCCAAAATTGTTTAAAAATAACAAGAATTACCTAAAATATTTATGAACTAAATGAGAATCACAGAAAATGCAAAGATTATTTAATGAATATTTTGGAGTTCTTGAAGAATGTCTGCACAAATTTTGAATTATTACGGATTAAAGAGATTCCTTAGATATTTCTTAGATAGTTGAGGATGACAGAAATCTTTAAAATTATTTTTAAACATGCAGTATTGATTTTGAATGGCTTGTTAGTTCTTTGGAGGTTTGAGAGAATGTCTGAAAAAATGAGAATGTCGAAACGTAATCAGAAATTCAAAGAATATTTCTGAAATTATTAAGGATGCGTTATTCTGAAATGTTGATAAATACCTTAAAATTATGGGAGAATGTCGGCGCAATTTGGTAATATCGCAAGATGTTAAAAAAATCCGAAATAGTTCTTAGCTAATTAAGATTCACATGGATCTCTGAATTGTTGGTTAATACTTTGGAATTTGGACGACTTTAAAACGTTAGATTCTCAGGTTATTTCAGAATAAAAATATAAAAACAGAGAATTCCAGGGATATTTTTTAATATTTAAGATTATTGTATTGAAGTTGATGAATACTTTGGATTTCTGAGAGAATGTCTGAACTTATTTGGAATGTTGATCATAACGATCATAACATTCCAAGAATATTTCCGAACTTATTAAGGATTGCAGAAAAGTTCAACGATATTTCTGAATTGTGTTTACAAACCATGGAAATCTGAGAGAATATCCGGACAAAATAAGAATGCTGAAAGGAAATTTTTTATTTAACATTTGTTCCTCTTCTTCTTCTTCTTGTCATTAACGTCCCCACTGAGACAGAGCCGGCTACTCAGCGTAGTATTCTAAGAACACTTCCTCAGTTATTAACAGAGAGCTTTCTTTGCCTAAGTTGCCATTTTCGCATTCGTACATCGTATGGCAGGTACGATGATACTCATTGCCCAGGGAAGTCAAGGAAGTTTCTATTACAAAAAGATCCTGGACCGACCGGAAATCGAACCCAGACACCTTCAGCATGGCTTTGCTTTGTAGCCGCGGACGTTAACCACTCGGCTAAGGAAGGCCCCTATTGAGGATTATAGAGAACCCTAAGAGTATATCTGAATTGTAGTTGAACACTTTTGTTTTATTTGAAAATGTCTACACAAATTTAGAATATTGATGATAACGAGAAATTCGTAGAATATATTCAAACTAATTACGTTACACAGTGATCTCTAAGAGTGTATCTAAATTGTTAATGAATAATTATTATGAAATTCTGAAATAATGTCTGGGCATTCAGGGAATGTTGAGAATAACGAAAACTTTGTAGTATATTTGTGAATGTATTAAGCATCACAAAGAACTCTTGGATTATTTCTTGGAATACTGATGATAACAAGCAACTCCTAGAACATATCTGAACTCACCAAGGATTTCAGAGAATTCCTGGATTATTATTAAATTGTTGTTGGATACTATGAGAATCTGAGGGAACGTCTGGAAAAAAATGTAATATGGAAAAATAACGAGGGAGTCTCATTGAGATTCTGAACTCATTATTTTTGAATTTTCAAGATGATTTTTCAATTGCTGATGAGCACTTTGGAATTCTTAGCGAATGTCTGAAAGAAATACAAGTTTTGAAGTATAACGAAAAAATCCTAGAATATTATTTAATTAATTAAAACGCAGAAAAACCTCATAGAGTATTTCTGACTTAGTGATGAATGCTTTGAGAATCCTAAGAGAATGACAATTTGAAAATGCTGATTATCCTAGATTATTTGTAAACTTATAGATTATTTCAGATAATGCTGAAATATTTTTAAATTGTTGTTGAATACTTTGAGAATCACAGAAATAAATTGAAGTATTTCTGAATTGTTGATGAATTATTTTGGAATCCTGGGAGAATGTCTGAATATATTTGGAAAATATAAACATAATCAGAAATACCTAGAATATTTCTTAGCTTATTTTGTATCATCTGAGCGAAATTCTGAATTGTTGGTATTTCTGCAAGAATGTCTGGGCACGGATGGAATGTTAATGGAAACTAAGAATTTTCGATATATTTCCGAACTAATTGAGGATCACAAAGAACTCTTCGATTTTTTTTTTTTTTTTGAATTGTTGTTCAATAACTTAGGATTTTTTTAGACAAATTGGGAATGCAGATGATAACGAGAAATTTTTAGAAAATTTCTAAACTGATCGAATATTTTAGAGAACTTTAAAATTATTATTATATTATTGTTCGATACTTTGGAAATCAGAGAGAAAGTTCGAAAACAATGGTATATGGTAGGATAACGAGAATTTCTTAAAAAATCTTAACTGATTGAGCAGAAATCTATGAGAATATTTTTGAATCGTTGTTTATTACTTTGGAATTCTGGGAGAATGTCTGAATGAATTTGGAGTGTTGAAGGATGACTAGAAATTCCTAGAATAGTTCTACATTATTTGAGCATTAAAGAGAACTATAACAATCATTCTGAATTATTGGTGAATATATTGGAATTCTTGGAGAATGTATGGACAAAATATATACGGAATATATACGGATAACAAGATTTCTAAGTTGTTTCTGAACTCATGAAAGACAGAACAGAACTTCAAGATTACTTTTGAATATGCAAGATTATTTTTTAATTGTTGGCGAATACTTCAGAATTCTGAGAGATTGTCTAAAAGTAATTTGATAATAGAAGGGTAACGAGAAATTCCTAGAATATATCTGAACAAATTCAGCATCACAGAGATCTCTAAGAATATTTTTAAATTGTTGGTGAATACTTTGGAATTCTGAATGTCTAAACTGATTTGTAATGTTGAACATAACGAGACATTCCAATATTATTTCTGATCTAATTAAGGATTGCAAAAATGTTCAAGGATATTTCTAAATTGTTGGTAATTTGAAAATCTGAGAGAATATCCGGACAAAATTGGGATATTGAAGGAAAATTTCAGATCCTATTGAGGAGTATAGAGAACCCTGAGGGTATATATGAATTGTAGTTTAATATTTTTGGATTATGTGAAAATGTCTAGATAAATTGAGAATCTTGATAATAACAAGCAATTCCTAGAATATATTCAAACAAATTGCGTACAACAGAGATCCCTAACAGCACATCTAAATCTTTGGTGAATACTTTGAAATTCTTAAAGAATGTATGGGCACATATGGAATGATGCTGTTAGGGAATGTTGAAAATTGTAGTATATTCTTGAATTTAGTGAGGATCACAAAGAACTCTTTGAATATTTCTGAATTATTGATCAATATTTTGGAACTCTGAAAGAAGTTTTGAACAAATTGGGAATACTGATGATAACGAGAAATTCCTAGAATATTCCCTAACTCATTGAGGATCGCAGAGAACTAAAAGATTATTTCTGAATTGTTGGTAAATATTTTGAAAATATTGAAAAATGCTTAGACAAAAGTGGCATGACGACGTACTTTTTTAATTGTTGATGAATACATTCAATTCTGGAATACAACTGGACAGATTTGAAAGAAGGATAATCAGAAAATCCATGAATATTTCTGAACCATTTGAGAATTATAGAGAACTTAAATATAACTTATGAATTATTGGTGAATATTTTGTAATTCTTGTGGAATGTCTGGACGGGTAACTACAGATTCGTATGTTAATTCTGAACTAAGTAGAGAATTCTAAAATTATTTTTGTATGTACTAGATATTTTTAGAATTTTTGATGAATACTTTTGGAATTTTGAAAAAATATGTGAACAAATAAGATTTTCCTTAAAATATTACTACAATTTCCTAGAATATTTAAGAATTATTTTAAAATCACATAAATAAATGATATTATTTATGTTTTGTTGATGGATACTTTGGAATCCTGAGAGAATGTTTGAATATATTTTAAATGTTGAAGAATTATCAAAAATACCTTGAATATTTCAAAGCTTAATTTCGACTACAGTTATTTTCTGAATTGCTAGTAAAGAATTTAAAATTCAATAAAAATGTCTGGGTACTCATGGAAAGTTGCTGATAACGAAAAATTTCCAGTATATTTGTGAACTTATTGAGGATCACAAAGAACTCTTTGATTATTTCTGGAACTCTGGAAGAAATTTTGGACAAATTGGGAATGCAGTTGATAACGCGAAATTCCTAGAGCATTTCTGAACTAATCGAAGATTTTGGGGAATTCTTAGCTTATTTTTAAATATTTTGAGAATATTTGAAAACGCCGAAATAAATTTGGAAGGACAACCAAATTTTCTTTAAAAAATCTAAACTTATTCAGCAGAGATCTATAAGAATTTTTCTGTTTTTTTTATTGAGTACTTTTGAATTCTGAGAGAATGTCTGAATAAATTTGGAATGTTGAAGGATAACCATAAATTCCTAGAATATGTCTGATCCATTTGATAATCACAGAGAACTAATTGTTGGAAAATG
Source organism: Aedes aegypti (assembly GCF_002204515.2). Taxonomy (NCBI): domain Eukaryota; kingdom Metazoa; phylum Arthropoda; class Insecta; order Diptera; family Culicidae; genus Aedes; species Aedes aegypti. Next base: position 132,521,807 of record NC_035108.1, read on the forward strand.
TATGGACAAATTTGTAAAATAAACGAGTAACGAGATTTCTAATTCGTTTCTGAAATCATTGAGGAATACAAAGTTCTTCAAGATAACCTCTGAGTTTGCAAGACTGTAATTGGATTGTTTGTGAATATTTCCGAATTCTGAGAGAATGTATGAAAATGGTTAGAATGTCGAAGGATAACGAGAAAATCCTACGATATATCTGAACAAATTAGGATCACAGAGATCTTTGGGAATATTTCTTAGTTGCTGATGAATACTTTGAAATTTAAAGAGAATATCTGAATAAAATTTAAAGTGATAATAGATATCCAAAAAAATTAGAATGTATCTGATTTATTTGAGGCTTACCGAGAACAACATAATTGCTTCTGAATTGTTGAATTGTTAAATAAATTGAGAATGTTGAACTCGGCTGGAATTTTTTGGAATATTTTTGAATCAATTGAAGATAACAAAGATTTCTTAGGCTTTAATTAATTTTTGGAAAATATTTTGAAATTATGAGAAAATTTGTGGACAAACGTTAAACTAATTAAGCAACACAGAGATCTGTGAAAGTATTTCTAAATTATTTTTGAATACTTTGGAATTCTGAAAGAATATCTGAACGAATTTCGAATTTTGAAGGAATATCATGAATTCCTAGAATATTGCTTAAATAATTGAGGATCAGAGAACTATAAGAATATTTTGGTAATTTCAAGATTGTTTTTTTTTTTTCGAGAGAATGCGTAAACAAAATTAGTATCAGGAAGGATAACGCGAAACGTCCAAGATATATCAAAACAAATTGAGGCGTTTTAAAATGTGTTTTACCCAATTGAGTATCACAGTGATCTCTGAGGGTATATATGATTTTTAGAAAAATACTTTGAAATTATGAGAAAATGTATGAACAAATTGGGAATGTGGAAGGATGTCCAGAAATTTCTATAATTTATTTCAAAAGAATTGAGGATCACATAGACCTCTGGGAGTATAAATTGTTGGTAGTTTCTTTGTTTTACTGATAGAATATCTGGACAATTTGGGAAAGTTGCAAATAACTAGATGGTAAAAGAGACTCTGACAGAATTTCTAAAATGTTGGTAAATACGTTGGAGCAATATAGAGGAAATGTTTGAACAAATTAGGACTGTTGAAAGAATACTTAAAATATTTCTGAACTAATTGAGATTTCTAGAGACTTCTTAAATTATTTCTGATTTATTAATAAATAGCTCTAAATTCTTAAAGAATGTCGGGACATATTTTCAATGATAAATGGTGGATGGTGGATGATGAGATATTCTTAGTTTATTTTTAAAATTATTGAGAATCAAAGAGAACTTATATGTAAGTTCTAAAAATTCCATCCATCCGTCTGAAATTCTTATTCTTATAGCTCTTATTCTTATAGCTCTCTGTGATCCTCAATTAGTTAAGCAGTATTCTAGGAATTCATTATAATCCTTCAAATTTTCGGAAATTTGTTCAAACATTCGCTCAGAATTTCTCTGTGTTGCACCATAAGTTTACATTTTTCCACAAATTCTCTCATAATCTCAAAATATTTGAAAAAAATTATTTAAAGCCTCAGAGATCTCTATTTTCCTCAATTGGTTCAGAAATATTTCAAGAATTTCCAGGAGAAATCAACATTTTCAAATTATTTAGACATTGTTTCAAAATTCCATCAACATCAACAAATAAATCAACAATTCAGAAGTAATTTTGTTGCTCTCTGTAAGCCTGTAAGCAAGGGACCCAGATAGCCGTAGCGGTAAACGCGCAGCTATTCAGCAAGACCAAGCTGAGGGTTTTAGGTTCGAATCCCACCAGTCGAGGATCTTTTCGGGTTGGAAATTTTCTCGACTTCCCAGGGCATAGAGTATCTTCGTTCCTGCCACACGATATACGCATAAAAAAATTATCATTATGTTGAAGCACTCATAGGAAGCTGAGAAGCAGGCTCTGTCCCAGTGGGGACGTAACGCCAGAAAGAAGAAGAAGCTGTAAGCCAAAAATAAATCAGATACATTTTAAAATTTTTTGGCTATCCTTTCATACTTAAAATTTATTCAGATATTTTCTCTTAATTTCATAGTATTCATCAACAACTAAAAACTATTCTCAGAGATCTGTGTAATCCTAATTTGTTCAAATATATCCTAGGAATATCTAGTTATTCTTCGACATTCAAATCATTTTTAAACATTCTCTCAAAATTCGGAAACATTTGCAAAAAAATCAGATATAATCCTTACGAATTCAAAGGTTATCTTGAAGAACTCTGTAATCCTCAATGATTTCAGAAACAAATTAGTAATCTCGTTATACGTTTATTTTCTAAATTTGTCAAGACATTTTAAGAGATTTTTTTATATATTCACCAATAATTCATAAGAAATATTTTAGTTCTATGTAGTCCTCAAATGGTTCAGAAATATTCTAGAAATTTTGGTTATCCTTCAACACTCCAAATTTATTCAGACATTCTCTCAGAATTCTTAGTTATTCAACAACAATTCAGAAATAATTAAAGAGTTCTTTAAGATCCTCAATAAATTAAGAAATATACTGTTGATTTGTCAGCAACATTCCATGTCTTAACATTCTTGCATAATTTTAAATTATTTGCTAACAAATTAGAAAATAATTTCTGCTTAGAAATATTGTAGGTAATTTCTCAGAGTAATTAGTTCAGAATTAACAGACGAATCTCTAGTTTACGTCCAGACATTCTTCAGAGTTCTCTATACTCCTCAATAGGATCTGAAATTTTCCTTCAACATTCCCATTTTGTCCGTATATTCTCTCAGATTTTCAAATTACCAACAATTTAGAAATATCCTTGAACATTTCTGCAATCCTTAATTAGTTCATAAATATTCTTGGGATGTCTCGTTATGTTCAACATTTCAAATAAGTTCAGACATTCAGAACTCCAAGAGAACTTGAGATTCTCTGTAATCTTTCTTGTGTTCAGAAACAACTTAGGAATCATGTTATCCGTAGATATTCCAAGCATTCCAATATATTCACCAATTATTCAGAATGAATCTAATAGTTTTGTATAGTATTCCAATTATTTAGAAATATGCTGGAAATTTCTGGTCATCCTTCAACACTTAAAATTATTCAGACATTCTCCCAGAATTCTAAAGTAAACAACAACGATTCAGAAATATTCTCATAGATTTCTGCTCAATCAGCTCAGATTTCTTGGGAAATTCTAGTTATCCTTCAAAATATCATATTTTTTTTCAGACGTTCTCTCTGATTCTCAAAGTATCCAACAACAATTTAATAATAATTTTAAAATTCTCTAAATTCTTCGATCAGTTTAGAAATTTTCTAAAAATTTCTCGTTATCATCTGCATTCCCAGTTTGTCCAAAAAATGCCTAAGTTTTTGAACAACAATTCAATAATAATCAAAGGTTCAGAAATATACCGGAAATTTTTAATTACCATTAAAGATCCATACGTGCCCAGACATTTTTGCAGACATACGAACAATTCAGAAATTCTTTCAGAGAGTTATGTGATACTAAATAAGCTAAGAAGTATTCTAGGTATTTCTGATAATGCTTATATATTCCAAATTCATTCAGACATTCTCCCAAGATTCCAAATTATTCATCAACAATTCAGAAATAATTTCTGTGATAATCAAAGTATTCAACAACAATTTTAAAATGATTCAGCATTATCTGAAATCCTCTATAAATTTACAAATAGTCTAGGATCATCAGCATTTCCAAATTGTCAAAAATTTCATTCAGAATTCCTAAGGAATTGACCAGCAATTCAGAAACAGTCCAAGAGTTCTTTATGATCTTGAATAAGTTCAGTAAGATACTAGAAATTTCTCGTCATCATCAGCATTTCTTATGTTCCCAGACATGTTTTCAAAATTTTAATGTATTCAACAACAATTCCAAAATTCGCTTAGACGTTTCTGTGGTCCTCAATTAGTTCAGATATATTCTAAGTATTTCTGGTAATCCCTTAACGTCCCCAAATTTTTTCAGATATTCTCTTAGGATTCTCAAAGCAGCATTCATCAACAACTCAAAAATACTCTATGAGGTTTTTTGCGTTTTAATTAATTAAAATATATTTTAGGATTTTTTCGTTATACTTAAATACTCCTATTTTTTCCAGATATCTTCTAAGAATTTCAAGGTACTCATCAACAATTGAAAAATCATCTTGCAAATTCAAAAATAATCTAAGCAATCTTTGTTATTTTCAATGAGTTCAGAATCTACATGAGAATCCTTCGTTATCTCTCCGTATAACATTTTTTTCCAGACATCCTCTCAGATTCTCAAAGTATCCAAAAACAATTTAATAATAATCCAGGAATTCTTTGAAATCCTTGGTGAGTTCAGATATGTTCTAGGAATTGCTTGTTATCATCAGCATTTGTTTTTCTTGCAGGATTCAAAAATATTGAGCAACAATTCAGAAATAATCCAAGAGTTCTTTGTGATGCTTAATACATTCACAAATATACTACAAAGTTTTCGTTATTCTCAAAATTCCCTAAGTGCCCAGACATTATTTCAGAATTTCCTAATAATTATTCATTAACAATTTAGATATACTCTTAGAGATCACTGTGTAACGAAATTAGTTTGAATATATTCTACGAATTTCTCGTTATCATCAATATTCTTAATTTGTCCAGACATTTACATGACATGTCTATTTTAATTTGTCTAGAAATTACAATTCAAATATACACTCAGTGTTCTCTATAATCCTCAATAGGAACAAAAATGTTTCCGCTCAGCATACTCATTTTGTCCGAATATTCTCTCAGATTGCCAAAGTTTGTAAACACAATTCAGAAATATGCTTGAACATTTCTGCAATCCTTGATTGGTTAAGAAATATGCTTAGAATATCTCGTTATGTACAACTTTCCAAATAAGTTCAGACATTCTCTCAAAATTACAAAGTATTTATCAACATTTATACAATCATCTTAAATATTCAAAAATATCCCTGGAATTCTTTGTTTTTATATTTTGTTCTGAAATAACCTAAGAATCTAACATTTTAAATTTGTCTGAATTTCAAAATATTAACCAACAATTCATAAATACTCAAAGATCTATGTGGTTCTCAATTAGCTTAAACATATTCTGATTTTTTTTTTAATATCTTTCAACTTTATCGAATGGCGCAGACATTCTCCCATAATTTTAAGATATTTACCAACATTTCAGAATTACGCATCCTTAATAATTTCATAAATATTCTATGAATTTCTGGTTATGTTTCGACATTTTCAATTTTTCAGACGTTTACTTAATCCTCCAAAGTATTTACGAACAATCCGAAATCAATACTGCATGTTTAAACATAATTTTAAAGTTTCCTGTAATCCTCAACTAGCCAAGAAATATCCTAGGAATCACTTAAATCCGCGATAGTTCAAAATTTGTACAGGTATTCTTCATGAATTCCAAAATATTCACTTAAAATTCAAAAATAAGCTTTGCATTTTCTGTGATTTTCATTTAGTTCTTAAATATTCTAGGTAATTCTTGTTATTTTTCAACATTTACGATTAGTCCAGAGCGAGAGTTAAAAATTATTTTTCAACAATTTAGAAAATAATATTCAGAAATATTTTGAGAAGTTCTCGTTATTCTTATCAGAGTATTTACCAACTTTTTATAAAAGATCTTAGAGGTCTATGTTAACCTTCAGGTTATCCTTCAACATTTCCAATTTGTCCAGACATTCTCTCATAATTTCAATGTATTTTCCAACAATTCAGAAATACTCTCAGGGATCTCGGTGATCTTCAAATGGTTTAGAAATATTCTATGAATTGATCGTTATCCTTCAACATTCTCAATTAAAACATTATCTCAAATCTCCAAATTATTCAACAGCAATTGAAAAAATATGGATGATGCAAACATAATTTTATTGTTCTCAAGAAGCATTTTTTTGTTACCATCAACAATCCCGATTTGCCTGGGCATTCTTTAGGAATTTTCAAGTATTACAAACAATTCAGAAATTCTCCTATAGATGTCTATGGTGCTCAATAAGTTGAGCAAAATTCCAGGTATTTCTGGTTATCTTTGAAAATTCCTAGTTAAGGAATTTTTAAGAAATCTCTCGTTGCTATTAACACTTCCAAATTACTCAGACAATCTATAAGAATTTTAAATTATTCACCGTCTATTTAGAAATAAAAAAAAAAAAATAACTACCTGAATATTTTTAGGAAAAAATAGCTTTTAGCCGCTGTTTATCCGTCTTTATATAAAATACTTTCAGAGAGAATATTTTCGTGATCTATGATCGATTCAGATATATTTCCGGAATTTGTCGTTACCTGACTACAAACTGGAAATGAAGAAGTGTTATCATAAATTATTTTCTAAATTTATTGTTTGAACTTATTGAAGGTTACATAATATACTTGAATTGTTAATTAATTATTGGTGATTTCTTTAGAATTCTGATAAAATGTTTGTACAATCTGGGAATGTTGAAGGAGAATGAGATTATTTATAGAATATTTGTGAATTTGTTGAAGCTTAGAAGGATTGCTATTGATATTTTGATGAATACTTCTGAATATTTGAGAAATGCATATATGAACGCTGAACTTTAACAGTTATTAATTCACAATTATTCCAAAATATTTGAAGGACGATAGAAAATTGTTTTAAATCCAGAATAGTTGGTGAACGCTTCAATATTTCTGAGAGAATGTTTGAATAAACTGGGAATGTGGATAGAGAACCAAAAATGCCTAGATTACAAGTATTCTAGATATTCAGAATTAGTTTAAGATTAAAGTATTTTATTCCTTTGTTTATGAATTATTGGTTACTGCTTTGGATTTCTGGAAGAATTTCCGGACAAACTTGGGATGTTGATAAGAAATTCAGAAAATACTTCTGAGCGAATTGAGGTTCAAATATAACCTTAAGAATATTTTTCAATATTTGATGAGTCCTTATTCTAAAAGATTCTTTGGTAACATTTGGTCAAAGTTGATTGTTGAAAACAAATATCTAGATTTTTTTTAAAGGGTTTAAGACAAATCTCAGAAATATCTTTCTAATTCGTTAAAATATTTTTCCAGACGCATTAATCACTCACCGAATCATAAGGTATTTTGTCAGAATACACCGCTTTCTTTAAATAACTTGAAACATATTTTCAAATGTTCTCATTTCTTTCAAATATTCTTCTAGATTTTTCGTCCTCTCACCAATTAACAAAATCTAAATACCTGTATTCCTCAAAAAATTCAAGAATCGGAGAGTCCCCTGTAATTCTCAAGCGTTCCTATATCTTGTAAATATTATCCTAAGAGTTGTTATCATTCATAAATCATCCGAAAATATTCTAAAAACACCACGTTATTCACAAACAACTAAAAATTATCCAAAAAATTTTCATAAGCCTAAAAGCCTTATATCCCCCAAATATCTAACCTATAGTTTTAAACATACATCAAAAATAAAGATAATCTCGTATTTTTCAAATAACTCTGAAATAAACTTAACACTTCCATATTTATTTCTCTCAATATTACTCTCAGAAGATTTCATTAGGTACCAATAATTTGAAAATATTGTAATTTTTTGTAACATTTAAAAATAATGTCAAAATTATCCTTCCTATCATCTTCAGAGTTTCCCAACCGGTGGGCTGTGGACCCTAGGAGGCCGTGCAGATTTCTCAGGGGGTCCGCGAAGCTGTTTTAAATAAGTGTCATTTTTGAATTGATAAGTAAATAAGAGGAATTTTTAACATCGCTTGTTTTGCAAGTGATCGTTATTTAAAAGGACTCGATCCCATCATTTTTCTACTTGGCATTACGTGCTCACTTGGACAGAGCCTGATGCTCAGCTTAGTGTTCTTATGAGCACTTTCACAGTTATTAACCGAGGGCTTTCTTTGCCAAAGTTGTCATTTTCGCATTCGTATATCGTGTGACAGGTACGATGATACTATATGCCCAGGGAAGTCAAGGAAATTTCTTTTACGAAAAGAACCTGGACCGACCGGGAATCGAACCCAGATACCTTCAGTATGGATTTGCTTTGTAGCCGTGCACTCTTACCACTCGGCTAAGGGAGACCCCATCAATCGTTCAAATTAAAAATGGTTGAAGAGAAATGGAACGTTGTGAAACAGGACACAGAATCCTAAACAAACACGTTTTTTCGTTGTGCTTAGGGTAACTACAAGTTCAAATTAAAAATAAGCCTCGATGGTTTGCATTGAGTATCGTTCAAATTATCGGGATGCGCAGTACAACTTTACCTCACAAAATTTGCATGTTTTTAGTGCAAACTAGAAAACAGAATGATGCTATAGCATTGTTATTAGAAAATTCCTGGCATATTTTCCTTGGCCTAATTCTCATCAGATTTCACCAGCTTCTTGGTGAGATCCTCGAATAGCTTCTGAGCAGTTCCTCAGCGATATTGACGGGATTTGAAAAAAAAAAACAAAATGAGATTCTTCACTATTTCCATCAGGATAATTCTTGTCGGATATCGGACAAGATTTTTGTAGAGTTTATGATGAAAAGTTTTACGAATTATTCCAATGGCTGTTATCTAGTTCCTTAAAAGCTCATTAGAAAAGTATTTTAGTATATTCGAAGCAGCTTGCAGAGATGGAATCATTAGATATTTTGATTTCGCGGATTTCTGTAGAAGCCTTGGGTAAACCCCAAAAAATATTTCACATCTTGTAAAACAAATTTACAACGTTTCTCGGATTGATCTTGATTGTGGGTACTCTTGTAAAAACTTCTGTTGGTAGTTTTTGATGAAATCTTCTCAACCAACTGATTTTTGTTGGATTGTGGTATGATCATTTAGAAATTTCTTTTCAAACGTTACTAAGATGTTTGAATGACTCTTGGTAAGATTTTTAGTGAACTTCGAATAGTGTTGGAAGAATTCTTGCATCGCCTGTGGTGGGTTACAGACAAACCATTCAGGTGAGTCTTTGAAAGGTATATGTTGATTCATAATGAATATTTCAAAAGTTTTCAAAAGCTTTCGGTGCTGATGATCTCTCAATCACTTTTAGAGGTCCACGGAAAAGATTGAAGAAATTCATAGTGAATCTGAAGTATTCCCATGTTGCACATAATAATAATTATGTGATAAAAATTCGTTAATAAACTTTTCCAGTATTTCTTTATATTTGCAAAAATCATATATGTCACTGCCAGAATCATTTGTTCAGTATTCCTGAGCATTCACTACTAATCCAGAAAACAACATAGAAAATCCGATTATTCTCAGACTGTCTTATGTTACTTAAATGATCCCCAGTATTTGTAAATCGACCAAAAGTGGAAAGGAAATCTCAGTATTTTTCGTTGTCCTAAACAGTTCCTCCATTTTTAGAAACAATTTGCTTCTCGTATGTATTTCTTGGTTGTACTCAAAACTAACAGTTTTGAATTTATAGCCATTGAATTTCTAAGAATATAATCTAATCTGATCCACCATGAACAAACTTGTTGCAAATTATTGATATTCACATTAATAAATCCTTTACAGAGTAAATCGATTTGCACAAAATAGAAGTTACGCTCACGCTTCAACGCAATGCAAATAGCGAGTATAGCCACTATTTCTATAGACTTGCCAATGAGGATTTTGTAGAGCCAAACAAATTGACAACGGTTGTACGGATGCAACAGGCAAACGAGGACAGAAGGAATGATGCCAACTCTCTCATTGCATCAATCCGCCAGTCTATGGCTAAAATGTGTTTGGTGCTGCAGGAATCTGTTCAAATATCCCACCCGCCCTTGATGATTTTCGTTCTCCGTTTTGTGCCGTTCGTAATCGACCGAGAAAACCGGTCATCTGCTGCTGGTTTCTTGTTTCACACATACACGCATGCGTATGATACTACTGGGTGATGAAAATTTCCGTGGAACGCTCCCTAGAAAAATGGTAATCTCGCGAAAAACGCATTTTCCACATATAGTGTCTTCGGCGATTATTTTCCTTGTAAAATTCCCCATCTTTCGACGAGTTCCAAATTTTGCGTTTCCATATCAACTTTGCGAGATATCGGCGTGCAAAGCCAAAAGTTGGCTCAGGGGAAATCAAAAAAATTTCACAGGAAAATGGTAATCTCGAAAACGGAAAACATTTTCCACTAGGAAAAAAAATCAGAAGATACCTTGAACCTTCCTCTATCTTTCGACGAAAACCGATTTTGAAAATAATGAACCAAAAAAATATGAAAAATCGTGAAAGCCGAACATGGAAATCCAATCCAGTTTCGCCTTAACAGCTCGATATTGTCCAAAACATGTGCAAAATGACATAATGGATCAAAACACTATAACAGCAATTTATCTGGGTGTTAAACGAATGGTGTGCTAGAGAAAGCATACGTGTTGGTGTTTGTTTCGGAATCGTCTTGTCTTTGATTCATAACTGTGGTATGATTATCAATGCCCCACAGTTAAGAATCAACGCTTCTGGGAATACGTTTGACACTTTATTTCCTACGGACGGAAAAAATAGGATTAACCATATTATAATTGATTGCGATGCTGTACAGTTCTATGGTTCACGTACGTAAAATATGTTCTGCGTAATTGCAACTCTATTTGATGAGATATTCCCGTTTTAATGCAACTCTAACAGTGTTGTTAGACTCACACTCAAATCTCAATCAATACGCTCTCTTTTGAGAGCAAACTCTTTAGAGATCTGCTTCGCAAATCTCACGCTTGAGATTTTGATGCAAAATCACTCAATCAACTCAAACCGTAAAAAATGATTCAGTCGCAAAACCCATCAAAAACTCGTGAAACCCGAATGTTGTTGTTTACGTTAGAAAGGATTACTACAATTTCACCAAACTAACAAGAAATTATTGCCGTATGTGAGTAAAGTGTGGAAATACTAGACAATGAGTCAAACAGGTGAGCCAACTCATCCACGATTTTTTGACTGCTGAGTTGCGTGATCGACAACTCACGCATGAAAAGTCTCAAGCGTGAGTTATGAGAAATTGAGTTTTTCACAACACTGACCTCTAATCCATATCTGTGTGCTATCCATAACTGTGGGTGGGACTGTATATCAAATGCACGGTGAATGGACCCTTTTTAATATGTATGGTTTCTATTTCCGTGCATTAGTGTAAAAGGTATGAAATTATTATGCTATATTGGATTTACTTTTATGTCATGATTTAACTGTTTTATGTTGAGCTTATGAGCGAATATGAAGTGATTTGGACAATACAGTTATCAGGATTTTAATGATAAAATAGTTTTTCACCGGTTTCATCAACTTTCTATGGCTTTTTTGTATATTGAGATTTAAATATCCTTAAAATGAATGCACACACTACTAGCAACATAATTGCTTCACAAATAATGTTTATCAATACGCTACGCTTTCATAGAAATGCTAATCTGGTCCCTAAGTCACACTAAAGGACAATAGAAAAACGAATCCTTTATTTCCAGAAGACGTTTCAAAGCACAATGACAATCATCAAAGTTGGGAACACTGCTGAAATAGAATTTATTTTCCATGTATTGTTTTCATTAAGAGGAAAATTACCCATCAAAATATTTAGGGAAAAATGTTTACAATTTGCAGTAGATCGATAAATATGCGTACAATATTTTGGAAGAATGAGATTTTTTAATGAAACGACTATAAAAAGTTAAATTTATTCCTAAGAATGCGATCAAGGCTCGCGGTACAACTCTCTTTTATACAAATATAGTTTCTTTACTGATCTAAACCAATTTTTAACACGATTTTTACTTTACTGTTTTGCTGGGAGTAATAAGCTGGTATTTTAGCGAATTTGGCCATAAAAGATCAATCAATAGATTGACCTAGTGTCAGAGAACGGTAGTATATAATTGATATTTTTTGAAACGCTACCTTTGATAGAATGATAAAGGAACCAACATTGAATTTGTCCATGAAAACGACATTTTGAATTATGCGAAAAGTAATGCTTAACTTTGACGAACAGTTTTTCTTAGAAGTTTTTGGAAAAAATATTTAGTTATTCAACCAAAAGCATTTTGTAAGATTTTATTTTTCCATAACATTGTAGAATAAAAGTTGAACGATGCACATAAACCCGATTGCGATTTTACCAATAAATGAAAAAGATATAGCAAAAACAAAGGGTCCACTTTATAAAATGAGCAGTCTTTACTCTGACCAGTAAGACAAACGGAACCTGAGTTCCTTGTTATACATGTTCGCTAAGAGGAAAATAACCATCATCGTTTTGCAAATTTTCAAAACCAGTTTTCTTTCTCAAAATTAAAGCAATGTTCATGAAAGTCTATCGGTGTATGGCACTTGCTATCTGTAAGGCAGTGATAGATTTTCATGAGGGTTTCTTAAAATTTGAACGGAAAAACTGGTTTTTCATTTTGGGTGATTACTGATGATTGAATGATTAATTCTTGAGCCTCAAATTATATATAAATTTCTCTCATAACACCAAAATTCCTAAAGAGCTTCATATTGAAATTCCTCTATATTTTTAGAAATTCAATCGTAATAGCATAAATAATTGTCTCGAAGCTCGCCGTATATTCGAACCGATCTTTTAAAGAGTTTATGAAACTTTATTAAACTTTAAGAAGCAAATTTCTAACGAGTATTTCGAGACAAACTGAAGACAAAAGAAATGGAAGAATTTAACAAGGAGTAAAAGACGATAATTATTGAAGTCATTCCTTAAAACATAAAATAATTCTATAGGAATTTAGGGTGTAGTTTGTGGTCGAGTTCAAGAGGATGTATGAAGAAACTTTGATTAAGACAAAAAATTCCTTCAGTGTACCCAGTATGTTTCCGGAACAATTTATGAAATTATATTTTGTACATTTTTAAAAAGAAGATTCAGCAGGATTCCATAGGTTCAATTTTGAAATGGTATTAAGAGAAATTCTCGGATGAATGCATAAATGGTCGGCGTTAAGTCAGAGTGGACCAAGTGACATTTTTCGTATTTTGAGAAAAATGGGTTTAAAGTCTAACGCTCTGTAATTTATGAACTCGTTTAAATTTTGGTTCAATATTTCTACACCTCTTTGTGTTACTTTCAAACAATATAATGTGAAGTGATAATCATGAAAAATCACAATTCAAAGCTCTTGTAGAACGATTTTTTGATGGACTATGTGTACTTGGTCCACTCTGACTGAACGAAAGACCATCGCTCAGTGATGTGGTTCATTCTGACTGAACAATTTCTGAGAAAATAACAATCATTTAATGCTTGCATGGTCAAACTCTAAGATAAATGGATTATTAACATCCTTCGATATCAGTATCGTGAATTCTTCAATAATCTATATAGTCAATACCGAAATCAGTGGCATTACGATAGCTTAAAAATTAAGGTTTCGCAGAGTCAAGGCATTGATGTCCATAAATATTCAAATATGCGTTCAGGCAGAGTGGACCAAGTGAAAATCTTGAATACCGACCAAAATATAGTGGTCTATTACGCGGGTCCTAGGACATTCCATACATATACCATAGAACTACTATAACCTTCTATTGGACTTTGAAATTGACTCAATATATGCAATAATCAATCAGTTTATTGCTTTTCAACACTTGGTCCGCTCTGTCTGCACAGAAATTGATGCAATTTCTGACCACCCATCCAAATATGGTAAATGGTCAAAAACCAAAATCAAATGCATCGAATTAAGTAATATTTATAAATTTCGATTGATGGCTAAGTAGAAGAAGCATTCCATGTAAAAAAATCAGCCAAATCTCGTGAAATATTTTTCATTTCCTCGCATTCCTCAGCGCACTGATCATTTTCGATGTTATGGTAACAAGCACTTGGTCCACTCTGACTGCACACTTTTACCGATTTTTAGTGATCATCCAAAGTAAATTTATAGCATATCTCTCGCAGTTTACAGCATTCATCAAATCTGATCAAAGTGTAACGGAGGTAAGGTAATTTCAGATCTAATGAGAGAATAATCCAATTTTCCCAAGTTTTGAACTTGGTCCCCTCTGACTTAACGCCGACCAAATGAACCTACATATCTAGTTTTTTTGTCATGAACTCTGCTGTATGAATCTTCTTTTTTTAATTTTAGGCATTATTTAACTAGCAAATTGTCAGATTTCCTAGAAACGAAACACGATTTCATGAAACTCAAGATTTCATTAAATTCGCTTTTTTAATAGAAGCCGAGATTCGGCATACTACATTAAGTCTTTATGGAAGAATTCTAAAAAGCATCTCCAAAAACACCTTCAAATTTTGTTGGGGAATCTCTGGAGAACTTCGATGTACTCCCAGGCAGGCATGGGAAATAATCATTCGATTGTTACATTCCCCTCGTTTACTTCCACACATAATCAAGAGCGAGTTTTCCGTTTCTCCTACCAAGCTGAGTGTTTCAATTTCCAATGCACTTTCTACTTCTTCACCGAGCGACAAGTTAAACAAAAACGGCAACAGAATGATTCACATTTTATTGCAGTAACGAATGATGATTGACAATCCGATTCTGATGGAGTGGCATTCGTATTTGAGTGCTGATAGGCGCTCACTGACTGGAAATACACCCGGTAGAATGATTCAGTGAACGCAAAATCCGTACATTCAGTTGAATGCATTCAGTGATTGAATGGTGAACGCGTTCTTACGTGTCACCCAGTTAAGAGCGGATTGGTTCTCTTTTCGCTCTGTGACCCTTTTAATTTTCGGGTTATCTCAATCGTTTGCGATTCGCTGGGATTGTGCTCACTTTAGAAGCGTTCGGCTGTCACTGAACTTTCGGTGACAAAAGATACTTTGCTTTTTTTTTATCGGTAGCGTTCGGGTGAGCGCTTGCTCCCAATAACGATTTATAGATTAATTTTCGGAATAGTTGGAGAAACACGTCTGATTGTTTGGTGGACTCAATAAGTTTTCCAATCTAGTTCTTCTTCTTTCTGGCGTTACGTCCCCACTGGGACAGAGCCTGCTTCTCAGCTTAGTGTTCTTATGAGCACTTCCACAGTTATTCACTGAGAGCTTACTATGCCAATGACCATTTTTGCATGTGTATATCGTGTGGCAGGTACGAAGATACTCTATGCCCTAGGAAGTCGAGAAAATTTCCTACCCGAAAAGATCCTCGACCCTTGGGATTCGAACCCACGACCCTCAGCTTGGTCATGCTGAATAGCTGCGCGTTTACCGCTACGGCTATCTGGGCCCAATCTAGTATGATGTTATTTTTGTATGAATACGAGCACTGGAGACAATCTTTGAAGAATTTAAACACAAGATTAATTCCCGTAATATAAAGTATACCCCCTCTGACTACGTCCATGTGTACAAGACATCAAACATCATCCTCAATTTTAATGTAAACGTGGTAAAACATGACGAAAACAATCTTATTAATTTCAGATTTTTCATGAATTATGGTATAATTTCTCACTTTGTAGTAGTATTCTAGTTCGCCTTAATTTGTTTGGAATAATTATATAATTTTATGAAGTGTAGATTTCTCCGAAATGCACGGTAAATGGTAGCTTGACGGTATTTAAGGTTCCGTAAAATGAATCAAAACGGTTTGTTGATCTAACGACCTCAAGCCAAGGATCTCAAGGTCTACTCCATGGAGTTTTTGTAAGATCAAGAACATTGGTAAGATACAAAGACCCTTATTTGTCATATTTAAAATCTATCAATAGATTACTAGTTACGCTTATAGATCCTGAGGCCTGTATTCAATGAAATTCTTGGAGGCCCAAGAACATCCGTACAAATCAATGAAATACTTCGTATTGTTATATCAATCCCTGGAGGACCAAAAATATCGGTACTCATCCGTACAATACCCTATGTATATACTTTTATGTATCTGCAGGTGTTTGTGCTATATTAAAAACCTTCGCAACGCTGTTTATCACACCATTATATTGCAGGTAATTATTCCAAGATTTTTTGGATGAACTAGAACACCTGCTATACTTACTGAGTTATCAAAACTATGAATGACATTACCCCGAATTCCAATATCATGGGGAAATGTCATGAATATCATCATGTCAAGATAATTGGAAATTCGGGGAAATAGCATTCGGGGAAATAGCATTCGGGGTGATGGAATTCGGGGTAATGGCATTCGAGGAAATTGCATTCGGGGAGGATCAAGAACATAGGACTAAACCAAAACAAGACCATTGGTTACGCTTATAGATCCTCAGGCCTATATTGAATAGAGTCTTTGGAGAATCCGTACAAATCACGGGAATACTCCGGGTTAATAGTCTATTCCTTCACTAACACCAGAAGCTTTGCGATCAAAAATGTAACGCGGAACTTCGGGATCAAATACAACTAAAGTAGGTGTACCAGTTATGGCCATAATGGTTCCCTATTTTGCCATACGTGATTACTTTCATGTCTTCAAAATTTTAAAATTCTTGTTCGTTGTAGTAGTTAGATTGAGGATAGATCTTGATGTTAAAACATTCAAAAAGATTGAAAATGTGAAAGTTATCAAAATTTCACATATGGCCAAATAGGGAACCACTATGGCCATAACTGGTACACTTTGTCTATATGGATTATCGTCCATATCTCAATGATGGCTCAGCCGATTTTCGAATTTTTTTCACGTATCTAATGTCCATATCCTAAAATTTTGCATTATTGAAAAAAAAAAACTATTTCTAGGGGTGTTCAAATTTCTCCTAGAGCAATTACACCAATACATGAGAATTGTGTCAAATTTTACCGAAAAAGTTACTATTTTTCATTTTGATCTAGATTACTTGTAACTGATTTAGATCATTTTTATCTTTAATTATGAACCACCTAGTTCAAAACCTCCTTCCGCAATGTTATTCAGTCATACATTATTGGCATTATATTAATTTGTTTGTACAAGTGCAGTGAACAACTCAAACATGTTCAAAGGAATATAGATTTATGATTACACACAAACTTAATATTACTGAAAAGAATTAAAATTCCAATTTTACTTAACTCTCGCATAACTTGTGATCTCGCCCTAAAAGCCATTGGTAACCGAGCGTGTACACACTTAGATTTTTTTCACGAGCTCGGCTGTGCGAATCTCGGTTTCCCGATTTTAACCGAGACTCAGCTAACAAATCGTCCGGTTGCTTAGCAACGAAGCACGTTTTACTGATACTCGGCTTCTATTTGCTGAGATCCCAGGAAATTTGTTTGCCGAGTACTCGGCTGTGCGGATCTCGGTTAAAATTAGCCGAGATTCGGCATTTTAAATTAAGTGTGTAGCTCCTTGTTTCAAAGCAAATGAATGAACCAGGATAA
The DNA here is from genome assembly GCF_002204515.2 of Aedes aegypti. NCBI lineage: Eukaryota > Metazoa > Arthropoda > Insecta > Diptera > Culicidae > Aedes > Aedes aegypti. Next base: position 132,539,146 of record NC_035108.1, read on the forward strand.
AAACTATCACCACTGGGAGATAGAAGAGGATCTTCTCTTCATCGTAGCATTGTCAAATAACGTGTAAATCCATTCGATTGCTACACACTTTGTTACCAATGGCTTTTAGGGCGAGATCACAAATTTTGCGAGAACTGTTTGCCTAAGAAACGAAATATAAAACAATATCATGTAGTTTTTTTGACATTGATTTGATTGCAGAGAACATTTTTGATAAGTAGGGTAGGTGTACCAGTTATGGCCATAGTGGTTCCCTATTTTGCCATACGTGATATCTTGAATGCCTTCATATTTTGAAAAGTTTTTTGTGTTCTAGAAGTAAAATATAGGATATATCTTGATGTTAAAACATTCAGGAAGAATTAAAATGTAAAAGCTCTCCAAATTTTGCATATGGCCAAATAGGGAACCACTATGGCCATAACTGGTACACTTTCCCTAATAGAAAATAAAAATTACACTTAAAATTTATTTAACCAAAATAAAACTTCAAGAATTCTGATTTTTTGCATAAAAATCAAATTTCAAAGTGATAACATGGAGTTTTTCAGCATAAAATATACTTAATGAGTTCAGTTACATGTTTGAGCAGAAATATTTATTTTGGATTACACTCAAAATTGCTTTTATTGAAAAACATATGTGACAAAATTCCTTTTGGGGTGGGAATTAGTCTTGGGTAATCGAAAAACGCTATAAATTGCTGGGAATGCTCACAAGGATGAGGTGGAGCCAACGAAAGTGGAAAGCTATCTATCGAGTGGCCTCACTCCTCTCAACTCAAACTTTTGTAGCCGGCTAGCTACTTGTGGCTGTTAAACTATAAGCCAACAGACTCAATAATAAGAAAACATCATGACTCCACTAGTTAAGCTATTAGTTTTGATATAATGACTCATCTTAGTATCCTATTATCCTATCCACCAAATGGAATACATACATTGACCTCCTCTCACAAGATTATCTTCTTCGGTGGGGGCCCCGTATGCTGCACTCACTGTGGCTACTGCCGATGTCTGCCATACGATTCACTGCGCTTGTCCGCAACATCCGATGCACTGTTGAATGTCGTGTCACCTCCTAACACTGACGCATCACTTGCATCCAGTGTCGTTGCAGGCCAAAGATGTCACGCAGCCCTTGATGTCGCAGGCTTCCTTGTCGCATGGCACAAGGCGACGTGTTGCACCGATGCAGGTGATCTTGTCGCACTATGCCGATGTCACTGCCGTGATGCACTGGTAGCTGGGATGCAATAACGAGAAGGTCCACCCCTCGAATGACGATTTTGCTTGTAGATCTTTGCGCTGGAATGCTAGGCCCTTTTAGAGTGATCTCCGGCGAGGCCGGATCGGTTTTTGGAACTTGAAGCTGGAAGTAAAAGGCCCTCTATTGAGGGTAGGCCTGTTAGTCCACTCCCAGCGGATCCCAAGGTGCATATGTTACCTTGCGAAGGCCTTGTGTTCCGAACGATTAGGAAATTCGTTCACTAACCCATTCCACGTGTTGCGAAAATGAACTGTGGGCATGATGCAGATGCATAAGGATTCATGGAGGCTCGTTTATTGAATAGTGCATGAATTTACCTGTCGTGCTGGTTAGCTTAGGTCCCGTGAATCATGCAAGTGGCACGCCTTTGATGCAATCAACCGATCCTTTAAGTGAAATGCATGGGTTATTGCACTATCGTACCCAAATTTAGGCAATTTTTTACCTGGTTAGAGCCCGCCAATGGGATTCAATTAGCGTGGGCTGTGAACACTTGTGCGTTTTCAAGTCTGGTACCTTGCATGGTGGAATCAAAATTAGTGTCTGATTTTTGGAATTGAACACCTCATTTTACCTATTTGATTGTAGGGTTTTTTGGGCACTTTGCATTAATCAAGCACAGTTTCACCGCACAGTATTAAAGGCATGCACTTTTTAGTGGTTTTCGGGGCTTTCACTTGGCCATCCACACTCGAGTATTGTTCGATCTACAATAGCTCATTGTATTCGAGTGCTGGATTCTGGGCCTCGTATCGGTGCGACACTCTATGTGCGATATTGAGGAATGTCTTTGCGTGTGTTAGACAATTTAACGGCGTTAAGGTCATGGTGCTGCAATTTATTCGGTTTCACTCAAGGAAATTTTTATTCCATTTTGTCGGCATAATTTCAAATTGTAACACATACGACAAACCCTAAATTTGAATCCAGTTTGCATGTAAAACAATGTTCAAAGCGAAGACATGTAGTTTTTTGGACATGCATTCTTTTGTAAAAATCAAGTGAATATTTAAGGGCAGAAATAGTAATTTTTGGATACGCTCAAAATTTCTTTTACTAAAAAACTACGAAGAAAATTTATTTGTTTCAATTGTGTGCCTTCAAACAAGAATCAAAGCAACGTAGTTTTTCGACATCAATTTTATGATGCAAGAACAGTATATATGTTTGAGCAGAAAAAGGAACTGTAAAAGACTGAAAACTTTTATGCTTTAAGAATCATCAAAATCTCTAATTTTAAACCTATTTGTCTGTAAATCAGAATTTAAACCCACGAAATATCGTTTGTCAGCAATATTTTTTTAGTTTAAAGTCCAGTGAACATGTTCAAGATAAAAAGACATTTTTTATTGCACTCAAAATTTCAACAACAAAAAATTATTAACTCCTATTTTACATGTGAATCTAAATCAGAAGGGTTTATATAAAAAAAAATCCAGGGAAATCCAAATTCAAACTTTATATGCCCTTTTATAAGGCTTCATTTTACCGAGTCATCGAATCAAACTGTAGAATTGTTGTAACTAAATTGAAACTGTGCTGCGGAAGTAATTCCTAAAAGATGTTCAAGCAATTACATACTTATGAATGTGTGAATCTGGTGTTGAAATTCATGTTTAAAACGTTTAAAAATTGATAGCTGGGAAATATTGTAAAAAATTGCATCTTTTAAGGCTCGTGATGATGATCCGCTTACCACAACCATAACAATAAATGTATAAACATTTCTATGAAATTCCGAAACTTAAACAGAACAATATTAGACTACAAACTTTGTTCGGAGAAATAACCCATTCAAAAAAACCTACGCGTTTCATTCCCGGGCTTAGATATGATTCGTGGTATTTTCCCATAAGCGGTACTGCTCAAATTCTCTCTATTCATAGTCTATCCATGTTTCAAACTCATTCGAACGAACAGATTTGTGATATATGATGTTATCTGGAGATTGCATTCTAGATTTTGCATGTGATGATGCGCCGACTAACCACCGACCACCATATGCAGAGAGTATCACTGGTACCGTAAAATGGGTTGTTTTCGATAGTGCGAAACCAATATTAAATAAAATAACATTATATCTGCGAATTAATTACCCTTTGCGTCCCTGATCTATTTTAACTCTCAAATGTTCGTGATATTTTAGTACTTATTTTCTTAACTTTCAGCCTATTTCAATGCATTTTCGATGCAACACCACAACAGTATTCAAATTTCTTGCCTTGTACTGGAAAACACTGTCGGCCAGTCGGTTCCAGATTTATAGACATTTCCATAATCATTTCGCATGGATCAAACAAAAATCCAGTTTTTTTTAACTGAATCATAAACCATTAGTATATTCAGAACTCATTTAGAATCATTATGGTCGGTACCAGATAGGGGACTTTGGAGAAGAACATCCTCTGATGATTGCAGACTCTATCATATGGCACATCAATCTTGAAATCTTTTCGCTGGGAGTATAAACGATGCATATGATGACATTCTAAAGCCAATTCTGGAACCCTGGAGAAGGACATCAATCTGATGATTGCAATCCTATCATGGGACATACCTATAAATTTTCAAGTGTCACATTATACCGATGATATCAAACCATATCATGCAACGCTTCAATCTACAAGGGTTTTCTACAGGAGTATGAAATGATGCAAATTGAATAATTGCACACAACAAAAGGATATTTATAAGAACTTGCGGGACGTTCTGGAACCCTATTCTTGAGTCCCGGAATTGACTATATAACATCTCGCAAGTGATTGTAAATGATCCTATGATTGAATTACATTTTTCAACAACCTACTTAATGGTAAGACGAAGTTTGCCGGGACCACTAATATAAAAAAAATCATTATTACAAAATGCAGATGTAATCAAATTCTCTTCCTAAAAATATCAAAGCTACCCCGTTCCACAGTACCGTAATAAAAAAAAACGCTCTGGAACCAACTAAAGTCCTGCAAATCCAGCCACGGACCTCGCCATTTGTGCACTCAAGATGATGCTTTCCGGTTGAAGTGCTGCAGTGCCAGATTTTGGAATTGCAATATGAGCGAGCACTCTGGGAACTTGCATCGTAGTGGAAAATGCATTTTATGAGGTTTGCTGATGGGAGACAAAGTGCTGCTAGCCTGGTCCTAAGCCTTCTCAAGGCAGGGCAGATGCAGACGACTGCTGGCATATTGCTGCTTCCTGCCGCTTGTCCGCAAATGTTGTCGACATATGCAACTTAGGCTCCACGTTCGCTCTCCGCTCAAGGAAGACGGTATTTGCATTTTTATCAACAATGAATTTATGGAAAATCCCGTCTGTATGCATAAGTGATAAGCAACGTATATTGGAGAAATTTTCATAATACGGTGCCACGTTGGTCCATGGTTCTGAATCACTTGCTGATGGCTGGGTATGTGATTTTCCGATCACGTAGTTGCGGAACCGTGGTTTGTTTTTTGCATCGAAGAAGCTGTAAATCTTCATTTTGTTCACTAAACAAGCGAATCACGGTTGGTTATTGTACAGCTTTATCGCTGCACAATTTATTGCGTTCTGATTTGCGAGCATGGTGCTGCCTTTGCTCTATACATACGTGAGTACGCTGAAGTTCCTGAATGTACACGTTCTGTGCACCTACTCCCATGCCCAAGGCCCGAGTGTCCAGTAAATGTGGAAAAATAGCAGATTGTGATGTGTTTACCTTTGCAAACTCAATTTGGATTCGATCCCCGTGTGGTTATTCATTAGTTGGATGAGAAGCGAATTGTTTTGCCGCAGTAATATTTTTTCTGTTTTCATTTATGTGAGTTTATTCGCTGTAATGAGTTATTGTGATAAGACATGACTCATGTCGACATAATCGTTCAAAGCACGCAAGACTGTTCGTATTTCTTCTTTGTTTTACTAGAGATAGTCCTATACAAATGTGAGACATTTGTGAGACACAGCAAGTGTAATCGACCATCATCGATTTCAGCCAAATTTTGGTCAGAAATTTATGCACTAGATATATGTAAAAAGTCAAATTTTTATGCCGACAATCCACTCTCCCCTCCACGGCACCTTTTGTTACATCCCATTCTTTACAACAGATTCTCAACAATGAAACACACTCTCATCAATGTATTGAGCATGAGCATAGATGATCGTAATAGTTGATTGACCAGAACAATCGAAGTTGCACAGAGGTTTTATGAATGGGCACCGTCTTCGTCCTTACGGTCATCGGGGAAGGGAAGGAATTAGATAGTTAGGCAACCATTGTTATACAAATCGAGTATACCTCTGCATCTTCACAGTTGTGAGTTGTCGGTAATGCTGTAAACATTCGTCACTTTGTGCGACGTTCGTTTCGCTGCCATGGTCAGCAGTCACAGCACGAACATTAGAATGAACGTCGACAATCACAAAAAAGTTTTAATTGAATTTCGTCTGAGATGATGACATTGGCATACATCATGAGTTTGGCATAGAATTCAGACGTCAGATCATAAACAACATGTTTTATTTGATCTTGCCTGTTATGTCGAATGTGACGCACCTAAAGTGAAAACAGAACTGAAACAAACAAAACCGTAATATTTCCTAGCAAAGCTATCGTGGTCAGTGGCATTCAATTGACATTTTTCTTTTGGACATTCGTTTGATCGCTCGTGTTGTGCATGTTTAAGGGAAGCGCTACCGAATATCAGCGAAAACGAGTCGACTACCGTGATTGCTTACAACACTGCCTTGGATACTTTTTTCTTTGTATCTATTATAATATAACAGTTACAACAATTTATGGAGTAGGGAGTTGTTGGTCACCTGTGATATGTAACTTCTATCTATCAACAATATTTGAAAAAAATCACAGCGTAACAAAAATGACATTTTGCGTGTCTCAAGAATCAAATTATGTGTCTTGAGTAGATTTTGGGTTGCCGAATCTGATGTCATTTTTAGAAATGTTCCAGCACGTCACAATTTTTAGCTACAGGTCGCTAAAGTTGTATAAAACACTAGATTTATTGATGTTTACATAAAATATAATTTATCGAACTTTTTGTAATGTAATCCACGAAGCATGCTATTTTGCACTTAAATTTTCTTTTTATAATTTGGTTGAAATTGCACGATAAAATTTAGATTAAACCGATTTTTTTTAACATACTTGCTATCTCCATTCAATATTCTTCGTTTCTCTTATATGGGAAAATACAAAAGTTTTTTCAACCATCAAAAAATAACTTTTCCGCATCGAAACTATTATAAACTTTGTTGATAGGTGTTGTTATACATATAAAGTTTGAATTCTGTGGCAATTTAAGCAAAAAAAAATTGCCTTACAAGCTGGGAAACTTGCAGTTGGCTGATTTAGTCAATTTTGGCGTTGAAAATGCCAATATCTCAAAAACTAGACGTGCGATGATATTTTTGAAAACGGCAATGGATTCAGCAACCCTTAATTGAGAGAACATCGGTATTTTGGTGCTTGAGACAAAAACGTGTCCCGCAGTGAAATATACATCTTTCATATTACTTTCAGCATACTCTCACACACTTACTCTTGACATACTTTATATTGTTTTTCTTCGACTGACTATCGATTCTTTTGACTTACTCTGATGTCAGTAGTGTTTTTCAATCTCAAAGTAAAATATTGTTTAATTTCTATTAATTTTCTTCCGACTTACTTGTAATGTAATCTTGATAAATTTCCTACTAAACTTGAGTCACATTCTGTACAACATGCACTTCGATTTCTTTTTGAAGCTCTCCTAACTCAGCGTTGGTACTTATTTGGTAAACTTAGTAAACGTACAACTTAAAGGAAAACGCATGCAGAAGACGACGGGGTTCTATTACCGATTCAGTTGAAAATATTTTGGTTGTAGAATATTTCAACCCATTCTGAGTGTAAGGTATAGTTTTGTCAAACAATTACCGCTTTGTCTCAAATTCCGTATATGACTCGTATTCCGAGCAGTGATGATTTCGAAGATAAGAATACTTATTTTTACAACTATCAAATGTACAGGACTTGAATCAAAGAAGAGTTAATCATCCTATTGAGAAATTAGAGTGGTTTTCTTGAAACATCGCTAATAAAAATCAAGTGATCGGAATATGAGTCATGTTAAGAATTTGAGATATAACGGTACAAATAAAGAGTGTATTCAAAAAAATTGCACACACATATTTTGTCAGAAAAATTTAACCGGATATAGGATTTTCTTAGAATTTTCAGGGGATGAAAAACCACTAATGGGTTATGGTTTAGAATATTTGTTTTATTCAATTTCTTCTCCCATCCCAAATGACAGCACTTTCCTTTTCACTCCATCCATAAAATTTTGTACAACAGATTTTCCCAGTGTTTTTATTGTGTTTGTCCAAATTTTCTTTAATTCCAGCTCTGTTTTAATGATTTTAGGTTGTTTGCGAAGTTTCGTCTCCATAATTGCCCAGAATTTCTGTTACGTCCTAATATAGGTGCATAGCTAGAATTTGCATCGGCAACCACGAATAGATGAATTCGTCATCACAATAACAGGTTCTCCAGCTTTGAAGCTTTAAACAACTTGAAAAAAAATTCGCCCAGTCACGTAATCAATTATCCTACCCATTATTTATTGTAATGCAAATGTCCGAAATACACATCAAGCGCCTAACGTACAAGCATTCTGTGAATATGCGAGTCGAAATCCTCTGTTTGCGACATCAGGTATTTCGTTATCATCCCACACTACGTAAACCACGAATGGTTTCACTTGACCTAGAATAGAATTGATTAGAACATTATAATATCAAGAAGTTTTTCAAGACTAATTACTTGTTACAGAGAACAGCCCAAGACCACAGAATCGGTCGGTAAACACTGCTCCCGCTGCATTGACATCGGTAACAACCGGACTCGGTATCACCACATAGTCCGTTGTGCAAATATCACCATTCTCACCGAAAACTCCCATTCCGATCAGGGTAGGGTCAAGAACTTCGGCATCGCCCGATACGGTGAAAGCGTAGGATCCATCTGTAGATGGCTATAATTCGATGAAACTAATAAGCTGGTTAGCACTAGCCAATTTTACAGCTTAACTTACCAAACTATATGTGATTGTGCACCGGTCAGGTGCAGCTCGAATGCAAATTCCATACCGCTGCCCGGCAATCTGTCTTGTTCCGGTGGCTCCCAGAGAATTGAGATTCGGATTTGCTCCGAATCCATAATTAAAGCTACTAATCACTCCACTTGGTTCCAAGTAGTACTGCAAGCAGCCTTCGGGAGCTCGAAACTCTGATGCACAAGAAATTTGAGATAACTGCAAGTTCCACATCCGGTCGACGAGGGATCCAGCCGTGGTACTCACCCTAATAGTAATTGGGTTCAGTTCGGAAAAGTTAATGTACACGTGTTGGCCTGTGTTTTCACCACAGATCGAAGGGACTTCTGAACTTCCACCAGTAATTGTCAATACATCTGTGAGGCAGTTTCCTTCGCCATTCGGTTGCGCTAGGTTCAGTGATCGAAAGTCGATTCTTAGCTGACAGACCGAAGAGCTGCATGGAGTTATGGTAAATGTACATGTTCCTCCACCATTGTATGAGCCAGGATATCCGGGGTTCGTGAAATAGGTGCTATTCAGGTTGGTCGACCCTCCACATGTTCTGCTAACTGTAAAACGGAACCATTAATTTCACTAATTGGTGTACCGCTTCATCCTTACTCACAAATACAACAGGTCGCTTGCGTTGTGAGAGTACTGCAACTGCCTCCGAAAATTCCCTGGTTATCCGCACATTCGCCTCGAATCAAACAAGTCCCTTTCAAACCATTGCTGGCCAGACAAGGAACATTTGCTATGCGACCAATTGTGTAGAAAGGAAACACTAACGAACAAAACCCATTCAGATTAAAAATCGTTTAACAAGAACAAACTGCTCCCAACTCACGCCTTCCTTGTCGGTGTCCTTCCGCTAGATCAAACTCCGTTTCATTTTGCAAGACGGCACTGTAGGTCGAGCCGAGTCGTAAGCTGCCGAAAAGCACGCACCAAATTAGCCAAAGCATAGCTGAGTAGCCCGTTCGCATTCGCCTCAGGTCACTTGAAACTTCCTCTTGAGATGGAGTACCGTTACTGCAGCGAATCCAATCGTATTGAACAACGTAGACAAACTACCGCTCCAGATAGTGAACGCAAAAAACAGGCACACAAGTGAATGAGAAGATTCGTTTTCGTTTCATAGGAGGAGCGCCTCCGGAGTCTGCAATGGAGAAAATCAGTTTAAACAAACATTGGATTGGGTTGTGCAGACGCTACGTAACGGTGCATTGATATAGGTACTTTTTTCTATATATTTTTTTATTAGTATCATTTCATACATAACATTCATTTCTTATATCTAGGTGTTCTGTGTTATTAGAAAACACTGTCATCCTAATTTGGTAAAACAAATTTAAGATTTAATTAACATTTTGTTAACAACATATTACATTTCATTTGCCGTAGCAGTTCAGATTTTTTACAGGTGAGTTAATTTCACCTGTTTATAAGAGAAAAAAAAACGTTTTAAATTTACTGAACCTAACTTAACCTTAACATATAACGCATTTATCGCGGCAATAGAAGATTGCAAGGATTTTTGCCTGAAATTATTAATGATTTTATTTGACATTTGTTCCAGTGTTTCAACATTGGATATTCTATGTAATTCATTGGTACTATACCAGGCAGGAAGCTTCAGAATAATTTTCAAAATTTTATTTTGAATTCTCTGCAAAGCTTTTTTTCTGGTATTACAACAACTATTCCATATTGGTACAGCATACAACATGGCTGGCCTGAAACTTTGTTTGAATATCAAAAGCTTGTTCTTCAGACAAAGTTTTGATTATCTATTAATAAGGGGATAGAGACATTTTAAATATTTGTTACATTTGGCTTGAATGCCCTCAATGTGATTTTTGAAAGTTAAATTTTTATCTAGCATGAGCCCTAGATATTTAACTTCATCTGACCAATTTATTGGAGCCCCTCTCATCGTGAAAACATGTCTACTTGAAGGTTTCAAATAAAGAGCTTTTGGTTTATGTGGGAATACTATTAGTTGAGTTTTGGAAGCAATAGGAGAAATCTTCCATTTTTGCAAGTATGAAGTAAAAATATCCAAACTTTTTTGCAATTGACTACAGATGACACGCAGACTTCGTCCTTTGGCGGAGAGCTGTGTCATCCGCAAACATGGATTTTTAACATCCCTGATGTACCATGACCCCACAGTTATGGATCAAATAGTGTGGAGTCCAGCCTGTAAAATTCAATAAAACGACATGAAAAACATAAAATTGTAATATAAAAGCACCAATAGAATCGTTTCAGATTGGAACTTCGGTTAGTAAACTGTTTTGAGTTAAATATTTACATAGGATTGCATAAAAATTGAAAATTGTATCGGTTTCTGAAAACCATATTATGGATCAATTATTATATTATGGATCAAATTGTGACATATTACGGATCAGTGCGCAAAATCAAGAGATTTTCAACTCAATGCATCTGTGTTGCATGATTTGACGAAAGTTAACAATGTGTCACATATTACTGCAAAAAATAGCAGTGTTAGAGCTGGAAACAAGGGTAAAATGCCTTTTTTATTGTGATACTGCATTGTAGTAACTGAGACATGAACTGTTTTCGCTCAACACCAAGTTATCCACCCATTTTTGTTTGCTAAAAAAGGAAATTTACAAACCTTTATTTTTTATTCTTAGTGCTTTTGACTGAAAATGTCGAATCCAATGCTTAAAATTGCAGAAATCTACATTCTTTGGAAGAGATCCATAACCGTGGTAAACAATAATTTCGTGGTCCATATTATGGATCACCAATTAGAAGTGCTAATATTCGGTATTTAAAATAAAAATTCAAGTAAAATGTTTTCCAAAGATGAATTCATACTAAATCGAAGCGAACGAGCATGTTTTATGCTATAACATTTGAATTTAACCACCTGTGGGAGCTTATGAATGCTGACGGCACTTCTTACAGAAAACGGCCATATAATGATAGCTGTGTGGTACCAACTAAACATTTGTCAAAAACACCGTTATTTAGCGGTTGAATGTTGTGTTCAACATTACAAATGGTAGAAGACAAATAGTAAAACATGGGAAAAATATGTTTTACGTCAACGTTTATGTTTTGAGCGAGTTATCCGCTGTTGAATGCCAAAGTGATCCGTCACTGTGGGTGATCCGTAACTGTGTGGGCATGGTAACTCAGGTAAGTCAGATGTGAAAATATTGTATAATTTTGGTTCCAAAATGCTGCCTCGAGGAACACCAGCTCTTACAGGAAGTCTTTCAGATCGGGAGTTCTGATAATCAACCTGAAGTGTGCGATTTGATAGATAACTTTGAATTATTCGAACAATGTATGTTGGAAAATTAAAGTTTTTTATAATAAATCTTCGAGCTGTTTAGTAGAATACCTATAAGTAGATGAAAAAACCGAATTTAGTACTATACCATTTAATTCCACTAGTTGTATCCTTTGAAGACGGCCTTACAGTTGAGGTCGAAATACGCGTATCTGTCAAAGGATACAAACTCTAGTGGAATTAAATGGTATAGTACTAAATTCGTTTTTATCATCTACTTAAAGTTTTTTAATTTTACGATCAAACCTTCATGCTAAACACTGTCGAATGCATTCCCAAGTAACACCAAATACATTTTTTGTGCAGCATGAACGGTATATTGTTATATCGAAGCTCTATTTGAGTATTATATAACATCTTGTGTTATATATGAGCTATAGTACAGTATTCGAAAAACATGTCATTCAAGATCATAAATTAGAAATAAATCAAACGGTCTACACACTTAAACAAAAATTACGGATTACGGTGAAATTTCACCGTAATCTCAACAGCTGAAGGTTCGGTAAAAAATCACCGAACAATCTGTAAAATCGTTGAACAAAATCATAAAGAAAAACAAAAAAATGGTTCGACCGGGAATCGAACTCCTGACCTACCGATCAGGAAGCAGGCTAGCTACCTCTAAGCCAGCTTTCACTGCTTGTTAGTGGTGGGCAAAAACTGAAACAAAAGGAAGCTCATGCCTGCCAGAGCGGCTGTTACACTATTTCGCAGAAGTTCGGTGAAAATAATGCTTTTACCGAACTGTTCGTTAGTATTTCACAGAGTAACAGTAAAATGGTTTGTTTCACGGATTTTTTCCGGTGAAATATTAGATATCACCGATTTTCTCCGGTAAAACAGTTAATTTCACGGATTTTGTCGGTAAAATAGTAGATTTCACAGGAAAATCTGTATTTTTATTGTTTACAGTTCAAATACGGTGATTTATTTCACAGGATACTGCGAATTATTTTAAGTGTGTAGGTATTATTATAGTAGCTTCATGAGCGTTAATATAACTTTTTTAAGATTGCGCTAAAAAAGTATTTTGAACTAGTTTTCAATAACATTCAAACACCATGAAGATGCATTAACATCAGGCAAGTTGTTCATATTGACCCGGGCCTTTCTAACCCACTCCCGTCGCTCAAAGTTTTGATCTTAATTTTTAAGGTGACAATAAGACAATTTTCAGCTGGTATAAACTTTACAAACCTATCAAAGTGGAGGCTATATAAGCACTTCGCACGACTTTTCCACACTTTTACAATCAGACATACGATGCCACAAAAATTTGATGAAAATTTAAAAAAAAGTTTTCTCCCGGTCTCGAACACGTGACCTTTGGATTCAGAAGTCAACACCTTTTCACTACACCACCAACTAATGCATAGTGGAGCCGAGATTGTTCACCAATATAAATGCAAGCATTCTTTACAGTAGCACATGCTCTGTTATTCTTTGAAGTGCATCGTCATCACAGCTGAGCTACAGCGATTGCATTCAATGCTATTCGAGATATTGACATATGATGTGTTACAACAGTATTATAATCCTATTGAAAAACATTTTGTGGTGAAATACGCTCATTGTAAGGTTTGATGATCACAAGTTGCCTCACAACGTTCAATCAAAAAAACATATGTTTCTGATGCGTATTGAATACGTTGATTATACAAGTATATGACTTCATTACCTTTCTTGAAAATGAGATGCTAAGTAAAACGTCAGTAGCGCATTATAAACACCTGTTTGAGCCAACTTGATGATTTGAGATTTATGCATGTTATTTCTACATCGTAAATACGATGTTCAAACAAACTATACAAGCGCTTCAGTTGCCACGTGGTACGTACGGCACAGTATATCAAGTCGTTTGGTTTATGCTGTCCGAATGTCAATTTGAGAAGTGAGCGCTATAAACACATTGTGATTATCCACAAGTAGTGTGTTATTCAGGGTAGTTCGATTGATATTAATGTGGATGTTACTTAGTAACATGATTTTCATAGAAAATTTGAATATTTAATCGATAAACATCCGAACATTTTTTGACGGCACTGCAGGCTTCGTGAGGAAGACGCCATATTGTGTTTCTGACATTGGGAATTGATCCGCTGAAAAATTCTATGATGGCACACATATTTTTAAGATAGTTTGTTTTGTTTTCCCATTTCATTGAGGCGCATGAATTTACAATTAATAAAATTGTGCATTTCAAATCAATCTGGAGCCGCACACAGTTTGAGTACACTATTGGGAATCAACAGAAGAAAAATTAATAATCACCATAAGCAATTCGTGAAGAGAAAAAAAAACATTCGCTTTCATTATTTTGATTTTGTTTTGAACTGATGCTATCAAAACAAAAATAGATGTAATATGTAAAACAATACATCTTCTTAGCTTCAATATAACAAGTAAGTATTAGTGATGCTATGTAATACATCTTTAACACAAAATTGTATGTTCTAATGATGTATTGGAAAACATCTTCTATGACATGAAAGATGTTTTATAAGCCGCCATTTTTTGCGCTGTTTCGGTGATATAAGTGTACAAAATAAAGTTATCCATATTCACCACAAAACATACCAATTTGTATGAATCAAGTATTTTATTCATTTATAAAACAAGTTGTGTTACTTGGATTTTCTATGTCTAGCAGAGTAAGACCAGTTGAATAGCCTTCAGATTTGTTGGAACAGATCAAATTTGTTACACGCAAAAGTTGACGAGTGGTCGAATGTCCATGGCGGAATCCGAACTGTTCATTGCCAAAAATTGAATTTTCGTTGATGTGGACCATCATTCTGATCAAAATAACCTTTTCAAAAAGTTTACTGATGGAGGAAAGCAAACTGGTTGGACGATAGCTAGAAGCTACTGCAGAATTTATGTCTGGTTTTAAAATTGGAACAACCTTAGCATTTTTCTATTTGCCAGGAAAATATGCTAATTGAAAACATTTGTTAAATATATCAACTAAAAATGATAAGCTACTTTCTGGAAGTTTCTTGATGAGGATGTAGAAAATTCCATCATCACCAGGAGCTTTCATAGTTTTGAATTTTTTAATAATAGTTCTCACTTCTTCCAAATCAGTCTCACAGGCATTTTCGAAAACGTTCTCTTGATTGAGAATATTTTCTAAGTCCTGAGTAACTTGATTTTCAATTAGACTAGTAAGTCCTAAATTAAAATTGTGCGCACTTTCAAACTGCATATCAAGTTTTTGAGATTTTTCAAAACTAGTTAGCAATAATTTGTTTTCCTCTTTCAATGCCGGTATTGGCTTCTGAGGTTTTTTTTAAATTTAAGATAATTTCTAAATGGCTTAGAGCCACGGTCCAATTGAGAAATCTTATTTTCAAAATTTTTGCTCCTTGATTGAGAAAAAGTTTCTTGATTTCTTTCGGCAAGTCTTGCCATATAATTTTCATAGCAGGATCACGAGTGCGTTGAAATTGCCTTCCCCTCACGTTTTTAAGACGGATCAAAATCATCGTCTATAATCACGGATTCAAATTTTACTTTACATTTTGGAATTGCAATGCTCCTGGCTTCAACAATGGAATTTGTTAAAGTTTCAAAAGCATTGTAAATATCAAGTTTTGTTTGTAAAGAAATGTTAACATCAAGATTAGAGTCAATAAATGTTTCATATATATTCCAGTCGGCTCGAAAATAATTGAGGGTGGAACTGATAGAATTGAGAATCGCTTCATGGAATATTTGAAATGTAACAGGGACATGATCAGAATCAAAATCAGCATGAGTTATTAATTGGCTACAAAGATGACTAGAGTCGGTTAAGACCAAATCAATCGTAGATGGATTTGTAGAAGAGGAAAAACATGTAGGGCTATCAAGATATTGAATTGAGAAATATCCTGAAGAGCACTCATCAAATAAAATCCTGCCGTTGGAATTACTATGAGAATTATTCCATGACCGATGTTTGGCATTAAAGTCACCAATGACAAACAAAATTTGACGAGGCAATTTTTGCAAGTCAGTTTGGAGCAAATTAACTTGCTGTCCAAATAGGCCAAACTGTGTTTCAACAGAAACACCTAAAACTTCAAAAACTTTAGTTTCAAACGACGAAAACAGTTGATGTTTTATACGCCTATGAATGATGATTGTAACTCCCCCACATGCCCCATCAAGTCGATCATTACAATAAAAGTTAGAATCTTTTTAAAGTTTGAATTATGAAGAATCATGCGTTTGACTCCAGAAACCATGATTTGTCGTCCTGTTATCACGACCTATCCAATTTATAAATTTCATGACTTGTTAATCATGATATGAGAATCAGATTTTTATCCGTGTACACAATAAGCTTTGTTTTATAATTATTCGCTAGCCGTCTTGTCCCATGATGCTACAACATTCACCATTTTGGATAGTATTTGAGAGCAAAACAAATAATTCAAAATGTCTATGCTTTTTAGATGATCAGAGAAATTATCCTCAAAATGCTGAATTGGTGACTTTGATAAATTTTGGATATATTTAAGATCTGTTCGTTTTACAAAGTGGAAACATTGTTTGTGCTATATCTTTTATTATTTATTAATGAATTCGCAATCGGTTTTTTGTGCATCTACTGTTCTACGATGTTGATTTTGTTGTATGGAAATATAAGATGTTGATGATGTTCCATAAAAATATAAGATCTATCAAAATACTTCTGGTTTGAAAAATAAATAGTTTTTTCAAAAACTTTTAAGAAAAGCTGTTCTTTAAAATCAAACATTATTTTTCTCATTACAAAAATCCCCATTTTGTAAATACATTTTATGTTGGTATCCTTTACTATTCTATTGAAGGTAGAACTCGCCAAAAAAATTCCACCAAACTCTGACTCTAGGTCACTCTAGTGATTTTTTCATTTATGGCCAAGTCAAGTAAAAAGCGTGTTCAAAATTGGTTACGATTACTAAATAAACTATATTTGTATAATAGCTAGCTAAATCGTGAGTTTTAATCGCAATTCAGACTATAAATTTTACTTTTCATGGTTGATTTATTGAAAAAGTTCATACTTTCGAAAACATGTACGCATATTTCCACCGAATTACAGCATTTTGTAAAAAAATACTCCAAATATTTCGAAAGGTAAGCTCAGAACAATAAATTATGAAAATAAAACATCAAAATATTCGATTTCATTGCAACAGTGTTGCCAATTTTGACGATTTTCATGGTGCTTCGAGAGGTCTCCTGAAAATTGCGTATTTTTCTCTATTGTGCTTCAAATACGACGGGGGTCTTTTTATTATCACATACCATACAATATTATTTGAACGTTGTACAGAAAACCGATTGCGATTTCATTGATAGATTAGAAAGACATATAATGCACTAGGTGTCCACTTCATAAAATGAATAATCCTCAGAGAACAAAATACTGAAGGTGGCACATTATATCCAAATTATGCAATGTTTAATTTTTATTAAGCGACATCCAATATTCCGTTATGTGGAAAATTGAAGAGTACAGCTTCCTAATATTTCAGTCGTAATGATTTTTGCACGAAAATAGAATTATTCAACAATAAGATTTCTAACTTTTCCAACTTATCTCATGCCTCGACACCTAAATAAGAAATTCACGTAAGGTATGAACAACCCCCTCGCAGAACGATAGAGCCATGTTCCAACTATGGTCGGCGCTTCTGTTGTAGATGCCCAACCGAAAATCGGAGTAAAAGGAAACTGTACGTGCTAATTGATTGGTTGCGAGTACTTGAATGTAAATGCGTGTAAGTACGTACATCTTTGCCTACACCGATCTGTGGTCGGAAGGAATGAGTGTTACAATTCCAATCATCGAAATGGGATTGATCATAGAAGATTTGTTGAGATTGGCATTGCACTGTATGGAGTTTACGTACAAATTTATTTCTGGATCGTTCGATAATTAGTCCGTAGATCTACAGAGTTGAATTCAGCACTCCATCTTTCATTACAGAGAAGACAAAGCCAGGTTTAGGCCACCGGTTGGTTTAGTTACACTCACCCCTATCGAAATATGGAGAATCATTCATCATAGGAAGGGTAACAACAAGTGCAAAAGTCGTGATGAATGTACGACGTTTTCAACCATGTGCACGGCAAATACTGGTGAAAGTGTTACATTTCTTTGTCAACGCCGCCTGATGAGCTATGTCAGTAGTCCACTTACTCAACCGTTGAACAAATATTCGTTGTAGCCGAGATTACAGGCGCTATGTTCTGAAAGCTGATGTCTTCGTACAAAAGCATGTCGACGTGACACAATCGTGCTGGAACTGATTCAAGATATTCTTTGGTAACTTGTGTATGAAGTTCAAATAAAATACTAATTTAGCATCTACCTCCATCAATCTAAGCCACTTAAAGAACTGAAGTTTATTAACTTTTATCTGAAAACTCGTTTGAGTACAGGCCTTCAGATCAACTGGCGTAACTAAAGATCTAAAGAGTTTTTAGAGTTAAGTCTTGTTTATTGTATTGATTTTTTCTGATTATGTTAAATTGTTTCATGATGGCATAAAAATCATTAAAAGGATGAATGAAACCAATGCATTGGTGGGTGTAGGAACTTTCCAATTATTGAAAATGATCATTATTGGCATAGATTATTAGTGTTCAATAGCACGCCTGAAAAGAAGAAGTAGATATGTTGAATATGAGCCAATCTCATGTTCACTTCCGTGTACAGCTTAATTCATTATCAATAAACTGCTGTATGAAACTAGTTAACACCTTTTTTATTATGGAAAGTTGAATTGGTAATCATGTTTACCTAAAAATTTCATCACATTTTGCTCTCAATAGTATCTTTGCTGTAGACACGAAAAATACCACATTCCTAATAAATAAGATGTTATAACAGCCATGTAAAATGATAAAACTTACAGTTTGTGACGTTTTCTAGCTGATATAATAAAAACTCGAAATTTGATAATTAAAAAAATAACTCGTCAAATGAATGTTGTAATCATCTTCACTGACTCCTGAGAACTATTGTTGATTGCGCATTCAAGCATTTGCTAATGGTCAATGTTCCCGGTCAGACATAACAAAATCAAAACAGGCGCAGCACTATCTGCAGAACCAGATAACCAATGAACGACGCCATTTATTGAAAAAAAAAGAAGAAATTTTTGAAAACTTGTGCAAAAAAGGCTGAAAAACATAGAAAAAATCAATAACGATTTTGTATTTCGAAGTATTCAAAAAGATGCTACCGTTAGAGGGATTAATAAAGATCAAGATTTAATATGTTTTTTGAATATTAACAAACAGTAGGTTATGACAGCACGAAAATGTTTTTGAACTGATTACGACACAGTTGTTTCATAAAAATGAGGAAATAAATCAAAGTTTTCATTAATTCTTTCTTTTTTTTCAATCAAAATTTAAACCACACTTTAGTCCATCCAGCTCGAAAATAGGAGATTACAGTTTTAATTCCATTTCAGGCTCCGATATAATAGAAGCATCCTCGTTGACGACAACAAAATAAAACTTTCATCCGCTTCTGCACCGAAAGCATGCGAACAGAATATAATTACTTTCACTATTTGTTGTGTAAACAAATAAATTTATTCCAATTGGAATGGTATGGGAGATGTACTGGACCAAAACCTACAAACCACCAAAATGCGATGAAGGTGCACGAGCGCGCCAGATACACAGCAAAAATTAAATTTATATCGGTCGACGTAACAGTTAGCTAACTTTTGTTTTCTGCTGTGCATTTTTTAATGTGTTGACGTTTCGGACGTTTCCTTGGATCAGACCTTCTTAAGGGCCTTTTAGCCATATATCAACAATCGGACGTAAGTGAATACGATTACATCCTTTTTACAATATCTTTAACTCAAAACGAAATCAGATTTCATATACAAAGTGAATCTCATTCGCTAAATCAGGGTTCAAATTCCGTTCAATATTTGTTTATGCGTTTTAAAGATGTAATTGTTACCTGATGACGGGATATCATAATTTATTTTCTGCTGTGTAGCCCGACTGCATCTGGAATGCTCACGGGACTGCCTAGTCGGTCGCGATGTCATTTAGGGTTGGAAACGAACCAACCAACCGACCGGCGAAAAAAAACGTCCCCGGTGTCTGCGGATGGTGGACGCGCCCAAAGTGAGCACTGCGAACAAACAGGAAATTAAGTCCAAACACGTATGAAAAAAAAACGGAAAAACAATGCAAAAATATGCAAATCTTTTTTTCGGACCAGGTGCTTTTTTATTCATTTCTGTGATTTTATGCTTTTTTTCATACTTTTACCGACTATCGTCTCTTGGTTGTCCCCATACAGCCGTTTGTGTCGTCATTCTGGTGTGCTTTTCCTTCCGGTTTGAAACTAAGCGGAAACTATTTGAATTATGTATGTTAGTTGCTCCATTTGTGTGGTTGTCGTTGTTGTTGTTGGGAGTGGTTAGTAGGAGGTGTACTTTGGCTGCTGAAGTGGGATTGAGTGCTCTTTAGATAAGTGGTCAGTGGCAGTAAAGTATTTACCCACTAGGGGCCACAGTGACTAACGAATGAGAAGGATCATGGTAATGTTAATGAAACCGATACCGGTGCCAGAATCCACCAGTTATCGGAAAAGCTTATCCTTAGCATTGCATTATGATTATCGGAATTTGTCTTTGATGATTTTTAATGTGTAATTATATGACAACTTACAAAACTTGAGACTGATGGACTGTTAGAAAACGGCTGAATGTATGATCACGGAGCCAATGAATAAAAATTTGTGTTTTCAACCGCTACTTAAACTTGCCCTCCTGAAGTTTTGTCCATGTGAGTTTTCGCTATTCCTGCCTTTTTCCATATACGACCTTTTAGTCCATTCCGCAGATAAGTGTCGCGACTTTGTTTTAGGTGCCACAAGCTGAGAAAATTTACCACAAGATTTAATTTAAAATCATTTGAATCGTACATTGACATGTCCATTGGCATTGATGGAATCACTGTGCAGATATTATATGGCTTGTGTTCAGACAGACCGAACTAGATGATATTTTTGCCTTGTAAAGATTAGCCAAGAACTCCGCCAATTCTGATTTTTCCGATGATATTTTGATACAGATGTGTCATCAAACAGATAAGTTCCCTAATTATAGCAAAACATGCAGATATTTTGTTATTCTGGCCACTTGTGGTACGTTATCCTGAAATCATTGAAAAAACACTTGGTTCAGTCTGTCGGAACACCGATCATATGTAGTTTGTTTTCAAACGTATTCAGTGAAGGACGTTGGGAATGCAGTCAACAAAAACAGATAGCAATGGACCAATGCACGAGTTCACTAATTTGACGTTTGGGCGGTGCCGAATTCATTCGTTGACATGGTCACATAAATAACACGGCACCGTTCAAACGTCAAATAATGAACTCGTGCATTGGTCCATAGTAACTAATAAGTGATCCTTTATATAAGAGATAAGCGGAAGTAAAATAGAATGATTTGACAACAGACCAGCAGTGCTGAGTTTGCTCGGCGTAGAGAATAATATTGTAACACGGACGTGACTTCCTCATTGCTAAAAACTGTATTTTGTTTCGTTATAGATCTTTGAGCTACATTTCCAAAAAAAGCAAAATATTTTATAAGTTTTGCTCTTTGCTAAAAAACTTTCACCAAAATAATTTCAAGCGAATTACATTACTCCTCAAGAAAAGTTCAAAACAAACATAACGCATGTTCGTTTAGCTCACACTTTGACAGTTTTCGCTGCTCGATTGGCTCACATTTTGACAGAAATGTTAGCTTCCACGTATCTCTCTTATAAAGGATCACTAGTAATTAATGTTTGCCTATCCAAGATTGTTGAGCTCAACAAGCTTTTGAATTCATATTTCTCGCGTAACAATTCAAAAGGGTCAATCCTCAGATTTTTGACTCTGAAAAAATTCGATTTGAATATTATTCATTACATTTTTAATTCCTGTTTCTCAGTATTCAAATCAATCAAAGTGATTTCGTGCTCGTTGAGTTACTACACGCTAATAATCTATTTTATTCTGAAAACTGACAAAAATGTGGAAAAAATGACGAGTTCAAATGCTTGGCCCATTTTCGATTTTCAACAAGGCATCGGCCTTTTTTATTGGCCAAATTGGATTTTATTAGCGTGCTTGGCCCAAGTCTAAGCCTTTTTGGTTTTCAATAAATGAGCAATAGAGAGTCATTGGCCTCTAACCATGCTAAGGTCAATGACAGTTTGCGAAATTTTCCGATTGTAGGCCCTCTTGATGGAGCGTGAACCGATCATTGGCCGTTTCGACCGGGGTCAATGAATGATTTGGAAAACAATTTCAAGAGCACAAATCTGGAGAACCAAACACCCGTTTGGAGAACCAAACATCCGTTCAAGCTGAAAACTTAATCGAATGGTCACTAGCTGAAGGTGACCAATCGATTAAGTTTTTAGCTTGAACGGATGTTTGGTTCTCCAGATTAGTGCTTTTGAAAATTTCAGCTTTGGCTTCGATTCATCTTCACCTTAAGGTGTCAGTACCAGCATGCATTAATAAAGATAGATAAATTTCGTTAATTGTGAAGCAATTGACTGTATTGATTGCTCCCTGCTATACTCAATCACTAACTCAGATTTGGCTCTAGAGTTCTTTAATTCTCATTTGCGTAATCTTTTTGAACGCTTTGTACCTCTCCGATATAGTCAAATGAAAAATAATTCACAATGGTTCAACAACAACATAGTGGCAATAGTGGAAAGAAATATTGCGTATTGTGTTTGGAAGTTATACAGAACTGTAGAAGACCATGCTCAATTGAAATCTAATTATGTTTCTCAGTCTGTTAGTCCAACGGTTTCTCAGAAAGCGATCTGGAATAAGCTTAGGAACTTGAAAGTTATAGCCGACCGTAATGATGACGTTTGTTTTAATAACTCGTGTGATGAAATCAATGAACACTTTTGTACTAATGATTCTTCTACAATACCAACGTTTCCTAGTAATGTAGATGGTTTCACATTTTCATTGACAAATAAACTTGAAACGGAAATTGCGATTAACTCTATCAAATCTGACGCTATTGGTTTGGACAACATACACTTGGCATATTCGAAACTCATTCTGCCTTTCGTTATTCAACAAATAACCTATGTTTTTAATTTAATTATACGTTCAGAAAATTTTCCTATTGCGTGGAAGGAAACCAAAATCATACCAATGAAAAAGAAGAAACGGAACAATGATCTAAAGACCAATTAGTATTCTTTGTGGGCTTTCCAAAGTTTTTGAGAAAATTTTGAAGAACCTAATACAAAATTTTCTTCATGATTACAATCTTTTAAGCCCCTTTCAATCCGGTTTTAGAGCTGAACATAGTACGACATCATCATTACTAAAGGTTCACGACGACATTCATAAGACTGTGGACAAAAAAGGTTTGGCGATATTGCTTTTAATTGATTTTTCTAAGGCTTTCTATCGTGTATCTCATTGCAAACTGTTAAAGAAATTATTGTCTGAATTTTACTTTTCCACTCAGACTCTGAAGTTGGTCAAATCGTACTTATGTAACCGGAAGCAAAGTGTTTATGTAAATGATAGTCGTGCACAACCTTCAGTTATTTTGTCTGGAGTTCCACAAGGCTCAGTCTTGGGTCCGTTACTATTTTGCATGTTTATCAATGATTTGCCAAGAATTTTGAAGTTCTGCAAGATTCATATGTTTGCATATGATGGGCAACTCTATATTTGCTCCAATAATTTTGATGTACATGATATGGCCAATTTGGTTAATAGCGACCTTTCTAGGCTTTTAAAGTGGTCAGAGAAAAATCTACTTCTCATAAATGATTCTAAAACAAAAGCTATGTTGATAACCCGAACTGCGCGACCAGCATTTATTTGGGTTCTGAACTCATTGGATTTTCGGATCGATTGAAAAAAATTTGGAGTTGTCTTTCAAAATAACCTTTAATGGGATGATCACATAAATGCTCAACATGTTTTTTTTTTTCTTTTTTTTTTTTTTCAAGGCACTTTGTGCTCGTGGCACTACTGTGCCGGACTCAGTTGATCTTGTAGCTTCTTTACCGATACAGATCTATTTTCAACTTATCTATATTTACATCTAGTTTCACTCTCTCCTACTCTTTTACTCTCACACCGAGCAGGTAGGAGAGAGCTCTGCTGTTAGTGAGGCTAGCTGCCTGCGAAGAGGGTCAGTTTGTCTCAGTCACCATCTGATACTGACAGAGAATGGATGTGCTCCCCAAAGCATAGTCCTCCGTGAGGCGTCTTCTGATGGCTGGACGGGTTTTTTGTGGAGGGGCTGGGAATCGAACCCATGACCTTCCGCTTATGAAGCGAAAGCGTAACCTCAAGGCTACAGACCCCCCTAAATGCTCAATATGGTAATATGCTGGTTAGGGAAAGGAGAGCGATCATAAAAAATGATTATTTGAAGTTACTAACCTTATTGAAGAGCGGTGGTTTCTTAACTGAAAGCATTCCATAATGTGTTTTTCACAAATTATCAGTTTTTGAATGCAAACACGTAGTTATTGCTGTGATTTGTGCTGTAAAATACCACGCACTACCGAATCACTTCTTCTTCACGCACCGAGATATTGTTTGCTGGCTTTTCGGTGCCCGTTCTAAAACTCACTTTTAATCGTATTTCTTTTCACCGTAGCAATTCAAAAATCTAATGCGATACTTGAAACACTTTGATTATTCACGCACGATGCTCCTGGGAGCAATGAATCACTTATATTAGTCAATTTGTGCTCGAAAACAGCACCGGAACGCGAATTCACTGCGCCAACATTGTTTATAGAGGTCCCCAAGCAAACTGCCACGAACACCAACGCACAATCAATCTTACACAAGTCGATTTCCTCAGAATGAAAACGTATCGACGTTTGTTTGACGTCATTGAACTTTCGATCAACGGCAGGCCAACAAGGAAGTGGTTGTTTTGCAGCAATTCTGTTTATATTTGGATTCTCACAGCAAACAAAAGCAATGTTGTGACAGTTCTCACAGCAAACAAAGAAAATGTTGTCAACATTGTACTACTACGCAGGCAACTGGATTGGTCTATGATTCGGATGCGCCGCTCTCACTATTTGGAAGTGATGCCAGTTTTTATGTTTACAATTAGAATGGTTTGGATTTTCATACATTTGCTACAACCACGTATTTTACAATTTCATAATACTCAAAAGGTGTACAATGTCACAAGTGTTGCAAAACATTTTTATGCGTGAGAAAAACAATGTACGACGCAATTTAACAGCAAAAATGAATATTAAATGTTATACAGTACAATTGACTGTAGAATTCAAATGCATACTGATGGCAACTTTCTCCGTCCGTGAGAAGCGAGAGAAGAGAGGAGAAAACTGCCAAAAATAGTAAACAACACACGCATGGTGTGAAAAATGCTTATAATTTTGGTCAAAAAACATGTTTTCACTGCCAAATGAAATAAATTGTGATTTTGAGTTTTTATGAAATTGTTGATGAATTCATATCGACAATAATACCTTTGTATGAAACGTGTGCAAGTAACACTACCTACATAATTTTGTTGGTGGAGGTATACATGAAACATGATGATTTATTTTTGGCCGACGCACATAACATTGTGCTCCGCCTTGTTGGGTGGCTCGAGAGGGTGCTTTAGCGGGTGGCTCGAGTGGAGGCAACATTATGTTTACGTGCTCAATGAACCTTCACCTTAAATGGTAATTTTACTCCGAAGTGTTTCGCGTTCGTTCGTTGTCCTACTCACGGTTGGACATTTATACATAATAAAACTAGCTTATAACAGTATATAGTTCATAAAATACCCAAATGAAATAAATTTGTGAAAATTTATGGTAAACTGGTCTAGAAATAAACTGCTCATTTAATACCATTTTTGGAGAAACTCAATGAGCGTGCCTGGCAATCATAAAACCGTCTCAACTATTCTTCCTTTCATGTTCCGAATGGGCCGTTTTTCAAAAGCTTCACTTAGCTTACCTTTTGTCCGTTTTAAGAAAAGCTCCCGCATTCTGTACGTACGAAAACACCAACAAGCCAAAATTCACGACTGAAACTATTAAGTCCTTAGCTTTGTTTCAACCCCACTGAACTGTCAAGGGCGTTAAATTTGCGAGACTTTTAGAAAGCGTGAGTTTGTGGGGGCAAGAGGTCATGCATAAATTACGTCACGCTCCAAGGGGGGAGAGGTCAAGCCAAGCGTGACAAGCCTTACAAAATTTTCAGAGCACTCATACAAAAAACGTGACAAAGGGGGAGGGGGTCGAAAAAGTCGAAATTTAGCGTGACATAATTTGTGTACCATCCCCAAACAGTACATCAAAAAGTTTTCAAATTCGATGGCGCCTCAACCGGAGCCTCAAAAACAACAAGAAAGCGGCAAACGACTATTTTCTCCTATACATGTTTAATGGCAGAAGCCTAATCTGCACGAGACTGTAAGTAGTCCCATCACAAAACGGCTCTAATAAACTCATCTAGCAGCAGAGGAAATGGAAAATGTTCACGTTTTCATTAATTTTCTGAAACAAGGCGACCGGCAATGTTTAACCAATTTCGCTTGTTGGTTTGTTTTTTCGTCGCCTCGTCATCTCCGGCTTTTACCGTCGCACTGCTAGGCTTCATTTAATTTGGGGTCTTTTTCGGTAACAACGATCCTTTCCTTCTGCTAGTGCTTGAATAGGGTGAGAACACACAAATGTTCCGGCCAGGCAAGTGTACAACTTTTAAATTCATGCTTTTCATTACCTTATCCTTTTATCGCTAACTTTCCTATTTATAACTTTTCGTTGTTCACTTTCAGTTTAATCAGTGGAATGAGGATATATTCTTCCCGAAGATGAAACAATCACTCTTTGGAACACCCTGTTCCGGCTGAAACCACGCTGACGAAAGCGTATTCCGCGGAACGTATGTAAAACGATAGCATAAATTTGCATCAAGAACTTCTTTTTAATGAGATGATTAAAAGTTAACAGTACACTCCAACATTGCTGGGGTCGGAAAATTTTGCGGTGAGCGTAACCGAGTGTAATTGCAGGAAAACCTTCACTGTAACCACGCAGCCATGCGTTTAAATTTCTAATAATTCTGATTCCGAGTTATTATATTCAATTCATTTATCTTTGAGCGGTTCCATTTGAATTCGAATGTCGGTTTATTTTTGTATTTTTTGATTTGGCTGAAATTTGGCACATGCTTTCTTTATACCCAAAAATGCCTATTTGCATCATCGGTTCGCCATTTTTACCCTAGCGTTACTTTTGAGAAGGGCCTAAGAAAAAAATCCTTCACAATTTTCAAAAAATTAAAACTTAGATACTATTTGTCTGATCGGTTTTGTGTCTTCCGCAAAATTTTAGGTTATTGTTGGAACTATCTGGAAAAAAAATATACACAGTAAAAAAACAATTTGTAATTATTTTTTTTATTTGGAAAATAAAGCTTAAAAATCCATTTTCACAAAAATTGTTTTCTTGATTTTTTTTATTTTTTTATATTTTAAAGTAGACAAAAAATGGAGTCTTTTGCACAGTGGGTCAAGATGGAGAAATCATGGACAAAAAAGTTATGATTTTTTGAAAAAAGGTGAATTTTTGAAAATGGTCATAATAAACTTTTTAAATATTTTTCAACTCGATTTTATGAAAGTACGCAAAATTTACAACAAAAAAGGTTTACGGAAAAATCATGCTAACTTTTACCGTTTTAATGATACAGCGATTTTAATACAAAATTATGATATAATTTTCAATTTTCGGTCATTATAATATAACTTAGAAACGGTTTGTCCGATCAGTTTGGAGTCTTCCGCAAAGTTTTAGGTTATTGTTGGGACTATCTGGGAAAAAATATACACTGTAAAAAAATGTTGTAATTTTTGATATATCGAAAATAAAGCTTAAAAATCAATTTTCTCTAAAATCGTATTTATGATTTTTTTTTATATGTTGAAGTAGACAAAAAATGAAGTCTTTTGCACAGTGGGTCAAGATGGAGAAATCATGGACAAAAAAGTTATGATTTTTTTAAAAATAGGTGAATTTGTTGGAAATGGTCATAATAAACTTTTCAAATGTTTCGGTAGCAATTAGCAAAATTTTCTCATATACCTTTTTTGTTGAAAATTTTGCGTACTTTCATAAAATCGGGTCGAAAAGCATTCAAAAAGTTTATTTAGACCATATTGAAAAATCACCCTTTTTTAAAAAATCATAACTTTTTTGTCCATGATTTCTCCATCTTGACCCACGGCGCAAAAGACTTCACTTGTTGTCTACTTTAATATATAAAAAAAATAAAAAAAAATCATAAATACAATTTTTGAGAAAATTGATTTTTAAGTTTTATTTTCGATGTATGAAAAATTACAACATTTTTTTTACAGTGTATATTTTTTCCAGATAGTCCCAACAATAACCTAAAACTTTGCGGAAGACTCCAAACTGATCGGACAAACCGTTTCTAAGTTATATTATAATGACCGAAAATTGAAAATTATATCATAATTTTGTATTAAAATCGCTGTATCTTTAAAACGGTAAAAGTTAGCATGATTTTTCCGCAAACCTTTTTTGTTGTAAATTTTGCGTACTTTCATAAAATCGAGTTTAAAAATATTTAAAAAGTTTATTATGACCATTTTCAAAAATTCACCTTTTTTCAAAAAATCATAACTTTTTTGTCCATGATTTCTCCATCTTGACCCACTGTGCAAAAGGCTTCATTTTTTGTCTACTTTAACATATAAAAAAATCAAAAAAATCAAATAAACGATTTTGAAGAAAATTGATTTTTAAGCTTTATCTTCGATATATAAAAAATTACAACATTTTTTTTACAGTGTATATTTGTTTCCAGATAGTCCCAACAATAACATAAAACTTTGCGGAAGACACAAAACTGATCGAACAAACCGTTTCTAAGTTATAATTTTTTGAAAATTTTTAAGGATTTTATTCTTAGGCCCTTCTCAAAAGTAAGGCTAGAGTCAAAATGGCGAGCCGATGATGCAAAAAGGCATTTTTGGGCATAAAGAAAGCATGTGCAAATTTTCATCCAAATCAAAAACTATAAAAATGAAATTTGAGAAAAAAGTCGTCATTTGCTGTGGAACCGCTCTTTAAAACTGAAAATAATATATCATGCACTGTTAAAAATAATGAAGATTACACGTCATGTAAACTTCATTCATGCAATGTAAACATGACGTTATGTAAATTTAAGTCTGAAATCATGTAAAAATGTGTTATATGTCATGTAACCACTCAGGATTCTGCTGGATTACATGACATATAATTGAAGTTTACATGACATGTCATGTAAATATCCATGATACTCAACGCTCCAATTATGTGCATTATATGTCTCAGAAATTTACACGTTTCGTTCGAACTGTGTGTCAATTGGGTCCTAAAGCCCTGTCTCAATTTTAGTGCCAAACGCTTAAGTGTAGGCCTAAAACACATGTTTACTCAATTTTCTAATGTTTTCCGTTAATTTAAGCCCAAAAACATTTTTATTAGATTTTGTCACATCCTTTGGCTTATACTCAAATTTTGGGTGTATTTTGTTTTCCGTGTCCCTTACGAAATGTCAGATAGGAACAACCCCAGTGGTCGAACTAAAACCCCTGTGGTGTTTTTGTCGACTGAGCGAACGTCAAACATGATCAAAAGTGTCAAGGTTCATTTATGGACCAAATTTTAAAATTAAATTTTAAACATGATATAGCCATTATTTGAGCGGGAAAAATTGCTAAAGTAATTACAGTAACATGCTTTTTCGTGTTATTAAATAAAAACAAGATTTCATTACAAATTTTAGGACCCAATTGAAAACAGTAGAACCCTGCCATTCAACTAACTAGATAATTCAATTCGAATCAGTTACGTTCGCCTCCAAAAATACTTGAAGCGACAAATTATACTTTAACATCGTCTTGAAGTTTTCGTCGCTGGAAAAGTTTCTACCGAATGAAATATTCATACGCTGAGTTTTATTGCGATGTCTTTTTTGCGATTCCTCAAATGATATTATCGTTCCTTTCACAGAAATGCGACAAAGGAAAGTGAAACAAAAGACAGAAAAAAAGGTTTTCCACAATTTACGCCAAAAATTGTTGACTATTTTATTCCAAATTCTGTCCAATATTTCAACATTGGTTATTCTATGTAATCCACTTTTTCTATTCCAAGAAAGAAGCTTCAGAACCATTTTCAAAATTTTATTTTGAATCCTCTGTAGAACCTTCTCTGGTATTACAACAGCTAGTCCATATTGGAAAAAATACAACATAGCGGCCTGAAAGTTAAAACGAAGATCAATTAATGAGTGGATGAGCACATTTTATATATTTGTTTCATTCAGCTCGAATGTCCTCATGTGAGTTTTGAATCTTTATTTGTATCTTGCATTATTCCATATAATTAAATTGCAACTCTAAGGCCCGATAATTCCGATAACGAAAATTGCTTGGACTGAGTTGCTCTTGAAGTAATCCAGTACTTTTCACAAAGCAAAAATTAAAGGTTAATAGAAAATTTGTAAAACATACCCTAAAGATAAATTAAAATTTGAACATTTATTTATTTGATTATGTAGAATCCTTTGTAGCAATTACGTTATCCAATTTAAGACCCCACAAACATGTTTGGCATTTATAAAACCAAGCTATCGGAAATCAAAGTCAAAAGAAAAGCATACAGCTTCATAAATATTCAATCTCGTCCTCAATTTTCTCAGATTCGATGATCATCTTGTCGTTCTAAGAAACCGGTCCGGAGGTTAGAGTATCGGTGACATCCAGAAATCAATGGTACACTCGGCAATGTCTTTTTCCTTAGTCAACAAGTTTGTATCCTGTCTGTATCCAGCCACAAGTGAGCTGTCTGTAATGGAATGTTACGAGCAAAAAATAGACCATAGAGAATGCGAGTGAACATTCTCCTTTGCCACTACCGGCTGGCTTGCAGAGAGCAGATTTTCACATTTTCCTATGGGTACACCTATAGATACGGTTTTGCGATACAAAGCAGCACCCGAGATCGAACGTCGAGTTGAAATATAGCTTTTCTTTTGTAACCTTGAATCGTTAATGGGACTTTTGAAATTGGATGTAAATTTGGTATGTTTGGTTCCCATGCTAAGATCAAAAGGTATTGATAGTTGCATTTTAATCAAAGTAGATTTTAATGCAATATATTAAAACAAAACTATAAATAAAATTTGAAGTACTATTTCGTGAAATGATAAATAAATGATATTTCCTTTTCCGTATAACAAACCACATTTGAACGTCTGTTCACATTTTAGGCTTTTCTCGTTGTTTCATTCTGCGAACGTTCAAGTTTGTGGCCATTAAACATTAAAAATTATCATAACATAAACATGAGCGAGCCAGTACGGTGTCCTGTTCGGTGTTCTGTCCGGCAAACCAAAAGGCCGCTCTAGTACCGTAAAATAGCTAGAAAGTGGAAATGACTAAAGCACAAGATTTAAAGACCACAAAAAAACATCATTTATCCTCCTTCAGTGCGATGTGACCGTTTTGTAGCTATCAAGCCGAAAAATTCAAGACTAATTAGTTTAAAGCCCTGAGTTTTTAATTTGCCAACTCCCAAAACTGAACTGAAAAGTATTCTTTTTCAAAACCATTATAAACAGTGCTGAATAGTAGCACTTTTCAGCACTGTTTTTAGACAATAACAAGATTTCGTTGACAATTTTAGGACCATATTGACAAAGGAAGCACTCAGTTAAATAGCTAATGAAAGTGCTATGGTAGCTGTCAAACAAACTCTTTCTCCGTTTAGATATAATGCTACGATTAAGAATACAAATGGTTTGAAATTAGAATTACTGATATCGCTCCACAAATAACTTTCTTTATGACACATAAGAAAGATACCAACATTACGGAATACGACAACGAACGGATGGACAAAACCCGGCCATAGGAATGCGGTGTGACACGCTGCACAAGCATTTCGTGAGCGAATACAGATTAAAATATAACCTAGAGCTGAGATTTCCAAACCACCCTCTCTGCAAGTGACTGATCCCCGCACTACTGTTGGACTGTTCACTCCAGCAAAATGGCCAGCCCCTTATGCGGAACCATCCGTATGAATGATTCAGAGGCTGTATTTTGCTCCTGATGGTGATGATGATGATGTTGTAGAGGGCTTGTGCCTCTTTTCCGGGTGGATTAAAATTACATTTTTATGCAGCAGCACTAATGGTTTTATGGTTTTGAAATGGATTTATGGTTGGAAAGTTTGTGGCCCCCGAGGCAGCCTAATCAAATTATTTCGTATCGTTTTGAAGTAACGCTGCTCGCAAATAGAAAAATCTGCATCTGCATCCGGAGGACGTTTATTCGACATGAATTCCATACATTTAGATATTGATAGTTCTTGCGAGGTATTTGAGGAAATATAGGTATTGTATTTGCATGTGATCTTAGTTTTTAATTTAATTAAAACTAGTTGTCCCAGCAAACGTTTTACATTCAAGCAAGATATGACGTTTTTCATTATTTAGTTAACATCTAAACAGATAACGATGAATTAACAATTTCACGCCACAATACTCGGTTGGTGGCCGGATCTCTCCATCCTCGGTTCTGCCCCACGCTCGCCAAATCGATGCGCACTTGATTCGCCCACCTGGCTAGATGCGCTCATCGCCTTCTTGTACCAACTGAATCCGACGCGAACACCATCTTTGCAGGGTTGCTGTCCGGCATTCTTGCAACATGCCCTGCCCATCGTATTCTTCCAGCTTTGGCCACCTAATGGATACTGGGATGGCCGTAGAATTGGACTAGCTCGTGATTCATCGTTCGCCGCCATAAGCCGTTTTCCTGCACCCCGCCAAAGATCGTCCTAAGCACACGACGTTCGAAGACTCCTAGTGCTTGCAAGTCCTCCTCGAGCATCGTCCACGATTCATGCCCGTAGAGGACTGCCGGCCATTTGAGCGTTCTGTACATGGTATATTTGGTGCAGGTATGAATCTTTTTTGACCGCAGCTTCTTGTGGAGGCCATAGGAGGTCCGAATTCCACTGATGATGCGCCTCCATATTTCACGGCTAATGCTATTGTCAGCCGTCAGCAAGGATCCAAGGTAGAAGAACTCGTCAACCACCTCGAAAGTATCCCCGTGTATCGTAACACTGCACTTTATATTATTTTATATTAATATAATTATTAAATATTTTTAGTTTTCCCTTAATTTTTTTTTTTTAACATAAAATTTTATATTAAATATATAAATTTATTTATATTAATAAATAATTTATATATATATATATTATATATATAAATTTATTTATATTTATAAATATTTTATAAAATAGATTAATATAAATAATTTATATATATATATATATATATATATATATATATATATATATATATATATATATATATATATATATATATATATATATATATATATATTAATTAATAAATAAATAAATAATATTTATTTATAAATTAAATATACTAATATAATATATATATGTATATATATAAAATTTTATATTTATATATATAATATATATTTAATTAATTATGCTTATAATTAATTAATAATTTATATAAATCTATTTTATATTAATATAAATTAATATATATTTGTGCACTGCTACCTAGGCGAGCCCTGTCGATCGGCCCCACCAGCTAGCATGTACTTTATTTTGGTTGCATCCACCACCAGTCCAACTTTTGCTCCATATCATCCGCGAAGCAGACATATTGACTGGATCTGGAGAAAATCGTACCCCGGCTGTTAAGCCCGGCTCTCCGCATAACAGCTTCTAGCGCAATATTGAGCAACATTCACGAAAGTCCATCACCTGGTCGTAGTCCCAAACCAGAGTTAGTATAGTATCCAAACGAACTGGAATATTCACCAGAAACTTCACACAATTTTGTACACCTTCCATCGTTGTTCTTATCAGTCTCGTGAGCTTCTCGGGAAAGCTGTTCTCGTCCATGATTTTCCATAGCTCTTCGCGGTCGAAATTATCGTATGCCGCCTTAAAATCGGTGGAAACATATTGCGTTAGGACATGGTATTGACGATCAAGTCGTCTTGATAACTTCCCACGAACTCGTCTACTACAGGTGACAGACGACGGAAGATGATCTGGGATAATACTTAGTAGG
Organism: Aedes aegypti; assembly: GCF_002204515.2. Lineage (NCBI taxonomy): Eukaryota > Metazoa > Arthropoda > Insecta > Diptera > Culicidae > Aedes > Aedes aegypti. The sequence goes on from NC_035108.1 coordinate 132,573,044, forward strand.
CCGTATTTAGAATGGTGATGGCTCGAAAGTTTTCAAAATTTAACTTGTCGCTTTTCTTGTAGATGGGGCATACTACCTCTTCCTATCCCTCCTCCGGTAGCTGTTCTGTGTCCCAGATTGTGCCTATCAGCTGGTGCAGACAAATGGTCAGCCTCTCCGTACCCATCTGAATGAGTTCAGCTCCGATATCATCCTTAGCAGCAGCTTTTTTGTTCTTGAACTGGTGAATGGCATCCTTAACCTCCCTCAAAGTGGGGGCTGGTTGGTTTCCATTCCCGTCCTTCATTGCCTGTGCTCTCAGCGCCATTCAGGTGTTCGCCGAAGTGCTGCTTCCACCTTTCGATCACCTCACGCTCGTCCGTCAAAATGCTCCCATCCTTATCCCTGCACATCTCGGCTCGCAGCACGTAGCCGTTGCGGGATGCGTTGAGCTTCTGATAGAACTTACGTGCAGAGTTGGGAATGGTAATAGTAGTAGGCTTGAGTGTTTGCGAAAATCACGTGGCTCTTCTAATACAGTAGTTCAAAATTGTGAATTTCATCAAGTAGCCTATGTTAGGTACATGAATTTTCTAAATCAGTAGTGTTATTGAAGGTTGTAAATGCGGGAAATAGAACATTTTTCTACAGTAGTTTGGGGATGCCCTTAGGAACGGATATTTTGCTATTTTCAAAGCATTTTGCCTACAGCAGCAACAGGCGTGAGTTTCGCTGACTCCGCTGATTTGATTTGCTCTACTTCAGAATTTGGGAATTTCAGAACTTTTCCCAGCTCTGCTTACGTGTTTCTTTAGATCGACACAGCTGTTCCATCTCCTCGCACTCCGTTTCCTTCAGGAGGCTTTTTTTCTCCCGAAAGAGGCGGGATTGCCGTTTCCGTCTATAACATTCCACGTTCTGCCGGGTCCCTTGCTGCAGCATGACCGCCCACGCTGCATTCTTCTCCTCCAGAATCTGTCCTCATTCCTCGTCGATCCAATCGTTCCGTTGACTCCATCCCATGTAACCGACGTTGCTCGCAGCTACATCGTTGATAACTGCTTTCACTGTTTTCCAGCATTCCTCAAGAGGGGCTTCATCCAGCTGACCCTCTTCCGGTACTGCAGCCTTGAGGTGTTGCGCGTATTCAGTTGCGACATCCGGTTGCTTAAGCCGCTCTAGATCATACCGGAGCGGCCGTCGGTACCGTACGATGTTAACGGCGGAGAGTTTTGGGTGCAGTTTCACCATCACCAGATAGTAGTCAGAGTCGATGTTAGCGCCACGATAGGTCCTGACGTCGATAATGTCGGAGAAGTGCCGTCCATCAATCAGAACGTGGTTGATTTGTGAATCTGTTTGCCGTGGTGATCTGCAGGTGTATCGATATGGAAGGCTGTGCTGGAAGTAGGTACTACGAATGGCCATATTCTTGGAGGAGGTGAAATCAATTAGTCGTAGGCCGTTTTCGTTCGTCAGCCGGTGGGTGATGAACTTTCTAATAGTCGGTCTGAACTCCTCCTCCTTGCCAACCTGACCGTTTAGATCTCCTATGACGATTTTGACGTTGTGGCTTGTGCAGCTGTCGTACTGTCTTTATCATCATAAGTGCTTCCGGAGTAGGGGCTGTGCACGTTTATTATGCTGAAGTTGAAGAACCGGCCTTTGAGCCTCAACTTGCACATTCTCTCATTGATCGGCCACCACCCGATCACGCGCCTCTGCATATCACCCATCACTATAAAAGCTGTTCCCAGCTCGTGTGTGTTACCGCAGCTCTGGTATATGGTATGGTTACCTCAAAACCGCTAAGCGTTCGCACCATTAATCCCTTCCAACACACTTCATGCAACGCTATGAATCCGCGGTCCTTCAGCACATCAGCGAGTATGCGTGCGCTCCCGATGAAGCTGAGAGATTTTCAGTTCCACGTACTGAGTTTCCAACCGCTAGTCCATTTTCGTCGCTGTGGTCTTTGCCGATTGTTCCGGTCCGTATTCTCTCGTTGACGTTCCTATGCTGATGTGTTTTTACGGTTGGCTTGCAGGGCCTGACACCAACCCTCTAGATTTCTGGAGGACCATTCCCCTTAAATGTTCGGAGGGCCATAGTGCGCAGTTTAGCTTAAAGTCCTTCTCTGGCACTCGGACGATGATCAGCCGCCTCTGACATGGGGAACAGACGCTGTTGTGAGCCGCTCCTAACTTGGAGTAGAGACGCTCCGGGTTTACAGAAGCACAATCAAAAGCAAACACCCTCCCTTCCCTGCCAGCCTACGACCAAAGTTCCCACCGGGGTTGGTTACCCGATCTTCCCCAAGGTTACTCGTACCCCGGGCAGTACCACGAGGAGGTAGGGATAGGAGTTTCTGGGCAAGAGGCTAAGGACCGCACAAAGGGGTCTATTTTATTCCTGCAGGTACGCGAGGTACCAATGGTACGCCATGCCCTTCAGCTAGCTGATGTCAGTTAGATATTGTTCATCCTTTTAATTATAATCATTTCTTACGAGTAAGATTGTTATAGTAATTGTTGACATTATGGAATCTAATCGTTTTATAAGAGATTTTACTTTCTTTAAAAAAAAGGCTGTTCATTCAATTGATAATATTAAAATAAATGAATTAAAACCCAAATTTAGAGTTTTTATCCTTTTACAGATACGCGTATTTCGACCTCAACTGTAAGGCCGTCTTTATTGTCGTGTATTATATCAAATATATTATATTAACAATATGAGTCACTCTCATTTATTTCTGGCGACCACCTTTTCAGTGATTGTAGCGCGACACAAGGCAAACGTGGCAACTAATACACTCTAAACATTCGTCTCATCAAAGTGACACTTCATATCATATCCAGCGTAACATATGAAAAGTACCAAGCTAAAATCTAAATGAACTTTTTCGAAGTTTCAAAAAAAGTTGTACACATACGTATTATCAACAAAATTATTTGCTGGAACATTGCACAGACTTTGAAAAAGGGACAAATGAACAGTCAAATTAAGTGCTACCTAATTTATACACCGTGCTTCATAAGAGTCTGTAAATGAAGGCGTAAGTATTAGGATCGAATACTTTGCATTGATTTCACAGCGGAAGGTCGCTGAATCAATCGCCTGTATCAAAAAGGTCGACAGCATTATGTGTCGATTTCAGACAACTTGTCATTACAATTAAACCTCTATGAGTCGATGTTCCATTACTCGATATCGATTCATGGAACCATACTAAAAATCAAATTTTATGGTTACTATGGGCTTTTTCATATATTTCATAACGCTAAAATTTACCATTTTGGATACCCTCCCACCCCCATGTAACGCTTTTTGTATTATTCGATGGAACTTCAACAACATGGCTATGGACCTATGCATGGTTTCACTATTGAACGTTTTAGCGGTGCCGTGTTATTAATGTGACCAAGGGAATTCAGGTGAATTCGGCATTTCGGCACCGCTTAAACGTCAAATTAGTGAACTCGTGCATCGGTCCATTGAAAAGAAAGACGGGCTACTTGGCTTTAAATAAAGTGAAGTAGACCACCGTTGAAATTTGCACGCGTCAAAATATATCGAAGTAATGATGCACTGTCATAGTTAAAAAAGCATCAATATACATCTTTTACATTTACAAAAATAGCTATGATTTTAATCATCGGGTGTTATTCAACAGTCATGTCCTAATTGAAAGACATAAAGCGTCTTACTTTTCACGTTATCATAAGTTGAATCAATCCTTTATTTCCGTTTATGATATTGGTTGTGCACGGTGTTTTAACGGTACATTTTCAAATGTTAAGCTCGAACTCTGCAAATCTAAAATCAAAACAAACTATGAAAAATGTCGCTGAGGAACGTCAAAGCAGTGTACACGATCAAAATGAATTAACCAAAGTTTGGTTTAGTCGCCTTTTTCGTCAACAGATGGTGCTGTTGGCAATGCTAAACGGGTCGCCAAATTTGTGTATGGGATAAGTGGAAGTGAACCATATTGTTAATATAATATATTTGCTAACAAACATTAATAAATCCCAATCTCTTGTTCAAACTTTTTTAAATTAAATTAATTCATGGAGCCCATTAAGTTTCTCCAAATACGTTTTTATTTTCTCCGATCAAATATTGTTTATATATTTTTATTGCTAACTGACAATTCACGAGAAAAAAAAATTGAACTTTGAATTTCTGCCAGTACTGTAAATGTAAAGCCTGTTTGCATGTGCTATAAGTAAATTCATCGTGATTTTCATGTATTTAATTAATCGATTATTATTTATCGTTTTCAATCATCTAATCCTAAATCCCTATGAACATGTCGTAAAATTCTTGAGTATACTTTTAATCCAATCTCGATGACACGCAATGCGAGTGAAGATGTCTGATTCATACGGCATTGCATCAGGATTTCCAAACTCCCACACTCCATACCCATAGAGAAACCAGTATCCGTCGTTTTCCTTCGAAATTAATGATCTACCAAAATCAACGAACTGATCATTAGTTTTGTTCACACGTTTGGTACAAATTTCCAACGTTGGCCAAAATACGTAATCGCAACTGTTTCCGTAAACGCTGTACATTTCAATAGAAAATTGATGACGGTCTCCTATGAAGTCAGTTAAATTGGCAACATATTCTTCTTCTACTATGTTCCAACCTACAGCTCTAAAAATCTTTTCCGCGTCCTGTGGAATCTTACACGAAATGCTCTCAGCAATACATATCGGTGATACGAAATCCGTGAAAGCTACACTTTTGGCCAACTTAATCAAAGCAATGTCATAGTGAATATTGGTCGAGTTGAAGTCCTGGTGGACGAATACTCTCTCGATTGCATAGTCGACGATTCTTCCACTACATATTCGATCGTCACAAGAACGATCGGTCGTAATATTCCATCCACCTAGACGCACCTTTAACCTGTAATAAGAATGCTTACATTACATGAACAGCATTTAGCAAACTGTTGTTTGACTTACATGTTATGATCGGGCAATATATTGAAACAATGAGCTGCTGTCAAAATGAATCGATCAGAAACCAACGATCCACCACAGATGGCCACAATGGAGCCGTTTTTTCGTGGTTGTGCAATAAGTACAGCCATCCATGGATAAACTGTATTGGAAGGGACGGATTCTTCACTGTCCAAAGGTAGCACACCACATGATCCTGGGGCTGGTAAACTGCATTCGGCTAATAAAAAGAATAGAGTCATTCGACGTTGATAGGAAATATACCAACTGCTTAACAATAAGAGAGGATTTTAGCCATACATTTATAATGACATTTTAAAGTGCAGATACATCAAAGCCCAGCTTCAAATTTTCAAAAGAACAAGTCTAGACAACCATTTGCATTGAAAATTGGATCGTTTGGTCAGCACTAGCGAGCGATCCATCGATTAAATTTTCAGCGTGGACGTCTGTCTGGATCTCTAGATTTGTGTTCTTAATAATTCGAGGTTTGGCTTCGTTGCATCACCCTAAATTCATATTATTTAACTCTAATAGCAATACACATAAACTTACCAGCCGACGCAAAACCGACTGCACAGCTGAGTGATGCAAGTAATGCATTCAATCGGATCATTGTTGATAACTGTCTGACTAGTTATGGTCAGTCAAGATTCTAAACTCAATCATCTGATAACGATTAGTTATGAGCAATGTAGTTATCGTAAAACGGGGTATTATTGATCAGCGAGGTAACATTGGTCGTCTCCGAAAAAAGTTGGAATTATCTATTTTTTCCTACAACATTTTAAATACCGTAAAACGGGGTAACTTTGATAGTTTTTTCGAAGAAAACTTCAATATTTATGCATTCTGTATCAAAGAATAATATTTCATATTTTTAAAACAAGTACTGACATCTTAGCTATCGATTGCACTTGATAGATTGCCAAAAGATTTATTCTGAATGGATATATAATTTTTCATATAATCGAAAGTCGGTTTTCTGTTTTGGGGTAACTTTGATAATGGAGTATAAATCGAACAAGATTGAATGAATCACGGAACATTTATAGGGCATTGCATACCTCTAGGCGTTTAACGCTATATGCAAATTTCTGACTTAGATTACAAAAATAGTCCCAGTTTGTAAAAATGGTTTTCGCTAAGAGATTTGAGACCGTATTCATATTCTACTATAACTAGGCTGTCATGGGTAAGTGACGAACTCATTATGACTTTATCAAATAGTGGTCGTAGAACAGATTGTTTGTAAGCGTTGTAGAAATGCTAAAATCTTGTAAATTTTTAATATTTGCATAAAAATCCTCAAATGCACTTGATTTCAACGAAAATAGCTTTGACATGAAGTGTTATACCAAAACTCTTTACTTTTGCATTCGTTTTCCTTAACTGATTGACAGTAACTTCGATATTTCGTTTACTATGTTGGGGGTCTCGCACTATCAAAGTTACCCGCATTATCAAAGTGACCCCGTTTTACGGTACCTGAATGGCACTTCCCTTTTTCATATTCATAAGCTTATCAACATTGAGGGTTCTTGAGAAAATCAAATTTGATTTACCAGTTTTTGTATGATTCTACGGAAAATGTGTGCCTCACATGAGTTCCGGACGTGATATAAGCAAATTAAATGTATTTTAATTGATAAAACAATTGCCAAAAACGATATCATTGTCAATATTTGAGCTCAATACAGCAAAATTGACGAATTCGTGTAAATAACTTATATAGGAAGTTGCCTATCTTCAGGCATATCCCGTAATTTCAGGAATTTTTCAAATAACTCAAAAAGTATATGACTTGTTAGAGTTTAGCTCTCATAATCGGGTTTCAATTCAACGGCATTTCAAATATATTCAAACTTTGTTGTCATGATTGATCAATGTTACGCTTATCAGCTATATGAAAAAATTCATTGTACTATATATTAAAACATTTCACGGGCAGTTAGCGCCAGTACTTTTTTAAATGTAGAACTAGAAATATATGTCTTTCGGAATGATTTTGTTCTAAACATAAAAAAAACACTAATCAATGTTACCCCGGGTTACGGTATTTGTTATTTTGCTATGCAGTAGAGGATGATGTTGAAAACACACGCAAAGGTTATATTTACTTGCTGAATCTGGTTTGTAATGTAATGCATGCAAGCCGCTCCAGAAGCGAGCTATGTAATACAACTGCAATAGCGAGCTAAAGGAAATGGAAATCAGACCAAACATAATCAAACATCATATTTTGACATTTTTCGCATCCGCAAAATGGCACGATTGATTTAGATCCGAATGTTTTAGAAGCTTATTCGAGTAAGTTTCAAATAGGCTGGATATTTGGAGAAGGCAATTTTTCAAGAAACTAGAACTTTTTAACATAGTTTTTAAAATGCAGCTCGATATATAAAAATATGCTGAAAATTACTAGATAATTCTATGGATAGCAGAAAACATATTCGATTTATCTAAATTTATTTCCTAGGAATTCCAGATATTCCTGAAAGCGTATTTCAGGGGAATTAATTCAATCTCAAGACCCTCTCTGCCTGCTGTACAACATCGCGCTAGAAGATGTCATGCGGAGAGCCGGGTTCAATAACCGAGGTACGATTTTCACAAGCTCTAGCCAATTTGTTTGCTTCGCGAATGATATGGATATTGTCGGCAGAACACCTGGAACTGTGGCAGACCTGTACACCCGTCTGAAACGTGAAGCGACAAAAGTCGGCCTGGTAGTGAATGCGTCAAAAACAAAGTACATGCTGAAAGGCGGAACCGAGCGCGACAGAGCCCGTCTGGGAAGCAGTGTTACGATAGACGGGGATACTTTTGAGGTGGTTGATGAGTTCGTCTAGTGATCCTTTATAGAGAGATAAGCGGAAGTAAAATGGAATGATTTGGCAACAGACCAGCAGTGTTGATTTTGCTCGGCGTCGAGAAGAATATTGTAACACGGACATGACTTCCTCATTGCTATAAAGTGTATTTTGTTTCGTTATAGATCTTTGAGCTACATATCAAAATTAATAAGAAACCAAAAAATCAAAAACTAAAAATCGCAGCTCTAGCTGCTCGATTGGCTCACACTTTGACATAAATGTCAGCTTCCGCGAATCTCTCTTATAAAGGATTTCTAAGTTCGTCTACCTCAGATCCTTGTTAACGGCATAACAAAGTTAATCATGAAATACGGAGAAGCATCATCAGTGGAAGTCAGGCCTACTATGCAGTGTTGCCACAAGTACAGATTTATCTGGAAAGGTACAGATTTTCTGATAAATTTTGGTACAGATTCTGTACGGTACAGATTACAGATTTTCACGAAAAAGTACAGATTGGTAAAGATTTTTGGAAATGGCGATTTTTGTAACACAAAATCTAAAGAATGCGGAAAATTCCCACAAAATTATTATTGAAAAATACTGTTTCCATAGAATTTAACAATATTTTTTATGTAATAAGTGAAATTATTACAATAAAAACCATGGTAAATATCCATATTAATTAGGATTTGAAGGGTTTTTTCATCAATTTATGTTGGATGTGGTACAGATTTTGGTTACAGATTTTCGGAATCTCTGGTACAGATAAAAAAAGATTTTTGAGCCTTCGGAACAGATATAAATGTGGCAACACTGCTACTATGGGCTTCAAAAAAAGCTGCGCACCAAATGTACCATGTACCCCCAATGTACCCCCGCACCAAATGTACCATGTACAAAACGCTTATAAGACCGGTGGTTCTCTATGGACATGAAACATGGACCATGTTGGAAGAAGACCTGCAAGGGGTCATGCACAAATTACATCACGCTTTGAGGGGAGGGAGGGGGTTAAGCCAAGCGTGACAAGCCTTACAAAAATTTCGGAGGACTCATACAAAAAACGCGAAAAAGGGGGGGAGGGGGGTTAAAAAAGTTGAAATTTAGCGTGACATAATTTGTGTACCATCCCCAACCACTTGGAGTCTTCGAACGAAGGGTGCTTAGGACGATCTTTGGGAGGAGTGCAGAAGAACGGTGTGTGGCGGCGGAGAATGAACCACGAGCTCAACAATCCTGCAAAGATGGTGTTCCGGTTGGCACAAGAAGGCGGAGAGCCCAGCGAGCGAGGTGGCTGGATCAGGTGCAACAAGATCTGGGAACGTGGGCCAAAATCGACGTTGGAGAGACACAGCCATAGACCGAATAAATTGGCGTAACATCGTTAACGAGGTTTTATCAAATTAATTGATGACATAAAAGCTTCATCGGAGAATTCTAAAGAACGCCTTCCTAAAAAGTTTTAGGATTTCCCAGAGGATTTTTCAAGAGATTTTCAATACAAAATTTTCAAAAAAAAAATCATCGTAGCGGTTCTAGCAAGTAATCAACATATTTTAGATTTTTTTTTTCAAATATGCTTTAGATTTTTTCAGAAATTCCTTGAAGGATTTTCAAAGTTATTCCATAGGGATATACCAAGAACTTAAGGCGAAGTAGGCCGTCATTGAAATTTGTACGCGTCGTTGATGATTGTTGCTAATTCATCTCACGATTTCGAATCAAAGAAAATCAGTTGGTTTCGCACTGACACTGCTGAAAAAGTATCAGCATGCTTTATGCATGTTAGCGCGTACAGTGATACTTTCTCAAGTCAATATAAACGATCAAGACTGAGTTTCATCACTTTGAAATGCAAGCTGAAAAGTCATCATTGTTGCCAAAACGAATGACGGGCTACTTAGCCTTAAAAAAAAATACATACAAATCGATACAGATTTCTTGACGAATACTTTTAAAAACTTTCGAAAACTCCGATTCATTTTCTGGGTAATTATTTCTGCATTAACAACTTCCTTCCAAAAAAAAGTGGGTTCAAAACATTCTTTTTATGTTTGTGAGAACATTAAGTGTTGTGTCCAGTCTCGCATAGAGTTACTGAGCACGGGATGTAGACTAAGGTGCAGGAGCCTCATTGCTTGCAAGCTCACGGGAGCCTTGTACATTGTGAGACCTTTTTTGGTGCACCTCATTTTTCTGGAGATGTGTCTCAATGCGGTCTCATGCGCTCCGTCACATGTGCTGCTTAAAATTCAGTGCAACAATTGAAGTGATGACAAAATTCTTCATCGAGGATCGAAATTGTAACTCTCGGATAGCGAGTTTTCAACCGTATCATGTAGACCATCTACCGTGGTGAATCAAAATCCGGACGGTACCAATATCCGGACACTCTGATTATATTAATAATTTAAAGTTAAAATTAAGTGATTATACATTTGATTCTTATTCTCTTCCTTTATTTTTGAAAATGCTGGTCATTTTACATTCATTTTCAATCTAGTAACCACTGTCAAATAATTAATAAAAATCAAAACAAATAATTTGTTCATGTTGAACGTCATTTCGTCGCGGTCAAACCCCAATTCAAGTTCAACGATCTATCAGCGCGCGAACAATGTTTGGGTCAATAGAATGTGTGTGAAATATATTATACAGAAAATTTTAAGCACAATTGTGAAAGAAGATTTATTTTGGAAGCTCTGTGACACGACTGTTGTTAAATATGTGGGAAATATGTTTTTATTGGTGTCTAAAGCGACTGTCCGGGATTTCGAGCCAGAGTTTTAAGATCCGGACATCGTTTAAAAGATCCACGTTTGACTAGTATAAGTGAGTTTTAAGGAAGAAAAACAAGAGAAATGTGAAAAATGACTATGAAAAGTGTAGTGAGTTATCAGAATTCAAAAGAATGTAATATAAATTGAGTATATCTTCCTTGATAACAGTTCGAGCAGCATCGACTCTGTAGTTCAAGCCACATGAATTTCAGCTCAGGTAATCCACCCACCAACATCACAAACGTGCCAATCTTTTTGATATTGTACGGCAAATCAATCTTTTGAATTAAGATTGATATTTAATTATGTATTGATATGATTTTCATTGAAATTAAACGAAAATTATATGTTTTAAAACAGTTGTCCGGATTCCGATCCAAAAGTGTCCGGATTTGAAGACACCACTTGCATCAGGTGTCCGGATTTATAGACAAGACATGCTTCAATATTTGCTTGATTTTCAAGTTAAAATCATGGTTTTTACCAAAAAGTTCATCACTCTCGTGTAGATCTGGATTGTAACAATATTCAAAACACAATAACATTCGGGGTTTTTTAAAACAACACATTCATATTAGAATTTAAATATTTGTGTCGCCTTAATTGTCCGGCTTTTGATGCATCACGGTAGACACCTGCATAATGAGGCGAAAATAGTTGTAGAGGCTCTTCGTTACTAAGCAGTTGTTTAATAACTTGGATACCGATGGTGAGCTGTAGCGCCGAGCAGCGCATGAGACGAGTCTCCCGGAGTGCACATTACCTAGCGCGCGCTTTCAGAATTTTCGTGAGCCTCCGGCTGGCGCAGCACACTAGGATCCCGATGAGCTGGGAGACGGTTTGGTTGGAGACTCGTCAGTACATTTATGTGCTCCTGAGAAATATGTAACTCTAGTCTCGCATCGTGTACCGTGATGCATCATTACCCGGACACTTAAGTAACGCCGAAAGTTCAAACGCTGTTTTGAACATGTTTCTATCACATCTAGTATAAATTTTATTGTTTTCCACACAGGTATACTTCAAAACTTTGTATCATGAATAACAATTGTAGTAAAATATACATTTATAACATGTAAAACGTTAATTTAATGAAGCATGTCGAGTTCTTAAATCCGGACACATGCATCAAAATGCCGGACGCTTTTGAATCGAAATCCGAACAGATGCGTTTTGCGTTGAAAATATACAATATATTATACATGTAAAACAATAAAAGGCACTATACTCTAACGGTAAATCTCCAATATAATAAAATAACAAGCATAAATATACTAATCAATATAGGAAAGGTCAAAACTTTGAATAAAATTACAATTGTTTCACCTGCACTCCTTGTCGACAACCTGCATTTGATGTTCACAGAAAAGATCCTCAATATTAACATTTTTCTTGTGTAAACCCGTTCTCCGCCGACAAATTACATTCTTAGTTTTATAATTGTACAGTTTCACATCAATTCACATCAAAACATTTCCAAACATACTAAATATTAGGTTTTTTACGATATGTCCGGGTTAACGATCACTCGCCTACAAATCCGGACAGCGTTAAAGGCATCCTGTTTTCTCACTACAAATGATTATTTGCGCAAATTGTACTCTCTCTTTGCTGCACACACTTGAAAACTATTATTCCACACACTTCACATATACGCAAAGCACTAAAATTGTATAATTTTGTAACTTCATTTTAACTCGAAAGTGGCAGATGTTCTGGCCAAAAAATTCACTATGAGATTTTGTTATCTGGAGGAATGACGCTCAACTTGTGTCGCCTATTTGTTTTTATTTTTAATATTTCGTTACACAGGATTACTAGATGAAATAATGAATTAACGTGACCAGACATATTTAAAACCACGAATAACAATTTTAAACCTATATTTGATATTTGATTTCATATTAAATTTAATAATTACAACCAGAATGTCCGGATTTTGGTACCGTCCGGATTTTGATTCACCACGGTATTGTGAGTGTACGATAGTTCTTACGTTAGCACAAGCCCAGAATTATGAGTGAAATTTGCAAGGATCTCCTCAAAACATTACTTTAGAAATAGCTTTATCAATTCTGGCAATAATTCTTATTTTGGAATTGAATTCTAGTGCAATTTCTTGCAGAATTCTGGGGAATCCAGAAATCAAAGAAGAAATTCTGCTAGATGTCGAGGATTCTGATGGAGCTTCTTGGAAAATTTATAAATGCACTATAAAAATTAAAAAGTTGTTCTGCCACAATAGTTAAAAAAAGTCCTTCTAAAACATTTTGTTTGGAATTTATGCAAGTAGGAAAAAATGTTTTTTACGTGAATCTATTCGGCATAGTATCATGAAACTTCGAAGATCATACAAAACATTTTCCAATATGTAAGATACAAATACCTTATATAAAAATTCCATCCGTTTTAACATAATTCATTGCTCATTGTAAAAGACGAATGAACACAAAAAAATCCTACTAAACCCACCTTATCTTTTTTGTGAGGTACATCGTCGGAACTTCGTCTAAAAGTTTCAAAAATTCTAAGGTGAATTTTTGAATTTTCCAGCAAGAATTCAGTAAATTTCTTCAAATTCAATTTAAACTGAAATTGTTCCAATTTTTTTTTCCAAAACTGTATGAATCTAATAAAAATCGGATATTCATTTGGAGTGAATTCTACGAAATTTAAGAAATTCCAATAAAATTGGAGGTATTATTGGAGTACCTAGGTATTATTCATGGAAAAATCATCGGGAAAAATATGGAGTATTTTTAATGGACGAACGCGAAATTATTGTGACACATTCAACAGGGCATAACCTTTCTACCATTGGATAAAAATCAACCAAATTTTGCCACTTTGTCTTTGATGTGTATTGTTTACATGCTGTCAAACTCGAAGTCGTGTTTTTCGATTCAACGAAAACGGAGGTGAACCAACGCGAGTCGAGAGAACAAATTCTTTCCAAACACCTGGAATTTCCTGACCTGTCGCATCGGCAGTTGGGAAAAATGTTGAACATTCACCAATCAACCGTCTCCAGAGTGTTGAAGCGGTACCAGGAGCGGTTGACGATGGACCACGGCAAAGGAGCTGGAAGAAAACCGGGCCCGGAGAACAAAAAGACGGAGGGAAAGGTGAACCGGATGATTAAAGCAAATCCCAACGTCTCAAGCCATGATTTGGCTAAAAAGACTATATACATACAAGGTACAGAACTTCCCAAACCGCGATGAGCGGCAACAATCGACGGCTAAAACTCGGGCACGGAAGCTCTACGAGAAGATGCTGTCAAAATATGGCTGCTGTGTGATGACGAACAAAAACGTACGACGAAACGTATATAAAAACCGATTTTAAGCAAATTCCAGAGTTGGAGTTTTTCACCGGCAAGAGCAAGTTCGATGTGGACGACAAATTAAAGAAGAAGAAAATGTCGAATTTCGCCTCCAAATATCACATTTGGCAGCCCATCTGCTCTTGAGGACTGAGGAGTGAGCCTTTTGTGACAAAGGACATAGTAAATGGCGAGATCTACAAATCTGAGTGCCTCGAGAAGCGCCTTTTGCCGTTCTTGCAGCAGCACGACGAAGCTCCGCTATTTTTGGCCAGATTTGGCATCATGCCATTATTCTAAAAGTGTCCTGGAGTGGAATGAGGCCAATTCTGTCCATTTTATTCCAAAGGTGAATCCGCTAAACTGTCCGGAGCTGCGCCCGGTGGAGCAGTGCTGGGCAATAATGAAGCGGGAGCTTTGGAAGAGCAAGAAGACAGTCAAAGACGAGAAGGATATGTTAAGAAAATGGAAAAACACTGAGAAACTGGTAAAGACTTTGATGGAGGGCATCAAGCGAAAATGCCTTCAATTTTACACTCAAGGCTCCATCGATTAACTTTTCTTTTGATTTTTGAAGTAAATATATGTATAAAACTACCCTAAAATTTTGGTTTGATTCTAAACATTATAAGAAAATTGGCATGACATTTTCGGTGTCGCAATAATTTCGTGTTTGCCCTTCAGTACCGTAATCCGGGGGCAAATTGATCACTGGGGTGAATTTGATCAGGTCGGTACCAAATAGCATTTCCTTTCAAGGATGCTTTATACTTTGTTGGCATAACAAACATTCCATATTTTCTAGTTTATCGATGTCTAATGATGATTTCAAACTATTTCATTTTTATTAAAGTCAGTTTTGCATAGAAATATTCACAATTTTTTGAGGCGTTAGCAATACTGTTAAAAATGTCCGTACTAAACAATCCGCTGGTGCTAAGCCTGCATGCAAACTTTGAGTGCTAAAAATGTTGTGTAAGCTTCAGTGTGAACTGCTGAACTCATTTTTGAAACCGTACAGCATTACAAGAACAGTTGTTTGCTTATAAAAGCGTTTATTGTTCAAGAACATGTTTATTTCAAGGAGAATTGCATACATTTAGGCGTATTATGAAGATTTACATAGTTTGATTTTGCAATAAAATGATGATAGTTATAAGAATTTTGACATAATTTTCAGATTCAGGAGACGCAAATTCAGTAGATAGGGAAATTTTACTTTCTAAAATGTGCTTAATTATATAGTGATCAATTTCGCCCCAATGTGTCATTTTCAATTATTGATATTAAAACTAATTTTATGAAATGTTAAAATTTATTTCATCAACAAACGACTACATAATCTGATAGAGATCAATGAAGTACTGGTTTTACCGAAATAAATTTGACAATATTTGAATTCCAAAGAAAAACATGACAAAAAGTTACGAAATAGTGATCAATTTGCCCCCAGATTACGGTACCTAAAAGAATACTTGACGACAATTCTGGATTTTTATTTTTAAGTTCGAGGATGAATTAAAAAATCCCTTAGTAAATCTGTTGCGTAATTGCTTTATAAAATCCCTAAAAAATCACTATTGCTGTTTAAAGTAAAAAAAAAACTGGAAAATACTTGCATGGATCTCTGTTGATTTTTTTTTTTGAAATCACCCTGGGGCGACATCCCAGGGGAAATGATAATATAATTCTCCTAAGAAATTCCTGAGCGAGTTGCTTGGGAAATTTTTGAGTATTCTTGTGGATGAGCTGATGAAAAAAGGAACATTTTAATTTTTAAATTTTTTCTCAAGTAGGCATTTTTAAAGATTTTTTTTAATATTTTCTACAGAAAATTTTAAGAATTTTGGGAGGAATCCTAAGAGTAACCTAGATGACTAACTTAATGAATCTTTTGCAGGAAGTTTTTGCTGTAAAGGTTTCAAGCATTCCTTGAAGAATTTTTGAGAGATTTGTAGAAAAATATGTTGGAGGAATATGAAGACCAAATTTAGGAAGAATCTCAAAGGCAAATTTGGAAAAAAAAAATTGGTACACTCTCTGAAGAATTTGTGGAATTAATCCTTCCTAAGTGATCTTGAAGACCGATTTGGTGATTTCAAAGTATTAATGAACAACTGGATGATATTTTTAACAACAGTTACAATTCATGTGTAATAAATACGTAGAGGACCTTCATGGAGAAATGTTTGAAAATCGGAATTCTTCAAGAGATTAATTTGAGCAATTTAATGCAGATTCTTCGTGAAATTTTTTGGTAAGAACAGAAAGCCAATTGAAAGAAAATTCAAGAAAAATTTGTTGAATTTTAGTAATTATTATTCAACAGATTTTTGCTGAAGTTTCTGGGAATGAATTCCAGTAGGATTCCCAGGAGGAACTCAGTGAAAACTGGCTAAGAAGTTCTTGGAGAATGCATAGGAAAAGAATAGTGTTTGATCCGTTGAACCTGTTGCATACTCCTTTGTGGGCGAGCGACGCTCAGTGGCCGCTTTCTATACAAATGCTGGCCAAAAGTTACAATTCACACTCAAAACGTTCAAAAATGCTAATAGCATATTTTTTAAATTCAATCAATGAAATCCGTATCCAGATAAAAATCAAATGAAACGTCATTGTTTGGATGCCAATTTGAAGTTTAATATCGTGGGCAAACTTAAGGTGGTTCCTTAGTCTATTCGAGGCTTATAATGGTAAAAAATGCGATATTTGTAACAAGTATGATGTTCTAATGGTCTGAATCTAATGGCAGTGTAACTAAAAAATATTTTTCTTATCTTGGCGCAAAAAAGCGCAAGTGAAGCCATAGTACATCGAATACTTGGAACATTTGCCACACATTGAAGGGTAAATGAACACTTTAGAGCGTTTCCTAGATATCTTGCACCATCTTAAAAAATGCCTTATTTTTGATGGAGCTCAATGTTATACACTTCTTGACATTTTCAAATGGTAAACATGTCAAATATGGTAAATCATCTTCAAAACAAAACCTAAGGTATATTCTTTCGAATGAGACCGGTTGAAAAAGATTTGGTCGTGATTTAGTACATAAACTGCAATTTCTATAGAACAACATTCACGAAATATGATAAATCAAATAGGGCAATTTCAGCTGACATCTCTCCAGGTTACATGCTTTGAAAAATCGAAATATACACCGATCGATCTGAAACTTTGGGGAATTGTTATTCAATAATTAAGAAATCAAGAAAAAATATTCGAGAAGGAATTTAAAAACTATAATTTTTGAACTTTGGCCAGCTCTGGGCCACTGTTCGACGGAATCCGCATTAATTGTCTGTTGGTTTCCTGTGTAAGTACAGTTGTTCTTGCAATAACGGAGTAGCAACTGCGGGCGGTCATTTATGCTCATGCACATGTTCTTGGAGAATGCATAGGAAAAGTACAGGAATAATTTATGAAGAAATCCCCGATATCTGAAAAAATCGTTAAAAAATTATAAAGGGATATTCCTCGAGAGTTCTTTGGAAGAATTCTTGAAGGATTTTTTTAATAGATCAGACAAATAATGATTTTTTCCGTAGCGAAAATTGAAATTTATCATATCAGTATCACTGATGCGTAGCTATATGAGACAAAATCACAAACAAATAAAATCAATAAAAATCTATGCAAACTATGGAATTTGGGAAAATTGTGATTATTGCAACCGACATTATTTCGGTAAACCAAGAATAAGCTTGGCCCCCACTAGGCCCCCTCCAGAAAAAAATCCTATCTACGCCAATGACTAAACGTGGCAAAAATGGATGAAAGGACGTTTCTCCAGAATGCGCACTTTCTTCCAAAGGTCAAATGGTTAATGTTGATGATTGTATCGAAATGAGCAATCAGTTCGATGCTTTAGACAAATTTTCTGAACATCAAATCGAACCCACGATCCTTGATCCAAGTGAGGAAACAAAGGGTGTCACCAATCGTGTTCAGTTGTTCCGTATTTGGAGAATTCAAGCAGAATCTGAATTTTGTTGCACACTAGTCTCAACATTCCAATTCTCCATACAATCATCGGAGAGGCTTACGTTTTTGCTAGAAATGAGAAAAAGCCAACTGTATCATGCATAGTTCAATCATTTTTCAACTAGTTGACTTGAACTTGAGTAAGTACTACAATTCAATTTTATTTTCGAATAAATTATGGAAAACATAAACATAGCTTACCATCCAAACAAATCAAATTGATAAAGACCATCATGGACCCCTTCCTGATGATTCATAGCAAAACGTTTTCACACTTGTAGTAAATCTAATCCCCGTAGCACAAAGGAGACGTTATCATTATGAAATTACTTGCCTTCCTTACGACTGTATGTGACTGGCATCGAGCCCGATGACACCGAGGTACCGTTTTGAGTGTACCACTGGCACGAACACCCAAACAGAGCCCAACCCAACTGACACACCCGTCCAAACAAAGCCGAAAAGGATATTTATGTGTCGTTGACTTTAGTCACGTTCTTCAGTCGACCTACGTGGCCAGGTTTTCCCCAATTTGACTTCCACCTGCTAGGGTGGTTTGCCCATTATTGTGGCATAAGAATTAAATGGTCATTAAACATCAAAAATACTACTTTTTATACATACTAACAATATTCAGTTCAATGTGACAATAAACTTCGATATTTGTAACTCCAGAGAATAGTTTCAACACTTCGCATTACAAAATACAACGATACTCATGTTTTGGACACAGAAAAACGATTTATATTTCAACACCGTTCACAGGTCCTCCATAATAGAATGGATACCCTACCACTGTTTCTGCACACATTGCTCCCAATCTGTGCAATTCCACAATCATACTTGTCTGGCCTTGTCGTCTAGCCTAATGTCCTTCGCGATCATACGGCTTGAGAAATCCAGCAAAGGACAACAAAATATTCCCGCCCTTTCCGTGTCCTAGTCTCGGGCGCGTCAAACAGTACCTATGCAATCAGGAAAATTAAATTTGTTCAAATTAAGAGCCCTTAAGTGGATTTTGTAAGGCACAACTCAGAAAACTGGCACTGGCGTGGACATACAGCGGATGTAATGTCGTTGCTCCTTTGGTCCATCATCGCATAACCTCATCAATCTGGGCGTTTTGTTTGACCAGCAATTGTTGGTAGACAGAAACTGGATACTTTCACACTGTATCGTTCTATCTATCTCGAACATAAACTGCGGTGAAAATGATTCTTATCACCCATGGAGCATATTTCAGCTCCCAGTCAAGAATCCTTTCGTTTATGAAACTTTCTCAGCTTCCGAGGGCATTAAAGTATCTTCGTGCTTTCCGTGCTCCACATGCAAAAATGCTTGATCATTTGACAATAAAAACTCTCAGTTCAAAGCTATGTCAATTCTCGAAAGAACAATACGCTGACAAGTAGATTCTATAAAAGTTTGAACATAACACTAGATAAATGAAATCAATCAAATTTACATAACCCAGTGTCCAACATCAATATCCTATTAAATCACATGAAAAACTTAATTTTCTATAGTTTTTGCTTGAATTTTCCAATGAAAAATATCGTAAATAGTTGAATACTACACATCAATGTCAATGTCAATAAATTAAATTTACAATTAACTCATGTTTACTGATTTTTGGTTGAATTGCTCAAAACTTTTGCTCACATGTGTATTTTCGGATGAGGACATAATCATCATCATCCTCTCACCTAGGCTCCCTTTCGTATTTGCTAACTTTTCTCTGGCAATGAACATGATTATAATCACACCTTTGGCCCTCGACAGGTTTCACAACACGTTCCTGGGCAAACAGGAAGAAACAAGCTGAGAGCCCTAATGGTCTGTCGCAAAGGCACAAGTTAACATTGACAGTAACTTTTGCTGAGGATGCATTTTAGGGATGATCATTTTATGACGAAAAAAGGTCTTGCAAATATAGAGGGATGTAGGACTAACTCTGAGTGTGTAAATTTCAAGGACCATTGACATAAGAAGCATGATTTTACCCCTGTTGTCAGCTCGCATTGAGATTTGTTGCAATCTATGTATCTATAATGCATACGAGATATTCAACACCCCCAAATTATTGAAATCCCATAAGCCCTGGGTCTCTTATAACGCCCCCTATATATGTGACTTATAGGAGACCTGATTGTATTTAGCTTATTCGAACCATTTTATCGGAGTTGCCAGCGTAATAATGCGGGTAACTTTGATAATGCGAATGCAAAAGTAAAAGTATTAGTATGACTCTTCACGTCAAAGCTATTTTCGTTGGAATCAACTACATTTGAGGATGTATAAACAAATATATATATAAACAAACAATCTGTTTTACGATCACTATTTGATGAAACTATAATGAGTTCGTCACTTATCCTTGACAGCCAAGTTGTATTAGAACATGAATTCGGTCTCACCAATACCATTTTTACAAACTGGGACCATTTTTGTAATCGAAGTCAGAAATTTCCATATGGCGTTAAACGCCTATAGGTATGCAAAGCCCTATACATGTTCCGTAATTCATTCAATTTTGTTCGACTATCAAAGTTAGCCCAAAACAAAAAACCGACTTTCGATTATATGAAAAATTATATATCTATTCAGAATAAATCTTTTGGCAATCTATCAACTGAAATCGATAAACTGACACTTATATTGAGCTGTTCGGTAATCCAATCCGCATGGTTATTAAATTAATTAACTCATTACGCGTGGTAAAGATGGACAAATTATGGGTGAAATTATGAAAAAAATCCACGTGCTCGGCTGGGATTTGAACCCAGGACTCTTGTATGCTAGACGAGCGCTTTACCAACTAAGCTACCGAGCCACTTGGTGACCCAATAACTGAGTTGGTTACAAGTTTAGAATTCAAATCCCTACAGACCACGCGGACCCCTTTCATAACCAATATCCATCCATCTCTTGTTCCTACACACGCGGAGCGAGCGAGTGCGATTTATTTAATAACCATGCGGATTGGATTACCGAACAGCTCAATATAAGTGTCAGTTTATATTAGAGTGTACTGCCTCTCTGTAGTAGTCATGTCGTCACTTGAGTGAGAACGACACGTTGATAGCCTTCCCACATCTTTACTCTTCCACAATACAGTTGTTGTGGAAGCGATGTAGGTACGATAGGCAAACAGTTTCAACACTAAATAAATCGCACTCGCTCGCTCCGCGTGTGTAGGAACAAGAGATGGATGGATATTGGTTATGAAAGGGGTCCGCGTGGTCTGTAGGGATTTGAATTCTAAACTTGTAACCAACTCAGTTATTGGGTCACCAAGTGGCTCGGTAGCTTAGTTGGTAAAGCGCTCGTCTAGCATACAAGAGTCCTGGGTTCAAATCCCAGCCGAGCACGTGGATTTTTTTCATAATTTCACCCATAATTTGTCCATCTTTACCACGCGTAATGAGTTAATTAATGAAATCGATAGTTTGGATACCAGTACTTGTTTTAAAAACATAAATTTTAATTCTTTGAAAAAATAAGCAGAAAAATTGAAGTTTTCTTCGAAAAAACTATCAAAGTTACCCCGTTTTACGGTACTTAAACTTTGCTCAAGATTCGAATAAAATAACGTGCATAAAATACAACACATTCTTAAACTTTGGTGAACGTTCGGTATCGTTGTCTTAAAAATTTATTGGTATCTGGCTCTTTTGATAACAATCGAGCAGTGTAGCCATCTATTATCCGAATATGAAACTTGAATGGCCATTTTGGTGAGTTCCCAATCTATTCATCATCTGCTGAATATGTCGGATCAGTGTTTCCACATCTAGATTTTGCATTTTTCAAAAACATAATAATAGCCCTGATGCTTTTACGATCGATTCTTGTTTCCATTAAGTACATTGAATTGAACAAAAACAATTACTTTCACACATTTTAATCAACTAAATTTCTAACTATCACTTTATGTGTGGATTGCATTACTTTACACAGAGCATCCCTCGTGAGGAGAAAACTTAAACAGCATCACAAAACATCGATGCCGAGGCGTATACCATTTGATGCAAACCATGATGTCAACTTGAAGGCCACCAAAAACTGGGGCTTCAGTCACGTATTCACCCCGAGTGAGGGGCCATTGTAATGATCAAAGAGAATCTGTCCCCTGTCAACGGAAACGGTGAAAAACGTATTTGTTCGCAAATCGTTTATACTGTAGCAGCGGCGTTTGTTCACTGCTCCGACCGATAACAACAGTTTTCCGTTGTCCTACTCGAAAACGAGTTGTTGAAAAGCTTTCGCTGTAACAAATGATCACCAGGAGAGCGTTTCGCAAAAACCAGTCCATCGGAAGTGGTACTTCACCGGTAGGTATGCTGACGGTTTGGTTAATTTGAATAATGGTTGAAGCGGGAACCATTAGGAGATTTATCGTTTGCGGTGATGGATCGCATTCGGAAATCGGTTTTGCAGTATCGCGCGGAAGCGTTGTTCAAACCAAATTGCTATTTAGCATTGAACAAATAATTTGATTGGAGCAATTATGCCATTTGGTAACGAAACCAATACAGTACACCGGAACAAAGAAAACTTTAACTGTTTTAATTTGGTTTAAATCCATTCCCTGTTACATTCGTAAAGTCACAGAGGGGATAAAATTGTCAATCATCCGGGTGGATCATGTCAACTTAAAGCCAACAATTAGTGACCGCGAAAATTTAATTAACCGAAAAGGTTCTACCGACGACTTTACCCAATTAGGTATCCTTTCTTATTCCTTTGCTAGCTCCCAGCAGGAAATTACAAACGAGTGACAGCTTGTTTTCTGCTCACAGTACGTTTTCTCGATGAACAAGCGGTTCAATGCCTTCTTTTCCTCTGAGGGGATTGCACACATGTTTCGGTAAATGTGAAACTCGGGGAAGGTCCATGTTTCACATTAAATTCAAAATGGCACTAGAAGGTTGGGCAATTTATATGAACATTGACATGCCGCTAGAATACTAACAGCTTCTGAAAAGAAAGGCACAGACGTTAAGGAGAGGTCACTAATTCTATCGAACTTGCCATCCATATATGAAGGTTTCAATTCGGAAAACAAAAAACGATTCAATGTAAGATTTTTGTGACTGTAAAAAATAAAAATACTCCATAGAATTAGACCTATGCGCCGCCGCCGCCACGCCGACGCCGAAAAAGGTATCGGCGGCACGCCATACGCCGATCAGCACTTCGCCGACGATTTTATATTTTCACGCCAGTGTTGATAGAGTCACACTCAAAATCTCAATCGATACGCTCTCCCATGAGAGCAAACTCATTAGAAATCTGCTTCGCAAATCTCACGCTTGAGATTTTGATGCAAAATCAACTCAATCAACTCAAACCGTAAAAAATGATTCAGTCGTAAAACCCGGCATAAACTCGTGAAACCCGAATGTTGTAGTTAACTTGCGAATTCAAGAATGTCTCTATCAACTCCATCTTCAAACCTTCGAGAGATTCTTCAGCGAATTATCCCAGATTATCTATACGGATTTCTCCTTGAAATCTTTCAGAGTTTCCTGTGTGAATTCCTTTAGATATTACTTCAGAATGTTTATAAGACCAGCCATTACTCTAAGAATACTTACAGAGATTCCTTCAGTTACCCTCTACGGATCTCAACAAGTTCTTCGATAAAAATCAATTTAAATTTCTCCAGGAGCTCCTTCAAGACACTATTGAGGAATCTGTATAGGAATTCCATTGTATATTCCTCAAATGATTGTGGCAAGTGTATGTCCAGATATTATTGCCAAAGAAGTCTTTTCAATGTTTTCTCCCATATGTTTCTTTGAGGGAATCCTCCTTTGATATCTTCATGATTTTTTTCACCGATATTTCTAAGATTTCTCTAAGGAGCTCACTTGAGATTTTAATTTTCCATACCTACTCTGAATCTGTGGACATTTTTTGAAATATTAACTCAGAAATACTTTAAAAATTTTCCCAGCAAGCTCTTTTGAAAACAATCGTGTTATAAAAGATAATCCAGGGATTTCTTCAAAGAATCGTGCAGGAGTTCTTCTTTTTTCTGACGTTACGTATTCACTGAGACAACACCTGCTTCTCAGATTAGTTTTTTTTTTTTCAAATTTCCACAGGGGATGAAAACTTACGCCAACTACCAAGGGTCCAAAAGAAGTTGGAAGAGCAACTTTGAACATGCATATCTTTGTCGTTTTCGAAAGGATTTTCAATTTTTTTTTCAACAATAGAACCGGACACTATTCAAGATTGATATTCATTTTCACGTTTTTGAAATAGATGCTTCTATCCAAAGTAAAAAAGCAAAAGGCATTTTCTAGTTATTTGAAGAACGCATTTTTTTTTTCAAAAATTTAACAATAGAACAAAATTTAAAGCGATGACATGTAGTTTTTTCGACATTAATTTGCTGAATTAAGTATAGTAAACATGTTTGAGCAGAAATTGAAAATTTTGATTATACTCAAAATTACTTTTACTGAAAATATTACGAAAAACCCCAATTTTTGGACCCGTTTGCCTGTAACTCAAAATTCAAATGATTGTGGAAATCAAGTGAACGTGTTTGAGTAAAAATAAATCCGATAGCACTTTAAATTATTTTACCCAGAAAACCACACAAAAAAAAACATATTTCTTGAGCTTTTTTGTCTGTAAATTAAAATTGAAGGCTATGACATGAAATTTTTCGACACGAATTTACTTGCAGAGGTCAAGTGAATACTGTAGAGTAGAAAAATATGTTTTGACTACACTTAAGATTGTTTTTACATACAAAACAACATAAACAACTTATTTCCTGAGTTTGTTCGTCTGGAAATTAAAACTCAAGGCTATGACATGTAGTTTTCTCGGCATGAATTAACTTGTTAAAGTCAAGTGAAATTAATATTTTTGATTACACTCAAAATTTCTTTTATCTAAAATATTACGAAAATCCCTATTTTTTGACCCGTTGGCCGGTAACTCAAAATTCAAAGCGATGACATTTAGTTTTTTTGACGATAAATGGATTGTGAAAGTCAAGTAATGTTTGAGTAAAAAAATAATTTTCGATAACACTTAAAATTCATTTTACCCAGAAAAGCATACAAAAAAACATATTTCTTGAGCTATTTTATCTGTAAATCGATATTCAAGGCTATGACATGTAGTTTTTTCGACATGAATTTACTTGCAGAGGTCAAGTGAATACATTCCAATTTTACTTGGTATCGAATCAAAAGTATCTAGTGTTTACTCGAATTGACTTGGATCGATACATCCCTACCGACAACTCAATAAACAAACCCAGACCATGCTCTGCATGTGGTTAACAGAAGACATAAACATAACCCTTGACCTCAGATCCTTTTCTTAAGGTAACCACCTTATTTATTACTTGAGACGGCCCATCACGTAAACGAATTGTGATGCCAACTACCGGAAGCTAAACATTACATATATTTTGCAATTGGATTAAATGGACAAATTGATGTGAAGTTTTGCGAAAAAGTGACACTTCTTCTCAGTGAGAATCGAACTCACGACTCCCTGATCTCTAGTTAGGGCGCATTACCACTACGCCATGAGATGATGAGATTCTAATATTTCTATTGAGTCAACTGAACGTGAATATTCGAATGATTTTCTGCAAATCGACAGATCGAGAACAAACTACGGCATAAATGATCCCGTAAAAAGTATGCGTCGTGTTTTTATTGCCTGTTTCGAGGGCTTTGAATTTGGTTTAAGTAGAAATAGATTAAGACAAAAAATTTTGAGTGTGTTTTCTGTGTAATGTTAGATTTTTGTATTTTTCAATTATCTAAGTTTTGTCATTTGGGTGTTTAATACCTGTCGACGTACGAAAAATAAATAAATAAATTAACAATAGCTTAATCACTCAATCATGACGTTCGATTCGAAACTTATCAACAAGCTTATCTTGTTTCTAGCGTCATTTTCGTTACTAATCGATCGAATTTTGTCAATTCTATGCCAAATTCGCTGCGGGTGCACATTATTTCCATCCCACATTCCATCATAAAATTCCTAAAATATACGTTGTTCTGCTAGCTGACAAACTTTAAACATTATTGAATCAGTACAATTGTGGAACTTTGAAACAAATGTCGAATAAAATTATCAAAAATGTTGGGCAAAAATGTTTGCAATCTTCTATTGTTACAATGAATTCTTTATTAACTAGGCTAAGTTATTTTGAATTTGTTTATCGGCATATCGGTCTATTATGCTCGAAGTAAGAGGGAGCATGGAGAAGAAAGCGATGAATACTAGATGGATAGGTACCGTAAGGGAACGGCGAGAGAAATTGGATTAGATGTTGAAGAGGGCATACCATATGAAACAGTATTACTTGAAACGTCACTTCCTTGTGGCTAACGTCCCCTATGGGAACGGCTTGGGTGTGTTTTGAGAATGACACTACCAAGACAGACCTTTGTATGTAGGCTAAGTTATGTTAAGTTTATTTAGTGCGTTTGTTTTATCTAATGAGCGAATAAATTCAATTACCTTGGCAAAATTCTGAACTGATAAAACAAAATATTAATAACAGTTTGATTTCGTTTATCAGATTTTTACGATAGTGTTTTTAATAAATGCATGCAATGTTCGAAATTATACTAATAAATGAATTGAAAAAGGTTGTTTTCTATTCTTTGCCCAAAATTTAGATTTAACGTTCAAAACAAATTAATTGTTATTACTTAATTATCAAACAAAATATTTTGGTTTTTATTAGATTATCCTTTTTTTGTCATTCCATATTGTTAGTACTACAGTCAACTCTCCCTAACTCGATATTGAAGGAATAATTGAGTTAGGGAGGTATCGACTTACAGAACACAAATCCAGTGCAACTGTGATCCAAGGGACTATCGAGTTAGCCATGAAAACCAATTTTTAATATGGTTCTCTAACGCGATATCGAGATACGGAATATCGAGTAAGGGAGAGTTAACTATAGTTCATCACAAAGTTCTAATATAAACATCGCCAAAATATGCATGTTGGTTATGATTCAATAAAGATAGTCAATAGCTAACCAAAACTACTCTGAATGATTCAGTCAAACAACATCGCAAATACTCACTTAATCAGCACACATACAAAACCAATTGATTTAATAATGCCCTCCAGCTACGGCATCAATAATTATATTTCATATATGTACCTACCGCTAATTTGAATAACAGTTATACCAAAACCTAACCAAGGGTCAGAGAATCCTACGGATTAACAGAAACTACCTCCCCTGCCGCCTCCATTCACATGTTCAGATCGAAAGGATGCGATATGCGTCGGCGTGTCGAATGTGGTTATTGCACGTTTATTGAAACATTTAATGCCATTATCCTCGGTATAATCTCGCACATTGCATCTCAAGCCAGGTGTATTATCAGCGTTGGCTCGAGAACAGCGCAGGACAAAGGGTTAGGTCAGGTTGCCAACCGAGCCACAGTGGTTCGAAATATTGGCCAAAACCTCAAACTCTCATTTAATTGTTTGAGGCTTGTTTGCTGCTGACAAAAACTACAAACGCAAAAGAATTTGTTACTAATGGCTTTCCGTACTCATGTTGCGTGCACTAGAGCAGCGAGCTCGATTTTGCGCACGAAGGTCATCTACACCTGATACCTTCAGGGCCGTTAGGAGCACTTAGCGTCCACGTACGAACTTCAAATTTTTATCAGATTTTTTTATCGCCAAAAGGAGCCCTTTCAAATGACGAACTTATAACATTTCACATTTTAGGAAAATAAGGGATGGCCTAGTGTTGAGGAAGATGAGATAAATATTACCGTTTGGAGAATACAACTTTGATTTTTGGGGTTTTATCCGCCCTCGAAACACTGTGCGAACACCAGTGAGCCTTTGAACCACACAACATGCGTTGCTTCCATACAGCAACCGTTCTGAAATAAAACCCAATCGTAATTATTTCCGCAATTGTGGGAAACCAGCAAAAACATCTAAATCCAATCTACGAGAATGGCTGCCAACAAGAACACACCACCAAAGTTTTCATCTATCAGTGGGGGTGACAAAAAGCTGCCAAAACTTAAAATCAGCAAAACCATAAAGATAAGCTCGCCGATGATAGGACACGCTGATGATATTGTTGATGAGGCAATGAAGGCAAAAGCTAAAAGGGCGGCCGCCCTCGTGGAGTCCGGACCTATGTATATGCGGATGAACGTGTGAGGAACTGAACCCAAAACCACTGGATCGAAAACTGGTCGGTTCGGGTGGTTGCCTGGGATGCAAATGGCATCGATTCTTGGTCCGTGAAGCGGACAGACTATATACCACACCACAATCCGTGAACGGCAAGGCTGCTGCGGTACGAATTTATTAGCATATAAATTTGCAGAACCAGATCAATTTAGATGTGCATAGTATGGCTGGTTCATATTTCTCTCGGCATTTTTTTTTTAGTTTGTTTCATTCTATGCCGCAGCAGTATCGTTGTCCCTGGAATTTACTATGGAATACAAATGGAGTCCGTTAAATTTGAGAGATATAGGACAAAACTCGTGTGTATCGCTAGGGTCAATTTTTGGTTAACCGCCTAGAACGTAAATGCTCCGCATTTCATTCAATTGTGGCCTTTGGATAACGATAAGCCCTCTACCGATTTTAGAGATTTGCCATCTAAAAATGATTGATATAACCATAATCAAAGTGGTCAATATAGCCTTTACCTAGTATTTTTATTAGTATACTACGATAGTGACATAGGACACATGACTGACGGTTTCGGTTTAATTATTTGGTACATTTAGTACTATACACACTTTACCTACTTCGATATTCTGTATCTCGATATTTCTCCTCATCTTCTTCTTCTTGACATTACGTCCTTAATGGGACACTGTCTACTTCTCAGCATAGAGTTCAATAAGCACTTCCACAGTTAATAACTGAGAGATTTTTTGCCAAAGTTGCCATTTTTTGCATTCGTGTGGTAGGGAAATCAAGGAAATTTTCAATACGAAATAATCCTGGACCGACCGGGAATCGAACCCAGACACCTTTAGCATGACTTTGCTTTATAGCCGCGGACTCTAACCACTCGGCTAAGGAAGGCCCTTAACCTTCTCACCTAACTTGATGAAATGGGCGGTCCCTTCAATCTGACATACTTTTATCCCTCACCAGATGCTAGTTTACCTATCTACCACAATAGGGTGATTAAACGATTTTGGACTGACCGTTACGCGTATTTGCCCATTTACGGCAAAATCAAATGGAAATGGCCAAATTATATACACGTAACGCTCTGAATGGTGTTCTCACAGAACATAAGACCAGATATGTAAAGAATGTAAAGGAAAGTTTTAATCCAATCCTGAGCGCAATTATGACGTATAGGATTATCAGAGAATCATACATATAACATTGAAAAACATGATTGAAAAACGGTAGACTACGATATTTTATGTAACGACAAATGATTTTTGCTTCCCCAATATAATTCTCTAGACTGATTGATTACTGTTTGAATCCGTGCAGAACTTTTTGTAGCATTGTCGACTACATTGTTTATATTGATTATTGACAGTATTTTTGACATTTTTTCAATGAAACTTCCAGAGGGTATCTCGGTAAGATTTTCTTTGAAATCTTCTTTTGACCTCTTGGAGTATTAGCTGAAAATAGAACATCCTTTTTAACACGAGCTTTTTCCGGTACTTCGACAAATTTTCTCAAAATTATTGTGTAATTCAAGTAAAAACTTTTCGACAAATTGTTAATTCTTAAAGTAATCAATCAAGAAAATTTTGAATGTATTTTGCAAGTACATCTCGGTTTTTAAAGTGAACAAAGAAAAACCAAGGTGTTATGAAAATTTATTTAATTAGCATTTTTTAATCTTCAAAAACCTTCAGGAATTCAGACGGTTTATCTTTTTAAGAGATTAGGCCATCTTTAAGAAGTCTTACTAATGTAAATTAGTGTTTAAAGTAACACGGGAGGCCATGTTATTTTCTATATATGTTGTCTCACTTCAACAATTACCATCAAAACTTTGCAGAAGCAAATCTAAAGTTTAAGTGAAATAAATTATCTGAAGATGTAATGGGTTGCGCACAGCATATAAAGAACTATTAGCCATTGCATGAAAAACCGATCTAGTGGGTCACCGAATTCCGTGAAAATTTGCTATTTTGTTCCTTATCCTATCCTTATGTTCCTTAAAATATCAAAAATTTTCTTTTTTTCGTGTTTTGAAGGCCTCGGGACAAAATGATCTATTGCTGTTCTCATTTTTTCTTGATAGTTCATAAAATTTTACGTTTATTGTCATATATTCAGCGATGTATGTTTTTTAGTTTTTGGGATATATTATTTTGAAAATAAAAAATCAGTCATTTTTCATCGAAACACACTGCGTATTAGATTTTTGATTTATAAAAAAAAACAACAATAATTTTTGAACAGTTCTACCAATTTTCAATCTTTTTTAATGGAATGAAAGCTTAAAATTTCAGCTTTTCAGAAAAAAAAAAATTAAAAACTGAAAAAAAATTTTACATGAAAAAAAAAACATTCTAGTTTTTTAGGAAAATTTTATATTTTCATGATTTTTTTTTCGAAGTACAGGTCAGAATCGATTATCCGGAGACTCGATTATCCGGGGACTCGATTATCCGGGATTCGATTATACGGAATTTGTTTTTTGATGTTCTAGTTTTTCAATTTCAATGCATAAAAAGATGTATGCATAAAATCTGAGATAATTTGGTATTGCAATATACAATATGAATGGTTTTACAGTTTAGAACATAATTAAGAAAAAGGGGGGGTTTGAAAAAGTGTTTTTGTGTAGGCTGGTCATTTTTTTTTTTTTTCTTGTAAAGACCCCTACTGTTCCTAGAAAAAAATCTGGTTACGCTACCGCATCATACAAATAAAATAACGTAAAAAGATAAAATTTAAATTCTTTTGTCAAAGATTTCAATTTTTTTCTTAGTGATTCGGTTATCCGGAGGGTTCGATTATCCGGAGTGAAAAAAAAACGATACTCCGGATAATCGAGTCCAACCTGTACTGTAATTTTTTTTTTTTTTTTGAAAAGTTAAAATCTTAAGTTTTCATTCCATAAAAAAGATTGAAAATTAGTTGAGCTGTTCAAATGTTATGATTTTTTTAGAAACAAAAAATCAAATGCGCTGAGACCTACATTGTGTGCCGATGAAAAATGAATGATTTTTATCTTCAAAAAATACATCTCAAAAACTAAAAACATACATCACTGAAAATTTGACAATAAACGTAAAGCTTTCTGAACTATCAATAAAAAATGAAAACAGCAATAGCCCTTTTTGTCCCGAGGCCTGTAACACACAAAAAAACGGAATTTTTTGATATTTTTTCATGTAAAAAATATTTTTTGTGAAATTTTATATTTTTCTTGAAGAGTCAAATTTTTTTTGCTTTCATTTTGTCCAAGAAAATTGAAAATCGCTCAAGCGGTTCAAAAGATATAAGTTTTCGAAAAATAAAAATTTTGCAAAATGGCGATTTTTCTGGTCAATCTATTTCGGAAATAGTCACCCTAATCAAAAAATCCAAAAACACGTGTATCATTATTTCGGATAAGAATCAAAATAGCAAATTTTCACGAAATTCGGTTACCCACTAGATCGGTTTCTCATGGAATGGCTGTATAGTGATACATTTTCTCATCGATATATAAAGTGAGCTTGGGATTTCCTTTTCCAATGGATAGGGTAACTATAATGACTTCCCGTGCAGCCTTAAGCATTAATTGAACAGCTCAAGTTGAGCTTAATATTGACGCTTTTTGAGAATTTTGATTAACGATTCTTTCAAAATGAATTCGTAAAAATTTACTGTGATGTGTAACGTAAACCTGCAAAAACAAGTTTTTAAATTAAAGGCGCTTAAATGGCTGCTCGCCAGGGGCGCCATGAGATCACGCTACGGCTCTGGTCTCATGAAAAGTTTCAAATATTCTCCAAATGTCAATACATGTGACTGTTTAGATTTAGTTGATTGTAAAATTAAGATTGACAACCCATTTCATGGTTTTAAATTTATTGTTTAAGTATAGCATAAGCATAAGCATTGATGACCGTACTATAGGGTCTTCAAGCCCTGTCCTAATTTCAGAAACACATGTTTACTAATTTTTGAAATAATGTTAGTTAGTTTAAGTCCAAAATAAACATTTGTTACGGTTTTTGAGATTTTGTCACACCCCTTGGCTTAAAATCAAATTTTGAGCATATTTTGTTTTACGTGTAATTATTTTGTGTCCAGAATAATTAAAGTTGCACAAGGAACGAACAGATGTAGCTTGGGAGTAGTTTTCCATTTTCAATGCACACTTTCGAGAACTCCAAACATTCTTCTTTCTGGCATTACGTCCCCACTGGGACAGAGGCTGCTTCTCAGCTTAGGGTTCTTATGAGCACTTCCACAGTTCTTAACTGAGAGCTTACTGTGCCAATGACCATTTTGCATGCGTATATCGTGTGGCAGGTACGATGATACTCTATGCCCTGGGAAGTCGAGAAAATTTCCAACCCGAAAAGATCCTCGACCGGTGGGATTCGAACCCACGACCCTCAGCTTGGTCTTGCTGAATAGCTGCGCGTTTACCGCTACGGCTATCTGGGCCCCTTAACTCCAAACATTATAAAGTCAATAACGGCGCCGGCCTCGTCCTTACGGTCATCGGGGAAGGAAATGAATATTAATGTGAAATCTATTGACCGAGATCACCTCTGGCTCTCCATGGTTATCATGCGACGGAGCTTTGTTAGTGGGGAGGGATCATCAGTACTTCAAAGACAATACCGTATACATACGGTAAGTCGACACTTCAAGCGACGAACCATGCAAAGGTGTTTCTTTTTATAATGATAACAGGGCATTTTTTTAAATTATCGGACAGGTTTGGGCCGGAGGTTCTCCGATTTTTATGAAATTTTCACCAGAGGTAGAGCTGGAAACATGACCAAAAGTGAAATTCAAAAAAATAATAGTGGCCTATTTTCCCGGAAAACTCTAGATATATTTTGACGATTTCCCTTTATACCTTAAACTTTAAAAATTCATATCTCCTGAACTATGCATCGTAGAACAAAAGTTTTTTAGGTAAATCGAAAGTAAATTTTCTCAGCAATCTATTAAACATATAAAAAGAAAAATGTTTCCCGGAAAATTTTTCACCATGGAGAAAATTGTCGGATTGTGGAGTCTAGTACACGACAGTGGAGACGGCCTCACAGTTGAAGTCGAAATACGCGTATCTGTCAAAGGATACAAACTCTAGTGGGTTTCTACTGTTATATTAAACATGTACAAATATGTATGTCGGCACTTATAGTAACGAAATGTTCATATTTTGTTAAATCAATTAACATAAGTAACATTCCTTCCTTTGTCAGGATAAAAATACGTTTCATAATATATTGTACATTGAAAATAGAAACACGCTCACCAAATTGATAGTCCATCCTTGCCAGAGTAGTCGTAATCCACTTTATTTAGCATGCTAATTGCACTAAAAAAATCACTCCGGCTATGCGAAAACCCGAACTCGATTGCTTGGGCCATTGAGAAGCACTCAGAACGCGTGTAAACTAAAGGCGACGACCAAAAAAACGAACTTTTAACAAACCACTGCTTAGCAGAACACGTGCAAACTGAATCGAAAAAACGACATCTACGCGAAAAAACGAACTCTCTACTTGGACTTCAACTAAGTACTCTACTAAATTTATTTTTTAAGTATCTTTTAAAAGTGCCACGTAGATAAATGTGTTAACATTTTACCGCAAACAAACAGACGTAACACTGGCGAAATTACCATAAACCACTCATATAACGATCATTTCAAATTCGATCATATGAAACCTCACAACGTTAAAAACGAATAATGTACGACTCGTCCTGTCAATACTAAAAAAGACAAACAGACTTAACGCTTAGAACAAATTTCTTCAGAATCTATCGCCCAGTTTAAATCATCATTTACGTTATTCCCCGATGTTGCACGAAATACTTTTTTGTGCAACTAGACCTTAAGATGGTAGTGTGAAACGCGTTATTTCAAAAAACGACTTCAAAACCCGCGTCATTTCAGAAGCCGACTTAAAAAAAAAGAGTTTTTTTCAAACGAAAGACACGGAGGCTTTTTACGTCGTTTTTTTTTTTTAATAATGCTTTTTTATGTCGTTTATTTTTTAACAACGCGTTTTTTTTTACGCCAGACGTAATATGAATTTAAAAGTGTTTTTGTGCCACTATACGTATCAAATAAAAAGTAAACTATTTTTTCCCATTTCTGTGTAGTGTAAATAGTTGAAAAACTCCCTAAATAATGATTATTTGTGATAAATTTTCGGTGTCCGGATTTGGAAGCAAATTATTTGGCACACAAATATTAAATTAAAAAGCTTAATCTACCTCATCGGGAGCTCTACTATTTAGAAAACAGCAAACATTCGAATATTTCGACCTCAACTGTAAGGCCGTCTAGACTCAACTCGATGATATGAAATTAAATCAAGATTACTTACAACTAATGTACAGATAATTATCAATTCGGGTGATTGAACAAGTTTGTGTCTCTTGTTTATTGAGCATTTTATTTCTGTAGGACTTGAAATCATGGATGTTCTATGCTTACTAAAAAGTCATATTCAATTGTTGAGATAAAGTTATGAACAAAATAGATATAAAGAATAAAAATATAAATAGTTTTGCTTAAGGTCTTAAGGCTAAGTAGCCCGTCATTCGTTTTGGCAACAATGATGACTTTTCAGCTTGGATTTCAAAGTGATAAAACTCAGCCTTGATAGTTTATATTGGCTTGAAAAAGTATCACTGTACGCGCTAACATGCCTAAAGTATGCTGATACTTTTTCAGGTGTGTCAGTGCAACACCAACTGATTTTCTTTGATTCGAAATCGTGGGATGAATTAGATACAATCATCAACGACGCGTACAAATTTCAATGACGGCCTACTTCGCCTTAAAGTTGCACGTACCCCGACCAAACACATGAGAAGATAGTTAGGAATTGCTGGGCAATGGCTATGGGCAACTTATTTCAGCTTTTCAAGGCACAAAATCATTATCGAAACAAAATTTGTCAGAATTATTTGTCTTGACTTCCTTAGGCATATAATATCTATGTATTTTTTATTTTGTTTTTGCTTTATTAACGTGAATTTTAACACATTTTGCTAGTTCTTAACTCCAAAATCTTTGTACAACACAATAGAGAAATGCAATAACGTTTAATTGGCAAATGAGACCCTCAGTTGATAGCTGTGGAAGTGGTTATATAAAGCTGAAAAGATGAATTTGTCCTAGTAGGAAGGTAACATCAGAAAAAGAAAAGATGTCTTCCAATGGCCAGCAACAATTGGAAAATTGAAAGAATTCAAAAACTTCCTCTCTACGCGGCGAGCATCCAAACCAATTACGGAGTGTTCAAAAAAAACTATTTACTTTGGCTCGTGTACGCAAACTTATTCCTTTCTTGTCTCATCTTCAACGAGAAGAAACCCATCACCGTCGAAAGCAACGACATTCCAACTTCCGGGAAGTGAAATTCGCGTCTACGAAGGTAATTACCACAGTTGACCCTATGCGTGAAGCTCCGATTATTTTACATGGCAAAGCATAGGAAGTCGATTTTCGAATGCTTCTTAAAAATTCAAAACTAAATTTAATTAAATTCTGTTAAGTGTACGGGGTTAGACTATTGATCAACTATAGAATCAGCGGCATATTGAGAAAAAATATAAAACTCCAAATTATATGCCTATAATGTAGCCCATCAAAAGTATATCAACATATACTGAAAAGATTTTAAATAACTATTGTAGTTAATTTTATATGAGCATTTCAAATTTCGCTTCCTATACCTTGCCGGGTAAAATTTTCGACGCTTCACGCATCGAGCAAACTTTTTCCAGATGGCAGCACCGTACCTTCGTACACTCGAATCATGAAGTCTCTCAAGTTTGACTGTTGCGACAAACTTCCTCTGCCGGTCTGCGCACAAAAACTTGCACAATTCGAACAAAGGAAACCTTTTTGTCCATTTTTCGCTGCGCCCTCTTATTTGCAAAAGTTAAAGGTACGTGTGATCAGGGACAACACCGTCGGTTGTTCAGAGAAGAAGAGCGGTCGGAACAAGACATTTTTCCCTCGGAAAAGTTTTGCAAGAGCAATTTCAGTTTTGTTGGTTTTCTTCGAGCTTTATTTAAAAGAGCAACGAGCGCACTACGTTCTTCAGTGGGACAACCTCAGGTTCAAAGGTGGTCACAATAGCAAAGCGAAACAAATTTCTTTCGCGAAACGACAAATGGGTGGACATATGTGTTGTGGTGGCGATTCAATCATTGAACTGGTTTTCAAAGCAGATCGAAAAACGGTTTATTGATAATCAGCTTAAACTGCAAAAGATTTTATTCCATTAAATTTTACATCAAATATTGCTTTCATCATACATACAATTTCCAGTGTTTTTTTCCACTCTCTTAAATTACTTTATATCTTCTAGATTTCACATAATATTCTACTCACAAATTAACATTTCATTAGTTTACAATGCCCTGACAGTCTATCTATTGTTTCAAACATTCTATTCATCATGTCAGTTTATAGGGTTACCAACTATGGCTGCAGCGCCAACATATGTGAAATTTTGAAAACTTTCACATTTTTAATCTTTTTGAATATTCTGACATGAAGATATATCTTAAATCTTACTACTACAACACACAAAACCTTTCAAAATGTGAAGACATTCAAGTAATCACGTATGGCGAAATAGGGAACCACTATATTCATAACTGGTACACCTACCCTATAAAACCATCTTATTTTTATAATAATCAGCTGTTGATAAACAACACAACAATGTTTGGTTCCAACAAACCCGTGTTACGCAAAAATCCAGGTCGTTGCAATGCATCTTTTTTGCTGCATTCATATGCGACAACAATAGATGCATCTTTCTCCATCATTAATGGAACGACAAAACAAATGGAAACCAGAATAACATTCAACCGCAGTGGGAAATTTCTAGAGAACTTTACAGAAATGGCCCAACCAGTATATATCATCATTAGCACTTTTTATAAAGTTACCAAATGAACAACTTTGCCGTGAACGCAAGCCACGGAATAAAAATTGTGTTATGCACATGTCAGCTCCACATCATACAAAGCTCTGCAAACAATAAGCAGTGTAATGAAGTTCGTACGCAATGAAGCTACCAGTCCCACCCACACACCGACACACCTAAGAACAGCGCGAATCAACAATCGTGCAACCCAGAACGGCTTCATTTCCGTTGGCCACAATTTTTACGTGGCATCCAGTGAGATGGTTGAAGCACCCCGCAGTAGATTGGTTCCTCATTTTACATCTTCTTGCATGCCAAATACCTGGGGGCGATGAGGGTTAGGTGGACTCAATAAGAAAAAGTGCTCAGTTTAGCTGACACATGTGGTTTTTATTTTCATCAATTAAAAACTATTGTGACAAGATTGCGGTCAACAACAGTATTGTTTTCTACAGTTTCCTATTTTTTTTGAATTGAATCAAGCTTTTTAAACTTCTACTCATCTGTAACAACTCATGCAATTCAAAGACAATAAAATTCACGATTATAAAGTTGGTTGACACCTGTTGAATTTGAAGGATATTTGGTTATAATATATACTACATTATATTTAACCCTCTAATAACCATATTTTTTATTTTCGATCTAAATATCATTTTAATTTCCTTGACTTCCCTGGGCAGAGAGTAACGTCGTACCTGCCACACGATTATACGAATGCGAAAATGGCAACTTTGGCAAAGAAAGCTCTCAGTTAATAACTGTGGAAGTTTCAAAAGTCATAAAAAACTTTTTTCATATGCGTTTTTCATTGTTTTTGCGTATTTTCTTCAAAACAGCACCCTCAAATTGTCAAACTTTGTTAAATGCTGCATAGTTACCATAAAATGCGAAAAAAAAGCTGAATCATCTGCGATCAGCATTTATTAAGGCAATTTTACATCCACAAATGCCGAAGCATAACAGTGTGTCCTTATTGTGGTGTACAGAGTCTGCGTTATTTAAATAATAATAAAGTGATTCGTTCCGTGCATATGTCAATGAAAAAATAAGGTCAGTTTGTCTCAGTGTTTTCGTAATTGGGTCCTAAAATGTTTAATGAAATCTTGTTTTTATTTAATAACACGAAAGAGCATGTTACTGTAACTACTTTAGCAATTTTTCCCGCTCAAATAATGGCTATATCATGTTTAAACTTTAATTTAAAAATTTGGTCCATAAATGAACCTTGACACTTTTGATCATGTTTGACGTTCGCTTAGTCGACAAAAACACCACAGGGGTTTTAGTTCGACCACTGGGGTTGTTCCTATCTGACATTTCATAAGGGACACGGAAAACAAAATACACCCAAAATTTGAGTTTAAGCCAAAGGATGTGACAAAATATAACAAAATGTTTTTTGGGCTTAAACTAACGAAAAACATTAGAAAATTGAGTAAACATGTGTTTTTGGCCTAAACTTAAGCGTTTGGCACTAAAATTGGGACAGGGCTTTAGGACCCTATTTGTTCTGATCACGACGAGCTTTCCTTGTGACGTGTGAGCTAGCGAAAGCTCATGTTTGGTTTTGTTCGAATTGGTTCGAATATGATGCGAACACGCACAGCCTTCGGTGTATTTGTGAAGGCATGAATGAAATGCGTGTTTAATAAACTATGACTATGCGAGGAAGAAAAATGAGAGAGGATGATACAATGCATAGGTGTGCAAGAAACAGAACGATCGGTGATTGATGATTGATGCATGAGTATGAGTGGCAGATTTCGGAAAAGATTGCGGTTGAAATCTGATCGGTTGGCTGGCAGGTTCAGTTCGTTAACAGATTGTGCGGCGAATGCATATCGTTTGCGTTCGTGAAAAGTTATTTCGCGGAAGGCAAGCGTCATTTACCACAATGGCGTAGTTGGTAGGTATTCGTTGATGAAAATATGGAACTTTCTTGGAGCGACAAGTCTCCACACTGAATTAATTTGGAACGGTAAGATTCCGATCGAATTTTTCCGGAGCGACAGGTCTCCGATGACGATTTTTCCGGAGCGACAGGTCTCCGTGATAATATGCCGAAGCGACAGGTCTTCGAGCTAGTATATTCTGGAGCGACAGGTCTCCGAATTGAAGTTCTCCGAAGCGACAGGTCTTCGAGATAATTTTGCTTGGGGCGACAGGTCCCCAAGAAAAATTTTGTGGAGCGACAGGTGTCCGTGATAATTTGAAAATACGATCGGAGGTTGTCCACAATTAAATTTTGTGGAACACGGAAGATTATTGTAACTACTACGATACGATGTTTACTCTCAATTCCGGATTTTTATGCAGAAGTTAAGAAACAAATGCGTATGGTTTTAATTGAAGAAATATAATTTTTATTGAATTCGGATTAGGATTTGTTTTGGAATGAAAATTGATATGCCAGTGATTTATATCTATAATGTTTGAACTTTAGATTAGATTTGGAATGGATTTCAATGGTAATTAGATAGAAATGAATTTTGCTGGTATGTGGATTGAATTGCATTAGGCTGGAATTTCATTCGAATACGCTTTGTGCATGAAGTGATGAGTGATTTAAAAATTGAATTCGATATGATTTGAAAAAAAAAAGTAAGCCTCAAACTTATCTGAACTTTTATAAATTTAAATTGGAGGCGAACTTTAATTCGTAGAAGTGAATTTGGATACGATTTGGATTTGATTCGGATTGAAATCGCGCTGGATTCAAATTGGACTTGTATTGAATTTTGATTACATTACATATGGATTGGATATGTATCGGAAAAAATCTGAATTATGATTGATTTCAAATAGTTTGAATTTGATTTGAATTGAACTTTGATTGGAATCGGATTGGATTTAAATTTGGATTAGGATTGGATTGCATTAGACTTGGATTTGAATTGTATTTTGATTGGATTTGGATTGGATTTATATTGAATTCATATGCTTGGATTTGAAGTGGATTGGATTAGATTTGAATTGGATTTGGATTGGTGGTCGATTGGATTTGATTTGGACAAGATTTGGATTGGAATACATTTGGATTTGGATTGGATTTTGATTGAATTTGGATTGGTGTTCGATTGGATTTGGATTGGATGTGGATTGAATTTGGATTGGATTGGATTTGGATTGGATTGTATTTAGACTAGTGTTGGATTGGATTAGATATTGATTGGACATGAATTGTATTTTGACTGGATTTGGATTTGAATTGGA
This sequence comes from Aedes aegypti, assembly GCF_002204515.2. NCBI lineage: Eukaryota > Metazoa > Arthropoda > Insecta > Diptera > Culicidae > Aedes > Aedes aegypti. The sequence goes on from NC_035108.1 coordinate 132,613,250, forward strand.
TTTAGATTGGATTTGAAATGGATTGGATTGGATTAGATATGAAATGGATTTGGATTGGTGTTCGATTGGAACTGATTTGAACACGATTTGGATTGGAATGGATTTGGATTCGATGTAGACTTGTGTTTAATTGGATATTGATTGGATTTGAATTGTATTTTGATTGGATTTGGATTGGATTTATATTGAATTCATATGCTTGGATTTGAAGTGGATTGGATTAGATTTGAATTGGATTTGGATTGGTGTTCGATTGGATTTAATTTGGACATGATTTCGATTGGAATGGATGTGGATTGTATTTGAATTGTATTTGGATTGGATTTGGATTTAATTTGGATTGGATTTAGACTGGTGTTGGATTGCATGGGATATTGAATGGAACTGAATTGTATTTTGACTGGATTTGGATTTGAATTGGATTTAGATTGGATTTGAAATGGATTGGATTGGATTAGATATGAAATGGATTTGGATTGGTGTTCGATTGGAACTGATTTGAACACGATTTGGATTGGAATGGATTTGGATTCGATTTAGACTGGTGTTGGATTGGATATTGATTGGATTTGAATTGTATTTTGATTGGATTTGGATTGGATTTATATTGAATTCATATGCTTGGATTTGAAGTGGATTGGATTAGATTTGAATTGGATTTGGATTGGTGTTCGATTGGATTTAATTTGGACATGATTTCGATTGGAATGGATGTGGATTGTATTTGAATTGTATTTGGATTGGATTTGGATTTAATTTGGATTGGATTTAGACTGGTGTTGGATTGCATGGGATATTGAATGGAACTGAATTGTATTTTGACTGGATTTGGATTTGAATTGGATTTAGATTGGATTTGAAATGGATTGGATTGGATTAGATATGAAATGGATTTGGATTGGTGTTCGATTGGAACTGATTTGAACACGATTTGGATTGGAATGGATTTGGATTCGATTTAGACTGGTGTTGGATTGGATATTGATTGGATTTGAATTGTATTTTGATTGGATTTGGATTGGATTTATATTGAATTCATATGCTTGGATTTGAAGTGGATTGGATTAGATTTGAATTGGATTTGGATTGGTGTTCGATTGGATTTAATTTGGACATGATTTCGATTGGAATGGATGTGGATTGTATTTGAATTGTATTTGGATTGGATTTGGATTTAATTTGGATTGGATTTAGACTGGTGTTGGATTGCATGGGATATTGAATGGAACTGAATTGTATTTTGACTGGATTTGGATTTGAATTGGATTTAGATTGGATTTGAAATGGATTGGATTGGATTAGATATGAAATGGATTTGGATTGGTGTTCGATTGGAACTGATTTGAACACGATTTGGATTGGAATGGATTTGGATTCGATTTAGACTGGTGTTGGATTGGATATTGATTGGATTTGAATTGTATTTTGATTGGATTTGGATTGGATTTATATTGAATTCATATGCTTGGATTTGAAGTGGATTGGATTAGATTTGAATTGGATTTGGATTGGTGTTCGATTGGATTTAATTTGGACATGATTTCGATTGGAATGGATGTGGATTGTATTTGAATTGTATTTGGATTGGATTTGGATTTAATTTGGATTGGATTTAGACTGGTGTTGGATTGCATGGGATATTGAATGGAACTGAATTGTATTTTGACTGGATTTGGATTTGAATTGGATTTAAATTGGATTTCAAATGGATTGGATTGGATTAGATATGAAATGGATTTGGATTGGTGTTCGATTGGAACTGATTTGAACACGATTTGGATTGGAATGGATTTGGATTCGATTTAGACTGGTGTTGGATTGGATATTGATTGGATTTGAATTGTATTTTGATTGGATTTGGATTGGATTTATATTGAATTCATATGCTTGGATTTGAAGTGGATTGGATTAGATTTGAATTGGATTTGGATTGGTGTTCGATTGGATTTAATTTGGACATGATTTCGATTGGAATGGATGTGGATTGTATTTGAATTGTATTTGGATTGGATTTGGATTTAATTTGGATTGGATTTAGACTGGTGTTGGATTGCATGGGATATTGAATGGAACTGAATTGTATTTTGACTGGATTTGGATTTGAATTGGATTTAGATTGGATTTGAAATGGATTGGATTGGATTAGATATGAAATGGATTTGGATTGGTGTTCGATTGGAACTGATTTGAACACGATTTGGATTGGAATGGATTTGGATTGGATTTGGATTCGATTTAGACTGGTGTTGGATTGGATATTGATTGGATTTGAATTGTATTTGGATTGGATTTGGATTGGATTTATATTGAATTCATATGCTTGGATTTGAAGTGGATTGGATTAGATTTGAATTGGATTTGGATTGGATTTGGTTTGGACAAGATTTTGATTGGAATACATTTGGATTTAGATTGGATTTTTGATTGAATTTGGATTGGTGTTCGATTGGATTAGGATTGGATGTGGATTGAATTTAGATTGGATTTGGATTGGATTTAGACTGGTGTTGGATTGGATTAGATATTGATTGGACATGAATTGTATTTTGACTGGATTTGGATTTGAATTGGATTTGGATTGGTTTTCGATTGGATTTGATTTGGACAGGATTTGGATTGGAATAGATTTGGATTTGGATTGGATTTTGATTGAATTTGGATTGGATTTGGATTTGGAATGGAGTAAGACTGGTGTGGGATTGGATATCGATTGGATATGAATTGTATTTTAACTAGATGTTGATTGGAATTGGATTTAGATTTAATTAGATTGGATTTGAATTGGGTTTGGATTGGATTGAATTTGGATTAGATTTGAATTGGGGTTGGATTTGTGTTCGATTGGATTTGATTTGGATAAGATTTGGATTGGAATAGATTTGGATAAAATTTGAATTGCAATTGCAATTTGATTTGATTTAGATTGGTTTTGAATTCGATTGAATTTTAACTGGATTTTGATTGGAATTGGGTTTTGATTGGATTTGAATTGGTTTTGATTTGTATTTTGACTGGAATTTGATTGAGTTTGGATTAGAATTGTATTTGCATAGGATTTGAACTTGATTTGGATTGGATTTACATTAGATTTGAAATCTTGAATTGTATTTTAATTGGATTGATTTTGAATTGGATTTTTATTAGATTTGGATTGGACTTGGTTTGGATTCGATTTCGATGGGATGTAAATAAGATTTGGGTTTGATTGAATTGTATTTGGGTTCGAACAAATAAGGATTTAAGTCTGATTTGGGTTTCATCTGTAATAGATTATTTAATTTGAATTTTGTATTAGATATAGATTGTTTTGGATTTGAATAGAGATAAAATATCATTTCTAAAATCTTACTGCTAATCATAGTTTGTTGCAGTTACATTTCAACGGTTCATATTGAATTATAATTATATACAATATATAGCAATACAGTTTGATGAGTATATCATTTGTCTCAAATAGTGAGTAGAGAAGGGAGCGATTGTGGTGTACAGAGTCTGCGTTATTTAAATAATAATAAAGTGATTCGTTCCGTGCATATGTCAATGAAAAAATAAGGTCAGTTTGTCTCAGTGTTTTCGTAATTTGTTCTGATCACGACGAGCTTTCCTTGTGACGTGTGAGCTAGCGAAAGCTCATGTTTGGTTTTGTTCGAATTGGTTCGAATATGATGCGAACACGCACAGCCTTCGGTGTATTTGTGAAGGCATGAATGAAATGCGTGTTTAATAAACTATGACTATGCGAGGAAGAAAAATGAGAGAGGATGATACAATGCATAGGTGTGCAAGAAACAGAACGATCGGTGATTGATGATTGATGCATGAGTATGAGTGGCAGATTTCGGAAAAGATTGCGGTTGAAATCTGATCGGTTGGCTGGCAGGTTCAGTTCGTTAACAGATTTTGCGGCGAATGCATATCGTTTGCGTTCGTGAAAAGTTATTTCGCGGAAGGCAAGCGTCAGTTACCACACTTATTTGTGTATTTATGATGACAAAACAGCATTTGTCGATGAACCTATCAATTATGGTCCCGCCATATTAATTTCACTCCGGTTGCCACAATTTAACTTTTTTCAAATCATATAATGTCCACGAATTCGCTCATAAGATGCTATGGTATGATGAATAGACTGACTAAATATAATTCAACGCACAATCACTGACCAATCAAACCAACAAATGTTGAAAACGTTTTATTCTTCATCTGGCGGTTTATTTTAGCAAGTGCTTAATCACTAGAAATATACCACTTTCAGAGGGGCGCATTCAATTTGACTTCTTTTTCATCATATTTCACAGTAAACATCACTCGGCACTAAAAATTTGAGCCCTATAACAAAATGAATCCCTTCCAATATTTAACAAGCACTACGAAACAAATTATCACAGACGTATTTTCAATCTTATTTTGTTTTGTTTACGTTGGAATAAACCTGGCAAGATTGACGTTATGATAAAATCATTTCATAGTTTATATTTTATAGATAATTTTATTTAATATTTAATATATTTTATAGATAAAGCGACATTCATCTAGACCAGGGGGCCTCAAAATAGCTACCATTAATGCTATTTTGCTTTCTTTGTGTGACATAAATATGAACTTCATAGCCTCTTTCAGAGTGGGCCAACTAGTCACGTTCTAGTCTACAAGAGGTTTTGGGGGAAGCGATGAAGGCAAAAGTACCTTGACCGTGGTATTATGGGCGTCTATTTATAGCACCCTGAAAGTAATTCGTAAAACTAAAATTGTTACTAGGACGAGCTATGAAAAAATCAGGGGGGAATCAAAAACACGTTGAAGATAGTTTCTCCTTTCATTTAGTGGCTTACACAATTGTTTACTCATTTACTTGCGTATTTCTAAAAATCGTGTATTTTTTTAGCAATAGCACACTAAAATCAATTTCGTCATTATGCGCCTTACCCAGCTTAAACCCACGTTAATGAGTAGTTGTAAGTTAACGTGCACAACCCAATATTGTCAGATTTCCCAAAAGTGTCAGATTCCCAAAAATGTCAAAATCATGTTGGCCACGGTTCATGTATATGTGGTTGACAAGCTTGAAGGGCCCGTGGAAAAAATACATAAAATTCGAAAGTGTACCCCGTCAGTAGGAGCATTAGCCTTAGAATGCTAATGTCGTGACTGTTCGTGTGACCAACATCTAGTTTCCCGGATAAAAACGTATCATTCAGTGAATGGAATAAACCATTAATGTACAATATAACGTATTGGATACAATACAGCGTATTGTAATTGAATGTCGAAGCAATATTATTCATGTTTGGATATACAATCCAAAAACAATATAATATATTGTAACAGAACATTGTATTGTTTTTAATTGGTTTTATACCTTACAATTTTGGTCAAATTCCTATTTTCGCGTAAAACAACTGTTGCTTTTTTCTATGTAGCTTTGCTGAAAGAAATAAACAAAACAAGTTCATAAAGCAAGAAATGTTGGGTGGAAAATATTCAAAAAGTCAAAATAAGTAGTTTTTTAGAAGTCACTTGACATTAGCTGACATGCAACCATGATACAGTTTGTTGAATTGTTTTTGTATTGTACAACAATACACGAATTGCTTATCAAGACAATACATGAACAATATATCATATTGTGTTTTCAAAATGTTTGTATGAGAAAATATCTATATTTGTATTGTTACGATACTTAACCACCCATACATTATATTGCAAAAATCTCATATACCATATAGCGAACTGTTCAAAACAATATATTGTACTGTAATTGTATTGTCATTATACAATATACTGTATTTTATTTCCAATATATTGAATGGTACTGTTTCAATACGTTATATTGTTTTTGTATTGTATTTTTTATCCGGGTTGCCACGCCCTGACAGCTTAAGTACCGGGTCTATAAGTATCAAATCAATTTTTCTAACCAAAACAAAACATTCTCTACATCATGGTTTTAAACAAACCATCAAAAAGTACTAATAAAATAATTCATTTTTGCGACAACAGCGCCACTAGCATTCTACTACTTATATTTCTATTACCCCGTCTAAAGGCGGGGTTGGGTATTAGAGGGTTGAAAAAAATATGTGAAATTTAGTGAAAAAAGGTTAGCTAAAAAATTGAATAACAATCTTAAAAAAAAGATTTTTTTTCTGGAATTATTGCGTGAAGACAAAATATTTTATTGTAAACAAAAACTTTGAACAGACAAACAAACCTAACACTCTCGTAGTTGTCCATCATCCACCTTTCCGAAGGCCGATTCAAATATATGATAGGTGAGCATTTCACCACTCGCAGCTTACGCATCATTTTGTTCATATTTGGCATATTTGATGTTTACACATTACCACCACCTGAATTCCCATTTGCCAAACAAATTGATTGAGCGTGCATGTTCTCGTAATTAAGATTTTTATTACTTTATTTATTTTATTTATTATTTATAGATATTTATGAACATTGCGTTGCCAAGAAATATGCAGCGATGAACATACTTCTGATAAGAAGTGTTGTGTCATACTACAAGAAGAAAAAAATAGTAAACACAACAAAGATTTAGTTTAATTCAACCAAAATATTATGTTAAATTTTGCACAAACAAAACTTTGGTTTGAGACAAAACAGATTATTTGGAACGAACTAAATTCAAATGTTGTTTTAATACAGATTTTTATTAAAACTAAACTGAAATTAGCCTATAACAACTATGACTTTGGTTTTTTTATTTAAACAAACAAAACTACCAACATTCTATTATTATTATTATTATTATTATTATTATTATTATTATTATTATTATTATTATTATTTAATAAGGAGGTTTTAACTACAAAGCCATTCGCCTCCAGAACCAACATTCTATGAAAAATTGTTTGGACTAACCAATATCGAGTGCTCGACACTGAAGAAGTCTGTAAGTCACAGACGAAATAGGTCAAGATAAGCATATTAGAGTTTAAAGGTATTTGCTTGCCTTAATAGTGATTTTAGTTTTTTATTTTTTGCAAAAAGTAAAATGTTTAAGTTCAATTAATAGTTTTAAACGTACTCTAATAATCCCTCCCCTAAATTTAATAAAAAAGTGTAGTCAAGGTCCTTATCAGCTATAAGGTTAGTGTCTTCGACGAAGTTGTTTAGCAGATCAAGCGCTATCTGGAAGTGAAAAATCTAGTTGAAGATTTATCCGCTATTTCGATTCAGCAAATATTTATCAAGGGTCTTCTGACAGATAGAAATATTTTTTTAATGCATCTGTCAGGTAACTTTAATAAAAGAAAAATTGTTTCAGAATTCCATATGTCAAGATCCTGATGAGCTCAAATTTTGATGTGTACAGTCAAAACTTTCAAATGAAGGATGACTACTCATTTTAGGGTGTTTTTTGTGTTATTAATATTTATACCTAAAACTACTATTTCGCTTATTAAAATATCATAACCTTCCCAACAAATCCACACATCTACTGATAACGACGACGCATGATTTACTTACAGACGACTATTGGTGCCACACTATATCTATTCCAACAAAAAAGACACGGACTCTGTCTACAGACTGTAACATAACATTAGACAACGGACAGGCGCACCGAGAAACATTCGTCAGTTTCAAAGGCTGAAGCGGTAATTTACCCATGACACGATGCGCTTAAGTGTTTGACGACACAAGCCGTATGGTCATAAAGCCGCCAAAGCATGCAACCAGGATTTTGAAATAGAGTAGTGCCGTAAAGATGTCTCACATGTTTGAATTTAATCACTATCAGATCTGAACAACGTTTCCAAAAAAAAACAACTATCTACTTTATCTCAATATGCAGAAGATTAAATAAACTTCACACTACAGTCAACTAATTATAACTCGATATTGAAAAAGGAACGAACATCAAATAATAATTTAAAAAAAAAAACAAAAATTTTGCAACTGCGCTTTAAGAGACTATTTAGCAAGCCATGAACCCCTTTCTACTATGGTTCTAAAACTCGATATCAAAACTCTGAATTTCAAGTTATAGGGAGATGACTGTAGTGCCATCTATCGGTTCAATATCCAATCGGATTCCATCGCCAAATGATTGATAAACTTTGATGTAGACATGAACTTTCTAGCATTTCAGTATATCGAGATACTGGGGACTGAAGAAAATTTGTTATTAGCGTCGCCTAGCGTTCCAAATCATTGATTTTTCATCGCCAGATTGACTGTTTTACGAGAAACTTGTGACGATCGACACGCTACCATAATTTATATAACGGAGGGTATTAAAATTAACTTGGAGGTGTTGTTTTCGCAATTTGGAGGTTAAAATCACCTCCAAACACTAGCGATTTTGCGGTGGGATCACGAATAGCCCTTGATCTGCCGTACTTCCAACACTCACAAATAAAAATTTATACTAGAACATCCTCTACTATAGTTTTTCACAGTACGTTTTCTTAAAACACTTCCCGGTGACATAGCACCATCAGGCTTTTCGTAGTTTCATCGCCCGAGTCCCACGTTATTGAAGCATTTTTTTTTCTAAGACCAACTAACCGCATTACTTCAAAATTTCGATACAATTTAACTGATCTACTGTTCTTCAAATAAGGCAATCCATGAGACAGCTGCGATCAGCTGGTTTTTTGTTTACCATGAGTTTTTGATGTTTCGCGATTGGAGTGACCGTTTGATTACAAAAGAAAAAGTAAAGCTCTGATAACACTCGCATGTTTTGTGTACACCTTCACTTCGGTTGCATGCACACTTTTGGCTGTCAGTCCTATCGCGGAAAGTCCTCATGGATAGCCTTATAGTGGCTATTTGAAAATTTAAGGTAGGGTGATGTGCTAGTATCCATCGTATTAAGCATTGATCAGTGAGAACTGCAATTTTCCCAGTATTGCAGTGAATGATGCTGACACAAACCGATGCTAAACAATTCTTTCTCAAAACGGCTTTAGCATTGTACAATAACATTTTGATAAATCTTGATCTCTTTTTGGAAATAATGCAAAGAAAATGCATCTTACCGTATTCTCAGTCCGTCGTATCGTTTTCAACTCCGTCGCAATCAGTTTCCAGATTCGTCTCACAACTTACGGCACTGTGTGCATTGAATGATTAAAACACAACATATCAACGCTATAATAAAATGTTTTACTAGAATATATAGATTTACTGGCATCTCCCTTCATTCTTTCAGCATGATGGAATATACTAATTTCATTTAAAATTCATTGTTCGTTATCAAAATTCAGCCCAAACATATGAACACAATTCCTTTTGACCGTACAATTATGGCATTTGCTCACAGTACAGCGAAAACAACACAATCAAAGAAACCGTATTTTTATATCGAGCGTCGCTTACACATTGATGCGCACAAGCTTTTTTTTTTCTCAGTACGACGGATTAAACTTTGTTTACATTCTCAATTATACGCGGCGGTTGAGGAAGTTTCGTAAAATTTGATGATTTATTTAAGTTTTACGGCGTGTGATTGGAATGAAACCCTTCAGTGAAGAAGTACGAAGGTTTTCCATAGTGAAAATAAGTGCTCGGCGAAGTAAGTCACCACGGGGGCGGGAAGAAACTTGTGTTGGAAATTGGTGTGGCTCAGTCGATCGCTAAGCATTTCTCTCAAATCGTGTTCGTCCATGCGATTTCGGCGAAAAAGTGCAAAGTGGATAATTGAACTAAAGTTATTTACCGAAATACAGTAGTTTTATTGCATTTTTGGTGTACAAGTGTACAAACCATAACAGCTCTCACAAAATAACACTTGGATAATGAATCTATGTTGCAGGTAAGTTTGAATATCCGCCGTAGTGGAACATTTAAAGTTTGATACGACGAATAGTAGCGCTTACGACGAAGAAGAACAAAACCCTACGGCTTTTGAAAGTTAAGTGAATTCAAGACCGGAAACTTTCCTCAGTGGTGTATTAGTCCTTTAGATATATTCTGCAATCTTATTAAAATGTTCAAACACATGAAAAGTTATTAACCAATTTCATGATAACTTATTACCTGAATCGTCGTTTTCAGTGCCTTTGCTGGCCGCGGTTTCAATGGCAATTAGCAAATTTCTACTATGATTTTCTTTTTAACAAAAAGTTTGCTTTCACATGCCCAGAATGAAAAAAAAAACAGTTTTAACTAAAGTTCTTCTTCTTCTTCTTTCTGGCGTTACGTCCCCACTGGGACAGAGCCTGCTTCTCAGCTTAGTGTTCTTATGAGCACTTCCACAGTTTTTAACTGAGAGCTTACTATGCCAATGACCATTTTTGCATGCGTATATCGTGTGGCAGGTACGAAGATACTTTATGCCCTGGGAAGTCGAGAAAATTTCCAACCCGAAAAGATCCTCGACCGGTGGGATTCGAACCCACGACCCTCAGCATGGTCTTGCTGAATAGCTGCGCGTTTACCGCTACGGCTATCTGGGACTAAAGTAGTAAAATCAAAATTCAACAACCTAAAGATAAGTAAAAACAACATCTAGATTATTCATCTTTTTCCTTGCATTACGTCCTCATTGGGACAGGGTCTGCTTCTCAGCTTAGTGTTCAATGAGCACTTCCACAATTATTAACTGAGAGCTTTCGATAATACTCTGATGCCCAGGAAAGTCGAGGAAATTTTTATTACGAAAAGATCCGGGACCGACCGGGAATCGAACCCAGACACTTCTAGCATGGCGTTGCTATGTAGGCGCGGCTATGACCCTCAACATCTAGATTGTTTAGTAACAAATAAGGCATTGGTTTGGAAGAACCACCATTGTTGCTGTAAAATTATGGATAAAAAAACTCAATACGCTATTTTTTTTTCAGCCAAAATTCTTAGTTAGAAAATCAACAAAAAAATGGTTGAATCTAACTAGGTTGAGTTTTCTTTTGTTTTATGCTGTTGTCCATCTTACCCCCAGTTGTCATGACACATACATTTCCCGCACGAGGATGAGACTGTTCAAAAATAAGTTGAATGATACGGCAGGAAAGAGATAACAAATGAACATTCATGTCGTTGCTTCGACAATACTTCGAGACGAACAATATGCTCTGTGCAAACAATGCGTCCTTGTTAGCATAGCATGCTGGTAATTATTTTTTTCTTCACAGTTCGCATGAATATTCAATGGAAAAATGGTTGATAATAGGGTAAGTGATCTATTAGTTGTGGGCATTGGCGTAGGAACAAGGGGGCCAGGGGGGCCAGGCCCCCTCCATAACCATCCAGGCCCCCCCAGAAATTTTGGATGATAATAATATATATAAAAACCAAAATAATAATTTTCTTGATTCTATTGTGAAGATTTTTAAAATAAATGGATAAACTTTCTTTAGTAGTTACGTTCTTTTATTTTGTGTCGGAACAAGTAGGCGCAATGCGTCCAGTCCGAACCAAACTATTTATAGTAGGCTATGCTTTTGATTATTAGAATAAAATTTTCACTTCCCTAACAACCGTCAAACAGTGTAGTTTGATTTACGGCTACATCTAAAAGGTTGTGGGCCCAGCAAAAGAAGTTTAAAGTTTTTCAAGAAAACTCAAGATGTCCTTCGCAAACGGACAAGGCGATCCTCAAGCAGTTCCTCAAGCACCGCAGCCGAATCTTCAAGCCCCGTATCAAGTCCAAAACCTGAACAGTCTTCCGTCCATCAAGCGGCTAACCGGCCGGGACAATTGGCCGACGTGGAAGTTTGCCGTGGAGACCTTCCTGGAATTGGAGGATTTATGGGAAGCTGTGAAGCGATGACTGCTGGATTTTCGATTCAGGCGCTTCAGACCATTTTACGAAAAATCGAAGCCTACTGATGGATGACCGAGCGGCGAGTGGTGTTGTCATGGCGGCCGACAAAGGTGCGATGAACATCGTAGCTACCGGTGCGGTGAATTTGAAGCCAAAATGCTGTCCTGAAGGCCCGATCACAGTGAATAACGTGAAACTTATCCCTACGATGTCACATAACCTGCTGTCGGTAAGTCAGATCGTCCGGCGTGGTCATGAAGTGAAGTTCACCGATCGCGGAGTGACGGTAACGGACCCGGAAGGAGCAATCATTGCAACCGGCAGGCACGACGTGAAGAACGGATTGTTCGTGTTCCAAGAGCACGAAGATCGCAGAGCGCTATCCCTTGCATCCTCGCCAGCAAACTTGGATGTCTGGCACAGACGGATGGGCCACCTCAACGTGCACAGTCTGCACAAACTGAAGAACGGCCTGGCCTCCGGAGTGCAGTTCAAGGAATCGGCGATGTCCAACTGTGTCGAGTGCGCTAAAGGTAAGCAGTTTCGTCTTCCGTTTCCCAAGAAAGGACGACGAGCAACTGAGATCCTGGAACTGGTCCACACAGACCTATGTGGACCCATGGAGGAAGCATCACTAGGCGGAAGCAGGTACTATGTGTCGTTCACGGACGATAAGACGCGGAGGATTTTCATCTACTTCCTGGAGCAGAAATCCGAAACCGAGTTGATAAATGCATTCAACCAGTTCCACGGCCTCGCGGAGAGGCAGACGGGGCGCAAGCTTAAGACCATTCGCAGTGATAACGGTAAGGAGTTCATTAACAAATCGTTACAGAGACGCCTGAAGGAGCTTGGAATCCACCATCAAATGTCGACGGAATACACGCCGCAGCAGAATGGGCTGGCCGAACGAGTCAATCGGACCGTGGTCGAACGAGCCCGTTGTATGCTGCACGAAGCAAAGCTGCCGAAGTCATTCTGGGCGGAAGCGGTAGCTGCTGCGACGTACCTCATCAATCGATCCCCTACCAAAGGACACCATCTGACCCCGGAAGAAGCTTGGAGTGGCCGCAAGCCCGATTTGTCGCACGTACGGATTTTTGGTACGAAGACAATGGCCCATATTCCGAAACAAAAACGGAAGAAGTGGGACGCCAAGTCAATGGAAGCCATCCTCGTCGGTTACGAAGAGCACACCAAAGCTTACCGACTGTACGACCCCGTCAAGAAAAACGTGTTCCGAAGTCGTGACGTCGTCTTCATATCCGAAGCGAATTCCGAGAAGCAACCTGATGACCAGCAGCAAGTCACCCGGCGCGAGCAGCAACGAACGAAGACGTACGTCAGCCTGGAGTATGATCCTGAACCTGAAGTCGCTACTGTGCAAGAGCAGCCGTTCATGGAAGAAGAAGATGAAGATCCTGTTGACGAAGTGGCTGATGAAGATCAAGTTTTTTCTGAAGCAGAAGACGAGTCGGACTCCGAGGTGGAATATTTCTCGCAAGTTGAAACCAGCGGTGGCGAAGATCAAGATTCCACTGACGACATAGGCTACGTGACGATTTCGGCGCTCCCTCCGCAACAATCTTCAAATCCACCCGTGTCACGCGAGGTGTTGAGGCGCAGTGGCAGGGAGCGCGCGATACCAGGCAAGTACAAAGATATACCGAACAATCGCTTTCCGTTCCAACATCCAACAGATCCAGCCTTTCTCACATCTGAGGACCAATCCGGTCCCAGTGACGTTCAGCAAGGACTGAAGGCGAGTAGGTGTTTGCCGAAACGATCTGATGACCCCCAAACTCTGGCGGAAGCGATGCGAGGTCCCGACGCGATCCAGTGGCAAGCCGCCATGAAGGAGGAGCTACAAGCGTTGAGGGACAACGGGACGTGGGAGTTGGTTCAGCTACCACCAAACAAGAAAGCCGTTGGATGTAAATGGCTGTTCAAAACCAAGGTCGACGAGAAGGGTGCCGTGGTGCGACACAAGGCTAGAATCGTAGCGCAGGGCTTCACCCAGAAGTACGGCAGCGACTACGATGAAGTTTTCGCACCGGTTGCAAAACAGGTGACGTTCCGGACACTGCTGACCGTTGCCAGCCGGAGGAAAGCCATCGTCAAGCACGTCGACGTGAAAATGGCGTACCTGAATGGTGAACTGGAAGAAACCATTTACATGCGCCAGGCGGAGGGATACACTACCGGCGATGACCGTACTGTGTGTCTTTTGAAGAGGAGCCTGTACGGATTGAAGCAGTCGGCGCGCGTCTGGAATCGGAAGGTGGATTCCGTCTTTAAGGCCATGGGATTCCAACAATCCAAGATGGACCCGTGCCTGTACATCCGGCGGAAGAACGGCAAGACGGCGTACATCCTCATATACGTCGACGATATGGTTATTGTTACTCAAACCGAGGAGGAGTTCAAGTCCATTTTCGATTCTCTACAAGCGAACTTCACCGTGTCGAACCTCGGTGACATCCGTCACTTCCTGGGAATTGAGGTGGAGAAGAGCGCAGCCGGTTACAAACTGAACCAAACAGCGTACATCCGGAAGCTCGTTGGAAGGTTCAAGATGGAGACCGCGAAGCCATCGAAGACCCCTCTCGACCCAGGCTACTTCCAGCACAAGGAGGAGATGGATCAGCTGCCGAACAACAAGGACTATTTGAGTCTGATCGGTGGTCTGCTGTACGTAGCGGTTCAAACCAGACCGGATATCGCAGTCAGCACGTCCATCCTAGCGCAGAAGTCAAGCTGTCCAAATCAGCAAGATTGGAACGAGGCGAAACGGGTCCTGCGCTACTTATCAACGACAAGCAACCACAAGCTGCATCTTGGCTCATCTGGTGACGGGCTGCAAATGTTCGTTGACGCCGATTGGGCCGGCAACTACCGCGACCGGAAATCCAATTCTGGTCACCTGCTGCTACTTGGAGGAGGAGTCATCGCGTGGGGTTCCCGAAAGCAAACTTGTGTTGCACTGAGCTCCACCGAGGCGGAATTCGTTGCCCTTGCTGAAGGGTGCCAGGAGCTGTGCTGGACCAGAAGACTACTCGAGGAGATTGGAGAAGCAGCTCAAGGTCCAACCGTCGTATTTGAGGACAACCAGAGCTGCATCAAGCTAGTTGAGAGCGACAAGATCGAGCGACGCAGCAAGCACATCGAGACGAAGTATTTTTTCGTACGAGACCTGCAGGAAAAAGGTACTATTAATTTACGTTACTGTCCGACGGAATCGATGCTCGCAGATGTGCTGACAAAACCTATTCAAAGAGTTCGTTTGGAGAAGCTGCGTTGGGAGATAGGTTTGCGTCCGGATCAGTCCGAGGAGGAGTGTCGGAACAAGAAGGCGCAATGCGTCCAGTCCGAACCAAACTATTTATAGTAGGCTATGCTTTTGATTATTAGAATAAAATTTTCACTTCCCTAACAACCGTCAAACAGTGTAGTTTGATTTACGGCTACATCTAAAATTTTGTTGAACAATAGTGAAAAAACCTAGCTTATCGTACAAAGGATCAGTGTGGTGGTTCTAATTTAGGTGAATCGTGCAAGAACTAAAATATTAGCCGTCCGGCTGTCGCTTAATGGATCATTGAAGGTAACTCTTTCGGCACTCGCCGTTCCAATACAGCGTCGCCACCGTATATGGGTTTAACATTGTGACCGCAATTTTCCTCTGTCAAACACACAAGACTACGGTGGCTCTATCTATGCTTTTCAAAGCGGCCGTTTTGGTTATTTTATTGATCCATTGGTTATCGCTTGAACCAGCTTTTTGTTGTGTGCGATAGGTGAAAATTTTCGACAAATCCTTTTCGAAAAATACCGTGGTACTAAAAAGCATCAGTATCCGTATAAGTCAGCATCAGTATAAGTCGAGTCTAGTACACGACACTGAAGACGGCCTTACAGTTGAGGTCAAAATACGCGCATCTGTCAAAGGATACAAACTCTAGTGGAATTAAATGGTATAGTACTAAATTCGGTTTTTTCATCTCATTATAGGTATTCTACTGAACAGCTCGAAGATTTATTATCATCAGTATCCTGTAAATTTGAATCCTTAAATTTGACTTGTCTGAAAAATAAAAACCATTTCAAATGTTTTAGCATAAAGCAGCATATGCACTGCAGTATTGATTTTTATGTTCTTGGGAGCTGTCCTGCTCGAGGTGTTTGGTAGATATGATATGCTCTTATGAAAATTCTCTAAAGAAATCTATACATCGGTTCAGACAGACCGGACTTTCTGTTACTTTGGCGTTCTAAAGATACGTTGAAGATTGCATCAATGATGGTTTTTTGCGATGTTATTTTGATACCGATACATTATCAAATACCGTCGGACGGGGCTACTTTTGATTCCAGGGGCTACTTTGGACACACACCTTTTGTATTTATTTATACCGTAAATATTTATCTGAGCAATTTTGTGTCTTCGACACTTTTATTAACCAATGTATACTCTACCACTAGGCATGAATTTTTTTTGGAACAATATCAACCATAACAGAATAAACAAGAAAATATTTCAAGAAAGTCAGAATATATATTCGCAAGGTATAAAACATTGGCTATCCAAACATTGTTTGAATTTTTCCCATGTCGTGGAAAGTTTTATATCCTGTAAATAAAGAATAAAATAATATGTTAATCATTCCACAGTCCGGGAAGTCTCTCTTCTGCACCAACTGCAGCCAGTACTTATAGCTCAGAAATACCGAAGGTACGAACAGATAAAAGGTACCAACTCAAAAAATTTAAAATAATTAATAAAATAATTAACATCACTTGAGATAGGTAGACATGACAGAAAGTTATTGGGAGCATCACAAAACTATCAAATCGTCATGTTTCATAAAAATCTTGTGATTTGATTTGCTTAAAATTGTTGTTTTATTAAAATAATTGATCAAAGGTTTTATTTTCACGACTCTTATTTTACTATAATGTTTTGGTTTGTATATTTTACAACATAAAAAAATAAAAAAAAAATTGGAAAAGTGAATAGACATAAACCACACATATTTCCACTCGTACCAGTGACAAGTTCACTACATAATCTTCAAAAAATAGTTTCCGTCATATTTTACGTAAATTTGCAGTACAAAACAATTGCATCCTTCAATTGCTTAATAAACTACTCTTAAGCTAGCTCTAAACCGCTAAGAAGCTTAAAGCATATTACAAAAACAAACTTTTACTTCTTTACGATCTCGCAAAACTTTACCTCATAGATTGCGTTTTAGTGAAAATTACTTTAAAGTTAATTCCTTCTACATATCATTCATATAACCGTAAGAATATAAAAGACAGTTTTTGTACATGACTTATTAATCCTCTCAGTACCTAGTATTTACATCGTTCGTTACCCAACTAACAATTCAGAGCCACAAACAAGCATGCATGTTTAATTATTGTTCAATAATGGTAATGGCAGCTGAATAAAAAATTTGCTCCATAAAGAGCTGAGAAGGTGCTTTTTTAACACAAACTTAGATCAATGTTCAACGTCATGCATTAGAATGAACAAAAGTTGAATCGCCACTTATTAAACGTTTCCAAAGATTCTCATTCGACTAGTCAAGATTGTCCTACAAATGAGCTGAACAAGACATGTTTCCCCCAATTAAAAAGCCAATATTCCACTAAACAAATTTATATTATAAAAGGATATTCAGAAGACGAACTAACGTTTTACTTGCGTCGCACTTCAGCTATTCCCACATGTTTAACATAAGCACGAATAAGAGCTGAATAAGTGTCTTATGAAATCCCAATTCAGCTTCAGTATATTATAAGAACAGTTGATCCAATAGAGGCCAAAATGACGATTAACAAACACATTGTTCAGCAATAAATAAGCCTTGTAAAAGCGATCACACTATAGCTAAATTTCATAAAATGGACAAAATATCCGAAATTCGTGTTGAGTTCCGAATGCATTTCAAAGCTCTTAAATTATGCTTTCTTAAAACTTTTGAAATAGCTGTTCAGAAACTAAACATGGTCAGTCTCCAGAAATGTAGAATTATTGTGAAAAACAACAATAAACATTTAAGCTAAGTATTCCGAGCAGGAGTAAAGTACTGACAAACAAAGCGTGATATTGACTTGATTGACATAAGAGATAAAATATCTGAAGACAATATCAAAATTTTGTGCCTGGAACTTTTAAACCTATGAAAAATTTGATGTACGCAGATCTAATGAAAAGCTCGCAGCTATTGGTTAAATCTTGCAGAATCTAAATATGACATGTCAATTTTGTTCTAGTAGTTTATTTTAGATATCATTTCCAGATATTTTATATCATATATCTATCAAGTTAATATCACTTTTAGCTATCCATATTATATTTTCTATAGCTAAGCTTTTTTCGCCTGCTCGGGATGTTTTTCCGTACAAGAAAAATGGAAATTTCTTTGACAGAATTGATTCAATAAATTTCTATAGCCAGCTACATTTGCAATGACATTTCTTCACAACTGAATAAATACTGTGCTCTAAGAAAAATGATTTACTTGGCCATTTCCGAAAATAAAAATCGCATCAAGATATTCGAATATTTTTCTATTCAGGTGGTTTCTGAGGACTAACCCTTCAAATGATTCAAATATATTCATACAGAGAACTTTTAATTCAATGCATGTGTAATAGGTTTATGAAAAGTACAAATAAAAAAATAATCAAACTATAATTTATAAAATTATTTAAGTTAATTGATCAGTTTTGAACAAACTAAAACTTATTATGAAATAAGATTAATCATTTTGGACTGTTTTTACTTTGTGTAAATAAACATTATTTTGACCAACATCGACATAAATTTTCTCACTGTGCGCTAAAAATAGACGACTGAACTCAGCTTGGATCAGCACTAAACAGCAGCTGAATAATATGCTTGTTCAGTTGTAGATTAGCGTACCATGTGTTGATTAGACGTTGTCGAATAGAAGCTCGAACATGGTCAATATTCAGCTATGAGAAGTTTATATTTTGCACTGGACGGTATAATCATCAATTCTAGGATGGCGCAGATGGCAAGGCATACCGCTGACGATTGGAAGGTCTCGAGTTCGAATCCAGTATACAGGCGATTTTGAATAAAGATTGTTATACTATCATAATAATAGTGTACACTACATATATAAAGTGCCTAGTAAAATATTTTTTTGTTTTTATTAGTCTTTAATTATTTTTAGACCAGCCGTATAAAAGCTGAACTAAATGCTTGTAAAACGTTTTTAAGCTAAAAAATAAAGTTGATATTCAACGACATGTTTTAAAGTTTCTCCAAATTTGTGTGAACAATGCTTTAACAAAGGTTGGCCATGGAAATTATTAAAATGTTATGAAACATGATGCTGGATAAAACTGCCATAATGGTGTTTGTTAAATGAGTGAATGTTAGTTGGGTATTTCAACTTAATAATGAAGCAGTTCCATTTAAGGTGCAAATAAAAATGAAGCAAATGTCAAAAGTGGAAAAGCAGTTTTCGCCTTTGAAATCAACAAATCGGAAAAAATAAAAAAAACAATCTTTTTATTTTGGAAATAAAACAGCTGTGTGTTTTTATTTTTTTCGATTTGTCGATTGTAACGGCGAAAACTGCTTTTTCACTTTTGACATTTTTACTTGGGCCTTAAGAGAAAGTTGAATGTTTAAGTTTCATACTGAAAACTGAAAACAGTGAATAGCATGTTTCGCTGAAATTTGTTATATATGTGTAATTGTTTTGAGCTTTGCAATTTTCTAAATTATGTTTATCAATGAAAAAACGTTCAATAACATCACAATGGACGATAATCTATAAAATTAGTTTGAAATTTATAAGGAAAAATCCAAATTATTTTTGTCTTGAAGGACACACTTTTTTCGCTATTCAAGCATTTTTGTTATTTCTTGATGGATTTGCCTCAAATTTTGCACATTTCTTAGGTACATACCGTTTTGATTCATATTACACGGTGTCTCTGGTAGAACAACATTAATATAAAAAAATCAGTATCGCTAAAACACCCACCAAATGAAAGCTTAGGCTTTCCCCTTTCATTTGAGACCTGTTTGGAAATGTTCTATCGGGGGGTCCTGAACATTTTTTTCAAAACAGTACAATGCCGTTTTTTCAGTTCTGATTTCTTAATTATGGTTCACACAGTCATTTTCTTTCATGCTAATCTAGGTAGCCATGAGAAATTGTACTACGAATAGTTAATTAATTAATAAAAAGGATTTAGATTTAGCATTATACCATTCTATTCAAACCCATTATATACACGACATATCGATAAAACAAATACGGATAATACGGCTTACAAATGCTCACTATTGTACATTACTACAGCTCAAAGAAGCTGTCGATCATATGCTTCGGAGTTCTCCGGAAGCTTAACATGATTCCAAGCAACTTGAAAATCGAAATGCACGGTTTCACTGGCTTGTTTCCCGTATTTGCTCAAACCACTTCCTGTGATTTCACAAAACTCCGGGATATGATAGCGGAAATATGGAACTTTGGGCTATTGAGTAAGCAATCCACGTTTTTGAAAAGTGAGAACTTTTCTGCAAAATCATCATCCAGACTCGTTTGAAAACAACTTTTATGTACCTGATCAGAATGATCAAGCGCCTGAAATACATTTTTTCATTTAAAAGAGATAATTTACAGAACAGTACGATAAATTACAATTGCTAGTAAACTTAGATCCCATTACACTTCCAAAACATGCCGATTTTTCAAAAGCTTCTGACAGTTTCATCTGGTGAATCCACTTTTGTTGTGGCTTTGGCAACTGATGATCCTCACCTGTGATAAAAGAATTATTTTAAGGTCATCTTTATGAATCACACAATCAAACTGCTGATGCTTACCCATTCCTCGACATTATTTGGATCAATTTGGAGCAGTGGATAGTAAATACAATTGAAGAACTGCTCCGCCAGTTTATGGTCTAAGCCGAGACTTTTCCATTTCGTGGACGCGTATGTGACAAAGTATTCGTGGATGACCAGCTAAATTGGATAAATCTTTTTTGTGTGGTACAGTATCGGCAAGGAAATGTTGAACTACGTATCCTTACATCGGCCTTGAGTCCCGATGACGTCGGAATTATGCTCGATAATCGACAGGGTAAATGATTAAAGGACCCTTCTCCATCGCTTGCAGATCGAACTGCCCAGGCCAACCGTCCTTTTTGGACGTCACATAATCAACTAACCCCTGAACGTTCTTCTTCTTGGCATTAACGTCCTCACTGGGACAGAGCCTGCTTCTCAGCTTAGTGTTCTTATGAGCACTTCCACAGTTATTAACTGAGAGCTTTCTTTGCCAATGTTGCCATTTTCGCATTCGTATCTCGTGTGGCAAGTACGATGATACTCTATGCCCAGGGAAGTCAAGGAACTTTCCTTTACGAAAAGATCCTGGACCGACCGGGAATCGAACCCAGACACCTTCAGCATGGCTTTGCTTTGTAGCCGTGGACTCTAACCACTCGGCTAAAGAAGGCCCCTGAACGCATTTATATGCATTTACATTTACGTTATTACAGTTTCTGCATTATCATTCAAATCAAAGTGCAAATGTGTTACCTCTAAAAACCCCTGAACTGATTGGTTAGGTCTGCTGATTTTGAAAGCGATGTTTGGGGCGATTGCAACATCCAAACCCCTTAGACAGCTGCTCAACTGCAACGCTCATCTGGTGCTCAAATCATTTTTTTTAATCAAAAACAAGTCATCAGCGAGCTGATAGGTTTTTTTAGGTTGCACAGATGTTGAATAAGATTCTAAGTTCGGTGGTAAACCGTGTAGATTCGACAACCAAAAAATTCAATTGGTACTTACTTTTTGCATTACTGTGTCTACCACGTTTTCCCTTTAGTTTTGGTGAGATTGTTGTTCTCATTCATTACATGCTTCGAGTGGTAGGTTTTAAATTGTATTTATATTTATACAGTGCAACTTTATCGTAGTTCTGCGACCCGGATCGTTTTTCGGATTCTACGCCCGTGTTAAGACCAGAACGGGCAAAATTCTATATGTTGACTTATGCTGCCTATGCTGTGGGCATGTTAACGAGAAAACGGAACACAGTTAACTCCTTGAAAAAGGCACAATAAATGTGTCCGAAACGTCGGATGAAAACGTAAAATCCGTTTTTGAGCATAATAGACTGAAGGCCATAACCTACAACATAATCATCACAGTCGTATCCCCGAGAAAGTTTATACAGTGCTATATTCAAAAGTTTGAACTGGTTACTGAACGAATAAACGTGCAAGCTCGATATATTTTTGAAGGACAATACCAGACTGTAATCCTGATGTCGTGAAAAATGTGCTGTTCAATAATATCAACCACTATTGCTGATAACGGTTACAGACACAAATTCTTTAAACACAATACGCAAATCTTCTAACGATTGTCTTCATGGCTTTTCGGTTTCATGTTTCAGGTCTCCTGACAGAGTGTAGTGTAAATATATATATTTATTATTAGGTGTGAAATTGGGATATATTTATTATAATTATTAACAGGCATACCTCTAATCAGCAAACCAAAATGTTGACCCAAAACAATGAATTTATGAACTTATCACGCGACACAAGCACCAATTTTTCGCTATACCACCTTAGAATGCGACAACTTAAGCAATGAAGCGTTATAACGCAGCGCCGATTTCCCTACCATTGATGCCAATTTAGTTGTTTTTTGCAATCTGTGAAACCATTGGTAATGTAATGTTCCATGAGCAAATGTTTTCAAACGCTTTGGTTATTACTAATCGTAAAAAGCAATATCTTATGAAAATATATTTGAATTTTGAGACGGTAGCAAACAACTGAATCTAAATAATGGTTAATTATTGGAAATCTTTCAAATCTCTAAACATTTTTTTATTCAAAATTTTAAATACTATTTACAACATTTATACAATTTTTGTATAAATGAATAAATTTTGATAAAAGATATTCAATTTTACTATTTACTGAATCAACTGAACAGCAACACTGCCAAAACAAAAACAAGCTTGTTTTATGGAAATCTGAACAATCATTTAAAAAGGGCACATCGACATGGGTAAACAATGTCTTTGTAAGACGCTGTTGAGCCCAATTCAACTTGATCACGCTTACCAAAACTACTATCATGATGAGCTAACACTAATCTTTCTGATAGTGGTGTTAGTTTGCATGGGCGAGCTAAAAAGGGCTCAACAGCAACGTTTCTGAAAAAAGGCTCAAGACCTCTCCGGCCCTTTTCAAATGTTTGTCCAGAAATATTTGTCAAGGCCTTCTACGGTTCTATTGAGTTGTCATCATATGGTACAAGCGATTCATTGTATCATTCTATTGGTGGAAGAAGATCACCTATGGTACGTATCTCTTACTAAAATTAAAAAAAAATGTTCAAGACCCCCCGATAGAACATTTTCAAACCGGTCTCAAATGAAAGGGGAAAGCCTAAGCTTTCATTTGGTGGGTGTTTCATCGATACTGATTTTTTTTATATTAATGTTTTCTACCAGAGACACCGTGATTACGGACACTTAAGGACTCAGGGAAATATAACCCAGCATAGAGCATACAAAATAAATCATTCTGTATGATTCCTTAGCGCTATTGAGCGTCGGAAGCCCTTTACTTTCGAACGGTGGGTGAAGAATACACACACACTAAAAAAACCCCATTTTTACAGATGACGTAGTCATCGAGATTGACGTAATTATTGATGACACAAATTGAAATCTGATTCATTATTCAAATAATGATGACGTAAACTTGAGAACCAGTAAATTCATTTCCATTTTTAGACATGATCTGAACTTTCCAATCACTTCACCTGATTTTACACGTCAATAACTTAAAATTACACGAACGATGACATAATATCATAATATGACATAAACATAATAATGACATAATATTATGCACTTCGAAAAAATCATGTAATTTTGTGTCATATAGCACCGACATATTAAAGCGAGTAAAATGACACAAAATTACGTTAGATTATATTTTTCACTCATAGTTCTGTGAGCAAAACTAGTAATTTTACTGCTGTCAATGTCGTGTGCTGTAAATTACAAACATGACGTATTTAGTAAAAATATAACGACATAACCACAATCATTTCAAGGGATTCCCTACTCATTTCTTTCGGACACTGATTACAAGTAATAAGAAACACTGTTGTTGACCATTCCACATCTTATTTTATTATTTGCATTTATGTTCCCAATTACTTATAATAACTGTTTGATTATTGTAACGGTCGGAGTGGATGCAAAAGGAACATCTTCCGTGGAATCGATGCAATCATTTGCGCCACGCAAACACAGCCACTATGACACTAAACACTATCTTACACACTTTAATTTGCAGTTGCTCAAAACGAATTACTTGCACTAAATATTATAGGTACCATGTCGATGATTTCACTCCAAAAAAAATTCACTTGCTCCATGTGTTTTGTTTGATATCAACGGTGTTTGACGTTTCACGAACGTGCAGCCATGGATTATGTCATCGTTCGTGTAATTTTAAGTTATTGACGTGTAAAATCAGGTGAAGTGATTGGAAAGTTCAGATCATGTCTAAAAATGGAAATGAATTTACTGGTTCTCAAGTTTACGTCATCATTATTTGAATAATGAATCAGATTTCAATTTGTGTCATCAATAATTACGTCAATCTCGATGACTACGTCATCTGTAAAAATGGGGTTTTTTTAGTGTGTACGCTTCCGCAACTTCAATAATTTTAAATAAATCAAAATGTGTGGCCTTTTCATGATTCTTATTCCAGACGCTTCCTCACTTTTGCCTCATATTCCGGACACTTTGAATCGAATTCCGGAAAGCTCATGATAATCATTAATGGAACAGCAAATCATCAATCGAGATCGTTAAACCACCAAAGAGACAGCTAAGGTACTTGGGCAATATAAATTTTCAAAGATATTCATGGAAAAAGTTTACTAAAACGAGCCTTGAAAATGAGAACTTTTGAACAGCAAAAATTGAAACATTTCGCGTGAAATGTTTCCCCATACAAAGTAGAGTGTCCGTAATTAGAAGCTGTCCGTAATATGAATCAAAACGGTATACAACTTATATATGCAAGAATTATCAATATCTATCCATAATTCTAAGAGTTACAAATCTTCAAAGTTGAAGAATGTGGAAATAATGTCAAAAGAAGCCCCGTTTGACGGTATATAAGTTACATTATTACAACAAATAATGCCGAAAAATAGATATTTGGAATGACTGGAGTACGTTTTTCTAAAACCATAAAAAAGCACGTGGTTCAGTCTATCTGGGCACTGACCAACTACAATTCGTATAATGTCTGACAAAATTAATTGAAAACAAAAGCAAAATTACTGAATGAACTTCTTAGAAAAAAAAAGATATCTGTTTTGCACTGTGCAAAATTTTATGGAAGGCACCTGAAGGCACGGCAGTTCGGATTTGGCAAATTAAAATAATATATAAATATTTTTTCCTTTAAATGTATGAATTAAGCTACCAAAAGCAGATAAGAAGGTTTTTGCAGAGCAGGTTTTTGTATTATGAATTTTGGCTGAAAGATACGAGGTTTCTCTCGATCATTTTTGGCGCGTTTCAGTCTTTAGATTTGTACGGTATGCCCAGTCTATTTGAAGTAAAGAGATTGCTTCTATCGGAACACGTTATGCGATAGATTTGAATAAGTTCCCAAAAAATTAGACGGGGTTGGTGGTCTGATGGCTACCGCTTCTGCTTCATATGCAGAAGGTCATGGGTTCAATCCCAGGCCCGTCCCTTTCCTCGTACTTTGTAGTTGTATATCTCTCACTTTGCTTCTATCTTCCATTCTAAATATATCACACTCAAACTATTCGTTCATAGCAAACGCTAGAACCAGAAACGGATAAGAAACCGTTTCCCTAACGCTTCCTACTTCCACACGCACGCCTTTCTTACGCCTGATACATAGGCAGTCTGCTAACCACAAAAGCAAACCTCTCTGCCATGCCTTTCCCCCAATCCATACACTCCCGCATGAACTGACGTGGATGCAGTGGAATATACGGTCTACGTGGGAGTCAGTTCAATGCATCATCAATTCCTCCCCCTTCCCCTCATTGGTCTGCATTCTGACGTGGCAGGTGCCATTGTTGCCTAAAAATAGAAGATCACCAGCACTTATACACTGAGGATGCCTGTTAGTCCCAAGCAGTCATTCGGTTGGTTCCTTGTGTAAGTGCAGCTGATCTGGCGATACTGGAGTGCATCCACGGGCGGCCAATCAAGCTCAAACTCAAGCTCAATAAGTTCCCAAAAACTTTAATTTGATGTATTATTCATTTGAACCATAAATATTCCACCCCTTCTCTAACCGTTTACGAAACGAAAACAGCGAACTAATAATGCCCTCTGCCAGATTAATGCACCCTAGTCCGTATGGTGAAATGCGTCATATTGTTTGTTTTTCACGTTTGCTACATTTATGACAGAAAAATTTAGAATCCCCAGTAGATCACAGATTCACAGGGGTTATTTTAGTTTAATCAATGTTATTCCGATCAATACTCAAATCGAGAGTAATATACATATTTTCCATATTTTGGTTGAATAAACTTTCTGACATATCACAATGTAATATTTAAAAAAGTCTCTTTAAAACATGGCATTACGAATGATCAAAAAATTGGCGAAAATGAACAACTTAGTTTTTAGTTTAGACAAACTTGTCGATTACAACTATCTTTGCTAGTTTTTGGTGGAAATTTCTAACTTACACCTACAAAGTACAAACCAATCCATACAAGGTAACCCATAAGTTAACAACAAACCAAATTCAACTCGAAAACTACAAAATTATCAGATAGAAGCTCATCGAATAGTTTCTTTGTTTCAAAATGAAGCGTTTTTTCTCCATGGTATTAAAATCTAAAATTTAGTTTTTCGACTCTAATGTCTTATACAATAAATACGTTTCAAATTTCCGAATTTTGAATAAATCGTATCGATAGAAAAAAAATCGGCCAACAATCCTTGAATAAAAAACGGGTAACTACAGTCACCCCACGCAGTTGAATCACCCACAATTTATGAATCAGCTGACTTCAAAAGACAAAATTATTATCAAACTTGTCACAAAACATCACAGAATTATTTTTACTGATAAGAAACTATGTGTAAAAATAATTCTGTGATGTTTTGTGACAAGTTTGATAATAATTTTGTCTTTTGAAATCAGCTGATTCATAAATTGTGGGTGATTCAACTGCGTGGGGTCACTGTAATTCAAATGCATTGTTTTAATTTTCCTCATTTTAGTAGTTTCATTCTATCAAGGCTATGAATTACGCATTATCATTGCATAGACGTCTACTCAATGCGCACTCCGAATATGGTGTATATGATTACAAACCAAAATGTTTCCGTTTTATTAAATTACGATACGTAACAAAAGTAATGAACGGGAAGCCATTGGCCACGTTTGACCCAACTACGTTTAGTGCAAAACACCATCGGGCAACCAGCAGTTAAAAGTACCTCCCAGGAAATTCATTTTCTCCCACGTTTAATCTCAGAATTGCAACCACGTTCCTTCAACTTTCAAAAGTGGTGTTCCTTAAAACCTCAGAGCTACGCCACGAAGGCACCAGCAGCAGGAAAACTTGTATAAATTTCCAATTACTTTTTCATTACATCCCATTGAACACCACTCAAAGCTGCACCAGCCAACCGCACCTCCAACAACGTATGCAGTAGTAGTCTGCACTACATTGTGAAACGCTTCGTCACGTGGCCGCTGGAACCCGCCTCACACGTGTTTCAAAAGTAAAAGACCCGTATTCCAACCGGCTTTTTTATTTCCTTGCTAAGCTGGTGAAAGTTCTGGGTGCGAATCTGGAGGCTTCCATTTACATTCATCTCCAGAAAGTAGCTGGTGTGCAAAATCAGTGCCAACTTTTACAATACGAAGGCAAAGAGCGAATTCAAACGAACACGACCGATTTCGATGTTACATGGTTTAAAATTTACTTAACATACGTGTCGACACGTAGCTTCTTTTAAACCATGGAAGGCACAGCGATAACATGCCCAATTCATTCGGGAGCAGTTAACCCGTTACGAATTTTCACCTGCTTTTGGATTTCTAAGAAGTTGAAATGAATTACCGAAATGGACGAAACGTGAAAACCGTAACATCGAGTGAAATTGATTAGTAGCATTTGATCAATGTGTTACATGATTTCAATGTTTTAAAATGGAATATAAATAAGTTCGGAGTACCAATAATCGCACAACTAAGAACAAATATTTGTGCCGCTGGCTGCATTATATTTGAATCCTCTAAAAGCTTTTAATCTTGGTTTTGTAAAAATATATAAAAACTGCAAAAACTCATATTTTTGTATTTAATATCGCTTGTGTCGATAGTAGCACCGATTATGCCTACACTGAAATGAATGTTATTGTTTAAATTACTGAATCCATGGTAATATTAAGAACTGCACCAACGATTTTCAACAGACTACATTATTCTGTCAACATTACCAAAACATAGTCAACATCACTACACAAGAAAATATATTCGGTTTATTAAACCACAATTGCAGTATTTATGACTAGAAACATTCTTGATTTGACAGAGTTTCGCATTGTACTTTTGACCACACTGCACAATGGACCGAATCGACAATTTAGCCGGAAAAAAGTGTTTTCTCTGTTCTCGTCGATTTTAGACGTTCGATATCTTCAGAGAAGTTATTCGTAATTGAGTTTTGCATCTTTTAAGAAAAAAGTTGAATAGGATGGCGCCTATTTAAGATAAAATTTTGACTCAAACTTGTTTGTTTGATGAAATTTGTGTCTGCGCTCTTCTGCAAACTTTTAGAAAATGTTATTTTGAGCAACTTTGTCGAAGACACTTTTGATCCAACTCTTCATTTTAGCTAAGTAAATTGATTTTGAAAGTTTTAACGTAGGGTGGACCCAAAAAATCAGTTATTTTGGTCTAACTTTTTTATTTTCAGTTTTACGTGAATGTGGTCTTCAGAAGAGTTACATAGGAAGTAAAGATACACATTTTTGCTGAACATCGCAAGTTTGTGATGTTGAAGTTATAAGCAAATTTAAGTGAAAAAATATGAAATCTTCAGATGCCCATAACTCATGGAATTGGTTCGATAAAATTTTTCTTTTAGTGGCATTAGAAAGGCCATAAAATAGGCAACTTTTGCTGCAACAACTGTGAGAACGTAATTTTTGTAAATTGAGAAAATTCACTTCAAAAATGCACTTAAAAACTCGAAATTCGCTTGTAACTCACAAGATTTTTAAGTTAACTGCTTGCTGTCTTCAGCAAAGTTGCAGAATATAACTAGATCTTCAACTTTTCCATCTTCTTCTTCTTTCTGGCTTTACGTCCCAAGTGGGACAAAGTCTGCTTCTCAGTTTAGTGTTCTTATGAGCACTTCCACAGTTATTAACTGAGAGCTTACTATGCCAATGACCATTTTTGCATGTGTATATCGTGTGGCAGGTACGAAGATACTCTATGGGAAGTCGAGAAAATTGCCAACCCGAAAAGATCCTCGACCGGTGGGATTCGAACCCACGACCCTCAGCTTGGTCTTGCTGAATAGCTGCTCGTTTATCGCTACGGCTATCTGGGTCCCATAACTTTCCCATACACCACTTTTTAGAAAAAATGTGAAACAAAATATGAAAAACTGATGATACGATTCATACGTAGATCACCTTATATTTATTACTATAAAACATTAAGTTAGTATATGGGATCATTCAAATATCACGTAACGCAACAGGGGGAGGGAGGGGGTCTCACGAAGTGTTACGGTCCATACAAAAAATTAAAATTTTCCATACAAAAGCTGTTACGTGGGGGAGGGAGGGGGTCTTAAATTGCCAAATTTTGCGTTACGTAATATTTGAATGAAACCTATCAGTAGTCGCTGTCATATACTTGCTATTATGATTTTATTATTGAGTGATTCCAAGCAACAGCACCAAAAATTGGTAAATTTTTTAATTCATTTTTTTCTATTGAGCTGAAACTTTGCACAGTTTTCCAGTTCCATCTAAATCGTCATTTTCCGATATCAAATCTTCAAGTTGAGTCACGACTAACTTTTCAAAAGGGTGTATGTGAAAATGGTTCAAAAATTTCAAAAAGCTGCACAGCAAAAACGGTTCGTTCGATTGTTAGACAACTAAAGAAACAAAGTTAGACAACTAAATTAAGATTCCAAAAAAAATACAAACAGTAAAAAAAAAATTTTTTTTGCATTAAAAAACATCATTTTTGTCACAAAAACTCAAATATCTCAAAACCCTATCGGAATACCAACGTAATTTTTTGAGGGAAAACGGTCCATTATATTAGCTATCTACCATAAAAATTTGATGATGGTAAACCAATAAACAAAAAAGTTATGACATTTCAAACATGTCACAATTTTCACATTTAGTAGAAAAAAAAAATTTTTTTCGGTGTGAATTGTTACGGGAACCGCAGTTTGTTGCTGATTGTATTGTTAAGGGCCTTGCGTGAATTAAACAAGTCATTTTCATGTATTCATTAGTATTATGTATATTATATGTATAAATATTATGTATATGTATAAATATTATTTGTATATGTATATATGTATAAATTAAAATGAATTAACAGATTACACGAAAATATTTTTTTTTTACCAGGATATTGTTTTTAAGAGTATGATCGATGAGTTTCTAAATGTTATATATAAACTTTAAAAGTTTTGGATTTGGGTATGCGTTATGAGATCATGAAAACATTTTATTAATATTTATTTATTTATTTATTATTATTCAATTTTTTTACAATATCGAACACTTTTGCATCATTATCAGTACAGTTCGAGTATAGTTTTGCTTTAATTTTATTTTCTGACAATGGAATGAAACAGTGAAATTTTTGGGTTCCTTGGATCGTTTTCGCGTTATTATATTGCTCGCTGAGCTCTGATGCCGTTGATTCGTACTCTTCAGTAGTAGTAAAACAAAATAATAATTTTGTTAAATCTTCTTCTTTTCTGCGATTCGCCCAATCAAATAGTTCTTTTGCAGTTTTAATTGGATGCTCACGTTCTTTGGCTAAACTTGCTCTTGTGGCCATGCGCTTTATGGTTCCTCCAATAGCATCACAAGGACCTTTGCCATGTGACGTAGCAAAGAAATGCCATTCTGCATCAATTCCGCACTTTGATTTAAATTGACATAGGCTCGAAAAATTCTTACGGTTTTTGTACTGCGATGCTGCTCCATCAGACATGAAATATATCTTTCTGATTTCTTTATCCTTATCAACGCGTAAAAAGTTAATTATTTTGGCAATGAACAAATTTACAGATACTGAGTCGTGTCTTAAATCTTCGGAAATTACAATAAAACTAATATGTTCAATTTGCGTACTTCCATTGAAATAAATAACGAATGGATGAATTGTAGCTTGTTGTACGTTCCAGTGATGGGACTGCACTTTATCTTGCAATACAAAGCTATAGTTTTCAGAAAAATCACAAATGACTAAAAATTCACCATCTTGTAATGTATTTTTCGTATATTTTAAAAAGCGGGATTGCTCTGTTTTAATAAAGTCGTGAGGAATTAAACTTTCTAATTTCAAGCAAAAAAATGACACAAACTCATCTACAGGTTTTACAATAGTTTCTAGGTCACACCTATCCGTGGTCACCCATTGCTCGAATGATAACTGATCAATATAATTTTCTTCAAACTCAGCGAATAAAGTATTTTCCAATGATGAAGAATCTGGACAATCCGAACAAGATCGTAGATAGCAATTTGATGTTGTATTTTCACACAAAAGACTACCAGTTAACATTTTAATATCCTTTGATAAATTGATGCTTTTCAAACTATGTAAGATTAGGTTAATATTTTCGTGTGTTGTGCACACACAAACATTATGTGTTCCTGAATTGGATAGAAGCTTGCATTGCCTTGGACGAAGGCTTGCAAATGAGGAAAAACCTACCTTAATATTTTCGTTAATTTCCTTGAAGCGTGTATACGCTTCTTTCAAAGTAATCATCATTAATCGTTTTTGGATTGCTTGACGCTTTCCATCTTTTTACAGATACATAATCTTTTTGGCCAGGCATAGCTCTACTTACTTCATCGTCTTCAAAATATTGAATAATTTTTTCTTTTGTCTCATCTGTTAATGAAGTACTCAACCTAGAATTTTTGGTTGCAAGACAGTTATTTTTGAATTGTTTTGCCTCTTTTGCTGTATTTCTATTGGTTTTGAACTCATCAATGGCGTCTTGAATAGACCACGAGCTTGGCAGCATCGACAAAATCAATATTTTTTCTTTCCTTGTCGTGGCTAGATTCGAGAACCTTTCCTTCATATTCATAATTACCTCATCGTAGTCTGTATTTTCCACATCCTCAGGTCCTAATTTGAAGAGGTTTCTTCGTACAGCTTCGTTGATTTCACGGTATTTTTTCTCGGGATAATTGACGTAACCCATCTTCGTCCATTTAATCGGAGTCACTTTTATTCCAGCTATCCCTTCGTTGAAGCGTTCGATGTTGACCTTCTGGATGCACTCATCTTCTGATTGATTTGTTGAAACAGATGTCGCTGATGGTACCGTGGCAAGACTATCTGCACTTGGTACTTCTGGTAACTCCTCAGTTGTTGTCGGTGCATCTAGTAATTCCTCAGTTGTTGTTGTTTTCGAACTTCCTGCAACCTGATCTACCGATGATGTACAGATTGCCCGTTTGTGAACGTTTAAACGGCAGGACGTACAAATGCGTAAATTTGTATTCAATGTAGACATTGGAGCATAACCAGCCGCTTTCAGTTTATCTATGGTGCTTTCGGTGAGATTTCGTAGCTCTTTCGAACACTTTTTTTCTGCAAACGGCCTGCAACAGTTGAGAAAGCGACTACTCATGTTGCTCGTTAGATTTTAATAAACAAAATCACTTTTAAGTTTTTACTGACTAGTTTGGTGTCGTTTGCTTGACTGAAGAAAAATTTTACAATTAAATCTTTTATAACCATAGTGGTAGTATATTTTTAGCTTTTTCGTGAGTATGTTCATGGTATGTACCTATCATGTTTTTGATGTTGTTGAAGTTACTCGCTTTCTCCCAAATATGATTAACAAAGTCTATTCTCTACCAAGGCGGGTCTATACCCAGGTGTAATCAGATTTTAAGCGCCGAGAAAACCGACCTGCTTTACGTATACTAGATCACCTGGGTATAGACCCGCCTTGTTCTCTACGAGGTAAACTTTTTGCAGGTAAACTAGTCGTATACCTGTATAGAAAACTTTTTTTGTAGCTTTTGTCTTCAATATTAGATTTCTTATAGGTTTCTTTTATCAAAAGGTTTCAACACTATTGAGAGAATTTTTCTTCAGTTACGTACAATAAAAAATATGACACTATCAAGACTTTAGATCACAACACTGGATCGCGTCTAACTTTCTAATAGATGCTATAATAGTTATGAATAATTAAATAAAATATCATGAAAACAACTTGTTAACCTCATGTGGTACCCTTAACAAAAAATTCAGCAACAAACTGCGGTCCTAAAAAAAATTAACAATGAAAAAAAAAAATTCACTAAGTGTCAAATTTGTGAAATATTTGAAATGTCATAACTTTTTTGTTTATTGGCTTACCATCACCAAATTTTTATGGTAGATAGCTAATATAATGGACCGTTTTCCCTCAAAAAATTACGTTGGTATTCCGATAGGGTTTTGAGATATTTGAGTTTTTGTGACAAAAATGATGTTTTTTAATGCAAAAAAAAATTTTTTTTACTGTGTGTATTTTTTTTGGAATCATTATTTAGTTGTCTAACTTTGTTTCTTTAGTTGTCTAACAATCGAACGAACCGTTTTTGCTGTGCAGCTTTTTGAATATTTTTGAACCATTTTCACATACACCCTTTTGAAAAGTTAGTCGTGACTCAACTTGAAGATTTGATATTCGTGATCAAACGTCAACATCCCACCGCTAAATCGCTAGTGTTTGGAGGGGATTTTAACCTCTAAATTGCCAAATAACCTCCAAATCATCACCTCCAAGTTAGTTCT
This sequence comes from Aedes aegypti, assembly GCF_002204515.2. NCBI lineage: Eukaryota > Metazoa > Arthropoda > Insecta > Diptera > Culicidae > Aedes > Aedes aegypti. The sequence continues at coordinate 132,647,136 of NC_035108.1, forward strand.
AATAACCTCCGTTATATGAAATACGGTGGCGCGTCGGTCGTCGCAAGTTTATCGTTAAACAGTCAATCGGAAAATGACGATTTAGATGGAACTGAAAAACTGTGCAAAGTTTCAGATATTTTTGAAATGGTCGATCAGAATCGACTTGCATGCCTCCGTGGAATCCCTCTATTGTTTTATTAGTACTCAATGGTATAATTCACAAATAATTCAAAATGTAAAATGGTAACAATGCAACCTAAGAAACTTTAAATGGTTCGTCATTGTGACTGCTATTATCAAAGATGGAAAAAAATCAGCTCTAACGACAAACAACACGGTATTTGAACGGTCCAAGAGGGCCATCGCTCTTGCAGCAACATGATTTCAACACCTCACCACGCGCGCTAATCATAGATATATCGAGCATCCGATAAACTGTTTGTCGTAGGACAAAAGGTTTGTCGGATATTGTAACAAGTTGCGATTAATGCGAATCAATTTAAAATTCACGGATAAACTTTCTCACATTCCATGCACGATTGACTTTAGGATCAAAAATGGTATGCTAGAGGTCATATCGCAGAGTGAAAGCATGAAAATCTTTTAAAATTTATGAATTCGGTTTGCGAACAGTTGATCGTTAGCACACATGCCGAGCGTTTTTTTTTTTCCCGGAGCGAAGTTGGCTATTATTGTGACTAACAGAACAATAGTGTCCTGGGGTACAGAACTGTGAAAATGGTGGAATAACTAACATTATTGAAGAAGCCAAGGTTATCAAGAAGTGTGCAGGTTTGGAAAATTATTGATAGATTAAAAGTACAATTATATTGCTACTACTTGAATAATTTTGTGTTAACTAATAGTAAAATGCATTATAAATTCTATTTTTTTTTTTTGTTTCACATTTCTTCATGAGGTTCGATATGAAAAAAATGTAGATCTGGCTAAAACCTTCAACTTTGCTGAAGGCAGCAGGCCGTTAACTTTATAATCTTGTGAGTTACAGGTGAATTTTGAGATTTTTAAGAGTATTTTTTAATTAAATTTTCTCAATTTACAAAAATTACGTTCTCACAGTTTTAGCAGCAAAAGTTGCCTATCGTATGGCCTTTCGATTGCCACTAAAATAAAAATTTTATCGAACCAACTCCATGAGTTATGGGCATCTGAAGATTTCATAGTTTTTCACTTAAATTTGCTTGAAACTTCAAAATCACAAGAATTACAAACTTGCGATGTTCAGCAAAAATGTGTATCTTTACTTCCTCTGCAACTTTTCTCAAGACCACTTTCACGTAAAACTGAAAATAAAAAAGTTAGACCAAAATAACTGATTTTTTGAGTCCACCCTAAGTTAAAACTTTCAAAATCAATTTACTTAGCTCAAATGAAGAGTTGGATCAAAAGTGTCTTCGACAAAGTTGTTCAAAATAACATTTTGAATGTGGGCTTCGTGGCCTTGGGATTAGCGGCGTCAGTCGTCAAGGCGTATTGTGCCACGGGGTGTGGGTTCGATTCCCGCTCCAGTCGGTGAAAACTTTTCGTCAAACAAAAAATTCATCGCTGGGCCACTGGGTGGTTCGTGTTGTCCGTTGCCTAATGTTAGTGTGCAGCCTATGTGCTCAAGACGGTGTAAATTTTCTTTTTAAAAATAACATTTCCTAAAAGTTTGCAGAAGAGCACAGCCACAAATTTCATCAAACAAAAAAGTTTGAGTCAAAATTTTAACTTAAATAAAGGCCACCCCATTCAACTTTTTTCCTAAAAGATGCAAAACTCAATTGCGAATAACTTCTCTGAAGACATCGAACGTCTAAAATCGACGAGACCAGAGAAAAAACTTTTTTCCGGCTAAATTGTCGATTCGGTCCACTGTGTTGAACGGTGGGTGTCACGGATTGAAATACAATGCTTTGTAGTGGATGCTACTATGGACATGGTTACGTTTACTGCACTGCTCAGTGATTTGTACCAGATTATAGTAAACTTAACAGATATTTATAGTTGGTTGATTAACGTTGGTGCAGTTGTTAATTCTACCATGGATTCGGTAGATTATACAACAAAATTTATTTGCGTGTACATGTGCACTGATAAAAAATGTATGGTAATGCAGACCACTGCCTTTTGTCAATATTACTATGCCAATTAATTGACTGTTTAACGATAAACTTGCGACGATCGACGCGCCACCATATTTCATATAACGGAGGTTATTAGAACTAACTTGGAGGTGATGATTTGGAGGTTATTTGGAAATTTGGAGGTTAAAATCCCCTCCAAACACTAGCGATTTTGCGGTGGGATGTTGACGTTTGATCACGAATAGTAAGAATAACAAAAAGTACACTCAGGATTTACTATGTTTTAGTTCACGTTACTATGGACCGATGACACGTGAACCATATGTTGAACCAAAATGTTGTTTTTTCCCCAAAAAATAGTCGTATGATAGACTAACCTTGTATCTCATGAGTTGTTTCCAGCCTGCTTCGTAGTAAAACAGCAAACTATACAATTTCAGCGTCGAATTTTATAAAACCAACACCGCATTTACTGTCCAGGACGAAAACTTCTAGAAATAGTTTTGCACTCTTGTTATTTGAAACATATGGTTCACGGTACTATGTGTATTGTCATCGGTCCATAGTAACGTGAACTAAAACATAGTAAATCCTGAGTGTACTTTTTGTTATTCTTACTATTCGTGATCAAACGTCAACATCCCACCGCAAAATCGCTAGTGTTTGGAGGTGGTTTTAACCTCCAAATTGCTAAATAACCTCCAAAACATCACCTCCAAGTTAGTTCTAATATCCTCCGTTATATGAAATATGGTGGCGTGTCGATCGTCGCAAGTTTATCGTTAAACAGTCAATAGAGTTTGATTTGTGTTTTTTTTTTTCGAATTTTCTGAGCAATCCTTCACAAAATTAGCGTTAAGCTTCATGAATTCAATCTGGATTTTTCCAAACATCATTTCCCTCCAGAGATCGCTACATTCTTGAAGGAAGTTCCAACCCAACAAACATTTTAGTAGAACAAGAGTTGAACAAACCACTCTAAAGAATACTTCAGCTGAATAAACTGTTGTTTAGCTACTAATGTTACTTGGGAAGTTTTCCAGAAATGTATCCATTGCATCTTCCGTTGATTTTCCCTAGGACTTCCACCAACTTTTCCATTTAGAATCCGTGTTGAAGAATTTAAAATTTTTCCAATTATTGTCGCTTTTGATTCCCAAGGAAGACTTCAAAGATTTGTTTCCAATCATTCAACAAGGGATATATCCAGGGAAATGTCAAGGAAATTTTTCAGATTCCTTCGGAAAAAAATTTGAAAAAAATCCGCGTTGAATATCTGAAGAAAATTGAAAAAAAAATTCGATGCGATAGTATTCCGATGAAATGCTGGAGAACTGTCGAGAGAAATTTAATGAGGAATACCAAGTCAAATTCATGTAAGGTACCGTGGGGCAAGTGGGCAATGGATTTCGCATAGTTGGGATTCTTCAAATTCTAGAGACCTTTGGCAAATTCTAGAGACGTATTGGCTTGTTGATACACGAAATAGTTGAAAACAGCGTTCAAATTACTTTAAAACTAACATTGGTAAAACTTATCTTACATGTACCTAGCTGCGGTAAACTGTTCCTTTAGTGGAGGAACCCATAAAAAAAACAACAGATACCGCAACTATAGGAACACAAATTAAAAATATACCGCAACTAAAGGAACAGTGTACTAATAGTGAAGGTATTATTTTTCGCTGACATGCCGTTGGTTACTGCGATGAAATAATTTTTCTCATTAAGTCAAAAGTCGTTACTTCCCGTTACAACATTAATATGTACATTGATAGCGCATCTTGAATTTAAGCGGTTAAATGAAGTACAATCACGCGTAGTACCTCCACTATCGCTACATCTACCTAGAAGCCTTAGCGAGTTCTAGGATTTTCTTGATCAAATGCTAACGAATTTATTTCTAAACGTCCCTTGTGAAATCGCTGGTAGCATCCCTGAAAGTGTTCCAGAAGGCATCTCTAGAGAAAACACTAGAATGCCTGAACCATTCTCCGGGATCTGAGTAAAATATCATTAAAAACTGGAATAGGGTCCTAAAGCCCTGTGCCAAACGCTTAAGTTTAGGCCAATAACACATGTTTACTCAATTTTCGAATGTTTTCCGTTGGTTTGAGTCCAAAAAACATTTTTTACGTTTTTTTTTTAGATTTTGTCACACTTTTTGGCATAAACTCAAATTTTGGGTGTATTTTGTTTTCCGTGTCCCTTTCAAATTGTCAGATAGAAGCAACCCCAGTGTTAAAACTAAAACCCCTGTGGTGTTTTTGTCGACTAAGCGAACGTCAAACATGATCAAAAGTGTCCAGGTTCATTAATGAACCCAATTTTTAAATTAAAGTTCAAGCATGGTATAGCCGTTATTTGAGCAGGAAAATTTGCTAAAGTAGCTGCACTAACATGCTCTTTGGTGTTATTGAATAAAAACGAGATTTCATTCAAAAATTAAGGACCCAATTAAGGCAAAAAGTGACTTTAGAGACCATTTTGATTCAAATAGAGACTTTGGATGTATTATTTTTCGCACATGTTGTGAATTTTGATCTTTACCTAAAAAGTTTATTATGTTTGTAGAATACACACAAAAGAATGGAATGTTCTCAATCATGTTTCATATGCTAATGAACGATACCCAACAGGAACTCGGAACTGTACTTGCCTCCACCAAATTAGCAATTGTACTGTCAGCCTGTACTTTACGCATTGTACTGTACAGAGCCTTCACTGTTTTACAAGAATACACTGTGGTCTGTTACCAACACTAATTAAATGTAAAAGCATATGTATAACAGTATAGCTGAGGTCTGAAATAAATTAAAGACGATCGATCTCTTTCATTTTTACCGAGCCAGAAGATACCCCATTAAACATTTGACAGTTCAACAGCCGACTAAATTTGTTGAAAAATCGGTCGATTGTTGCACCGACGCTTATGGAAGATTAACACAGGGATCAACCGAATATCACCCGATTTGATAGGGTGGGCCGACGTAATCCTACTAAATAGGTGGATAAATCGGTATTTTAAGTAAAATCCAAGCAAGTGGACCTACTAAACACCAGATTTCGTCGGCCACCCGATTTAATCTGGTGATTAGTCAGTTGATCGCTGTGTTAAACTTCCATAAGCGTCGGTGCAACAATCGACCGATTTTTCAACAAATTTAGTGGGCTGTTGAACTGTCAAAATGTTTAATGGGGTAGACGTTACTTCGTATTTGCAATCTTAAGTTCTGCTTCATTATCTAAACTTGTTTTATGCTGAATAAATAAAATGGACTAAAAATATAAATGAGTGGACATCGCAAGTAGCGTTTTGATAACTGCGCAGCCCCAAATTTTTTTCGATTGTGATACAACTTGAGAAACATATTCTAATTCAAAAAATTCCGCAATTGTGCTCGAAATTCCCGAATTTCAGGTTCTTTTCAGGTAGTAGACACTACACACTTAAATTATTTTACGGATTCCTGTGAAATCTCAACAGCTGAACGGTTCGGTAAAATAAATTAACGGAGTACGGTCAATTTTCACAGTATTCGGTAAAAAATCACCGGAATCCGTAAAATTCCGACGAAATTACGGTGTTTTATTCCACCGAACTGTTCAGCTGTTGAGATTACGGTGAAATTCACCGTAAGAGCTTAGTGTGTAGCGTTGGGCGATTTTGAATCGATGTTCCGAAAATCGATTTTTGCTTTCCGATTAATCGATTTTTTGAATCGATGTTTGGAGCACCTAGAATCGGGTTAATCGATTCTCTTCATTCGATTTTTTTATTCGATTAATTTTGTTGGAATCGTTAAATATTTCTTAATGAGTTTGTGGAAAAAAAAACATATATAGAACTAAACTTGAAGTAGTAAATCTGTTCGATTGATTTTCGAAACTGATGTGATAGAAAGATGTTGAAATCGAATGCAAATGCATTTGGTCTCATTTAAAGTTTCATAAATGTTAATTTTCATCCGATTCGAATCGATTCGAAAACATCGATTCAAAGGATTCGATTAAATCGGTGAATCGATTCAGCAGCTCAAATGTGAATCGATTCAGTAACATTGATGTTCTGGGCAAATTTGCCCAACGCTAGTAGACACCCTGTAAATATATCAAGTTAGGTAGTTGGGTAAAATTTACGAAAGATAAGATTAGGGGTCGTCGTTAAACTACAAGGAGAAGGTGAGTAGTTTTGGTGATTTTTCGATGTTTCTGATTTCTGGGACTCAAACTTGAGACATTTAACTTGAGTGCTTTACATTTGGGTTAATTCTACGACTGGCGTGAGGTGACAATTGTCGGTGTCGTATAACGAGGTGACAATTCTCGACTCGAGTGAAGTGACTCGCTGTGCAAATCAAATGGAGAGTCCCTTCACTCGAGTCGAGAATTGTCACCTCGTTATACGACACCGACAATTGTCACCTCACACCAGTCGTAGAATAAACCCAAACATAAAACCATTTGGATCCAATTCTATCCTATCTGTTCGAATCATGGTATAGCAGATATTGTAACGACTTAGCGAAACTATGTTATCAAATGAATTATTTAATTTATAAGTTTATTTTCCATTAGTTATCGAATACACAGATATTTGAGAAATATTCATCTAAACGACGATATCTTCTATAGACTTATTATTTGACGGTCCATACTGCATCACCAATCGTTCAAACTCAGACTGCTTTTTGTTGTATGTGGACACCAGGGCACTGTCCTTATGCTCGTCCAAAACCTGCGAGAGGTACCGATTGAATTGGCTGTTGGTTTTCTCCTTCTGCTGCGACAGTGCTAGCAAGTTAATCAACGCGTCATAATTATTCGGGTCCCGATTCAAACACTCCCGCAGAACGTTCTCCGCATCATCATACTTTTGTTGGCCGATGTAGCAAACGGCTTGTCCATTCAGCAACAGCAAAGACGGTGAAAATTTGTCACAGAAATCTTGGAAGATAAAGAATGCATCCTGCAGCTTTTCGCCACCGAGTTGGATGTTCAACCAGGCTTGGGAAAGTTGTGTAAGCGTAGCGTCGTCATCTTTCTCCTGCATGGTTTGCAATACTTGTTTGGCCAGATCGACTCGCGACATGTTCAGCAGGCATTCTAACTGCAGCGATAAGCACTCTAAATTGAAATTGCCTTGCAGGATTCTGTAAGAAGAGAAAATCATCAGGTAGGATAAAGAGCAACTGTGTTTTACAGATTTTCTTGAATATTTTGTGACCAAGAATCTGTATACGCAGATTACAGATTTAAAAAAATATATATACAAATTTACAGAATTGTGCCAATTACACATATTTATACAAATATTGGAGCAAAATCTATATTCTTAAAAGCCTTAAAGTTGATTCTTTAGAATACAGATTCAAAATACAGATATTTTGCTCCAGGATACAGAAATGCAGATGATAGATTTTAATGTGGCAAACTTGTTTAGAAGGGTTCGCTGCTGAAATAAATCAATGATCTAGAAATGTCTTACTTAAGAGCAGATTCGTAGCTTCCTTCGTTGCAATAGATGGTAGCACCGACAATGATCCAAATCACATCCAACGCATTGATATCTCCTTTGAACTTTTCATCGAAAAGATCCACAATTGCCTCCTTGCGTGATTTGTTCGAAAGATACTCGGCCAAGAACCGGAGGGCCAACAGGGGAGTGTCATTGCCGGGCTTAATTTCGTCCAACACGACCCGGTATTTATGCTGAGCAATGTACGCCCGATAGAGGAATACGTCTTTCTCCAGCGATGGTTTCTAGGTAATTGCAGCAGGGATATATTAGAGCAAGGAAATTGAAACAAGACAATTTTACTTACGCCGATTTTGTTGGCCTCATTGATGCAATGCTGATAGTTGCCGATGTAGAAGGAATTTTTAACATCGAATAACTCGTTCACTTCATTCGCTTGACGGCTCATTTTGCTCCACAAATGTTCGTTTTACGTAAAATGCTAAAATATGTTCGTTTTATGCACAAATTTCTTCACTTTTCACAAGTTTTTAGCGAAAAATTCAAAAAGATGTAAAAAGTGACGTGGAATGCAAAATATTGTACACAAAAACCCAATGTTGACGTTTTGCTTGATTGACAGTTTTCCCGATGCAGGGTTGCATTCGCGCGAACCTAGCGGTCGATGTGAAAACTAAACGGAGTACACTGAAATTATTTTTATTCATGATTAGGGCGAAACAGTTCAGAATCAACTTCTAAGATTGCACTAAGAGTTCAGAGGCACAAATCTCGCACTCAAAAGAGTTCATTCACTAATTTCATAACGCTTAAAATGGCCAGTTTTGACACCCACCCACTCCCATGTAATACATTTTGTAAGAATGTTGTTCAAATTTTGTATGAGCTGTAACATCTTAAAGACACCCACCCACCCCCTTCAGCGTTATGAAATTTGTGAATGGGCCCAAAATAATCCATACATCATTATACTACGTGAAAAATCACGTAGATCTATAATAATGAACCATCCCCTGACTTCATCTGACTAACGTAACAGTTACCGGTCCTCTAGTGATTTTCACTGCGATGAACCTATCGATTCTACGTGGAATTTACGTACATGATTGAGTTCATTCCGATCGTGTTCATTTCTCGATTCATTTTGTTTTTCGATGAATGGACCTATGCACAAGTTCACTATCTGACGTTTGAGCGGTGCCGTGTTATTTACGTGACCATGGCAACGAGTGAATTTGGCACCGCTCAATGGACCGATGCACGAGTGCACTATCTGACGTTTTAGCGGTGCCGTGTTATTTACGTGACCATGGCAACGAATGAATTCGGCACCGCTCAAACGTCAAATTAGTGAACTCGTGCATTGGTCCATTGTCAAACTAGTGAACTCGTGCGACGATCCATCGGTCCATGTACGAGTTCATTATTTGACATTTGAGCGGTGTCGTGTTATTTATGTGGCCATGGTAACGAGTGAATTCCGCACCGCGCAAACGTCAAATTAGTGAACTCATGCATTGTTCCATGGACCGATGCACGAGTTCACTAATTTGACGTTTGAGCGGTGCCGAATTCACTTGTTGCCATGGTCACGTAAATAACACGGCACCGCTCAAACGTCAAATGGTGAACTCGTGCATTGGTCCATAGTAAAGATGGTGGATAGGAGACTTTCCATCAATTTGATCAAATTCTCACCCGCATAGTAAAATACAATTCGCCTTATTATCCAAACATTAAATATCTTTTACCCATTAATGTTAGTCTATCACAAACGGTTACTTTTTTGTTGAACAATATAGTACCCGAAATTGAGAACGGTTAAAAGTTATTTGAGTAATGCATGCCAAATGTTGACAATACATTATGATGTTCATGTGTTGTAAAACTGTTTGAGAATGCTAGCTCGTGATAAATAGTGGCAATGTGAAATGACCTTTTGTCGAACGGTTTGTGCTTAAATTTGAGCGTCATAGTCATACACATGCATTTCACTATATGAAACCGATATTGAACAATTTGACAAACTGTAGAATACATTGGTATTTGTAAGCTACACTTCGAAAAAATAACATGAACTACGCAAGTTCCCAAACACTTCATTCTATTTTTTCTTCTCACAGCTCGATAAATGTGTTTACAAAATGAGCATGTTTGTATAATTTCATAAAAAGATCCCCATTTATGGAAAGTAAAGGGAAGGAAGGAAGATAGATTTATAAAAAAAGTGTAATTAGCACTGGCCCTACCGAAAATTTTTCTAGCGTGTATGCCTTCGTGGTCGTTGTGCTACTGTCAGAAATCGGATCAAAACAAGCAAAAATTTGTTTCGGATCAGATCCAAACGGAAAAATCCGAAAAGTTCTCCTTCTATTCTGTTCCGATGCGTATCCCAGTCGGATGAATACCAGTGCCATTTGTTAATGGAATCGCCTTCCCCCTACCGTATACTAAGGTAAGATAAATTTTTCACTAATATAAATTACCTAATGATTTATCCTGCAATTCTCTCATATTGCAGCCTGAACTCCAGCCCACATCAAAGAATCAAGCGCCGCGAGAAGATTTCCATCCCCGAGAACGTCCATATGCGGCCTCACCACTTGGACACAAAAGGGACAAGCCGAATGTAAATGCTGCGAGCGAAGTGTGGACACGACAGTATGGGCCGAAAAATGTGCTAAAGGAATGTAGTGTACGGATGAGTGCAGACTTCTGCGCATTTAAGAATGTATACTGCTTCGCGACTAAAAACGGTGAACCTGTGAGAAATAACTAAACCACGGAACGTGCGAAGCTCGTTTTTTGACCAACTTCACCGTGTCGCGAGTCACTTTGCTATAGTGTGCATCTATGCCCTCCACCGTGTGCATTACGCGCACTATTGAGAATCGAGTTGCGACGTGGCGATGTTGGTCAAAAATCAAACTTCGCTCGTTGGTTAACCCGTTTTTAAACGCGAAGCAGTACATAAGCATTTTAAAATTATACTCAGTCACAATTATATAACAGATATGTATACGCACCCTCAGGTAATACTAAGAAAATTTATTAAATAAAATTAAAATATATTAAAATAGAAATACATGATAACAACTAAAACTAAATGGTTTTAAGCATTTATACCCAAGAAACATTTGCCTATTTTATAATCATTTATTAAGCAATTTTTCACAACTACATACTGAATAGTTGCTTTATTACATTACTTTGCAGCTGCTACGCACACATTGTTCAAGCAAATCTGGCGAAATTATTAAGCTTCTTATCATTTAGTGACTGTAATCATATATTGTAATGATGTTTATTCAGGTTTCACTTAGCTTAATAAGGATTGATGATTTAACAACGCTAGTTTAACAAACTACATTATTGCAGTTTAATTCAGCATCATGTTTAACAACATTTTAATTATTTGCAAGTGAAACCTTTGCTCAGGCGTTGTTCACACAAATTTGGAGAAGTTATAAAGCGTGTCGTTGTATATTAACTTTATTCTACAACTTCAAAATCGATTTATAAGCATTCATCTCAGCTTTTATTCAACTGCCACAAAATTGATTGAAAACAAATAAATGACTAAAAATAGCTAACACTGTATACATCAAATGCACTGTATATAGCTTTACCATGAATTAATAACCACACTTTTAATAATTACCTGAATACTGGATTCAAACTCGAGACCTTCCCATCGTCAGCGGTATACCTTGCCATCTGCGCCATCCTTGAATTCATATATCAGCCTTCCAGTGCCAATATAAACCTCTTGTAGCTGATTATTGATCATGCTTGAGCTTCTATTCAACAATAACTAATCAACACGTGCTATGCTGATCAACAACTGAATAAGCGCATTACTTCTGCTGCTGTTCAGTACTGATGCGAGCTGAACTCAGTCGTCTATTTATAGCGCACAGTGAGAAAATTTATTTCAATGCTGGTCAAAAATAAAGTTTATTCACAAAGTAAAAACAGTCTGAAATGATTAATCGAATTTCATAATAAGTTTTAACTTATTAAAACTTTAATTGATTTGTTCATCTACCTATACTAAAATTCATTTATTAAATGTATAATATTTCTACTAGGTTAATATATTAATTACGTGTCGTACTTTTTCCATCTATTGAACATTATACAAATATAAAATATATTTCAATCAATAATCCTATGTCAGAAGACTGATTCAAAATATTTTCTAAACATAATTAAATATTGTATTGAGAAAGCATCAGTTATATGTTGTTTTTATATATTAGTAAGTTAGTGGCGAATTAGCCAAGGGCGAAAAGCCACTCAAATAAAGATAAATAATAATAATATTAGTAAGTTGAACATTGCAATGCATTAGGAATATAATGCAATTTTTTGATATTTTGTCCATTTTTCAAAAAATTTGGCTATGGTGTGACCTCTTTTGTAAGACTTCTTTGTTGCTGAACAATGTGTTACCTATTACCAATACCTATTCAGCTTTTAATCATGTTCATGTTAAACATGGAAACAGCTGAAGTGTGAAGCAACTAAAACGTTAGTTCGTCTCCTGTACATCTGTTTACACATTTATATTTGTTTGGTGGAATATTGGCTCTTTAATAGAAGGAAAAATGACTTGTTCAACTCATTAGTAAAACAATCTTGACAAGATCTTGGCAGAGATTCTTTGGAGAAGTTTAATAAGTGTTGATTCTACTATTATTCATTCCAATGAAAAATGTTGAACATTGACTTAAATTTGGATCTAAATACCATCTTCTCAGCTCTTTGTAGGGCATTTTTTCAGCTGTCATCATTATTCAACAATAATTAACTATGTATGTTTATTTGTGACACTTGACTGTAAGTTGGGTAACCACTTTCATGTAACTATTGTTAAATTATTATTTATACTTCGATTATCATTGAAAATGTTATGATTAGTAACTTTTTCCGATATCAATTACGTCACAGATGATGATCACTACATTAAGAAAATTTAAATTTTGATATTTTTAATCCAATGCGATTCGAACTTTACCCTCGTTGATCCATTACGTCCATTACGTTAATCCATCCATCGCATACACGTTTTGGATTTGATTTGAAAAACATTTGAAACATTTGAAAATAACATAAAAAGACATAATATGTTTTGCTTGAATAAGAGCATACTCATATACTGTTATTCACATTGTTTATAAGTTTTACTAATCATGCTGGTCAACATTTTGAGTATTAGACACTGAAACTTTTGTACGATTTGTTGTTAATCAAATGTTCAATTTCTACTAAAATGATGGCTACAATCTATAGAAGCTTTTAATCAGTCAATTGTTAAACTTCTTATGTGTTGTAGAACAAAAGCTACTACCCGGATAAAAACGTATCATTCAGTGAATGGAATAAACCATTAATGTACAATATAACGTATTGGATACAATACAGCGTATTGTAATTGAATGTCGAAGCAATATTATTCATGTTTGGATATACAATCCAAAAACAATATAATATATTGTAACAGAACATTGTATTGTTTTTAATTGGTTTTATACCTTACAATTTTGGTCAAATTCCTATTTTCGCGTAAAACAACTGTTGCTTTTTTCTATGTAGCTTTGCTGAAAGAAATAAACAAAACAAGTTCATAAAGCAAGAAATGTTGGGTGGAAAATATTCAAAAAGTCAAAATAAGTAGTTTTTTAGAAGTCACTTGACATTAGCTGACATGCAACCATGATACAGTTTGTTGAATTGTTTTTGTATTGTACAACAATACACGAATTGCTTATCAAGACAATACATGAACAATATATCATATTGTGTTTTCAAAATGTTTGTATGAGAAAATATCTATATTTGTATTGTTACGATACTTAACCACCCATACATTATATTGCAAAAATCTCATATACCATATAGCGAACTGTTCAAAACAATATATTGTACTGTAATTGTATTGTCATTATACAATATACTGTATTTTATTTCCAATATATTGAATGGTACTGTTTCAATACGTTATATTGTTTTTGTATTGTATTTTTTATCCGGGTATATTTGCATTTTCGGAGGTTTATTCAGCTCTTATTCAAAACACAAACTGCAAGTGGAATAACAGCTTTTTTATAAGCGGAAATTAATTTTATACAATTAATGATTCAACTAAAAATTTGTTCAGCAATGGTTGCTGCTATGCAGCTTGTATTAAACACGTAAGTATCTTAAAAGCTACCAATTGTTCCTTGGGTACGTATTTATTTCAAATAAGACAATGAAACAAGTGATACGTGTGCTATAAATTAACTTCAGAATTCAGCCCTTAAGTGTAGTTCTTTAATTTCATTAGCTCCGTAATTGCATGAACAACTGAATTGGCTGTTTTAATAGACCATTTCCGTGATTTTTTTTTATTGGCTTATAGCTTTCTGTCAATTTACTGAACAAACTTTCCTAAGGAACCGATATGTTTTGGAGCCTTTAACTGTTAGAAAACAATGATAAACTTGCGGCACCTTAGTTCACCCCTCGGTCCCCTACAATTTGTTTCACCTCGAAAAAATGCAGACCCCTTTTTCCCCTATGGTTTTGCCACCACGTTGTGGTGAATTTACGATCAGCTGGCATGACCAGATGATTTTTGTTTATGTTTTCATTCATCATAATGGGCTCCGTTGCGGTTTCGCTCCCTCCTTCCTTCACGGCTCCTGAAGTCTCCGTAATCACCGCGGAAACCACCTTCACCGCTTCGGCCGGTTATGACCGCACCCGGCGAACACAACACGGTTCTGTAACGCAAGGATTGTAGTCGACAGATGCCTGATCTCTCTGCTTTGTGCCAACGAATTGAAGGGATTGAGTATGCCGGAAGATTCCCGCCTAGAGGCAGCAACAGCCGCTCAAAATTCCTTACGCGGCTGTTGCTGCCTCAAGGCTGAAATCTTCCGGATCAACAGCCAACAGATAGATTAAGGCATTTGTCGGCATGAATAGACCAATCAAGTTGCCTGCGTAGTAGTGCAATATTGACAAAATTTTCTTTGTTTGCTGTGAGAACTGTCACAACATTGCTTTTGTTTGCTGTGAGAATCCAAATATAAACAGAATTGCTGCAAAACAACTACTTCCTTGTTGGCCTGCTGTTGACCGAAAGCTCAATAACGTCAAACAAACATCGATACCTTTTCATTCTGAGGAAATCGACTTGTGTAAGATTGATTGTGCGTTGGTGTTCGTGGCAGTTTGCTTGTGGACCTCTATAGTAAAAAATAGCTTCTAATAAAACTAGCGGTACCGTAACTGCTGGGTGGATGAGAGATTTGTAGTTAGGGGGTGGTTTTGAATTTTGAATCTGTGGAGGAAAATATATTTTCCTAAAGGAAGACTTGAATCGGGTTGGAGTTGGAACTATTATTCAGAACGGGTTGCGCCAGTTCCAACCTGGTTTAAAAACGTTTGTTTGAGTAGTTTCGGTGGCGCTCCTGTTTGGGGCGCCCTGACCGGGATCACGATCAGTTTGAGCGCGTACCTGATTTGACGTTTGCAAATGTAAACAAGCATCCCAATGCAGGGGTGGAATCGAAAAACTGTTGCAAAATCACCACGCTGATACCCATAGGGTTGAACAAACTGTGCCGCATCTCGAATTATTTTTCAAAATGTGGTGAGTATCCATGTTTTCAAAAATTTGTAAGAAAATCAGGAGTGCATATAAACAAAATCTTAAAGCGTTAATATTCATTAAAAATGATTGTCTTCCAAAGAAAAATACAAAAACTGGGGGTTAGATCTGACGGAAATGGTCTATTTTTGGAGGAATTCAGATGATTTATGAAATCATATTTGGAAAAATTCCATTTCTATGGTTCACCTGGGAAAATCCAGTTTAAGATCTTGGATACCTCAAGATTCAAAAAAACAAAATACTTGGAGAAATTCATTTGGAAATAAACACTAAATGATCTTCTTTTGAATTTTTTTTTTTAAGGCACTCCGTGCTCGTGGCCACTACTGTGCCGGACTCAGTTGATCTTGTAGGCTTCTTTACCGATACAGATCTATTTTTAACTTATCTACATTTACATCTAGTTTCACTCTCTCCTACTCTTTTACTCTCACACCGAGCAGGTAGGAGAGAGCTCTGCTGTTAGTGAGGCTAGCTGCCTGCGAAGAGGGTCAGTTTGTCTCAGTCACCATCTGATACTGACGGAGGATGGACGTGCTCCCCAAAGCACGGTCCTCCGTGAGGCGTATTCTGGTGACTGGACGGGTTTGTTTTTTGAGGGGCTGGGAATCGAACCCATGACCTTCCGCTTATGAAGCGAAAGCGTAACCTCAAGGCTACAGACCCCCCTAAAAGATACTTTCTTTTGAAATATCTGAACATTTGGGCAAATACTTGAATCAATTTCTGATGTAATTCCTAGAGAAAATCATGAAAAACATATACGGTAATACTTGTCGTAATGTCACGAAGAAAAAGGCTAAGATCTTAGATAAATGTCTGTTCTGATGCTACGATGAGTCGAACTCAACTCAGTAGAATTTACTTAACTCAACTCAACTCAGAACGGACCAAAATGCCACTTACATCCCTTTGCGTTTGAGCCTCTCAAACTTTCAATTTCCAGTCCAAGGTTAATTTTTTTCTTAGCTTCAAATATTTGCTATTATTTGTCCTACCCATGATTTCAAACGTGGACGCGCCTCTGCCTAAATCTATCTGTTGGCTGTTGATCCGGAAGATTTCCGTCTTGAGGCAGCAACAGCCGCGCAAGGAAATTTTCCTGCCTCTAGGCGGGAATCAATTCCACGTACTGAAAAATAAATCCGTGAGGTATTTCTAAAAAAATCCTAGAGAAATCTCTGGTAAAACCTAATTCACAAGTATCTCTGACATAGCGCCTGGGCTATTGAGGAAGTTTTAGAAGATTTTCTAGAAAATTTGCTAAGATCATCGAAAAAAATATCAATCGGATCTCAGGATAGTATTCCGCAGGGTTTTCTAAAGAAAATTCTATAATGAAAATTGTATGGGACTTTTCTGCGAAACTTTTTGGAAAATGTTTGATTAAACTGCAGGAGTAATAATTGGATTAAATGCTGTAAAAAAAACATAGAAAAATTGATTTGTTCGAAACCTTTTCAAGAAAGTTTGGATTTCTACGAGGAAACGTGGACATTTTTTTGAAGAAACCCACATGAACAAGTGGGGGAGTTCTTGCAGGTTCTTTTTGAGAAAAAAAAAACCCTTTAGATATAAATACTTTTTAATATACCTTTGAAGATTTTCTCAGAAGAAATTCTGTAGAAATCATTAGAAGATCTTCGAGAGTAACAACTGGAGAATTCGGGTAGAAGTAAAAATATCTGGATGAGATTCAGGCAAAGTCTTGAAAAAAAAACAAAGTAATAACTGTGAAAATTACTGGAGGTACCAGCTTTAGAAATCTCAAGAGTTTTTTGGAGCTAATTCTGGAAAAAAATCTTTTGAGTAGAGATGGGCATAAAGAATCGGAGCCGTTCAAAAGATCCGGTTCGCTCGAAAGAACGAGTGATCCGTGGCTCTTTTTTGGCGAGAGTTGGTTCATTTGATCAGCAAGGATTTTGGTTCGAGTAAGGAAAATCGGCCGAGCCAAGATATCTAGAAGGGAGGTAATCCAATCTGCCATATTCTTCATTCCGCCATATTGAAGTAACAAGTGACAGCTGGCGATTTTGTTCTGCTTGCAGTTCATGCCGCGATAAGAAAGCTCATGGACGCGCGAGAAAATTTTCACTCAACTGCTGTTACTAGCTCTAAACAACACCTAACAACTCCATAGAAATGGTAGCTTGAAGAACAGAGTACACACACCCGCTAGCCAACCAGCTCGCCAGCTGTCACTTCCACTTCCCCTGCAGCTGATCTCACTTCACACCCACTGACTGCTTAGATTGCTGAACCTCCCTTCAATTAATCTTGGGCCGAGCATATCGTGAGATTTTCAAGAAGAATGTACGAAGAATAAGAGAGCGAAAGATACGAAAAGGAATACGCATGTCGCGCAACAGGGAGTGATCGCTCTTTTTTCGGTTCGCTCGGTTCAGTTCACTCTTCCTTTGCGAGCCGCTGAGCCACTGAACCGTTCAAAAGATCCGGTTCACTAAAATGAGTGATTCGGTTCGGATCACTTCTCTACTTTTGAGTATCCTTTGAAAAACCAATGGAAGAATTTTTGGGAAAATTGGTAAAATTTATGGAGAGATCCGTCAAAGTCGGAGACCCTGAAAGTATTCTAAATAAAATCCTATGATAAATCCTTAATCTGATCGAGTTTGTGTATATATCGATCAGATGATAAATAGTTTAGTTTATTTTTCAAGTTTTCTGCTGATTTTATTTTTGTTGAATCGTGGGTAGGACAATCCTTTGACTGTCCTACTCAGGTATTTTTGTGCGTAGTACATGTCCTACCTGTCCTACCCACTTCCCGCGCCACTGGATTTAGGCATTTGTAGGCATGAATAATAAAAAATAGCCTCTAATAGAACTACCGGCACCGTAACTGTTGGGTTGTGTTTGTTGTGATTCAGAACGGCTTACGCAAGTTCCAACCTGGTTCAAAAACGTTTGCTTGAGTAATTTCAGGTTAGTTTCGTTTTGGCGCTCCTGTTTGGGGCACCCTGACCGGGATCACGGTCAGTTAGAGCGCGCACCATTGACGTTTCCAAATGTAAACAAGCATCCCAATGCAGGGGTGGAATCGAAAAACTGTTGCAAAATCACCACGCTGATACCCATAGGGTTGAACAAACTGTGCCGCATCTCGAATTATTTTTCAAAATGTGGTGAGTATCCACGTTTTCAAAAATTTGTAAGAAAATCAGGAGTGCATATAAACAAAATCTGAAAGCGTTAATATTCATTGAAAATGATTGTCTTTCGAAGAAAAATACAAAAACTGGGGGTTAGATCTGACGGAAATGGTCTATTGAAATTAACTGTTGCCTATACCCTCATCTTTTCATACACCGTGATCCCATCCATTATCGTTCATGCTCTCGGGTTTCAGATTTCCGTATCAGTCTGAAATCAAACAAATCAGTCATGGACGAAGCATTTACTTCGATATGCACATCAAAGCTTACCTTATTTCTAATTTCCAATAGACCATTTCCAACATTTAGCTGCGTACTAATTTTTTATTTCGTATTTATCCTTCAACAGGTTGATAAGGATTTTGATCTGCTGGCTAGAGGCGATAAAAATGGATCAAGAACATGGGACTTATGTCTTGAAAAACTGATTCGGTTTGTCAAGCGCCCATACAAGGATACATTTTCCAGTGACATCGTTGAGCAACTTGCTTCATCAGAGTTGGACCAAAGTAAAAAATCTTATATCTATTGTAATCTGGCTTGCAATCTATAGATAATCTCGTTTTTTTTTTCAGATTCCAAGGTTTGTGCCATTTTTATTCTACTGAATAACATTCTGCTGCCAACAAAAGTCACGAAAACGTTCAAGCCGACAATAAATACTATTCGCGCAAGAAGATGTGATCTTTTTTGCAGCGTCGGACGCAGAGGCCATCCAGAAAGTAAACGAATACAACGAGACTGTTTGCAAGCTAGGCCTTAAGCCGTCGCCAAAGCTAGTCTTCAGAGGCGAAAGCTTCAAAACACTGACAGGTGTTTTTGAAGTTCACTATCAGAATATATTGTATCGTCTAGATTCAGCAGTGAGGGCCATTGATGTACTAATCAAATTTAGTACTGTTTTTGGCTTGGAGCATTCACGTATTTCTCGCCTTGTATGGAATTTCGTGAGTTCGTACATGTACAAACTACCTGTTCCAGAGCAATACGGATCTATTATCAAACTTAAGCGGTATCTGTCTGCCGACTAATCATGTTTGTCTGCATGATTCCGGATTGTTCCCTGGAGTTCCCAACTACTACTGGATACCTCGAACATCTAACAAAGGATCACCGAACACCGAGAGAATTCCGCTACGTCTGCACTTTCCCAGATTGTTACCAAAAGGCTGCAAATTTTTACACCTTTAAGCGTCACGTACTTGCCCACATGTCGGATTCAATTGGTGGGGATCAATCTGAAACGAATATCATGGTTAATATAGAGAAAGAACCATTACACACCGAACGTCAGATAATCGAACCCGTTGTAGCTACGGTTACAAATCCTGTTTTACCCAGAGGACTGACACCGCTGTCATCCTGCATACATTTTGGCTCTTCTTCACATCGTTTTTGGTACTTCGCGTTTTGGTACCCACTTTCTGGTCGGTTTGCCCCAACTTGCTTCTGATTTTCGAGTATACGGCTCAAGTGCTGCTAGTGCTAGTTTCTGGCAATTAATTATATTGCGTTGTATCGTCATATTTGATGACGCTTTTCCTCTTTTTAATATTTTGTTGAATGTTTTACGCATCAGTGAGGTATCATTGATGTCTCCTATCCAAAAAATCATATGTTTTGTTAGTCCCAAAAGAATAAAAAAAAATACACTGGACGCCGTGTTGAATCAATGTTGGGTAGCTAATTATTGGCTCATTTCACCCCCCTGGTTTTACCATACCGTGAGTCACCATATACACAAAATTTAGAGGAGATAAAGCGCGACGCAATCGAGTTTACGTTAAGTCTTCATAATGAATCGAACCTGTCTCGTCGTGATGTAGTCAATATTCAACACGCAGTTGGCCACATGAATTCAAAAATAGTAGATAAAATCAAAATTCTTCTACCTTCGTTATCTTCCCATCCGGAAGTGGAATTTGAGCTCACAGGTTATCTCAGAAGATTAGAAAATCCATTTGATTTTATAGATTCTGACTATAAGTTTTTAAACTATCTTGAACGTTTGAACATTTTTAAATTCCCAACGATTATTTCCTTAGAAACTGGTAAAATCGAGCTAGCTAATGACGATTCCATCATACAAGAGAAAGTTAACTGCACTATTATGAACGATATAGAGTTCCAACTCACAGCCTACTTTAATGATGAGAATGTTTTGAGGGAAACCATAGCACATACTCAAATGTTAGAAAACAATGATCAAATAAATAGTTTTGTGAGTGCTCAGCTGTGGACACAAATTAAACAGAAGTATGCGAACCAAATCATTTTACCTGTCGCATTATACAGTGATGAGTTTGAGATAAATGACAATTTAAGTGCTCATAATAAGAGACACTCAATTTGCGGAGTATACTACAGCATCATAACTATTCCAGATCAACACAAATCTAAACTTGCAAACATCCTTGTGGCAGCTATGATCAAAAAGACCGATATTGGAGAAATGGGTATTAACAAGCTGTTTTCACCCATCGTACATAAATTCAAGGAAATTGAGGAGCGCGGTATACCATTCCTCATTGACGCGAAAGAGAAAATTGTTAGATTTGTATTAGTTTTAGTGCAAGGCGACAACTTAGGTATTCACCAGATGCTCCAGTTTTTGTCTTTTAACGCTAACTATTACTGTAGATTTTGTCATCGTTCGCGAGATGAATGCAGGGTAGATATCGAAGAACTTCCTGAGTATCGTCGAACATTGAGTACCTACAACGCTGACTTAGCTGTTAATCGACCTTCAGAAACGGGCATTAGAATGCAATCCATCTTCAACGAATTACCATCGTTTCATGCGGTTTTAAATCTATGTGTCGATCCAATGCATGATTTCTATAGTGGTGGTCTGTGCGTAACAGGGCTTACAGCTGTACTAAATCACTGCATTTATGATAAACAGTATATTACACTAAGTGCTTTCAATGCACAAAAAAGCATATTTAGTAAGACAGCTTTAGATTCCTCGCTGAAAAGAATGCCTGATGTGAATGAAGTATTCTTATCTGCTCAAAAACGAAAATCTGTTGTATTAAGAGCAACAGCGAGCGAAATGAAGGCCTTAGTACATTATTTCCCGCTGATTATTGGATCGTTTGTACCGAAAGATGATCCAGTTTGGAAATATTGTACAGTTTTAGTCAGTCTATCGGATAAGATATTATGTAAATCGTTCACTGAAGATGAGATTGTGCAACTTAATCGTTTGTGTTATCAGCACCATAGTTTGTACCTAGAATTGTTTCACGAACATTTGAAACCGAAGCACCATTTCGTTTCCCATTACGGACATGTGATACGCACATCAGGACCCGTTGCAAGTATGATGAACTTTCGAAACGAAGCGAAACATAAAGTATTTAAGGAGTACGCTCACATCATATCATCTCGCCAAAACATATGCTATACTCTTTGCATTAAGTCTTCGCTACAATTCAGTCATGATTTATTCAAGCATAAGTTTTTCAGTTGTTCAATAAGTGGTACATTTTCAATATGCGACCTTAAAGAGAAAGATTATTACAGTTGTCTACCTCTTCCAAATCCCATCAATGAAGATCAAGTTATACGTTGTTCAAAATGCATGCATTTCAAAGGTAGTGAATTCAGAATAGGTACCTATGTTACTGTTACTGAGCTGCAAAATGTACAAGTGTTTGAAATAATTGATATTTTAAGAACTGAAAATGATGAAGTTTTCATGGTGGCAGTTTTGTGGAAGTTAGGTAATTTAAACGAGCACTATGTTGCATTTGAAATAATTGATAAGACTTCAAGCTACAGAATGATAAACTTAAATGAAGTAGATGGCCCGCCAATCATGCCACACAATATTCAAAACAAACTATATTTTCGTAAAAAGACAGATTTCATTTCAATGGATGTCTAAGTACCAGTGTCAAGTCCTGTAAATACTTATTATCTATGTGTATAAGAAGAAAAGTCAATCTGATACAAGTTTGTAATAAATTTATACTGCTTCGCTACTAAAAATGGGTGAACAAACGTGCGAAGTTCGATTGTTGACCAACTATCTATGTCCTTCGCCGTGTGCATTGTGCGCACTATTGAGAATCGAGTTGCGACGCGGCAAAGTTCGTCAAAAATCAAACTTCGCACGTTGGTTCACCCATTTTTAGTCGCGAAGTAGTATACATAAATTTGTATAATAAACATTTTGTATCTAACTATTTACCATTGAATTTCCCTTGGAACATCTGGTAAACAATATTTTGTTCTCTGGATCAGTGATGTTTCATTAAATTCATAAACTGTGTCCATCCTTCTTTAATACTCCATTGCTAAATAGTTTGGAAATTGTTCGTGAATTTAATCGAAATATTTCTGATTCAGAATACAAAAATGTTTACCTGTACTTTCAATGAAAAGAAACATTTAGAACCACATCCTAAATTGATATGAAACGTCAATAAATACGATTGATGCGGCTCTTAAAAAGTATGTGCGTGAAGTATGGAGTCAATTTGAATTCATCATGATTTTAATGAAAACAGTGATTGGAGATAATCCATTGACTTCGCACATACTATGCATATGCGAACCCCCATTGCAAAAATCCATGTGGGTTTGCACATGCATCAAATGAGGACTTTATCTTGAGTGTACAGTTTTACCATGGCCCATAGACATTACTGCGAAAATATCGCGTATGGGTAACAGTAATGATTATGGTTGCGTTATGTTTATAACTCTTCGCATACGGTAAATATTTATGCGGGCTGTTATCCAGCTATCAATCTTACCTGGGTGGAAATGTCTGACGATTTATTTTTAAGATTTGAGGACAACGAGCCAAAAACCCACATCAAAACCAGGTATTCTAAGACCAACTTTAATATCAGATGTGTCCCACCTTCGCTACACTTCATTGATAAATGTTGTACAATACCTTTCTACTGATACAGCGGGGATTCGCTGGTTGGAACACGACTGCCTTCCATCTATCGAATTCGACCCGTTAGTTGGAACGACTGACAGCTGGAGAAAAAGCACCACACTAACGCATCTGGAGAGCAAATCGTCACGAAACGCACATATACATTCGCATTTGTTCTATATATGGAGACTTCAATGCGACGGTACTCAGACGTCAGAGTCAGTTTGACATTTCCTGTTGACATTTGAGTGCTTTTTTAGTTTAGTTTACCTTTCTATACATACACCTTGCTCCACACGTTTTGATAGTTCAGTACAGTCAGCCATTGTATAAAATATTCTTCACCGCGTGCGTGAGCATGTGCTCATTAAATTTCCTCACCTAAATTGTTAAGAATAAAACAAATTGCTGTTGTGTGTATTACTCGGCCAGTCACAACAAGATGTGTCAGCATTTCTACGCCGAATGTGTAATACTGTGTGCCAAAACATTTGGTCAATAAATATTATGTTTTATTTTCAACAAGTGGTTTTAGAGAAAAATAATTCGATTTGAGAATAACAATGCAAAGGAAGACGGATAGCACCTACACAAAACTTTAGTCAAATTTACTGGAAACATACCTTAGGCTTCATGCAACTACTTAGTAAAATGTTCAAAGAAATCACGTAGCTATTACGCGGTTCTCCGATAGAATGATACGCATTCATTAGTTCATTGGTTCATTCTTCGTCATCTATGATTCCCGTAAAAGCTACGTGAAAAGTGGGATGGAAAAAAACTACGTATGTTTGGGGTCATGCACAAATGCACAAATGCTGGATCCCTGGCGCGTTGATGTCCAGTGCTATAGGTGCTCTTTGGAAATTTCTGAATAAAAGCTCCTTATAAACGAAAAATTGTTCGCCTGCTGTATACTTCGCGGTTATTTTTGAAGAGAATCAGTTCTTGACTCTGCAATTGAACGGCAGTGACGCTTCCGGTGCACTAACCGAATGGAAAACCTATGAAAATTTTTAATTGAATCGCTATCCATTGTTTTTTTTTCTAGGGATTTTCCCCTGGAACCTACAAGCCCATCAAGAAGAGCTCAGGGGTCAGAAAGACAATTTATTAGCTCCTGTTGAACCTTGAATCCTAATGAACTGAAAACATCAATATTTTAAATAAAATAATACGCCATCTACTTATTAGAAGGAAATTAGAAGGAAAAGTTCATAAAATAAAATAGGTTTTGAATTCATTATGTTTTTCCATTTTCCAAAAATCGTGCAATACCTCCATTGAATGCTCATAAATATTGGTAGTAAAGGAGCAAAGGATCATTTCTCGCATAATCTGGGATAACGCCCTAAAAGCCATTGGTAACTACGTATGTAGCTCGTTGTTTCTGAGCAAATGAATGAATAAGCATCGAAACCAACACTACTGGCATGTAGAGAATGATCCTTTCTTCAGTATAGCGTTGTTAAATAACGTGTAACTCCATTCAAGTTCTCAAAAACAACGAGCTACACACATGGTTACCAATGGCTTTTAGGGCGAGATCATAAGTTATGCGAGATTTACCCAAGTTATGCATTGCATGCATTAGCCAGCAAGAATAACTTGATATTCATCCTAAATGCTCAGGAAAATGTTGAACTGAAATAATGCTGGAAAGCATTCATAAGGTTGTTAAAATGGAACATTGCTTGACAGTTATCGAATAAGTGCAAAATAACATTTATAATGCTAGAAGTGTTGGCTTTCGGTAAAATTAATGCAATGATATAATGCTTGTTGTTACTTGGGACAGAGACATTTTTGGTTAAAATAGAGACTTCAGAGACGTTTAATAAAAATAGAGACTTTTGATAAAAGACTTGCATAAAAATAAAGACCAATTCTTAAAAATATACCTGCTACCGACCCTAGATATGATAATCCTTTACTGATCAAATATAAGAGACAATAAATAATAACATCAATTATGGTTTGGTAAGCCGATAGAAATTTACACGCGAAAGGATTTTCACTGAACAGCTAGAATAGCGTTTTGATAGCGACGTAGCTGATTTTTTTTTTTTTTATTGAAGAGAATTTTCTTGCAAATAATGGTTGCCTTGCTCTGGGATTGTCGTAAAAATATTCTACTGTGAATCACTGCTTCAAAATAACTTATTGCGGTCGAAATTCCCTGAGAATCCCATCTTCCAGCTTGAATAATATTCCCTGATAATTCCAGGTTTTAGACACCCTGCATATATTATGCGAGAAATGTCCTCTTTAAG
This sequence comes from Aedes aegypti, assembly GCF_002204515.2. Classification (NCBI taxonomy): domain Eukaryota; kingdom Metazoa; phylum Arthropoda; class Insecta; order Diptera; family Culicidae; genus Aedes; species Aedes aegypti. The sequence continues at coordinate 132,672,698 of NC_035108.1, forward strand.
GTGAAGATGAATCGAAGCCAAACTTCAAATTTTCAAGAGCACAAATGTGGAGAACCGAACACCCGTTTGAGTTGAAAACTGAATCAATTGGTCACCTCCAGCTAGTGACCAATCGATTAAGTTTTCAGCTTAAACGGATGTTTGGTTCTCCAGATATGTGCTCTTGAAAATTTGAGGCTTGGCTTCGATTCATCTTCACCTTAAGATTCACTTACTTCCGGTAGGTACTTGCTATCAATTTATGTGATTAAATTGAGTAGCTCTTCTTGTGCCTCCAGAGCGGCAATCTTCAAGATTTTTCGTTAGTTGTTCATAGTGATTGTTGTTCAATAAAAAAAGAGATTGCAAAAAAGAAGTCTTCCTGATTAGTGTCATGTCTACCTATCTCAAGTGATATTAATTATTCTGCCTTTTGACTTGGTACCTTTTATCTGTTCGTACCTACGGTATTTCTGAGCTATAAGTACTGGCTGCAGTTGGCGCAAAAGACAGACTTCCCGAACTGTGAACTGATTAACATATTATTTTATTCTTTATTTGCAGGATATAAAAATTAGAAACAAGTTATTCCAGTGAATGAAATTATCGCGGAATGAGACAAGCATTTTTCAAGCAACTCGACAATTCGTTGCGCGGAACAGATTTCGTGAACAGCTATAATTGTTGATCATAGTACTGACGATAAGTCAGATCGATCCGATCAATAGAAATAATAAACCTTTCACTGCTCCAACTTTATCGGCTCTAAACTTATCGTGATAATTATTATAAGGTAAAAAATAAACAACCGTTGCCTCCGACAGGATTCGAACCCATGAACATGGACAAAAACGAATCACAGCTTCAACCCCCACAGGGATGTTATCCGGCATTCTTGCAACATGTCCTGTCCATCGTATACTTCCAGCTTTGGCCACCTTATGGATACCGGGTTCACGCATGTACAGTCAACTGTCCCTAACTCGATATTCTGTACCTCAACATCGAGTTAGAGAAACATAGTACAGGTTAGTTCTCATGCCTACCTCGATGGTCCTTTGGAACGCAGTTACTTTGGGTTTTGTGTTCTGTAATTCGATACCTCCATAACTCGATGGTCCCTTCAATATCGAGTTATGGAGAGTGCAGGTTGTGCCATATGAGCTCCCTCCCATGTAGGTACAGCTTTTTACCTTCTTTTTGTCTGTGATAATACTTTGATGGCGCTTTCTTTCACTTACAATAAATCATTGATTTTTCATAATTATCTCCGACTGTTTCTTTATTCAATCAATGTTTATTCAAAAACAAGTTTATCAAACTAAACATCTCTATTTAGCCACGAGTGCCGTTTGTGTCGATCCTTCAGTTTTCCTGTTCATCACAACACTACACAATGTAGTACGAGTGACAAACGTTCCCAATCCACGATCACTGGCTGGACGGTATCCTTCTATCCTAACACGCGTTGTTGGAGATCTGTCTTGCAAACTGAATCTCGAATAGTTGTTTGAACCAATTCAGGTACCAAAAAGCGGGAAAACAAATCTTATCAAACAGATAAACTGGGACGACTGAAGAAGCTTCGACGAGATAAAGATATAGGCAGATGGTTTTAACGATTTTTATTGTTCATTTTCGTGAAACTTTAACTTGTTTTATACTTGTTTATTTAAACAAAGATGAAATGACATAAAATTAAAGATGGCGGTCAACGTCACACAATGTTTTTTTTTTACTTTTATTAAATTAAGTTTATTCCTTTTGTAAATATCTAACTTTTTAAGTGTAATTTCGACGACTACAACTCAACAAGAAGATGATGTCTCTCTTTTCAACCTTTGTTCACTTTATTTAATTATCTTATTTACATTGTCTCGTATTTTATAAAAATAATAAATAAACTAAAAGGACATAAGGTAACATAAATATTTGAAAAGGGTTCAACAAAAGATCAACTGAAAAGGCAGTATATAAAGATACAATTCGAGGAAATGAAACTTAAGCATTAATAAATGAGAGAAAAATGTCTTCAATTGTTCATTTTCACTAGAAAAAAGTAAAAGTCGCTGTTGTTCTACTCTACCCCAGGGATATTAACTTCAAATGGTCTGGTTCTGATCTACGGTGAAATGTTAAGAAAACTTCGGCAAAACTTTTTCGATACTTTTGATTGGAACACGCTCACTAAATGTATTGTAGTATTTTTTCACTTTGGTGTAGATAATTCGAATTTAGCCTTAAGTAAAACGAGAAAAAAAGGAAATTCAACTCATTTTATCCTTTGGATTAGTTGTTGAAAACCAGACATTTGATATTTAACATTTGATTTTTGATATTCGGTTTTAATACTTCCTAGTAGGAGAAACAGATGTAGGTTTCCTTCCTAGATTTAATAAATAACGATTTGGTGTTGGTTTTTGTTTTTTTTATTGTTTCGACTTTTTTTATTCATTTATTATTGCATTTTTGCGTTGGTTTCTTGTTTGCTGAAAGAAACACGATTTTGTCGAGTACTAGCAGATGTTAAAAGCCACTAGAGCTTCTTAGTCCCATTTTTTAATTTCGCCTACAGGGTATAGAATGGAAAAAAGAGAAAAGACAATTAAGTTTATTGTGCGCAGATTAACGGCTGTCGAATAGTTTGGGGCGTAACGCGCCAAACCGTCTCAGTCACTTAAACATAACAAACAGTAGCAATCAAAATTGGTCGTTGGTAAAAGGGTTTCGAAAGACAAAAAAAAAAGCATGGAAAAATTTTAATGGAAGCTTTTGGATCGTTGCAAGCCAAGGTAAGTCCGTCACAGTCGTTTAGTCCGATCGGTTTTCTGAACGAGAGGGCGTGGCTTGCAACAGTATGATGAATTGAAGCGTTTTGAAATATTATTCGAGATTTGAAATTAAGGAAATGGAATTTGATAGTGAAACAAACGTCGGATAAGCGTTCAATATGGGGGGTATGAGATAAGTTCGTCTGTGTGTTTGGGGGATAAATTATCTATAGAATAATTTAAAATAAATAACTTTACTTGTTTCCTTAGTTTGTCGTTTATCTGCTTAGAATTATATCACTCATTAAAAAACATTTTAATATAATTCTAATTCGTCGCTGTACGATGGCAAACAGTTTGTGGGGTTGATTGACGTTAAAGGTTAGCAGTAAGGATGGCGTAGGGTTGTTGTATAGTAATCATCAGGTTCTTCATTGTTGGTAAAGGAACAACAACAGCACAAACACAGAACGAGGTCGATGAAGCATGAGATAACACAAATAAAAGGAAAGGGTCTGGCTATATCCGAGTCTGGTTAGATCTTGGCTTAAGGATCTGTTTCCCTGTGTATAGTTGTTTGTTAGACGGAAACAGAAACCATTGGTCGAGAACTCGCGATAGCCAAGGATGTCTGCCTTAAAACCCCGCGCTTCGACGGCCGGTTCCTAGTCCTTCCTTTGCACTCGATGTATCCTGTTCTCCGAACACCAGTGCAGCACGAGATGCACGCGACACAGAAATAGATGGTAGCATAGGTACGGGGAAAATAGGATGTTTTACTTTGGTTGAAGCATGCATCATAGACGTTGTAATTTGCGCGTGGGGTTCAAGGTGGCTGTAGATTTTCTTAGTTCTGGAGGGAATATTTGGTGTGATGAACAGTTGAACTGGATGAAACGATAGGAAGCTTGTTAAGCTTTCTGGAGTGGTGATTTAATGGAACTCGGGGTTGACTGCGTGAGGAGAAAGAGAAAGAAATAAAGGAAATATTCGATTAACATTTCGTTGGCTAACAACGAGTGTCACTACTTCCACTACTTGGTGCGAATTTGGTATCTGGTATCAGAGTTGTAGAAGTGTATAGTTCTAATTGAGCATCATTTTGTTTTGAATTATTCCCTTTTTGATTGTGCTAATATTGTTTCATAAATTAATCAAAAACATTTTAAAATTGATGAAAATGTGACGCAAAATTCAAATATTGAGGGGTAATATTTAAGTACGAAACCTTAATGTATTTAAAACCACGATGGCATTTAAATCCACGATAGGCTCGCTACTGCCACAATAACTGTAGCGATAGCTCTCATTCAATAACTGTAGTTAAGTGTTCATAAAGGCACTATGCTACGACGCAGTCTATGTCCTAGCTGGGACAAAACGCCGTAAAGAAAAAAGCTAGCTACTGTAATTACAATTATGTGATATACGACTGGATAAGTTACTATGGTAATTTTCTGGTTATCAGCCAGAATAAATGGTTTACGAAACAATTATTCTCACTCCAACGTTTCTATTCCGAATTGGATTTTATCCAATGATGAAGATCCAAATCGGGATCGAGACGATGGAGCGAGAATAATTGTTTTGTGAGCCATTTATTCAGACTGCTAACCAGAAAAAAATACTATTGTAAATCTAATTGATCTAAATCATTAATTACGAAAAATTGTAATCTTTTCAAAAATATGTCAAACTAAAACAACTTAGAATCCTTACAATTCCGCTACTCTGATACCAATTTGTACAGCTTACGTCAAACTCGTTGCACTACTTGCTATCCTAAGAGCATCGCCGAAAAACATATATAACTATTCTACTTTTTCGGTTTGTGCTAGTTACGAGTGCTGAAATTTTTACACATTGATGTTGGTTCTATGCGTGTTTGTGTTGCAACTACAAATACCACAACATCTAGCCTAATCCTCTCGCTCGGAATGTTGGTTACAATTTTTTTTTGTACACATCGAACATGGAATGCACGGGTACTTACTGGAGGATGAACAAATTCACCGCATGGAATGTAGGTATATCGTATGAAGTTGGATGATTCGTATGGAAAGAGGCGAAATGATGCTCGAAGATTGATTCACAGATGAGGCACACGTTGTTTCTGAGTTCTTCATCGGGTTTTGGATAGTAGGTATCTGCTTAATCCATGCACAGGCCAAAAAGCACTCGCTCGTTCATTCACTTGATCAAAACACACTTGCTTTTAGAAGAAACTGCGGATCATTTCTTGTATGTGTCTTCTGGAGAAAAGATCCACGGCAGCGGTCGCAGTGAAAAGCTTTATAACTATATAAGATGCTCAAGCATTTGTATATGGTGTTTGATGTTGAGTGTACTCAGCTGCCGAGAGATCGCTAGGTTGGGCATTTTTCCACGTTGCCATCTCTCGGCGACTGTCCCCTCCCATTCCCAAGAGTTGACCGGTGGCATTTGTGCGGCTAGAGAAGAGAAAAAGCTCTGATTGTGGTTATTGGGGGTTAGTGAAAAAAATAGTAAACACACTCGACTAATTTTTGTTAATGTTTTAAATATATTTAAAATGCATTTTTTCTAGGTTTTTCAGTTTTTTCGTGTCTTCATTGATGACCTCTCTCTTGCTACGAAGACTTCCAGTACTCATAATTCTTTGTTCCTTCACTACAGTAATGATAATCATATTTGCCTGCTGCTTCCCATTCGTTTTTTTTTTCATTAAATAGTTGGAGTAAAAAAACTACTGTAGAACAAGCTTCACACAGTCATATCTCTTTTTCATTTCTGTTGTCCTCTATAATGTTTCATACAACCGTCGCGCAAACTTAAGTGCGTTTGGTTTATCTTTTGTTTTTCTATACTACTTTTAGAGCTTGTTTGCTTTCGTCAACAAATACAGGGGAATAATAATAACAACTATTTTACTCATTTGATTTTCCCTTTCCGGAGTTTTTTTCATATCCATAGGCTGCTTACAGGTTTTCCATGGTCGTGTATGTGTATTTAATGTAACTGTTAGGTATTTTTCATGACTTCACATGTCAATCTGTTAATGTTTCGAAGTAACCTAATGTAAATTCTGTTTTTCACATTTCCTACTTAAGTTTCACCGAATCGCAAAAAGAACAATGAAATTATTCAAAAACAATTTCATTTCATGTATATGGTTATTATCTAATTATGCTAACTTGATTCTTCGGCATTTTCGCCATTAGTTCATACTAGGTTCTCCGGAATCTACAACATGTGCCGTGCGCATGAAAAATCGCACACAAAGAAAGTGGTTAAGTTTTGCTATGTATAGACACTCAGAACCACCCAAACGGCCAACGGTATTAAAAAAAATCAAGCAAAAGAGACACGCCACATTTAAAAAAGGTTTCTGTTCCTACCTAATTTCGATGCCAAGCAAATCTAAATTTGCTTGAACATCACAAGACACAAATTTCGAAACGAAATAAATCAATTGCATACAAAGCTATCTTTGTAACCCCACGGTTTCAATTGTTGCACAATGGTTGTTTAACAACGACTACGACGACAACAACAACAACAGTAACAACGTGGGTCAACTTTTGGATGGAATTTAATTCTGTTCTACTACCCTCTTCGAGGCACACAAAAAATGTTTATCAGTTGTGCTATCGGTTGACAATTCACTATTGATTATTGCACAGATTGACAGGTCTGTGCTACAGCAACAAATGAAAAGTTTTGAAAAAAATACAATAATTCTAATAATGTTTAATTGCATTGAATCATTTTGGAAGCTAAATCTGCATTGAAATGGGCTGAAGAAAGTTTCGATTTATACGATTTTTAACTACCAAAGATACAAAAATCAAAACTGCAAAGAACACAATTATGAAACAGCACTATTGCTGAAGAGTACAAAATCCTAATCAATTGAAACTGATTTGCAAATTTCTGAAAACATAGGGCGTGAGAGGACCTACAATTTTATATTTCCTAGTTGATAGAACATTTGACAGATGGTACGATTTTGGGTAAGTAGTGGTAGAAAAATTGAGATTAAATGTGCGATTAACGTCTAGCACTTAGTTTTTCTTTTGTAGTTACTCAATAGTAGTGAATAATATATTAAAAATATTCAGTTGGGTAAAAGGGCAGGGCAGAACGACAAGTCTTGATTTTGGTTTTTAGGTTGAAGTGGTTTGAGAAACACTGTCCAGTTCTAAATCGTCGTGTTCCAACCACCTTTTCAATAAACATGGAAACCAATAGGAACGATAAATGGCTATTTTCCCTGTGTCTAAAAATACTTTCCAAGTCCCAAGATGACTGTTGTTTACATGTTAATCGTTTGTTTTACTATGGAAGATTTGGTTTATTCAATTAAATCTTCATGCTCGAACGATTCACACAACAAATGATGCTGGCTCAAGAATAGTGCAAGTTTAGTATAAGAACAAAAAAGGTGTTTCTCTACAGCTAAACTGTTGTCGTCTACCCGGGAATATTCGACTCCCCAAAGTGTAGCGAAATTGGTGAAACAAAACTTAAGTAATCATTAGTCATTCATTCAAATCCAAAGAATCAACCATTCGCTTTGCGTGCTCGATGCGCGGGATAAATTATTTATCTTCAGTTTGCTGGGTTGGCTTCGATCGATGGGTCATAATAAGAGGAAGGTTCGTTTCAGTGAATGTTAAGTTAAGATGCTATATGATGATGAGGGAAAATTACAAACGAAGGTAAAAAAGATCACTCAAACACATTCAACTCGCGCTTATTAAGATAGAACTCATTCACTATCACTGTCATTAGTAGTACTTATTTTCGTTTTTTCGTGTATCGTGGGAAGGGTTAAGAGGGAGTTTTGTTGCTTATGGGATGAGACACACTTGTTTCTATGGTTATTTGGGAGTGGACGGTCTTTCAAAGCCGTTTGTTTTTGCTTTTCTGCAATTTTTGTTTGTGTATTGGTGTATACGATATTATTAATAGTATTGCATTACAATTTACAATTTATATCTTTTTTTTGGATGAAATGTATATAAATATATACGATTGTATAGCAACGTTGTATAATGATTTACGGTTAACATGCTGTTTTTTCTTTCATAAAGTGTAGAAATAGAGGTTAATCGCAAAAGGGGTGTTTGTTTTTAGAAAAAAAAAACACTTCTCTATGGGGCCCATTGCTTGGTTTGAGATTTTAAAACAGAAACAAATCCTATGCACAATACGCGTAACCGTTTTAAGGGAAAGACGGAAATGTACAAACATAAATGATAAATAGTAATCAACTAAAAAATAAAAGGGAAATCTTATGAGTGTAGTAGTTAAAAAGAACATTCAACAATCATTAGCAATCACGAATCACTTAAGAATTATCATCAGTTTTAACGCTCAGTTTTGCTAAAATCACTCGTTTCGTCTCGATCACGCCCACGCCTCTCGCGAATTAGACTTATCTGGGAGCTAAAAGCTCCATGATTTTCTCTCGAACTGACAATCTTACAATTATAGCTTCCCCGATTTCGATCAAACCAAAAATAATAAATTCAAACGAAAACTGCTAATTGATATCGAGAGAAGTTACAATCACATGGACTGCCGCTCGAGAGTGACTTTTGTTTCCTAAAGATTCCCCTTTGCTATCGACTTGTTAAACTTGTCGCGAAATTCAACTCTTACTTGTAGCATTTGTTTTGAACCGCATAGGAATCGCGTTTTCGGTTGTTCTGTTTCGATTTTGATTGCGTGTTTTTTTTTGAGTTTAGTATGGACCCCATAAAATGTAAGCAAAGAACACTGCCCACGCTAACACTAGCCAATGCATAGTTTTGATATAGCTCTCACCGTCGGAGATCCTTCTGGCGACGAATTTCAGGATTTCATCTAGCAGCACAACTGGCAGCGAGAACTTCATCACAGTGATCCATTCGTCTCCGTTCAGTGGGGTGACCTGGAACACGGTCTGTGGAATAGAAAGAAGGCAACACAGGTTGGAATGGCCATTCGGGATAAAGGAAATAGTGAATTTGAACCACAAACATTGACCCATCACTTACGGAAAGAACATCGACGTGCAGAATGACGAAGTGCAGAGCGAACGACAGGCACATGGATCCAATGAGCCACAAGTTCGACCATGGTGGCATAGTGACCAGAGACTGGTTCTCAGACAAGCTGCAGAAGAAATGGAAAAGAAATCAGTTACCTATACCATATTATAAGCTTCTCAGTGTAAATCAACGTACCTGTTCATGGCGTTCAACATCTCAATGGTAACCAGAACAGACAGAGCCATGGTCATTGGATGTGGGTCAGTGAAGATCTTGCAGTCGATTCCCTTGAATTCGTCTCCACCAGCAATGCAGGACAGATGGTGAGTCAGCTGCCAGTAGGTCAGCTGTGGGCCGTGGTCAGAAAACATGAACCACCAGGCAGCACCACCGACGGTAGCGGCACCGACATAACCACCAATAGCCATGTAACTGAATGGATTGAAAAAATCAAAGAATGATTCAGATTAATGCCCATCCCGTTGACCTCAGTATTCCATGAACCTACCGGAAGAACAGCCAGCCGGAGATCAGACCTTCATCAGCCTTACGTGGTGGTTTCTCCATGATATCGAGATCTGGTGGGTTGAAGCCAAGAGCAGTAGCTGGCAGACCGTCAGTAACCTAAACCAGAACAAATTCGAACGTTATGTCACATCCCATCTGCAAATAATCTTTAAATCATCTCTTACCAAGTTGACCCACAGCAGCTGGACTGGGATCAGAGCTTCTGGCAGACCAAGGGCAGCGGTCAAAAAGATGGACACGACCTCACCGATGTTGGAAGAAATCAGATAACGGATGAACTGCTTCATGTTGTTGTAGATGGCACGACCTTCCTCGACGGCGGCGACAATGGAGGAGAAGTTATCGTCAGCCAACACCATCTCGGAGGCGGACTTGGCGACAGCGGTACCAGAACCCATAGCAATACCGATTTCGGCCTTCTTCAGAGCAGGGGCGTCGTTGACACCGTCACCAGTCATAGCGGAGATTTCGTTCATGCTTTGCAGGTATTCAACGATCTTGGACTTGTGGGCGGGTTCGACACGGGAGAACAGACGAGCACGGGCGCAGGCCTCACGCTGTTCGCTGACTGGCAGATCATCGAATTCACGTCCGGAGTAAGACTTGCCGGTGGTGTCTTCATCCTCAGTGAACACGCCAATACGACGGCAGATAGCTTCAGCAGTAGCCTTGTTGTCACCAGTGATGACAATAACGCGAATACCAGCAGCACGGCAACGAGCGATCGAGTCCAAGACTTCCTTACGTGGGGGATCAAGCATACCAACAACACCGACGAAGGTTAGGTTGACTTCATAAGTGTAGAACTTGGTCGAATCGTTCAGATCCATATCATCAGGCTTCATTGGGTTATCAGCGGTAGCCAGGGCCAAGCAACGGAGGGTATCGCGACCGGTACCATACTGGCGAGTCAGATCCAAGATGCGGTTCTTCAGAGTCTGAGTCAGTGGCACCTTGGTAGATCCGACACGGGCATGAGTACAACGATCCAGGACACCTTCAGGAGCACCCTTACAGAACAGTTTTGGTCCGGTTCCAAGCTTGGAGGCCTTGAGTGGAGTACAGTAGCTGGACATGGATTTACGATCGCGAGAGAATTCCAGGGTGAATTCTTTCTTCCACTTGGTTTCGATTTCCTGACGGACGCAGATAGCAGCCGAGCGACGATCCAAACCTTGCTTGGTAACGTTGAATGGATTCATCTTCTCAGCAAGGACGATCAGAGCGGTTTCAGTAGCTTCACCGACCTTTTCAAAGACCTTCTTAACTTCGTTGAAATCAATAGCAGAGTCATTGCACATAATGCAGATGGTTCCCACTTCCTGCAGAACTTCGTAGTCGGAGGCCTTAACTCTCTGGCCCTTCAGGGTCATTTCACCAATTGGTTCGTAGGTGGATCCGGAGATTTCGAATTCAGTGAAGCTGCTGTCGTTGCCTTCAACCTTTTCAAAGACGAACATACGCGAGACGGACATCTGGTTGGTGGTCAGTGTACCGGTCTTATCAGAGCAGATAACCGAGGTACAACCCAGGGTTTCGACGGATGGCAGCGAGCGGACAATGGCGTTCTTCTTGGCCATACGGCGGGTACCCAGAGCCAAACAGGTGGTGATGACAGCTGGCAGACCTTCAGGGATGGCAGCAACAGCCAGAGCGACGGCGATCTTGAAATAGTAGACGGCACCCTTGATCCACGAGCCACCGTGAGCTGGATCGTTGAAGTGACCAATGTTGATGGCCCAGACGGCAATACAGATCAGAGAGATAACCTTGGACAGCTGCTCACCGAACTCATCGAGCTTCTGCTGCAGGGGGGTCTTGATTTCCTCGGTTTCCGACATCTCGGTACGGATCTTACCGATGGCGGTGTTCAGACCGGTTCCGATGACAACACCACGGGCCTTACCGGCGGCAACGTTGGTACCGGAGAACAGGATGTTCTTCTTGTCCTGGTTGACGGCACGGGGATCCGGGATAGCATCGGTGTGCTTGATGACGGACACGGACTCACCGGTCAGGATGGACTGATCGATACGGATGGTGGTGGAGTAGATCTTGATCAGACGGATATCGGCGGGGATCTTGTCACCGACGGACACCTCAACGATGTCACCGGGCACGATCTCCTTGGCGCGCACCTTCTGGACGCCGGACTTGTCGCCACGGACGACCTTGCCCATCTCGGGCTCGTACTCCTTCAGGGCTTCGATGGCGGATTCGGCATTACGTTCCTGGTTTAGAAGTTTTGCGGGATAGAGATGAAAGAAGATTAATAAATTTTTGTACAATAATCAATAATTGGTATTGATGAAATTCTCAGTTCTGAAGTTTCAGTTTCATATGTTCTATGTAAGTACCTAGTTGGGCTACTCAATAAGCTTAAAGTTTGTATGAGAAAATCGACATAATGTATGTTACAATTACATTGTCAACAGAAAAGAGCAAAATTTGAAACTTTTCTTGTGGAATTGCCCTATTTGCTCCGAGGGAAACAGCATATTAGTTCCCTGGGGTAAAATTTTTGGCTTCCAGAAGAAAACATTCCTTGCATACCTTTTTAAAAGGACCGATCTAACATTGAGAGACTTCTATTTTTTCTTCAATTAATAACTTAGCAACATTAACCCGTATCCGCCCAGCAAATGGACAAAAGTTAGCATTGCTTCTATTTCGGCGATTCTTGACGGTTTGCCTTCGTTTTAGCTCGATTGGAATCGTCTGGGTGTCTAGTTTTTCGAGGATCATTGGGAGATTTTGGGAAATGTCCACCGGTTCGGAGTTATTCCGGTGGATTACTGGGTCAAGGAGGTTTAATACGCCCCAACTTCCATTTTAATCAACTTTTACCCAACTAATTGATATAAATCTGACTCCATTTTTATTTGTCTTTATAGTTTCAACTACGAGCGTCATGTGATAACTAAATTAGACAATGGGAACAGCTTTTTTCTTCGGGTATTTTTTCAGTTGTTCCACAGAGGTCCCATTCTGTGGAACCAGCCCCCAATAGGGCAATTTTATTTTTCTTCTAAAGTGGTAAATTTTTTTTTCTTCTAAACATTATAGTTTTGAAAAGCAGCTCTGACCTCGAACAAGATCATTTTAGTGGTATTGGTCACCCAGAAATAGAACCTAGTTCCCAACTAAGTCACTGGACCTGTTATCTAGGTGGCATGGCCAATATCCTTTAACTGTTTTCTCACGACCATTTCTGAGTTACTTTTGCAAATGATGAAGTTAAGGACCCAAATTTCGACAGTTTAGAAGAAATGAAATTGACCTATCTTCGGCCGATTTCAAGGAGGTCCCACAAATATCCGAAAAAAAATACCCAAAGCCTAAGCTCAGTGTCTATTTTAGTTCTCACATGACGTCCGTACTCGAAACTATTAAAAAAAGTTGAGTTAGAGGAATATTTATACTAAAAAATTTGGCTAACGTTGATTGAGAAGGTAGTTGGGATCGTTTTTATCCGACTTGACCCAGTAACCCACTGGAATAACTCCGAACCGGTGGACATTTCCAAAAATTCCAATGATCCTTGAAAAAATAGGCATCCAGACGATATCATTCAAGCTAAAATGAAGGCAATCCGTAAAAAATCGCCGGAATAGAAGTAATTTGAACTTTAGTCCTTCTTGTATTTAGTATTCTTGTATGAAATTATAGCCTAGAAAATTGTCTTCAGATCTATAGTGAAAAGCTTTGGCATGAAAAGATAACGAGATAGGGGAGAATATCTCATTGTTACCTAGGTCTATTTGAAAAGTTACGCGAGATTTCTGGTTTATTGCAGTATAGTCTCCAAAGATTCAAGAACCTTTATGTCACCAACTGAATAAATTTTGGCTGAATTGGCCGAAAATGTAATTGGAACAGTCTTTCTCATGCATATGATCGATTTTATTCGTACAAATGTCAAGCTTTATGAATAAAACATATTATATTTTTGTATGACTTTACTACCACGGAGAAACCCTGGCCTCAGCAAACCATCAATGGGATCTCAGAATAACGAATACATTATATCTTGTAGATGTTTCCTACCTTCTATATAAAAAAAAAATGAAAACAATTTTGTAAGAAAATTTTCTACATCTTAAATCTTCCCAACGGGTCTAGGGCTTTACCCTTTATCAACTAGACAATTTATATATGGAAATATGGGCTTAAAATAAGCCTTCAAGAACAAATATGCTTCAAGGCATCTTGGCCTTCCTTTCAGATTCAAGGAAACTTCAAGAATGAAAATAAATTAAACTTTTCTTGATGATCAATAAAATATTCATTTGAGGGAACCTAAAATATACAAACCCGCATAATTTTGGACACAGTGGCCAGATAGCCAATAAACGCACAGCTATTTAGCAAGATGTGGGTCGTGGGTTCGTCTCGTACCGGTCAAGGATCTTTGAGATTATCTCGACTTCTCAGGACATCTTCGTACCTGTCACACGATACACGAATGCAAAAATGGTCAATTGGCAAAGAAACCCCTCAGTTAATAGCTGAGAAGAATTCTCTGTCCCATTTGGATCGTAAAGCCAGAAAGAAGAGGAAGAATTGTCAACCTTATTGTAACTGAGCATATAAATGGATTTAAACGTTTTTTAACACTTCAGTCGTCGCGCTGTTGTATTTTGTACAACACTGCTGAAAAAATCTCGCTTTTCGTTCACAATAGCAGCGCGGTGGTTCTGACGGAGGCAAACCGCGCGACGACTGAAAGGTTAACAACACTATGATAAAATGGTTTCCCAGTGTTGATTGTTTGAATATTTCAATTTGCATTCATTTTTTTAGAAATACTCGGTACTCGCTAAGTTACCAATGGCGTTATTCTAAGTTAGAGGTCATTAAAAACTGACGTCCATCATTAGGGGGAGGAGATGAGTCTACGAAAGTGTGACAGTACATGTACCAGGTATTGGGAAAAGCGTGACAAAGCCTCTCTGGAGCAGGGGGCATCTAGAAATCCTGAAAAACGATTGACGTCATATTTGAATCATCCCTTATGCGAGAATACATCTCACTCATATCCAAAATGGGTTTGCAGGCTACACAAAACCATGCAAAGGGCAGCCAAGAGAGATTTTTAGATTTACCATAGAAAAAGCTTTTGATATACTTATTGCCTCATTCAAAACGAATTTACATTTTCATGTAACGGTTGTTCAGTAAAGAACGAGAATGATTTCCATACCTTTCTGTAATTAAAGTAAGAAGCGTAATTTTTTTCTCTACAAGAGAATTGCTCTCTGGACTCCCTGAAAATACCGTTCTGATTCAAATTCCGGACACTCAACTTTGTATGGGAAAGGTTTCAATTGAAATGTTTCAAAATTTGCCGTTCGAAAGTTCCCAATTTGAAGACTCGTTTTAATATGATTTTTCTATAGCAATCCATGAAAATTTACAATGCTTAACTAATTTGACGTTTTTCCAATAGTTGGTAGGGTTTATTTAACGATTTAACTTTTCCAACTTTGTTTTTCACGAGCTGTCCGGAATTTGAATCAAAGCGTCCGAAATATGGAGCAAAAGTGAGGTGGTGTCCGGAATAAAAATCGCGAAGAGGGCACACATTTCTATTTATTTAAAAGTATTGAAGTTGTGGAATTCAAATCTTCACCCACCATTCGAAAGGCAAGTGTCCTGATAGCATGATAACGCTGAGGAATCATAAACATTGATTTAATTTACATGCTTTTAGGTGACTCACACTTCAAAGAGGCCTTAAGTGTCCGTAATATGAATCAAAACGGTATGTGGAATGTTTCTTTCGCTCGGGTGCTGTCAGTTCAATCAAAGATGGCGTCGAAACAGCAAGAGCGTGTTGTACGGTTTTACGAAACGCATAGTAATCGTGGAAAAAAGTTTACGGTAGACTAGAGTGCCTATAAACAAGAGTGACGTCTTGTTCCAATTTTGACAGGTCTCCTGCTCAATTGGAACGCGGATTTGTATATGGAAATGACAGTTCGCCGCTGTTCGGACGGGGTTGGTGGTCTAATGGCTATCGCTTCTGCTTTGCAAGCAGAAGGTCGTGGGATCAATCCCAGGCCCGTCCCTTTCACATATTTGTAACACTCTTCCTAATAGCTGTCTTTCTCTATCTCTCTGCGTCATTATGGCGCAAACATCATCAGTTCTATCATCTATCGCTAGAATTGAATAAATCGACTTAACCGCTTACCACAGTGGTATCCATATGGTCAAATACCTCATCCATCACTAACAAAACACTCCTACTTCCAAGGTAGCTGTGGGAAATGCAGGAGATTCTCCGATTTTCTAGTAACAACGGCTAACTAATTAACTTCCTTCCTCTCCCCGGTGGACATAAGGACGTGGCCGGCGCCGTTATCAATCGAGAAATGTAAAGGGTAGTGTTATTGTACATTGAAGATGGTAAAAACAAGCTTAAACCCAAGCTTCATCTGAGTGGTTCTCTGTGCAATATCACTATCCTGATTGATCACGGAGTAGCAACTACGAAGTGTATGTTCCATCAGTTGATCGTTTTTTTTTTGCTCGTTTTTTGATGACAGTTCGCCGCTGTTCCAATTTTGACATCGACGCCACTCTTATCTAAATCCACTCTGCGCTAGACCACTTTCGAGACGAAACTTCTCCCGTGAGTAAAGTTTATCGAATCCTGGCATCCCTGAGCGTGACGAAGAAGAAGAAGAAGGAAGCGTCGAAAAGACTGAGCTCTACATCAAGGGCGCAACGAGTTTGCATTACGCCGACCATAAATATCACTGCTTCCATACCTTGATTCACCGAACCCTCATGATGGAGGGCATCTTCTGTCGGAAGAAGACTCGGTACCCTGAGCACACGGACGAGCAGATAGCGACCGTGAAATCGCAGTGCCGCCAACAAGACGCGACTAAGTTGCTAAGTCGTACGGCTTATCAGGGCCCCTTCAGTGTTGACCAGACTCATTTCCCCGAAATTCGAATTGTGAAGCCATGAACTGTTATAACTGTGCGTTGTATTCCTGAGATGGAGGGGGAGGTGGTTGGGCTTGAGTGTTGCACATGGGATCCGACAGTTTCAATCTCGGTGGGCCGCAATTCAAGTTTCGGTGAAATGATTCGCACTCACTCACTCACTCACTCACTCATTTCATTTCACCGAAACTTGAATTGCGGCTCTCTGGGATCAAAATTGATCGATTTTGTGTGCAGTACTCAGTGTTGACCAGACTCATTTCCCCGAAATTCGAATTGTGAAGCCATGAACTGTTATAACTGTGCGTTGTATTCCTGAGATAAAGGGGGAGGTGGTTGGGCTTGAGTGTTGCACATGGGATCCGACAGTTTCAATCTCGGTGGGCCGCAATTCAAGTTTCGGTGAAATGATTCGCACTCACTCACTCACTCATTTCATTTCACCGAAACTTGAACTGTGGCTCTCTGGGATCAAAATTGATCGATTTTGTGTGCAGTACTCAAGCTTAACCATCTGCTTTTCTATCTTAGGAGGATAGAACATGGTTGTAGTAGTTCGTGGCTTCGTAGTTTGGAAAATGTTATTTTCGGGGAAATGAGTCTGAACAACACTGGCAGTACTCAAGCTTAACCATCTGCTTTTCTAATAATTTATTTACCTAATAATTTATTTAGTATTGAATAGCTGCCTTATACGGTACAAAGATGTGTCCTCAGTTTCAGTTATATTCTGATTTATTTTCTAAGTAATTTCTACGTTTCTTGTGTATTTCTTCGTGATGATCGATGACAAATGAAATCATAGACAAACGGATGACCAACTTAGCATTTCAAACATGTTGAAAAGGAAGTAGAATATAACGTCTGGTTGTCCATGACTAAAAGATGTAGGAATAGTTTTTTTTTTTCAATTTTTTACCTGCCACACACCGACGCAAGCGTTGGCGATCAGAATGAGCAAAATGACCAGGGGTTCCACGAAGGCTTCAACACCTTCATGTTCTTCAAAAAGGGCGAGGACCTAAAAGATAAAAAGAAACACGTTATTAAAGGTTTGTATGATTTTCCGTAAGAATCGTGGTTAGTCTGTTTCCGAGTTGAAAGTCAAGACGTCAGAGAATCTGTCAAAAAAACCGTAAGGAACAAACATCCACACGAAATGCAATGACGAGAGCCAGCTTCGTACAAAAATAACGACACATTTCCTTGAACTTGATTGAAACGACGATGGATACGGGGGTGGAAAATGGTCAGAAAACGCGCCGCGGCAAAAATGAAAGCAACGAAGCGGCTTGAAAATTCTGCCATTTATCATACTCGAACCAAGAATAGAGATGTAGAGTGAATTTTCAGTTTTCTAAAAAAAAAATCCGTGACAGAAACACGCAAAATGTCCAACATCAACCTCGGTTGGCTGGCAGTTTTTTGATATCTTCATTGCGTATAGCCTTCGCCGGGAGCTGTCACGTATCTGTAGCCAGCAACGTGTGAGATCGCTCCCGGCGCTCGCGGTAGGTGCTTATAGCCTGGTGTCGAACGTAAATTATATACCGCTTAAGAAAAACCATTTGACCGTACCGGGATTTAATTATCAATAACGCCTTCGGACTGTATGGAATGATGCGTCATTCGGTTCAAACTAATGGGACTCTTGAGATTACTAAAATAGCCGCGGCCGTCGTCGTTCGAGTAGGAATGAATTTCGCAACTAGGATTGAAAATTGAAGTACATTTTCGTGTTGAGACAAAGGATTCAGCCAACGAATTGTCACGTTCTAGTGTTTAAACATTTCATCTTTCTCGCGGCGGTTTTCGTAAAGCTTGTCGTCATTGTTGTAGGTAGGTGGCAGTTTTCCACTCGTTTTAAATTGTAGCAGTCAGCAAAAGTGAAAACGGTTGCAAATTTATGGTGTCACTCAGCACTCTGGTCTATGTGTAGGTCGGTGCAGTGGAGAATATAATACTTACAAAGGAAATGATAGCAGCCAGCAGCAGAATCTTAACTAACAGATCATCGAACTGTTCCAGAACTAATTGCCAGATTGTTTTTCCTGTTTGGGTGATTAGAAAGAAAATAGATGATTAGAACTAATTCGGAATTCGTCAATGGATTAAGACATGTGACCTGTACTGATTTATCGCTATCGTCGCCGTTGTCTATGGAGTAGAACATGGATCTAGATATAGTATTGTAATAATATTATAACCGAAATTAACAATCAGTTGTTCTAACTGCAGCATGTCTCCTGACCTCCATATAGATTGTAATGCATTGTGAACAGTGGTTTTCAAGTTCACATGGCTCTCACAAATACGACATACCTCGTAATCAGTGCCAATTATGCTACAACCAACCATGTAATTAACACCGTGTTCACATTGTTGTAACAATCATGCCTACGACGGTAAATGTGACTTCCTTTCTTTCTCTCCTTGTTCTATCCTACTGCTAGAAGCCAAACCAAGTGCAATCTATTTTGATTGATTGCAATTCCGCTCAGTGGCTCCGGAAAACAGGTCATCGCAGGTGCTACACTGTAGCAGTGTGCCCCATGTGTTCCAGTTTCTCGCTTCATTCGCTTTGCTGAAACATGAAAGCAACTCTAGCGATGGTCTGCAAAACAGTCATAAACATGTACAGCCTTTTTGTTTTCCTAAACCCGACCAATTTTGTCGTTTGAATTTCACGGTCCTGCTGGTAGAGTTGAAACGATCTTGGGCTGGGTCATGTTCCCCTAGAAGCAGAGACACAAAGCAACAGGCAACTGGGCCGTGCAGTTTCAGCAGTAAACATTGCAATGATTTATACGCTGTTTACTTGAACATGTGTGTGTGTGGGACCATCCACGAAACTCCTTGCAGCTGGTTCACTAGAAAGATACCGCGATCTGACAAGGCGACCACGCTGGAATACGTTGCCGTCGATGACGGAAGCGCTGGTAAATAAAGTCATGGACCGACTCTATATACCTAAAGCTGTAGAAAAAAAAGGTGGTGCAACGTCTGTTCTGTTCGATGCACCATTTCTATTTACACGACAGCCTTTATTATTTGTTAGGTATGAGCTGCTGCTGCTGCACCGATGCACCGCTAAAGGAGCAGTCATAATTATCAAAGACGACGATGACGTCGATGCCGCGACTGGTCGCGATTTTCTACGTTTGTGTGCGTTGCGCAACACGTTTCAGTCGTCAAAATAATCAGCGATTGTTTCAGCCATCAGTCGGTCGGCGCTACGCCGAACGACTTTTTGCTAATTGCAACAGACGAACAGATCCCATCTATGGCAAAAGCAAAGTACTATTTGGTGCAAATCGGCTATGACGACGACGTGGATGGTCGTCGATAAGCAACAGCATGCCGGAACTCGAGTTTACATCGGTAAATTGTTTTTTTTTTTTATGAACAACAAGAATCACTATTTCTCTAGAAGACTTTTGAAATGTTTCTTGAGTTCGGAAAAATCATCACTATGTAACTTTTACTGTTCCAACTTCTTATCGCCTCTTCAGTTTCGAGAACGCCTTTGGTTATCGAAGTATTGTTCCCTTTGGTCATTCCACCTCAATAAGCTCCTTAACTTTCTGAATTCGGAAGTTATTTCGAACTTTTTTTTCATGCAATAATTTGGATACTAGGATTGCCAAAGATTTGAGCCTTCTCAGTAGTAGGCACGACTTCCACAGATGAATGCGCCTTCGTATTTCACGACCAACGTTGTTGTCGGCCGTAAGCAAGGATCCGAGGTAGACGAACTCGTCACCTACCTCGAAGGTATCCCCGTCTATCGCGACACTGATTCCAAGGCGGGCCCTGTCAAGTTCAGTTTCGCCATCAGTTCGACTTTTATTGCTTCGCGTTTCAGACGGGTGAACAGATTTGCCACCGTTTTAAATTTTCTTCCAATAATATCCATGTTGTTCGCGAAACAGACAAATTGTCAGGATCTCTTGAAAATCGTGCCTCGACTGTTAAATCCGGATCTTCGCACGACACCCTCAAGCGCAATATTGAACAGCAGGCACGAATGTCTATCACTTTGTCATAGTCCCCGGTGGGATTCGAACGAACTTAAGTGTTCGCCGGAGATCTTCACGCAATTTTGCACACCGTCTATCGTTGATTTAATCAATTTTGTAAGCTTCCCGGGAAAGCTGTTCTCATCCATGATCTTCCATAGCTCTACGCGGTCAATACTGTCGTATGCCACTTTGAAATCGATGAACAGGGACCTGGTACTCACGGCATTTCTGGAGGATTTGCCGCACGGAAAAGATCTGGTTCGTTGTTGAGCGACCGTCGATGAAACCTGTTTGATAACCTCCCATGAACTTGCTCCCACGGTTTGCTATAGGCGATAGACAACGGAAGATGATCTGGAAGAGCACTTTGTAGGCGTCGTTTAGGATAGTTTTCACATTTCAGTCTGTCGCGCTTTTGTAGGACATATAACGTCTTGCTTCCACTCCTCCGGAAGCTGTTCCGAGTCCCAGCCGATGCAGACAAGCGACCAATCTCTCCGGGCCCATCTTGATAAGTTCAGTTCCGATATCACCCTTGCCTGCGGCCTTGTTGTTCTTGAGCAGTTGAATGGCATCCTTGGGGAAGTCGTGGGAGCTGGTAGGTTTCCACTGTTCGCTGTGCTGACGTAGCCATCGCCTTCGCTGCCCTGGCCTGACCTGACGCCATTCATCGTAGTACTACTTCCACCTTTCACTCACCTCGCGTCCGTCCGCCAAGATGCTCCCATAACGATGTATACTTCAGCTCGCGACACGAAGCCTTTGCGGGATACGTTGAACTTCTGATAGAACTTCCGCGATTCTTGAGAACGGCACAGCAACTCCATCTCTTGGCATTCCACCTCTTCCACGGGGGCACTTTTTGTCCCGGAATAGTTGTGTTTGCTGTTTCTGCTCCAGTCTGTATCGTTCAACGTTCTGCCACGTACCATGCTGTAGCCCGAGCTCGCCTTCTTTCGGCAATGCTACCTCGAAATGCTACGTATCTGGTTGTTTCAGTCGCGCTAGATTGTACCGGGCGGATACTCTCTAGTAGGGATGCGTGTCTCCAACGTACTTCGAGTGTGTAGATTCTGCATCTTGTGAACCATGTTGTAAAAAATTGCCTTTTTGGAACGAGTGCTTGGATGAAGATGCCACAACCAGTGTTTGTAAACTTCCTGTAGACATTGAAGTTGAACGATGAACATTCTTTCCTGATGATAAGAGGGTCCAAATACCCGTAGTTCTCCAAACATTTCCTTTTATTAGATGAACTCAATATTCACGTTGTGGATTATATCCAAAATTTTGTGTAGATCTTTTCTCAAGATCACGCCGACTATGTCGTCGACGTATCACCACCTTTTGTTCTGTAACACGCGTTTAGATCACCAAGTTGTCATTCAAATTCGTCAAGAATAGTTCGCACAAAAAACAAGACTCCAACGAACTTATATGAATGTTTAGTTTTACGAGGTACTTCAGGGTTTTCGAAAACGTGCACTTGTTCCTCTAGCTCACTTGGTCGGGTCGGATAAAAATTACCCCGATTTCCTTTCTCGTCAACATTCACTTATTTTATTGGTCAAATTTCGACTTCAAGTCTACTTTCTTTGACATTTTTACTCATGAATATTGATTTTTTTTTTTTGCTCGAGCTTGATTGGCCGCCCGTGGATGCACTCCAGTATCGCCAGATCAGCTGCACTTACACAAGGAACCAACCGAATGACTGCTTGGGACTAACAGGCATCCTCAGTGTATAAGTGCTGGTGATCTTCTATTTTTAGGCAACAATGGCACCTGCCACGTCAGAATGCAGACCAATGAGGGGAAGGGGGAGGAATTGATGATGCATTGAACTGACTCCCACGTAGACCGTATAGTATATTCCACTGCATCCACGTAAGTTCATGCGGGAGTGTATGGATTGGGGGAAAGGCATGGCAGATAGGTTTGCTTTTGTGGTTAGCAGACTGCCTATGTATCAGGCGTAAGAAAGGCGTGCGCGTGGAAGTAGGAAGCGTAAGGGAAACGGTTTCTTGTCCGTCTCTGGTTCTAGCGTTTGCTATGAACGAATAGTTTTAGTGTGATATATTTAGAATGGAAGATAGAAGTAAGTGAGAGATATACAACTACAAAGTACGAGGAAAGGGACGGGCCTGGGATTGAACCCATGACCTTCTGCATATGAAGCAGAAGCGGTAGCCATCAGACCACCAACCCCGTCTATTGACATTTTTACTCATGAATATTATATGAAAACTAAGTTAGCTTGGGATCTCCGTGTTGAACCGGTTCTAAGTTGGTCAACTTTCTTATTCTTTTAAATTGACAATGTGGGTGTCACACCACACCAATTTTAAAAACTAGCTTAGCGTGGCCGTCTGTAATCATTTCAAGGATACGTTCAGAAAACAACCTGAGAAACAAAAAAACAAAATTAGCACATTTGAATGACCCCAGGTGTATCGACCTTTTATATCTACCTTTAAAATGAGTCCATTCGTTTGTAGTAAAAATTATAATAACGAATTGATTTATACCAATTAATTAGATAATTCTTGACGAAAAGGGATATTGATGTCAATTTTATTCAGGTTGATCCAGTGACTCACAGGTTAATCCCAGATCGTTGAACATTTCCAAAAAAACCCGAATGAAGTAATGCTTCTGTCTGTCTTGAGACTCCACTTTTTTTTTATTCTCATTTGCTTAACCTATTGAGAGCTCTTCTATTCGCCAGCTTGGGCATCACCAGAGCGAATTCAAATTGACAGCTGTTCATTTTAGTACAGAGTCCGTGTGCCTATTCGCGTCTACGAAGGTAATTACCACAAAATTAGCACATTTGAATGACCCCAGGTGTATCGACCTTTTATATCTACCTTTAAAATGAGTCCATTCGTTTGTAGTAAAAATTATAATAACGAATTGATTTATACCAATTAATTAGATAATTCTTGACGAAAAGGGATATTGATGTCAATTTTATTCAGGTTGATCCAGTGACTCACAGGTTAATCCCAGATCGTTGAACATTTCCAAAAAAACCCGAATGAAGTAATGCTTCTGTCTGTCTTGAGACTCCACTTTTTTTTTATTCTCATTTGCTTAACCTATTGAGAGCTCTTCTATTCGCCAGCTTGGGCATCACCAGAGCGAATTCAAATTGACAGCTGTTCATTTTAGTACAGAGTCCGTGTGCCTATTCGCGTCTACGAAGGTAATTACCACAGTTGACCCTATGCGTGAAGCTCTGATTATTTTACATGGCAAAGCATAGCAAGTCAATTTTCAAATGCTTCTAAAAAAAATCAAAACACTTCCTAATTAAATTCTGTTAAGTGTACGGAGTTAGACTATTGATCAACTATAGAATCAGCAGCATATTGAGAAAAAAATATAAAATTAAAAATTATATGCTTATAATGTAGCCCATCAAAAGTATATCAACATATACTGAAAAGATTTCAAATAACTATTGTAGTTAAATTTATATGAGCATTAAAAATTTCGCTTCCTATACCTTGCCGGGTAAAATTTTCGACGCTTCACGCATCGAGCAAACTTTTCCCAGATGGCAGCACCGTACCTTCGTACACTCGAATTTATCGATTATTTGTCGATCTGATCTGAAGTTGTGCCCCTTTTTTACACTCTACCATCGCCAGTAGATGAAAGAGCACATGATGTTGCGTATCAGTCCAGAGAGAAGTCCATCGTTCCTTGCCGTTGGTCGATTGCCATGTTATCCGGGTTCACAAGAGCATATTCGCTCAGAAGTGGATCAGGTTGTCAGTCCGCTTTCAGACGGCCATGGAGATGGACGAGTGGAGCTCGTTTCGTTTTCATGCGGATTGACGAAAGCTTTTTGTTGGGAGGGCTGGGAATCAAACCCATGACAATCCGTTTATGAAGCGAACGTGTTGCCAACTACGCCACGTTGCCCCCCATACTCTACTTCTTAGCTATTCAGTTGTTCATTGCAGTACTGCTACCAGCTTTCAATCATCTTACTTGTAGACAATACCTTCACCCACATGTAGGTACGTGCAGACGTTGGTTGCATCCAGGAAAAATGAGTTTGCTGTCATAACCTCAGATTCTACAGTCCTTGACAGGTCCTTTGCTGCAACAGTAGCGCTAGCACTGCATTTTTTCTATCTGAATGCTTTTGTATTTGGAATACCAATTTACAATCGTCCAGCTGATTTGTTGAAATAAAACAGAAGGGTGCAGAGCTACTTGGGCACTTCCATGATTCACTTTGGCATGGGGTTTTTCTCGGTCGAATTTGAAGATGAGTCTCAATTGGCGTGTTACCTTCGAAATAGGCGTTGAACGGTGTAAATCGAATCTCAGTCTCAAATCTGGCTAAATCTACAGATCATGCTTTGGTGAGAGAGCATTGCCGTCAATTCAGTAATCACGGATATAATTGAATGCTAATTATCAGTTTGCTTCTACGGCACAAGTCAGCTAACACAACCATTTTACACTTCTAGACAAAACAATCGTTATTAATGGTTGCTTGTAAGCTTCAGGAGAAACTTCCATCAAAATTAGCTAAAATCATCGAAATTTTCTCAGTGTGTATGAATCACGTTTTTGATGTTTGTCAACCCTGACCTGCATACTCGAATACTACCCTCCTTAAAAGAAATATATGTATTATCCGGAATATCCACATCCCACTTCTCGTATCCGTTGTTTTCCCCTCTATCAAAACAAACCTGGACAACGACGACGACTACAGTCAGTTTAAGATAAATCCAGAGCCAGAAGCACAACAACAGGTCACTGTCGCACTCTGGAGGTCGTCTCACCAAACCGATTACGGCCGGCTGCTACTACTTACCCTCTTCAGCTGGGAGTTCTGTAAGATAGATAAAAGAGATAAAAATGACATTAGCGCTTCTATTTACTAAGTAAGTATGTAGGTTATTGCTGCCCGACGAAATTCAGGTGATGATGGAATTTTGCCTCCTATCGTCGAATGAGCTCGGTTCGGTCGGACAATACTGACCTAGATCAGGGTGGTAATGGTTAGCAGCTATTGATGGGGGTGCTACACGAGATACAAAATATTTGGAGCATGAAATTCCTCTTTTTTCTTGGAAGTTCGGTTGCCAGACAATTCTCGATAATTTCACAGGGACCTATCACTCACGCTTTTCTCGAAATCTGACGGCTCTGACCTAACATATGATTCGCTTTAAAAATATCGATTCGAGTGCGATGAGTCTGTAGCGAAAAACGCGAAAGTCAGCCAGCGGTGGTCCCACTCATTGCCGCCCGACGACCAGTGTGGGATGAAAATCTTGTGAAAACACGTCACGCAGAACGTGGATTGATCTCCAACGGTAGAGCAGCACACGGGAAAAAGCTAATTTTGCATCCTCCCCAATCGACCTGGGCGGGAAGTAAGGGGTTCGATGGGGATTTCTTCCTTCAGGCTGCACACCGGGCACACTGCTGTGCGATGTATGTTGGTTTAGATGTTTCATAAATAAACTCGGTACACAATATTTGGATGACGATATCAAATTATTGTTGCTTTGCTAGAATTTCAGTGCAACGGTTTAGGTGCTTTGAAAAGATTGCGAGTTCATTGATTTGCGAGTTCATTTTGGGCATCCTAAACGTTACATGGGTCATAAACTTGAAGACAAATACGCGAAAGAACAGAAGGAATTTTCCGAGAGAGCATTTGTAAGAAAGATGATTTCATATCGATGAACTCCTGTGGGACTTCTGTAAAAATCTCTGAAGAAACTAGCGAACTATGGATCAATTGCTGTTTTTTTTTAACTATCCAAACTATGTTTTGGATAATTTTTAGAATGGATATCTGGAAAACCTCGGGCAATATCTCTGAAGAATGTGTAAAGGAATAATTTGAGATATAACTGTGACATTGCCTACTGGAAATCCTAATTGAACTCCATTATTGACTACTACAGGGAATCAACAGACGCTACTCAGCATCAGTAGCATCTTCAATGTGTAAGTAGTGGTTATTATAATAATGAATGAATGAATTGTCTTTATTAACGAGACTTTCAGCCCTTGGCTGGTTCGTCTCTTATTATTATAATAAACAAAAACGGCACCGGCTTCGTCCTAATGCAGGTCAATTTGAGGATGGGAATAAAAAGTTGACATGTTACTTGCTCTATAGAAGCCGAAGAAACCTCTGCACTTTCACAAGAAAACACTGGGAGTTTGGTTATGGGAAAAAGTTGTTTAAGGGATTCGTATTGGTAAACGATGAAGATATAATTTAAAATGAATACATGAGCACAAAATAAAGATGAACAGGACACGATTCCTGATTAAACACTACTCCCTAATTGAACGTTTTGAAAAAATACATGGGTCATTAACGCTAGAACTTTTACGATGATACCCAGAACGAATTTATTGATATCCTTGATTAATTGCTGTAGGGAACGCTGGAAGATCTCCTGGATTAAGTAATTAAGAATCATCGGCTTAGAAATCCCTGGAATGATGACAAGAGAATTTCGCGGAATAATCCCTGGAGGAATTTTTGTAGCATTTCCAGGAGAATCCGAAGAAAATGTGGAAGGACTACCTGTAGAAACAACTTTTAACGAATATCTGAAAATTCTGCGCAGGAATTTCTGGAGGAATTCTCGTAAATTACTTTGAAGTTCTCTCTGAAGAGTTCATGTAGGAATCAAATGGAGAATGCTATGGAAGAAGTACCGGAAAATTTCTGGAGAACATAATGGGACATTTTTGCAATAATACATGTGAAAGTAGGTAATCAGTGTGGGTCTGCTGAAAGACTTCCTTAAAGAAATTGTGTAAGAATTCCACTAATAACTCTTAAGCAAACTTCTGGAGGAATTTCTGTACGGATCATAGGGAGACATGCTGGAAAAGTTAGTAGAGGTGTTTCTGGAAGGATCCCTAAGTGTGGTGTGCCTGAATGTCTTTCTCGAGGAATCTCTGTAGTAAGCACTGAAAAAATCTGAAACTGATTCTAAAGCAATCTGTGAATGAATTCCTACAGATCCTGCAGAAGAGTCACGTATGATTTATTGGATTTACTTCAGGTTTCTTTACAAGAAACATTCTACAAATTCCATTTCGATTACTAAAAGTTTGTACAATACTTTTTGTTATTTGTTTGAGAATTTTTCAGATCTTAGGCAATATTTTTTTTTTCATTTCCCATGAAACCTCTCCAACAATTTTTCTAAGAAATTTCTCAAAAAAAAAAAAATATATATATTTTGAGTATCTCAAAACATAACCTGGATTTTTCCAAATCCACAAACAATACCTCAGGTATTCCTACAGGAATTCCTTCGTGTATTATTTCTGATATTTTTTCAAGAAAGTCTTTAGTCCTCCAGGATTCTATCCTGTGATTTTTCTATCGGTTTTTCTAGAACTTCAAGACTTCCGTTTGAAACAAGTTGGAATATTCAACCAGAAACTACTCCAGGTGTATCCAAGGATTTCTTAGGATTTTCTACAAATTTGTCCTTCAGAATTTCTTCCAGATTTTAACTAAAAATTTATCTAGGGACACAATCAGGTATTATTCCAGAGGAGATTGCCCCTAAGATTTCGTTGGAAAGTAATCCATTTTTTCTAAAGGAAGTTTTCAAATAAATTAGTGCCATCATTCTTCCAGGAGTTTTCCATGTATTTTTTCAAGGAAATGTGATTGAAATTTTCCAGAAAGCTGCGAAATTGTTTTAAAAAAAACGTGACGTTTTCCTAGAGCAAATCTTGGAGTCACTTCTGTTAAAACTTGTATAAGTCCTTAAGCCATCCTTGATGAATAAAGATTTCTAGAATAACTCATTCTTGAGGAAATTTTACAGGATTTTGTGGATTGTTACTGTGATAATTGAAAAAAAAATCATTTGGATCTCTGGATTATATCCTGCAGGATTTTGTAAAGGAACTCCTGGAAAAAACATAGAAGGAAATCTAAAAAAAAAATTGTAGGATTGATCGGAGGATATTTTGAAGAAAAAGAAAAAGTTATAGTGTAAACTGGTGTGGAACCTTAAATGAACTATTGGATGGTCCATGGGAATTCAAAGAATTTTCGATTAAATGCTGTAGAAATGGTTAGAAAAAAAAAAGTCTAGGAAAACTAAATAATGAAACACAGGTCGAATTCAAGGAACTATTTGAAATGTCGAGGAATTTTTGGAACAATTCTTTGGAATAACCGTAGATGGAATAGCGTAGAAATTCTTGTCGGGTTCCTTTAAAAAAAAATCCTTCGTCGAATTTTACCAAAAACTCTAATATCTGGAGGAAGTCCTAGGATAGTCTTTTGAACATTCAATGTAATCCCTGAGAAAATTACTGTAGGTAGTAACGTTGAAGGGTTCAAGGATTTCCTGAATCAAATTCTGGAGTAATTCCTTTAAGCATCCTTTGGAAAATTATCGAAAGAATTGAGGAATTTCTTGAAGAATTTCCGGAGCGAACCTTGTTTTAGTTCCAGATAGTGTTTTAGATGAAATCTCCGAAGAAACTTCTAGGATAATTTCTGAAGCTGTTCTTGAGAAAAATAACAAGAAATTTTGCAAGTAAGATAAGGAAAAAAGAGACTTTAGAGACTACTTTGTTAAAAATAGAGACTTCAGAGACCTTTTATCAAATATAGAAACTTTTTAGAGACTTCCATAAAAATAAAGACCAATTCTCTAAAACGAAACCTGCTACGCTACAGGTCCTAAATATTTTAATCCTTTACTGATTAAATATATAAGTATTGAAATCGTTAATTATGTTTTGGTAAGTAGATTTTTTTTTTCGATTGAAATTTTTTTTTCTGAAAATAATGATTGCATTGGGTTTTGACGTAAAAATCCTTTGGCGTGACCATATTCTACCATGATTTACTGGCTCAACAAAATTTCCCTGATTGTGATTGAAATTCCCTGAGAATTCCAGATTTTTTTATAGGTTGAATAAAATTCCCTGATAATTCCAGGTTTTCCAGTTTTTTCCAGGTTTTACACCCTGTCTAAGTTTAAAGAATTTTGTTTTCTAAAATATAAGTTTCTATAAACATGTCTGCATTATTTCAATGGTTCGCTATAATGTGAAAATGTGTAGTACAGATATCTATGCAGAAGTATTCTCAATTAGAATCTAAACCGCCCTAAACATATTTGAGGGCCAGAAAGCCATAGCAATGAACGCGCAGCTATTCAGGAATTAAAGCCTGAGGATCGTGGGTTCGAATCCCGCCTGTCGAGAGTCTTTTCGTAAAGGAATTTTCTTGACTTCCCAGGGCATAAAGAATCTTGGAATTGAGCCTTTTAATGCCTACCAAATTTTTCTTTTAAATACAGCTATTTAATTAGCCTAAGGAGTTACAGTAACTTGAGCTCACCATAGTTTAATAGAAACTAATCATACTCAAACAATTCAAAGTTTATTTTTTACTGTTCTTTTAGGAATTTGTTTCTCAATTCTTCAAGCTTATGAATATATTTAAGCTCCTTTTACAATTGCTGATAATGTTTATGGGTATACATTTTTTGTAGCAACAGGATTGCATGGACTACATGTATTAATTGGAAATTCTTTTCTGCTAATTTGTCTCATTTGACATATAGAATCTTGCTATTGGGATTATTTATGCCCTGCATGCTACAAATTGCATGAGTCAAATTTGCGCAGAAATATAATAGTCTGATAGAAAAATCTGCTTGAGACGTGCGATCAAACTTCTGTACACTAATCAAAAAATATGTCAAATAATTCAGCCAGACAAACTACTGACAGCATCTCCTCCCATGTCTCTTTCTCTGAAGTCCAAAGGTTGAGTGCTATTAAAATGTATCAACTGATCTCAATCACCTGTCCTTGTTAGCTAACAGCAAATGGCCAATGTCTACATCCACTTTCGGGCTAAACAACATCCCCTCACCTTTGATATGCACCACCCGTGTGTGACACTTGAAGTGACAAGGCGCACCTTTGGCGGCAAGATCCACCGTTCAAAAACACACATGCAAAAAACGGTTGCGATCGTCCATGTTCCGAAAATAAATATTTACCAATCTCGGCGAAATGTGCGACGATAGAGCGATCCCACATCGCCGGATTGGGATATTTTACGGCGCAAGGTTTTGTGTCCCCAAGCCAGAATTCACTTCACAGGACAGACGCGCTGCTACGGTTGGTCTCTAATCCGCGATCTGTGTTTCTTTTCACTTGGTACCGGGTTGGCTATTTCCGTCGTTTGATGGGATAGAGGGGCAGGCAGGCAGATTGCCAAAAACTCTAACCGCCAACAGCCAAAATGTAAACAAACCGCAACGGACAGAGTGCCGGAAAGGCGCGCAAAATCCAAAGATCATATCGAAGATCTTCGAGCTTTTGCGTCGTCGACGTTCCCGCGAGATTTTGTCAACAGCGTCCTCCGGTTTCGACAGGTTAAGTGATCATTTCTGTTAGCCAGTGGATATTTTATCGATCTCGCAAATCAGAGACCCCTACACCTTCGCAATCTTAGAAAGCAACATTTGTTATTTTGGTTTTGGTTCAGAATTTACGACCGTCGTATAAATTTGGCGCAACAGGTGGATTTGGGGAGGATCGTCGTATATCATTTGAAGAAAATTTGTGGGAAATTTTTGGTGTCAACCAAGGCGTTAAGATGATCTAATTTCATACCTATGATTCGCGATTAGTATTCAACTGAGCCAAGGGTTCTCCAATTGTTGAATTTCCTCTCTCAGTATGCGTAATGGACGTAATGCACATAAGTAAACAACCCCCGGAGTTTGACCGGATAAACCGGCCGAACCAGGTGCCGATCGAGAGGGCAACGTTTGTTTAAACTTCGCTCTATTATCGGAATCGAGATCTTTTTGTAAACGTTGTAGTGTTTAACCAGACCTCTCCCTGTATGGATAGAACAAAGGAAAACCTGCACTAACGTCATCACTCTTGTTTGCTGCTCCCAAGTGTGAAGAGAGGTGATCGTGCGTACTAGTTTTTCCTTTTCTAGACGCCACTGCAGCAATACATACAACGCGAGAATCCATCCCGCATTCGTTTCGCTACAGAGTCAGCAGTTAAGTCAGTACTAGTCGTTGCCCAGTAGGGTGGTCCGTAATGATCAAACTACAAAAACCTTATGTTACACGGCCCAAATCATCCAGTAGCTACTGTGAAAGTTTGAACGAAATCCGTCAAATCTGAGGAGGGAGTCTAGTTAAACAAGCTTGAAGTTTATATGGAGAAAATCTACTAACGATATGGGAAAAAAACAATTACAATTACATTTTTGACCATAGATGGTATATTTGTTCAATTTGTTTCCACACAAACTTTAAACTCTATAGTTCCTAATTAGCGTTGACGTATTCTGATCCAACTTTCGCACTAGCTTCTGGGGGTCCAAACGAACAATTTTGGGGGGTATTCTCATATTTTTCATGTAAAAATGGGCCACCTCGTTCCCCAGTCACGGTTAACGACCAGAACGCGTGCATTCTCCGCAAGGGACGAAGTTAAATGGCAACGACATGCTCATGATCACTACTGTAACAGCAGTGCAAAACTCGTCAACGGCGCGCTTACGTCAAAGCTGACCCTTCGTCTCGCAAAACTAGGGCCATCAAAGCGACTTGCATCGATCGTGTACAGATCAGCAGATGCAGCCGAGTTTTCGGGGTGGTGGTAATGGTGCGAGTGCGTGACTGCCAACAAAAACTTCAAAGCGTTCGGATGGCGCGCGAGAAGCAGTCAGCCAGCCTGTTTGTCGTCGAACTGGTGTGAATTTATAATTTTATTTATAACTCCTTCCTAACCGTGCCAATGCCATGTGCCGCCGGTTGCCCCGAATGAATAATTGTCCCCAAGCGGGGTCTCTGCTTCTCTTGCTCTTGGCAAGTTGAACGGTGACGGTTGTTTTACGATCGTTTCGCAAGTTACGCTTCTGCTTGCTACGTAGATTTTGAGAGAGGGGAAGTCTACAGGAAGGAACTTGAATCCGGCGGATAAATTCAGCCGGCGCGGCATAAGGCCATGACACTGACTGCCAGCCTGTGGCGAAGGCTCTCCCGCCAATCGATCGATGATCGGTGCCGGTGAGAACTAGATAGTTGAGTGTGATCATGTGTGCGATCGCTAGCGTATGCGAGCAAAATGTCAACAGCATCAGGATTCCCTGGTGTTTCTTAATCCTCGTTATCTGGTTTCGAATGGGGATTCTAAGTTATGGCTAATGCTCCTAGGCAATTGATCGAAGGAATACTGCATTGCCATTTTGCTGTTTGGCAATGATTCCAGACGAATGATGAAGGCAAGTTTGCTAATTAATACCTGCTGGAGTTCACATGCCTATTGATGTTCGATTGGAAGCACCGTTTTATTGCTTGAAATTTTCCACTCGTTTTCAACTGTATTGAAACCACAGTTAGATACAAAAGCAGCTGCTATCTAAATTGAATAACAAACTATGCAGAGATATTGAATGTTAGATATGTTTAATGAGATACATTTCTTATAATATCTCAAACTGTATGAAAAAAGTAAAATTTGCAAGCTAAAATATGATCTTTCTATAGATGGATTCTCATGGAATGACAGCCTACTGTACATTGCGCGATTATTTATCTTGACGGCGATTTTGAAAACTTTTTAAAATGCTTATAGATCGTCGCAACTACTTTAAATCGTTTTGGTGTCTTCTGCGCGATTATTCATGGTTGTCTAAGACATGATCGTGCAAAAGACACCAAAAAGATTTGACGTAACTGCGACGATCTACAACTGTTTTTTTTAAGATCGTCATCGCGGTAGCCTGTCATCTATCAAGGACCCATAGCCAGTAATCTATCAAGGAGCTTATCATAAAGCTGTGAATGATTTTATGAGAAATTCACAAAAATCAACCAAAATGATCAAGAATACGTCAAGAGTCTCGTTAGAAATTTCTAAACAGAGATTTTTGTATATAGATCAAGGAACTTATAGCAAATGTATTCAAATATATTGTCCTGCAATTATTTTAGTAAGAATACATCTAAATTCTCTCAAAGAATCTATCAAAAATCGGGCCAAAGATCTGCCAATAATCATGACAACAAGAACGAACTACGTTAGGGATTATGGAAGAAGGTGGAAAGGATTTAACATTTATTACGTGCCATATGAATAATTTTTCATTTTCATACAAGAAATATTACTATGGAAGGATTTTCATACGTAACTGATGGATAGGATGAACACAGAAATTCTAAGGAAGAAATTCGAAGTATTTTACCAAAAACATGCCTAAGAATGCGTTTGAAATCCATTAAAGACCGATTTTTTAGGTGACAGTGTTAGCAAAGGAGTCTTCTTAGTTAAAATCGAATTTTGATTTAACTTCAAAAGCATCTAGCAAGGAATCCAACGAAAGTCTCTTAAGAAAATCAATTTTTGCACATAAAAATTTCGCCGAAAATTTCACCTTAAATGGATTGAGAATTTCACCAAGAACTGTATAAGAAATAAGCTAGAGATTTTAAATTTAAGAAATAAGCTAGATTTTAGGAAATAATCTAAAGGACTCCAGTAAAGATCTAATAAAGAAATCCCTTGGATGCAATTTTAAATGTCCTCTTAAATATTACACTTAGACACCACGTAAAACCCGTCGAAAATCTTTGAAAAAATCAAAGCGAGTTTAAATACAGACAAACATTTCACAAGAGTTCTAAGGTTGATGCTAAGTGTCTCATCAAGAGTTCTGCGAGAAATTCGACAAGATCTCACAAGAAAATTATATTTTTTTAAAGGCACCGACACGTTAATGCTTCCAGTGTAGTGGACGATTTGCCTTTTGAAGGATAACTACACTAGACGACTAGACATCGGACTAGCGTGCAATGCCCAGTGGCACAGTTGAAAAACATTCCTGACGAAAAGTTGTTGCGGTCTGAAGCGGGGAACGAACTCACACTCCTTGGATCGATGCGGCCAACAAGTCTGGTAGCGAGTCACTTTTAAGTGACTTGGTCGCTTTTTTCGACCTAGTCGTCACTAAAAAGTCATTATTTGCAACAAAAAGTCACAAAGGTTACATTTTTCAGAAAAATGGTCACTAAGTCACTTTTTTGTGATCTGATGATAACCCAACGATAATCTGAATCAGTTTCTTCAACTTAAATATCAGTCCAGCAATGTCTTACTGGTTTTTATTATTGTAATGCAAACCTTTGTTTTACATCAGTGTCTAAATCAATTAAAATGTCCTAAGATGAAAGGATTCTTTACTAACTTTCTGGAAGAATTCAGGTGTATACTGCACAGTCATTTTGGACCGAAAATCTGGAATTTATTTGTAGGGTTTGTGAAAAAACTTCTAATAATGTTTTTAAATTTAAATGTCGGCCCAATTTCTGACCAACGGAAAATATACTGAAGAGATCTTTAGCCTACCTTTTGAAGAAAGCTCAACAAAAGTGTTTCAAGAAAAAAAAACTCTGAAATTTCAACTAAAGATTGTTTAACAAAATTGTCAAAAACTTGTTCAGGTACCATACGTAGTTTTCCTCCGGTTATAAAGCTTGAAGCTACCTTTGGAAAGTGAGACTGGACTTTATAGGGAGTCTTGGATGATACTTCAGAAGATACAATAATTGTTGGAACAATTTACTAACGGAGCTCTGGAATAGTATCCCGCAGAACTTTCTTTAAGAATCCATGAAATTCTTTGAGTGGAAACCCCGAAGTTTTGTCTGGAAATCATCGGAGGGATTGCAAATATAATTGCTGTAGAATTTTATTGTGTGAAACTTCAAATGATCTTCTGAAGAATTAATTAACAATTTACTGAAAACTGCTCAAGAAACCTATAGAAAAGACTGCAGGACTGGACGAAATGCTTAAGAAATCACTAGAACAATCTTTGGAGGTAATTGAAGAATTCCCAAAAGATTTAATTGAATATTCAATGGAGGAACTATTAAAAAAAATCAAATAATATTGTGAATTTTCCAGAAAAATCCTTTAGAAACATCTGAAAGATATTCAGAGCAACAACTGAAGAAATCGGTGGTAGAATTACTAAAGGAATCTTTGAAGAATCCCTGAGAAAACTTCCGGAGTAATCCTTGTGGAAATTACTGGAGATATCTGCGTTGGAATACTGAAGAATTTTCTAGAGCAGTTCGTTTCAGCATCTTTAGAGATATTACTGGATTTTAGAATTGATTTTCTTACAGAATTGCCGGAGAATCTCTAGAGAATGTTCTAAAAGGATACCTAGAAAAGTCTTTAAATGCATTCTTGAATAAATCTGAACACATTCAGAACGAACAAACTAGTCACGGGAGAATCACTGAAGCTATCCGTCGAGAAGCCCAACGAAAAAGTTTCACGATGTTCATAATTTAGGTTGTAAGAGAATAACGACAATAATGCTCTCTTGCACCTTCTGTGAAAAAGTTCGAAGGTATATATTTTTTACAATCCCTAGTTTACTGTGCTAAATTAGTTTCACGATGAACAACAAATGATAAGCAAAATAAGGACTGTAATTGAATTGACCGGGTGATGAAACGTGCCAAAAAAGAAAACTTCCTCAAATCGACCTTAAGCCAATTAATCGAAAAGCTCAGTCAAAAGCCATCCGAATGCCCTCCGATCGCACTTGGCAACAAATCTTTTCATTGACCTTCCGTATCGAACACACAACTTCAACCAAATTGTTTTCGCGTAAAAGGTTTCACTCCAATTGAATAGGAAAAGTTTGATATAGCTCTAACTATCTGAATATTCCGATTCAACATTGTAGGCAGCACAACCGCAACTCTGTAGGGGTATATGTTCTTCGCAGTGATTCCCTTGCTATAGTTCACCAAAGAAGAAGCCCTTTGAATATCACTTGACATTGTCCTTTGGCACTGGCAGTGTCGTCGTAAACTTCCAACCCACCCGCAACCGCGCGAATGAAAGACAACATTCTAGAGGTGCACGTTTGCTGTCTTAAATCCAACACATAGATACAGCTACCAGTTAGGAAGGCAAGCAAGAAGAGTGATGAATCCTTCAAGTCTAACATGTGCAATGAGCATGCTAACAATGGCATTCATGATACCCGGGGGCAGCCCCATAGGGCAATCGGGGAAATCGTAACTCTGAAGTGACTGAAACAATAAAACTCTGACCTAAATCCGGATGAATCAGACTGGGAGCTCTTTTATCGCAGAAACCCGAGAGCAGACTCCATTCGCAGCAGTACACATACATTGGACATCTGCTAGAAGCATTAGCCGGCTGGGTTTACTCAAAAATACATATCTCACTCACGGCGAAGAAGTTAATCTTCTGTGTGAAAGCCAAGCAGTACATCCCAACTGTATTTATTATTTTAATAGAAAACAGCTCTTCTATCTCTCGCTTGGATTTCTGGATTCTAGATCCTGAGCGCAATATGGCCTACACAACAGCAGTAAGTAATAATTTCATCGCTCGAACTGACCTTCCCAAGCCACACTAATTTTCGACGAGAGTTCATAAATGAAATTTTATTGTATTCCTAAAATAAAAATTATTGCATGTGTTTCACCTCTTCTGGTTTCATTTTCCTCTTCTGACGTTCTTTATACGAAAAAAAAAAAACAAAATCCAGGAGGACTTCAGATTTCTGTTTATAATTATACGGCTCTTGAGAATATATTCGTGATCGGTGAATCGCGAACCACCCGAGGTTGGAGCAGAAGCTAGGAAACATAATATTTACAGCGGTGCCGAAAGCATGAAAAATAGCCGAAACATTTATCCGGCATTTGCATGATTTGCTACACCCGATCGAACCTCCCGATCGCGGTGACGTCATGGAGAAACCAAGTGCGCATCTATACTTCCCAGTCTGAAAGCACGTGTCAGTCTGCTAATTAGTGGCGCACCACACACACACACACACACACACACACACACACACACTTCGGAACGGATCAATCATGCAATTTTCCACATTGCAGCCCCAGTGTATAACAGCAGCATCGCAAGACAAATGGGTCTAAAATAAACCCATCTTTTGCGCACACACGGGAAAAGACCCTTTGATCTCCGAAGAACGCACGCAGCACCAGCAGCTCATCGACGCAACACTTGGGTGCTGCTGCCGGGCGAAAGCCGTGGTCTGGCTTTTTGCGACTGGATCGAGGAAAATCGAGAAATCCGAAATCGTTTGATCTGGAGAGATGATAACTCGCGGGTGGATTATTTGAGCCAGCCGTCAGAAAGGGAGGCCCATTTGAGGCAATTGAAATATTGCAAGGGATTGCGAGGGATTCCTGGGAGTATTCCATTCGTTCGAAGATTTTGAGAGACCTTGAAGGAAAAAGCTTGATGAGTAAAATAAATTATTTACTGTGTATAAGAAGTGATAACTGGCAGAAGATTATTTACTGATTTGATATTGTAGGTTGATATTTAAATGATCGGGATAAGAAAGTATCAACATTAACAAACATTTTCTTTTGTTTCTGATAGACATAATAACTGGAAGCTTTACCTGTAGCCTATTGAAGTGTTGCCAAATTTCCCTAAGGAATATTATTTGAAATATTTGTTCCTTACTGTATTAGAGATCCTTTATATCTATAAAGGATCGTTACACGGTATAGATCTGAATCCTCCTAGAAATGTAATAGGATTTAAGATTTATGTCAAAACTAATGTGACATAAATGCAAATTTTGTAACTTCTTTGTAAATCTAATATCTATATGCTGGAAACATTCCTGTCAGAAACAATAATTCAACGAGGACTATCTTTCATCATCTTAGAAAACTCTAACAAGACCAACAATGTATAGACGCTACCTTCTGTTTTTTCTTTATACAAATACCCTTTCCAAGTAGAAACTACATACACAGTTGAAATTTTCAGTGTCGCGTGGAAACCTGTTAAAATATGTATGTCCCTCTTCCGAGAGAGCTCGGCCTTCCGAACGATCTTTTCCCCCGAAAGATATTTTAAATTGACGTCAAAAGGAAAAACAGCCTTCAGAGGACAACATGCCATCCACCTCCAACTTTGATTAAAGGGTTCGATCCGAATTCAATTTTCCACACGTTCCTAGTTATCACCATCTCAATGAAGCACATGGTCCTCCGATCTGCGATTGTACAGATGTAAGAGGCAATTGGCACACGCCTATGTGTTAGTGACCAACTGCGGAGTTACACATTCGTCCGTATCGTATGGGTCCGGTCTGGTTTTCGTATTGCCAATTCAGTTCCAATTCAATTATACGTTATCAGGCCTCCGCTCGATTATATAGCTACGGGGAGTACCTCGTGGTATTTACTAAATTGATAAGCCTCTCTCGCTCGATAATACATACGGTTAGCGCACCATACGGTAGTCCCCCCGCCGTTTACCGATGCGAGACCGATAAAGGAAATATCCCAACCTGACCGAATGAATTAGCTACATTTCTTGTCAATAGGCAATTAGTGCTGTATGACGTATATGGTGATGGTTGTAAGGAACACTTCGTTCGACCTTCAAATCATAAATGCGTATGGAGGTGCGTTCCCTGTCGGAATCCACGTGGTACCGGTCCGCGGCTAGCTCAGCTGATCCGTGACTGACACGAGACTGGTCGGCTGTCTGACTGCTCTTACTGGGCTTTGCTGTTTGCTTTCTGTTGATTAAGAAAGAAGAGGGATTGCGGGGCTTAAGCTTGGCAAACAAGGCATTTACCGTCTCCCCTCGACGACTTCACTGGATAGGTGTTGTTCCTTTATCTGTGTTAAGCATCCTGTTCGTGTTATAATGTGATGGAGCTTAAAGAGGGAGATACAATGCCTTTATAGGGCAGTAATTTTGATTGGATCCGGTTGAGTGGTGTTTCGAGGCGCCAGAATGAGGTTTAATGCGGATTTTGCGGGTCAATGTGGGCATTTTCTGGATTGCGAGGGAGGTCTTTGACTAGAGATGTAATTCTCTTGTTTGTGTCACGTTTCTACTGGCATAAGGTGAAGATATATCGAAGCCAAAGTTCAACTTTTCAAAAGCACGGATCTGGAGAACCAAACTTCCGTTTAGGCTGAAAACTTAATCGATTGGTCACTAGCTGGTGGTGACCAATCGATTGGGTTTTCAGCTCAAACGGATGTTTGGTTCTCCAGATCCGTGCTCTTGAAAATTTGAACTTTGGCTTCGATTCATCTTCACCATAAAGCTTACTATTCTAAGAGCACTACCATAGTTATGGGCAAACAGATTTGTTAAACTTGCCATAAACATTGGACTCGGAAAAATGCGACACTTTCTTTTGGGAGTAACTTTTTATCGTATGGGTAAAAATTAATGAAATTTTGGGTAATACTAGTTCAGAGTGTTATGCTTATAGGCCTATTCACATGACGTCTCAAATCAGCTGATCGGGAAGCACTTTGACAGTTCTTCTATGAAAATGACAGGCCCGTGTTAGCACCGGTCCTCCACCGATGTAAACAAATGCATAGACGGACCTGTCACATGAAAAGGCCTATGTGTGCAAATCGCGATCTGTCAAGTAATTTTCAAGATGGATTCGAAACAAGAAAAGCTACGCCAGCAAATCTTGGGCGCGGTTATCGATAATCCTGGTCAGTCGCATAGATGGATCGGCAAAAGGCTTAGAATCAACCATTCCACCGTGTCCCGCGTTGTGAAGATGTTCCAGGAGATGAAGACCATCGAGCGGCACGCTGGAAGCGGCCGAAAACCGAGAACGGAATACCCAGAGAAGGCGCGGAGGAAAGGGCACTATTTTAAGAACAACTCGAACCTTTCCACCCAACCATGAAGCGGGCTGGGATAGGTGTTTTTAAGGTCAGGAAGGCGCCAAATCGGACTGACAAGCAAAACACGGTGGCCAAATTGCGTGCGCGGAAGCTGTACCGTGAGTCAAGCTGGTCATGGACGACGAGACATCAAGGCAAACACCAAACAAATCCCCTGCCTCATTTTTTTTATCGGCACGTCCGGCATGGAGGTTCCGGAAGAGAAAGATGGACAAATTCGCGTGGCAGGCGATCAACGGACGGTACAGCAAGCCGTTCGTTACAACCGGCACCATAAACGGGCGGTTTTATCGAGAGGAATGCTTGCAGAAACACCGTGGTCCCACGCAGTTCTGGCCGGATCTCGCTTCGTGCCATTACGCCAAGCCTGTAATGGATTGGTTCGAAGCGAAAGGCGTTCATGTGGTCCCGAAGAAGGCAAACCCGCCAAATACACCAGAACTTCGACCGATCGAAAAGTTTTGGGCGATAATGAAGAAGAAGTTGAAAAAAAGCTAAAAAACATTCAAAACCGATGAAGCTTTGAAGAAAATCTGGGAGAAATTGTGTAAGAAAGATCGGCAAAGCCTCGCCCAAGATCTCATGAGCAGTATTAAGAGAAATATATACGAGCATTCAGTTTGGGGGAGGAAATTCAATAAAAAAAAATATGGCAAAACAAAGCTAATATATAGCTATTTAATACATGAAAAATTTACAGAAGTATCCGATTTAAAATACATTTTTGGTGATCATTTTTGTGTGTCTCATTTTTCCCGCATTCAGTCTTTACAATTCCGACTTTAGCGATCATTTTTTTTCTGAATAATTAGTTTTTATGTTAAAAATAGCGACTTTTGAGCGACGAGGTCGAAAAAGTGACCAAGTTACTAAAAAGTGACTTGCTACCAGCCCTGACTCCTATTTTTGTTCACGTTCAAATGCTCTTTTGATCGAAAAGCGTTTTGCTTTCACGCCAGCAAAATCAAGTGGGCCGTGGATTCAATCGAATGTTGGATCTGCCGTAAACAAAAATACTAAGATTATAAAGCAAACAGTTAACAATTGATGTATATTTGTTGCTGAAATTCGGGTGAAATTCTCGTTAGGGACACCGCTGATATTACTATTGACGGTTTAACGAGAAACTTGCGACGACCGACGCGCCACCATAATTCATATAACGGAGGGTATTAGAACTAACTTGGAGGTGATGATTTCGCAATTTGGAGGTTAAAATCACCTCCAAACACTAGCGATTTTGCGGTGGGATGTTAACGTTTGATCACGAATTGATTAATAGATCATTGATCGTAACTCTTTCGGCACCAACCGCATCACATCAACGGCGCTACCGTATATGGGGTTTAACATTGTGACAGCATTGCTGTTCTGTCAAACACACAAGTCTACGGTGGCGCTATCTATGCTTTCCATAGCGGCCGTTTTGGTTATTTTAATGATCCATTGTTATTTTGCAACAATGATGTTGAATTCATTATAGAAACGTATATTTTGTATAGAAATAGTTGACCATAGTCGAGAAAAAACAGTATCAAAGGTTAATCAATGAAATGTTGGAACTTCTAATGTATTTTTGAAATGATTTTTAGTAAAAAGTACTCGCTTCTGAAATCCTAAACGAATTTCTGAAAAACTTTTGTTTTGGTTGTTATTCCTAACCGTCTTTAGCCCTACTTCCGGAAGAGTTTTGATGAGGTTCTTTCAAAAGGCAGGTTAAGATTTTCGACCACAATCTGCTGCAAATAGAATAGATTTTTTTACTTTTTCTGTTGGGAATGGCTACGGAAAATTGACTTCAGTCAGCTCTTCAATTTAAGTCCGACATGCGATAGCTAACATCGGCATTCAGATGGTCGAAGCAAGAGCTTTTATAGCAGCCTGACTTTCTAAACAGACGTACTTCACCCCATATCTACTGGTTGTAATTCGCTCATAGGAGCAAACATTTTCGCTAGCAAATCGGTGCAGTTTCTACCAAATTAGTAAAAGTGATTCAGCCTTTGCTCACGAGAGTATACACCAGCACCAGCTCTACCTTCTAAAAGGGGTCCACGAGTTTAAAAAGACAATTTACACCGTCTTCAGCCAAAGGCTGCACAGACTGAACAATCACGAACATTAGGCAACGGACAACACGGAACACCCAGTAGCCCAGTGATGAATTTTTCGTTTGACGAAAAGTTTCCACCGACTGGAGCGGGAATCGAACCCACGCTTCGTAGCGCAATACGCTTGAACGACTGACGCCGCTAACCGCACGGCCACGAAGCCCACAATAATGTGTGTTAATAATGTATACACATTGAATAGAACATGTAAAGTCATAATTAGATTCATATGTGTCATAGGATTTCCAGACGGATCGTTAAGCAGATTGAAAAGCACTCTTGTTAACCGGCTCGAACGACTATGATCCAGTTGATCGGTGGCTGTTCCAACTCCTTCTACATTGTTTCCTGAGTCTAGTCAGTTCGGAATTGCACCATGGGGTCTCTCTTGTAATCTTCACAGACCGCAGAGGACAAGCTTCTCCAGAAGCTTTTATAATGTAGAACGTTGTAACGTCAACGGCATCATCCAAGACACATAGAGATCAATAGACGGAGAGTATCCAAGTCATTTGATCGCAATGGATTTAATATACGTAATTTTCTTGACTAAAAGCAAAGTCTGCGATGTAAACATTCATGTTTCCAAAAAAGAAACGGTGGTCAGAAAAGGATTCCTCATCTTGGCGATTCGTCAATTCGCGACTGATTCTTTTTGAGTAGAACATTATGTCTAACACTTCTTCTCTCCCAGATACCATGATTTGATTTATTAGGGCAGTTTTATTTAATAGGTAATCCAAGATCTGAGCTTTAACCACTAAAAAAACTATGCAGGATTGAGCTTTCGGCAATCTCAGCAAGAATAAAACAACAGCGTCAGAACAAAAAACCAGTTGATTATCTCAGATAATCACACAGGACGCATGTACTATTGCTTCGAGTAGAACAGGAAGGGGACAATACTGTGGACAGGGCCTTCCTTAGCCGAGTGGTTAGAGTCCGCGGCTACAAAGCAAAGCCATGCTGAAGGTGTCTCGGTTCCCGGTCGGTCCAGGATCTTTTCGTAATGGAAATTTCCTTGACTTCCCTGGGCATAGAGTATCATCGTACCTGTCACACGATATACGAATGCGAAAATGACAACTTTGGCATAGAAAGGTTTCAGTTAATAACTGTGGAAGTGCTCATAAGAACACTAAGGTGAGAAGCAGGCTCTGTCCCAGTGAGGACTTGATGCCAAGAAGATGAAGGAGAACATAAATAGTTGTCCAGCGTTTTTACCAACAGTTCAAGCAAATTTGAACGAATCATTCAGCATTGTCGTGGTGGTTAGGATAGACCCAAATCACATATTTGCTCAAGTCAGTTAGCTTGTTAGCGTGGTTAAAAGCAATAAATAACAATTTTACTTGACCTTCTTCAAAAAATTTCATTCGGCTCTCTGGGGTCAACCATCTGGATTTTAGAATTACGATAAACATTCTCAAACAATCTCGGTGTAACTGTGACACGATTTGTCACAAATCGTTGGGCATTATTTATCACTTTCGACTTTTTCCACGGGTATTTGGCCTGACGTGGTAGTGGTCACCCACGACCACGACCAACGAGAAGAAAGTTATTAATTAAGTTATGGCTAGCCTGTGGTA
This sequence comes from Aedes aegypti, assembly GCF_002204515.2. Taxonomy (NCBI): domain Eukaryota; kingdom Metazoa; phylum Arthropoda; class Insecta; order Diptera; family Culicidae; genus Aedes; species Aedes aegypti. The sequence goes on from NC_035108.1 coordinate 132,716,476, forward strand.
CGACGGCGATAGCCAAAGGCCTGCTACTAACGGACAACTCTTTCCACATTTTCCCACTCCTACTGGTTTTGCCAGAGTTCGCACTTGTATATTTAGCACTGGCAAATACTCCGGTGCTTGAAAGTCCGTTCGGTGAGAAGGAAGAAATATGAATATTAAATGTATAGAACAAAAAGCTGCCTCAGTGCTCTGGTAGATTGCTCTAGTAGAAGATTACACGGAACGGCTGCATGTACGCTGTGTAGAGTACAGTAAATCTTCGCCATATTGACTGTTTAACGATAAACTTGCGACGATCGACGCGCCACCATATTTCATATAACGGAGGATATTAGAACTAACTTGGAGGTGATGATTTGGAGGTTATTTGGAAAGTTGGAAGTTAAAATCACCTCCAAACACTAGCGATTTTGCGGTGGGATGTTGACGTTTGATCACGAATAGAGCAATTCATGGTTTAACCGTTTCTAATGTTACGCACAGTCACTCTGACAATAAGTATGTATAATTGAAAACAATTTTCTAAGTAATACTTATCAAATAACATAACTTTTGAGGAACTTTTTGTAGATAATAATATTGCAAGATCTTAAAAAATCGGTCATTAATTGTATGGAATATGGCATTTGCTGTCAATGGTAATGTTTCCCAATTACTAAAATATAACATCAATTTTAAGAAAGTAAACAACTAAAAGACAAATCGCGATAACTCTACATTTTGCTCACATGAGATTATGCTGTCAGTTTAATTGAATTAGTGATGTACTAACAAGCGAAAGCATACTGTAGCTGCTAATGAATTCGAAAGACACTGTTTTGTTTATTTGGTTTCATGCGATATAGGAAAGTCCATGCGAACAATGATGGCGCTACTTGCGACCTTCGCAACATTTTGAGGCGGTCCTGTTCGATGATGAATCACAGTCAATGCTAAGCTTTTTAACGCATCGTACGAAATATTAAGGGGTGAACAGTTGTGGGTGGCAGGCTTAGCGAGTCCATCCAAGGCAGAAATAGTTATTAATCTCCATACTGAGCCGACTATGATGAAATTGGTTGAAGCTTAAACCGACGCGGCAGCCAGAGCTAATTTGTATTAATTACGTGCTCGAGAGACACTAACTTCGCTAAATTGATGCAAGTGCACCGTTTCAGGATTCCGCGACAAAGCGAAACCGTTAGAACGGTAGCGAATTATCATCGAATGGTCGATTTTAATCAGGAAATGATTCCACGAGACTCCAACCTGCTCACGTGTGTAAGTGGGAGACGCGATAGGGTTCGGTTGGAGTGTATTGTCTCGAGCTTGTTTATTTGACCGCGATCATGATCATGATCACGAACCGTATACGGAGGAAACGGAACGTATGAGGTACATAAGAATTTCTTATGGAATAACGACATAAGAAGTATTTTGTTCTTCATTCGAGAATCTCATAACATTCCACAACAGACTTATGAAATAACACTCATTACATAGACAGATATAATTCCATAAGAAACTCTTTTTGGATATCAAACGCATTGATCATTGGCATTCATAAGACAATCTAATGGAGTACGATTTTCTTAACAATTTCATACGAAAATCTTATGGATTACGTGGAGAGATGCTAATAACAAAATATTCACGATTGAGATTCATAAGCGCGCGTATGACAATGATTAGTCACACTTGTGAAAAACAGTCGACTTCCTATCAAAAACCACGTAAGAATTTCATACGAAATTCTTTTGGAATAAAGACATAAGAAGCATCTAATGAGACTCATAAGAAAAACTTGTGAACTTCCATCGATCATTGCGTTCATAATACAAATAGATATAATATCATAAGATACTCTTATGAAGGATCATAGATATCAATTATGGAATTCTTTAGGACCATTATGTATTTAGAGAATCGCTCTTTGAATTTAGGAAAATAAAGATATTCATAAGATCTCTAATGATAACGACAAGAATTTCTTGTGAATATCGGACGTTTTGTGTTTCATAAGAGTCTTATGAAAAAGAGAAAACCAGTCATGAAATCAATTCACAAGCGTTCTCTTATGAAATTCGTACGCAATTTCTGGCTCAGTGTATAGTCGGTTAGCAAGCAAGGCTAGACCAGATCAGAAGATCGCAACACTGTGTCGATAAATGGCTGTCAGTGGAAGGTACGAAAGCCGTGTAGCGCCACAGTGTAGTTAGCCTGGGATGGAAATCCGAGACAGTCAGTGGCTGCTCTAGAGCGAAGCAAATAGTCAACGAATGACGTAAATCGAAATGGGAAACGCGTTGCGCGTTTAGGTTACGGATACACAGTAAAATATTGTAGGCACCGGTGTACCGAAAATATTGGTAAAAAGAAAGACTATTTGACTATTCCAGAATGTGATACATTGCATAATAAATATAAATTTTTCACTGTGCTCATTATTAATAATCGACGTGTTTCGAGTGGATTCGCAAATTAAACCCTATCCACGTAAATAATAATTCAGTAGATTCGTGCGCAAGCACATGATTCACGGATCGAGCATTGACTTGTTGATAGGAGGCAAAATTTCCTAGAAGAAGAGCACACCAAATAAAGAAAGATAAATGCTTTTACTTACCATTAGGTCCATACTTCTTCTGGTATTCCTTGACCTGGTCGAGAGAGAGACCCCGTTCTGGATCCACTCGGAAGTGACTGATCACTTCTTCGACGGACTTGCTATGGCCGTCCTCCATGGTGAATTAGCTAGTAACCGGCAGTTCTGAGGGGAGAAGAAAAATTGCGAAAAACATATGGTTAGAGCCGGGTCCGACACAGAATGGCGAATCTAGCAGACGAGCACGATAGGAGATAAACTGAGAAACGTGATCGAACACCGGTACAGCTGAGAGCATGTGGGTGGTGTTGGTGGTGGTGTGGTTTACAGAAATCTGCGATATCGATGGGTGGTGATTGCGTTGAGAGATTGTGACACGTTCGATTTCTTTTCTTTGCACACTTGTAACGGGGAGAGGGCGCACACACATCACTATTGTTTGAAGCTTCTGGAGCACGTTGTTTGCTGAGTAGGACGGATATTTATTGCACAGATCACAAAAATCACAGATTGATAAATTTATACAGACATTCCCATAATATGTAAATCAGATCACTGAAATCGTGACTGAGAAAAGAATGATGCAATTGAAGGTAACATTCAAATAAGTGGGTAAAATACAAGGCAGTCTGTTGAGATGTTAATTTTCAGAGGCCAGTTTAAGGTGAAAATGAATGGAAGTCACACCTCCAATTTTGAGGTACACAAATCTAAAGAACCAGGCACACTGTTCAAACTGAAAACTTGTTCGATTGATTACTCGCTGATAGTGACCAATCGATCAAAATTTGCAACGCAAAGCATAGTTTGGGTTTTCTTAATTTTGACACTGTCTCTTTATAAAGGATTAACTGACAACGCTAATAACTTTGCCAAATTAAATAAATCTGTAATATTTCTTGTTCAAAACATGTTACGAAAAGTCACTCAGTTTTCTGTAATGATGCAAAGAAAGCAACGATGAAGAGACATCGATTAATGCAGATAAACCCTTATAAACAATCAACGTCGATTTGTGCTGTTCAAAATTCTATGATCAGCTTAAGGTGAAACATCTCGAAATCCAATGGTCGACTTGTGCTCCTACTCACGTTTTCCAAGCCACTGAACAGGAGAAGTAGGCAAATGTTCCTGATCTTCTTACTACAAGCTTTCTGCTAGTGCAAAGCCGAAAAAAAAAACACTTCACGGAATTAGTGCCTTTGAAGTTTTAGTGTAGTCTTAAAAGTTGGGTTACAAACTTTTAATATGTACTAGGCAGAAATGTTTAAACCCAACAGGTCCAAATGTAACATATTTTCTGTGAGCATCAATTCATACTTGTTGTAAATCTGTTTACTCATTATGTTATAACCTAATTAACGTAAACTACTGAACTGAGCAAGGGAAGGATTTTATCAAAAGCATAGTTTTTACATAAAATTACAACAATCGACTGTTATCATTGGTTAACTAAATGAGTCTTGAGTAGCATGACGAGCGATGAGCACCAGGTTTAAAATGTTCAACAAAGGGGCCGTCCTTAAAGTTTGTCACGAGTTTAGGTGAGAGTGGTAGTTCATCAAAGTTTGAGGATCCATATACATTTTTCAATGTTCTCCTTTCATTCTTCTAAAAGATTATTGAAGTATTATGCTGAGCATCACTTACAGTGATCCCTCCATAAGTCGATGTTCCATGATTCGATATCGACTCATGGGACCATACTAAAAACATAATTTTATGGTTACTATGATGGTCCCTAGAAGCAGCTTTCCAAAGAATTGCTGTTCCATGACTCGATATTTCCATGAGTCGATGGTCCCTTCAATATCGACTCATGGAGGTTTCACTGTATTTGTTTTTGGTCCACCGAATTATATTGTTTCACAGATTTAACTCTTAACTCATAACAGTCACAACAGGCTGCATTTAATTTTTGACTCGTTATTCAAATAATAACGACAAAGATAAATATCGAATGATAGAACAAATTAACACAAGAAACCTGTCGATATAACTGAAAAAGGAATGATGTTTATATGTCACGAAATGGTTTGCAAACGGGGTATCGAGTTTTGAACATTCTTTGTAAATGAAAATGTTAAATAAAAATATGGAAATATTAATCGAGAAACTCTGTTTAGTGAATAAATATTTCCATAGAAATCAGATGTGAAATAAAACTACAGCCAACTCCCCATAACTCGATACCGAAAGGACAATACCATCGAGTTAGGTAGGAATATAGAACATACAAAACCAGTGCATCTACGATGCAAAGGACTATCAAGGTAGCCAAGAGAACAAACTTTATGGTTCTCTAACTCGATATCAAGTATCAATATTCTGCTTATATCAATATCCTACGAGCACTTCTGCAGTTAAGTATCAAATGACAGTTTTCTTCGTCAATTATTGATAAGCGAACGCTAAATTCAGCAACATTGAATTACAGTCAAACCTCCATGAGTCGATATTGAAGGGACCATCGACTCATGGAAATATCGAGTCATGGAACAGCTATTCTTTGGAAAGCTGTTTGAAGGGACCATCAATGTAACCATGATTTTATGTTTTTAGTATGGTTCCATGAGTCGATATCGAGTAATGGAAGATCGACTCATGGAGGGATGACTGTATTGACTTCGCAGCACCAAACCGTAATCGCGCCTGCTCATGGGATGCGAAGTTTTCTGGATGCGAAGCAAATGTCAAAGTCTAAATAATGGGACGGCGGCTGTGATGACTCCTGGCGGCTTTGACAAATGTAAATAAACGGCTTAACTGACCTCTTACACACTAAGGGCCGATTTCTTCACTTTCGCTCAAGCCGTAAACCACGTTTAGCCATACGATTAAACCAGGTTTAAGGCCTAAGCGGTGATGAAGAAACCGCTTATAAGTCATTATTGACGAACTTCAAAGAAATGTTATACAGCTTGTGAAATTGATATTTCTGATGTCAAAATTTCATTGAAAACAGTTTTATTTTCATCAATGTGCATTACTCTAATTTGGCAATGAATATGAAATGTGAATTCTCATTTATTTTGCTGCCAGTTGAATAAGAAATCAAGAGAATTTTTCCACTTTGTTCTGTACAATTTTCTCTCACTGTGTAAATAAGTTCACAGCTCCAAACTGAGCTGCGATCGCATTCTGGATTTTACCAAAAAATACAATATCAATTTCACAAGCTGTATAACATTATTTCATTGAAGTTCGTCAATAGGCCTATTCACATGACGTCTCATAACAGCAAATCGGGAAGCATTTTGACAGTTCTTCTATGAAAATGACAGGCCCGTGTTAGCACCGGTCCTCCACCGATGTAAACAAAATGCATAGAAGGATCTGTCACATGAAAGGGCCTATAATGACTAAGTGTGTAAGAGGTCAGTTTAGCCGTTTATTTACATTTGTTAAAGCTGCCAGGAGTTATCACAGCCGCCGTCCCATTGTTTCGACTTTGACATTAGCTTCGCATCTATCCATCATCCCATTGTTTCGACTTTGACAGAAAACTTCGCATCTCATGAGCAGGCGCGATTACGGTTTGGTGTTGCGAAGTCAATGTTCATCTCTCCATGACTGCTGTTCCACGCCATTAGGTTAAATAGAAAATGGGACAAGTAGGCGTAGAAGGGCAGATAACTAGAACCATCGTAAGAGTTGGTGTTCATGGCTACCTCGGTGGTCCCTTGAACCGCAGTTGCACTTTGTGTTCTTTAACTTGATGGCCTCTTCAATATCGAGTTGAATGTGAATGCATCAAAATTTGATTGGTAGAATTTAAGTTTTCACCTAGAACTTTAAAAAACTCGTCTGCATGATAGTTTTTGTTTACCATCCCATGTCGTTGATCGTGTTCGTTACGGCCCCACAGCCGACATAACGGCTCAACGATATAACCACCATGACGACGACTGGCACAAGACAACGAATCAGCGATGACTGAGTGCTCTGATCGTTTCCGAACACTGCCGGCATTTCTTCCAGACACAGCTGAAGATGCCAACGTTACCTGTCTGTGGTCGGCGTGTTGGGGGGCCGATCACCTCTTTCACAAATTGATCCAAGTAGGTACAGTCAATTCGCCAAGAGTCGAATTTGAAGGGACCATCGATCGATCCATGGAAATATTGTGTAACGGAACAGAATGCTGTGGATAGCTAGGAATCATCCTAGTAACCATGAAACTTTGTTTCAACATAGTATAGATACGTGAGTCGATGCCGACTCATGGAGGTTTCACTGTAGCTTACGCTGCTGGTGTTGGTGCACAGAAAAGCTACACGCAAGCAACCAGGTAAGTTACTACGCGAATAATAAAAGAAAGGCAAACGACCCATAGGAGAGACGACGACCATAACCTTAAAATTGTCGGCATTAACACTTTTTCATCAGACGGATTCGGGTGTAATTGCCCTAAATGTACGAGAATGATTGTTAACTGTATCAAATTAGGTAGGTAATCTTAAGTCTCTCGAAAGTACGTGTAACGATAAGCGAACACCCCCTCCTGCGAAATTCCTCCTCTTCCATCGTATGATTCCGTAAACACTTACGTGGTGATTTGTGTATTGCGTTCAGCGAGCAAAAAAAAAACGGGAACCAGTTCCACTATCTCTTGCTCACACTCCTTTCTTGTTGACTGCGCGCTGGGCTTCCGTTCTACAGAATTTCCACAGCGACTTTCAATGGCCTACTATAACTACTATCACACAATAGATTTATTACTGGATATCCTTCCGCGTAATTCTTGGTATTCTTCAGTCGCGATCCGCTATTTTCTCCTGTTTGGAAGATTCTCGCGATCTCGGGAGCAAAAAGTAGCCTGCTCTTCACGCACGACGCACTGTGAGAAACTCGCCGTTCAATTTTCCTACTTTTTATTTTTGCGAATCACACCACGCACTCACTCGCTGTCCTCCCCCTGCCAGATACGGAAAGAAGCGGCAGCCACACACTGAACACGACTGATGTGACACAAAACCCGGACTGCTTACTGCGATGTTGGTGATGGTGCGGAATTCTATCATAAAATTTTACTACTGGAAAACGTCAACCTGATCACCGAGCGAAACGGGAACGTCATTTTTCAGCACTGACTCATTTTGAAAATCGCGATGAGAATCCGAAAACTTCCCGAAAGATTTTCGCAACAATGGATTGCAGAGTAGGCCGAAAATGTGTTCAATTGAAAACTTTGTCCGCGTTGCTGGATCTACTATGGTTTGGAAGCAGCAGGCGATGATGGTGGCGCACAGCAACGAGGACCACGACGACGACTACTACGATTGACGACGGAGCGCGGAAACACGGTTGATCGACGAGTGTGTGTTGTACTCAAGAGAGAGAGAGGAAGAGCGCACGAGGCACTGAAAAAGTATTGCTTGGCGGCGATGTAGGTCTGAAGCGAAACTGAACCTACTGCGAACTGCGAAATGAAACTTGACTTGGACAACACAACCGCGACGCGACGACGGAACGAACGGCGAGAACAGGCTACCGTTGCTTTTGGCTGCTGAAGTGCGCCCTTGTGTGGAAGTAGCAGTCTGGCTAGCGAGAGAGAGAGAGAGCGAGCGAGAAAAGGCCACGACAGAGGTGCCTGATTGCACACACACCAGCGGCCGACCTTGATGGGTGATTAGCAAACGCAGAGAGCAAGGATGACGGCGTGCCAATCAGTGGGTGCTTTGATGAGAAGTAGCAGTTACTTATGAACTGTTCATTGAAAAATCGAAAGGAGCTAAATAATTTAGCTTTAGAGAATAATTCTAATACAATACAATAATAATAATACAATTATTATTAATCAATCCAGTCAGTTCCCTTCGCAGTGATCTACAATATACTGTAATGTGGGGTAACGTTGATCAATTGTTTTTGGTAGTATTTTGAAATATCATTATAAATTGCAATCGTTGTAAGTTTTATGGTGCTGATATCTCAAAGATACTGTTGCAAGTTTTATATTTTAATACAAGTAATGGCACCCATCGCTTGTGACAATATACTGTATTTTATACAGTCAACTCTCCATGACTCGATATTGATGGTCCCTTCGAGTTAGAGAGGTGTCTAGTTACAAAACACAAAACCTGTGCAACTGCGATCCAAGGGACCATCTATGTAGCCATGAAAACCAGCTCTTACTATGATGCTCCAACTCGATATCAAGATACGGAATATAGAGTGAGGGAAAGTTGACTGAATTATTGAAGTTTTAAGCACGTTTAAAAAAAATAAGCAGGAGTTTTTATTTTGTTGATTAAATTTGTGGCCCCTGAAGCCAAATATGATATCCAAACCAGAGACATATAGAGGCATGGGGACGGACCTGGTGTAGTGGTTAGAACACACGCCTCTCACGCCGAGGACCTGGGATCGAATCCCATCCCCAAGATAGTCACTAAAAATTTTATTGACGACTTCCTTCGGAAGGGAAGTAAAGCCGTTGGTCCAGAGATGAACTAGCCCAGGGCTAAAAATCTCGTTAATAAAGATAGAAAAAAAACGTATAGAGGCAATAGTAGTCGGGTTTAGAATGGGTACCACTTTTAGTAATGCATTTGATCCCTTGGTACTGCAAAAAGTACCCTTGTTAAACAGATCGCAGTACAATTGTCTTGGCATTCTAGAGTTTGCTCTATTACCTTATACCTATGCTAGACAATTTTGGGCAACTGCAAGGAACATGGTGATCTTTATTTCGTCTTTGTCCAAACTCTAACAAGTCATACAATTTTGAGTTATTTGAAAACTTCAAACACCTTGAACTGTACAATATGCCTAAATGTAAGCAATTCTGTAAGAACATTCTGCATTCTTTATAATAATTCGGTATTTTCTGAGGGCCCGGACACGTTAATGCTTCCAGTGAGCATTTTGCCCATTGCAGGAAGCATTATACTAGACAACGGACTAGCATGCAACGCCCAGTAGCACAGTCGGAAAACTATCTCAACGAAGTTTTCCGGTTTGTGGCAGGAATCGAACCCACACTGCTTGGCACTTTGCGGCTAAATGCCTGGTGACACTAAACGCATGGCTTAAAAACCCACGAATTAGGTAATTATGCTGAATTGGATATACTTATTGAAAAGTTGACGTTGCAATCGTTTTCGGCATTATCATACCTATCATTGTTTTGATAGATTGAACTATTTACACTTGAACAAATCTTATTTTTCACGAAAACCTTTATTAAGACGTAAGAGATTGCTGTTGTGATAAATTATTTCAAGCGTGTGCTAGAATAAGGGCGTAAGTCGCATGGTCGATTTCACTTCATCGATCCTCTCTTCTGTGAATAAAGGTGACAAGACGTAAGTTTGTTAGCATTTTTCACCCCAGGACGCAAGATTGCATCGCTGCCAAGCAGTCTGAAGTGAAATATGCTAACAAACTCGTATTTTGTCACTTTATTCTCAGAAGAGAGGATCGATGAAGATAAATCGACCATGTGACTTACACCCTTATTCTAGCACACGCGAGATTTAAGTATTTCTGAAGATATTTTAACAAGATTGTTGAACATGATGAAATTCTGTATTTTACATAGTTTATGGTCAAGTGATTTCATTGGTTGTTCGACTGTAGTTTCTTGTTAATATTGGATTGGCTAGTGAAACAGGCAATTTGAGGGTCTCCTTGTTTTGAAGTTTTGTCCGACCACGCACCACTGTGCGACGTCTTGTAACGGTATTCGTGCGACGGTGTCTCTCAATCGCGACGTCGAGAGTCGAGACGAGCGAGATTCAAGCCTTTTAAGTCTCGATCTCACACAAACATTCTTATCACTGACTGTCGTATCCTTTGCTGGAGAACAAAAAACGGCCATCAGCTGCCACCAGCTGTCTGACGACAATGCACTCATGGGTGAAGGGTTCGGGATGATGCATTTTTTCTCATTTGCGTCGTCGCGACGACGACGACGACGATGGTTGGGTGAGATTTGCGAGAGAGAGGAAGAGAGCGGCTGGACTGGAGCGTAAGCCGGGTGGAACGAAAGTAACGGTGTCTGTCACCGGCAGGGGTGGGTACCGCACACGGTGCCTCGTTTGACAGACTCGACGTGTGGAATATAAAATGTAAGGCCGACATCTATCGGTTTTTGAGCGAATCTATCAGCTCCAGATGAAGAAAATGCCGGAATAGCATTGTTTGAGTGTACCGTTGAAACAATGTTCATTACAAGGCTTATGAAATTTGTTTTTGTGTCAGCCGTAACGCCAAAGTCTACTCCCCCTCCCCCTAGAGCGTTACGTAATTTGTAGACGGCTTTGGCATTAAACAACTTTGAGGTGGAATTAGCAATCTAATGCGTTGGTTGCACCTGAAACGTAAAGCGCTCAAATAAAATTTATCTTTTTACCAAAGTATTTTTGACAGCTGATCCAGTATGAGCGAAGTGTCACTTTTATTGCGGAATAAATGAGCGACCCATTTTTTCCGTACGGAATAGTGACAGCTCCATTTGATTTGTACGACAGGTGTTACCGACGTTAGGAAATCAGCTCTACTTCTCGGCAGCGTATACGTATACAGCTCAAATACTTTCGGTAGCGGAATCATTCCTTGACAGTTTCTTAGCCAATCCTTTTGCACAGTACTTATGATCAGCGTACAAACCATAAAAATGATGATTCTTTCATACATGTTTCAAGGGGAACATAACAGAACCCGAGCAAAGCTTGAGATCATATTGAAAACTAATTTTGATGTTGTGATGTCGCGGATTTTGATAACTCAATTTGTTGTCATTTTGGTCGTTTTAACGGTTAAAAAATCAAAACTGAGAGCAGAAAAATGTTCCTTGAAATCAAATTGAAAACTCTTTTTGCTGTCAGTGAAAGCAAATTGAAAACAGTTTCTGCTATCATTGAGAGCATATTGAGAACTCACTGAGATATACATATTTTCGATTAATATTGAAAGGTGGCTGCGACTAGATAAATGCTTCAATTCCATATTCTCATAGTATTTGAACATGTAGCACGGATAAATTTATAATTAAATAAAAAGAAAATATAAACCAAAATTTAAAATGATAGCAGAATGAAAACAAAATATGATATCGAATATTTCATTATTAAATTGATATCAAATTATGATATCAACCTGATGTTGAAAACAATATATGATTTTAACTTGCTTTCATTTTGATGTTGGACTTTGCTCGGGAATGCAGTCAAACTGAGTTATTGAATGAATATAAAAGGTGAAATTTCGTTATTTACTATTTTAACGAAAGACTCATTCCCTCAACCACCATAAACAGTTGGTATTATATCTGTGCATATTCAAAGAAACTCTTTGTTCACGATACTACAAGGAGTGTAAAATCAAGAACTTTGATTGCTGCACGATTACATTAATAACCAACCACGATATACCTCATTATACAAGTTATATATTCAAACTATTTAGTACAGTTGGTTACGTCAATAGATTTAGAACAACGAAGGCAAATGGAACTGTACAAAATATTAAGGTAAATTGTTTTGTCCAGCATATGTTGACAATCTCAAATATACCATGTTTGGGAAAATTGTCAAAGCTCCGATCTACAATTCGAAATAGTTCCCTGAACAATCTCCAAATATGTTATTCCCATTGTCAATTGCCTTCGGTTCATCGGTTTCAAAATATTATGGTTTCGTTTATGTGTCCCAAATGCATTAAAGAACAAACACTTGTAGTGCTGTCTAAATAAAAAGAAATACTAGACGGGAAAATGCGTAAACCAAACAGTAATAGGTTATTTGTTTATTGATCATGATTTGTAAATTGACAGAATTTCTATTCGCGTTCCTTCCACAGGCGCCCCACACCAAGTTTTTTTTTTCTTCTTCAACTGCTCAATGGTTTCTCGAAAATATTAAATATAGACCATTCATCTTTTCGTTCTCGCTTCTTATGACTGTTATTTGAGCGCGATCTGTTCCGATGAGATAGGGAGCGTTTGATTTTTTTCTTCTGCTTTACGGTTATTTAGCATAAATCAATACACATATTGGAAAAGAAAATATCCTGCGCCATGTTTCGGAGGGTTTTTCCGCGATTTACGATGGGAGTGAGAACTACGTGTAAACAAGTCAAAGTGCGCAATTAGAAGCCAATGATGCCCAATGAATCAATTTGGCACGGTCTAATTGAATTATTTTATTAGGTAATTTTTCCCGAATCGGCCGAGTGAATTGTGATGCTGACGGAAAAATGTGCTCCAACGAAAAAAACTTTGCTGGCTGAAAGGGTTGGTCGGAGTGCATGCATTTTTTTTGGTGGTGGGTCGAAAACTTTGATGAGTAAATGTGATCCCATGGTAAGTATAGTACATATGTATACACGTATCGACCTATGATTGGTGTATAAAAATGGAACGATCACCTGGTCAGTTCTATTTCTAGACCCTCTCGCGGAGGATGGTGTGGTATAACTTTTGCAACTTTTTTGCCTTCGTATTGAGCTATATTTTTGAGTGTTTGCTACTTTTTGCGTTCGGGTTTCGGTTGTCGCAACCTCCAGAAGAGGAAAGTGTGTATCACATTAACGTCGTCCTATCACGATGGCCATCGATGTGGTCCAGTTGATTTAGAGCAGGGAAGATCAGTCCTGGGCACACGCAAGCACTCGAGTGCTGATCTCCATCAAGCCTCTCGCGAAGCTTAGTTTTATTTAGAGCACTTCTGTTTTTTTTCTGGGTGACCAACAGTTTTGCTTTTGCCCGGAGATCACTTGAGTGGTTTAATGCTATTTTTAAAAATTATGATTTTTAATCCGAATGATTTACTGTGAACCTCATGCGAAAAGCACTCCAATGATCAGTAATTTTCACAAATATCACACCAATTCCTCCGTGAAGCCGTTATTTTGTCCAGTTGAATAGTATTTACGGAAAAATCTCAATTACACACATCACAATGCTCACTTCAAAAGTCACTATGTGGTTCGATATCACAGCTTTCTACGGTTTATTGCAATCACTTTCGTCCCAAATTGGGAAAATTTAAGCTACACTGATAACGAAACTTTACCAAACTTACACCGTTTCGAAGGCACTATCTGTAAGGTACTGGTTGAGTTGACCAAGTGAAACGGAAATCCACTACAAAATAGTGCGGTTATATAACAGACCTTAGGCCCAGCCAGTAGCGAGCCAGGCTAAGGTTACTGATGACGGCAAGCAGCGCACTAGTGAAGAGATCGTAAACGACTAAGCGTTCACCTTCGGTCGCAAGGATCGCCGTGAAAATTGCCACTTGCGCAGTTGGCGGTTTTCCTGGTTTGTGAAAAGCCAGACGCGCGCAGTTTTCGATGATCACGAATCGCGATCATCATTCATCGGAGCGAGAGGGAGCGGGAAAGAGTCGTGAGAGTGAGTTTCTATCCGAGAACGGGAAAAGTGCCATTCTTTTTTGGATCTGCCCTGCTAGTCAGCGATCCCAGATGGCTTTCCCAATTGTATCCCCGGGGAAAATTATGGTCACTCACCCTTGGCACTCAAAGGCAGCATTTTGCCGGGCACCGTTCTTTGGATACCGGTGAAAACCGTGGATGAGAGTGAGTACTGGGGGGCATTTCACTCTCCCAGAGCAGTTTTCGATGATCTCGATGGTAATTATTTTTACTCAGTCCCAGGGTCGCGCATGTAATTTAAGATTAAACGTATATTATTTTTAAAATAAATAATTTCTTTGCAGTCTGAGTGACGAAAAGGGAATGTAAGCTTTTTCACTTCCATTCTCGCGCGGTCGAAAGGGAACGGCGAGAACAGTGGTTGATGCAAAAGTTTAAAAATAACCATGCCAAAGCTGTTCCCGCCATATTTCGTCGAGTCTAGTTTTGAGAAATCTGGCCTGACGGCCTGCAATCATCATTAAGTATTGTCGTTGATATTGCAAGTGCAATGCGTCCGCCCGATGCATTCGAGAAGGATGAAAATGAAAAATTTTACTTTTTTCTTGGCAAACATGCATCTTGCGGGTGATTTCGCTTTTCGATGTGGAATTTTTACGAGACACACACTCGCCGTTCTTATGCGTTTTCTGAAAACTCTAGGGATTTGTGTTACTGTGCTTTTCGAAGTTGTTTGACAGTTGTTTGTTTTGTTTGTCTATTGTTTCTTTCGGTGTCGTTGACTTGGTTGAGGTCATTTCCTACATGAAAAATTGTGTTCTGGATGGCTTCTGGCGTTAGTTGACGCATTGTTCGCATTAGTTTGTCCAACATCAACGATAGTTTTGAAATATAACAGTATTTTTGCAGACATTTCTGCAAAGATTCTTTTGTGAACCATTTTTTTTCATAACTTTTACAAGGATTTCACAATGTTATCGTCTAAGTATTCCACTAACGACTCCTGCAAGATGTTTTCAACAGATAACTTCAAGTAGTTTCTCTCAAATTTCCTCAGGAATTACATAAATACTTATAAGAAATTTAATGAATATTGCCTATTTCTTCCGAAATCAGTTTAGGATTGTTAAATTGATTGTTAAAATATACTTTTTTATGATTTGTTCAAATCTTATCTGGATATAGCCTGAGGATATTTCTCTTAACAATACACTGTAAAAATCCTCTGATATTCTGCTTTACTTACTCCTTTAATTTATCTTCGGAAAACTTCTCTTAGAAACTTCTCAGGAAATTGTTAATGAAATAAAAACAAGGATTTACCCAAAAGTTAGTCATTAAAACACCTTTGAGTGTTAATTTAACTTTTTCTTTTCGTTTTTTTTCGGAATCAACACCATTCACTATTCCAGTTATCTAAGTACTTCTCCAGGATCACCGAAATACTATTTATAAACTCATTCAAAATACTAACAGAAGCTCTAGAAATCTCTTAAACGGTTTTATCTCGTTAGGCTGATTGCCATTTGGCCGAATGCTTTTGAAATTCTCTTAAAATACCTCCAAAAATTCCATAAAATATTTATGCTAAAAAATAACTTGTTTAATTCTTATTCAGCAAAAATTTTTGTTGGATATGATGATTTCCCTAAGAAATCTCGAAGATTTGTGCTGAGATTTCTTCAAGGTTTTCACCTAGAATTAGCCCAAGATTCCTTTTAGTAATTTCGGACGGGGTCATAGAAAATCCTGATTCATCCTTTGGGAAATAGTGGTTTGATACTTTATGTGATCACGAAAGGAGAAAGAGGGAATGTTTAGGTATGAATCATGGAGAAAATCAAATGAAATTAAACTCTTGTAAAACCTATTTGGTAAAATAGTTGAGAATCCCATGGAGACATCTCTGTAGAAATTATTTGATTTGATGCTATGGGTTATTCCTGACATAAACAGGAGAATGTTGGTTTGTTTCATACCCTAGCAGAACTGAATATTTAAAGTGATTCTTTATCAAATAATTTACGTTCGATTGTTTAAAAATTATTCTGATTTTATTCATTTATATTCAATTTCACGGATTTCTTATCAGTCTAATTGACGTTCAGTCCAGGAGTGATAACGACCGTTATAGAAACATTAATTTACTTACTGCTTATACTGCCCATAAAAGCATAATTTGATTTTCGAACCAACACCTTTTTTCATCGCATATATAGTTTAATATATACTTTACTATGCATATCACAATTTACATACTTTGTTTGAAAATGTGGCGTAAAAATATGAGCTTATTGCAGTCCCATATTGAAAAATAAAGGCAACAGTCTCTATATGAACTGTCAACCCAGTTAGCAACTGCAAAACGTAAATTGTGTTCAAGTTTATATTTTTCGCTGATCAGTAGAAGCAAAATGAGTAATCTGTGCGGTGGTGCTTAATGAATAAGGCGTGCAGAAATATACTAGAAAATTTTTAAAATTAATTAATTCTACTATGAATCAAGCATAAATTCCTCTTTGGATCCACTTTCTGGACATTCTTAACGGAATGCGACCAAGGGATTATCCGATAGTCTTCCATAAATATATACCTTTGAGTTGACAGGCTTCATGCAGGTTCCTTCATGAGTTCTTTCGGGATTGACACCATCGCTTCTTAACATTTCTCCAAACACTGACTCACGATCACCAACATATTTAAAAAAAAATCATTCAAAAATATATCCAAGGATAGAAACTTCTCCAAAATACTAACAGAAGCTTCTTTCGGGATTCCTTTGAGCATATCTCGAAAAATATTCGTCAAAGATTAATGATGATCTTCCTTATGAAATCTTTTCCACAAATTGCGTCAGAATTCATTACAGTGATTTCTTATAAAACTTTTTTTGAGAAATCCAAGGAAAAATATTTTTAGGAATTTGCTCCATTCTTACTTATTCCTTAGAGAATTTTTTTGTTTAATTCTTTGTATGATCCCTTAAAAACATTGAAACTGAAATCCCTCAACAAATGTTGGATTTCATATTTGTATGATTTCGAGAGGTTCAAAACATGGTACTTGGGAGAATACCATAAAAGGAATTTCCCGACTATTTTTTGAAAGAACTCTCTCGAAAAATCTTGAACAAGTATAATTAAAATAAATACGAATATCTTGAATATCTTCACGAACTTTTGAAGGATTCTTCAGGAGTAATTTAAAAAAAAACCTTTAGTTTAGTAGTTGAGAATGTGCTGTAGAAATTGATGTAAGAGCTACTGTAGGATTTTTTTGATGTAATGTCTCAATTAATTACTGGAAACTTGGACAGAAACTCGTGGAAAAATACTCCAAATTCTACCATTAAGAAATATTCGTCAACTTCCCGAAAGGAATTCCAATGAGGATTCCTAAAGAAACTAATAAAACAGTGACTGTCTTGTCAAATTTTCAAATGAATTACTGTAGTTATAATTGAAAAACATCTAAGAAGAAATATGTTGAAAACTTCCTGACGGTATGTCTTGAGGAATCCATGCCTAGAGATAAATGCTCAAAGGTGTTCTTTGTGAAATACGTGTACTCATTTCTGAAACAATTCCTTATGAAACCTTTCATCACATTTCTAGAAAAAATGCAGAACATTATGGCGAAAAGATTTGAAAAAATCAAGAGTTCACTATGCTCTAGGCTGATAGAAATGCCTTTAAAAAATATGATGAAGTTGCTCAGAAAATTCTGAAAGTACTCTAGAAAAAGAATCAGTGCTTTTTCTAGACAACCTCTACAGAACTTTTTGCCGGCTCAGAGATATGTTTGAACGAATTTGTTTGGGGGTAACAGGTTACATTTCTTCAAACTATGTTTTGGAAAAATGTTTCAAGGAAGAATGTTTGTACATAATAATTTTAGAAATACATTTGGGAGTCTTGAAGCCTTGTCCAAAGTTTAGTACCAAACGCTTAAGCTTAGGCCAGAAACACATGTTTATTCAACTTTATATGCTTTTCATTGGTTTACGACCAAAAAACTTTTTTGTCTGATTTTTGAGATTTTGTCACACCCCTTGGTTTGAACTCAAATTTTGGGTCTATTTTGTTTCCCATGTTCCGTCCGAAATGTCAAATAGGAACAAACAAAATGATCGAAAGTTGAGGCTCTGAGGCGTTTTTGTCGACTGAGTGAACGTTAAACATAATCAAAACTGTCAAGCTTCAAATTCAGGCCCATTTTCTTTAATTTAAGTCAATAAGATATGATCGATTTCTCTTCATCGATCCTCTCTTCTATGAATAAAAGTGAAAAGATGCAAGTTTGTTGGCATTTTTTCATCTCAGGTCGCAAGATTGGTGAGTAGCTGATATGAAAAAGTGCTGAGAAATGCGAAATATTATTTCATAACCTAACCTCGCTTTTGATACTTGGGTTATACTTAGTGGCTTAAGTATTGTCATATTGTGTAGAGGGTTATGTTTTATTGGCAATTAAAAATTGAATTGTGCTGGAAATTTTTTAAACCTTCATTGCAAAAACATTTTTTTAATTTAACAAGAATTGTTAGATTCTGTCATGTATTGCAGTGTATTAACCGATTATCAGGAAGTTTGGTATAATTTAAAAACATCTAGGCAGAAATTTCTTTAGGTCATCGGAAGGAGGTCCTAGTTTAAAATTTTATCTAGATATGATTCGTATTTAGTTGTGTGTTCGATTCTCTCTTCTGACTAGTACACGAAGTTCCATCGGTTTTGATAATATTTTACGATGCAACATGATGGAGGAGTTCTTTCTACTTAATCGCAAACAGTCGCCCGGCTAAGTAATTGGCTAAAGGGAATATCGATGAATGGAAATCGATCATTACAGTTACGCCCTTATGAACGCGAGAGATGTTTATTTTGAGAATATGAATTTTAATGTGACAGGTCCGTCTATTCATTCGTTTACATCGGTGGAGGACCGGTGCAAACACGGGACTGTCATCTCCGTAGAAGAAATGTCAAAGTGCTTCAATGGGCATATCTCGCGTAACAATTCTAAAGGGTCAATGATCAAATTGTAATCAAAACGGGTTTTGATATCATTCGATAGCATTTCCCAACACCCGCAAACTATGCAAACATTGTAACCATAATCATAAATCCTTTTTTTTTTTTATTAATTATGATTCGTGGTTTACGGCTTATCAGCCGAGTGTAAGTTTAACAACTAGCAACTTTTCGGCAGTTGATAATCATAAAACTTACCGTTATAAACTCGATTTTCAAAACGGCCAATAATCGCTTTTTTTCGAAATCATTCATTGGCCCCCTGCTCGAAACGGCCAATGATCGGTTCTCTCTCCATCAAGAGGGCCTACAAGCGGAAAAATTTGCAAACTGTCATTGGCCTTAGTATGGTGAGAGGCCAATTACTCTCTCTAGCTCATTCATTGAAAACGAAAAGGGCCAAGCACGCTAATAAAATTCAATTTGGTGAATAAAATAGGCTCATGCTTTGTTGAAAATCGGAAATGTGCCAAGCATTTAAAATCCATTAGTTTTACCACATTCTTGGAAGTTTTCAGAATAAAATCTATTATTAACGTAAATTAATAGTAAATCGTCACTCAACAAACAAGAAATAACATTGATTGATTCGAAAACTGAGAAATAGGAATTGAAACAATATTCAAATCGAATTTTCTCAAAATCAACGATCTGAGGATTGGCCCTTTTGAATTGTTACGAGAGATATAGACTGATAACCTGAGACTGATACCACCAGATTGGAAAAGAGAGAAGAAGAAGAAGAAGAAGAAAGGGCTTCAAAGTCAGCTTATTTGAAACGTCTCGTGAAAAGGCCTATATCCGATGAAGTAATTTTTTTTAATGAAGCTTGGGTTATATATGGATTTAATTAGATGTACTTGTAGTATGTCATTAAAAAAAACTGAGTGAATTTATAGCATTGAAGTGGTGGGATACTATTTGTGATGCCTTCAACCATTGTACTTACAAGTTATAAGATTTACACAATGAGTTTGAAAAAAGGCTGGTTTACACAGGCACATTCTGGCATTCAGCTAATACACGTACCCTTGATTTGCCACCACACTCGAATGCTACTGGTTCACTCAAACGTTACGACTGACTGCCCGTGGGAGTTTCAAAAATCCACACTCCACAAGTACAGCGTAACTTATGGCATCGATTGCCACCGCGCGCCGCTCCATTTCCATTCTCTCACTTCGACGACCTTCCGAGAAAATCTGATCCCGTGCCAAATCGACCATCGTTGGAAACATTTTTTTTTCTTTCCAGAAAATTTAACCCACTCTTTGGTTCGGCACCACCAGCAACCAACATCAACAAGTTGTTTTGTTACGAGGTAGGTACCACCTCGATTTGTGAGTCTCCGCTTGTTGCATTCATCCTAGATCGATTTCCACGGATGGGTGACCATTATTTACCCCCACTGCACAATTCTCTCGCCACGGCTCACAGAAGCACGTGTCCAAGTGTTGATAGATGCATTTTTGGCAATACGGTTGGGATTAGGAAAAAAAAAAGATTCACCTTCACCCTCCTGAGGCGGTTTGCCTATAAATAAAACGAACTATCTATACACCTACAGGACTTAGCATGACCACGATAGCTCGCAAATCGTTGGATCTGCAGTATTACATTATTTGGCAACGGGACAGTTTAAATGTCACCCAATATCTGAACTACCACTTGAAGGAATTTGGTTTTCGGTTGACCATTTGTCGATCTACAGACAAGCAGAACTGTTTTTCATCGATCGTCACAGTGGCACGACTTCATGCGAAGGTTGGAAAAATCCGCGAAAGTGTCCCAAATTGATTAAATACGATTTTAACTCTGAATATCAACATAGTGACCTTCAAGATCATCTTTCAATTGGATCATAGCTGCCTATTTGCCTTTTCAATGCACTGGGCTGCAAGTTAATTTGCTTCAAACTAACTTGCGGAAATTGACTCGCAATAAGCATAAAAAATTGTCATTGGAGACTTTAATGTAAAAAATCGCTTATGGGTTAATTCGTAAAGCAATTCTAATTTTATTTGATGATTGCTTCTC
This sequence comes from Aedes aegypti, assembly GCF_002204515.2. NCBI lineage: Eukaryota > Metazoa > Arthropoda > Insecta > Diptera > Culicidae > Aedes > Aedes aegypti. Next base: position 132,737,476 of record NC_035108.1, read on the forward strand.
AGGATATTTCTCAATTCAATACCCTGATAGAATTCAACTCCCGCTGTTTGAAGAATACTACTAGAATTTTTGAAGTTTTGGCTGCCTTCGAACCACTGTGTGGATCGGTGCGAAACACCTTAGACCACGCGTCTCCATGACACACTTTTGCTACGCTCAATTGAACCCTGCAGGCGTCGAAACAAGTGGCAGAAGACTTATGCACTAGTGCACCCGGCCTTCGATTAAAATCTGCCGTCTGTCTTGGGATCGGACAAAGGCATCATCGCTCACAAACAACGGCCGTCAACGTTTGCCAACTAAAATCGAACGATATTTTAATGAGCGAAGTAAAATTTATAATTAGCGTCGAAAATTTATTTATTGCATTTCCAACCCACCGACCGGTCCCAACCAATGGACCAATAATGGACGACGACGAGAAATCATAAGGCATGGGAGGGAAAAATTGGCAGGGTAGCGCCCGCACTAATGATTTCCATGTGGAAATGCGCGCCAAATACGCTGTTCAATTTTAAGATCCATTATTCGGAATTGGCACCGGCAAGCGGCATGCAAGGTTCAGGAGAGCCAGAGAGCTGGTTAGGGAAATAAAAAGTGAATAATCGTTAAATTTTTCCAATCCATAGAATCGACTATCGTTTAGGTCAGTGAAATCGAAGGGGAAATCTGAAAATTGTGTTTAAATGATACTTCTTCCAAATTTTTATTGGGCCACACTGCTCTGCGAATCTAATCATATCAAAATCAATTGGGAGACAAAACGTCGAAAAACAAAACGTTGAATGCCAAAACTTTGAAAGGACAATACGTCGAACAGAGAGAATAGAGTCCTAAAACCATGTCCCAATTTTTGTACCAAACATTTAAGCTTATGTTAGAAATACACGTTTACTCAATTTTCTAATTTTAAATTTAGGCCTAAAAACAGTATTTTTGGTTTCTGTGATCATGCCACGCCCTTAGATTTTAACGCATATTTTGGGTGAATTATGTTTTCCGTGTACCTTTTGAAATGTCAGATAGGAACAACCCCAGTGTTAGAAAGCAAAACACCAGTAGTTTTTTTTGTCTGCGAATTGAAAATTCTAGGATCCTTTGAAAGGATCCAAGTGTTTCTTGGAAGAATGATTTGACGTTTTGCCTTGCGACTTTCGTCTTTTTGTTTTTCGACATTTTGTTTCGTCATTGTGAAATCGACGTTGATCACAGAATCTAAACCTCATTGGCGTCACGCATAATTTAATTTGTTAAAGCCTGTACTCTACCATGCGTCTCCACGTAGACAAGTTTGATTTCGTGCGTCAGCTTCAATACCCAATGCTAAGATTTCAGTTTTGGCAGAGCTCTACCTTTGTGTGGGGAAACAAAAACCACTCTTTCCAATGTGGTCGAAGATAGGTATCTGTTTACATGTAGGATTTGTGGTTTGTTTTTTTTTCTACGGCTGAGGCAGTGCACTGAAGCTATCAAATCACGTTTCGTGTGGTTCGCTTTCGAAGGAAAAAGTTGAATGATGCGTTCGATCGCATGTGTTTGATCCAGTTCCGGAGAGCAAGTGCAGTTTGATGTTTTTTTTTGTTTCGATTGAATATAAATAAATATCGTTTGAGTGATGTTTTCTTGTGAGGCACTAGGAACAATATGTATTTGTTTATAATAGATGGATTTCATCACGGCCTAAAAGAGAAGACATTATAGCTGCTTTAAATCCTTGATAAAACCATGCATTATGATTGGATTATAAATCGTGATAAAATAAACGATAATATATTATAGATATCCTTTATCAACTTAAGTGTTTCTAATTTATGTACCAGGCTAATGAATTGGCGCTCAAGAGTGGAAGTACTCTAGTTTTATAAGATTCAACTGCTTGTTTCCCTTTTCTGGAGTTCATTAGAATATAAAGGGGAGGGGTAGATTTCAGATGGTTTTTCACAAGAAATATATGTTTAGAATGCTGCCAAAAGATGTGATGATTTTTTTTACATCATCACAGCTATGCCCTATATTAGATGTGTTCTATAATTTTTAATATACACCATTATATTTTTGTGCATATGTTCTAAAATGGGTTATTTATTATTCATGGGACCGAAAAATGCTTCTCTGCATTCATCGATTTCTCTTCATCGTTGTTCTCTTTGCGTTATTGTAGAAAACTGAATATCTATTCGTAACATATTTTTGTGCTGTAAGATGAAGAATCACTATATCTCGTTTCATTAACAAGAAATATGCAATATATAGATTTGTCTAATTTAGTGATGTTATTAGCGAAAGAAATAATCGATGAAGCGAAATCATCGATCCATCCAAATTAAATTGTTGCATCATGAGAATTTCCATGAAGAATTCCTTAATGAAAATTCAGAAATTTGTCAAACATCTCTCCTAGGATTGGATAGAAATACGTCAAAGTTCTTGAAATGAATCCGTTAAATATTTTTTAGGTTTTGGACAAGGATCTTGTGAGAAAAACAATTTATCAACTTACAATCAATCGAATGTTTTGCTCTGGATTCTCTCCGTGCATACTTTTAAAGACAGGCCTTTTTGAAGCACGGGCCACATTTCAGAAATAATATTATGAGGCGGGCGAAAATTTTAGCTACACAAGAAATTTTAACACTTTCGTAAAACGAAACAACATTTTTTGGAAAAGAGGTAATTGCTGCAGAGAATTTTGCTCAGGATTCTATCTACCATGGATTTAGAAAATATTTTGTGAAATTGTACTCCAAGTAACATCTCTTACAGACCCTAGCGAAAGATTCTGTACAAGACTTTGTGAGAAAATCCATATCGCTTCCTGGATTGGAATTAATACCTAATAGTAATCAATAATTAATTAAATTAGATTGCCTTAGTATATTGCCTAGAATAATCCAAGAAATATTTCAGAATGCCAAGCAGAAATTTTCCAAGGAATCTTTGAAGTAAGTCTGAAGAAATTTCTTATACATCACTCATAAAAAAATCTAAAAGAAAGCCTTAGTGATAACATTTAGGATTTTCTCAAGCAATGCTTTGAAATTGTTTTTGGAATTCTCCCATGAATAACTTTAAGAACGTTTAACAGAAGAATTACAGGAGATTACAGAACAACCAACTGATTGGCAATTTTTTTTTATAGAAACACTTAAAAAAATCATCTAGTCATTCCTGAAAACAATCTCAAACTAGGGGGGTCTCGTAGCCTCGAGGTTACGGTTTCGCTTCGTAAGCGGAAGGTCATGGGTTCGATTCCCAACCCCCCCACACAAAAAACTCCGTCCAGCCACCAGAAGACGCCGCACGAAGGACTGTGTATAGGGGAACACATCCATCCTTCGTCAGTATCGGATGGTGACTGAGACAAACTGACCCTCTTTGTAGGCTGTTGCCTCACACGACACATAAACATGGCAAAATGAACCACCGCACACCAATGGACTTCGATATGGATATGGATTGGACCAACGGCAGCACTCTCCTCTACCTGCTCGGTATGAGAGAAATAGCAATAAGAACTAGGATATAAATAGATTCTGTAAATATGATCCTCGGCATAGTAGTGGCCAAGTGCACGGAGTGCCTAACAAATGAAAGTAAGGAAAAAAAAAAAAAAAAAAACAATCTCAAACTATTGTAGGTTGCTCCAGAAGCTAAACTGACATCCCTTTAGGAGCTACTTCAAAAGTTTATGCACAACCTCCTACAGGAAAGTCAAAGATGTGTTCAGGAATTCAATAATGATTCCTCTAGAAATTCTTCGGTTACCGATTTTTTTTTAAATCTTCCAGGAATTCCGTCCATTTTTGTTCTAGGTTTTCTTTAGAAATCAGTTCACAAATTTTATAAAGGATTGCTCTGATAATTAATTTCTTCTCTCTTACTTGGAATATTTTTAGAGAAACTCCTGAAGTAATCCCTGAAGAAATATAGATATATGGAACGCATGTCTTGAGATATCTCTGGCAGAATACCTTGAGAGATCTTTGGTAGGAAACTCAGGAGGAAATCCTGCACTCTTGAGGAAAACTCCGTGGATTTATTGTGGTAATTGTGGGAAGAAATTATAGAAAAAAAATCCTACAGAAATTTGTGTAAGAATTCCTAAAAATAGAATCCATATAAAAATTGTGCTGAATTCTTTGGACCAATTCTTATTTTAGGAATAATTGGAGAAATAGTTGAAGCAATAATCGAAATTTTGCTGATGGAACTCCTGTTACATTTTTTGTGGAAACTTTTTTATAAACTCATGAGGTGTTTAGAGTTTATAAAAAAGTTTATATCATTCCGTAATATGTAACAGAAAACCTTTCAGGAATCCTTGAAGAGTTTCTAAAAAAAAATTAGTTATTACTTCTCAACCAATTTCTTCAAACATCCTCAGCTATTCCATCTACCCATCTAAGATTTTTTCAAGGATCACCTTCAAGGCGAAGAAGGCCGTCATTGAAATTTGTACGCGTCGTTGATGATGGTTGCTAATTCATCTCACGATTTCAAATCAAAGAAAATCAGTTGGTTTTGCATTGACACAGCTGAAAAAGTATCAGCAAACTTTATGCTTGTTAGAGCGTACAGTGATACATTTTTCAATTCAATATAAACTATCAAGACTGAGTTTTATCACTTTGAAATTGCAAGCTGAAAAGTTAACATTGATGCCAAAACGAATGACGGGCTACTTAGCCTTAAAGTCACTTAAGGAATTCTTCCATGAATTACTATAAGATCTTATCAACAATCTATTCAACAAACATTTGCCAAATACATTTCCAAAAATGCGTCTGTCAATTTTTGAAAAATCTCAAGGAATTACTTCATAAATTGCTCCATAAACTCTTGCAAATCTATACCACTAGTTCATACATAAAATTTCGAGAAACTATAGAAGAAGCTCCTAAAACCATACTCATGGGAGTTCTTGGTGGGGTTACAGTCATCTATCTATAACTCGATATTGCAGGGACCATCGAGGTATCAAGTTATAGAACACAAAACCAGTGCAAATGTGGTCAAAAGGACCATCGACGTATCCTTGAAAATCAATTTTAACTATTCGATAACGAGATACCGAATATCAAATAAGGGAGAGTTGACTGTCTTTGAAGTAAGGAATAACGGGTGGAATCACTCGAGAAAACAATCTGTTAAGAACTGCTGTATTTATCTTATAATGAATTTTTGGGAAGATCTTGCCTAAAGATCTATGTAAAAATATCTGACAGAATACCATGCACAGATATCTTATGGAGCTCCTATAATTGAACTCCAGAACGAATCCTAAGACCTCAAATCCTGGATCCCTGTGCACATTACTGAAGTAATTAGCGTAGAAACTCTTTACTGAATCTTTGAATGATTTCTCTCTGGAAACCGCTGAAAGAAATTCTGGATTATTTTTGCAATGATTTTTCCACATATCGTCTTGCAGAAAATCCGTCAGGTATCATTCTAGGAACATATGCAGGTTTGAAAAAAAATCTTGAAGACTAACTTTGATAATGTGTCGAGTAATTTGTCAAGAAAAGCTAAACATATTTTGAGTACTTTTTATTGGCAGTTCAATCGAATATTCAATGAATATGAATGATAAATGATTGTCCTTATAACAATCCTTATGTTCTGTATTACAACGGCGTTACTGCAGTGATTGATTTCTCTTCTTAGATCTTCCCATTCGTTAAAAACTAGGCTAGGCTCCAAAGATTGATGATTCTTGAGATGCCGTCCCGAATAGGCGGCGCACCACCGGTTGTTGGTCACTCAGTTGGCCAGCAAAATTCACACCGTCATTGCGTAACGAATTTACGATCCGAATAAATGGCTAAAAATAAGCCGGGACACATTATGCCATTCTTTGCGCGCTATTTGACCGACGTGGCCGTCGTCGAGAAGCGTCTTCTTCCATTATTTTTTTTTGTTCATTTGTCCGAATAAGTTCCCTCCCCATCGTGAGAGGAGGGTATATTGGTGGTGCGCGTTAGGGACCATCTTTTTGGTCAGCCTGACGCCGAAAGAAGTTGACAAAGGACCTGCCGTGCTCAGGAGCTAAAAATAGACCTCCGAACCGCGCAATGGACCATGGTTTCGTTTGACCAGAGCTCTCGCCAGAGTCAGCTCGAGCGGAACCCGTCCAAGTGGAAGCGGGATCAAGGAGAAAGAAGTGGGGTTTTCGCTTTGGGGGAAATATTTTAAGCTTGTTGTTATCTCAGGCCGTTGTGTTTTTATAAAAAGAGGAAAATTTTCATTTTTCACGGTTGCTCCCATGGGTGACTTTGAGTGTAGCGGAGCCGCATGCGCTTCCTCTACTTTAAAATTCTTCAATTGACGACTGTTGCCACTTTAGAGGTGGACGGAGGCCAGAAGAAAAAGAGAGCAGCTGCTAGACATAGCTGTCAAGAAGCGAGATTTTGTCGGCCATCGTTGCATAATGTCCATTTTCTTATAAGCAAGAAGAAGACTTCGTTCGCACTGAACTTGCTTGGACACTCGTGAAGAACGTTTAGAGCTGTTGAAGACAGATGCGTAGAAGATTGATCACTTGAAGACAACCATGGCTTAGTCATGTTGTTCCTACTTGGAACATTTCTTGTATATGATTTAGAACTGTTCACATGTCAGTAAAAATGTCAAATGGTCACTTCCACATATACTGGATTATTCTTCCACCATCTTTACGCTGAAACCATGTGACCCCTGTACTTGAACCCAGCACTGATTCCAAAATTAGAGTTTCAGAAGTCTTTTTCACATTTCTTTACCGCCTCAATACTTCACCGAAAAGACAGTGACATTTTTGCCATACATACGGTTTCAATGTGACATTTTAATTCTGTGACATTCCGTAACCGGAAGATGCCCAGCATGATCTTATCCGTTGCTCTTCTGACTTCAATATCTATTTTCGGATTAAATACTGCCTGCAAATCTGCTTCTGATGTGTTGTGCGCTCCCAATATCCAAACTTGGTCACAATCTTCTCACTGTTCAGCTGTTCCATAAATGTCTCACAGTCACTTATCGATCACCTATCGGTATCACCTCTGGGATCATCAATTTGTTCCTCTACAATGCAAAAATCTTCACCAAACCACAAAGTCTTCGGCACGTCCAGCTGTGTTTTGATTGCTTCCAGGGATCCACCGGAAAACACTGCCAAACTCCGAAACGGAGTAATAATGAACCACACCACACCACGTGTTTGTATCTTAATCAACGCTGCTCCAACCACCAGGAATCACGTTTTCAGTTTTTCCCTACACAAAACTCAGCAAAAAATAAAAACGCACACGCGCTAGTTGTACTGTGCTTAAAAGCAGAACCTAGCGGAGCAAACCAAACCAAACAACTGACCTGTTCTGAAAGGTCGAGACAATCGGCAACGGTTTAAAGTTTGCGTGTCCTTTTATAAATTTTCCACCGGATCACGTCGAGACTTCGAGAGAACCCCCCCTAAGGGGCGGCGATCTTGGCAAGCGCGAAGAGACGCAACCGCAGAGGGGTAGCCGCGTTTTCACAAACACATCCAATCCCGCGGTAGATTTTTCCCACGTTGTTGGGGGGGAAATTTTGGATACCGGGTAGCCGCACAGTCACCACTTTTTAATAGGTGGGAAGAATGGGCACGAGGGGGTTTTGAAAAGGGGTTGCGATCGTACCAGTACAGATGCAACGACCGAAGGAATGAGCTTCTTTTTGTGAGATCAACTGCGCCTCCCAACGCTCACAGACGATTGTTCTAGGGACAGGTGTGCAATGGGACTAGGGTTGCGTTTTATTGATAATTTTCAATTCCAAAATATTTGAATTCGTAGAGTTTTATATATTTTATTTTATAATGTGCACTCCAAATTCTTGATATAAAATACAAGTTGTGCATTAGGGTGGCCCATAATGGTTAAACAACAAAAATGATAAGTTACAACCCCCAAATTTGTTCATTTAGACACCCAGAAGCCACTATGAAAAATAAAAAAGACACGTCAAAAAAAGGCACATTGCATTCTACCCTTTAGCTGCACAGACTTTGCAGTAGACCACGGACAAGCATACTCCAGTAGCACATCCAAGAACCATTCCTGACGAATAGTTTCAATGGCTGAAGCGGGAATCGATCCCACACCCCATGACACGATGTGCTTACTGTCTGACGACAATAACCGCTCTGCCATGAAGCCAATAATTTTGAGCGGAACCGTCAACTCAAGAAGGGGGCTAAACAAGCTTGAAATTTATATGAAGAAAATCAATCAAATATATGGGAAAATGTAATCGGCTTTAGTAGATGAAATTCTTCCATTTTTGCTTTGAAGTTATCCGACCAGTGGATTACAACAGAGTTGTAACAGGTTTTGTTACTCAGTTAGCGCATTTTTTGTAACAAAATATGTTATAATTTTCGCAGGTTAGTAGCTAAAATAACAAAAATTATAACACAATTTCCTTAACACTCAACAAAATTGAAATAAAATATGTTATAATTTAAATAAAAGTATAACTCATTATGTATCAAATCAAACAAAAATATAACTCATTTTGTTATTTTACATAACCGAAATATAATAAAAATTGTTATTTTCCTAGCTCTCAGATTTTTTTAAAGCAAATTGTGTTATAATATAGTTTTAAATTGAAACAAATTTGAAACAATTTTTGTTATTATAACTGATTTTGTTTAAATTGGGTTATAATTTACCCCATCAACTAAAAGTGTTTCTAACAAAAATGAAAAAAATGTTATTTGTAACAAATCTTGTTACAATAGTGATATAATTTTGTTGTAATTTACTGTTAGGTTGTACCTAGAGCAGTTAAAATTTGAGTTTCCTTCCCCTCCCATGTACTGCGTGGATTCATCAGCAGGCTGCACCCCAGTATCCCGAATGCCATTAACCCGAATGCCACAATCCCGTATGCCTCTGTCTTGCACTGGTCATTACTCTGAAAGCCACTATCCTGAATGCATCATTACCACGAACGTCACTACCCTGAATGAGCTCTTACTCCGAATAGAACTTGAAGTAACCAACTGGTGTACAAATTGCTAGCTAAAAATATATTAAGCTTCCCTTCTCCAATATGCGGCTGTGCTTTGGAGTTACAGGTATGTCACGTTCCAGTTTTGTCACGATCAGTACTATTCTATCTAACTTTTATTTATTTATTTGGTTCTACATCAATCAACTTGATAAAACCTCACCAACAGTTCACTCGGTTCATGGTCGCCTCTCTTAACCCTCGACTTCGATTCACGCTTTCCAGGTCCTGGTGCACCTGGTCAATCCACCTAGCTCGCTGCACCCCACGCCTTTTTGTTTTGACTGGATTCGAATACCATCTTTACAGGGCGTTGTCCGGCATGCTTGCAACATGTCCTGCCCAGCGTATCCTTCAAGCTTCTGACTACTGGGTTCGCCGTAGAGCTGAGCGAGCTCGTGGTTCATCCTATGCTCCTACACACCATTTTACTGCACGCCGCCGAAGATCATGCTAAGCAGCCGTCGTTCAAAAATCCCTAGAGCTTGCAGGTCCTCCTTGAGCATAGTCCTCGTTTCATGTCCGTTGCGGACTACCGGTCTAATGAGCGTTTTGTACATCGTGCTTTTGGTGCGCACACTAGGTCAGAGCTCAAAAAACGTGCCTTTTTTGTAGTTTTCGATGTCTAAACGTGATTGATGAAAGATGGTATATTCTGAAGAGTTGGAGGATATTGCTTAAGTTTTATTTTGGTATAAAAATAATGGTGATCTATCCACCTAGCAGTGCAGCTTAAACATATTTTTTTTTCAATATTTGCTTAAATCGAGTAGCAGTCTTCAGCAAAGTTGTAGATAATGATAATTGAAAGGAGGTAAATGACAGCTGATCAAATTGGGCATGCTTTGATGTAATTTTATTATTAGGGGGAGATCCCCCAATACCGGACACTTAAGCCATTAAATTCATAATTCGAAAAATTTTATTTGCTCCTGTTACCCATTTATGATAAATATTATCATTTTTATAGTGTATAAAAATAAATTTGAAAATATAAATATGAATTTTGACATTGCATTTTGATGATGTATTTTAGTACTAAATTGATCGATCTTGAAAGGTGGCACCCAATACCGGACACAATCTGGAAATGTCTCGATTTCTTTAATTTTGAACACCATTGAATGTTTTTACTATAGGAATAGTATATAATTGCCAATTCAATGCATTTGCAACTTTAACAAGAACAATTTGAGTTTTTCTTATTTTGCAGGATGTCCATCAAAAAGAGTAGTGTTTGATCCTTCGACCTTGACACTTGCTCCTGCGGGGGCGGGTGATGAGGGCAGGATCAAACATGTCGCGCGTCGGTAGTGAAGCGGTGAAAAAGTGATCGGTTCGTTAGTAGTATTTGATCCTTCGACCTTGACACTTGCTCCTGCGGGGGCGGGTGATGAGGGCAGGATCAAACATGTCGCGCGTCGGTAGTGAAGCGGTGAAAAAGTGATCGGTTCGTTAGTAGTATTTGATCCTTCGACCTTGACACTTGCTCCTGCGGGGGCGGGTGATGAGGGCAGGATCAAACATGTCGCGCGTCGGTAGTGAAGCGGTGAAAAAGTGATCGGTTCGTTAGTAGTGTTTGATCCTTCGACCTTGACACTTGCTCCTGCTGGGGCGGGTGATGAGGGCAGGATCAAACATGTCGCGCGTCGGTAGTGAAGCGGTGAAAAAGTGATCGGTTCGTTAGTAGTGTTTGATCCTTCGACCTTGACACTTGCTCCTGCGGGGGCGGGTGATGAGGGCAGGATCAAACATGTCGCGCGTCGGTAGTGAAGCGGTGAAAAAGTGATCGGTTCGTTAGTAGTATTTGATCCTTCGACCTTGACACTTGCTCCTGCGGGGGCGGGTGATGAGGGCAGGATCAAACATGTCGCGCGTCGGTAGTGAAGCGGTGAAAAAGTGATCGGTTCGTTAGTAGTGTTTGATCCTTCGACCTTGACACTTGCTCCTGCTGGGGCGGGTGATGGGGGCAGGATCAAACTTGTCGCGCGTCGTTCGCTCAGAGAAATGAAAAAGCGCCGCGGGTCGCTAGTAGTGTTTGATCTATTGATCGCGTCGCTTGCTCTTGCGTGGGCGAGTGACGAACACTTGTTCGGCGTTTAATGCGATTATCGAATTATTTCGCGAATCCGGTTAGGCGTGATTATATCATGGATCGCATCACCAAACATTGGTGACTCCCAGATCTTTACCTTATCCCACTAACCCAATATCCTCTCCATGACAACCGTGGAGATGCAGAGGTGATCTCGGTCTCTAGTAACAACGGTAGTCACACTAACATTCCTTCCCTTCCCCAATGACCGTAAGGACGTGGCCGGCGCCGTTATTGACTTTTAAATTTGAGCTCTCGATTTGTGCACATTGAAGAATGGTTAGCTAATCCCAAGCCCCATTCATTAATTCCCTGTGCAACTTCGATTGTTCTAGTCAATCACGGAGTAGCAACTACGAATTGTACGGTCATCTATGCTTATGCTTATGCTTATGCTATTTTGCAGGATGTCCATCAAAAACCTCTTTCATATATCATGAAAAATAGCACATTTTACGATGTTGTTCTGAATGTCAATTCTTCTTAGATTTATTGCATGTTTAATACCATGATCGTCGGAATTCATGAAAAAGGGATGTATTCTGAGACACTGGTGCAATAATTACAAAGAAGTCATATAACAAATTAAGCTGTCCGAAACTGGGAGACAGGAGGTGTTTAACCAGAATTGTAATTTGTCCACATTTACTTCAATTATGGTACAAAATACATTTATACTTTCAAATTAGGATTATGTTCGATCATGCTTGCATGATCCGAAGAATTTTGTCATATTAAAAAAATACTGAATAGACTCAAACTTAAGGCGATACGTAAATTTTTCTAAGGTTTTCAAACATTTCTACTTTTTTAAAAAGGCATGCATATTTCAAAGATGTGTTATTCGACGCAAACATTCGTCTCCATAATAGCTTTCTTTTCTGCTAATACACCATCTTGATTGGACCGTGATTTCTCAATTTTTCGACTTTTTCCGGTATTGGGTGCTGTCCGGTACTGGGGGATCTCCCCCTATATTTTTAAATTGCTCTAAATGGGTTCATAAACAGTAGTTCCTAATAAGCATTGGAACACGACGGAACAAAATGAAACAATGCGTGATCGTTAGCCTAAAACAACATCTTTTAGATGGAAGTTGTTTGGTTTGCCACTTTCTATGATATTTTGAGACAAAAAGTGGCTATTTTTTTTAACTAAAATATATAATAAACTTTTTTTGCTAAAACCGTAATGGAAAAAGTTATTCAAAAAAATCTGATTTTAGGAGTATTTTATACAAAATGCTCTGTAACTCTTGAACAAACGTTTGTACAAAGTTGGTGCCTTAGAAGAAAAAATTTCAATTATCATTATTTATAACTTTGCTGAAGACTGCTACTCGATTTGAGCATATATAAAAAAAAATATTTTCACATCGCACTGCTAGGTGGATAGATCACAATTATTTTTTTTTTATCAAAATAAAACTTAAGAAATATCCTCTAAGGGCCGATTTCTTCACCTTCGCTTAAGCCATAAACCACGTTTACCCATACGATTAAACCAGGTTTAAGGCCTAAGCGGTGGTGAAGACCATCCTTCTTGAACCACGTTTAGATATCGTTTTTCGGGCTCTGAACCAGTGTGCGGTGGTGGGAATTGTACCCACGACCCTCAACTTGGTATTGCTGAATACATGCGCGCTTATCGTTATGGCTATTTAGACCCACCTTCAATTAAACTATTTAGCTCAAAATCTGCATCAATATTTTTAGGATAGCCACATTTTACTGCTAGAATTCTTTTGGCTGGCAAACACGTGTACTCGAAATGACACAGAGAAGAACGGGCGAAAATACGCAGATATTAAGAATTTTTCAGCGCAGAAGCGGAGCCGTCATCCCCTTTGCATGAGGTAGCGAAATTTGTTTAGCCGTTTAGATTGTTGCTGGAATCCTAGAAACAATTCATTGGAGGAATTCCAAAAAGAATATGAAATTTCGTGTAGAAATCTTTAAAATATGTTATGAAAGAACTCCTCAATAGATATTTCTAGGAACTATTAGAAGTATTTGTGAGGTAAACGATGAAAAAATCACTTATGAAATCCCTGAGGCGTGAAATAGTTGTCATAGGATTGTCGTTTAAAAAGAGCACGAACGATTACCTGTTCTAATTATATGATAATTCTCTGTAGAAATCTTAGAATCAATATCTGAACAATTCCTGAGAGATTTTATGTAGAGAAATAGATGAAGGGTCCATCTAAAATTTTTAGAAGAGGAATTCCTGCAGCATGTAAAATCTCTTAGAAAATTGAGGTCAAATTTGGAAGAACCTAAAAATTACATTGGAGAAAAAAATTAAATTGGAATATTTCTAGAGAAAACTTTGGAGAAATGCCATAATAAAATCCCGGAAAACGCCTGGCAGATTCACTAAAGAAATTCTATCCCTCACAGAATATTGTGGATGCATTAATTACTTGTAGAGATACTTCAGTTTCATGATTCAACTTCACAGTCTATTCTTGTAGGAATACATATTAAGTACACCTCAAGGGAATCATGAGTAAATTTTTATGGGAAAGATTAGAGAAATTCCGACATATATTACTGGAGGAATCCATGGATGGTTTTATTTATGTTTTTTTTAATGCTACAGGAATTTATAGAAGATAATCAGGAAAAAACGCATGAATAATTGCTGAATTGATTCCTAAAAAGAACAAAAGGGACAAGAGAAATTCGTGGAAAAATCCCTGGAGTTATTCATGAAAGGATTTCAAGGAAAAAATAATCTACAGAAATCTCGAAGAGAGTCTGACGGAATCATAGGAAGAAACTCTCGGATTCTATACCATAACCCGGAGTACCATTACTCGGAATGAAATTTACCGGAAGACCACTTAACGGAATATACCATTACCCGGAAAAGCCATTTACCGGAATGCATCATGACCCGGAAAACCAAATCTTTATCAGTGTTTTTCAATACCATTTTTTTTCTCTATCATTGATGCTCAGCAGAAATTATGTCACGCCAGCAATGTACATCCTTGACTCCCTCGGTTTCCATAAACACTTACTCGAAAGACATCTCTAAACTGCTATAGACTAAATATGTTGTTCTTTTTGCTGGCATTACGACTCAATTGGGACAAAGTTTCCTTCTCAGTATTCTAGGATCATTTCTACAGTTATTAGCTGAGCGCCTATGTCATCTGGCCATGCTTACATTTGTTTATAGTTTGACAAGTACACTCCCGTGCAAAAGTTTCGGTTCACCCCCTTAAAAACATACAAACTTTTGCACGACGACTTGAATGGCTGTTTCTTTGATTTTGAATAGTTTTCAGAATAGTTCGTCAAAATTTCGCAAGCACTCTTCTAATAATATAAGAATACACTTCTAATGACACATTGATTTAAAATTTTGGTCGATCCATTGCTGAGGAAATCAGCCATGTTTTTTCAGTGTGTCAAATTTAAGTAAAATTAAGTGTACAATTGTGGCTGGAAAAATACCTACGAAGTAAGAATAACAATGTCAGACCAGAAGTCGCATAACAGTATACGTAATGACTCATTTATTCCTACAAATTTCATCACATCAGCATTACACGGTCGATGAAATCGTCCGGTTGATCAGTTTCCTCGCCTAAAATGCTGCTTTCAGATTTCGTTTGTACTTTAGCTGCTTCGTACAAAGCAGCTGTCAAATAAAATCATAAATTAAATCGCATAATATTACAGATAAGTTCGCAAACAATCTTATACTCTCGCATTATATGCCATCATATAAAATATGTACGTATACCGCCTCCACTTTTGTAGGTATAAGGCGACATCTTATACTTACGTGAAAATTTTCACATGTAAGCATCGTTTGAGTACTGCAAAAGGTCATTCCGTTATACGTACATTTTGTTTGTCTGGGTAGCTACTAGCATTGGTCGATTTTAAATCGATGTTTTCATTCCGAATTATCGATTTTTTCAATCGATGTTCTGAGTATCTGAAATCGGGCAAATCGATTTTTTTATTGGATTCAGCTTGTCGAAATCGGTAAATATTTCTTAATGAGTTGATGAAAAAGAAATTATATATGGAACTTGCCTTGAAGTATTAAATCTGTTTTATTGAATTTCTCAAACTGATTTAATTGAGTGATGTTAAAATAGAATGCAACTGCATTTGATATCACATAAAATCTTATAGGGAAAGTGTACCAGTTATGGCTATAGTGGTTCCCTATTTGGCCATATATGTTTTCTCGAAAACTTTCACATTTTGAATATTTTTAAATGTTTTAACATCAAGATTCATTTGATATCAAACTACTAAAACACACAGAATGATAAAAAATTTGAAAATAATAAAATTATCACGTATGGCGAAATAGGGAACCATTATGTCCATAACTGGTACACCTACCATAAATTTCAATTCAAATTTGATTCGAATCGATTCCAGAACATTTATTTAAAGGAGTCGATTAAATCAGTGAATCGATTCAGTAACATCGATGTTATAGAAAAAAATTGCCCAATGCTAATAGCTACACTTTACTGCTACGTATACTTATGCTCTGAATTACGAACAAATATCATGATATCAACATATGATTGCACGTGTAGCTTGTTTGTGATTTAATTAGATACAAATCGCCTGGTTTCGATCGGAAAACTATGCCTTAAAATATTGGCCATAAAATGAAACATTACAGACAAGAATAGAATAAATAAGAAGATTTATTTTTTATTTCTGTTTATTTATTTCTTTATTAGAATTTATTTAACGTAAGGAATTTCCTTCTTCAAGTGTTACACTGTGGTGATTCCATTTGAAATATTTAACTAACTCGAATCATGTTCCTGAATTTGATTTTCCTGAATGTCCTACTGTAAGCGCTCAAGTTCTCTAAGCAAACCATAAATATTAGCATATTAGTGATACATATGTGATGCCAAATAATATCGAGGTCAATATAAATCGTAAAAATCGCCTATCAAATAAGGTGGGGTGCATTTGAGTAAATGGAACATCTAAATATTTAGAAACGTTCGGGGTTTTAATTTTTTTATTTTCTTAAGTTAAAACAGTTTAGAACGCAATTTTAGTATATCAAAATATGAACCACAATCATTTTGCAAGGGAAGTGATATACAGCAGTGCAATTTTCATTTTAGCTTTGTAATTTGAGAAAAGCTATAAAAATCAAGAATTAGTTTAGTGCCTTGATAATCGAGAATAGGGACACGATTCGCCATTGTGATATTGCACCGCAATAGGTGTACGTTTCCTTTGAATTTGCATGATTGTGCTATTTTTCTCCATGACATTTGTGTCTGTACCCCAAATTCAGTGCCAGGGCGATAAAATAGAAAGAACAATACGTAATCATTAGAAAAAGATGTTTGGTCATTTTCGATTAAACACATATTGCCAAAAACGCCGAGGTGACGTTTGCTGAAACGACATTCGGTGAACTGACACTCGGGGAAAAGTAGCACAAGCAATCGCAAGACAAGCTTTAGAGATAAGTTAAAAGAACAGCTTTTTTTAAGGGTAACAGTAATTCAGAGATGAATGCAAATATCTGAAGATGGTGCATATTGGCATGATCAAGTAAATATCTTAGGAATGGAAGGACCTCCACTGTTCATTATCTTTGGTGGTCAACTCAAATATTTTTCAGTTAACATACTGATCAGTTAACATGATGATCTGCATGACGGTTAAGGTGAAGATGAATCTAAGCCAAAGTTGAAATTTTCACCACCAGCTAGTGACCAATCGATTAAATTTTCTGCTCGAACGGATGATTAGTTCTCCAGATCCGTGCTCATGAAAATTTGAAGCTTGGCTTCGATTTATCTACACTTTAAAGGGTCGTTAATGAAAATGTCAACATTGTACCAAAATAATTTTCCGGTAAATGCTCCTTCCGGGTAATGGTTTTCCGGGTTATGCCGCAGAACGAACTATCGCTGAAATCACAGTGTGATCCTTATAAATGTTTGATGAAAATTCCTCAAAGAACTCTAGAAAAAAGGCAAAAACTACCAATATTTTTTCTGAAGACCACTAAGAGCGTATAGTAATGAATAATTGACCTTTGAGGAACTCCTTTAGGTTTTTTAGAAATCCCTACCGAAGAACTAGTGCAGAGATCTTTGCTTTTTTTGTTGAATCGCTGAAATCATTTCTAAGAAAAAAAAAAATCATAAAACAATTCATAAACAAATACTGAAAGCGTACGTGAAGGAATCGTTGATGTCGTTTTTTTAAATAAATATCTGTACGAATACTTAGATGTTTTTCTGGAAGAAGACCTAGAGAAACACATGAAGGAATCTTTGAAAAAAAATCTTGCAGCAAAACCTGGTGATGTTTATATAGAAATTCTTGTGAACATTTCAGGATAAATTCCAGGATATTTTTTAGAAATCCCTTGTAACTTTTGTAAGTATATTTCTAGCTGAAGAAGCGTGAAAATAGAATGTGCTTGAAGGGAGTTCTGATAGTCATATATTTTTAGCATTTAGTTACCTGAAATTATGGTACATAAAATCATTGGATTGTTTTCAATGACTAATGTAAGTTACGTCCTGTTTAGAATAATAGCAGTGCATGCCAATTTTCGCTACATCGTAAAATATTATAAAATGGATTTTTTTCAAATTTAATTCATATTATAGAAACCTCTCACGGAAATTCAAATGAGTTGTATCGCTGAGATACCGGGATTACGACGTCAACAACTGCCTGAAATCTATTAATCATGGAACGTCGCATCGAAATTTAACTATTTGCGAAAGTTTGAAATAATCATCGTTCCAGTACACTTTTGAAGAAATTGAGTAGGCTTTATGGCAATGGGATGAAAATTTGAAGACAATTTGAAAGAAAAAAAAGAAAATTTATGTAAACTGGACAATAAATGCTGGGTTTACATATTTTTCCTCATAGCTATTCAATGTTTTGGTATAAACGCACTTTTTAGTGGGTTTGTCATACTTGTGAAACATTTTAGATGTCTCTTCGTCTTGTTTGCATCGTATTTCATCAATATTTTTTCAGCTGGGATGGTTTTGCAATCATATTCTCAAAAACAAGTTTTTTCAATTACAGTGACCCAACGTTATCCCCTCTGTAGGGTGTGATTGAGTCATTTCGTTCATTATTTCTATAAATATTGTATTTTTAAGAATTTAGCAAGCTTACTCGGATTCAGGGAGCTTACATTTATTATACAGAGTTATTTTGAAAACTAACAATAATCGCATTGACAAGTGATCAATTTCACCCCGAAATGAGATGCCTGATTTTTTTTTTATTTTAGAAATATAGCTCAGCATTGAAATGGCATGTGTTAGAAAATGTTGGTACATGAGCCAATGAGGCTCACCTTCGTACTTGTTTTCTTGCATTCAATTGTTTGGCATTGTCAACATTATAGAAAACAGACAAGAAAAACCGTAAAGTTGATCAATTTCACCCGAAATTACGGTATAATGTAACTGCATTAAAAAATGTTTCAATAGACCGTAAGGTAAAATGTCCAACTATCCAACAAGACCTTGCTTAAGGTTGTTTGTTCGGACTCCAGTCAAGTTGAGAATCTTTTCGACGTAGCATCAGAAGAGAAAAAGAAGAAAAAAATCCTAAAACTCTCTTCGATTTTCCATAATTAAAAGCATTTTGTTTTCTTTTTAAGCACGTTAAAATACTAGATTCCGTAAATGTAACCCATCTGTAGATGAAGTTCCTGTCCTGTAAAGCAAAAATGAAGCAAATTGAAATCTAAAAAGATAATTTTGCAAAGACAGTAGGAACTCCAGAATTCGGACGGTAACCTAAGGCTCGAAATAAATACCAACTGTAACTTCAAGATATTGTTAGAAAAGTCAGTGTATGAGCAAGATAATCTAGGAATTCTACAAAACCAGCTTTGCTTTAAAATTTCCAACAGATATCCTGGATCTATTTTTTAGAATTTCCAAGCTTAAACACTTTTTACTGTCATACCGGATTTGCTTAAAATTGGCATAGGGACTTTTTAAGATATACTTTAAAATTTTGCACACTGGTTTGCAAAATTGAAAGTATCCTTGGTTATTGGTACCCTAATATATAAGCGTTCATCAAAAATCTCATACAACAGTAGAACCTGACAGAAAATTTCCTTCGGTAAGTGCATCTATACTTATTGAAAATTCAACCAATACAAACCCACAAGCTTTGCGTCCGGTGTATGTAGTGACTAGCGACCACGATTTTCCGTCAGCTGGTTGGCGACGGTCCAAACATGTCTGACAAGTTGGTGGTTTTCTGCTAGCAGCATTTTATAACATACAACTAGTAACAATCGGGGCGGTCGGAACAATCGTAAAAGATTTGGAATGATTAACTTCCCCGCGTCGTCGAACCGTGTGTAAGGAGTTTGTTCTCAAGGATTTCCTACGCAGGCGGTTTTCAGTGCGTTGCGTGAGATTGGCAAGGCGACGAAAATACCGCAAACCTACGCAAACCAGTTGCGTAGCGGAAAATTTGTCTGTTTAAGCATCCAGGAAAAGATATTTACGGTGGAAATCTTACCGAAGCTGTCGGTCACAAGTGCAGCTGATGTCAAAGCGAAATAATAAATTATGGCTTTTTTGGCGGGGAACTGCGTCCGTTGTTTGTCCTTTTAGCGGTCGCTTCCGGCGTTGTGCTGCAACAGATATCGGATTTGCTTTGTTGGCATTGATTTTGAAACTATCTGTTACAAAGCATGGGAAATATAGGGTGTCCTAGAAAGTATGGGCACGACTTCATCATAATGCTATATCAAGACTAGTGCAGATAAAAATTAGATTTTCACACATTTGATTCTAGAACCCATTGAGAATAGGTTTCGCATTTTTCAATTGGTTGTTTAACGTATGTGGCATTTAGTAGTTTATCATTGCATCCCGATTTTTGACCACCAAAATCACATTAATTTATCTATAAAATAATTTGTACTATAAATACTGATTAGAATACGTGTAGTCAAAACATCAAATATGCTTTCATATCACAATGTATTGTTTATTTTTTTATCGCAACTTTTAAAATAAATACTAGACGTCAAATTTTGTTATCATAAAACATTTTGTTATTGATGAGATATTTGAAATCTTTCATGTGAAACAATTGCTGAAAACTCCCTGGTCCCTTACCATGTCAACAAAATATCTGTTGTTGTTATTTTCCTAACCTAAATAATAGTTTATTTTGAAATCCTTATTCTACTGAACTTTTTTCCGTTGCTTTGTCCTTACTTAAAAGACTGTTGTAATCATTTTGCATTAAGTAGATGAAAAAACCGAATTTAGTACTATACCATTTAATTCCACTAGAGTTTGTATCCTTTGACAGATACGCGTATTTCAACCTCAACTGTAAGGCCGTCTTCAGTGTCGTGTACTAGACTCGAGTCTAGTAGGTATTCTACTAAACAGCTCGAAGATTTATTATCATTTTGCATTGTTTTCAGATTTTCGCCAAAATTTTGAAAGTGCTGTACTAATATTATGAGATTACGGTTCTAATGCTGAGAAAATTAGTCATCTTTTTTTAATTTCACAAGTTTAAGTAAAAATTTAGTTAACAAAATTCAAAAAAATATTATGTCGAAATAACTAAGGAACAAGATTAATTCATTGCCTTGCGAGTGAGCTATAGAGAGCTTCAATTAGACGTGTAATACTAGAGATATGAAAACACTTTTCTACGTTTTCCAAAATTTGACCTCCTGTTATTTTATATTTATAAAAAAACAGTTGTCAGTTTCGTACAATTGAATTCCGTGTAAGAATTCAAATCAATGGTTAACACTTAATGGTTTAATGAATTCCATAGAATTAGAATCGATTAGCTAAATTTAACTGTTGTTATTTGTTTGATATTATTACGTAACCATCGATAATATCTATAAATAACCGTCTGTTGATTCCATCTCAAGAAAACTGACGATAATGACAACATTGATGATGAACCGGTTCGCATTCCGCAGAATATTTTCCTGCATTCTGGGAAGAGGCGTATTTTAGAATTCTAATTTTAGCCAGACCAAAATATGCGACCAAATTATTATATTTATGAATTTTGTGTGACGGAAACAATATATATATTTCCAAATTAAAAATTTACAGGAATAGCCAAAGCATCGGCATTGACATCTGCAAGGTGTATGAAAATTCTGTAAATAGCCTAGCTTGTCAGACTACACGTGTCAGAGGAAAATCATTAGTCTTGAATTTTCGTGCGTTAGCCTCAATACAGTATGGTTCCAATGGCAATGTCAAGTCACCGGATGGCTTTTCTTAGAACAGCTGTTAATGAACTGCGTTCGAAAATACGCTCGCGTCTTCAGAGAAAAGCCATTAATCAAGTGATCATTTCGGTCCATTAATCAGCGAACGATCGGCAGATGAAATACGTTGGGTGGTTTTTCCGTTACTTGCGAAGTGAGACGGCAAACCTGGTTTAAGCACTTTTTAATAACCGATTGGCTAGTCGATCACGGCTCAGCTTTTCTTACTACATTACAACAGCTTGAGAATGTCTACCGGCTCATGTGAATGTGTAGATCCGTTGAACCGCTCGGGATGTGAAGATGGTTGAATTACGTCAAATGAACTCACTTCGTAACAACTCATTTTAGGCTGGATGTTGCCGAGATCGGTTTCCGACAAATGAAAACGCACCATGAGGTTTTCCACACCTAGGAACAATATAATAACAAAAAATTGAAAGAAAATGTAAATATGTATGTATGGAAGTTTCAACAGTTCCTGATCGTATTCAGTTCATTTATTTTTATTATCGATGAAATGTTTGATGTGTCAAATTACATGTTCCTTTAGTTTGTTGTAAAATACTTTTAAATATGTTCATTGATATAATCTATCACCAAGGATATTTAATCCAAATAATATATTATTTCTTATATAATTTCGAAATAAATTTCAATTTTTATACAGAAAATCTCTTTAAAAACTTGGTGCACATTGTTTATATTGATTTGTAAAAGTATCTGGAAGGTTAATTTATGTGCCAAAATCAAGAATAAATAAATACTTTTTCAACGCAGCATGTTGTTTTTGAAGCCTTGACCATGATCCAAAAATATCTCAGGTGTTGTATTAGTGAAAATTTATTTATTTTATAAAACTTTAAAAAGTGATTACTTACATCGATTATTCTTAGCGGCGAGGTTAAAGCAACCACCGCGATTTTTGTTTATAATTTTGCGAAAAAATACATAATTCACTGTCAGGTATCATGTTTTATGAATTCTAACTCTACATTGTTTTACCTGGATGTTGATACTTATCACCTTACGACACCCATATTATAGAAAAATATCTGGATTTGGTCTGTTGTCTAGTGTTTAGTTACAGTATGTGCGTCTAAATGGCTGACAACGGTGTCTGTGGTTTTTTAATTGACTTAATTTCACTTTAATGTACACACTAATTCGAACAAAAAAAAAAAATACATTGTCACTAAATTTTTTTTCAATTTTTTCGAAAGACACTCGTAGTCAAAAATCAATAATTACATTTACTTTTTTTAATAAACTGAAATCTGTTTATTCTATTTGTGAATATATGGCGATACATATGCTTTCAATTGGAGAATTTGTATACTTTTGCTCTGTTGAAATTCAGCTTAGATAAACCACCAACAATTTTGTTTAAATTTTGCAATCGCCCGGCATGGCTCCCGGGCCCCCACATTTAAGAGGCTCAATAGAATAAGAAATATTCAATCATCTTATGAAAATACTATGCTTTTTTCAGAAGTCGATGATTTTTTTAAGTTTTCTTGGATCGGATCGAAAAATACAGAATTATTTAAAGTCATTCGAAACTAGGAGAGACCAACACAAATCAAAACAATTATGCAAAATATTCAAATAGTCATGGGTGGGCTTGAGTTGGCTTTATGAGATAGACAAAGATTTATAGAGGCTCAACAACAATGTGGGTTAAATGGGTACAATGTCAATTTTTTTTATGGAAATCAAAAAGATTTTAAAAAGAATATATGTTGAATCTTTACCATATTTGTTGAACTTTTTTTTCGAATTGTAAAGAACTTATTCTCTGCATAGTTAAGAGAGTCAACATTGTGTGGTATATTCACAAAAATCCAGATTATGTTATATAAATGACGACTCTGAAATTTTCTTCTTGTAACGGAGACTTGCTTATGGAAGCTCAAGACGCATGAGTACTCAATTCATTTATCACTTGATAGGGTTTAAATATTTTGATATGTCCTGAACACATTTTGTATTCTAAATATTGGTTTGGCAATCATTAGTGAGTCGTTATGATATTTTTAATTTCTACAAATAGAAAGAACAGAGAGCACAAATATCGAATCAATTTTACCGACGATAAATACGCCCAAAGAGTTGATTATATAAGACATATGAAATCTAAAAACATAATAGAATTAGCGAAAACAATGGTTTTAAAACATAGAAGCGTGTTCGTTTCTAAGTTTTTGAATTTTATCCAGAGGGATGAGAAAACATAATTTGAAATATCGGACCATTTTTCCCAAATGAGGATAGCTACCAACAAAAAAAAAAGATCTCTGAGACAAACAATCAAATTTCAATTAATCAATGATAACAGCTTGGAAATAACGCATTTTTAAACTGTTAATTCTTTGTGCCATAGAACACTATGTCTATGGGCCAACAATGTTTCAAAATGTTGTATCAATTTTCATCATAATCATTATTATTGACAAGTAGTGTCAAACTTTACTTTGTTCCTAATGCGGACCAATTCTAGTTTCACTGACCCAATGTCACCCCCTCAATGGGGCGAGAATGGGTCAATTCTCATACATTTAAAAAACAGTGAAAAATTACATCAACATTTATCAAGACATAATCCATGGATGTATTCTCATACTCAAAAGAATATTTCAAGTCAAATTACGAGACTTATCCCACAATCAACTTGAACATATGTATTTTTGACCCATTCTCACCCCGGACGACGGTAACATATATTGTACTTTATGGTACGTTTATGAGGACTTCAAGGTAATTTAAAACTGACGTTTTGTGGTTAGATCCTTGCCCATAGAATTGACAAAAACAAGTGGAATGATGGATGGATGGATGGAATGGAAATTCTCGTAGTCCATTCCAAAGTTCATATGAAAAAAAATTCTGGGGAGAGAGCCCCCACAAGACTGAGCATATTTTATTACTAGACGATGTTCTCACGAAACCTCAGGTTGAGTTTTCAAAGAATTTTTACCAAAATTTTTGATGAAACCCTGAGCGGATTCTCATAGTATATTAGTACAAAATGAAAAAAAAAAGGAGTTGGTTACTATCCGTAACAAAAGCAATACTTTTTTGTTTCTCTTAACGAATGCTCCAAACTGGATGATAACCGTTTAAATTTTCGAAAATGTTAAGTTGGATTTATTGTCCAAAACAATTCTTTTGTAACCCGCTTAGAACTCTTCATAACATTTTAAGAAAGGTTTTGATTAGTGACAGGATTTTCTATTTTTTCCTATGCTGCCGTTTCAATTAAGCTTGTACAGTGGAGATTCGCTGGTTGGAACACGACTGCCCTCCATCTAGCGAATCCGACACGTTGGAACGACTGACAGCTGGTGAAAATGCTGCAGACTAACGCATCCGGAGAGCAAATCGTCACGATACGCACATAAAGCCTGTCCACGTTAAATTTCGGACACCCAAATAATGGCAGCAAAAAAAAGTTACTCATAATTCAACAAAAACAATTGTTTATTTCAGAATAAAAGAGTTATATCTACAAAATAAACAGTTGACAAGGATGTTAATCCTTCTTTGATTTTGATTTTGACTTCCCAACTTTGCGAGCCACATTTCGCACAGAAAGATTGGGATTTTTCTCAATAATGGCTACCACCTTCATATCCATTTGTCGGGAGCATACTTTTCGATTTGTTCCACTTCCAACCTTCCGATCCACAGTCAAGCGCTGGTCAAATGATTTGCAAACACTAAATACCGTACTTTTCGGTAGCTTTAGTTTTTTGGCAAGATCGCGTACCGATAAATTCGGATTTTGCTGTCGTTCAAACAAAATGCGTTTGCGCACTTCCACTTGATTGGACGCCATTTCAGTGAATGTTACGATAATGTAAACATGTTGTACCACGAAATAAAGTGGAGAGTTTCAGCTGTCATATAAGTGAAACGTTTCAGCAATCCGTGAAATAATTCAAAACCTACACTGAAAAAAAAAGTGTCCGAAATTTATCGTGGACAGGCTTTATACATTTGTTCTATAAAGGGAGACTTCAATGCTACGGTACTCAGACGTCAAAGTCAGTGTGATATCGTCCCTTGACGTTCGAGTGCTTCTTGGTTGGAATGTTTTCGAACTAGCGAACATCCAACCATCGAGTCATTCCATGTCTGGGACCCCCAACGAGCGAATCTCCACTGTAAAGGATATCTTAGCAAAATTCCCTTTGAAATTTTCTTTTGATCTCTTTGGGTATATCCTGGAAAAATAAACTTCCTTATATTTTTGTATACAAATTCTTCAAGCTAAAGTTCCAAACATTCTTAAAATTATGATTATTACTAACATATTTAAAAAAATCTTGCTTACTGAAGGAGTTGCTTAAGAAAATCTTCAAAGATATTCGGCAATTGCGCCGCAATGTTTAAGTCAGCAAAATGTGGCCAATAAATTGCATTGAAAAGATCAATGGATTTTTTTAAAATGTTGGACAGATGTATAAGCTACTTCTAAATAAATAAAAATACGTTGTTCAGCGATAGCCACTTCTATTTATTTAAGAATATGAATGTCATTGACATTTCATTAATGATTTTGGTTATTGAATCCAGTAGATTCCGTGGATGTGTCTAAAACATAAATTTTATTAACAATTTATTTGAAATATCTTCAAGATAGTCTCAGGGCTATCCAACAGTACACCTATAAAAATGATATGATATATTTTGTATGCTTTCTCACAGAAGTCTCGCCATTAATTGAGTGCTATGAGTCACGGTTCGCAAAAGGGCGCCATGAAGCCACGCTACGGCTTTGAGTACACGTCCCCCAATGTATCTTAATGAAGCTAACAGATAACGAAATTTTCTTTCCTTTTCTGAAAAACAAACTGCAGGTTTTATTTGAGGAGTTTGTCAAATATTCAGATATATTGGGCCCTTTTTGACAGCTAGTTGATGCAGCATCCGAAGCATTAAAAATCTTTTAGTTGGTTTAACATGCTTGCCGCTATAACCTTCAAAGTATGTTAGTTCTCGAAGAAGCGAGTCTCTGGTTGAATTAAGAATCTCAACAATTACAGATTTTGCAGGTGTCGATAATGACATAAATTTCAATTTTGGGTTAATAAATGCGTTTATTCTACTTTTTTTTTGTTATAGAAATGTGCCTCTAATTTGTCTCATTATAGAAGAAAAAACAGTCGTCAATCAATTTTCGTAAAATAAAACAAAGTTTAATGATCATATTGAACATTTTTGAATGTTAAAACAAATTTAGTCATAAAATATCCATAATGAAGGCAAACCACGGTTTTGACCTTTAGACTCGATTTTCTGGATTGCCAATTATGTAACACGAGACAATAACACTGCGGACCACATTTTCATCTCTAGCATCATAATACCGCTTTTTCGTTATTTGAGGGTTGCTGAATCCATTCAGCAAATATCATTGCACGTCTAGTTTTTGAGATATCGGATGTTGAAAATGCAAAATTTGACTATTTCAACCAACTTAAATGCAAGTTTGTTTGTATGGCAATTTATTTGCTTAATTTGTAACACAATTCAAAGCTTATGCGTAGAACAAGAATTTTAAACAAAGTCAAAAATACTTTCGATGTTCAAAAGCTATTTTTTTATGGTTTAGAAAACTATTATATTATGCCATATAGAAGAAACGAAAAATGTTGTATGGAGATTGCAAGCAAAGTCGATTTAATCTAAATCTAATCGTAAAATTTAAACCAAATTATATCTTAAATGGAAGTAAAAGTCCTATTTTGCTTGCTTGGTGTATTAGATAACTTCAAAGTTTGATAGATCATGCTTGAAATTTCATGTAAACATCAATGAAACCAGTGATTTATACAACTTTTACAACTTTGGAGACTTGTAGCTCCAACTTATGACGTGCTGGAACATTCCTGAAAACGGCATCAACTGCAAATCAGAGACACATAAGAGACGCACATAAGACTCGCAAAAAATATTATTTTTTCTAGCTTTATTATCAATATTTTTATCCCTCGGCAAGTTCATCTCAGGACCAACGGCTTCTAAACACTACACCAGGTCCGTCCCTACACGCAAAAATGTTATTTTTGTTACGCTTCCACTTGTTGTTGAGTTCTACAATGCTTATTTATTTCGACCTACTGCAAAAAAGTGGCATAGAATTCTGTTGTAAATTTCTACCTTTAAAAATTGTTCTCATTTTTTAAACAATTCAAAAACATATCTAAGAAACAACAGATATGAAATGTGATTGAAGGTATAACGATGGCTAATGTTCCCGTTAAAGGCATTTTATGGAGAATCCCACAATTTTATGGTTGAAACCATAAAAATCCTGGTTTTATTTCAGTCGGAATACTGAAAAAGTCCGCGAAAAAATCTTGTAAAATTGGGAGGAATTTCTTGAAAATCTTCTCACGGATCCAAGAGTTGTCCTCGTAGAAGATTATCACTAGATAAAGTTATTTTCCTTCTTAGCAATTTAGTGGAATTGCACAAAAAAGTCTTGCGCAATTCATTTCGAAACTACTATATGATTGTTTTAATTAGCTCCTTATTTCTAAATTATTTGAAAAAGGAATCCAAGAATTCTTGAAAGATTTCACATACGTTTTTAATATCTTTTGGTAGAATTTATCAACGTATTTCATCGAGATTTTTTAGAGGAATACCTCTTGAAACATGTACTTTGTTTTTTTATTAATTTGATTGAAGTCAAACTGCAAAAACATGTTTTGAAGAATGATCAGATGGTTTTACTATTTTTTCCTGAATGTCGCCGTTATTTCTATGTTATTTCTGAGAACGCCAGTCCGCAGAAAGCAACTTACCCGAATACATTGAGTCCCTCAATAAACTATTTTCCTGAAATGATTTTTGTAATTGCCATAGTTTTTTACATTTCAGCACCTGTTGAACCGAAAATTTGATATGCATTCATAATTTTATTGGCAGTTCTTCTATAGTTATAGTTATAGTGATCTCACCTTATGGGACTAAATGTTTAGCAGAGAAGTCCAAATATTTCCTTATTTTGATTTCTTCCCGTTCTCTCTAGTGTAAATACCTTCTTAACGAAAACTAGCACTGCTAATTTTAGCACTACAACATTTTTCGGGATAATGGGTAGCTCGTGGAATGGGAGTCGAGTGGGAAGTGAAATTCGGGGGAACGACTTTCGGGTAAAAATTACAAAATTTATCCGAAGGCATCACAAGAAATTGAATTGGAATCATTTGTATATACATGTTTGGAAGAATTTCTGGAAAAATATAAAGAGATATTCTTGGTGTAATTACAGGATAAAATCAAAACGAAATGTGAGAAAAATCATTTTGGTTTGATATAGTTAAACTCTCTGATGACTACTTAAAACAATACTTTCTAAAGAAATCATCGCGCAGTTTATAAATAATCAGGAAAAATATTTTTGTTTGCTTCAATACATCAACATATTAATCATAGTAAATTACACTCATAGAAGAAATCCGTATGTATTCAAAGTAGTTCTTTGAATAACTATTTTAGGAATTTCCTGGACAAAAATATCTTGTGGTTTACCTTGAATTATTTATGGAATGTATGAAATGCAGGGATAAATCTCAAGCACAATAGTTGTTACTTATTTGGAGGAATCGTCTGAAAATTTTTTAGGTTAATACCTGTAGTAAGCAATGTTTTTTTTTTGACTTTATTTGTGTGAATTTTAACTCATCAGGCTAGTTCTTCACTATGTTTTTTTGTCTCAAAAAAGAAGACGCCGGAGGAACTTTGGAGAATTCTTGAAGAAATACAAGTTATCCTTATGTAACTCAGCAGTTGTATATCACAAGGAACTTCTTACTGGTCGCTAATCAATTCTGCATTTCTTCTAATCGAGATATTAACTTTAATCGAATTAAATCAAGTAATACACCCGAGATGAGCCAGCCACGGGCTGAAAATCTCGCTAATAAAGACAATTACACTAATATAATAAGAAATACACAGCCAAGAAATTGAATTTAGCCACGATTGTGCCTTACTTTGCCAAAATAAGTACCAATCATACTTCAATGGTTGTTTTTGCAAGAAAATAACATTCAGACCTGTCGCTTCCCATGACAGAAAATTTGGCTACGCCCTTTCCAACCTCAATTTATCCAGAAAATGGCATTTCAGGCAATGTTTCTGAAACACTTGGTTTTCTAATCACTATTCTCAACGAATATTATGTCACATGATCCACATCATCGTTGTTATTTATTTTGAAGACAGCAAGCAACTAAAGCTCTCATACTGAAAATTTAAAATTATTGATCAATGCCCTTGTGGTTGAGGCATCCTAAGCAATTGAAAGATATCGTTCACATTGAACTCGCTCAAGGTTCATAAAATCATCATTGTACAAGTCAGAGGTATAAATCCGAAAAACCATGCTAAATCGATTACCGTGGTCAAGAGCAGTGATTTTTTAGTTCAAACAAATGATACGGAAGCGGAAATTGAGCGGGGATTTATCAGCTACACTCTATAACGCTAAGTATAGACAGATGTCTGAATTAATCACCAGAATCTACTACTACAATCCATCCGCTCAAATAGAACTGCGTTAATATCTTAGATCGGTGGAAAGAGAACAGAATACACAATGAAAATGCGTAAATCGTCGGTTTGGCCGGTAATTTTGCTCTCTACAGCCAAAGCATGGTTTTGATGACGGTTGCGAATATGAACCTGTGTGTGGGAACAACAGTGGCCGAAATTCGCTTCAGTTTGTTGTTGCTATAACCTAGCTATAGCTTTCCGTACATTTACGCTTCTGACTGTCTTGCATTACTGAGTGTTGCTATTCTTCTTACGATATTATAAATAAACACGACGCACTGTCCGCTGCCCGCCGTGGATTCGCTCAATTGGTTGAAATTCCGCTCAATAGTTCTCATGAGCTTTTGAGTTTTCTTTTCCGAACAGATGACGATAAGAGAGGAAAATGAGGCTGTTCGAAGAAACTTATTGTAATGTATTGTTCAATAGAATTGAGTGCTCAATTGACTATTTAACTCTCTGATACACCAAGTTTTATTTTCGATTAAAATATCATTTTCGCTATTTAAAATCGGTCTAAGCATGATCATAGTATCGATTTATTTTATGGAGTAAATGATCAAGTTTCGTTAGTGTTACGTCTGTTTGTCTGTGCCACTAGGCTCTATGATTTCTTGGATGTGGAAAATATAAAACATGCAAATTTTGTATTACAAATTAATTTGGAATCAGGCTTTTGTCAGTTATAAAATGATTAAATTTTTCAAATTTGTTTTGAAATTACAAATATGTTTTAAAAATTGTTAAATCCTCCTTCATGTGCGTGGTTTGGTTTCCAAAGAGTACTCTGTCAAAAGGTCTTAATATTAGATGATAAAGTCGAACTTAATTTCATTTATCTCAGACTTATTTCCTTCTGCTCGGAAAACCCCGCAACCCGTACGATCAAATATTTATTGAGCGCTTGAGAGCTCCACGGAACACACTACTAGAGAACGGAATGCTATTTACTCGGGTGGACTTTTATTGTATGATTTTAGTATTATTACCGCTTGAATTTGTTTGATTCAGAATCCCAGGGGTGCACACCAATTCTGAGGTCGGATTTGATTCATTAGGATGAAGCCGACCCAGATAAAGTGACAAGAGGATGAAGGAGCAGGTAATAATCTCCGGTGGTGGTGGATACGTCAAGATCGAAATCTTCAGCTGGGGTTGGCATGCACTGCGGAGCTAAATTACGCCAAAACCAACAGACGCGTTGACTGTCGTCAACCGGTTCCGCTTTTGGCCCGGCGTTTTGCACCGGTTGTTCTGCGTTGTTCGATGGTGTGGTTTGACGGTTATATTCCGACGAGAGAAAAGAACACGAGATGGCTGCTTGACAGCCGAAATCAGCTTGTTTCGGGCAGAAAATTTGTTTTGTCATGTGTTGAAATCAATTATGGAGAAGATTTCTCGAGAGTGAACAGGAAGACCAACTGCAGGATGGTGAACAGTAGCAGTGATATGAAATTATATTACAGTTTCAGAGGCTGATGTATTAAAAATTTAATATATTATTTTAAAATTTAAATTGCAAATCTTATTCCAGTAAATATTTGCTGCATACACATTATTAGATTTTAATATAGCTATCGGGCCTTCCTTAGCCGAGTGGTTAGCGCAGCTTCAAAGCAAAACTATCCTGAAGGTGTCTGAGTTCGATTAACGGTCGGCCTTGTTTTTTTCGCAATGGAAATTTCCTTGACTTCCCTGGACATAGAGAATCATTGTACTTTCACACGATATACGAATGTGAAAATGGCAACTTTGGCAAAGAAAACTCTTAGTCAATAACTGTGGAAGTGCTCATTGAGCACTTAGCTTGAAAGCTGGCTCTGTGTCTGTCCTAGTGAGGAGATTATGCTAAGAAGAAGTAGCAATCGATCATCACAGTAGCAGATACTGAGTAGACATGACCCGTATTTTGTTGGATTCATAAACAGCTTTATTATAAAAAAATATGCAATACTTTGTCTATACAAAAGACAACGGCAGAGCTGGCAATCCATCAGATAGTACAAAAAGTAATGTTTAAGGAGTAGTTTGTTTGAATTGACTCAAATACATTTCAACAGAGATTTTCTAAACGGCATGAAAACATTTTAATAACTTATACACATATAGACCGTCTTAAATTTTCAGTTCCCAAAATATGAATAAGTAAAATCAAATGCTAAACTCCCCTAATTTGAAATGTGTTTTGCTCATTACGATTTGATTTTAAAGATATAGGCTGGGAACACTTGATCCCTCAACTAATATACAGAAAAAAAAAACAAAATTTCATTTCATTTTCTCAATTTCAGTTACCTTTACATTAGTACATGTGTTCAAAGCGGTATTGGGTGGCATTTTTTTCTAAACGCTTCATAAGACGTATCATTAGAAGAACTTAAATTTGAGTAATTTCAATGCAATGGAATCATAACATAATGTAGAATCGCGCAATAGGGAAAGTGTAGTGGTACAGTATTTGGCATCTTAAGGAAACATATTTTTATGAATAAATCAGAGGCCTTTTATTACTGTCAATTCGGTCCACGATTTTTTTCTATTCATGTTTAGCATGAGAAATATAAGAGATGATCAGAAACTATTTTTTTGTATTGCAAATTGAGGTGGCGAATACTTGACCACTTGCACTAGTATTAGGTATGTTTTTAATTTCGGTTTCTGAATTCGCCTCCCATTATTATTTCTTATGGAGGGTGACAAAATCTGGATGGTGTTCTTGATGGCAAAATAAGGTGTAAAGTAGCAAACATTGGAGGTCGTGCACAAATTACGTCACTCTCCAAGCGTGGCAAGCCTTACAAAATTTTTGACTCATACAATAAACGTGACAAAGGGGGGAGGGGGTCGAAATTAAGCGTGACATAATTTGTGTTCCTTGGTAAGGAAAACGATTTTTTTTCTATTTTTTTCTGAGCAAATTATGAGGCTTCTATAAATGTGCTAGTATTGCTTTGAAGCGATTTGACAAACGATAAACAATTTTGGACTATTTGTGTCGTAAAACGACATATAATTCTGAGAGGCGAATAATAGTACTATGTTGAATACTAGTTTACCTACCATATATGTTTGCTAAAAAGCCGGTGCAAAAGTCTCGTCTAGTTAAACTAGAAACAATTAATTTATTCATTTATTTATTTAACATCTTCTAAACAGATACCACTAATTCAACAATTATAGGCCACAATACTTGGTTCATGACCGCATCTCTTCATTCTCGGTTCTGTCCCACGCTTGTCAAATTGCTGTGTACTTGATTCGCCCACCTAGCTCGCTGGGTTCCACGTCTTTTTTACCAAAGTTATTCCTTTAAATTGGAGATTGACTAAAATAATGATAACCCTTCAGCTAGGATCCTGAGACATTCGCGAAATAAATATTTCATGCTCACTAGCGCCGCCTTGTGGCAAAATCTCAGATCTCTTGGCTAGAATAATGGTAGCCCTTGAGCTACTGAACAACTTCGCCGAAGACGACATCTTTCGAAATGGTCAGCATCTTAAGATATCCGCAAAATAAAAGTTTCATTCTCACTAGCTCCACCTGATGGCAAAACTACAAATCTTTTGCCTAGAATAACGATAGTCCTTGAGCTACTAAACAACTATGCATAAGACGCCATCTCTCTTATTGGACAGAATTCTGAGATATCTACAAAAGAAAGGTAAAAGATTCATTGAGACTAGCGTCACCTAGCGGACAAATTCCGAATTGAATGTGGTATCATCAGATAGCCCTCCATCTCCAATACAACTTTACTGAAGACTCCATTTGTTGATTTTACCACATTATAAAGGGTCATACAGTAAACAAAAACTGTTGAGTATTGTTCTTAACAAAATGCTTGTGAAATATATTTTGGATTGGTGTCCATGTCGATGTCTTTGTTGTAAAATGATAGCATATACAGTATTGGACAAAACATTTGCAACTTTTTTAATTTTCCATACAAAATGACCAACTTTGGTAAGCTATATCTTGGTTATTTATGGACCGATTTGAATGAAATTTTGACAGAACATCGGACATAACTTGATTTTTAACATATATTTTTGAGTGATTTTTCCAATCACAAGTTCAAAAGCAGTAACGGTTTGACTAAAGTGAATTTTTTGACGATTTTTTATAAATGACATAACTAAACATATTGAAGGAATAGTTTTATGGTATCTTCAGCAAAGTTGTAGATTTTAACGAGATGAAGAAGTTTTCTGAAGACAGTTTTTTTATAACTGTGAAAGAATATGTTTCACAGTTATTAACTGAGAGTTTTCGTTGCCAAAGTTGCCTTTTACGCATTCGTATATCGTGTGGCAGGTACGATGATACTCTATGCCCAGGGAAGTCAAGGAAATTTCCATTACGAAAAGATCCTGTACCCACCGGGAATTGAACCCAGACACCTTCAGCATGGCATTGCTTTGTAGCCACGAACTCTTACCTCTCGGCTAAAGAAGGCCCCCGGAACAATGACCTCTTAAGGGATAATGATAAGGTTGTTGTGGCATATAATAATGATTTGGAAACACGCCCCGCAAAATTAAATTCCTTGTAATTGTATTAGGAAAAATATTTTAGGTTTAGTCTGTTTCGTATGATTATGTTGATTTCACTTTCCATTTGTACGTGGATTTTTCTGACAAAATTATGTCGCAGATTTCCATTGTCTCTACTAATAACATAATTATTTATAACTTATAACTGTTTGAATCTCTACTCAAGTCTCTACTAATAACATAACCTACTATTATTTATTAACAAACTCATCAAGATGCCAGAGTTTATCAGGGTGCAGCTTTTTATCTCATAGGCACAATACTAGTTTATACATAGTTTAATTCTTCCAGAATGTCCTCCAGTAATTTCCGAGAATTGTTTTTGGGGATTCTTCTTCAAATTAATAGATTGATACATACTTATACTTGCATTGATTTTTCTTGCAATTAATCTTAAACCTTTGATTTCTCCAACAGACCAAACAATGAGTCTCAAGGGTGTCTGCAGCAATTCAATTATGGTAGTTGTTCCTTCAATGTTTTCTCCAGAATTTCCTATGGTTTGCTGGCTTTTCCAAAGAGTATTTGGTGAGGTCAGTCAAAGGATTATCCTTCTCATGATTTTACATGAACTACTGAAAACAGAAGGTAATCAAATTTAAAATAAATCCCTTTGAAAGAGTTAACAAATTGCTTGATTGAACCATTAAGAACGTTTCAAAAAACATTAGGGCTAAGGGCACAACTAGCTTTTTTTAGCAACATTCATGTGTTGATGTAATGTTGGCACACTATCCAATATTTAGCGCACCAACAAATCACATTTTGTTGACCTATCTAAACCATTCAGTTAAAACTTTTCCTTTCGCAGAAATCGTTTAAAGATAATTGCGAGCGAGCTGCCGGCTGCTGCAAGAGTTGCTTCTTTGAATTTGAAATAATTTTGTCCCTGATTCTGTGTGAACTATGTTTATAATCCATTAAATAATATTTATAAAATTCTTGCCCTGAACTCTGCGAGAATGGTGTCCACAATTTAGGTAGAATGCTTAACACTTTTTTTAATCTTCGTGGGATCATTCAAAAATGGCGTCCATCATTTTGGGTAGGTGGGGGTCTTCGAAAGTGTGACACTACATGTATGAAGTATTGGAAAAAGCGTGACAGAAAGGAGAGGGGGGACTCTGGAAATCCCAAAAAACGATGGACGTCAAATTTGAATCTTCCCCATAGGTTTTAAGCTGTGAAAATGAATAATTCTACTCAAATATACGGTATCCTAATGACCAACAGAATTTCTACGAGGCTGGGTCGCCAGGTTCTTCTTCTTCTTCTTCTTCTTCTTCTTCTTGGCATTAACGTCTTCACTGGGACAGAGCCTGCTTCTCAGTTTAGTGTTCTTATGAGCACTTCCACAGTTATTAGCTGAGAGCTTTCTTTGCCAAATTGCCATTTTTGCATTCGTATATCGTGTGGCAGGTACGATGATACTCTATGCCCAGGGAAGTCAAGGAAATTTTCATTACGAAAAGATCCTGCACCGACCGGGAATCGAACCCAAACACCTTCAGCTTCAGCATGGCTTTGCTTTGTAGCCGCGGACTCTAAACACTCGGCTAAGGAAGGTCCCAGGTACAGGTTTTATAACTAGAAGCGTATTTATCTGATGGTGTAAAAAAGTACAAATACATTTAAAACAAAAATTAAGTAGCTTGAATATATTTTGGGTGAAAGTATGACTCTGATGGAGTTTTTTCAACACTTCGAATTAATTGGTGTAGGTTTTGCTTCTTAACGTCTTAACGTTTCAAATGTATAAACCGCAGTTTTTACTTTAACAGTCCCTCTCTTATTACATACCGTTTCCACCGAGTGTGAAATCTCGAAAGGTTCACGGTCAAATGGGGCGAAAAAACCTCCCACCAATCACCAATGCGTTTCTGTGCCGTTTGGTTTATATTACTCGTAACAATCCGTCACCGTCACGTTCAGTGACTCCT
Organism: Aedes aegypti; assembly: GCF_002204515.2. Lineage (NCBI taxonomy): Eukaryota > Metazoa > Arthropoda > Insecta > Diptera > Culicidae > Aedes > Aedes aegypti. Next base: position 132,773,958 of record NC_035108.1, read on the forward strand.
CGCTCGAATATCGTACGACTTACTTCCATCATCTACATAACTTGCAAGGCATGGTGGTGACTTCATTTCCCCAAGCATTTCTTTCAGCGGTCAGCTGCGGCCAAAATTATTCCTTTCTCATCTCGGACGCCACGCCACCGTAAGCAAAGACTGAGCGCAACCATCATCTTAGAGAGAAATTGTGTGATCTTCTTGGCATAACGTCCCGACTGGGACAGAGACTGCTTCTCAGCTTAATGTTCTGATGAGTACTTCCTCTGTTATTAACGGAGAGCTTTCTTTGCCAAAGTTGCCATTTTCGCATTCATATATTGCGAGACGAAGATATTCTAAGCCCTTGGAAGTCAAAGAAATCTCCTTATGAAAAGATTCTGGATCGACCGCGAATCGAACCCAGACACCTTCAGCATGACTTTGCTTTGTAGCCGTGGACTTTACTACTAGGCTAGGGATGACCCTGGCGGAACATGCGTGATATGGGGATGTTTTTGCTCACCGTCTAAGTGTGGATCACTTTTCACTCGCGCAATGATTGATTTTCACTTGCATGACGCCTTTTCGAACCGTTGCGGGGGTGGATAATTGATAATTTTGGTGTGAAAAATGGACCGGCGAGGAAGAGAATCATGTTTCAAAGGAAGAAAAACCGTCACATCATTGACGCCATGGCAGTAATCAACTTTCACGGTTAAGGTTCATGTTTGTTTCGATAATGCCTTGGAAGTTATGACAATGTGATGTCGCCCTTCAAACGCGTAACATTTGTTTGCGGGTGGCTTGGTTGGTTATGGTTTTTTTTTTATGATTAACGTGGTTTTTGGGAAATCAAAAGCTAAATTCGCTACGAGCTGATCAGTGGCGTTACTAGGGTTTTCGGAACCCGTTGCGTAGTCAATTTTAGTATTATGCCCCTGAAAATTTGCTTCACAACGGACTCCGAAAACCGAAAAATGTTCCTCATGATAAGTTTACCAGACTGAAGTAGGATTCGAACCAATACTTCTCAGCACAACGCGCCCAAATACCTAACGAAGACGTGAAATCACTAAGACCAAAAACAATTTTCTGTATTTGATAATATTTGCTATTATATAATAGCCGCTGTTGGCAAAAAAATTCATAGTTCTTATAATGAAAATGCCCCAAAAAGTAATGCAAGATTGCAATTGATATATATATTCACAAGCATACTCAAATTATGACAAAAACTAATTATATTAAATTATGTGCTTATAGGGCGGTTCAAAATTTGAAAATGTTTGAGAATCCAATCTCCCATATGTACCTTACCATCCTTACCATAAAAATAGTGTCCTGTAAAATTTGCAGCTTTCTAGGTGGTGATTTAAAGGTGGCCCAAAGACAATGTAGGTTTATATGAAAATTACTATGGAGAAATTTTGAAATATGTTCCAAACACGCTAGTACTGTAATGTAAGTAGAAACTCATTATCCCATAGTAAAAACTCATTCTTGAAATCATAATAAAGAAATTTGCTGAAGATAGATATTTAATCCGACGGATAGCAGAAGAGATATTCATGAGTTTGTTTAGTAGTAGTTAGCTTAATATGGGATTATAGCCCTGCAAACATCTACAAAAATCCCAAACTAAATTAGCTCAAAAGGGATTTGTTTCTTCAGCAACATCCTTTATTAAGGTTGGAATAATTAGTTTTCAATATGGAATGATAAGTTTCTACTTGCATTACAGTACTAGCGTGTTTGGAACATTTCTCAAAATTTCTCCATAGTAATTTCCTTATAAACCTACATTGTCTTTGGGCCACCTAGAAAGCTGAAAATTTCACACAACACTATTTTTATGATAAGAATGGTAAAGAGCATATGGGAGATTGGATTTTCAAACATTTTTTAAATTTGAATTGCCCTAATGCGATGAACATTAATTTCCTTAGGAACTGTCGGCTGCTTGGGCACGTCAGGAGTAGAATGATTTTTTTTTTGTTTGACTTTATTAGTGTGAATCAGGCTAGTTCTTCACTCAGGAGTAGAATGAGTTTTTCACCTTATTAGCACTCATGTCCTTTAAGGGGGCAGGATCCGTCATTGATTTTGGAATTTTCAAAAGCAGTTTTTTCGTTCAAAATCAAGTAAATTTACAGGAAAATGTGTTCACTGTATTCTATTCTCCAACCAAAACACAGTGAACACATTTTCATCGAATAGTTTTTAGTTTTGAACAGAAAAACTGCTTTTGAAGTTTCGATGATGACGATGATTACGATGACGGAGCGTTGATCGTTAATTGGATCCAAAACAACGATATTCTGTTGAAAATTATTCTTGTCTGTAAGAAACATAATTTCGATTGCTATGATAAGATTTTGATCCCCTAAGAACTTGGGGCCCGGTTCGGACCTACCACCTTAGCTACGCTACTGGAGCTGATCTAACAATATATCCCCACCTGTTGCCATTTGATGGTCCCATAACTCAAAACGGACAATGGCACAGGATATACCGGCGGTCATCTCATCAGTTGTGAACCCGAGAGTCAAACCAATGACCGAACCCCTTGTTGTTGGTTTTGTACTTATGGCCGGTCGAGATCGAGAGTCGGTAGTCGGATGGTGTCGCCACGCCATGCCACGGTATGCGCTTCGCAATCGAATCTTAGTGCCATCGGCATCATGACCGGGCGGGGAAGCAAGAATAACACAAAGAAAAAGTATATTCGAAAGCCAACGCAAATATTCGCGAAAATACATAGGATATATTTTTAAAAGCATCAACAAGCAAAATTTGTCTTGACACTGAACTTGGGAAATGTTCGGCCATCTCGTTGATGTTATACTCAATGCAGGTTTTTGGATGAGATTATTGTCCTGACTAGCTGAGTAACAATCCATAGTACTCTCGATTATTGAGTGGGAGTAGGAAAATATAGTTCAATGTAAGTGAACCCTTCTACGATAGATTTGGTCCTAACCGGCTCTAGTCACCTTTGTAGCTAACTGGTTACTCACACTAAATAGGATTCTGATCATGTCCCTATTATATTTCAAATACGCCATGAAGCGATTCTCGATCCTATCAGCTCAACATTCAATTATTTTCGAGCTGACTGGAATACATATGAAAAATACATCGATAGTAATCTTGATGTTAACATTTCTTTGCAAACGAAACTTCGTATTGACAATGCTCTTGAAACTTTAACAACCCTGGTTCTAAGCCCTTTTGGAAATTATCAGAAATCCTGAAGAAAAATTCCGGAGCCAATTCTTGCATTGAAAACAAATTATTACTAACTAATTGCGAAAAAGCTCAGAAGCTTGCTATGCAGTTTGAAAGCGTGCACAATTTTTTATTTAGGACTCACTAGTCCAATTGAAAATCAAGTTACTCAGGATTACGAAAATATTTTCAATCAAAAGTACGTTTTCGAAAATTTGTGGGAGATTGATTTAGAAGAAGTGAGAAGAGAACTTCCATTAAAAATCAAATATATGAAAGCCCTTGGCGACGATGGAATTTTCTACATTCTTATCAAGATATTTTCAGAAAGTAGCTTGTCATTCTTAGTTGATATATTTTATAACTGTTTTCAGTTGGCATATTTTTATGCCAAGGTTGTACCAATTTTAAAATTGGACATAAATCCTGCAGAAGCTTCTGGCTATCGTCCAACTATTTTGCTTTCCTCAATCAGTAAACTTTTTGAAAAGGTCATTTTGAACGTAATGATGGTCCATATGAACGAAAATTCATTTTTGCCAATGAACAGTTCGAATTGTGACATGGACATTCGACTAACAAATTTGATCCGTTCCAACAAATCTGAAGGCTATTCTACTGGTCTTGCTCTTCTAGACATAGGAAAATCATTCGACAGTGTTTCGCATAAAGACTTGATTGTAAAATTAAATAACATTAATTTTTCAACATACATTGTTAGAATAATCCAAAGTTATCTGTCAAATCGTACACTTCAGGTTAATTATCAGAACTCCAAGTCTGAAAGACTTCCTGTAAGGGCTGGCGTTTCTTAAGGCAGCATTTTAGGCATATATCATATCATATTTTCACATCTGACTTACCTGAGTTACCTCAGGGATGTCAAAAATCTTTGTTTGCAGATGACACAGGCCTCTCCGCCAAAGGATGAAGTCTGCATGTCATCTGTAGTCGATTGCAAAAAAGTTGTTTTTTCTTCATACTTGCAAAAATTGGAAAATTTCTCCTAATGGTTCCAAAACGCAACTAATAATATTCTCACATTGTAAAAAAATGTCAAATAAAATTAATAATAATTTAAGACAAATATCTTTGCAATCTTCGTTATATATTTAGATTAAGTAAATTTGAAGCGTTTGTTTTTCTCTGATAAGCAGGTGAAATCAACTCTCCTGTGAAAATTCTGAACTGCTACGGCAAATTAAATGTACTATGTTGTTAACAAAATGTTAATAAAAGCTTAATTTAGTTTTACCAAATTGGGATGATAGTGCTGCCCAACACAGAACACCTAGGTGTAAGAAATGAATGTAATGCTAAATTAGATTTGCAATGATAATCAGACAAAAAAGTCCTCTGTAAGAAGCACATGTAATGAAAAAAAGGGCTTTTCCTATTTGCAAAACGATGCAAAATTTTTTGATTACTACCGAAACATACAAAAATGTTTTGTCCATATCTCTCTGATTACATATCGTACTCTCTTTTGCTCAAGAAAGGCATTTGGTTCATCGTTCTTCTTAAGTAATTTGACAATTTTTTTTCAAATTTCGTTCACTTATTTTTTTAAGTTGTGACATTTTCAAAAACTGCACTGAAAAAAACATGGATAATTTTATTCGCTTTGGATTTACCAATATTCCAAATTAATGTTTCATTAGATCCCTTATAATTTGGCGAAAATATCTGAAAACTGTTTAAGGTGAAGATAAATCGAAGCCAAACCTCAAATTTTCAAAAGCACGGATATGGAGAACCAAACATCCGTTTAAGCTGAAAACTCAATCGATTGGTCACCACCTGCCACTGACCAATCGATTAAGTTTTCAGCTTAAACGGATGTTTGGTTCTCTAGATCCGTGCTCTTGAAAATTTGAAGTTTGGCTTCGATTCATCTTCACCTTAAAATAATTAAATAGTCATTCAAGACATCGTACAAAATTTGGGGCAATCTCTTAGTATTGACGAATTCCATGCAGAATGAGTCGAAAAAAATAAAAATCGTGCTCGATAGTCTTCGATTTGGATTAAATTTTGCACATGCTTTTGGTATGGTAGAATAAGTGTTTTCCATAGAAAAATTAATCATTTTGACTCAAGTGGAACTTTTGAAAATGGCCTATGAATTTTTGCATGCAACTTATTTGAAAAATTCTAATTCCGAAACTGTTGATTTTAGAGAAAAATGTTCTATGAAGAAGTTGTAGTGAACCGTATGGACTATAAGAAAAAAAAATACACTGAAAAAATATTTAATTAATTTTCATAAAAAATTCAAAAATAAAACTTAAATTTTAAATTACACAAAAACCCCATTTTTAATATTTTTTTAATTTTCACCATATAATCTTGATAGTAAAAAGAGTTTTGGGACAAAGTTTCATGATGGAGAAATTTTTAATAAAAAAGTTTTTCTAAGAACAACTTTTGGACGATTTTCAAAATTTTGATATTTTGTCAAAATAAATACGTTCTGATGATACAGTAAGCAACTTGAAATGATTCTAAGCCATAATGATTATATGAATAATTTCTCTAGATTAGCCATTTGTGAATTATATCGAGTTTAATGCAAAAAATATTATTTAAATATTAAAATAGGCCATTTTCATTAGTTATTCGTGATTCTCCATCAAGGAAAATAAGTAAATGTAACGAAATATGGTCTTTACTCTCGAAAACGAATTATTATCAATGGAGAAACGCGAATAACTAATGAAAATGGCCTATTTTAATATTTAAACAATATTTTTTGCATTAAACTCGAAATAATTCGAAAATGGCTACTTCTAGAAAATTATTCATATAATCATTATGGCTTAGAATCATTTCAAGATGCTTACTGTATCATCAGAACGTATTTATTTTGACAAAAAAATCAAAATTTTGAAAATCGTCCAAAAGTTGTTCTTAGAAAACCTTTTTTATTAAATATTTCTCCATCATGAAACTTTGTCCCAAACCTGTTTTTACTATCAAGATTATATGGTGAAAATTTAAAAAATATTAAAAATGGGGTTTTTGTGTAATTTAAAATTTAAGTTTAATATTTGAATTTTGTATGAAAATAAATGAAATATTTTTCCAGTGTATATTTTTTTCTTATAGTCCAAACGGTTCACTACAACTTCTTCATAGAACATTTTTCTCTAAAATCAACAGTTTCGGAGTTAGAATTTTTCAAATAAGTTGCATGCAAACATTTATAGGCCATTTTCAAAAGTTACGCTTGAGTCAAAATGATCAATTTTTCTATGGAAAACACTTATTCTACCATACCAAAAACATGTGCAAAATTTAATCCAAATCGAAGATGGTCGAGTTCTGTGACTGACCGATTTGACATGGAATCCGTCTATTGTGTATCATGCAAAAGTTTGGGTCACTAGAACCCACTCAAATACACTTAATTTCTAAGGGAGAGGGACGCATATTGATTTGGTGTAAACGCAACGGTTTAAGCCTGAATGCGAAAAAATCCCAAACTATCATTTTCGGATGAAAAGAACAACTCTTTTAGATGTACCATTGATCAAGGTAGGCAACGATAAAATTGATTTCAAGCACGGTGTACTATATTGGGAAGGTGATATATTCCGTAAACTGACACCAATTTACGACGTCATTCCTATCCACCTCAAACAAATTTGCGAAAAAATGATCTAGTGGTCCGGATGGCATATGGTACGATAGGAGTGACGTCACATGTTTACAATGTAACTAGATGTTTATACCAGTAAAGATATGTAACTCTATGTAACTAGAAGTTTATACCAGTAAAGATTATGCCGTGATTTCATGAATCTTATTAAAAATTTGGGTGTCCTCATGGACTCACATTTGAGCTGGTCTGCTCAAGTTAATGCTGTATGCAGTAAAGTTTACGGTGCTTTGCATTCTCTTGTCTTTTTGAGGCATAGCATTGCACAACATATCAGGCTTCAACTTGCTAGATATCTTTTATTTTTCTATTTTTTGTTTGTTGTTTTTTTTGTGTGGTATTCAGATGGAGCTATCTGACAACTTTACTTATCAAGGCTGAACCCCCGGTCTGGCTTTCGCCAAGGTTTCCCTCTACCAGAACCAATACTCAGACTGACTAGGCAATGGCGCTCAAATGAACACTGTTTTTTTATTAGTATCGTGACGAGGTAGTTTTTGAAAAGTACTCATATTCCCTTGCTTCTGAGAAAATAAAGCATTGTAGAAATCAGCAACTCCTACAGAATTTGTTTGAAACAGTAGTGTAGTAGTGTCATTACAAATACTGTCTAGTCGAAATGATTTGTCATTGAGGTGTCCTTTTTAGCCATGCTATTCTGTTTTTCACATAATATTAGAGTCTTAAATTTCAACTATCGTCAAATCGTAACAAAATTACGTTGTTTAGTCGTAGTTTTAGTTCATTTCGTTATTCTTGTTGTTGAAACTATTCATTGGACACTGCGTTCATATGTCTTACATAAATAAGTCACTTTCCATGTGATGGGCAACGGGTAGGTGGCTAAGTGGATTGCGCTACTTTTTCCCGAATGTCGTTTCCCCGAATGTCGGTTCCCCGAACGCCAGTTCCCTGAATGCCCCGTTTCCCCGAATGCCATTTCCCCGAAAAGTGTAGCAGTTCAAAAAGATGCTATAATAGTTTTCAGTGGCAGGATGGTGAATTAGAAAGAACGATAAGCAATCAAAAGAAGGAGGTATTTAGTCATTCTCGACTATACTCATGTTGCCAAAAATGCTGAGGACGGTAAAGCTCGTAAGAACCGCCAATCAAATAAAGAAGGGTGATATGAATATGAGTGCCAAAAACTTTTCGGGGGAGTGGGTTATTCGGGGAAACGGGATATTCGGGGAAGTGGGCTATTCGGGGAAACGGGATATTCGGGGAACTGTCATTCTGGGAAAAGTAGAACAACCGGTTAAGTGACCTATGAGGTTGTGGGGGTCACCTTGATGACGGTGTAGTGAATGAGCTAAAAATTAAAAAAAATAGCTCCGTTTACTACAGACGGGAACTAGTTTTCACGGGGTGTGATGCGGCTGACTAGCAGAATTATGTTTTTTGGTACTATCACTTCAGCCGATAGCGTGACCGTAGAGATCGAGGCAATCTTCGGGACGAGTAGAAGCACTGGAAAAAATTTGTGATTTTTCGGATAAACCGCGGAGACTTTGCACATGTGATTAGCTCTTATATGTCCGATGGATCACATCCGAGATATAGGTGCGTCTATGCTATATAAATTATGACGCGGCTTTAAGCAAAAATGCCAAAATGTGATACCCCACTACGCTTTTGGTTTCCATCTAATGGGCTAATGGATTGCGCCCTCCCATCGCGGCAAGGTCGCATAACCAAGGGGAGGGAACTTTCTAGATCTCTTTTAGTACCCTTATTCGATTATGGTGACATTCTATATGGCCTTGTCTCTAAGAAGAATTTAAAGAAGTTAAATCTCGTATTCAATGCCGTTACTAGATACGTATTCAACCTGAAGAAATATGATCGCATATCGAGTTATAACAATGCGATATTAGGAAATAGCTTGACTAATCATCATAAACAGCGAATAAGTATTCAAACTTTGAAAATTCTCAACAACCCTCCTACATATCTTCGAAACTTTTTCAAGTACGCTCGTTCAACTCCGGCTGCCTTGCTTATTGTTCCTAGATGTTTCTCAAACTACTTGAAGGGATCTTTCCACCATCGTGCGATTAAGAACTGGAATGATTTACTCAGAACCTGCACTGCCCATTACTGAATATAAGTCACGTTCGACAATTTTGAGTTAATACCGTGGAGAGTCATCAAATGATGTATACTTTCGATCAACTTACTAAAATCTGTGATTTTGTTCTAGAAAATTAAAAAAAAATACCAAGTTGTTTTGTCACATTGGTAATTGTAACCGCATAACAGTCACATTGAGATTATGCATGAGCCTCGTAATGTAGTAGCAAACAAATTTCTATCAGAATTATTTTCTGACTACTCACCCGATATACGACATGAGCTGTACAAAATTTCAGCCTCCAATAAGCACTTTGAGTTCCTGGTAATTTTTAAAAATGTTAGTTTCTTTTCATACTGCCATAAAATGCACACTTAGTGTTCCATTTACTCAATGCCTACTTTTGTCGAATGTTACAAATATGCAGTTATGGGCAGTGCAGGGATGATCGGGATGATTTAAGGGGATGATAAATAAATAAATAAATGAATAAATAAATAAATAAATAAATAAATAAATAAATAAATAAATAAATAAATAAATAAATAAATAAATAAATAAATAAATAAATAAATAAATAAATAAATAAATAAATAAATAAATAAATAAATAAATAAATAAATAAATAAATAAATAAATAAATAAATAAATAAATAAATAAATAAATAAATAAATAAATAAATAAATAAATAAATAAATAAATAAATAAATAAATAAATAAATAAATAAATAAATAAATAAATAAATAAATAAATAAATAAATAAATAAATAAATAAATAAATAAATAAATAAATAAATAAATAAATAAATAAATAAATAAATAAATAAATAAATAAATAAATAAATAAATAAATAAATAAATAAATAAATAAATAAATAAATAAATAAATAAATAAATAAATAAATAAATAAATAAATAAATAAATAAATAAATAAATAAATAAATAAATAAATAAATAAATAAAGTAAAATTCTGTTCAATTGTAATAAAGTTTAAACCATGCATTAAATTGTGCACATGTTGTATTTCGGCCACATGCCAATTTTATCAAATAACCTTTCAATAAACCAACCCAAATAAGCTTTCGAACAAGTTTCCGTTCGATCAATCGTCATTTGACTACATGTTATTCGACGAAACGTTCCAAAGATGTTCGACCAAATGTCTATTCGATTATTCCTTCTATTTATTCTTACACTGATACAGAAACTTTTTATAATCTATCTCTTATTTCTATTACGCTCCCGAGAACACGTCTACCGAGAAAGAAGGAGGGAGATCACTGCTGTTGCTGTTTGTCCAATCTATTGTCCATATAGCCATAGTCCATTGTTGTGCGGAGGGTCTTTTGCCGTGCTTCCATGTCGTTTCAAGGTTTTTACCTATGAAGAGGGTCAGTGTGTCTCAGTCACCATCCTATACTGAGGAAGGATTGATGTGCTCCCCTATGCACGATCCTCCGTGCGGCGTCTTCTGGTAACTGAACGAGGTTTTTTGCTGGGGGTGCTGGGAATAGAACCCATGACCTTCCGCTTATAAAACGAAAGTGTAACCTTGAGGCTACGGGACCGTCTATCCGACTAAATGTACTTTCGACCAAATGTCATTCAATCAAGTGTCCTAAAGCCACCTGAGTAAGATGTAAAAAGACTTTGTTTGCGGATGATACAGGTTTCTCCGCCGAAGAAAGAAGCTTGCGTGTAGTTTGTAGTGGTATTTTGGATATTAAAAAAATGAAAAATATTTCCTAACGCTCTGAAAAACGCAACTTATACTTAATCCAAATAAGTCACAAGTTTTTGGAACCTTCGCAATTAGAGGAATTCCTAAAAAATGGTCAGATGAAGTTAAGTGTTTAGGGCTCATTTGAGATAAAAATTTCAAAATGACTTTCAAAAATCACATCACATTAATATGGAGTGCCTGTTTTTTATTTGCTTAAATTTATCTTGAATAATCTGCTGAGCTTTCTTCCTGCTATTGGATCTCTGCATAGGATTGTATATAAAATTTTGGAATTCATTCTGCAGCTCTTTCCCTGGTAGTGCTAATGAATTACATAGAATATCCATAAATGCATCATAAATTATGTTTTCATTAAAAGTAATATCGCTGAAAACGATTCCGTTATCAACATTTTTATAACTATGGTCAATTTAGTAAAATGAACGTATAACTATAAAAAATCAGAAATTTCCTTAGGAAATTGTAAAAAGTAAATGACTTGTAGTAGTTTGACCTCCATATTCGGTTTCAATGGTCAAGTTTTTAATAAGCAACGACATTTTAATTATTACCGTATATCGTTCACATGGGTGATCAAAGTATCCCCATATCAATTTAATCGAAAAATCGCCTAAAACTTTCTTTAATCTATTTGAAAAAAAGATTAAAGAAAACAAAAAACAATGTACAGTCACAAGCGATGAGTACCAATATTTAGTCTCAATATGATATTTGAAAGCATATATCTTTGCACGGTTTTTAATTGTATGACAGGAGAGAAATAAAACTGCATACACACTTAAACAGACATTCTGTGTTCGGTAATGAATTTTACCGAAACGGTTCGGTAATTAACTGAAATATCGATTTTTCGGTAATTGGCCATGTTTTGACAGCGTTCCTGGACCAAAATTGCTGACCGTCGGTAATTTGCAATCGAGCTGTCAACTTTTTTACCGTATAGTCTGTAAAATTGCTATATTATCGAATACGGTAAAATATTTAACAGATATTTCGGTAAACGATGCGAAGGATTACCGACATCGCTTAATATACAAAACCAGATCCCTGATTTTTAAACAATGTTCTATTTGCGAGGTGGTAAGTACAGCTTAGCAATTCATTAAACCTAATTTTCGGTATAAATTATCACTCATTTGCAGGGGCGTCGTCCGATCGATTTTGCTCACGATTTCGCGCGTGTTTTCGTCGCCGGAGAATTTTTCTTTTTTTCCTGTTTTGGAGCGTCTTGCTGGGTAGGTATTTGAGAAAGGCCCAAGCAAGACGGTTTGTTTTCGGGACGCCAAGAAGTTTTGCTGTCAGTGTCAGTTTTGTGTTCAGTCGAGAATGGATTACCAACTGGTGAGTTCGTTTCATGCTCATGATAACACATTTTTTCTTGAAAGCGTAACTTTTATATAATATTAAAACAAACTTTGTATGGTTCGTTACTATAAGTGTCGGCATTATTCCTGTTTCATATAATTTAAAATATATACATGTAATTTTCAGTTTTCGTCATTGATAAAAACGTCTTTTGAATTGTTCGACATTATTGATGTTGACGTATTTCTTAAAGCTTCTACCAAAAACTTCTCGAGACAAAAACACAAAACTAGCTTTAAATATAAATAAGTCGTATATTTCCCCCTTGTCCATGGATCGCATCACCGACCAGAGGTGACTCCCAGATCTTTTCCTCACTCACTAATAAACACCCTTCCCGTGTTATTGTGGAGATGCAGAAGTATTATCGGTCTCTAGAAGCAACAATCATTACACCCTTAACATTCCTTCCCCATCCCAACTGACTGTAAGGACTTGGCCGGCGCCGTTATTGATCAATAATATTAGATCTGCTAAAATTGCACTTCGAGAGTAAGCGGAAACTCCCATCACTATTCATTTTGATCGTAGTGCAATTCTTACCAGTTCCGATCAATCACGGAGTAGCAACCATTGACATGTACAGTCAGTCTATGCTATGCTATGCTATGCTATAAATTATCACTTATTAACAGGCAAAATTGATATCCGATCCAGTTCCTCCTGCTTCTTCTTCTTTCTGGCGTTACGTCCCCACTGGGACAGAGCCTGCTTCTCAGCTTAGTGTTCTTATGAGCACTTCCACAGTTATTAACTGAGATCTTACTATGCCAATGACCATTTTTGCATGCGTATATCGTGTGGCAGGTACGAAGATACTCTATGCCCTGGAAAGTCGAGAAAATTTCCAACCCGAAAAGATCCTCGACCGGTGGGATTCGAACCCACGACCCTCACAGCTTGGTCTTGCTGAATAGCTGCGCGTTTACCGCTACGGCTATCTGGGCCCCTGCTTCTCAGCGTCCAATTGCAAGACTCAACACCATAGCAGTAAAAAGTCCGACAACATGATATAACATCTAAAAACTGTGGTTGCTCATCTACGAACGGCCTAGTCTTATAGCCAGACTGCTAGAAAAGGCAATATGAATACTCCTCTATAACCAAGCATTTCGATGTATGTACAGAACATACATGAACATACAGTTATGATAAAATTGAAACAAATAAATAAGTGTGAATGTTCTTCTTATTCATCAAATGAATACAGGTTACAAAAATCAAAAAGGGGAAAAAATCATTCGGTTGACCAGATTTACAAATATTCGGTGATGAACTCCCGAAAAGACGGTTACAGACGGTTTACAGACCGTTCGGTAATTTTTTGGTTTACCGAACTGGTTACCGATCGTTCAGCTGTTGAGATTTCGGTAAACGAATTACCGAAGTCGGTGATTTTTTCCAAGTGTGTATGCATCTGTATCCAAAAATACTTATAAGTGGTTTCTTCACCACCGCTTAGGCCTTAAACCTGGTTTAATCGTATGGGTAAACGGCGTAAGCGAAGGTGAAGAAATCGGCCCTTAATGAGGTTAACCTATGTTGAATTAGGTCACATGTAAATTTCTATTTATCAGCAGGAAAAAAATACGACTTTCTCCCCAATTTTCTGATTCTGCCATCTATACACTTTTAGAGTTACTCCAGTTGTAGTGCCATGCATTGCAAAGTATTTGATGTACATACTTTGACTTAGTTTCGTTGCACTCTCTTTCAAATCCAGATTTCAGTCCTTCAGAAAAGGGCCTTGCCATTTTGTCTTATTCTATGATTGCCAGTATGCGTGCGAAATTATTCAATATCCATATACCTGGGTTCCTGTCTGGCGAGTTAGCATTAAGAAAATGTAGAGCGAGACCTTTCGGCAACAACGCAAAACATCCGTCAGATCATTAGGAGTTCTTTTGGCAACAAAATAGTGCATTTGAGTAGTGTCTGCGCGATGCAGCCTATATTCGTAACATTTCACAATCTGCACAAAGTTGCCAAAATATATTTTTGGGTGCCACGAGCATAGTCACCGGAGTGTGCATAGGGTATAATTAATGCACGTATTATGTTAACCATGGGCAAATTATATATAAAAAAATCATGAATTTTGAGCGCCATACCGACGTCTTGAACGTGTTGTACTCGGGAAGTTATTTCGAGATTATATAATCGCCATTATGCTTGCTTGTAATAGAGTAACATTTGTATGAACAGAACCTTTCACCTTTAATTTGCACTCATCGTGTTCTGGTTTGCATAATGAAAAGTGGTCATCTCACGCTAGTAGCTAATTGACGGTAGTTTGTTTTCGGCAATCGTCTCGAGGCACCCTAATCCACAAAATTCCTTCATATTTGTAGTATGTAGTTCGGCTGCCGGTCAAGATTTTTGCAAAATTTTCTAATAATATATGGCTTGCAACCTGCAGAGCAAATCATTGGTCGAACTTGAGATTTGTCATTAGCGCATTCGTTTTTCATTTCGCAGCTCAGCTTTATGTCACTTGTCCTCTTGATGATCATCTCTTCGTCTTGAGCTTGTTCCGCTCTTTCTTGACACTGGCAATCTCTAGGGAATGAAGGTACGTAGGTGGGTATAGATTTCCTCAGATCAACGCGTAACAGATTAAAACCCATCAATCTCACACCTCGTAGCAAAAACATCAAGAGGAGAAAACATCACAAGTAATGTATGACCGTGTCGCCGGTCGTCTGCGGTGGGAAAATTCAGCTGTTTCATGCCCCGAACTTAGGAAGGATCTGTTTTTAACTGTCTGATATTGGAAAACGAAACGAGAACAGTCAATTATTACGTTTTTATGTGACAGTTTTTGTGTGTCGCCGGCTGGCAAAAATAGATACCTGCTCGGGGTTGCTCACGGTTGATATTGTGTCAAGGGATTGAAATGAATCGAAAATTTTGTTTTAAATACGAGTGCCGGTTGGCTGCGAGTAATTGTTGCCAAGTGAAATTTAAGGGGGCATTACGTTGCTGGTTACAATTGATATATTTAGGACTATATATTTTAATCCTCAAATGGACAAATGGGTTCACTGGACTCGATGAGATTTAATTGTTTTAGTATCAAACATTATGTGCTGGATAAAATCTTGGGAATATATTTTTTATTCAAGCCCAGACGTAAACGTTTTTCAAATATGTTGCTTAGTAGGTGTTTGTAACAGAAACCTATGTATGGGGAACCGTCAATAAATGACGCAGCATTTTTTTTTTTTTTTTTACTGAAAGTGCTTCCAGGAGCATACTCTTCAAAAATAATGGTGTTTGATACCAATAATGATATAATTCCGGACATGTTTCTGATTGGTCACCTCCTTCAGGGCACCTGGAAGCTACTATTAAGTGCAGCTTATGGTTCTGAATATGTTCTCGAAAGCATCTTCTCAAAGTTTGATGCTCAGTTGAATATGGGTTCGGATAATAGAATTATTAGTAGTAGAACGCTAGTGGCGCTGTTGTTCAAAAACTGATTTAACTAATTATTACCTTTAATTGTTATTTTTCATTAATTGGTCGATCTCACGCAATAAAGGATGGTTTGTTTTGTCATTTGACACTTTGAGGCCCGGTGCTCACGCTGTCACATCGCAGCAAATTAGTTGTTGGTCACACGAACAACAGCGAAATTAGCATTCTTAGGTTAATGCTTCTACTGTTCGGATAGTATATATGCATGATTGGAAATACAAACATATTTTCAGAAACCAGTTTGCGGAAATGGACATACCTAGTAAGATTTACAACGAATCTTAGTGCGTCCGGAAGAGGGAGAATTCAAAGAAGAAGGGTAGATTCATTCAATTATTAGTGCAACTGTCCACATTGATACTCTAGTTTAAAACATAATTGACACATGAATTCTGATTTTCTGAAAATAAAATACTGTGTCGGGTTACTGAACCGTACAAAAAAAGGGGACACTTTCCGAGGACAGGACAATTGCTGATAAATACCAAGCTGTGGTATTCCATACCAGAATACTTATTACCGTAATCCGGGGTAACATTGATCAGCAGGGTAATATTGATCGGAATGACTCATCTCGTAAAAAGTCCAAAACAACATTTATTGATGAAACGTTTTCGAATCACTAATGGTGCTCTCTTTTTTATATTATTGAGCAAATTAAAATTAAGGTTTTTGCTAAAACAGCATTTAGATCATGCGTAAATTTGTCATCTTTTTGAAACAAAGATTTTATCTATTTCACTGACACTATCGAAAATTAATGTCTCACCTGAGTTCTGCAGACGAAGTGATCAATGGCATCTCCGAAAACGATTCCGTTGTCAAATCTTGTATAACTTTATTCAATTAGGCAACATTAATTAATTAAGAAAGAAGATTTTCCTTATGAAATTGCCTACTTTTAGGCGTATTCCGCGTTTTAATTTTGTTTTAATTTTGAATTAACTCAAAAAGTTAAATGACTTGTAAGTGTTTGGTCTTCATATTTGGCTTCAGGGGCCACAATTTCAGTAACTAGCGGCATTCTCAATATTACCGAACGTTGCTTACTTGGGTGATCAATGTTACCCCATATCAGCCGAATAAAAATAACGCTTATAACATTTATTTAAACATGCTTAAATCTTTCGAAAAACAAAATAAAGTATATACAGTTAACTCTCCCTTACTCGATATTGAAAGGACCATCGAGTTACGGAGGTATCGAGGTACAGAACACATATTTTTCAAATTTTAAACTTTTTATTATTTTGACAAAATACATTCAGAATAGTTATTTTCACGTGAAAAACAATACAATTTTACCACATTTACCTTTGTGACACTTTTTTACCGATCAGCAAAAATTAAAAATTTTAGCACCCAGAAATTGACAGTAAACTTTATTTTACTATTGATTTAATCATAATAATCCATTTCATGAAATTTATTAACGTTTGGAGGACATTTGGAACTTTTCATTAAAATATCAAGTGAGAGAGGTAAATTTACTTGGGAAACTGAAACAGATAGCATCGAGTTAGGGAACATCGAGTTAGAGAGGTATCGACTTACAGAGGTATCAAAGCATGCTAGATTGAAGGGACCGCGCTTACCATCGAGTTAGGGGAAATATCGAGATACAGAATATCGAGTAAGGGAGAGATGACTGCAGTTACGAGCGGTGGGTGCCAGTACTTATTTTAAAAATATAAAAATTGTAATATATGTATCTCGAAATAAAAAAAAGAAATATTTCAAAAAAAAAAAAAAAATATCAATGTTACCCCGGATTACGGTACCTAGACTAGAGTCCTGCTTAAAAGGTAAAATACCCTGAATAATATACCATGCATATTAAGGTGCGGCTTGTTTTTTAAAAGTTCTCAAATCCAAAAATTCGTGTGCTCATCTGAATTTAAACCACATAAAAAGGGAAACCTCAAATTTTGAGCCAAAAATATTAAGATTTAGAGGTGGCGCAAGCGACTCAAAGGTGAATTTTCAAGTTATGAAATATGACCTTCAGTAAAGTCATTATTATTTTATTATTCTCTAACCAATTTCAATTTTTAAGCTCTTAGTATCATTCTCTTCAAAATTAAATTTGTACAAAGTTCGTCGAACATCAAATTTGTCTAGAAGCAAAACTAGTCTTAGTTAAAAGTAGTTTTCTCCATTTTTTCCTCCTTTTACTAAAAAAATTTCTTTGTTTGACCATAACTTCATGAATACTTATCTGATTATAAATCTATTTACATGTTTCTGAAGCAAATTTAGTTCTTTTAAAAATGTAGGCACAACCAATTAATCTAAAAAATAGTTTTGACTTAGTTGTTTGACAAAAACTGCCCAAAAACATGACTTTTCGGTGGAAAATATCATATTTATTTTTTTAATTTTTGTCAGTTAAACGTTAATACTTAAGCTGAAACTGGATTTTAGACGGGGTTGGTGGTCTGATGGCTACCGCTTCTGCTTCATATGCAGAAGGTCATGGGTTCAATCCCAGGCCCGTCCCTTTCCTCGTACTTTTTAGTTGTATATCTCTCACTTGCTTATATCGTCCATTCTAAATATATCACACTCAAACTATTCGTTCATAGCAAACGCTAGAACCAGAGACGGACAAGAAACCGTTTCCCTAACGCTTCCTACTTCCACGCGCACGCCTTTCTTACGCCTGATACATAGGCAGTCTGCTAACCACAAAAGCAAACCTATCTGCCTTGCCTTTCCCCCAATCCATACACTCCCGCATGAACTGACGTGAATGCAGTGGAATATACGGTCTACGTGGGAGTCAGTTCAATGCATCATCAATTCCTCCCCCTTCCCCTCATTGGTCTGCATTCTGACGTAGCAGGTGCCATTGTTGCCTAAAAATAGAAGATCACCAGCACTTATACACTGAGGATGCCTGTTAGTCCCAAGCAGTCATTCGGTTGGTTCCTTGTGTAAGTGCAGCTGATCTGGCGATACTGGAGTGCATCCACGGGCGGCCAATCAAGCTCAAGCTCAAGCTCAAGCTCAAGCTCAAGCTCAAGCTCAAGCTCAATACTTAAGCTGAAACTGGATTTTCTCATTTGTTATAGCTTCAAAAAGGTCTAAGAAGCAATTTTTCATAAATTCTATAAGAATGATATATTTTTTATTGAAAGATCATGTTTTTGGGTAGTTTTTGTTTAATTAAATTTGTAGTAAACACAGTCTAAGAACAACTAAATTGGCTTCAAAAAATAACGTTAGAAG
This sequence comes from Aedes aegypti, assembly GCF_002204515.2. Taxonomy (NCBI): domain Eukaryota; kingdom Metazoa; phylum Arthropoda; class Insecta; order Diptera; family Culicidae; genus Aedes; species Aedes aegypti. The sequence goes on from NC_035108.1 coordinate 132,792,718, forward strand.
ATCTGGAATCGGATGAGTATTTACGAAGTTATGGCCAAACAAAAACGTTTTTGTAGTAAAATGAGGAAAAATATATGGAAGACTACTCTTAACTAAGTCAAGTTTTGATTTTGGACAAGCTTGATGTTCTACAAACTTTTCATAAATTGAATTTTAAAGAGAATGATGCTGAGAGCTTCAAAATTGGTTGGAAAATAACGAAGTTATGATGACTTCACTGACTTGAAAATTCATCTTCAAGTCGCTTGCGCCTTTTTTATGTGATTTGAATTCAGAAAAGCACACGAATTTTTGGTTTTTAGAACTTTTAAAAAATAGGTTGCTATATAATGTATATTCTACAAACACATGATGAATTTTCATATAGAAATTATTATTTTTTTCAATAGTAGTTCAATTTATAAAGCTGTATGTAGCAACAACAGCAAATCATTTTTATCAACAACGCTGTCATTTTTCAACAGATTTAACCCGTATAGGCCTGAGTGAAGACAAAAATACTAAAACCCTCACCGCTCAGCGAATTCTTAGCGGATTCAAATGATATTTTGCCTGTTTACTGGCCCACATATCTAGTTTCTAGAAGTGGCCAGAGGAGGGACCTTCCTTAGCCGAGTGGTTAGAGTCCGCGGCTACAAAGCAAAGCCATGCTGAAGGTGTCTGGGTTCGATTCCCGGTCGGTCCAGGATCTTTTCGTAATGGAAATTTCCTTGACTTCCCTGGGCATAGAGTATCTTCGTACTTGCTACACGATATACGAATGCGAAAATGGCAACTTTGGCAAAGAAAGCTCTCAGTTAATAACTGTGGAAGTGCTCATAAGAACACTAAGCTGAGATGCCGGCTCTGTCCCAGTGGGGACGTTAATGCCAAGAAGAAGAAGAAGAAGTGGCCAGAGGAACTCGGAAATATTCCTGTGGCCGGAGTTATTCCGGTGGGTCACTGGGTCAGTTCGGGTAAAAAAGGGCTATTTTTTGGGAATTGTCAAGTTACGTTTATTTGTTTGCAATGACAATCATTTTAATTTGCATAAATAATTAAGATATGATATTCAACATTATAAATGAAAAGTTTTGCACCGTTTAAAATATACCAGATGTGGCCATTCGGACGTAATGCCCGGAAGAACCGGCTATAGATTTGTTGAATGCTAAACCGTTTCAGTTCACGAAAAGTAGAATTCAAACATAATTGTGCACTAAAACGCTTTCTCATAAGCTTGGCACAGATGTTCAGGTACAAATTGGCCACTTTATCGTAAGTTTGAGGCGTCCCGGGACCCGAAAATGGTCATATGTAGTATCAATCAAATGCAAAACTCATAGTTATCCAATTCAATCGTTTCTCAAAAGGTTTACACTGATGCAATTTTCTCAAAATTCCGTCATATAGTGGCCACATTACAGCCGATTCCAAAAATTATCTGTGACTTGAAATTTATCTACCTTCAGGGGCACAAATACACAGTACCCTTCTCACCCGACCTGACCCAGTGACTCACCGGAATAACTCTGGCCACAGGAATATTTCCGCGTTCCTCTGTATTCTTATAGAAACTAGATATATGTGCCAGTATACTAACAAAAAATCATTTGAATCCATTAAGAATTCGCTGAGCGGTGAGGGTTTTAGAATTTTTGCTTTCACTCAGGCCTATATGGGTTAAACAAAAATATATCAATATTGGGGCGTATATAATTGTGTTCATAGGATTTTCATTTTTAAGTAAGTTCTTGTGTGCAGGCCCTCAAAAAATGCATTTCAATTAGCTCTAAAGGTGATGGAAAGACAATTTTGCGGAAAAACTTGAATCAAAAAAAAAATAAAACACAAAACCTATTTTCGATGGACCATGTTACAAAAATGCTCTAAAATTGTCAATTTAAGGTGATTATAGAACGAAGCACACCTCAAATTTTCAAGAGCACAAGATTTGAGAACCAAACAGCACTCCGCGTTCAAAATCTATCCCATTGGTCACCACCAGCGAGCAAGCAATTTGATTGGTTTTCAACGTGAACTGTTGTCAGATTCTCTCGTCTTGTGCACTTGAAAATTCAAAGTTTGGCTTCGTTCTATAATCACCTTAACAGCTAGAAAAAAACTTGTTTCGTCAAATCAGCCTAATTTTCTGATCTTCAACTTTGTAGATCAAACTTTACCAATATTCCTTCAAATAAAAAAGTTGAAATAATTATCTCTTTTACAAAGGTCCCCCCTAATTTCCGTTCCAACCATTGTTTTTTTTGAAATTGGTTAATTTACGTATTCCCGGCAGTCTAAGCCAATGACGCGCTTCTATTGAAGTTATCGCTGACATACGAAGACAAATTGCTTGTTTACTTACGTAAGTTAGCTTATCCTTTGTCGATTCATATCGATAGAATTGTAGAAAATTGTTATGAAAAGTTTTTGCAATGATTGTGACTTTTATAGGCAGCTTCATTTTATTCGGCAACCCTTACCATAAGAGCTACGGGTGGCGTTTTTAGGCTTACCATGTTGAAAATAGGTAAATTTAATGCGTTGTAGTTATTATGGTGGTGAAAAATTATATAGAACAACCGTTCGATTTTGGCAATTTGAATTTTTTTGGCATGTTGCCAAAATTAAACGGGCACAGTATTTTGTACACTATTTTCCGTCAAAGTCTGAGGTACTGGGTACTGTGTATGTTGAGGTACTGAGTATTATGTTGAGGTACTGGGTATTGTGTATGTTTATGGCAAACCCACACTAATGTATATCATAAACTTGTTTCTTGCTCTAATCCACTTTAATGGTTCTTTTTTGGTCCCATATATACCGTGCAAAATTTCAACCCATATTAAACCATAGTTAGCGCCAGCCCTTCAAAGCTTATAAGGGATTTGTTATGGGAAACCTAACTTCTCCAAACAAAAATCGCTATAGGTCACCCATTGACCCCTATAAAAATTTAATCACAGAGCTTTATAGGTGATTTGACGATGAAGAACATTGCAAAAATCGCTAAGAAATATGATACTTTTGGAAAAATAGCGTAGTCGCAGGTCACTGTTCCATAATGTACATTCTTTGCAGTCTGAGTCATATGATGGTAGAAATTGTTTCATGAAACATCTTCGATCATGTACTACTGACAACAAAGACTACAAAGATACAAAAAAAACTCATAAGTCACCAGATGGGCTGCTTCTATTCCCCATAGATTGCATAACCGATTCGGTCACAAACCTACATCTCAGTGCTCGATGCATAAAACGTAATAATGTTGACTACTTAATAAAAGTGAAAACTTCCGACATCATCCTTTAAGCGTCGTCGGATTTTACTTTTGTCTCTCGGCGAGCATAACAGGTATCGCTATCAGATCTTTCACATCGCGTCATCACATCTGTGAGTCTCATTGCACTGCGCTGGCAGTGAACCTCCAACCATTCGCGGCACATTACTACCCCATTGACCCAATGCTATGTTTCGGAGAAATCGCATTGCGCTCTTTTAGGCGCTGCCCTCGCTTCGTCGTGTTTCCCGCAATCGCTACCTACATATATCCAGATACCTGTACAGCTAATAGTTTGCAATGCAACGCTGAGAGAATCGCATTGTCATGGATGCAAAATGCTTACTCTGCTTAACACATCGTCGCTGTCGCCGCTGCACTATGGGGTAGAAACCTACTTTGGTTGGTCAAAATCTCTAGCGCTCTGGGAATGGTTCCTAGAGGTTTAATGTCTTTGGCAAATAATCTTGGGTAAATTAAGGCTTTTTTGGAGGGTTTTGAATTTGATCTTGATGACTTACAACTTTTTCAGATCGGTCTTTTATTTTGATAAAAGCGCCCTTATAAAAAATAACCTTTTTCCGCAAAGTTATTCATTGAAAATGTCCCGAAGACACCTTAAATGCTCTAAACTCTTTATGAACAACATTGCAGAGAAATGGACGCTTCTATCGAGCTCTAATTCACCCAGCATAATTTGCCGAAGACATCCTCTGAGTGATGAAGGTTTTTGCCAACCAAAGTAAGTTTCTGCCCCATGGTGCGTTCCGACTCGTGCACATAAGTCTTAGGGTCTGTACGACCGTTGACACTGGGCCCGGTCCAGTATAGCGTTGGGCTCGATCAATCGGCTTGCTATCGAAAAAGTCCAGTTGCGTTCAGGTTTTATGAGAGATCGCGTCGTGGATCGGTGTGAGGGCAAGGATTCGTTACGTTAGGTTATGTAATATCGCGCGAAACGGGTTCGAATTTCGGTTCCCGTAGTTTAGGGGTTTGTTTCGTTTTCGGTAATATGAAGAAGCTACGAGTGATTCGCATAGTGATTCAGCGGGTGTTGATTACTGGGGCAGTGTTCTGGGCGGCGATAATGGTGATCCAATTTACGGCTATTACTCCAAGTGAGTTGATTAACAAATTGTTGTGCGCTGCAAAATGGTTATTTTGTTTTGAATTTGCTTTTGTAGCACAAACGACTTGTCAGCTGTTGCAGTAGTAGCAATAAATCGAAGTTATTTGTAGGCATGAGCTACAGTTATAAAAGTAGATATTTACAAAATATTTAAATAGAACTTTACATCCTAAAAAATTAACAAAATTTTTGTTTTAGAATATATAAATCTATCAAACATTTTTTTAGCCAAGGAAAAATTCAACTGAACTCTGCAGGAGGCTTTACTATCATGCTAATCCCTGGCTCGTGGTACATTGTAGAATAGTTCCTAGGCACCTACAGTCTACTTCATAACATAATTCCAATGATGTCTCAGAAGGTTTCTTCTGACTAAACATCAAGACCCGTTTCTGAGACCAGAATATGAACAAATCCACTCCCAAGGCCCTTTGAAACGTTCAGGGTGCTTTAAAGACTTTTGTCATCAGATATTTTTAAGGATTTAAGGAAAATACGAGCCTTGAGGGAAACTTAGATTCTCAAACGAAGTTCAGAAATCAGATCTAACCATCGCTAAGGATTGTTCATTTTGTAAAGTGGACACCTTGTTTATGCTATATCTTTTTTATTTATTGATAAAATCGTAATCGGTTTTCTGTGCATCGTTCAACTATTATTCTACCATGCTATGAAAGTATAAAATCTTACAAAATGCCTTTGATTGAAGAACTAAAAAGTTTTTCCAAAACCTCCTATGAAAAACTGTTCATCAAAGTTAAGCATTATTTTCAGCATAACTAAAATCCTTATTTTTATGAACAAATTGTGTGTTGGTATTCTTAACTATTCTAATATAGGTAGAGTTTTTAAAAATTTAATAATATTCCACCATTCTCTGACACTAGATCGCTCTAGGGATTAATCCTTTATGGCAAAATTTACTGATATACCATCCTTTTACTCTCAGAAAAAAGTAAAGTAGAATGCGTGTTAAAAATTGGCTTAGATTACTAAAAAAACTATTTTTGTACAAATGAGAGCTAAATCGTGAGTTTTAACCGCATTTATGAGTTTAAATTTTACTCTTTATGGTCGTTTTATTAAAAAATCTCATACTTTTAAAATCATTTTCGCATATATACCGATCTACAGCAAATTTTAGGCGTTTTTCTCCAAATATTTTGGTCGGAATTTTCAGAATAACATATTATGAAAATAATACGTGGAAATCAAATTCGATTGCATTACAGCAGTGTTGCCCATTTTGATTATTGTCATTGTGCTTTGAGAGGTTTTCTGAAGATAAAACATTTGTTCTTGTATTATACTTTAATTGAGAGGTGAGAAATAAATAAACAACTCAATGATGACATAGGTTATTTTCCATAATAACACTATATTTGAACTTTCGTCAGGACGTACTTTGAACCTTAAAATTACACTCATATCAGTTACCTTTCAATATAAAATATTTTCTTCAAAAAAATCGGTGAAATAATGATTTTATGATATCTGGTGAATTGATGCTCCAAAAATAACTTGATATTTTGCAACAGGCTGTTGATTGATAATGCTTTTACCATCCACAGCTGTTCATTTCTTCCAAATAGTGCAGGCAAAATAAACTTTTGCATCGTTTTTTGCTAGCGATAAAAACATGTAAGTCTGAATTCAGTCGCTGTTTTAGATAACATTCCTAGTTTTGATGTTTTGCGATGGAAATGTGCAAATTCCTCGCCTTTCTATCAGAAACAAGATGATATCCTTAAGGTGCTAATTTTACCACCCCTTCCCCTACATATTCTCATAAGAATGTATGGATGATGTTAGTGTTAAGTACATAGGGTAACGGTCGTATTTTGGACCCTCTAAGGAAGTGATTTTGGGTTTTCGTACCGTAAAATGGGGAGAAGTTGATCGCTTTTGAGCTTTTCTGTGCAATAAGATCTGTTGGGATGCGTGTACTATTATCCAAATATGTTTTAAACCAGTAGGGTATCCGTCATATTATGGAGGACGTAAGCACGGTATTGAAATTTAATTCGTATTTAGTGTCCAAAACATAAATATTACAGTATTTTGCAATGTGATGTGTTAAAACTATCCTTTATCTGGAGTATGGTGAAGTAAAAAAGTAAATTTTGGAATCAAACACACATTTTTTAACATAAATCTGAAGCTCTTCCTCTGTCTTATTTTTACGGTATTTCGTCCTATTACTGCGGTATACCAAAAATCATAGACTTGATTACCGTGCACCCCCGCTTATTTGAACGATACCTCATGCAAACCATCGGGGTTCATTTTTAATTTGAATATCTAGTCACCCTAGAAACGTGTTTCTGGTAACCTCTTTCACTGTTTTGTTTTGATTCTACGTTCCGTTCCACAGCGTTCCATTTCACTTTTCTCCATTCCATGAGCTAAATGACTTTTGAACCATTTTTAATCTGAACGATGTGCAAATTAGCGAGGTAAAGATTAAGGCAAAGTAGCCCGTCATTCGTTTTGGCAGAAATGATGAATTTGCAGCGTGCAATTTCAAAGTGTTAAAACTCATTCTTAATAGTTTATATTGACTTGAAAACGTATCACTGTACGCGCCAACATGCATAAAGTGTGCTGATACTTTTTCAGCTGTGTCAGTGCAAAACCAACCGATTTTCTTTGATTGGGAATCGTGAGATAAAGTAGCAACAATCATCAATGACGCGTACAAATTTCAATGACGGCCTACTTCGCCTTAAAAAGTGTTCAGATTAAATGTGGTCAAACCAACGGGGGTACCCGGTACATTTAGTATACATTCAATGCCATACAATGTTCTAGCATTGAAATTATACTCCCTCTATGCTAATGACACTGCACGGTACTGTCAGTTTGTGTGATTTTGGACTTATCTATAAAGAAAACTAATTCATTACTTTATGTCAACAAATCAACAGAATCGAATGATTATCTGCCGGTTTCGTCTTCTCTTCTGTCATAGCTGGACAATGTTAATGTAAATAGACAAGGTCCTTCCATCTGAGACCACTAGTCGCTATATAAGAAATGAATTTTTTGACTTAAGTATAACCACAATTTTGGTGCTTTTAAAGTGGTAGATAGAAGCAAGTGAAAGATACAACTACAAAGTACGAGGAAAGGGATGGTAAGATCGACTCTTTCATTTGGGGTAAAATCGACACCTTTCTTTGCTTTATAATCTAACTTCAGGGAATCTTTCTTGTTGGAAGACTTTCTCTGTAGTATAGGTGAGTCTTTATTTTAAAATTCCAGTGAAGTTCACGGCGAACTTGTTAACATGTTAAATATGACACTTTTTGACTTGTCACAAGCTATCATTAAGTATTAAAAATATATTTCTATGTTATCACGTTTAAACTTATCTGATAAAGCTTGAAGAAATTTGTCTCATTTAAATTGAAGAATTAATAGAATTTGAAATGTTTTCACATAAATGAATCTTATTGTTTATTTACAAACCATGAGGTTCGACAGTTTTCAGTAAGGTAGAGTGGGGAAAGTGTATCAGTGGGGTAAGTGGATCATTCGTCAATATTAAGCATAAATACTTGAATATGTTGAATGTTTTCGCACCATTGCTTCGTTTTAGGTTATATTCCTACGTACACACTGATACTATTGCAAAACTGGTACTACACGTACACTTATACAAGCAAACCTGTTAGCTGCAAAAAATAATTAATTTCATAATTGTTTTCCATCAATCAAAAATCCATTGTATCTCTGTCTAAAATCGAATACTATTAGTTTTTTCGACACACGGAGAGCATTTCAGTTCTAATTGAATGAATCACAATGAAACATATGTGATTTTTATAAATAAATATAGATATACTAGTGGGCCCGGCAAACTTCGTCTTGCCATCAAGTAGGCAGTTGAAAAACGCTATGGATCGTCCCATACAAAATGACAGTTCTGTTCACGCTCGTTTTTCTAACTTTCCCGGTGAATATTCTGGGATTTTTATACACACAAACAGGTCGGAACACTTGACGAACAAAACGGAAAAATAATCATTCAAATTGGTTGACCCGTTCGGAAGCCATTTCGTGACATACAAACACCACTCCATTTTCATTTATATAGATTGTACATGGTACACTTACCCCTACTTTTTAATGGGGTGGGGTAAATGGATCAAATATTATTATCATTTATTGGCGATTGCTTACGAGAATTTAAAAAAGTTTTAATATCCGCAAATGTTGTTTTCCCTTAACTTTTTTTATTACCAGCCTAAATTTGTCAAATTGACCATAGATAATTTGAATTAATCCACCTTAAAGTTTTTTTTTAACCTTTCTGGTATAAAATAATATATAAACAAAATAATTTCGAAACTCACACGAAATTTTTCGTGGTTTATCTAAGCTGAGTTGCAAAAGAGCAAAATATACTAATTCTCCGATTGAAAGCATATTATCAGATGATACAAACATATTCATAAATAGAATAAAATTATTTCAATTTATTATTCAAAAATCAATGCAATTAATATTTTCAACTTAAGAGTGTTTTTTGACAACATCGTTAGGAATAATCCTACAATACTTCTGTATAATTTATGTGTATAAATAGATGAATTTTCTCCAAATTATTCTAGTTACAATGTTTTTTTGTTGTGTGAATTAGTGTAAACTAATGTAAGCCTATTTTCAAATATATTTTGATTAAAAAAAGATATTTTTAATTTAAAAGTACTAAAATGTACCATTACTAGCACTAATAACAAGAACGAGAGTAATATCATTCTTACTATACATAATTACATCACATTTGTTTTGAGAACAGATTTTTTCTATTGGCGCAAATTTTTAAGTCCCTCATACTCAATACATAACGATCAGAAAAATCGATGATTGGAAGTATATTAGTTCTCATTTGCTATCCACAGAAAAAAGTTTGAATTACATTATTCACGTTAGCTGTACATAACAATGAAGTTGACTAATGATTTTTCTGTATCCACTTACCCCACGGTACCTTATCTAAAAATTATTACACTCTTCTGTTTTGTAAACATAAAACAGTATTTTTTTTTCACAACCAATCATTTGCCACAACTTCATCTTCGTAAGTATGCCATGAAAACAAATTTATCATATCCATGTGTATTCACCCCAACTTTATAGTCTTAGGTCAAATGCTTTCAAATTTTCGCATATAGTTAGTGGATTTTTGGCCTCTCCTCAATAGTTTACGTAATATGTGTATAATCCTTTAGAGGAAGGGGTCATAAAAGTCGAAAGTCATATTTAAAGCATTATTTTTAATGTGACATGTGAAATGGTGGTGTTCACAACGTGTAAATTCTACTCAAAGTGCATGTGTCGGTTTCACCCCAACAGGGTGTGGATCTTACTCGCACTCTCAATTATCTCACCTAAAAATTATGAAATATCAATTTGATTTAAATCACTATATAACCTAAATACATATATCATCCAACGTTCACAAGGATTGATATATTTATAACCAATATGTGATTCTGCAACAATTTTAGTACACAAATTTTATCAATAAGCTTAGGGTGTCGGTTTTACTCCGAATTGCCCTACATTACTCTATGTTTTGAATTAGCCCATACATTATGAGTTTGAGTACGAAGTGGTAAACATATGACTATTGCACGTTAACCTAAAAGGCATATAGATAGAATATCAATTACACTTGCTGCAAACGTTGGATTCAAACGATTGGCCATTCATAGAAATGGATTAATTCATACAAGTATAACACCAATTTACTTATTGCAAACATTCCGCTCTATACAATATACCTATTTAGATTTGTTACTATGCTGTGTTACAAATCTAAATAGGTAGGTAGTTTTGTTTAAAATCCTACACATAAAAGTGTAAGACAATGAAAAAGCTGGCATTCTTGTACGCACATTTTGATTATGTAAGTAATTCACGCCTTGAAAATGTGTAACTACCAGCATTCCCTTTTAAAATATCTACTGTAGCAACTTAATAAAGGATGACGTGTAATGGAGCCATGAACAAACCCCAAACCCCTTTAGCATTTCGAAAATTCGTCATCACTTGCCCTTTCTAATCTCACTCGCTACAATCTATAAAAATTCCTACCACCGGTGCGGAACCATCATTCACCGGCTAATTTATGCTGGCATAGATCTCACTCTAAGCTTCCCTAATTAGCAACCATCGTCGTCGCAATCCCAGCAAAGCACGTCACAATCGACTATGTGCGTATAAACAAACGGGAAGCGTATCAACCAAATCATCAGAACATCATATCACGTATTAGTTGTACCAAAATCGAATCATGTTTGAACCAACTGCTTATAATTAGTGTGACAACAGAATTTTCGTTTCTTCCCGCGTCCCACGATCCTTAGACGTGTTCACGAATAAACTACATAATTCTGCGATTTTCCTTAATCAATCTTAAGCGAGACTCATTCGTCACCTCTTCTGTTTCACATATTTGTTCTGGTGGTATTTTTTGTGTGTCTGTTCATATCACCTTGAACGGAAAGAATCGGTCATTCTGGTGGAAAATGAAAGTTATACAAAACGATTGGGTTTCACGAAAAGGAAACGCTCTGTAGCCTGGGAAAACGTTCGCTGGTTTGGCTGATGTTTGATTTTTATGGTTTTGCGAGGTTTTAAGTGACTATTCGGCTGCCTTTGAGCAATCATCCGATGTTTGTCATATTGGAATGTTATGCTAAGCCAATTAAATGCTTAAGTAAGACTAGTAATATTCTTACAGATGAGACTAATTTTATTTTCTAATAGAACGCAGCATGGTTTTTAGACGGGTTCAGAACGTCCTCATTTGAGCTCTAGTTATGTCCTAAAAGCCCCCAAAGGATTAAATATGAAGTTCAACAACATTTCCACTACACTTTTTAAAATTTATGGGAGGGATTATTAGAGTCTGTTTAATAAAAAAAAACTACTAAGTAATCGTTCTCATGATGCTATTCAAATTTCATCTTCGTGTTTGTTCAATTTTGAAGTCGTTTTTCATAAATAAAAAATAAATTTAAAAATAAAGAATAATAACACTTTTTTTCTTCCTCCTATGCAATTACGTAATTTGAGGTTGATCTTTTTTGATAAAAATCATTTGTTTGAATGTTTTAGTGCTACTCTCTAGGAGAATGTATGAAACGTGTACGAAAAGTTTTGATTCTGGTTTTTGTTTTGATAGGTCCCACTTACCCCAGGTACAAATATATTCTGGGGTAAGATAGACCATCGAAAATTTCATATTAAATGAAAACAAAATACTGGTTTATCGTTAGCAGCTTGTAATAATACTCAAAATTATAGCATACTGATGGAAATTTGATTTAAAACACATTTATTTTTTGCGAGTCAATGCAAGACGTGGAACGTGTCACAATTTGTCATGCAAGTTGAAAATGGCGCTGAACTGACAACTGTTACATGAACCACATGGTAATAAAAATAACAATATGTTTAGTACTAAATACATTCCTTGTCATTGTATCTTAAACTTTCTAGAAGAATACCCCCATGAAAAACTTTTCATAGTTGAGCTATGACGAAACGCCCCACTTACCCCGTATTCTCACTTGCCCCGCGGTACCTTAATTGAACTTGAACACTTCACTTCAGTTATACAAAAGAAAAAATAAAATACTAAAAATCACTTATATGTTGCTTATTTTGACAGATAAGCTTATTTCGTTTGTGACTTTCAGACTTCTTAAGTGTGGAACACTCGGAGATAATAACATATTAGAGGTATTTGCTCGACTTACTAGTGATTTTTAGTATTTTATTGTTTCTTTAGCAAAAGTGAAATAATGTGTTAAATTACATTTCCACACCGTTTCGCTTATTTTAATTTCTTTTATTTGTATCATTTAAAACATAACATTTAATTTTCTAGATATGAAAAAATAATGTAATGTACCAAATATTATGTGTTTAGCAACACTATTATCTTAACTTGGTTAAACTAAATCAGGCTACAAACAACTCTCCCTTACTCAATATTCCATATCTCGATATCGAGTTAGAGAACCAAGTAAAAGTTGGTTTTCATGGCTACTGCGATGGTCTTTTGGATCGCATTTACACTGGTATTGTAACTCCACGGTGCCCCGACAGACCGTTATTATGTAAAAAAATTGTCCATCAAATCTGAGTACAGGGCTCGATTCCTAAGGTCATTCTGCACCTCTGGGCCAATTTTTAAAAAAATCCCTAGGCGGAATCTCGAGAAATCCTGATTTGAAGTTTTTGACTTAAAATTTCAATATAATTTATATACAAATTACAATTAACGCCGGGAAAACCTAAAAAAATTGTCCAAAAAGACGTTTGGTCGTCTTAACTAGTAAATAATTGTTATGGATGTTATATTTATAAATATTTTTAACTAACTTAACTAACCAGCGTGGTTTGAGTATGTTTTTATATTGCTTAAACCAGTAAGCTTAGTTCAATGGAATGAAATCAAAAAACTAAATTTCAATTTACTAGTGATGCTGCGTTCGAAAAAAGTAAAGCTTTCAATGGTTGATATTATTTATTTACATCTTGTTTTTAGACTTTCACACTAAGTGACCAGCCCACTGAAGTCTGCCGTATTAATTTTCTTAATATTATTTGCTTCTTTGTACGTCTTGTACTACTCTTGATGTATACGTCAAGCTTTCCACCGAGTAGTGTTCTTGAACTTTACGTTAAAATTAACGTATTCTGTTTCCTCATCCACAATATGATTTTGACTACTCGGGGAACATCATTGTCACATGTCGGAAGTATTCTAAGATGTGCAAAGTCTTCAACAATTTCAATGCCTAGTTCTATCCGAATTTCAACATCACTTGGACTCTCACTCTCTTGCCCTGCTATCATGTATTTTTTATTATTATTATTGAAGACTATTTTTTTTCGAAACTCTTTTTAGTTCACTTTCTACGATAAAGCATCGCGATATCGTAAGATAGAAACATTGCAGTGGTGTTTATTATTGCGAAATTATTTACGAAAGAGAGAATGGATGAAGTTAGATAAGCTTTTATTAGGCAACAGTGTAGAAATGTAATTTGCAATTGCAAGTAACGGGTTCTCAAGCTAATTACATAATCCATAAAAGTTGATAATCGTAGCTAGAATAAGTGTTTTTAATGCACGGGAGACATAATTGTCACACGTCCAAGGTTCTTCGACAATTTCTAATACATCCCCTTCAAGCACTGCCTCAGCCATAACACAACTGAACCTGCTTCTTTCTATCCATGCAACCATGTACATTTGGGTAGGTTAAATGGCATCACAAGCTTATCTTAGTTGTGTGTCTTTAAGATAGTGAAAGCCCGCTCAACTGCGCTGCGATCGATTCCAATAAAGTCATCGCATACAAAGCCTGCAAAAGTGTATACATCAGAATGTAATGGTGACTAGTAAATTTCGAAATGCATTTTTTATAATTCATGTAATACCACAAACGAAGTTAACACCTCGTATGCAGTCTATACACTTGATTGTATATATCAGCTTAATCAGCTTTCCCAGCTAATGTTAAAGTATTTCCTGCCACAGATAGATTTGCGTCACTGAGTCGAACGCGACCTTGAAATCAATAAACAGATGACAATGAATTGCATAAAAACAAATTACATGGTAACAAGCTAAGTAACACAAGAACTAGGACTCCCAGTGATGTTGAAACTTTAGTAGTACTTATTGGGTTTTTTTTATGAAGTTGTTGAAAACTATGTTAATCTTGGAACACTTTTGACATGTGGAAATGATGCTCTACGTGTAGTCAAAACCCTGTTGTGGCTAAGTATACAGAATACGTTAATTGTAACGTAAAGTACTGAGAACAATAGTTGGTGGAAAACTAGACGTATACATCAAGAGTAGTACAATATGTATGAAGAAGCTAATATTTTCAAAAAAAAAAAACGGCAGACTTCAGTGGGCTGGTCACTTAGTGTGAAAGTCGAAAAATGGGCTGTGCATAAATAATATTAACCATTAAAAGTTTTAGTTTTATCGAACATAACAACAACATTATATTGAAATTCAGTTTTTTAGATTTCATTCAATTGAACTAAACTTACTGGTTTAAGCCATATAAAAATATACTCAAACCACTCTGGTTAGTTAAGTTAGTTAAACATATTTATGAATATAACCACTATAACAATTATTTACTAGTTGAGAACAGTTTGGCCGTCGTTTTGAGCGATATTTTTTAGGTTTTCCGGGCGCTATTGTGTAATTTGTATATAAATTATATTGAAATTTTAAGTCAAAAACTTCAAATCAGGATTTCTCGAGATTCCGCCTAGGGATTTTTTTAAAATTTGGTCCAGTCGGGGCACCGTGTAACTCGATACTTCTATAGGTATATATTCTTCTACTTATTCATGCGAATATTTGTTTGGAAATATCTTCAGCCTTGTTTCGAAGAAAATTTTATATCTTTTTTGTTGTACTGCATCATAAATCTCTGCAAAAACCAATTTATTTTCCTTCAATAATATTGCAAGAGAATGAGGATTCGAGCGCGATTCAAGTTTCAAAGAATCGTAAGTTACGATTCGTAACTATTATTGAACCAAGTACATTGTACCGTCCTAGCGCACCATTGAAGCGAATATTCCCACCGTCGTCCATTGGGCGGCATTCATGGCGCGTACTTTAAATCAGTTTGGGAGAATAAATTTTCCTGACACTTATTACCATTTCACCACCGCCGACAGAAATGATTAAAAATAGATGTCCTCCTGGGTGGACCTGATGGCTGCGGATTAACTGACAGAACGCCTGAACTGGTTAACGGTGCGAGGAGTAACTAACCAGCGGGGGAAGGCGAGGGCAAGCACGTCTTAGAGATCCATCTGAGAGGCCTCACTCCGTGCGGATGGTCAAGAATCGAAAACGAGTTGTTGTCCGTTTTTATGTATTGTTGAGATTGTTTGAACCAATGGCAGTCGCATTCCGTCGTTTGACTTTATTCTTCCGTCTATATTTAATGGTGTTTTAAGCTAGCAAATGAACAAAACTCACGTTTTTAGTAACGGCGAAGTTGTTTGATCATCAACCAGCCGAAGGATTCTTTTTTAAGGTGCGGAATTAGAAAATACATTTAAGTGGAAGATAAATCATCGAGTAAAATAGAACAGATATATTATTACTTGGTGCCAATACAATTCAAAATATACAGAGGTGAATTTTATGTAGCTAACGGTTTGGTGGAATCAGTTTTGTTCACATTTAATTGCATGACACAGACATAACAATCTGTTGGGATAAACAAGCCATATTTATTAAAGTCAACTGATGTTGCACGTAGGTCGCAGCATCTTATTAAACGTAATAAAATGTGTATTCGACAACAAAATGGGTCGGAAACATACTATTCAGTATGAATGAGCATATATGGTCATAAAATTCCATACTTTGTTGGTTTAGGAAAATATTTCATAATCCCACCGATATAGCAAAATATCGATTACAAATATTGTATCAAAGTATCGACACCAATGATATTTTTAATAAAATTAGGTGAATTTCGTCTCAATGAATGAAAAATATCCTGAATTATTACAGACCTAATTCCATTTGCAAATCGCTAAGTTGGTTCCTCAAAATTGAACAAATTTTCAGCCGTAAACCCACGAATACAGCCTATAACTATCTTAGTTATAGGCTCATTATACCTGAACGCGGTCCTGTGAAATACTGGCTGCAGCAAGGACATGCTCCGGAGGGATCGGTTCGGTACTCGAAAGTTTATCAGCGACAACAGTTCTGGGCTATCAATTTCACCGGTTAACACTTTTTCCACAAGCAGCGGTTGCTGAATTTTCCGTCGATGTTCCAGGGTATCAAGTCCAAGCAGCATACACTTATCAGGATGTGGCGGTAAGTTGACAGGATATCTCCACGACAGGTTCCTCAAGGCAGAGTGAACGAATCGTTTCTGAATTCTTTCAATCCTTAGACTCCACTTTACTTGATACGAATTTCATACAACGGACACTTTTTCAAGTATTGCACGAACAAGAGCACAGTATACCCAAGTAGCAAAGTTAAATTTATGCTATTCTTGAAGTATTCTCTTACACCAATTCTGTAAAACTAGAAATAAAACCAGTAATTCTATAAACCTACGCTAATTCAATGATAAACCTCTCATAAGACTAAAGTGGCCCACACTAGAGACGGTGTTGGAGAGCAACTGCCAAGTATCTCTTAAAACTTGTAATCATCACTTATGACAATCCACAGTGGTCCAGGAATCAGTTTTACGCGGAAAGATGCATTTTGAGCTTTAGAATGAAACATTAGACAAAAACGGTCTTCTACAAAGTTGTTTGTATTAGTTAAGCCCTTTGTTTGGTTTTATTGAAAATTAGGGTGGACCACATTTTCATAGAAATTGTGTAACTAACTTTCTTATTTGTAGAAATTATATTATACATGCTTCAGCAAAGTTATAGACCCTTCAATTTCAAGCAACTTTGCCAAAAAAAGTTTTTTTGTATCTCTTAAATTGACCGATTTAGAGCTTTTTTCCAACGGTGACATAGGGTGGTCCGAACAAAACTGGTTTTCTGGCTCTAGAGTTTTCAATTCAAATTTCTCATCAAAGTAGTCTATGAAACACTTTTAGAGCTTTGAAAAATGCGTAATTTGGTGAGTGAAGAAACTCGCTATCTCCTTCCGTTTAGGAGTTATTGTTGTTTTTCTCTCAAAAACATGCCTACTTTGATTGTGAATATCTCTGATTGGGGCAAACATAAAAAATATCTTTTGACGGCATTCAAAAGACAATATAAAATTGTATATTATGTCAAAAAATTACAGATGTGTTATTTTTGTAACTCTAATAAAATGCCTTGAAAAACAAAGGATTTTAAGCAGAAAAACTTTAATAACTTTTGAACTAAAATAGATATCAACAATCTTTTTGCATGAAAATTTGCGTTTTGTTAAGCTCTAAAAGTCGCTCATAGACCGCTTTGACGAGAAATCTGAAATAAGAAAGATAGGGCTCTAAAACTGTTTTGAAGATTTTCATAGTATGTATTTCTTTATTATTTTGCATTTTGAGCATGAAAATGAAATTTTAGACAAAAATGATCTTCTACAAAATTGTTACTCAAAATGTAAGCTTTCATACTGTGTCAATTGAAACTAGGGTGGTCCACAATATCACACATATCATATAATCAACTTTTTTATTTGCAAAAATACTGGTATATGCTCTTTGGCAAAGCGGTAGAACTTGAAATTTTGATCAACTTTGCCAAAAAAAGTTTTTATGTAGCTCAAAATTTGACCAATCTAGAGCATTTTTTCCTAATCATCGCAGGGTTGTCCAACAAAAATAAGTTTTTCAACTCTAGTTTTTTAAATATTATTTTCTCGTCAATGTCGTCTATGAACGACTTTTAGAACTTGACAAAACGCAAATTTTCATGCAAAAAGATTGTTGATATCTATTTTAGTTCAAAAGTTATTGAAGTTTTTGTGATAAAAAATATTTGACTTTCAAGACGTTTTATTAGAGTTACAAAAATAACACATCTGTAATTTTTTGATATAATGTACAATTATGTTTTGTCTTTTGAACGCCGTCAAAAGATATTTTTTATATTTGCCCCAATCAGAGATATTCACAATCAAAGTAGGCATGTTTTTGAGAGAAAAACAACAATAACTCCTGAACGGAACGAGATAGCGAGTTTCTTCACTCACCAAACTACGCATTTTTCAAAGCTCTAAAAGTGTTTCATAGACTACTTTGATGAGAAATTTGAATTGAAAACTCTAGAGCCAGAAAACCAGTTTTGTTCGGACCACCCTATGTCACCGTACGAAAAAAGCTCTAAATCAGTCAATTTAAGAGATACAAAAAAACTTTTTTTGGCAAAGTTGCTTGAAATTGAATGGTCTACATTTTTGCTGAAGCATGTATAATATAATTTTTACAAATAAGAAAGTTAGTTACGCAATTTCAATGAAAATGTGGTCCACCCTAATTTTCAATAAAACCAAACAAAGGGCTTAACTAATACAAACAACTTTGTAGAAGACCGTTTTTGTCTAATGTTTCATTCTAAAGCTCAAAATGCATCTTTCCGCGTAAAACTGATTCCTGGACCATAGTGCAATCCTCAACACATCAATAAACCTTCCACAAGTAGTTCTCAAGACAAGTTAAAATCACAATATTTTTATCATGTTGATGTGGCTAACGAATTTATAAATACTTCTTAATAAAATTATCAACTAATAATAAAACACCATCCGAATTAAAACATCTGTGATGATAACTTTCCGCTTTTTTTCGATATCTACCTGTGTTTCGTTTGTCACGCTTATTACATCGTGAATATCATGCATGAAACACCCGAAACGCACAATGCGCCTCGACAATATCGCAGTTTCAGAAAAACAAATTCATCAATTTGTTGCCCGAAAATGTTGAACAATCCAGCATACATGGATTCTCCCATCATGGCTCCCTTGCTAAAGCATCGATAATTACAATCATGGCGGTAGTTTTACTCAACACCATCATAGAACCGTGATAAATTTTGCTGAACTCGGGCAGGCATAACAAATATCACTTGAGAGTTCTTATGCTTAAGGCGATCTTGATGAAGTCAAACTAATCTTCTTGAAGAACGTGATAAGATTCGTTCGTTTTATTCGAGAGGAGCACATTTGGACGTTTGTTTATTTACACTTTTAGTTTTTGGAGAAAAAAGGTTCATGCTAGATTTTGTTACGGCATGAAATTTAAAGCTAGAAAACGACTGAAGGTAAGTATTACCAGCTGTGGATAACTTCTTAATAAGGCCCAGATGTTGAGCAGGGAAAGCAATCGGACATTTAACCACATCCAGAAGTCCACCTTGCAAGGAGGTGTCCAGTGGTCCAGTTCCGCTTCTATATCATGGCCAAGGGGAGGAAGACCACTGGAACTGGTTGTTTGCGTTATTAGTAAGTTGTGCGCCGTGAGTTCCACAACGACTTCCGTGAAGAACAGATCGAAAATCCACGCAAGGATTCATAATACTACAATCATTAATGTACATACTAGTGCGTGGATTGATGGGGGAGAAATTTATGATGTTATCGGCCAAGAGTTCTTACTCTCGCTCGAGTGCGTTCTTACAGATAAGTACAAGAGTTTCATAAAACTGTTGCCAAGGTCACTTGTTCTTATTGAAAATGAAGTTTTATGTGATGCATCCAAAGTGTTCTTGAAGAAGTATTTAAAACCAAAAACGGTTCAAGATCATTTCTACTGGGTGAAAATCACTATAAAACCTAGAGGAATATGCAAATCTACGATAAAACTATCATAAAAATAAATAAAGCCAAATAGAATCTAAATTGTTACTTGGGTAGCGATTTCCAGCAGTGAGTGCTAGGTACTGGACAATGGGAGTTGAGAACCGTCGCATTGAAAATGGGAACAGCTATGACATCATCCTGTGTTGTTTTGCTTTCCAGTGCGGCAGTTTCCACTGGCGTGTACGGGAGCTAAAACATCGGAAAAGTTGATAGGGGAACTGGGGGTAAAATGAACACCCTAAGCCATTTTCATGATTTCTTGCTTATGAAGCTGTCAGATTCTTTCTCAATTGCTTAGAATCGAAGAAGGATGTTTATGCAATGTAACAAGTTGAAAACTTGTGATGGAATTAGAATTTTATCAACATTATTATAATTTTGAAAATTTCTTTCCACAGAGTCAATGTTCCAAACATGTGGGTAAAATGAACATGTAACGGGGGTAATATGAACATATACTTGGGGGTAAAATGAACATACAATGGGGGTAATATGAACATATACTGGGGGTAAAATTAACACCTTTGAAATTGAACGGGTTGCGGCATGATGTTCGGCATCTGGTGCATGTTCAATCCATATCTCACGGACAATCCGGAATCGATGGAACGTTTAGCCGCAACCATTTGGATGGCTGTCCATGTATGTCTTTGTACTCTCGCCATCTGAAATAAAATCCAGTAGTATTCACCCTGCAATGGTGTTCATATTACCCCCATCTTGAGTAGTTCATTTTACCCCCAGAGAATCAACATCTTCAAATCATTTGTTCTACGAAATTAGAACACAATAATACTTTCAATTTCCATCTACTTATCATAAATACTTTAAAGATATGATGTGCTACGCAGTCAAATAGATTTTTGATGGTTTTAGTCATAAAACCTTAAATTCCAGGAGTGAAAATTTACATCACATGAGAAAACGGAGAGGCGTACTTTGTTTTTGTTTACTTTTCCAGCTTGTGACAGTTCTAGATCGCGCTAGAGTTGTCGAAATAGTTCCTTAGTCTGAGGATTCAGGATGGTGCAATGTTTTGCATAGATATATAGCATAATTACCGTAAAACACAGACCTGTTCATTTTAACCCCCCCCCCCCTGTTCATTTTACCCACAGTTCCCCTAACCGTTGAAACCTCACAGTTCGAACGAAACGTGTAAATTTCTGAGACATATAATGCACATAATTGGAGCGTGGAATATCATTGATATTTACATGATATGTCATGTAAACTTCAATTATATGTCATGTAATCTAGCAGGATTCTGTGTGGTTACATGACATATAACATATTTTTACATGATTTCAGACTTAAATTTACATGAAGTCATGTTTACATCGCATGAATGAGGTTTACATGACGTGTAATCTTCATTATTTTTAACTGTGCTTGCAACAGCGCAGCAGAAGTTGTCTCTGGAGTACGAAGTGAGAGCTGGGGATGACGCTTGCGAAAGCCATAGGGGAAAAGCACTAATTTTCGACCTACAAGAATTCTGTGCCAATTTTCGAATTTTCATACAATGTAGGCCAAAATCGTATGAATGGGTCGAAAATTGGTGTTTTTCCCCTAGAGTCAATCCCAACCAGCTAGCTGCGTTTTGAATTAGAAATTATGAGCTTTTCCGTTGCGTTCCGCTAATTGGTCTGCAAGGCTCCGGATCTCACATGTAGTGATACCGTAGCATCGAACTTCGAAGTTCAAGATATGGGTCATCATTTCAGATTCTTCCGCGTTTGAAAACACTATTTCGTGCGAGCCGATTTGTTTCACATCATATTTCAGCACTACTCTTGCATCGCGGTTGGTACGTGTTGGTCTTGGTATTCCTTGGTTTCTGGTGGCTCGACTGTTGGATGTTCCAGTGGACATCATTATGGCCGCTTCAAAGACCATTTTCTACCACTTCTACCGTTCCGACAATCTTTTGCTAGTCCACACCATAACTTTCAATAAAAACACTGTACGCGTGATAAACAAAGTGAATAAAGAAAATAATTGAGGTTATATAATGCATATGGTGTTCATATCCCCCCACTGATGGTTGAACACCATTTGCTCCCAACCAATCGAAATAATAAAAACGCAGTTAGTTATGACATAATTGCGCTCAACTAATATTTTAGTTTGTGTCATAATTGAAAGTATGAATGACAAAGAATTCGCGTAGTTTATATTCTTGATAAACGACATAAAACGTCCATAAAACCTTATTTTCCGTTGGGTCAAAATTAGAATAATTGTATCTTACACATACTTTAATTTTCATCATTTTTCGTTTATTTCCTAATTATAATAATTGTAGCATGAAAAAATGGATACAAGAGCAGTTTCTTAACATTTATGCATATTTTATTTTACTTGAAATTGAATGGTTTGTGTTAAAATATGGGTGTCCATTTCGCCCCGTATGTTTATTATGCCCCCAATCTCCCTAGATGTTTAATTTAACTGACACGATACATTTTCCCCGAACATCCAGTAGTGTCTACCAGGTTTGGATTTTTTAGAAGTGTTTTAACATGCACTGCTATCTTCTCGATCAAATCAGCACTGCAGCAGTATACGATAAACAGTCTCTGCAAATCATGATTGTTACAGAGGACGATTGTGAGATACTCTCAATTTTCTCAGTTTTCAATCGTTGGTGATATTCTCAGAACGAAAAACACAATCTTAGGTTCCAGATAGTGAATCAATTAACCAACACGCAGCAGTAAACGAAAAATCCTCTCTTATTCTTGTTGCAACAACTCTGTCCCGTTGATCACCACTTGAACGGAGAATGACAATGATTGCTCACCGCGTGCCCAGCGATTTTCTAGGCTTTGCATTGCAATTTTCGAGAACTTTTCCCGTGTTGGTAAACATTGCCTCATTAACAAACAGCATCTTTAATCCTTTCGATTTTGTGTTCAAACTTGCTGATTAATCACGAGTTGGAATGCGCGTCCTAGAGCCCAAGCAAGCGAGTTTGTTTTAGGCGTCACCCGAATGTTTGTTTTTTTTTTTTAATTTTTCATTAGCATTATTCCAAATATTACATTCATTTCTTATATCTCGGTGTTCTGTATTAGACAACACTATCATCCTTATTTGGTATAACAAAATTAAGTTTTTATTAATATTTTGTTAACAACATAATTTCATTTGGCGTAGCAGTTACGAATTTTTACAGGTGACTTGATTTCACCTGCCTATAAGAGGAAAAAAAAACGCTTTGTTTTTTTTTTTGTTTTTGCTGGGCAGTGCGCGTCCTAAAGCCCAATTTTCAATTGAGATCCATTATGATGATTTCATACTGCTGTAGACACTTGTATCGACGATTATTCCTTCTTTTATACATCGGCTGTTCTTCATAGATGTCACATTTACATCTTACCTGTTATTATTTTTGTTTTCAATTGAAATGTTGCCTTCTTATAAATATCGGCTGTTCTTCATGCTTCAGGGTGTTTATGGGCATTTTTAACAACGGATTTTCCTTCTATGGAAGTTTTGCTGTTTTAGGGCTATGCATTAGAGTGATCACTTCCCAATTGCGATGTCCATACCTGGGTGGTCAAAACAGCAAACAACGCGACGAAAATGGCTGTACGATCGAGCTGATTGGGAGCTATACGAACGGATTACAGCAGAAACTATCCGCCTAGAGACCGAGTGGGATGTAGGTAGCTTCACCCAAAAAATAATTGCAGCAGCGACTAAGTCTATCCCGCGGACTAGTGGCCGAATCGGACCAAAAGCGGTACCGTGGTGGTGCCCCGAGGCAAAGGCGGCAATTCGTCGACGACGAAAGTGTCTTCGGTCGCTCCGACGTTTACAGCAGGTCAACCCAGATCAACCCGAAGCGTTGGCGGAATTCCAAGCAGCGAAAGCGGAGGCGCGAAAGGCGATCAAAGAAGCGAAGGAGAAATCGTGGGAAAGCTTCGTAGGGAAGATCTCCCCGCACAGTACAACGACCGAGCTGTGGTGCACGGTTAACACCTTGCGTGGAAATCGGCAGAAACGCTCAGTTATCCTCAAACGGCCTAACGGTTTCACGGACAACCCCGAAGAAGTAGCAGAAGAACTAGCGACGTACTACGGCGAAAGATCGGCGACGTCCAGCTACCCTCCATCGTTTCAGATGGCGAAAATGGCAGCTGATAGAGAGTCCATAGATGTTTCGTCTAATACCGGTGACGCGTACAACGTTGACATCACCCTAGCCGAACTTCTGTGGGCTCTCGACAAAGGGCGAGGTGCCTCGACAGGTACCGATGGGATAGGGTACCCGCTGCTTCAACGTCTTCCCGTATCCGTAAAATTTGTACTGCTGGAGCTGCTGAACAAGATCTGGCGCAACGGTGAGTTTCCTGCCAGCTGGCGAAACGCTCTCGTTGTCCCGATTCCAAAATCGAACTGCCAAGATTCCGGTCCTGCTGCCTTCCGACCTATTTCGCTGACCAGCTGCATGGCGAAGACACTCGAGCGAATCATCAACCGTCGTCTTATCACGGAGCTAGAGTCGAATGGACGACTTGACAAGCGTCAGCACGCTTTTCGTGTGGGACGCGGTACCGACACGTACTTCGCCGAGCTGGAGAGATCGATACCGAACGCCTACGAACACTCTTTGATAGCGTCTCTGGATCTGTCGAAGGCATACGACACCACCTGGCGACACGGTATTCTTCGCTCCCTGAAATCATGGCGGATACGTGGTCGGATGATGAACCTTCTGCAAAGCTTCCTCTCGGAGCGAACGTTTCAGGTGTCGTTGGGTGGTTACACGTCCAGTGAACACAAGCTGGAAAATGGTGTGCCGCAGGGATCAGTGTTATCCGTAACGCTGTTCCTGGTGGCGATGCAGCCCATCTTCCGGGTACTGCCGGATGGAGTCGACATACTCCTGTACGCCGACGACATTCTCCTCGTCGTTAAAGGGGCAAAGAGCGAAGGGCTACACACGAAGTTGCAGGCCGCCGTCAAGGCTGTATGTAAATGGGCGAAAGATGTCGGCTTCTCACTGTCTACTGCCAAGTCGCAAGTGTTCTACTGCAGCCCGAATGCACGCCGAGAGCCGGCGCGGAATATCATTATTGATCAGGTCTCTGTCCCGAAAACCAACCGGCTGAGGGTTCTAGGTGTCACCCTTGATCGGACCTTGACATTCGAACCACATTGCAAAATGGTGAAGAAAGCATGTGAGTCACGTCTGCGAATACTCCAGATGATCGGAGCCAAACTACCGCGAGGCAATCGGACAAGTCTGCTGCAAGTCGGATCGGCGTTAGTAACTGCGAAACTGACGTACGGTATCGGATTGGTGAGCCGAGGAGGACCAGCAGCATTGCAGACCCTTGCTCCGGCATATAACAAAATGGTCCGTTATGCTTCTGGAGCGTTTGTTACCAGCCCGATAATGTCGGTCATGGCCGAAGCGGGCACCTTGCCATTTGAACTGCTGGCAGTTCAGTGTGTAGCGAGGACAGCCATCCGTATCCTAGCAAAGAACAGTCAAAACAACTCTCTTCCCTTGATTCGGCGCGTTTCGGACCGTTTGGAGGAACTCACAGGCACGACACTCCCTGCTGTCGGTCAACTTGTCAGGCAAGGCGACCGTGCTTGGAACGGACGGAAACCGTCTATTCTATGGAATGTGAAGAGGAGTATACGAGCCGGTGACCCACCGGAGAAAGTTCGACCAGTCGTCCAGCAACTTCTGTCGACCCGCTTCCACAACTCGACCGTCGTCTACACTGATGGCTCAAAGTGCGAAAACACGGTAGGAGCCGCTTTTTATAATAATGGCCTTTCCGGGATGTTCAGCCTACCAAGAGAATGCAGCGTTTTCTCTGCGGAGGCGTATGCAATTAAGATGGCGGTTTCAATCCCCAATATTAGAAACGAGATGGTTATCCTTACGGATTCGGCGAGTTGTCTGCAGGCCTTCGAGGCCGGATCTTCCAAGCACCCGTGGATTCAAGAAATCGAACAGATCGTTCGAAACAAAAATGTTCGGTTCTGCTGGATCCCGGGACATGCTGGCATAAATGGGAATCATGAAGCAGATCGCTTGGCCAACGAAGCTCGACAGCAACCAGCTATCCACATCCCTATCCCCGGCGATGATACACTGAGAACGACGAAAGCAGCCATACGGCGCGCATGGGATAGCCAGTGGTTCCAAACTAGAGAGAACAAGCTTAGAGAGATAAAGGAGGATACTAAGAGATGGTTAGACAGTGGCAATGCGGCCGACCAACGAGTGTTAACCAGGTTGAGAATCGGCCACACGCGGCTCACGCATACTTTCCTCTTGAAAAAGGAACCCCCGCCAGTCTGCGAGTGTTGCGGAATCGAACTGGATGTACGACATCTCATCCTGCACTGCAGGAAGTATGAGGACGAAAGGAAAAGATACGCCATCGACACTCTAACTTTGAAAGAAGCACTGGATAACAGCAAAGAAAGAAATGATAATTTACTGAAATATCTACATGATACAAGATTGTATGTGAAGTTGTGAACGGGATGAATTGGAAAATAGAATAAGAACTTTTCTCTGACACGAATGCACCCTTCTGGTGTAAAGTGTCACTAATAAAAAAAAAAAAAAAATTAGAGTTTTATCTGACTATTGGTATCGACTGATTTCAATTAGCATCAGGGACTAATAATCATCCTTTTTCTGGAATTACGTCCCAACTAGGGTAGGGCCTGATTCTCAGCTACTTAAGCATTTACTGAGAGCTTTTCTGATAATTAGATCATTCTTGCATGTGTGCATCATGCTTTTTATTAGGAGATGATCTGCAACCCGAACCATGAGAAGATAATTCAAGGAATGCGGGTGTGATGTCACACCAATTTACCCATGTTCTGAAATGAGATTGACAAAAACACATACTTAGACTTATTTCTTTCCGGAACCACTTGATGGTATTACTTCAAGGAGAGGTCTTCACTTCAAATATTGCACACATTACTTTAAGACATGAAGCAGAAAAAGCCCAGGCAAACTGCTTCTCCTAGCCGCCTTGAACATTGTTACAGGGAACTATTCTCGGCAGGGCGAACCATCTAACGAGTGGCATGCAGCTCGATGCACTTAGAATGACTTAATTCTCAGGCGATCATAAATGAACTAACGAGTCTCCAAACAAACCACCTTTCAACGCAACAGAATCGTAGTGTGCTGCGCTATCCGGAGGCTCACGAAAATTCTGAAAGCGCGCGCTATGGGAGATTCAAAACATGCGCTGCTCGGTTCTACGCTCACCATCGGTATACAAGTTGTAAAACAACTGCTTAGCAACGAAGAGTCTCTACCAAGCATTGGAAACACTCACTCAGTTTTTGCGTTTCCCTCACTCGCTTCCTCGCACAGTCGGGAGCGAGCAAGCCGGTTTTTTAACCAAGTCGAACGTTTCAATTTCCATTGCCCATTCCGATTCTTTCCGCTTCTTCGGTGAGCAATGGAGCTCTCGCCGAGCGGTGTCACGAACACATGCGCAAAATTGCTGGTTGAAAATTCTGCCATCTGATTTTGCTGGGTACAGCTGATCTTTGTTTATATTTTCCACCAGCAATTTTTAAGTAGTGTTGGTGACATGTACCGTGTATGTACACGAACGTAGAAACCACTATAAGCGAAACATAAAACGGCAACTGATTGAGTCGCTACCGGTTCTGAAAGCCGAAAGCAGCTGAATGCGAACCGAATAATTGTTTACATTCTGATTCCGTTCGAGTGGCATTCGGATTTGAGTGCTGATGAGCGTTCGCTGACTGGCAATCCACACCACGGAATGATTCAGTGAGTGGGAATCCGCTCAGTCAGTTCAATGCATTCGGTGAATGGATGCTAAGTGCGTTCACTCGTGCCTCGCAGATACAAGTGTATTGGTATTCACTTCTCTTCGTGTTCCTTCCGATTCTCGCTTTTACACAATCAGTTTCGACGCTTTCATGCTACACTCAACCCAGTCCGGTTCAGCTTTCACAACATTTTCCATTTTTAGCGTTACGTAATAAATGGACGCTGCCTAAGAAATTTTTATCGGTTTTATTCAAAAATAAGTAACTCGTTCTGTAATTCCTATCGTTGACACGTAATTGACACGAGAAACTGCAGTCAAAATGTTCAGAAACTACGTAGCTGATCGATGTTAACATCATGCACAGGGGAAATCAGTGTTGCCACATATTTTTCGATTCTCATCTGTGTTTTTGGGTGAAAAAATATTTTTTATCTTAAGTCAACCCCCAAAAATCTTGGTAAAAATCTGTGTTGCGCTAAAATCAAAAATTAAACGTTTTCATATCTAAAAGAACATCATTTGCAAAGGTATTATGGCTATTCTTAGCTTATTAATATTTTCTAATTGGAGCTCATTCCATTAAAATTAAATTGAAAGCGCATAATTAATTCTAAAAGAAATCAAATACTTAAATATTTCAGAAAGACAAAACAGAGGAATGGCATTTCTGCGTTTTATCTTCCAAAACCGTGTCCTAAACAGGTGTAATATTCAAAATATTTTAAATTCTTTTTTGTCTAAAAAATCTGCGATCTGTGATCACAGATATCTGTTGGCACGAACAGGAAAAAATCTGTGTAATTGCAGATAAATCTGTGTATGTGGCATCACTGGGGGAAATGTTTAATGGAATGGCTTCCAGCAATACAAAATGTTACACAAATAATGATGAAAGCCTTCCAACACATAAGCTGTTGAACAGAAAGAATGAACACCTCGTCATTAATCACAGCACAACCGCAAATTGGTGAAACATTATTTGAAGGATACTCTCAGAAACACCTAAGAAAATTTACTAAATAAAGCTTTATTGCACACTCTTACAAGTAAAAGGAGCTATGTGAATCATCGCACAGATGGAGCTAACGATTGCACAAAGAACTTCTTGCAAAGAACAATGAAGAACCTTGTATGAGCAGGCAGGTCAGTTTGTCGATGGTAAAACTGCATGTTGAATATATATTTTAAAATTTGCTTTGTGATCAATGTTTGATAGGCAATAATCGATGGTTGTGCTATTTTTCCCCGAATGACGGTTCCCCAATGTCGTTTACCCGAACGCCGGTTTCCCGAATGACAGTCCTCCGAATGCCCTGTTTCCCCGAATAGTCCACTTCCACGAACAATGCTTTGTACTCAATAATTGTCAAAGCTTCATCGATTTTAGAGTTGTGCATCTAATATGCACTTTTCTTTATTTGTTTTGCGGTTCTTTCATACTTCACCGTCCTCGGAATTTTTGACAATCTCTGCTTAGTCGAGAAGGACCAAATATCTCCTTGATTATTTATTGTTCTTTTTAGTTTGCCACCATGTCACTGAAGACTATTCTCTAGTACATACATTTGTGAGTTGCATCACATTGCGGGGAAACGGGTTATTCGGGGAAATGGCATTCGGGAAAAGGGTCATTCGGGGAAAAGGATCATTTGGGGAACTGGCTTATGGGGAAATGATATTCGGGGAAAAGTAGCACAATCATAATCAATAGTTTTAAAACATCTCATACTGTCACATTTTTTTGTGCTTGATGTTTTCAACATTTACGAAGCACGTTTCATGATTGAAAGAAATAGTTTGATCCATTTGTAGTATTATTGGTAACTAGAAAACCTATTTTTAAGTTTGTGAGTATAATTTCAAACTTAAAACAGGTTTCGAGATATTGAAATTAATTACCTGGAATGTTTTTAGTTCAAATCAATAGCTTACAAGTATAATACAAATCATGTTTGTTACTGGAAAATGTTTGTGTACAAGAATTGAATACACTTTATATTAATCCTTATCGGATATTTGATTCAAATAAACTGTCTTTTTCATTTTAGATAGTTTTGTATTTATGTCATCTATATGTAATTAGAAGACATTACTTTATTATACTAATAATATATAAAACTTGCTTCTAATTACTTCAAAGCAATGACATGATTATGAAAAAGAGACATGCACCCATTCAGCTGCACAAACTGTAACTTAACACTCGATAACGTACAAGCATGTTCCAGTGGCACAGCCAAGAAATATTCCTGGCTAAAAGTTTCAATGGCTGAAGCGGGAATTGAATCCTCACCCCATGACCCCATGTATTAATCGTACAGTCT
Organism: Aedes aegypti; assembly: GCF_002204515.2. Classification (NCBI taxonomy): domain Eukaryota; kingdom Metazoa; phylum Arthropoda; class Insecta; order Diptera; family Culicidae; genus Aedes; species Aedes aegypti. Next base: position 132,822,598 of record NC_035108.1, read on the forward strand.
TGAAATGTAATTATGATGGTATTATTCAATCTTATGTTAAAATTTCGAAAAATTCCCTATATTTTTGTTACCAGTTGAGTTTGAAGGAATAAACCATTCATACTGAGCAAAATATAATCCATATTTTCTAACATGTACAAGTTCTGTTAGATTTGGTTTTTTTTTTGCTTAAAGAGGTTACAATTTCTAAATTACGTTCTACACTTGAATTTAACCAATTCGGCATTTATAGCTGAAATGCGAGTTCAATAAGAATTATTTGTTTCCCTGCTATTAGTTAGCATTCAAATCTTTGTACCGTAAAACGGGGTAACTTTGATAATGCGGGTAACTTTGATAATGCGAGACTCTCAACATACTAAACGAAATAACAAAGTTCCTGTTAATCTGTTAAGCAAAACGAATGCAAAAGTCAACAGTATTAGTATGACACTTCATGTTAAAGCTATTTCCGTTGGAATCAAGTACATTTGAGGATTTATATGCATATATGGAAAATTTATTAGATTTTAGCAATTTTGAAATGCTCTCAAACCATCTGTTCTACGATCACTATTTGATGAAGTCATAATGAACTCGTCACTTATACTTGATAGCCTAGTTATAGTAGAACTCAAATTCGGTCTCAAAACTCTTAGCGAATACTATTTTTACAAACTGGGACCATTTTTGTAATCTAAGTCAGACATTTCCATATAGCGTTAAACGCCTAAAATGTTCTGTAATTCATTCAATTTTGTTCGAGTGATTAGATGAAAAATTCGACTTTCGATTAGATGAAAAATTATACATCCATTCAAAATAAATCTTTTGGAAATTTATCTACTGGAATCGATAGTTAGGATACCAGTACTTGTTTTAAAAATATGAATTAAAATTCTTTGAAACAGCATGAATAAATATTCAAGTTTTCTTAGAAAAAACTATCAAAGTTACCCCGTTTTACGGTACTCTATTTGAGTTCTATGTCATTTTAACTGATTGGGTAAAAAACGGCATCTTGGCAAAATATACAAATATATGTTTTTTAAATCACGTATTTTCTATTTACATGTTACATCAACAAAATTTCACATCAGTCAAATATACGTGCCACATAAAAATGTATTTCAGACTTGGTCGTCGAAAAATCCGGAACATCTCCGGTGTCCTGTTGCCAATATGCATAGTTGAGCAAGTTACCCCGTATCGGGAAAGGAATGTGAGAGCATAGGAGTAAATTTCACGAACACATTCTGTTTCACATATTTAGCGCCATTTATATCTGACCATGTGTCAGAACAAAGCTTATTAAATTCAAATATTTTCCAGAAAACGCAAATATGATATCGTAGTCATGATTATGGTATCATGTACTAATATTATAATGGCAATCCCCGCAGCTACCTATATTATTCATCCAAACCCCGGGCCGTTTTGATTAATGCTTTTATCATTATCATTATTCATTATTTACAGAAGCTGTTTATAGCCCGTGCAAACGGCCGTGCAACCGAGCTGATTGGCCCCGGATCTGTCGCTACCGGTTGGTAATAGAAAAAATCTCGCTGCCCAAGTTTCTGTAAGTATACTACGCTTTCCGCCGAGCGTTCCGTGATGGGATCAAAAATTTGGGGTTTTTAAACGGCTTAATCGTTTGTTGCTGTTCAGATGGCAGCTTCAAGGATTTTATAGCCGACTAATTAAAGATGGATCAAAAAGGGGCACGAAACTCACTGTTGCGTCTACCCAGAGTGCCAGCGTTCGTTCGTTGGATTCGATTGGTGTTTTATGCGCGAAATATAATGCGTTCAGCTTCTTTAATTACAGAATGAACCATAAAAATATAATTAGCAATGAAAATGGAGCAGCGACGCCCGATGGTTCTGGGAAACTCAGCCGGCAGGTCGAAAGTCACTACTTTCTTGTCAACGGACACCACACCGGGCCGACGTTGGAGGTATGCAAGAATGATTTTCTCGTGATTGACGTGGAAAATCGCATCCCGGGGCGAAGCATTTCCTTGCATTGGACCGGCCAAACGCAGAAGCGGACCCCATTTATGGACGGAGTGCCAATGTGAGTGAGTATGCGGTTCAAGTTTTTACAAAAAAAAAAACACAGTAGGTACTGGATGATACATTTGCATCTTTTTCGTTTTTCCATACACATTTCCATTCTTGGAGGGTTTAAAGTCTAAAAGATTGACTAACAAAAGGGCCTTCCCAAGGGGGGACAGCTTTGCTCTGAGCAGGCTATGCACATCGAGCTAACTCTGAGTTACCGTTTTGATTCATATTACGGACACTCTCCTTTGTATGGGAAACATTTCACACGAAATGTTTCAATTTTCACCGCCCAAAAGTTCTCACTTTCGAGGCTCATTTTATTAAGCTTTTTCCATAAATATCTTTGCAAATTTATAATGCCCAACTACCTTAGACGTCTCTTTAGTGGTTTGACGATTTCAATTGATGATTTTACTGTTCCATTAATGATTATCATGAGCTGTCCGGAATTCGAATCAAAGTGTCCGGAATATGAGGCAAAAGTGAGGAAGCGTCCGGAATAAGAATCATGAAAAGGCCTCACATTTTGATTTATTTAAAATTATTCAAGTTGCGGAAGCGTATTCTTTACCCAGCATCCGAAAGTTAAGGGCTTCAGATGCTCGATAACGCTAAAATATCATACAGAATGATTTATTTTGTATTCTCTGTGCTGGCTTATACTTCACTGAGGCCTTAAGTGTCCGTAATATGAATCAAAACGGTACTCACATTTGCTCAGAAATCAGTAACTTCACTTTTCCTGTTGACAGATTTGTTTTGATATTGCATCTGTTTTCAACAAATGTCATGTGGAAGTCTGGGATTTGATAACGAATGTCGGCACAAATCTCTCAACTAGAGAACAGGGAGTCGTGAGTTCGATTCTTAAAGAGAAGACGTGTAACTTTTTCACAAAACTTCACATCAATTTGTCCATCTAATCCTATTGCAAAGTATATGTAATGTTTAGTTTTTCGGCAGTTGCTATTTTCATGATTTTTCGGTGATTTGTTTAAAATTTTGCCTAATTTATGATTTCGCCCATTAATTCAATTGGTAGACAAGTGTGTAGGGGCCTTCCTTAGCCGAGTGGTTATAGTCCACGGCTACAAAGCAAAGCCATGCTGAAGGTGACCGGTCGATCCAGGATGACCGGTCGGTCCAGGATCTTTCCGTAATGGAAATTTTCTTGACTTCCCTGGGCATAGAGTATAATCGTACCTGCCACACGATATACTAATGCAAAAATGGTAACTTTGGCAAAGAAAGCTCTCAGTTAATAACTGTGGAAGTGCTCATAAGAACACTAAGCTGAGAAGCAAGCTCTGTGCCAGTGCGGACGTTAATGCCAAGAAGAAGACAAGACAAGTGTAACTTGTTGTTACTGAGAAAGCGAATGGATTTACATGTTATTTAACAATTCTAGAATTATGAGAAGATCCTCTTTATCCCAGTGGTTATTGTTTTATCTTTGTTCATTCATTTGTTAAAAAATAACGAGCTACACACTCGCTTACCAATGGCTTTAAGAGTGAGATCATAAGTTATGCGAGGCGTAAGCTATTTGTCCAAAAATCATATTTTTCGCTGATAACTTATGGCATCTGGAAAGATACACCACTAAAGTTGTGCATCGTTATTTCAATTTTTGTCCTACTCAGTTTAATTTTCAGTGTTGAGGCAGACAACACTGGAATAGTGGTTATTACACTCAATGGTATGGATTTCCTAGTGTATATATATATACCTTTTATATATCAAGGAGTCCGATTTTGACTGATAAAGGGACGCACCTGCGGAGAGTGTACCCGTCACACTCTTCGAAGGGTATAAAAAGCGGAACCTTTCAATTAGAATCCTTTCCTGAGATCAAGTTAGGAATGACAACTGTAAAAAAACAAATACTTTATCACTTCTTGATAGTGACAAAGTAATACGACATGCACTAAGCAAAGGACACGGGATATACTACAATAGATCAAATATTGGTCGCAGTGGTTTATGTTCCGAACAGAAAAAAAATCGTATGCCTAGTTTTGGAGTTAAAACCATCCATTCATCCTTTTGGCAAAATGCATTCAAACATAACAAATGGTAAAGAATTGGATACAATTCATTTGGTTTGGGGCATAAATCCAAGTAATTATAAATATCTATCAACCGAATAGTAACGATGTGAATTACATATAGACAACTGCGATGGAAACTTATGGATGTTTCGGGGTTTTCGGAATTGGGTATGAATAAGTAAATGATTTGAGAATCATATCATCACAGTCCACGTGAATACATATTCAACAATACGTGGACGGTTCAGATTACTTGTTTAGTTACGAAACTACAGGTCGTCAAAGTAATGGTCTCTAAAAGGCCTTTTTTCAGATGTTGCAGGTTTCTGGTGGCCACAGTGTCCAAATCTGAATCTCCGAGGGGGTTTCTGAAACTAGACATGCGTGCCTTTCATTCAAGCCCAACAGAACTAAATTCGGTCAACACACTGATTCTTACGAGCTGTTTGAATATTGGGGTCAAAAACGACCCTAAGTCACAATTTGTAACTTTTTTATGGATGCTCCCCTAGGGTTCATTCCAAACTTTTGTTTCAGCAAAAATAAAACTTCCCACAAAAAAAAATAATTGTTAAAAAATTTCAAACTGCTAGGTTATTTAAATCAAAAGTTACAATGATTTGAATTTTGACATGGGTCGAAAAAGATCCAAGGTCCTTACTAAGGTTAAACAGCAAACTAATCGAAAATTTGAATTTGGGGTCAATAAGACCCCAAGAAACAAACAACGTCACTTTTTTCGGCCCAGATATTCACGACACGGGGCTTTCCTTAGCCTAGTGGTTAGAGTCCGTGGCTAAAAGGACAGCCATGCTGAAGGCGTCTGGGTCCGATTCCCAGTCAGTCCAGGATCTTTTCGTTATTGGAAATTTCCTTGACCTCCCTAGGCAAAGAGTATAATCGTACCAGCCACATGATATACGAATGCGAAAATGGCAAGTTTGGCAAAGAAAGCGCTCAGTTAATAACTGTGGAAGTGCTCATAAGAACACTAAGCTGAGAGGCAGGTTTTAACCCAGTGAGGACGTAATGTGAAGAAGAAGAAGAATATTCACGATACGACTGTAGTTTTCATTTTTCCGAAGAATGAATAGATTGACTTCAAAAATATATGCTAACATTTAAGCCACCTCTGAGGTGCGGTTTGGATTTTATTCATACCGCTTGTCAAATCTATACGTCTCCAATCTATACATTCTAGCATTCCAAAGTTGACCTTTTGCATGGAAAATCGAAAAAAGGGCAAATTTGTCTTCCAATACTGTCTATTCCAAAAACGATGTGTGATTTTTCGTATCTTTTCAGGTATGGTCTGTAATTTGAACATTCTCGATGTTGGTACTGAATCCTGAGCTCGTTATTTCATTATCCAACTTACATTTTCAGGATATCCCAATGTCCCATTACCAGTTACACTACATTCCAGTACAAATTCCAAGCGAACCGAGTGGGAACACATCTCTACTATGGTTTCTCCAACGACGAGCGTAAGCTGGGGCTGATTGGTGCACTGTTGGTAAGGTCAGTGCACGAACAAAGTCAACATCCGTTGACAAGCCAATGCCAGGATGATTTGATTTGGCTAATTTCGGAAGTAAACGGAACATTCTTGATTAACGGAAACAGAAGCATGACCCTCTCGGTGCAACCCAAAAGTCGGTACCGTTTGAGAGTGGCATACGCTGCACCTGTTGGCACATGGAACCATTGCCAACGTTGGCTGGAGATACAGGATCACAACCTGACGGTGATTGCTCTGGATGGGAATTTAGTAGAGCCACTTGTGGTGGAACGGGTAGCTCTGTCCGACGGTAACCGAGTAGATCTTATTGTACATACCAACGTGTACCACAGGGTGAAACAAGATTATGAAATTCGCCTCGTTGCCACTGGTGATAGTCCTCGCTCGGTATACACCGGTTACAATAGCAACGAGTGCCATCTCCGACGCCGGGATGAGCTGCCATATGCTGCTCACGGTTCAACGAACAATTTTAGATTAAAGTATGTGCGATCTGAGACAGCTGATTCAACGCTGCCGCCCAGCGGTGGTAAGTAGATTTTCTTCTGGTTGGTTTTTGAGTGACATCGAAGCGTGGTGATGGAAGAACGATGTGAAAATTTAAAGATGTGGTTGGAAAATGCGGTTTCGGACGGATACAGTCGCTTTCTATAGCCTTGATCTTTCTAGCAGTCTAGTCATACAGAGATCACATGGCCTTAAAGTCTACCTAAATGAATAGAATTAAAATAAAAAAAATGTGACAGGTCAGGTAACCTCTATATTGTAATTTTTAAGGTGAAGCTGAATCGAAGCCAAACATCAAATTTTCAAGAGCACAAATCTGGGGAACCGAACATCCGTTTGAGCTAAAAACTTAATCGATTGGTCACCACCAGCTAGTGACCAATCGATTAAGTTTTCAGCTAAAAATGATGTTTGGTTCTCCAGATTCGTGCTCTTGAAAATTTGAAGCTTGGCTTCGATTCATCTTCACCTTAAGCCTTCAACATAATCATTGGTAAGCTTGCAATGAAAATATATTGAATTGGCAAGCTCCTATTCAAAAGTATAATTATTTTTATGCTTACCATTTCAGATTTTGAGAGATCTTTCCAGAGCATTTTTCTGAATTGCTGGTGGTAGGAAAAATTGTGTGCAGTAATTTGATTCAATAATCTTTATGGCTGTAATATGGAAACTAGCTAAACATGGAAGCAAATTTCTACTGTTAGGATATTATATTATTCAATCAAAATATTTCCCAAATACTGCACTCTAGCCGGAACTAAAATCGAATGTATGTTAATTAGAGTGGTTCAAAAAATGGTTTTTGCTCCACACCGCTCATTCTATTCTAGATCAAATTCTGAGTGTCTTTTTTTAGTTGATTTCCATGACCGGACAACCCAAACAACCAAAATGTACGTATAGCGGAATCACCTGGAGGCTTTGCATATGCAAAATATCACTCATAAGATGTCGTGAAAAGGCCTTCTACGTACAAAAGTGGAGGCGATATACGTGCATATATTATGTTATGAATAATAGCATACAATGCGAGTGTATACATTTTTACCGAACTAACCTGTGATCTTATGCGAATTAACTTATGATAATAACCCAATTAACAATCAAAGCTGAACAGCAAGAGTAATATCTGAACATTGGCTGAATAATGGTGTACAAGCTGAACAATAATTTGAAGAAAAGCTTGTTAAACACTCTTAATCAGCAGTGCATTCAAAGCTGAATATCAAGTTGATCAAACTATTTTCCATCAACAGTTTTCACTTTTGTTCAGCTAACCTGAATGACATTGATTAAAGGTTATTTAAACCATTACTCAAATCAACATCCACTGTCGAAAAATTGTCCCGCCGTAGGATAACAAAAATGAACATACCAAAGTTTGGGTCACACGCGAAATCAATGTTTATTGCTTTATTGCTTCATTGAACTCATCATGGGTAACAACAAACTTCTAAACTCGATCACGACGATTTCTTCATCACAGTGACAACAATTAAACAGCAGTAGTTGAAGATTATCAAGGTGTCGACTTTAAAACAAAAATCAAAACACACTTATGACAGCTAACTTAATTGTTTTCGCATAGCAGGGATATCACTTCTCCAGTCTCAATACAACCTTTAACATAGCTCTTATTCAGACAAGTGGATAAGTTATTCCCTTGCTTTCAATGATGTCCACACAGCCTCATGTGGAACAGATGTCAAGGTAAGTAGTTATAAATCAGTGAATCCCAGTTCAATTCTCAATTTTCATATTTACTTATCTTCATCTTACATACAAAGGTATCGACCATGATAATTATATTTTGAATTTGTTTATCGGCATATCGGTCTGTTTTGCTCGAAGTAAGAGGAAGGAAGGACACAAGGAAGGACGTTTCGAGTAATACTGTTTCATATGGTATGCCCTCTTCAACATCTAATCCAATTTCTCTCGCCGTTCCCTTACCTATTCATCTAGTATTCATTGCTTACTTCTCCATGCTCCCTCTTACTTCGAGCAAAATAGACCGATATGCCGATAGACAAATTGTTACCTGGGAAATGCTAATTTGACAGCTGCTACGAATTGATTCGACTTACTTTGTACGAGTGAATGGGACGAAACAAAATGTACAAATGAACTCAGAAAAAATGCGTTTTATGCGAGGAAACTCATCAATCTGACGATTTGATCCACCGCACAATGGTCGGAAAAAAGTGAAGTTTGGCCAAAACTATTTTTATCGCCTTAATCGATGAAATATGTAATCTGAATATGTTCTGGGGCGTTTTTGTTGTTTCAGAAGGGGTATTCACAAATTACGTAACTTTGAAAAAAGATTTTTTTTAAATTAAAATTGTTATCAAACTGGACTGAAAGCACAAATTTTGTTTATATTTGATCGAGTTTGATCAAAATGTGTATGAATAGTGGTTAAATATATTTTAAATAAACTTTGTATGAAAAATATCGTCAAAATATATGTAAAATATTGAATTATTCAAATAGCTCTAACTTGCAAATCAGCAAATTTCTGCAAAAATTTTAAAGGTTTTTTGTGAGATCTAAGGATGCTTTTTGATGTCCAATATTCGAAATGGCGGCGACATGACGCGACAAGAGTTGTTTTTCATGTTCAAAATCATCAAAATTACTAAAGTGTAATATTGAATAGTATTAAAACTTCAACCAAATATTTTTTTCCATCCTCATGCTCGATAAAAGTGTTGAACCATACGCTTTCAGATAGTGGGTAACTTTGGGGAAATATTGCATTCCTAAATTATAAATTTTGTGCTTTATTTTATAGTTACAATTTTCAATTTTTTGACTTCAGCCGGTTTGCCGTTATAAAAGTCATAGAAATTTAAATTTTAGTTCAATTTCAGTTAAGGATCATAATAATATAACACATGAGGTATATTTTAAAATAAAAAAAATCATGAAAATCTCAAAAAAGTTTTTGGTAGTTTTGGCCGCCCCTTTATATGGAGCCCGACCATTGTGCACCGTGCAGAGCGGGTTTGAAGTAATTTGTATGAATCAACGAGTTATTGCGCTAACTTGTATGCGATTTCTGGTTGTCTAGGAAGTTATTGTCGTTTGTGACCCATAACGCGGGTACATCACCTTTTCGTGGAGCGTCATGGGGTAAAGATCTACCAATGAATCCTAGTCCTGACTGCTCCAAATAAAAAGGACAGGATGCTAAAGTAATCAAATGAACACTAGTAGTCCTTGTTACATTTCAAACCTTGTTGAAAATGACAAATCTCGGTTTTCCAGTTGAGAATGATCTTGAGACAATTAAAAAAAAATGAGTCGGAATCAACAAGTTGTTTTCGAATTTTTTTATTTATTTAGTTCAGTCAGAGTGGACCAAGTACACATAGTCCATCAAAAAATCATTCTATCAGAGGTTTGGATTATGTTTTTCATTATTATCACTTCACATTATATTGTTTGAAAGTAACAAAAAAATGTGTACAAATATTGAACAAAAATTTAAACAAGTTCAAAAATTACAGAGCGTTTGACTTTAAACACATTTATCTCAAAATATGATAAATGTCACTTGGTCCACTCTGACTTAACGCCGACCAACTGTAAAAAACGAATACTTTATCACTTCTCGATAGTGACAAAGTAACACGACATGTACTATACGAAGGACACGGGATATACTACAATAGATCAAATATGATGTTTATGCTCCGAACAGAAAAAAAATCCATCTGATATAAACTCCCGTGCAAAAGTTTGGGTTCACCCCCTCAAAATCATACAAAAGTGTTCTGTCCATATATCTAGGATTACACGTCCAATTGAAACTCTTTAAGCCGCATTCGAAAGGCAAAGAGTTATTCTTACTTCGTATGTATTCGTATATACTGAATTTATACTTGAAGTTGTGACATTTTTCAGAAAACACACTGAAAAATCATATCTGATTTCCTTAGCATTGGGTTGACCAAAATTTTAAATCAAAGTGTCATTAGAATCGTAATCTTATATTCTTTAAAGAGACCCCACGAAATTTTGGCGGAAAAATCTGGAAAGTATTCAAAATCAATGAAACAGTCAGTCATGTCATCGTGCAAAAGTTTGGGTTCACCTGAGCCGCACGCACATCATGTTTGTCAATATCTCTGCCATTTTTCAACCGATTTTAATAGTTTGAAGCTTTTTTTGAGCGCAAATAATGGCGCGTACATGTTTGGTTCGAGATTTCACAGATTTAAGTAAATTCAGCTGAACCCAAACTTTTGCCGATACACCATATTGAGGGGTGAACCCAAACATATGCACGGTGACTTGACTGACTGTTTCATTGATTTTGAATACTTTTCAGATTTTTCCACCAAAATTTCTTGAGGTCTCTTTAAAGAATATAAGATTACGATCCTAATGACACTTTGATTTAAAATTTTAGTCAACCCAATGCTAAGGAAATCAGATATGATTTTTCAGTGTGTTTTTTGAAAAATGTCACAACTTTAAGTAAAAATTTAGTATACAAAGTTCGAAGAATGTTTTTGGAAAAATACATACGAAGTAAGAATAACTCTTTGCCTTTCGAATGCGACTTATAGAGTTTCAATTGGACGTGTAATCACAGAGATATGGACAGAACACTTTTGCATGTTTTTTAGGGGGTGAACTCAAACTTATGCACGGGAGTGTAGTTGATGAATGTTTGACTTTGTTCTTTAACTAAAAAATGTTTGGAAGTTGGGGATTTCCGTTTTTTTTTCACAAAATAGATCTCGTTGAACCGGTGAGGTAAAAGTACACATTAATGTAATCTCGCCCCACACACAATTTTAAAATTGTTAAAATTGAAAATGGATGAACATTTTCACACACAGTGATGAATATGGCAATTTTGTAGCCAATAGATTGAATGTTAGCTCTGTGGTAATCATTATTTTTTAACTGTTATAGTTTTCTCGGAAATAATGATTATTATATTAAAGTCGAAATTTTGTCCCCCCTTAGGATTTGTTCACAAATTTCATAACGCTGAAAATGGCCTTGTTTTGACACCCACCCACCCCCTCGTAACGGTTTTGTATGAATATTCTACACATTTTGTATGAGTTGTAACATTTCGTGGACACCCACCCACCCCCTTCAGCGTAATGAAATTTGTGAATGGGCCCTTACTTCAAGGAAACAAAACTTGTCGTAGAGAGAAAATAATTCTAGAAGTACTGAAAAAACTTCAAATTTTATTACTATCAAAAATTTATGTTATGAAGAAACTTTACCTACCTTGAAACCTTGATGACTACAACGTAGCGGCCTTGGGCGATACTTCTCACCGAACGTTTAGGATCGCGTACTACCAGGGTTTTCGTGGTTTTCACGAAGTCGCCTACCTCTACTTGGTTCCCTGCTGAATATTGTCTACGCATTTTTTTCTTCTGAAACTCGCACTAAGTAACCAGCTCACTGAAGTCTGCCGTATTTCACACGCTTAATAATCTCGTGATTCATGCGTTTGCATAATGCATCATATTTACGCTCGAAAATCACGCAAGCTTTCAAGTCTGCCTCTTTCAAAGTCCACTTTTCGTGCGCGTAGAGAGCCACCGGAAGAATCAATATTTTATACAGGGTGAATTGTAGAAGTGTTCCAAAATAAACCTTTCAACAACTTCAAACACATCCCCATCAAACATTACCTCAGCACCAACACTTCTAGGCCTACCTCTATTTCTATCTGCAACCTTGTACAATTAATAGTCATGCCTATCCTCGCTGTCTCCCTCCACAAAGGCACGAAACTCTTCTCCTCTGTTCTGTGATATATTCCAATAAGGTCGATATCGTCCGCAAAGCCAAGGAGCATATATGAGACCGTGTAATGTTAGTGCCGTTTCTCTGCACACCAGAGTAGCACCCTCGAGTGCGGCGTTTCCTTGCTTCAATGCGCCTAACGTCACAAACGAGGTTGAAATTTTATCTGCAATTCAAACACTTGATTTCTAAACATCGAATGTCTCGCGTCTCAGCCTAATTAGTTTCGCCGGGCAATGATGTTCAGACATTATCTGCCACATCTCATATCTTTTTGCTGAATCGTACGCTCCTTTGAAATCAAGAAATAGATGGTTTGTCTGCAAATAATACTCCCGGAATTTATCTAAGATCATTCGCAAGGTAAACATCTGGTCCGTTGTCAATCGGCCCTCACGAAAACCAGCCAGGCATTAGCCGACGAAGGACTTCTCGAGCGATCTCAGTCTGTTAAACAGGACGCATGAGAGTATTTTATACGCCGTATTTAGCAGGGTAATTGGCGCACTCCAGACTAAGCCATTTCTACTAGATTGGGTGTATCCAATAGGCATTTCTTCGTCCTTCCATACCTTCAGAAGTACTCAGTTGATCAATCGGGTAAGCTACTAATCTATGATCTATGAGTCTATTGATTGAACATTTTCATCAATACTCACCCTGTTTCTTTCTACATTTTCATTTTCGTCGTTCAACAACTGCTGAAAGTGTTCCTCCCACCTGGAAGCCAACGTCGTTTTATCAGTCAGCGATTTCCCGTCTCGATCATTGCACATGGCAAGCACTGGTACGGTATTGGGCCGCGCGCCGCATATCATTCCAGTTCATGCTATCTTGAGCTTCAGTTACCTTCCTTCGTGTTGCCTTTTCTTTATGCGGTGGATTCGCTTTTCTTCAGCTCTCACTGCCCTGTACCGCTCTCTTTACTGTCGGGTACCAGCCACAAGCATATGGCTTCATTTTTCACATCTGTCACTCTCTAGTACTCTTCATCGAACCAGCAGTGATGGAAAGTAGCGAACATGTCTGCTGAATTGCAATAAAACAAAACGAAATGCTCGCGAGCATCAGAGTGTCGATTTACTCACGTTTGCCGTGCTTGCGAGTAAACGAAACTAAAGTGATTCGTGAACATGTAGTTCAGAGTCAAAGCTATTTCCCATCTGTGATTTATGGTGTTCAAGGGTTTTTTACTACAAACTGGTAGTTAACTGTCAATTTGATGAACAGTAAATTGTTTTGTCTTGGTATGTTCTCACGAGACGTGTGCGAACTTACTAACACTAAGGATGCTCGCGAGTCCGTCATGTTTGTTTTGCGTTGGTTTACACTCATGAGGTGCCTTGTGATACGTGTATTTCCACCACTGCGAAACAGTCGTTTCTTCTTCGTCATTGACCAGTGTCAATCACTTCCCTCGCCGTAGTGATGAAATAATCATGGATATGGTTCTTTAGGCCGTTGATTCTTTCCAACTGCTCGTCTAGCTGCTGGCGGATATTAAAGCGTATCGTTCTGTGATTTCTAAAATTCCTGACGCTGAATAACCGCGCCCGAATTTAATCAACATCGAGATAATGACCCGAGTCTTCGTAGGCTTTATCTACGCTCTCATAGAATTCACCCTTAATGTGATCGGGCTTATCGTTCGTTGTCTTTTGTATGGTGATTAGGCTGTAGTTGAAAAAATTGCTCTTCATCCTCAACACACAGATCCGGTCGCTTACCGGTTTCCACCGAATAATCTCCTTCATCTGCTTCCTAATCACAGTGAAACCAACTCTACATTTTGCTCTGTGGGCACCGCAGTAGTGAATGTGGTACTTGAATGAAGTGTTGGCGATAGGATCCACCGCTCCGAATTCACATTCTCCGGTTCTCGGCCAGCGTATTTCCTGTTATGTCCACGCCGACATTCCACAGTTCACGAACCAGGAGCCCAACACACGCGGTTTCATTCAAAGTTCTCACGTGCCTAGACCAACTTTCCAATCGTTGTCCTTTATTCGTTGCCGGGTATTTTGCCGTAAAATCAATCCGTTTGCTCTACTTTTGTCTTTCTTGTTTGGTGATGAGTCTTCGAAAGACCACCTAAATGCTTATCTTAAACCTGAATTATACTAACCTCGAATACGTTAGTATATAATATATAATAAAAGATAAAAGATGTAATTTTCCCATGTTTTTAACAAATTTAATTCGAATTACAAATTATACAGTGCTGTTCTGAATAATAGCAGCGCATGTCGATTTTCATACAAAATGCTCAACTTTGACATGCTGCAGTTATGTTCCCTTTCAAGCAATCGAGTTGAAATTTTCTCCACAGAACTACAAATATGCCCAATTTTGTAAACACAAAATTTCAAAATTTTCTAAGCCCCTGCCGGAAAGTGAGATACTAGGTGAAATTGTTCAAAAAAATAGCAGTTTTAAAAATTTGAATTTTGACTTGACATTATAGTTTTAAATTGTATATCACTTACCATTGGAACAATCTCCTCCTACTTATCAAACCTACACCTTAACCTAAAATGTTTAAAATATTTGTAGTAGAAAAATTTTAAAATGAAAAACTGCTATTTTTTCGAAAAATTTCACCTAGTGTCTCACTTTTCGGCAGGGACTCAGAAAAAAACTGAAATTTTGTAGTTACAAAATTGATCATATTTGTTGTTCTGTGGAGAAAATTTCAGCTCGACTGCTTGAAAGGGAACAAAACTACAGCATGTCAAAGTTGAGCATTTTGTATGAAAATCGACATGCGCTGCTATTATTCAGAACAGCACTGTATTTGCCTGCTACAAATGTCTCTACGAATTCATGAAAGCTGTTTTTTAAAATAAGTTAACCATCCTGAAATTTCTTGTAGAATTTATTGTTGTAAGGATTTTCAATTAAGTTTTCAAAGTGAGATTTCCCATTATTTCATTCCAGATCCTTGGCATTTCATGAAAATGATTTTTGATGGAAGATGTTTCCTTTGGTAATTTTTCTTTAATTTCTTTGAATATTTCTTTGGAAAATTCTCTAAAAATTCTTCTGTACATTTTATCAGAAACCTTTGCGGGTTATTTGATGGATTTTTTTTATACATGTTTTTATTGTTTTTCATATATTTTTTCCAGGGATTTGTGCAGAAGAATCTCTGAAGATGTGTCACTAGAGTGATTCAAATTTTGAAATTTTGGCTCCCCTATGCTTAAACGTTTTAAATTATGGTGAATTTGATCCTCCCAAAGTTTGAAGTGATTCGGAAGAAATTTGACTGTGCACACGCCATTTGAAGTTTATATGGAGATTACTATGGAAAACGTTAATCTTATGTGTTCAGCTCTCTATCTCTTCGTCATAATATTTTATGGAAAAGTGAACACAATCTTCTAATGTGAAATCCTCCCAGCTACAACTTTGCCGAAGACCACTTTATGATTGGACGTCAGGATAAATTGTTATTCATCATCATAAAGTTGGTTTGCATTTTACATGCTCCATCAACTGTTCGGCTGGCAACAGTGGTGCTCCTGGCGGGAAGAATAGATCAAATCCAGGCTACTATGTTCTATAGCAAACAAGCAGAGTTGCTCTGAAAGTAATTGAATGATCATCTCAGCATGATATAGACTTTGTTATCAACAATAGCAAATTATCC
Organism: Aedes aegypti; assembly: GCF_002204515.2. Taxonomy (NCBI): domain Eukaryota; kingdom Metazoa; phylum Arthropoda; class Insecta; order Diptera; family Culicidae; genus Aedes; species Aedes aegypti. The sequence continues at coordinate 132,838,171 of NC_035108.1, forward strand.
TCACGTCCCATCAAAATGTGATCTTTGGCAAAGTTGTAGCTGGGAAATTTTCTCATGCGATGAGTGTGTTCACTTTTCCATAGATGATTATGACGAGCAGTTAGAGGACTGATCACAAAAGGTTTACCTTCTCCATAGTAATTTCCATATAAACTTCAAATAGCGTGTGCACAACCAAATTTCTTCCGAATCACTTCAAATTTTGGGAGGATTATTTTCATCATAATTGACATCGTTTAAGCATAGGGGAGCAAAAACTTCAAAATTTGCATCAGTCTAATGCGTCACAGTACAAACGTTGTAAAGACCCGTAGGAAAACTATATTTTATTTAGATTCATATGAAATTTTCACACCGTCACCATCGCGAATGCCCTGTCTTTTTGAAAACCTCAAAATTTAAATTTAATTACACTTGATGCCCGTTTTCCATCGCCAGTGACATCAGAAGCAATATCCTCGCCATCGTCAGTCAAACCACCACCAGCCCGAAAGCAACTCGAGTTCAACGTCGGACGTACCGTGTGCAGCAACAGTTCCTTCGATGTTGGAGTGTCCTCTCCAGCGGGAGCTCGCAGCCGCTATGACAAACTTTGCCTGCTAAATGTTAGGACCAGACCGACCGGCGATTCCAGGGATCGCTTTCCGCCCGAGCTGCGTGAAGTGGAAAGGCAGATCAGCCTGGTGCTCACCAAACGGAAGGTTGAACGACAAATTTTCGGAGGTGAGTAGGAAGGGAGGGGAGCTTTACGATGATACAAAGCACTATGAAATAGAGCAAGTTTTAGCGATAAGAGAAAACATATTTGGAAATCGCGTGCTATAGTTGGGATGGGTCATTCCAGGCTTGATTTGTTGCAGGGATTTTGTGTATCCTAATAAAGATGATTCAATTTTATTTCATTCCCAGTAAAGGTCACAAACTTTGAATAGTGTAGTGTCAAATTTTTATTGAAAATTGGAAATTATGGAAATTAAAACCAAAAGTTCACGAAAATTTGGTTTGAAAAATAGATCAGGGAAACAAAGGTTTAGTGTCTCCAGTGTATGTGAGAGCTGAGTCGAGATTATTTTGTTTTAATAATTTGATTAATTGTACTCTGATAGCTCACTTAGTAGCAGTTAGCAGAATTATCTAAATTCGGTTACTTACTTGCAAATACGTTTCATAAAGTAATGTTGCAAAAAAATAAAATAAAATTCATAATACTTTAATTTTTGAATGAAAATCAAGTAAGTTCAATCATTATAATACTTCATTTGTCTCTCTGAATTTTTGAATGAAATTACTGTGCATGGGTGACTACTAAAGTAAACTTTCAGGCCAATCTTCAAGCATGGAATGACCCGTCATTTGCGAGCTTTGATGATGTTGTTCTAGAAACTGTCGTTTCGATGTAGCGACGCGGGGAGAAAGTTTTCTCAAGGATTAACGAGCGGGTATCAGTGTTTCCCTGGGATTATAAGATGTCGACCAATGTTTGGAAAGTTTTCCCCCAGTACACGTGACAGAGGTCGATTATTCAAATTTGGTTTGTGAAATTTCAGAGCGCTTCTACGACGTGTCCTACAGCGTGAATGGGTTTAGTTTTATTTATCCTTCGGTGCTGATGTTACAACGAAAATTCAACGATGATGCCGATTTGGAGCACATTATTTGCAGCAACAGTAGCGGCTACAGACGGATGCCAAAAAAATGTCATCAAACCGTGGATGAGGCCTGCGAATGTGTTCATGTTGAGTCTGTGGAGCTCGGCCATCGCGTTGAGCTCGTTATAGTAAACGAAGGTATACATTTGTAAAATAAAATCAAACAGATATAAATTCCTTTTATATTTTTCTTTTCGCTTTCAGACAACGACTCTGCTTACACTTACCATTTGCATGGGTACTCGTTTTTCGTAATTGCATCGACTCGAATGACTCAACATGAGAATTGGCAGACTCAGGTAGATACATAATTTGATCCTTCTAAAAGATTGATTCATTGACGCTTCGAATTTTATAGCTGCTTAATTTGGGGCGTAACTATGATCGACCCGTCCTACTAGACACAGTCAGAATAGAGAGCAATTCGATGGTAGTACTGCGATTCGTCGCTTCAAATGCAGGACTATGGATGCTGCGAGACCTTGATGCAGAGCATGAGTGGAGTCGAGGACTTGATGTACTGTTGAATGTAAGAGCTTCAGAGACTGAAATCAATTTTCCGGATGATTTTCCCAAGTGTAGGCATTTTGTTGGACCAAAGTATTTTCTGATATAGGGAAAGTGTACCAGTTATGGCCATAGTGGCTCCCTATTTGGCCATATGCAAAATTTGGATAACTTTTACATTTTTAATCTTTTTGAATGTTTTAACATCAAGATTTATCCTTAATTTTACTGCTAAAACACAAAAGATTTTTCAAAATGTAAAAGCATACAAGATATCACGTATGGCGAAATAGGGAACCACTATGGCCATAACTGGTACACCTACCCTAGACATAATTTATAAAATATTGTTTTTTTTTTGTTCACTGTAAATTGATGACAAAAACTTATCCATTTCATTTTGTGATCATTAACTAGTTTGATTCTTTATCAACATCCAAAACGCTATCATTATAATTTTCTTCAAATAAAACATTAAAAGTAAAACATCTTAATTCAGGCGCTGGTTCATTGGGTTCATTCGAATAACGTTAGGCCGAATAGATCATTAGGTCGAACGTGTCATTAGGCCTATAACACTAAGAACAGACATGGAGGCTCGAACAAAATTCCATTAAAATCATGTGTAAAGGTTTGAGTCAATCATCAGCGCCACCAACGTAGACAGCGCGACATACAAACTCGTTTCGACCACACGATGGCGCTAGTAAACGTCAACATACATTGGCACACAAAGCAACGCTAGCGACAAGTGGCAATTTTTTATGGTGACACTAGCGCCAAAGTGTAAAAAGCGGCAAAATTGAAGCTCCTTTATTCTGATCACAGCGCCGCGTAACAGGAGCATAACGACATACTTTAAAATGTCCCGTACAAAACTTTACACACGCTGACGATTAAAGATGAACGTCTGTTCTCTGTGCCTATAATAAAACAAATGGAAAATTTATGAAATTAAAAAAAAAATTAAATTTATAAACTTTAAAATCCCATTTTGATAATTTTTAAAATTTTCACAATATAATCTTGACAAAAAAAAAAAATGTTTAGGACAAATTTTCATGGTGGAAATGTTTTTAATAAAAATAAATCTTCTTAATAACAATTTTTGGTCGATTTTCAAAATTTTGTGTTTTTACAAAATATACAACTTTTGAAGTTACAATTAACATCTTGACCTTATTCTAAACATTATGGTTTAGATTAGAATTATCATGATCACTTCTCTAGAAGTAGCCAGTTATCCAAGTTATTTCAAGATCATGCAAAAATTTATTATTTGAATAATAAAATAGGCCATTTTCGTTAATTATTCGCAGTTCTCCATCAGGAACAATAAATCAGTACAGAGAAATAAGGCCTATACTCTCAAAAAACTATTGTTCTTCATGAGGATTACAACGAGTCTCAAGCAATGTGATGTAGAAGAGATGAGGAGAAAGTGGATGTGTGCGCTTCATATTGTGGAGCTATTTAAAAGTAGAACTATAAAAATCTTCAGTAAAAGCACTATAACTTGATCCTGGAACTAAATTTCTAGATGACAAACCTGCGAGTTACACATCTTTTCCAATCACAAAGTCATTCAGTCATGAATTCAGCAGTACTGTCATGAGCTTGTTAGCTCACACGAAGGGGGCCTTACTTAACCGAGTGGTTAGAGTCCGCGGCTACAAAGCAAAGCCATTCTGAATGTGTCTGGGTTCGATTCCCGGTCGGATCATAATGGAATTTTTTTGACTCCTCTGGGCATCGAGTATCATTGTACCTGCCACACTATATACGAATGCGAAAAAGGTAGCTTTGGCAAAGAAAGCTCTCAGTGGAAGTGCTCATAGAAGCAGGCTCTGTCCCAGTGAGGACTTAATGCCAAGAAGAAGAAGAATAATAATAATGATAATAAGAAAAAGAAGAAGCTCACACGAAGTATTTTTTAAACGTGGAATTATTCTAGCATTTCCATCAGTTTTATGTAAATTTGGGGTTCCTATTTTCCAGACCTGTATTTGCTTCGTTCGAGATTTCATTCTAGATTAACACAAAAGTAAGATCTTAATTGAAATTGTGACCTGAATTGCCATCTTTCCATGCTGTTTTCTTCCATGTTTTTGTTGAAGTAACAGCACAGATCTGGACAAACATTTTAAAAGGGCACATCGACATTGGTAAACATTGGCTTTGCAAGACGCTGTTGAGCCCAATTCAACTCGATCACGCTCACCAATATCACTATCAGGAAGAGCTAACACCAATCTTTCTGATGGTGGTGTTAGTTTGCGTGGGCGGGCTAAAAAGGGCTCAACAGCAACGTTTCTCATTCATTATGAAAAAATATATTAATATAAAAGATTTCATTGTCAAATAGGTAATATTCAACTAAATTTGTCGCCACCACTTCAATTATTACGAAAGCTTCAAAGAACAAAAACGATCACCAGCAGCAGCAGAAAAAAGGCTCCGCAACAGCAGCAGTTTTTCAAACGAACATCGAACCAGACCGATTTGTTACCTATTGGAAGATCACCACCATGACAGCGAATCGATAACAAACGAAATTTGGATGTACACTCCAACCTCTTTTTACGACCGTTATCGGGGAGTCGTAAAAAAAATCAGTCGTAAAAAAATCAGGGTTATAATTATGTTTTTGAAAAATGCAACGTCTAGATGCGAAAATACTGATTCGACATATTCGGCAAAGTTTAAGCATGGGTTGAGAACTTTCCAAAATGGCCGTTCAAGTTTTCATATGTTGGTGATAGATGACAGCACTGCTCGATTGTTATCAAAAGAGCCAGTTTTATGGGGGTGTGAAATGCAAATACCAAAAAAAAAAAAATTAAAGATAAGGATACCGAATGTTCACCAAAGTTGAAGGAAGTGTTGCGTGCCATACAGTCGGCCGAATCACAAATGTTCATAGCAATACTCTTCAACTGTAATCCAGTTTTTCATGAAGGGTTCAAAATTTGTTTCGTGGCTGGCAACACTATTTAATTGAAATTGCGCCACCAGGCAGTACAAGTGTGCATGCAACTATTGTTTTGCGGATATCTCAAGATCCTGACTACTTAGAAAGATGGCGTCTTCGGCAAAGTTGTTCAATAGCTCAAGGACTATCATTATTTTAGCCAAGAGATTCGAGATTTTGCCACCAGATGGCGCTAGTGAGCAAAGAATTTTTGTTTTGCGGATAGCTCAGGCTCGTGACCACTTAAAAGATGGCGTCCTCGGCAAAGTTATTCAGTAGCTCAAGGACTATCACTATTCTAGCCAAGAGATTCGAGATTTTGCCACCAGACGGCGCTAGTGAGCATAAAATTTTTGTTTTGCGGATAGCTCAGGATCGTGACCACTTAGAAAGATGGCGTCTTCGGTACACTTTTTGAGTAGCTCAACTTTGCCCAAGACGCCATGTCTATGTAGTCAGGACTCTGATATATCCGCAAAATAAAAGTTTCATGCTCACAAGCGCCGCCTGGTGGCAAAATTTTGAATCTCATACCTTTTAAATGATAGTCCTTGAGCGGATGAACAACTTTTCCCAAAATGCCACCTTTTTGAATAGTCATAATCAAGAGCTATCAGCAAAACAAAAATTCTATGCTCACTAGCGCCGCCTGGTGGCGGAATTTTGAATCTCTTAGCTTTTATAATGATAGCGCTTGAGCTACCGAACAACTTTGTCGAAGACGCCACCTTACTCAATAGCATTAATCTAGAGTTATCTGCAAAACTAAAATTCAATGTTCACTAGCGCCGCCTGGTGGCAAAATTTCGAATCTCATAATTTTAATAATGATAGTCCATGAGCTACTGAACAACTCTGCCGAAGACGCTATCTTTCTAAGTGGTCAGGATCCGGAGCTATCCGCAAAACAAAAGTTTTATGCTCACTAGCGCCGCCTGGTGGAGGAATTTCGAATCTCATAGCTTCTATAATGATAGCGCTTGAGCTACTGAACAACTTTGCCAAAGGCGCCATCTCTCTAAGTGGCCAGGATCCTGAGATATCATCAAAACAAAAGTTTCATGCTCACTAGCTTCGCCTGGTGGCAAAATTTTGAGCTTCATAGCTTTTATAATGATAGTCCTTGAGCTACTGAACAACTCTGCCGAAGACGCCATCTTTCTAAGTGGGCAGGATCCTGAGCTATCCGAAAAACAAAAAATCTATGCTTACTAGCGCCACCTGGTGGTAAAATTTCGAATCTCATAACTTTAATAATGATAGCGCTTGAGCTACTGAACAACTTTGCCGAAGGCGCCATCTTTCTAAGTGGCCACGATCCTGAGATATCCGCAAAACAAAAGTTTCATGCTCACGAGCGCCTCCTGGTGGCAAAATTTTGAATCTCATAGCTTTTATAATGATAGTCTTTGATCTACTAAGCAACTTTGCCGAAGACGCCATCTCTCTAAGTGGTCAGGATCCTGAGCTATCCGGAAAACATACATTCTATGCTCACTAGCGCCGCCTGGTGGCAAAATCTCGAATCTCTTGGCTAGAATAATGATAGTCCTTGAGCTACTGAATAATTTTGCCGAAGACGCCATCTTTCTAAGTGGTCAGGATCCTGAGCTATCCGGAAAACAAAAAATCTATGCTCACGATTACCGCCTGATGGCAAAATTTGAACCTCATAGCGTTTATAATGATAGTCCTTAAGCTACTGAACAACTTTACCGAAGACGCCATCTTTCTAAGTGGTCAGGATCCTGAGCTTCCCGCAAAACAAAAATTCTATGCTCACTAGCGCCATCTGGTGGCAAAATTTCGAATCTCATTACTTGTATAATGATAGCGCTTGAGCTATTGAACAACTTTGCCGAAGGCCCCATCTTTCTAAGTGGCCAGGATCCTGAGATATCCGCAAAACAAAAGTTTCATGCTCACTAGCGCCGCCCGGTGGCAAAGTTTTGAACTTCATAGCGTTTATAATGATAGTCCTTGTGCTACTGAACAACTTTGCCGAAGACGCCATCTTTCTAAGTGGTCAGGTTCGTGAACTATCCGAAAAACAACAAATCTATGCTTACTAGCGCCGCCTGGTGGCAAAATTTCGAATCTCATAACTTTAATAATGATAGCGCTTGAGCTACTGAACAACTTTGCCGAAGGCGCCATCTTTCTAAGTGGCCACGATCCTGAGATATCCGCAAAACAAAAGTTTCATGCTCACGAGCGCCTCCTGGTGGCAAAATTTTGAATCTCATAGCTTTTATAATGATAGTCTTTGATCTACTAAGCAACTTTGCCGAAGACGCCATCTCTCTAAGTGGTCAGGATCCTGAGCTATCCGGAAAACATACATTCTATGCTCACTAGCGCCGCCTGGTGGCAAAATCTCGAATCTCTTGGCTAGAATAATGATAGTCCTTGAGCTACTGAATAATTTTGCCGAAGACGCCATCTTTCTAAGTGGTCAGGATCCTGAGCTATCCGGAAAACAAAAAATCTATGCTCACGATTACCGCCTGATGGCAAAATTTGAACCTCATAGCGTTTATAATGATAGTCCTTAAGCTACTGAACAACTTTACCGAAGACGCCATCTTTCTAAGTGGTCAGGATCCTGAGCTTCCCGCAAAACAAAAATTCTATGCTCACTAGCGCCATCTGGTGGCAAAATTTCGAATCTCATTACTTGTATAATGATAGCGCTTGAGCTATTGAACAACTTTGCCGAAGGCCCCATCTTTCTAAGTGGCCAGGATCCTGAGATATCCGCAAAACAAAAGTTTCATGCTCACTAGCGCCGCCCGGTGGCAAAGTTTTGAACTTCATAGCGTTTATAATGATAGTCCTTGTGCTACTGAACAACTTTGCCGAAGACGCCATCTTTCTAAGTGGTCAGGTTCGTGAACTATCCGAAAAACAACAAATCTATGCTTACTAGCGCCGCCTGGTGGCAAAATTTCGAATCTCATAACTTTAATAATGATAGCGCTTGAGCTACTGAACAACTTTGCCGAAGGCGCCATCTTTCTAAGTGGCCACGATCCTGAGATATCCGCAAAACAAAAGTTTCATGCTCACGAGCGCCTCCTGGTGGCAAAATTTTGAATCTCATAGCTTTTATAATGATAGTCTTTGATCTACTAAGCAACTTTGCCGAAGACGCCATCTCTCTAAGTGGTCAGGATCCTGAGCTATCCGGAAAACATACATTCTATGCTCACTAGCGCCGCCTGGTGGCAAAATCTCGAATCTCTTGCCTAGAATAATGATAGTTCTTGAGCTACTGAATAACTTTGTCGAAGATGCCATCTTTCTAAGTGGCCACGATCCTGAGATATCCGCAAAACAAAAGTTCTATGCTCACTAGCGCCGCCTGGTGGCGGAATTTTGATTCTCATAGCGTTTAAAATGATAGTCCTTGAGTCCTTTGCCGAAGGCGCCATCTCTCTAAGTGGCCAGGATCCTGAGCTATCCGGCAAACATACATTCTTTGCTCACTAGCGCCGCCTGGTGGCAAAATCTCGAATCTCTTGGCTAGAATAATGATAGTCCTTGAGCTACTGAATAATTTTGCCGAAGACGCCATCTTTCTAAGTGGTCAGGATCCTGAGCTATCCGGAAAACAAAAAATCTATGCTCACTAGCGCCGCCTGGTGGTCAAATCTCGAATTTCTTGGCTAGAATAATGATAGTCCTTGAGCTACTGAACAACTTTGTCGAATATGCCATCTTTCTAAGTGGTCAGGATCCTGAGCTATCCAGAAAACAAAAAATCTATGCTCACGATTACCGCCTGATGGCAAAATTTGAACCTCATAGCGTTTATAATGATAGTCCTTAAGCTACTGAACAACTTTACCGAAGACGCCATCTTTCTAAGTGGTCAGGATCCTGAGCTATCCGGAAAACAACAAATCTATACCCACTAGCGCCGCCTGGTGGTAAAATCTCGAATCTCTTGGCTAGAATAATGATAGTCCTTGAGCTTCTGAACAACTTTGCCGAAGACGCCATATTTCTAAGTGGCCAGGATCCTGAGCTTCCCGCAAAACAAAAATTATATGCTCACTAGCGCCATCTGGTGGCAAAATTTCGAATCTCATTACTTGTATAATGATAGCGCTTGAGCTATTGAACAACTTTGCCGAAGGCCCCATCTTTCTAAGTGGCCAGGATCCTGAGATATCCGCAAAACAAAAGTTTCATGCTCACTAGCGCCGCCCGGTGGCAAAGTTTTGAACTTCATAGCGTTTATAATGATAGTCCTTGTGCTACTGAACAACTTTGCCGAAGACGCCATCTTTCTAAGTGGTCAGGTTCGTGAACTATCCGAAAAACAACAAATCTATGCTTACTAGCGCCGCCTGGTGGCAAAATTTCGAATCTCATAACTTTAATAATGATAGCGCTTGAGCTACTGAACAACTTTGCCGAAGGCGCCATCTTTCTAAGTGGCCACGATCCTGAGATATCCGCAAAACAAAAGTTTCATGCTCACGAGCGCCGCCTGGTGGCAAAATTTCGAATCTCATAGCTTTTATAATGATAGTCCTTGATCTACTAAGCAACTTTGCCGAAGACGCCATCTTTCTAAGTGGCCACGATCCTGAGATATCCGCAAAACAAAAGTTCTATGCTCACTAGCGCCGCCTAGTGGCGAAATTTTGATTCTCATAGCGTTTAAAATGATAGCGCTTGAGCTACTGAACAACTTTGCCGAACGCGCCATCTCTGTGAGTGGCCAGGATTCTAAGATAACCGCAAAACAAAAAAAATCATGCTCACTAGCACCGCCTGGTGGCAAAATTTTGAATCTCATAGCTTTTATAATGATAGACCTTGAGCTACTGAACAACTTTGCCGAAGACGCCATCTCTCTAAGTGGTCAGGATCCTGAGATATCCGGCAAACATACATTCTTTGCTCACTAGCGCCGCCTGGTGGCAAAATCTCGAATCTCTTGGCTAGAATAATGATAGTCCTTGAGCTACTGAATAATTTTGCCGAAGACGCCATCTTTTTAAGTGGTCAGGATCCTGAGCTATCCGGAAAACAAAAAATCTATGCTCACTAGCGCCACCTGGTGGTCAAATCTCGAATTTCTTGGCTAGAATAATGATAGTCCTTGAGCTACTGAACAACTTTGTCGAATATGCCATCTTTCTAAGTGGTCAGGATCCTGAGCTATCCGGAAAACAAAAAATCTATGCTCACGATTACCGCCTGATGGCAAAATTTGAACCTCATAGCGTTTATAATGATAGTCCTTAAGCTACTGAACAACTTTACCGAAGACGCCATCTTTCTAAGTGGTCAGGTTCGTGAACTATCTGAAAAACAACAAATCTATGCTTACTAGCGCCGCCTGGTGGCAAAATTTCGAATCTCATAACTTTAATAATGATAGCGCTTGAGCTACTGAACAACTTTGCCGAAGGCGCCATCTTTCTAAGTGGCCAGGATCCTGAGATATCCGCAAAACAAAAGTTTTATGCTCACGAGCGCCGCCTGGTGGCAAAATGTTGAATCTCATAGCTTTTATAATGATAGTCCTTGATCTACTAAGCAACTTTGCCGAAGACGCCATCTTTCTAAGTGGCCACGATCCTGAGATATCCGCAAAACAAAAGTTCTATGCTCACTAGCGCCATCTGGTATGTATTGGAGTTCAATATCAATTGTCCCTAATTACAGGTTCCCTCTGGAACATCCGGTGGTCCCGGAAGTAGTCACTGTAGTCAACTATCCATTTTGAGTCTACAGTTGCCCTATTTACGACAAGACATGAAGAATGAGCCGTCGCATGATATGCTTTGGTGTCAAAATCGAAATGTCCCCTATGCAAGGTTCCCCCGGGGCACTGGCCTGTTTGAGTGGCCAAATCTGTACAAGACTAGTACAGATACCATAACAGTACCCCCAGACCCTCCCCTAAAACCCCTGTACAGAGCGAAAATATACCCAAAGCCCCACTGCGTGCGGTATCTCCTGGTTCTGCCAACAAGCGAACCTTAAGAGACATCTCACCCGACAGAGTTATAAACGCACAAACCGTTTCGAAACAACAGCGGCGGTCACTTCCTAGAAGCGGCCATGTCAAAAAGTCTTAATTGCTTTCCCCACAAAAAACATAACTCAGACGATGACCGATCCCTGTACAACGCCCGAACACAACAGCAATACCGCCAACAACGATAAGCCTTTTTCGAACTTTGCACCGGACAGTCGAGGCACCTTTGGACCGGAAGTAAAACCCCAACCGGAACCTCAGGACCGACCTCGGCGTTCGAGCTGCGAGACGAACGAAAATCTAATCAGAAACAGTGCCTCGGGTAGCCGGAGCACCGGAAGACCGGAAGCCATGCCCCCACCGGAACGGCCGGAGCGACTTCGGTGCCCGATGGACGAAGATGCAATTAATGCGAAGAAAAATCCAACGATATCCCCTGGTAGCTGGAGACCCGACAGTGCGGACGTCCTTCCCACACCGGAACTGGCGAACCACCTCCAGCGCCGGAGGGAAGTTGAAGGAGGGACGGACAAAGTTCAACCAACCTATTCCCCTCAGGACGACGAGGGAAGTGAAGCCTTAGTTATTGTCGGGACGCACAAGGGGAGTAATCCTCGTACCCCAAAGGAATCCGTGGGAAGCAAGTCGTATGCAGCTCACACCAACCCTCGAAACAGCACTCCTGGGCACCCCGAGCACCTCAACTCGGGCGGTAAGTCCCATCACGCTATTCCCCATCCCATTGTATCAAATCCCCCAGCGGAAAGTTCACCGTCATCTTCCATCGATGGATCTCTGTCTTTCGCTGCTCCCGCAACGAATCCCCTACCAATTCATTTACCTGCAAATCAGGTCGCATCGTTCCAACGGCAGTCCAGGCACCGTTATGGCAGCAGACCCTACAGACAAACTTCGTACAATCGTAGCCGTGGCTCATCGATTTCCGAAACCTATCATCCTACGCCTGCACTCCCAAAGCCAGTCAACATCTTACTTCAGTGGAATATCAACGGTTTTTTTAATAACCTCGCGAACCTGGAGCTTCTCACAAGTTCAACTACACCATGGTGCATAGCTTTGCAAGAAGTGAACAGGGTCACAACCGAACAGCTTAGTCGATCTCTTCGTGGCCAATACCGTTGGGCCCTCTTTCGAGGTACCAACCTAAGACATTCCGTTGCAGTCGGAGTCTTAGCCTCAATTCCTTTTGAAGTCCTTAGGCTCGAAACCGACCTTCCAGCCGTTGGAGTGCGTCTCCATGGACCATTCAACATCAGTGTAGTAAACATCTATATTCCCTGTGGTGCCCAACCAAATCTTCAAGAACAGCTCCATAGACTCCTTGAAGCAACACCAGATCCAGTTCTGCTAGTTGGTGACATGAATGCCCACCATCCAATATGGGGCGGGCAACGCACTGATAATCGAGGAACCTCTCTACTACATGTCTTCGAAGAACACGATCTCATTGTCCTCAACAATGGATCAAATACCTTTCTCAAAGGAAACTCCGCATCGGCTATTGACCTGGCTGCGGCTAGCCGGTCCTGTACCAATCGATTCCATTGGAATGTTGACTCCGACCTTCATGGTAGTGATCATTACCCTATTCACATTACTACCAACGTCGCTCCACCGGCGACCACTCGTCGTCCAAGATGGTTATATGAAAAAGCCGATTGGGATAACTACGAACAAACTTTCCGGAATTCATCTAGGGGTCGCGAATCTGCCCATTTGCAAGAGCTCACTGACATTATTAACAAAGCTGCCAAGTCCTCCATACCCCGCAGCAGTAACCAACCGGGTCGCAAAGCACTACATTGGTGGACCGATCACACTCGGATAGCGGTAAAGGCCAGAAGGAAAGCATTACGCGCCGTCAAACGCATTCCCATAGGCGATCCTAGCAGGGAGAATGCTTTGAACTTATACCGAAGCCGGCACAGTGAATGCAAAAAGATCATTGCAGACGCCAAACGCAATAGTTGGGAGAACATTCTGGATAGCATAAACGCATCACAAACTTCATCTGCCCTCTGGACTCGAGTAAATGCCCTCAGTGGCAAAAGAAAGACAAAGCCTCTGACTCTCCGTATTGAAAACTCGCACATCTCTGACCCCTCAACGGTAGCTAGAATCCTCGGCGAATACTTCGCCAGCTTGGCTAGTGTAGATAGCTATCATGATAGCTTCAAGCGTCGTATGCAGCCCACCATCAGCTCAGTCACTACCTTTCCCGTTCCTGATGACCCAGAAAACTTGTTGATAAACCAACCATTTTCAATTAGTGAGCTTCTTTTCGCACTCAAATGTTGTACCGGAAAATCTGCCGGCCCGGACGGTATTGGTTACCCACTTATAAAAAACCTTCCTCCTTCGGGTAAGTTGCAGCTATTAGAACTTATGAACAAATATTGGCTCACTGACACCTTCCCCCCGGAATGGCGGGAAAGTCTCGTGGTTCCCATTCCAAAGAGTAATGCAGAAACCCACGACCCATCCAAATACCGACCGATTGCTCTAACCTGCTGCATGTGCAAGGTGATGGAACGGATGGTTAACCGGAGGCTGAAACAATTTTTGGAGTCCCAAGACTTGTTGGATCATCGGCAACACGCCTTCCGAGCTGGGCATGGAACAAGCACTTACTTTGCCCAACTTGGCGACGTCTTACACACAGCGCAGTCGGAAGGCTTACACACCGAAATTGTCTCATTGGACCTGTCCAAGGCCTTCAATCGAACATGGACCCCGCTAGTGCTACGTCAGCTAGTTGAATGGAAACTATCGGGTCACATTCTGCGATTTGTCCAAAACTTCTTGTCTGAGCGATCTTTCCGAGTCATTGTTGGAGACTACCTATCCAACTCCTTTCCCGAAGAGACCGGCGTGCCACAGGGGTCCGTTATAGCTGTCACACTATTCTTGATAGCAATGAACAGCGTTTTTCTTACCTTACCGAAAGGAATCTATGTATTCGTATACGCTGACGACATACTCATTGTCGTCTCCGGCAAAACCCCAGTCCGCGTCAGGATCAAGGCACAGGCGGCAGTTAACGCGATCTTCAAATGGACCACTGCAACTGGTTTCGAGCTGTCCGCCCCTAAAAGTGTAAGATGCCACGTCTGTCCCACTAACCACCGCATATCTGTACCCATAAGTATCAACGGTCAACGCATCCCCACGAAGAAAACGGTGAAAGTGCTCGGCGTCACTATTGACCGAGCGCTCACTTTCCAGCATCACTTTGATTTGGTCAAGCAAAGCTGCCGCACGCGCCTCAACTTGATTCGAACAATCTCTCGCCCTCACCGCTCGAACAACCGTAATATCCGTTTCCGCGTTGCGCATGCCATTGTTGACAGCCGATTAACATATGGCCTTGAGCTAACGTGCATTGCAAGGGAACGATTAATAACAACACTCGCACCACTGTACCATGGATACATTCGCATCATATCCGGACTTCTTCCATCCACGCCTGCTGACTCTGCTTGCACTGAAGCTGGCCTCCTTCCTTTCCGCTTCTTTATATACGCAGTGATTTGCAAAAAAACCGCTGCCATTATCGAAAAAACAATCGGGGACGACAGGATCTGCCTCCTCACTGAGGGGAACAGTATCCTCCGCACTGCTGCCAATATAGATTTCCCCCCAGTGGCCAGGATCCACTGGAATGGAGACATTTGTTGGCTTTCACCTAAACCTAACGTAGATAGCACGATTGGAAACCAGTTTCGTGCTGGGGACAACTCAATAGCTCTTCGAACAACCGTTCTGGACTGGCTACGCACAAAATATCCAAATCATGATCACAGATACACCGACGGTTCTCTTTCCATGAGAGGCGTCGGCCTTGGCGTCTTCGGCGCTAATATTTCAGTTAGCCTTAGTCTGCCACCACTTTGCTCGATATTCTCAGCGGAAGCCGCAGCCGTGTATTTAGCAGCCACTACACCATCCGACCGACCAATAATTGTTCTTACGGATTCAGCAAGCGTAGTATCCGCATTGCAGTCAAACAGGCCTTCACACCCTTGGATTCAGCGCACGATCACCGATGCTCGACCCAACACCACCTTTGCATGGATCCCCGGGCATTGTGGTATATCCGGCAACACAGCTGCCGATCGTCTAGCTGGTGCTGGTTTTTCCTGCCCCCGCTACGAAGATAATGTACCCTTCGATGATGTTAAAAGGTGGCTAACAAAGCAATTCAGGAGTACATGGAGTATGGAATGGAATCAGCAAAATTCACCGTACCTACGAAAGGTGAAATCGTCCACCGAACGGTGGAAAGACCTTCCTCTTTTGAAGGAACAACAGTTGGTATCTCGGCTGAGGACGGGGCACACGCGTTTTTCACACAACATGAGTGGCAATGGATCTTTCCGCCGGATGTGTTCCTATTGTGACATAAGGAATACAGTAGAACACGTAATCTGCGTCTGCCCACTATACGAGTTTTCCAGGAATATTCATGGGATCTCAAGAAGCATTCGTGAAGCCCTGGGAGATGACGTAGCAGCCCTGGAAGCCCTATTGCGTTTTTTGAAAGATTCTGGCCTATACAACATGATCTGACGCCCACGATAACAAACTGCTGCAAGCATCACTTTTTCGTGTCCGTCCTATTAGTCCACCAGCTACACAAACCGCCCTTGGTTTAAGGAAACTTTTTTAGAATAACAAATTAACAGTGTACAGTATTTATACTGGTAGCATTCTTAGAATAACAAATTACAAAATGTTTTGACGTAGGACTTGACATACTGGCAAACCTTGGAAGCTGTGGTTCGGCGAGACCCCTTTGGTTGGGCTCGAGTAGTGATCCCTTCTGGGTCACTTCTACCTTTTTAGTGTTGCCCCTCTGGCACACCCCTTTTTCGAGGCACCGTTCTGGTGTTCTCTAATCCGACAAAGTGTTGAACTAGCGTCAGTTAAAAACACTCTAATAAAGACAAAAAAAAAAAAAATGTACAAGACTCATTTTCAACTTATAATAGGGTATTTTATGATAAGCTAGGGAGAAAACAATATTGCGCGACATATTTTGAGTGAATAAATTGTTTGATCCCAATTCGGATCCACTACCGGCACCGATTCCGGGGAAATGGCCATATATTGGTTGTTTCTGGACCAATATTAATATTTAGCGCACCAATCGCTTCAAAATTAGATCTTCTATCTTCATGTGTAGTAAAATTTTGATTTTTTAGCCGAGACCTTTGCTAAAAACACGTCATAATTTTACTGCATAAGACATGCTTCCGAAAATCCGGATTATCACCGGTATCCGGTGGTCATAGTTCATCTCCGTGGATGCACCTCAAAACTAGATTAGTTGACCCGTCCATTACTTCTTAAAGAATTGAAATCTGTCAATTTTTGTCAAAGTTACAGCATTCCAAAGTTGGCCCAATTTTTGCCTGTCCCAGTTATTTTGACAACCCCCTGTATATCAAATATTCCATCATTTGCGATACTTTAAAAATGGGGAGGGTACAAAAAAGAGGGGAGGGCTCCCTGCAAATCTTATTACAACTCTTCATATTGTATTTAAAGTTGAAAACATTATATGGCACATGAATTCCCCTGTCCTGAATATAAAACACTGTGTCGGTTTATTGATTAGATTAGATTTTTAAATAAAAAATGCAAAAAGTTCAAGTATATTTTAAAAATGACCTGGGGCAGACACAAACATTCTGAAAACGCCATTATTTTTGTTTATTTTTATACTTTCAAGCCCGGGGTGTCCGGTCTCTGTGCATTCATATCGACTTTTTTTGTCGAACTGTGTAATGGGGGTGGGCAGGCGTTGCAGAATTCGCTCTCATTTGAGAATGAAGCACGATCAAAGCAAGCAAAGAAAAACATCCCATCTGTTGCGGTCCACGATCGTCATTGTATCGCAAGGTGTAACAAGTCTGATAAATGGAAGCAGCGAGCGAGAGCCCCAACGAGAGAGCGATGATAAAATCCATTTTTCTCACTTGTTTACCGTTGGGGATAGGTGTTTTTCTTTACTGGCACGATAAACAATCCACGAACTTCCAATAACAACAGTGTCCCCCAGGCTTGGAGCATGTTTAGAGGGGTTTTATCATGCACTACTATCCCCCCAATCTGATCAAACTTGTAGCAGTATACGATAAACAGTCTCTCATAATGTGCAGCATGTTATGATAGTTACAGAGAGCGATACGTGAGCGATTCTCTCAATTTTCTCAGGATTCAATCCCTGGGGGTGGGACATTTCGGATAAGGACGTTTGGCATAATTAGATGTATATGCCTTCTTTAAAATGTTACCTGTTCTTCTATGAAACTGCATTATGCGAAACATCCATTTTGTCAACCGTCCGTATGTGAAACATTCTTATGCGTAACGCCTTTATGCAAAACGGATCACCCTCAACTGTAATAGAATATGTATTCTTTAAGAACATTTTATTTTTCAATGGTTTCACAGTTTGTAACGAAAGTCTTAGTGAAGAACAGCTTATTCTAAAAAGAACGGTACATTTAAGATAAAATGCTTGCATCTATGACGCCCATAATCAGTAATCAGTGGAACATCGACTCATGGAGGTTTATTACTTTTATTACATTTATTGGCCAAGTTTTAAGTATTTGTCGTATAATCATACTCATTGATTGGAGACTGCAATCAAATTCCATTGCGAACCAATCTAAAGGTTCCTCACATGCCTCTTAACATGCATATTGTGCATGTATATGGTGAAAATTTTTATATTCTTGTTAAAGCTGCAATTTTCTACTCAGATTTGTAACATATTTTAAATTAGACAATTATTCCGATTTTGTCACCTTTCAGCTTTTGTCATCTATAAATAGTAAAATCGGAACATACTGTATTACCAAATTGACCAATACGAAAAAGTGGTCTCCTATACCGGACACAACCTAAAAACGTTAAAGTATTGAGAATTATTTAAATGTCCCCATCATTGAATGTTTTAACTCCAAGAATAGTATTTCATGGCCAATTAAAAATATTTGCAACGTTCATAAGAGCAATTTGAGATCCTCCTCCATCAAAAACATGATTATACTACGATATTGTTCTTCTTAATTTTAATGCATGCTTGCCTTGATCGGATGTTGAAGAAAAGGAATGTATTTTGAGACAGTGCTGGTCCAAAACTTACAAAGTTGTCTTGTAATATATCAAGTTGTCCGAAACTTTGAGATAGTAGATGCAAAACCGAAATTGTAGTTAACGAATTGTGAGAAAATATGATACAAAATACATTCATACTTTCAAATTCAATCATGCTTGCAAGATGCAATTTTTTGTTTCATATTCAATATCATTATCAATTAATTTTAAATTTAAAGCTATAGGTACGTAATTTTTTTGTAAAGGTGTTCAAACTTCTCCGTTTTTTTTTTTTTATAAAAAGTTTGCGTGTTACGCAAACGTTGCTCTCTATTTTTGCTTCCTGTTCTGCTCGCAGGGCTGTTAAATGTCATGAATATCACGTGACTTTGACATTTAAATATTGCTAATATCATCTTTCCCTGTGGAAAAAAAGTAATCGGAAAATGTTTAACCTGGGGACCTTTTCCGAACTACTATCGGTTGACAATATTTACCATGGCTTTATTTCGACAGGGAATGAGCTATAAACATTTTAATTTTTCCGAAATCTTGACATTTAACAGCACTGTCTGCTAGTACACCATCTGTGTTGGACCATGATTTCTTCTTCTTCTTCTTGGCATTAACGTCCTCACTGGGACAGAGCCTGCTTCTCAGCTTTGTGTTCTTATGAGCACTTCCACAGTTATTAACTGAGAGCTTTCTTTGTCAAAGTTGCCATTTTCGCATTCGTATATCGGTAGGTACGATTATACTCTATGCCCAGGGAAGTCAAGGAAATTACTATTACGAAAAGATTCTGGACCGACCGGGAATCGAACCCAGAAACCTTCAGCTTGGCTTTGCTGTGTAGCCGCGGACGTAACCACTTGGCTAAGGAAGGCCCCATGATTTCTATTTTTTTATGTTGTCCAGTACTGCGAGGTCTCCCCCTATTTCAAGTTGAACTATGAGGTTCGAATTTTGATCCATGTTACGTAGGAATAGTATAGTAATTTCCGTCAAATATTTTATTGGAATTTGGTAGCAGTCCAAGCATTTATTGGAAACTCATACAATTTCAAACAGATCAATGTTTGTTGTTCAGACCAATATCGGTCAAATATTTTACTCTGTATTTATTTATTTATTTATTTATTTATTTATTTATTAAACAAAAAATTTAGAAAGAGGGAAAACCCCTTTGAGTGATTTTCATTGAAGGGCACAAAACCTCTTTATCTTTTCTAATAACGTTATAAAAATCGCTTAAAACTAAAGGCTCAAACGGAAATGATCCATATCAGAGTCATAATCTTATGAAGGAGTTTCAGTAACCAAAAGTGGGAGATAAAGGAGGAGTTCAAAGGAGGCCGTAGTTCTTGATTTCTGGAACAAAATAAAATAAAACGCAAAACAGTATCATATAACATATAGAATATCATTGAAAATATCGTATAAAATTTTAATCATAGGAAGTGATCTAATTCCATTTTACTTTGTAAAATATCTTTTGGTGCGAAAATATCAGCTAATTCAGTTTTTACATGTTTAGGATAATTTTCACAGAGTAGTGTTTGATCCTTTGACCTTGTTACTTGCCCCTGCGGGGTAAGTGATGCGGGCAGGATCAAACATGTCGCGCGGCGTTCGCGTTATAGTGAAAAAGTGCCGCGAGTGTCAGTAGTGTTTGATCTATTGATCGCGTCGTTTTCTCTTGCGGGAGCGAGTGATGAACACTTGTCCGGCTTACAATGCGATTATCAAATAATGTCACGAATCCGATTAGGCATGATTATATCATGGATCGCATCACCAAACATCAGTGACTCCCAGATCTGTACCTTACCCCACTAACGCAATATCCTTTCCATGACAACTGTGGAGATGCAGAGGTGATCTCGGTCTCTAGTAACAACGGTTGTCTAACTTCATTCCCTTATCCGATGACAGTAAGGACGTGGCCGGCGCCGTTATGCCGTGACTTTTAAATTTTGAGCTCTCGATTTGTGCACATTAAGAATGGTAAGCTAATCCCAAGCCCCAACTTCGATTGTTCTGGTCAATCATGGAGTAGCAACTACGAATTGTGCGGTCATCTATCTTATGCTTATGCTTTAGGACACCTTTCACAAGTTTGATCATAATACAATAATATAATACAGGAATAAACAAAAATTCGACTAACAGTGGGCAGACATAGCTTGAGAACGGGCCCATTCACAAATTTTATAACGTTGAAAAGGATGGGTGGGTGTCCTCAAAATGTTACAGTTCATACAAAATTAGAAAAATATTCACACAAAATGCGTTCAAAGGTGAGCGGGTGTCAAAAACTTTGTAAAATTTGTGAATGAACCCAAGCAATTTTCAAGCGGTTTCATCCTTAATGACTGATAGTTGCGTACCTTCACCTTACTTGCATGCAAGTTTTTAAATTGATTCTTTCCTGTTAGATACTACGAACGCGAATGCGTGAGATTTTCGTCCTTAAATTTGAGGATCGCTCCACACCGTTGAACAACGTTATTGTTTCAGTGACACGCAAATAAATAAAAAAGTCATAGAATCAAATTTTTGCGTGATGACAATGAAATCAAAGACAATAAACTTTTACCGGTTTTATTTGCATATTGTATTAGCGTGTATACAAAAACAACAAAATAATATCGTTAATTGGCACTGTGGCTTAAGGCATTTTAAGCATTCAGAATCTTCGCAAATTGACTTTGTTTATCAAATAAAATAATGTTTTAGAACGAATTAAGATTCCTTCGGTTGTTTGTTAGATTCATCCAAAAAGATTAAAACTGACAATGGCACATTTTTCCGTCGTTGTATCCCAAACACAAAATGTTAACGTTTACTTGTTAATCGGTTTTAAGTAAACATGGTCGGCTCCAAAGTGGGGAAGCTCCTTAAAACTAGTTGCTGCGCGATGTTGCAACGAAAGCTTGGACGACGCGCTCAACATTTACATAATGCTGCAAGGCATGGCACAACATAGTGGAAGACAAACGGGTACAACGGCTGCTCCGGACTTGGATGTGGTTTTGGATTTGCTTTCCGCTTCGTACATGTATTTTCCGCTTGCCTTGGCGTACTCACCCTGCAAAATGGAGGTAATTTTCAGATTAAGGCTTAACCGGCAATCCCCAGCGCAGAATTCAGTTTTGGTAGAAAAATTGACAAGCATTTAAAGAAGGGGAACATTCTTTCTTCGATCCAGAAGTAGCCAAGAAAATAATTAGACATAAGCAATAATTTGTACAAATATTCAAAAAAAGCTCTAAAATATATTTTTTACCGGTTAATTCACCAATGCAATGATAAAATGGAAAATAGAATAGAAAAATCAATAGATACTCCCACGAAGAATTAAAATAAGCAAAAACAATTGAAAATTGGTACTAACAAATTAAATTAACTTTCAAATATTTAAAAAAAAAACAACTAACATATTTGAAATGTTCCAAGAAAAAAATAATAGCAAGCACTATATAATTGAAGCATTTCCAATGAAAAGTTTGAATCAAGCACTCAAAGAAATAAAACAAAAAAGTCTCGGATAAAAACGTAAAAATATGTGAGATTTTAGTACAATTTTTCTTTTAAAAAATTCTAATATTGTAGTACATAGTTTCATTTTTTTTTCTAGGAATATATTCTTAAACGCTGAAGTTTATTTTTTTACTGTTGATTTTAACTTAATTATTGCTTGTTTCGAATTATTTTATTGGCTCTTCTTGAATAAATTAGTTAATGGTTATGCTTTTCCTAAAGTATGATAATATTTTCCCCATTCCGATTTACCTGAGCACGCCACGCGGCTGCTTCGCTTTCCTTCTTGGCAAACATCTCGTGTCCCGGGGGATAGTAAACCGGAGGGCCGGCGACGTTCTTCGAGGAAATGGGCACGTTTTTGCTATCAACTGGTTCCTCCACCACGGTTACCTTCGGCGGAGATGCTTCCCGCAGCTTTTTCGGTCCGGTGCCATTCTCGGTGGAGTGAGAGTGCTTTGACATGTACGTAATTTGACCGTTCTGGAAATAGAAACCAGCAGTAGAGCATTTTAATGTTGGATGATAGTGATGATTCTGTTGGGTTGAGGTTTTAAATGGTAAGTAAACATAATTAGCCGTCGGTATAGCGACAGTGGGAGGTAGATGCATCGTTTAAAACGGAACCATGCCAACATACGAACTATATGAAATAACTTGTGAATTTTTCAAATTGTATTTAACTAGACTTGAACTGATTTTAAATAATTAGTCTTAACTAGATTTACGAGTCATATTGTGATTCATTAATTGAATGAATTGTTCAATTGAATCAGGAGGGAGGTGGCAGAGGTAGTCATCGCCCGTCCTCCTTCTGGCCGACGAAAAATGTATTCATAATAAACAGATCTATTGTAAATATATGAATTAAGTTCGATTTTTTGTTCAGTTTTCGTGTATGTAAAATAATGCGTCATAATATTATTTTTGGAGTTGATCTAAAAAGCATATTTTTTGTCAAACATGTTAGAAAGATTTCGTCAAGAATCCACGAAATAATATTAAATTCATCGAATTCTGCTAAACATTTTGAAATTCTTATGAACTTTACTAAAGATTTTGCCAGCCACACTTTTAATATTTCAAAATAAATTCCTTCATGAAGGATGGAAGGAAAGCTCGTCAAGTAATATCTCATGGGTTTCTTTTAATATTCTTTTAAATGATTTTCTTAACGATTCTTTCCAGAAATTTTTTCAAGCATTACTTATAGTTAATGTTTTTCTTTTTTTCAGTAGTAATGCTGAATGCTGACAAATTTTCTTTCAAAAGACAAGCAAATTACTTTTGAAATCTTCTACGTAATATTTGACATATTTTCTTTCAAACACACATCCGGATATATAAAGGATTCCTCCAAGTATTTGTCTCTGAACAGAAAAACTCTTAAATTTTTTAGTGTATTTTTCAAGAAAATCAATCTATTGAAATTTTGGTAATATTTTGAAAAATTCTATCGAAATTTTTTGGGAAGGTTTTTGAAGCATTGCCGCGAATTTCACTAAGGACATCACCAATCATTCCTTCTTGAGTTCCTCCAAGAATTACTACAGACGCATACCTAGAACCGTCATATTATTGCTTAAATAAACCTATAATTTTGCTACACAGGGTTTTAGTTTTCGTTTTAGTTTAACCTTTCGAAAAATCCTTAGCTCAAAATACCGTTCTGTCTCAAATTCCGAAAAGACTCATATTCCGAACATTTTGATTTTCTATGACGATTTGGTTGAAATGTTTCGCTGAAATATGTCACCAAATAACAAGGAAGTGGCAGTTAATTGCAATTTAATTTTGCTATCTTCTAATCTATTTTATACCTTGGGAGTAGTGATGATTCTCTAGTTTGAGACCAGTAAAACTAGCTAAGATAAATTTATTTGCGAAGTTATTCATTTGAACACGATTTATTCGGGATGTTCAGAATATGAAGCAATCTGTTCGGAATATGAGACAGAATGAACACAGTGTTCGGCATTTGAATCAAAATGTTATTCCATACTTTTGCGTAAAAACAAAACTAAAAACATTAACATTTTTATTGGCACACCCAACAGCTAACCGTTAGATTTTGAGAAGAAATTGAAATTTTCACACATATCAGTTAATTTATGGCTATTTAAGCCATTTGAAGTTACTGTTGGCCTTAAGTGTTCCGAATATGAGTCAAAACGGTACCGTTTTATCTATCCCGAAATCAGTGGCATTAGTATAGCTTGAAAATTAAAGTGTTGTAGAATCATTCCATGTCGAAAATTCTGACAAATCACTTGAAATGTCTTTCATTTCTTAGCATCTCTCAGCGCGCTTATCTTTTTTACTGTTATGGTAATAAGCGCTTGGTCCACACTGATATACCGTAAATTCGGGTGAAATTGATCAATAAGGTGAATTTTTTTTGCGTTCAAAAATGTGTATTTCTATGAAAATAATGTAAAATTTCTAAATCATGTCCGGTGCAGTATTGAGAATCATCCATAAACTTCTAGTTTTAAACTAAGATTTGAACACGGTATAAATATGAATGTTTGTGAGGATGCTTAAGATATATCCCTGAACCAGATTCCATCACTTAAACTCGTACCAATTTTCTCATTCGGTTGAAATAATTGAATTTCTGTTAGATATCAGGATACTCCTTAGAAAATTGCATACATTTAGGCGTTTTCCACGTGATTCTTGAAATTTAACTGTTCTGTTTCGAGGCCTTCTTTAGCCGAGTGGTTAGAGTCCACGGCTACAAAGCAAAACCATGCTGAAGGTGTCTGGGTTCGAATCCTGGTCGGTCCAGGATCTTTTCGTAATGGAAATTTCCTTCACTTCCAAGGGCATAAAGTATCATCGTACCTGCCACACGATATACGAATGCGACTTTAGGCAAAGAAAGCTCTCAGTCAATAACTGTGGATGTGCTCTTAGAACACTATGCTGAGTAGCCGGTTTGTCCTAGTGGGGACGTTAATGCCAAGAGGAAGAAGAAGTGGTTTCGAAAATTCATCACAATCGTATTGACAAGTAATCAATTTCACCCCGAAATGAGATACCCAGATTTTCAATTTTAGAGATATTTCTTAGCACTAACATTACATTTGGGACCGCAGCCCACCAAACCAATTGAATTATTTTTCACAATATTGCATCTCAATTTGCTCAAATTGACTCTTCTGTCTGCGATCTACATTTTCTTTTCAAACACAGTCTGCTGGTTCAAGCCGTAATCGACATTACAACTCTAGGGTATGTTTCTTAAATATCTTTTCAGAAATTTCCTAGTAAAGAGACTCGATTCATGGAATTCTTCATGGCAGAGACTCAAAAAGAATTTAAAAAGTTATTTCTGCATAAATATCTTGAGGATATCTTAAGCCATGTATAGTATGAATTTAAGAAGACATTCTTTATTAATCCTGAAAAAATAATCAGCATCAGGTATACTGTTTAAAGTTACTGTGCATGAGCCTTAGGTGCAGGAGGCTCATTGCTTGCTAGCGCACGGGCGCACTGTACATTGTGAGACCTTTTTTGGTGCGCCGCATTTTTATTGAGATGTGTCTCACTGCAGTCTCATGCGCTCCGTCACATGTGCTGTTTAAAATTCAGCGCAATAATTGAAGTGATTACAAAAGTTTTCAACGAGGATCGAAATTTTAATTCTTCGATCGCGAGTCTTCGACCAGACCATGTAGGCCATCTAGAACTCTGCAAAATGAGGCGAAAGGTGCTCCTAAGAAATATGTAACGTAAAAAAAATTTTCATTTGAAAATGCAAATGTCACAAGTTTTATATTTTTAAAACAAGTACTGGCACCCAACGCTCGTGACTATATCATGTATTTTGGTGTTATAAAGATTTAAATATGTTTAAATAAATGTTTAAAGTGATTTTTTGATTCAGCTGATATGGGGTAACATTGATAACCCTTGTACAAAACGTTCGGTAATATTGAAAATGCCGTTGCTAACTTAAATCATGGCCCCTGAAGCCGAATATGAAGACCAAACTGTTACAAGTCATTTACTTTTAGAGTTATTTTAAAAATAAAATCACCTAGGACCGCGCTATACGCCTTAAGGTAGGCAATTTCATAAGGATATTCTGCATTTTTAAAAGTAGTCCATTAATATTGCTTAATTGAATAATCTTATGAAAGATTTGACAACGGAATCGTATTCAGCGATGCCATTTTAAGTAACAACCGCATTTTCCTTGCTCATACCATTTGCAGAACTTGAATCTTCGGTAGTGCCATCCATAATGATGAAAATCATTGATTCAAAAAGTTGTCAAATTTACGCATGACAGAAACGAAATTTTCGCAAAAACCTCAATTTTCATAAGCTTTTAAATGTAAGAAAGAGAGGCACCATTCATAATTTTAAAATATTTCATCAATAAATGATGATTTGAACTTTTTACGAGAAGGATCATATCGATCAATGTTGCCCCGCTGATCAATGTTACCCCGGATTACGGTAACTCTAATACTGTTTTAAACAGTGTGATTTCTGAAAAAAAAAATAAGGAAATACCTTCAAGTATCTGTTAAGGAATTTCTGCAGGAATCATTAGTGGAATTTTTAAAGGCTGGTTGTGAATGTTATCTTTGGCGAAAGTCTTGAAAGTTCTTATGAAGCTATTTTTAAAGCAATGTTTTCAGTAGATAAGTAGAGTCTTATGTTCCTCGAGGAATATCTGGAAGAATTTCTCGATAAGTTTCTACAACAATACTGAAGAATAGGCTTAAGGAGAAATATTAAGAATGCACAAGCGTAATCCATTGATATATTTCAAACAGAATTTTTTTTTATCATGCTTTTAACCATTTCGGTGCTAACAAAGTTTTTGGCATAGCATTTTAGTTCGCAACTAGTTCTAATTTGACCAAATTTCAACCAATTTTAGTGCTTTAAATCGGGATTCTCTTTCAATTCAGGTGATCAAAATACGGATTGCAACGGTGCCGGACTTATTCCGGATCCCGTTGGGGTAATAGATAATTTTGTAAGGGTTGTTTCTAATTTTTATTAATAATTCCCTCATTTAGATTCAATTGTATTTGTGGATTTCTGAACTCAACATGTCACAAGATTCAATTTCCATGCGAAAATGTCTAAGGTTATTCAGGAACCATCTGACCATAGACCGTATTCGGTGCCCTCAGGGAAATTTTAACCTAGACCAAACCCTAACATAAGTTTTCAACGCCAATTAATTGTTGAACCTTCATCCAGCCAACATACTTTTGCATGCTGAAAAACGCATAACTTTTTTGTTTCTGATGGATTTTACTGAAATTTTCAGAAGCACCTAAGAAACTCTTCTAGTTTATGGTCTAAAAGTTTTTGAAATCCATAAAAAAATGCACATGATTTGAATCAAAATTATCCCTACCAGGTTTTGACTGTCTAAACAATTTGCCAAATACACTAGTTTCCTAGCTTATGATAAACTTGGCCATCTAAACAACTTTTTCAAAGGTTTCGACGTTTTAATGTATGAAGATTATGAGATAGAGAGGTAAGTTAGTTAAAAGAATACTACTTTTAAGTTTCTCTATTAAGATTCTGCTCAGAGGATTCGAATACATTTAAAAGAGTTCGAATATATAAAAAAGAATTGTATTGATATGTACTGATGCTCTTGATCCTCAAAAAACTTCATGAAACTTACGATGTTTTTGCCAAATATCTATTTTAACTAGGATCTAAAAAGACAATTGAGATCAGCGTTCAAGCAGATAAACTCACCTCCCCAAGCGTAGCCATCAAATCTTCGACCCGTTTCGGTGGATTTCCATCGATTTCGTTCTGGGGAATATTGTCGGTCGGGAAAGGCTGCAGCAGCGGCTCCCGTTCTTCCGGCGGTGGATAAATGTTTCTGGTGGCATTGGTAGTGGTCGAACTGTACTTGTACGTCACCGTTGTGGGATTCGGTTCTCTCGGATATGTTCCGCTGCGGTCCGGATAATCGCCATACGGCACGGGAGATCCGTAACGGTTATTTGCCGTATTGGTACGTTCTTCACGGTACACGTAAGTGTTTGATCCTGGTGGATACGATGGATGATCTCCAGCAGGGGGAGCTCCGATTGCTTTGAAGTTGGTCGGATGTGGTCCGGGGCCTGTAGGATGTTCTGGGTAGTAGTTGGTTGTCGAGTGCTTGGTATCTTTCTTGTAGTAGATCGTTTTGGCCGTGTTAGGCGGCAGCTGGTGATCAAGCATCGTCGGTATTGGATACTCTTGGACGTTGTTGGATGTGTTGATGGTTTCATTTTTGACCAAGATTGTCTTGGAGCTGGGACTAACATGATGAGTTGGCGATAAATCGCGCTCTGGATAAGCAGCCGGCACTGTGTTGGAAGTCTGGTGCAATGATTCGTTTCGGTAGGACAAGGTCTGGTTCAACTCACTATCCGGAGGGAGCTCGTATGTGTAGGTGCGTACCTAAAAAAAACATCTCAATAAGTGTGATCTAGTCATTGAAAGCATATCCCAATACATACAGTGGTGGTCACCTTCGTATTCGGCCTTGGAAGAATACCTTCTGACAAAGGAATATTGGCCAGAGCCTTCGAAGCCGGAGCTGTGTCTACGCTGACTGTTTCGTTGTAGTGGACATTCCTTGGGGCAAGGTCCGAATTGGGCGAAACGGTTCTCGTTTCGGTGTAATACTGTTCGGATCGGACGGGCGTTACTGTGCGGGATCGATTGATGCCTCCGTAGATTCCGCTGCTGTCGGAACTGTAAGAGACATTTTTCACTGCGGTCGAAGCATTCTCGTACGATGGGCTTCGCTGCCGGGATCGAGATTGGCGGACTTCGTAGCTTCCTGGAGAGTCAAAGACCAGCTCCCGGGATACGGGTTGCTTTCCACCGGCCGATGAGTATGTCGTTGTGGTTTTGATGATTTTTGTGCCAGGTTCACTGATCGAAAATGAATAATGTGGATAAAATAACTAGAAATGGCAGACTTATGGTTTCCTTACTTTAATCCTGAATCAACTCGATGTAGACTTCGTTGGCCTGAAAATAAAGGACATGAAATGTGATTTACATGCTGTTGAATAGTCAAATGTGGACTGACGTCAGGTGGTCATGAAGTGGAAGCAGTACTGTTCAGAATATTTCATTGGGACGGAGGATATAGGCACAGTTGTGGATGATAGAAACGAAAATAAATAAGTCTGCCAGTTGCAGAGCAATGAGCTGAGCATAGCCTCTTGAAATTTGCTCCGGGTGCTTCGAGATATGCCCCTTCGTGGAACTGCAATGACTCCGACGAAAGTTAGCTGTGCCGAACAAGCCAATAGGCAGCCCGTAGCAATAGCTGACGACTTTAATGCATGGCCAATGCAGTTGAGTAGGTGCTGCACTAGCCAGAGACGCCAGCTATTGTGGGAATCCCCCATTTTCCTTGATCATACCTTTTGCAGAACACATGTGAGACATGAATCTTCAGTAGAGTCATCCATAATGATAAAAATCATTGATTCAAAAAGTTAACAAATAGGGTAGGTGTACCAGTTATGGCCATAGTGGTTCCCTGTCTTACCCTACGTAATTATTTCAATGTCTTCTAATTTTGAAAATTTTTGTGCGTTGTAGTAGTTAGATTTAAGATATATATCGATGTTAAAACATTCGAAAAGATTTAAAATGTGAAAGTTATCAAAATTTCACTTATGTCCAAATAGGGAACCACTATGACCATAACTGGTAAACTTTCCCTATACGCGTAAACGAAACGCAATTTTCGCAAAAACCATAATTTTATTAGCTTATGACTATAAGAAAGAGATGCACCATGCATGCTTTGAAAATATATCATCATTAAATGATCATTCGGACTTTTTACGAGAAGGGTCATACCGATCTATGTTACCCCGGATCACGGTGCCTTTTAGCCGAAAATAAAGGGCATGTCATGGAAATAAAAAAAAATCTCCACATAGCTGAGTTCGATTTTTTTTCACCAAGGAGAAGCAGCGAATTTGGGGCCTTCCTTAGTCGAGTGGTTAGAGTCCGCGGCCACAATGCAAAACCATGCTGAACGCAGTGTGAAGTAACTCGACCCAAGCTGAAGAATCAGTGGCTGAAATGTTCACATCATGAAGCACCTTACGAGTATAAACCAACGCAAAACAAACATGACAAACTTGTGAGCAGGCTTGGTGTAAGTAAATTCGCACCAGCCTGCTTTGGAGAACACCAGCGATGGAAAATGACGAACATGTTTGCTCTACCGGAACAAAAGCAAAACAAAATTCTCACGAGCATCAGAGTGCGGACTCTATCACGAATAAACGAAGCTAAGAGATTCGTGAACGTACCCGGAGCTGTTTAGAACCAATTGTGCTTTAGGAAAAAAGCTATTTTCCATCAGAGATTTCTGGTGTTCAATGATTTTTATCCTACAAACTGATAATTTACTGTCGATTTTATGGATATACAATTGATTGGTCTGTGAAAGTCTCAATAAATTACACCTTGTTCGGTTACTCGTGACCAAATGTTCGAGAACTTTATGCTATTTCTTGTGGGATGTTCTTCCGACGAGTGTGAACTTACTCATACCAAGCTCGTTCGTGAGTCTGTCATGTTTTATTATTAGCGTTGCAAAAAGTTCGCGAAAATTTACTCACGAGTAACTGAACAAGGTGTGGTTTTGACAGACAAACCAATTGTTTATCAATCAAATCGACAGTAAACTATCAGTTTGTAGGAATAAAATTCTTAAACACCAGAAATCTCAGAGGGTAAATTACTTTTTTTAAAGCGCAATTGACGCTGAAAAGCTCCGAACACGTTCACAATTTACTTCGCGAGCACGACAGATGCGAAAAAACCAGCACTCTGATGCTCGCGAGCATTTTGTTTTTGCTCCAATCTAGCAAGTGTGTGGTGTTTGCATCCCGAAGACAGCTCTTTCCAGAAAGGACAGACCGCCAGTGTACTGGTGGTGCGAATCAATTGCAAATCCACGAGCGATTTTTCTCCGGGCTATGCGGTGATTGCAACGCATATGCATACAATCACAAAGGGAAAATCGCCCAGGTTTACAAGATCGAAAGGTAGCTTAGCATGCACAGATTCAAAGTTGGCACTCATCGTTTATTCGATAGTGCCAACTTGAGCCCGTGCGGTGACACCTACATGGTGGTAATGGCTATGACCAGAGATGACGAAGTCACAGAACTCGACCATTTTCTATTTCCAGTAAATTTTGCGCATGTTTTTGGTATGATACAATAAGTGTTTTCCACAGAAAAATCGATCATTTTGACTCGAGAATGACCTTTGAAAATGGCCTTTATATTGTTGCATGCAACTTATTTGAAAAATTCTAACTCCGAAGCTGTTAATTTTATAGAAAAATGTTCTATGAAAAAGTTGTAATGAACCGTTTGCCGACAAGAAAAAAAAATATACGAACTGAAAAAATATTTTATGTTTTTTCATCAAAAATTAAAAAATAAAACTTAAACTTTATATTAAACAAAAACCCCATTTTTAATATTTTTTAAAAATTCATCGTATAATCTTGAGAGCAAACAAATGTTTACGACAAAGTTTCATGATGGAGTTATTTTAATTTTTAAAATTTGAATTAAAAAGTTTTTCTAAGAACAACTTTTGGTCGATTTTCAAAATTGTCAAAATAAATACGTTTTAAGGATACAGTAAGTACCTTGAAATGGTTCTAAGCCATAATGATTATACTAATAATTTCTCTAGAAATGGATATTTTCGAATTATATCGAGTTTAATGCAAAAACTATTATTTAAATATTAAAATAGGCCATTTTCATTAGTTATTCGTGTTTCTCCGTCAAAAATAATATGTTTTCGAGAATAAAGACCATATTTCTTTCCACTTACTTATTTTCCTTAATGGAGAATCTCGAATAATTAATGAAAATGACCTATTTTAATCTTCTATATCAACGTTTTTCAGATTGTGCTCCCCGGAGCACTTGGTGCTCCGTGAAGTTTTGACAAGTGCTCCGCGACACCCAGGAAATCAGGAATACTTAGATATTTTTTGGTCTGGAATTTTCAATACAATTTTAAATAATCTAAGGTAAAGTGACCAGACGTCCCGCTTTTCGCGGGACATTCCCGCATTTTAAGGTGAAGATGAATCGAAGCCAAAGTTCAAATTTTCAAGAGCACGGATCTGGAGAACCGAACACCCGTTTGAGCTGAAAACTTAATCGATTGGTCACCACCAGCTAGTGACCATAAGCATAAGCATAAGCATAAGCATAGATGACCGTACAATTCGTAGTTGCTACTCCGTGATTGACCAGAACAATCGAAGTTGCACAGGGAATTAATGAATGGGGCTTGGGATTAGCTTACCATTCTTCAATGTGCACAAATCGAGAGCTCAAATTTTAAAAGTCAATAACGGCGCCGGCCACGTCCTTACGGTCATCGGGGAAGGGAAGGAATGTTAGTGTGACTACCGTTGTTACTAGAGACCGAGATCACCTCTGCATCTCCACGGTTGTCATGGAAAGGATAATGGGTTAGTGGGTAAGGTATAGATCTGGGAGTCACCAATGGTAGGTGATGCGATCCATGATATAATTACGCCTAACCGAATTCGCGAAATAATTCGATAATCGCATTGGACG
This sequence comes from Aedes aegypti, assembly GCF_002204515.2. NCBI lineage: Eukaryota > Metazoa > Arthropoda > Insecta > Diptera > Culicidae > Aedes > Aedes aegypti. Next base: position 132,870,613 of record NC_035108.1, read on the forward strand.
CCGGACAAGTGTTCATCACTCGCCCTCGCAAGAGCAAGCGATACGATCAATAGATCAAACACAACTAACGGATCACGCCACTTTTCACTTCACCCGACCGACGCGCGACATGTTTGATCCTGCCCTCATTGCCCGCCCCCGCAGGAGCAAGCGTCAAGGTCGAAGGATCAAACACAACTAACGGATCACGCCACTTTTCACTTCACCCGACCGACGCGCGACATGTTTGATCCTGCCCTCATCGCCCGCCCCCGCAGGAGCAAGCGTCAAGGTCGAAGGATCAAACACAACTCTGGTCACCACCAGCTAGTGACCAATCGATTAAGTTTTCAGCTCAATCGGATGTTTGGTTCTCCCGATCCGTGCTCTTGAAAATTTGAACTTTAGCTTCGATTCATCTTCACCTTAAACATTTGTCCCGCGCTGAAAACTGTCCCGCGAAACGTCCCGCATTTCACTCAAAACATAAAAATGTCCCTTATTTCTTGAGAAGTTCTTAAGCATGTCTATTTTCAGCTCTCATATTAAAATGTATTTTTAAATTCATTTTTACTTTTAAACTATAGAGAAAGTGTACCAGTTATGGCCATAGTAGTTCCCTTGTGGTGGATGCACCCCCTGTTTACGCCTATGTGCGGCATGAAGGAGGTCGTGGAATCGAACGATGAGTGTTATGCTTTGTAAGCATAAACATCCAGCGTTCGAGAACGATAACCTACCGTAATGCACACGCAGCGAAATGGGCTGTAGCATACCACCTCGGTAGAATGCTAGAGTTAAGTAAGAATGAAAAATAAATGAGAATGAAAGTAACCATAGACCGGACCAGTTCATTGGCTATCACTCACCCAGTCATTGGGACATAACATGGCGATCCTTTGCCAGTGACTACACCAAACGAATCAATCAGTGCAAGTTAATTATGTGATTAACCCCGCAACTACACCAACGAATCAATAAGTGCAAGTTAATTAATTGATATAGTGATCGGAAAAGTGCAGCAAAATGGGTTGGTTTTCGGCGGACGAAATCGTCGCCCCAGCCGCAGTGACTACAACAGAAAGTCATCACACAGCACAGACCGTAGCGCTATGTCTTATGGCCGGAGTAGCCGTGGGATATCTACTCGTAAAAAGTCTGATGAAGTGTCACCGGCAGCAAACGGAGCGTGTTGCGGAGCGCACCGCACGGTTGGCAAATTTGCCTGCCTAATGATTCACATTCACATTCGGCGCGAAGAAAATTAGTGCCAAAAAGTGAACGAAAAGACTATGAACTAAGTCGTTAAATTGGAAAAGTGCACAGAGAAGCAAATGCTAGTGACCACGGTATACAAATTAACAAGTGATCAACGAATTTTAAGAACAATCATACATGATGGGAGATCGAAGAACACTAAATGAAGAAAAGCTGAGACAGTGCTACCAATTTTTCGAGCGAGAATTGATGCATTGGGAACGCCTCGCTAGGAAAAGATTGTTAATCACCATAGAGGAATTTGAATCCAAGAAGGCCATCATTGAAGCAGTTCATCGCGTGGCAGCAGTAGCAGCCATCGAATGTGGACCAGTGGACGTACAAAACCTTCAGTGGAACTACGGTGAATTATCCATGGCGATGGAGGCATATCGACAAATGGATTTATAAGGTAAAAAGTACGAATGGGTACATGTATTCATGGACGAACATGGACGAACAAATGGCACAGTGGTGAGTGAAAAGTAGATGTAAAGCAAAAAAAAAAAAAAAAAAAAAAAAAAAAAAAAAAAAAAAAAAAAAAAAAAAAAAAAAAAAAAAAAAAAAAAAAAAAAAAATGGAATGGATAAATTTTTCAGCATCGAAGATGCTATTTTCAAACTGCATCAAAGCTTGAAAAAATATAATACATTTAAAGTAGAGACACGAGACAAAAAGGTGCATACATTGATAGCTCTTAAAGAAGATTTAAAAGCAATAGTAAAGAGCAGCTCAATTGACTATGTAACTAGGCAACATTTGTTTGCCAGGTATAAAAGGCTAAGAGCAGTTATTTACGATTGTCTAAATCTTTTAAAGTCACCTTTGGAAGAATCGATACTGGGAAATTTATTCACTCTAGAGTTAGAACAGGAATCATTAGATAACAATAATTGTAAAGATTCTACAGAAGGCTCAGAAACAGAGTTTGAAGAAGAGTTTGAAAACATGGCCACGAAACTTGATCTCAGTTTAGGCCTGAAGGTAATTCAGCCGTTCGATGGAACAGTAGCTAAGCTAACTAGTTACATCGAAGGAGTTGAGCTCTTCCAGGACTACTCTGAAGGGGTGCCAGAAGACAAAATAATAAAATTTCTAAAGACTACGCTAGTAGGTTCTGCGCACGGTGCGATCAATGGATCTGTAACCGTTGCGGATGCCCTACAGGCTTTGAAAAACAAATTCGCGATCAGAGTAACACCAAGAGCGGTTCAGAACGAAATGAGCGCTCTAAAACAAAGCCAAAAGTCAATATCTGACTTTGGTTCTGAAATGGAGAAATTGTCGGCCAAACTGGCAGCAGCTCATGTTTCTATGGGCACATTTGCGCATGAAGCCGCCGCTGTAAATATTGTAGAACCTATTGCGGTTCAATCATTTATTGATGGATTGAAAGATCCGTCAACTAAATTTTTTCTAAAGGCCCGAAACCCAACAACTTTGAACAAGGCAATCTCTGATGCCTTAGAGTGCCAGGCAACGCCCAGCACAGACAATATGAATGAAAACATGATGGCATTATGGTGTACATCAAACCAACGCCCGTACTACTATGCGAGAGGTCGCAGAGGTTATGGTGGAAACCGTGGGTATCAAAATACTCGTGGTAGAAGCTATGGCCGAGGTAGAGGCAATTACTCAAATTACAACAACCCTAGGAATGACAATATGAATTCACAACCCCAGTCACACAATTATGGCAGAGGCCATAGAGGAAATAGACCACCTCGAGCTAACCACAACGGGAACGATCACAGGGCGCATACAGCAAATATAGCAGAGCAAGCACCCGAACAACCACGTCAACGTCAACCTGTGAACCAGGAGCAAAACCAAGCAGAGGAAGCGAACTTAATAGATTTTTTTCGCTAATTTCAGTGTTAAAAAAGCACTAAGAGCCAAATTTGAATTATTTGGAAGGAGTATAGAATTGATAGTAGACAGCGGAGCATCCTGTTGTCTACTGGACAAAGAGTATATTCCGAAAAATTGTAAAATAAATAAGTCATCAACCATTGAAGTCAGAGGAGTAAATGGAATAACACATACATTGGGATATGTGGATACATCTTTAGGCCATGAGTTGGCAGAGTATCCTGTTAGATTTCATATACTGGAGCAATTACCAGCAAACGTTATTGGTTTGATTGGTACAAACTTTTTGAAAAAATTTGGAGCAAAAATTGACTTTGCAAAAATGAAGATGGAATTCACAATTCCGAGTGGTGAAATACATTTCACAATACCACCAAGATATGAATATATTACATACATAGAAACAGAATTCGCCGAAACATGTGTGGTACTGAACCAGAAAGTTCAGCCAAATGTGTTTGTGGCCAATTCTATAGCAAATCCCGTGAATGGTAAAATACCGGTGCGATTGGTGAATATTTCAAATAAACCAGTTGTTATTAAAGATTTGAAACCAAGGATAGCATTAGCTGAAAACTACAATGTTATAGAATTGAAAAAGGATGATCAAAAATACGACAAAATTCGAGCGAGCAAATTATTGGAAGAATTAAAATTAAATCACTTATCTGGTAGTGATGAAAAAGCTATTAAACAAATTTGCTTGAAATATTCCGATATATTTTGTTTAAAAGGCGATAAGCTTGGTACCACCAATGTTTATTGCCCGTCATTAACGGTCAAGCCAAACATCCAACCAGCATTTAGTAAACCTTACAGGCTTCCTTTCTCTCAGAAAGAAGAAGTCTGCAAACAGGTGGAAAATATGCTTAAAGATGGTATCATTGAAGAAACCAAATCTGAGTGGAACAGCCCCTTGTTGCTAGTTCCCAAAAAATCAGACAATGATTCAAAGAAATGGAGATTAGTTATTGACTATAGGAAAGTCAATACAAATCTTCAAGACGATAAATTTCCATTGCCCAATATAGAGGAAGTAATCGATTCCCTCGCAGGTTCTCAATATTTTACTCATTTGGATTTGTCACAAGGTTATTACCAGTGTGAATTAAAACCGGAGGACAGACCCATTACAGCGTTTGCGACGCCATCCGGTCAGTATCAAATGACCAGGTTACCGATGGGATTGAAAACAAGCCCATCATCTTTTTCTCGATTAATGACAGTAGCAATGTCAGGATTAAATTTGACTAAATGTTTGATTTACCTCGATGATATTATTGTGTTTGGGAAAACATTTGACGAACACAATAAGAATTTGATTTCTGTTTTTCAGCGACTACGAGAAGTCAATTTGAAACTCAACCCCGCTAAATGTAATTTCTTGAAGCAGGAGTTGATATATTTAGGACATTTTATTTCAAAGGAAGGTGTACTACCTGATCCACAGAAAATTGAAACTATTAAAAATTGGAAGAGTCCTTCATCCTCTGATGAAGTTAAGAGATTTGTAGCTTTTGCGAATTACTACAGGAAGCATATACGAAATTTTGCGAGTTTGTGTTTACCATTAAATTATTTAACTCGAAAAGGAATAGAATTCAATTGGAGTGAAGAATGTGAAACTGCATTTCAACAATTGAAAGAGCGGTTCATCAAACCCCCCGTGTTAGATTATCCAGATTTTAGCGAGAAAAACACATTTAAACTACACACTGACGCATCTGGTTACGGAATCGGTGCAGTACTAAGCAACAAAAATGATAAACCAATAGCTTATGCCAGCAAAGGTTTAAATAGCGCTGAGAAAAATTATTCAACAATCGAAAAAGAACTTTTGGCCATAGTCTGGGCAATTCAGCATTTTCGTGTATATTTATATGGACGAAAATTTGAGTTGTATACCGACCATAGACCTTTAGTTTACCTTTTCACATTAACGGATCCTTCGAGTAGGCTGACAAAATTCCGTCTTGCCCTCGAGGAATTCAACTTTGACGTCTTCTACAAAAAAGGTTGTGAAAACGCTGTGGCGGACGCGCTATCACGTATTTCAACAACCGAATTGAGAGACATGCAAGAAAAACTCAGCAATGAGGCATTCGTAACGACCCGAATGCAGTCGAAGAAGGAAAATACTAATTCTACTAAAGAGGTGATCAATGGCCATGACGCTTCAAGTGGAAAAATAGTTCAACTGAAAGTAAAAACAAATAATTTTTCTGATAACGTTACATGGATTCCTGAAAGAGAAGAAATTATAATTAAACCAACAGATACCTTGGTCTCGTTACGACGAACAATGGAGGAACTTGGTTCAATATGTAAAAAATATGGTGTCGGAGAACTATACATTCAAATAGACGATGATTGTGCGCACAAATTTTATGAAAATATTATGCAAAATGATTTAGCAAAAAGGGTACCCTCAATTTTAAAAATATCAAATAAAGTAAAAATCATCAATGACGACACTACGAAAAAGTTAATCCTGAACGATTATCACATATTGCCTACTGCAGGTCATGCAGGTATTAAACGAACAATTAACACCATTAGGCAAAAATATTATTGGAAAGGCATTAACCAAGATGTAGCAAAATTTATAAAATCTTGTGAGAAATGCCAAAAATATAAATCAATTAATGTTGCGAAACCACCGATGATAGTAACCACTACAGCTGAAAGTGCATTTCAAAAAATTTATTTAGATTTAGTGGGTCCACTTTTACCCTCTGATGGATATGAATATATATTGACAACGCAGTGCGAACTGACAAAGTTCATTACTGCAACACCAATTAAGAACAAGACAACGGAAGCTGTAGCTGAAGCTTTTATGAAAAGTATCATACTGAAGTATGGTGTGCCAGATAGAATTGCTTCAGACAGAGGAGCAGAATTCATGTCTGAATTGTTTACTAAAGTCGCACAACTTTTGAACATTGAAAAGCTGAACAGTACAGCATATTATCACCAATCAATTGGAGCATTAGAAAATACTCATAAAAGCCTTGGGAATTTTCTAAGGGTCCAATGTGACAACAAGCTCTTTTCATGGGCAAACTGGGTGCCGTATTATGAATTTGCATATAATAATACGGTACATTCTGCAACCAAATACACTCCGTTCTTCCTAGTTTTTGGGAGACCTTCAAAAATGCCTTCTAACTTGGTGGACAGCCGCCCTGAGCCTCTGTATAATTTTGAAGATTACTGTAAAAGAATAAAAGCAACATTACAGATCAGTCATAGCGAAGTTAGAGACAGACTTATTCAGGAAAAGACAAAAAGGATAGTAGGCATAAATACAAAATCAAAGGAAACAACTTACCGGAAAGGAGATTCTGTTCTCATTAAAAATGAGACAGGGAAAAAACTAGACCCGAGATATGATGGTCCGTACCACGTAGTGGAGGACATGGGTACAAATGTAAAAATCAGTAATAACAATAAAGAAGACATAGTACATAAGAGTAGGATTAAGCTTTTTATTGAATAGGAATACGCATTTTTAAACATTTTATTTGATAGGATTAAACATTTTAAACAAATTTTTGGATAGGATTGAACATTTATTCATTTTATATAAAAATATTAATTATTTTAAACATTTTTTTTTATGGAAGAGGATTGACAATTTTATAGGACGTGTGGTGGATGCGTAACCTTGAGAAGGTCAAGTCCAAGATACGAGGTATCGAGGATTAGTGTGTATCATCACGTTACTGTAGGATTGTACCTTTAGAGTGAAGGAAAACATATTGTATCAGATACATTTAAATTTTTAACTGTAGATAAAAATTTAAATAAAATATGATAGGGCGTGTGGTGGATGCACCCCCTGTTTACGCCTATGTGCGGCATGAAGGAGGTCGTGGAATCGAACGATGAGTGTTATGCTTTGTAAGCATAAACATCCAGCGTTCGAGAACGATAACCTACCGTAATGCACACGCAGCGAAATGGGCTGTAGCATACCACCTCGGTAGAATGCTAGAGTTAAGTAAGAATGAAAAATAAAAGAGAATGAAAGTAACCATAGACCGGACCAGTTCATTGGCTATCACTCACCCAGTCATTGGGACATAACACCCTATTTGGCCATATGTGAAATACAAATTGAATAACAATCACATTTTAAATCTTTTTGAATGTTTTAACATCAAGATTGATCTTAAATCTTACTATTACAACACACAAAAAATTTCAAAATGTGAAGATAGTCAAATAATCATGTATGGCGAAATAGGGAACCATTATGTTCATAACTGCTACACCTACCCTACAACCTTATAGGGAGTGGTTCATTAATTCAACCTCTTTCCGTGTGGGTGGCCCAACTGATACCAACAAAACTTTGTGGAGATGAACCCAGCCACGGGCGACAACTTTTCTAAAAAGCTTATACAGTGAGTCGATGTTCCATTACTCGATATCAACTTATGGGGCTCTGCATTGTTTTGATTTTGCATGGGATTTTGACGTTTACTGGCTTCGTTGTTTACACATTTTGTGTAGGGGTGAAAGATAGAAAGCGATTTTTGTGCAGAGCCCCATTGAAAACAAAATTTCATAGTTACTATGATGATTTCCTCAAACGGCTTTCCAAGGCATTTGTTTCCACGACTCAATATTTCCACGAGTCGATGGTTCCTTGAGATATCGACTCATGGACTGTAATATTAATAACGAAATTTTCATAAAATCTAACGGTTATAAGTCCGTGAAAAAAAAAACTGTTCTGGATCAAATTTTACACCGAATTTCTTATACTTTCCACAATAGTTCTATTTCTAGTATTTTTACAATTTGTAAACGAATGTTTTTAGTTCATTGTTATAAAACTCTCTTAGAACAACTGTTACAGGACAATGTAGAAATCCTTCTCATAATTATGTAATCATCTGGCTCAGAATCTTGCGTAATTAAGCCAAGCATCCCATCTGAATCTCGTCCTTTGAATATCTTGAAGGATTACATGAGAATGGTGTCCATGATTTCATAAAAACTCATCTCAAGATCCAGTCTGAAATTTATGGAGATTTATGTATGAGTGTTCTTCCGAATTATGTAACAATTGTGGCCCGGATTGTTTCCATAGTTTCTATAGATTAGATCGCGTAGTAACCGCAATATCGGTATCGATCCTCCGAGTATACTTTTACGTATTCATTTAAAATTATATCTTTATCGTTTGCCAAAACGAATCCTTTCCCATATCTAAACTCTCAGTGTTTTCTTGTGGAAGTGCAGAGGACTCTTCGGCTTCCATAAAGCAAGTAACACGTCAACATTTCCCTCCCATTCCCAAATTGACCTGCATTCGGACGCAGCCAGCACCGGTAATATTTGTTATAATAATGAGAGCACCAGTACTTACACATTGAAGATGCTACTGATCCCGAGTAGCATCTGTTGGTTCCCTGTGTAAGTACAGCTGTTCTTGCAATAACGTAGTAGCAACTGCTGGCGGTCAATCATGCTCAGCTCACTTGTTTCGACCTAAAGGCAAACTGTAAGTTCGTGGCTTCAAAAAAAAAAAAAGTTCCAACAAGTTGCAATTTATTTAGATCATTTGTTTTTAAACTTTGCACTTTACGGTATATTTTCTACTGTAGAACAATTATATGTTCGAATATGGTCAAAAATATGAAAAGTTTGTCCCGCTTCGAAGCAAAACACATCTGTTCACTTTAGCCAAGCAATAATTAACACCGCTGCATAAGAATGTTGTCATGGGAAATTTGAAGAGCACATTAACGAATAGTTTTCGAATATGTGGTCTCGAGCCATGTGACCCAAACGCCGTAAATTACGCGATGCTTCCAGAGGTCCATAATGCAGATCCTGAAGCGACAAGTAATGGCACAGACAATTCCAGTGACCCCGAAGATGCGCAGGTTGCATTACTTTCGTCTCTTGAGGACTATCTCAAAGTTGGTCAGCTGAAGTTGTGTATGGAACATCAAGCTGTTGCCGTGTGGCCAGGACCAGCAGAGGATATTGTTAGTTCGGTCAATCGTTAGAAAATGCATTTCGCCGAAGTTGGATTTTTCTCGGAATCCATGCAAGATACCCTACTTCGGAAGTAGGGCGCATTCGAGCGCATCCAGATGCGAAACGAATGCACCACTTCCGAAGTAGGGTATCTTGCATGGATTCCGAGAAAAATCCAACTTCGGCGAGGAACCATTTCTAACTTTTTACCGCGCCAACAATACAAACTTATTTTACGTATGGCAGCAAATCAAGAAAAATCATGAATCCCGTTCGTCCAATGAAACATCTTCCGAACTAGTTGATGCTTTCCAAGGATTCGATGAAGCTTCCCTTGAAGGTAATATATTTTATACAGTTAACTCTCCCTTACTCGATATTGAAGGGACCATCGAGTTAGGGAGGTATCGCGTTACAGAACACAAAATCAGTGCCATGGCTATCCAAGGGACCATCAAGTTAGCCATTAAAAACCAACTTTTACTATGGTTCTCTAACTCGATATCGAGATACCGAATATCAAGTAAGGGAGAGTTAACTGAAATGCACTCATTCAAATAATTCATTTTAATTATATTATAGATGAGCGCACTAGAATTGCAGACAAAATAAATTTTGCAACACTATTGGGGACAGCATTGAGAATGAAAAGTCTCTTGATGAAAACTCGCTTGATCTTCCGTTAGAGCCTACTAGTTCTGCAGAGGAGGGTGGTCATAAATACGAAAGTCGGTAAATTAGTCATAAATTCATGCAATTTGATATGTATTTGTGTTCTACATTCTGTTTCTTTTGATAAAAAGGGGAGGTTTCAAGGTTTTCACCCCCTCCACGTATTGACTTGAGTGTTTTCAACATGATTTCAGCTTTATTCACTTACATGTACCAGAAGAGTGAACAAAGTCGCAGAAGCTGTACAATAATGGTTTTCTACGTGTATTGTTGAGCAGCTTACTATAATTATACATTTAAAACTCAAAATTAGGATACTTGACAGCTTCCATTTGTTGTTAATCAAGTTATGTTTTGGTAAACTGGACACACGGCACATAAGCGGTTACCACCAATCTGGTTGCAAACGGTGGTAAAATGTAATATAACTACAGAGGTAAGTTTCATAGAAGAACGTATGGAGGGATTTGGAGGGGAAACATTATTTTCGGCTTAAAGAATGTTTCTAGAATTTCTAGTTTTTTTTTCGAATTTAAGCTGTATATCAGCAATGTAGTTTCCAAACAAAATATGCAATTTTTAATTATCGTTAACAATTCTGACAGCGTAATGAAAGTGTTAAAAATGTTTTGATTTTTATTATATACTAGTGGTCCCGGCAAACTTCGTCTTGCCATCAAGTAGGCTGTTGAAAAATGCTATGGATCGTCCCATACAAAATGACAGTTCCGTTCATGCTTGTTTTTCCGACTTTCCCAGTGAATATCCTGGGATGTTTATACACACAAACACGTCGGAACACTTGACGAACAAAACGGAAAAATAATCATTCAAATCGGTTGACCCGTTCGGAAGCCATTTCGTGACATACAAACACCACTCCATTTTTATTTATATAGATCGATATCGCCACTTAAGTCACTTAAGTCACTTAGGTGACCCATATCGAAACTTAAATGCAAGAGTTCAGCAAAAACAATTATAGAACCATGTTCAATAAGTACTTGACATGATATCATTGAAAAAATATCACAATTTCGTTGAAGTCGAATTTTCGGATTTATGTCCTATGCAATGGTTTCAAGAAAATCACCAAAGCGTGCGAAGTCGAATCGTTCACGACCACCTGCAGCGAGGAGTTCCGAGAATGATACAAAGCGATGGAACAAAATAAGGAAAACGAAGATCAGAAACGCCAAGAAAAGAAAGCTGCCAGAGAAAAAAAAAGGAAGAAGAAAACTATACTAATGTAAAACAACGTCCGAAAACTAAGACACAAAAGCTACGTTTGTGAACTGTGAACTGGATTGTAATTTTGTGAATATCAAATCAAATAAAGAGCGTAAAGCATGTTTCTTTAAACATGCTTTAGCTAAAGTTTTTTTTTAATTATTTGCAGTAAAATGAACTAGGGTAGAAGCACCGGTTTTGGCCATACGCCAGTTGTAGCCATTGTGGATTATACACCGTTTTACATAGCCAATCAGCATGAATCCTTTTGTGTTCAGTAGATTACATTCACATGATAGAGCTACATTCATTTACTTGTCCAAATTGACTGAAAACATAAGTAAAACATTTCATTTTCCTTATTATTTTAACTCCCATACACCTAATTTGGCCAGGGCACTCCTTATTTGGCCACTCTCATGAGAAATCAATGCGATTGGCCAATTTAGGTACCGAAGTTAAATCTCTGGCCGAAACTGGTTCCGTTGGCCTATATTGACCATTGGGATTTTCAAAGTGAATAAATGATTTTAGCTCAGTTTTGATAATTTACACACATAATATGGATTGAAAGCTTGCATTTGACATCTTTGTAGTATAAATACCGTGATGCATCATTATCCGGACACTTAAGCAACGCCGAAAGTTCGAACGCTATATTAAATATGTTTCTGCCACATTTAGCACAAGTGTTATTGTCATTCACATAGGTCCACGTCTAAACTTTGTATCATGGACCAAAAATATAGTTATTTTTAATTATATAACATGTAAAACGTTAAATTACTGAAGCATGTCGTGTTCTTAAATCCGGACACATGCACCAAAATGCCGGACGTTTTTGAATCGAAATCCGGACAGAAGCGTTTGGGTAGACAACACATATGAAAAACTAATAAAAGACTTATTACTCAAACCTAATATCTTCAATAAAATAGAATTCGATGCATTCATATGCTTAAATATATGAAAGGCCAAAACGTTGAGGAAAACTAGTATAGTTTTACATGCACCCTGTGCCAACAGCCTGCAGTTTTGGTTCACTGAATTGATCCTCAATATCAATACTTTCCTTGCGTAAATCCATTATCTGATAACTTGTTACACTTTTTGTTATGTTATTGCGTCCGGATGAATGATCACTAGGCTATAAATCCGGACAGCGTTCGAGGCAGCCTAGTTTCACACCGTACATGCTTATTTGCACAAATTTTCCCACTCTTTCAACACTATTATTCCGAACACTTTTCAGAGACGTACAATATTAAAATTGCATGATTGAATAACTTTATCGTAAGTCGAAAGTAGCTGACGTTCTTGTCGCAAACTTCACTATTGGATTTGGTGCTTTTAAGGAACGACGTTCAACTGGTGCGGCCTCTTTGTTTTTATTTCTAATATTCTATTGCAAAGGATTACTAGATGAAACTATAAATCAAAATGAAGAGCAATATTAAAAGCTATGAATATAAATTACAAACCTACATTTATTGTTTAATTTTATATTTAATTTGCTAAATACTATCAGAGTGTCCGGATATTGGTACCGTCCGGATTTTGATTCACCACGGTACGACTTCCCATTTAAATTTTATTGACATTTTCTCTTATGATGGCCAAAACCGGTGATTTAACCCTACAAAGCCATTCTTGTTTGAGCGAAAACTATATGTAAAATAAAAAATGAAATTATTTAAAACATACGAGTATTTTAAACCACGCGCAATGTTAGGAACAGTATGCGCAAAGTTTGGCGAAATCTAGATTTTATGCGCAATGTTAGGCACACGGTATTGAATCACCTTTTCCATTTCATTCATTTTTTAATAATTCACTATTATTCTTTTTTAACTATGCTTCCTACGAAAGGGTTAAAGGCCTATATTTGACAACGATTTGAATGCTTAAAAACATATTTTGGCATTTTTTATAGCGAAAATAAGTTTAGAATTTCTTAACTGCGTAAAGTTAGGTGCGTACACGGTATGTACGGAACGCATATAAGGTTGGAGAAAGTATAAATTATGCTGGAAGAGGACCTAAAATCACTTGACGTGTTCAAAAAATGGGTAAGACATTCTAGATAAAAATGAACGATGTGTATCGCTGGGTATGGCATGATGCTGGATTGCCGGATAGCAACCCTGTTAAATTGATATTCGCGTCGAAACCTGTTAAATGGAAGTGCAGATTGCAGCGTGCTAGGTGGCATGATCAACTGCTACTGGAGAGTGTCTGCCAAAATCGTGGTTGAAGAGATATACGATACCATATCAAGGTTTGCACAAGTTGATTGATTTGAATAAACAATTAAGGCAGGAAAAAAATAAACTAATTAATTTTTTAATGATCTCAACATGCAAATCTGAAAATGAAGTTACTCGAAATAATATCAGGAATGAATCAAAAATATTTCAAACATTCATCTCGAAAGAGCCCCGAACAAGGAAGTCTTTTCAAAATGCAAAAATAGTTTTCAATACTTAAACTAAGTAATGTTGGTCTCCTTTCACATAAAGTGGTGAACAACTTCTCGAACTCGTATATTGCTGATTAGAAATTTACAAAAATTGGATATAATGTAACTCTCTATCCTGCATATCACATACGTTTCTATCTCCCAAAATCTCAATGTTCCACCTTTTTCGATGAATCATCCAACCTGTCGCCGGTCTGCGAGAGAAGGATTAGTGTTTTACTTTTCCATCACGATTTTCACCGAGAATGAACTGCAACGCGTCGCTATCCGCGTGTGTTGGTTGGATCCGACCGTCTAGTCTAGCTCGACGCGGCTTGGGACTAAATTTAGAACTCAGTTGACATTGTACCACTTTTCTCAATTCATCCCTCTCGGTTCCGTTGATTAATCATCCGTTTGAGTGTTGGCAAAAAAGAGGAAAAACAACATCTCACTGTCACGTCACAGTCGCGTCTGAGTCAATTTTCCGAATTAAATGGAAATAAGTGCCGTTGTTTCGGGAGGAGAAGAAAGTAGATGAAAGGGTGCCCAAAATATCAATTTGTTAAGCTAAGAATGTAACAGTTTTTGTGTGGTAACTCTGAAAAATAACGTCCAGAGGTTGCCCCAGAGGATTTTTTTTGAGAAAATTGTTCGATTTTCGTGATTTTAGTCGCAAATATTTCTTCCTCAGAAAACTTTTGTGATACTTTTCATTTTTATATTTGTATATTCTCCAGATTGATTGCAATCCAAAATATCTGAAAAACATTGCACGAAAATGTGACTTTCTTAGAATTTTTGCTGGATATTATACAAATGTGATCAATTTTCCAACATATGTTCCTATAAACTAAAAGATATATTTGATAAATAATTGATGTTAAAACTGGATTTATAATTTGGTAGTTGTTTTTCAGTTATTTAGATAAATCGGTATTATTTATTATTCCACAAATCCGGAAAATATTTTAACGGATCACTTCTATATGTCATTTTACAGAGTTCTCTTCAAACAAAAGTGTTAATACCCTTAACTACCGTTCAGAAGTTGTGTTTTCTGACAAACTGATATTTTGGGATACCCTAGCGAATATGTTTGTTTCATTTGCGATGGAAAATCATCGTTAAAACTTACTTCGATCCAACGAAGAATCTCGTTCCCGTTCCAGGTCGTTCAGCAGAGTGTCGAGTTGATTAATGTTGCGCTGGTATACTTCGCTGACCCCTTCTGTGCCTGCCCTGGGGGCCCCTCCGGTGATGCCTCCGCCACTGCCAGAGGTGCTACTGCTTTTGTATTCATACTTTGCCGTTTTGTATACCTTGTTCTATGGGGCGGCGGTTTGCGATGCGAGGAGCGCGTGTTGCAATCCAAAAAATATCCATTCGTGGGCGTAGGTGCAACGGATCATGAAATGAGAGCAAAAATTCATTCTGATGCAGTCATGAAGTGCACTACACAGTGCAGTAGTAGGTCGAGATCAAGTGAGATGCAATTCATGCCGTTTTCGTTTTTTTTAAGAGTGATTCTCAAATATGGCGTTGAATTAGTATGTCAAGGTTGTTTTACGTCGATATGACTTCAATCAAATTGAGTCAATGACATATTGAATTTATGATTTATTTTTATTATTTTCAAATGAAAAAAAAATTCCATTCGTTTTATTACTTCTAACTTGAATTGAGAAACACTACCAACGCACAGTGTGTTAAATTATCTGTTTCACGATCAGAAAAGAATAACTTCAAAACTACATCATTAAAATGACTTAAGTTTAGCAAAATTTGTAATAATTACAATACTTTACATACTTTACATCTACTTGACATAAAAAAAATGTTATCCCACCAATACCAAAAGAAATGCCTTTGTATATCAAGAAACTTTTTCCGATTTCAAAACACTGTGAAACGCATGAATTGCATATCCTTTTACAGCTTCTGTAACCATCCGGCTACTCACCGTTTGGAAGCTGGGACTGACGGAACGCTCCCGGGCAACGGTAGTGACATTGGCCGGCTGCAAATATTGCACTTCACGTGTTGTGTTCGAGTAGCCTCCGGCGAGGGGTTGTCCTAGTGAGCTGCCAGGGCGGGAAACACTAGCCTGTAGGTCTTCCAGGAGGTTATCTGCAACGGACGTAAATAATGGGTAGAAGCATAAATTGAAACCTGACGTCTCTATGGTTGGGAAAACGTAGCGAATAAGACCCCGCATTCAGGGCACATATACCACACAGATGGAAAAGAAAACATTAGTTCAAGTGGAAGTTTTTCATGTCGAACTAAAAATGAAGCCTTATTTGTTCTGTTCGGGAAACGAATGAATGGCTATTCCGGCTCGACTGTTTCATTCATTCATTCGGGGTTCTGTTCTCATGGTAGGGAAATGAAAGAAAACTATACATACGGTGAAAGGAAACGACTGTTCGGGCTTCTATAGAATTCCAGTAATTCGCAGTTGTAGGTGCTTCATGATAGCCAATTTCATGGTTCATTTTAAAGGCAAGGGAATTATTATTAAAGTTGTGATCCGAAATGAGCCAGCCTCAAGCTGCAAATCTCGCCTTGGAAGTAGGCAAATTTTAAGTCACAGATAGTTTTCGGAATCAATTATAATGTGGCCACTATATCGAACAATTTTAACCCGTATAGGCCTGAGTGAAAGCAAAAATACTAAAACCCTTACCACTCAGCGAATACTTAACGGATTCAAATAATTTTTTGTCAGTATACTGGCCACACATCTAGTTTCTAGAAGTGGCCAGAGGAACTCGGGAATACTCCTGTAGCCGGAGTTATTGCGGTGGGTTACTGGGTCAAGTCGGGTAGAAAAAGGCGATTTTTTGGGACATGCAAAGTTATCTTTGTTTATTTCCAATGGCAATCATTTTAATTTGCAGAAATCAGTAAGATCGGATATTCTACATTATAAATAAATAGTTTTGCACCGTTTAGAGTGTACCAGATGCGGCCACTCGGATTTAATTCCCTGAAAAACCGGCTCTAGATTTGTTAGGTATTAAACCGTTTAAAATCTCTATAAGTGTAGATCGAACATAATAGTTCACTAAAATGCGTTCCCATAAGCTTGACACATATGTAAAGATACAAATTGTGCACTTCATCATAAATTTGAGGCATCTTGGGACCCGAAAATGGTCATTTATAGGATCAATCAAATGCAGTTGACATAATTATTCAGTTTAATCGATTATCAGAAGGTTCACGCTGATGCGTTTTTCTTAAAACTCCTTGATATAGTGGCCACATAATAGCCGGTTCTGGAAATTATCAGTGACTTGAAAATTGCCTACCTCCAGGGGTACAGAAGAACAGAACCCTTGTCACCCGACCTGACCCAGTGATCCACCGCAACTCCGGCCACATGAACATTTCCGAAATCCTTTGGCCACTTTTAGAAACTAGATATGTGTGCCAGTATACTGACAAAAAATAATTTAAATCCGTTGAGTACTCGCTAAGCGGTGAGATTTTTAGTAATTTTTCTTTCACTCAGGCCTATACGGGTTAAGAAAAACGCATCAGTGCGAACCTTTCGAGAAACGATTTAATTTGATAATCATGTTTCCTGCATTTGATTCATCCAAAAAATGACTATTGTGGGGTTCCCCTGGATGCCTTTTATGTTTGATCTATGCTTTTCAAGAATGAAACGGTTTAGTATCCAACAAATTTATAGCCCGGCATTAGGTCCGAGTTGCAACATCCGCAACATTCTATTCGATCCAGAAAATATTGTGTTCTAATAGCGTAAATCCTTTTTTTTTTGTTGGGATTTGAACCAATGCGACCATTGTTGATCTATTGGTATACGTTTACTATCGTTATACGATTACTATCGCAACGTGCTCAGTACGAAGAGTTATCGTTCAGGATAGCTGCCGTTGTCTGATGATGCGAGGTATCCCAATCCGGAATGACCTTTAAAATAAATTCAACTACTAGATTCGGGTTCTGTAACCAAATTTCAAAAAGATTTAAAATGCCCTTGTTGAAATATGTTTTCCTACAAACAAACTATGCTGGACAGTCACAAAGCAGATGTTGTGAGGTCTCTTTTTCACAGTTACAAAACCGACAGACATCAGATTGACTTCGACTTATCTTTTTCAAATGATATCTTGCCGGGCAATGTCCCGTACGCAGCCCAATAAATATTCTAAGTGATTTTTTTTATTTTAATTCAATATGTTTCCCCTTATTTGTTTGTTTGGAGTTATGAAGCGTTTTGATTGCCTTAAATTTTTTAAAGCTTTCCAATTTGACTGAATCATATTGTCCTCCCATTTCTTTATTTCCAACTGTGTTACACATTTAGATATTCCACAGAAAGGTTCTGGTCCTACATACTGAGAACTTGCGCCTTGTCTGGCAAGTAAATCGGATCTTACTTTACCCCTAGATACTTTACACTGGATGAATATTGTAGGACGGATCCATTGATTGTCAAGCTTTTGTTTTTTTTTTTTTTCTATCTGTATTAACGAGATTTTTAGCCCTGGGCTAGTTCATCTCGGGACCAACGGCTTTACTTCCCTTCCGAAGGAAGTCGTCACTGAAATATTTTTAGCGACTATCTCGGGGATGGGATTCGATCCCAGGTCCTCGGCGTGAGAGGCGTGTGTTCTAACCACTACACCAGGTCCGTCCCCACTGTCAAGTTTTTGGGTGTAATTTTCCTTTTACGAGTAAATGGAACTAAAACGGTTTTTGATGGGTTTATATTTAGTACTTTGTTTTGGCACCACTCAACAATGCAGTTTAGTGCAGATTGCATTCTATCTGTAATAATTTGATCATACTTTCCACGTACTATTATGGCTATATCATCAGAAAATCCTATAATTTCGAAGCATCTTTCTACTAGTTTTTTTACGAATGTCATCAACAACAAGGACCATAATAAAGGCGACCAGACACCTCCTTGAGGGCACCCCTTAGTGGTCCTTATTGTTATCGATGATTCCCCCAATTTGGAGGACACTTCTCTACTATTCAGCATTTCCATTATCCAAACTCTAACGCTGGGGTCAAAGTATCTTTTTTCCTTGTTTTTTTTTTTAATATTTGCAAGCCGTATTATCAAAAGCACCTTTCACATCAAGGAATGCAACGAGAGCATTGCAATTTATTTTTTATCAAGAGAACTTTCTATTTTTGTAACTAGATTGTGTGAAGCTGTGACAGTAGATTTATTTGGTTGATCAGCAAATTGAAACCTATTAAGAAGATTCGTACGCAAATATTCTGGTTTTATATATTCATCAATTTTTTTCCATGGTTTTAAGCATGGTAGATGTAAGACTTACCCAGGTAACAATTTGAAGCTGCTCAAACGCTTTTATAGCTAATTCAATTCAGCCTTTGTTTGAACAAAAGCTGTTCATAGCCTGCATTCACTGTTGTTCAGCTGTTAAACATCTAATTCTGGCGATTTTATTCAGCCTTAAGCTTAATTGAAGCTATATAGAAGGCTGAAGGTGAAGATGAATCGAAGCCAAACCTCAAATTTTCAAGAGCACGAATCTGGAGAACCGAACATCCGTTTAAGCTGAAAACTTAATCGATTGTTCACTAGCTGGGTGTGACCAATCGATTAAGTTTTCAGCTCAAACGGATGTTCGGTTCTCCAGATTCGTGCTCTTGAAAATTTGAGGTTTGGCTTCGATTCATCTTCACCTGAATAAAGGTCTAGCATGTGCTAATTCAGGCCTCTTTCAATAACCATAATTTTATTTTTAGAACAGATGGCAACCTTCGAAAGCTTAACGATCGCTTATTCATCCATTATTCAACAATTAACCAAAAAAATTAAAAAGTATTTACAGGTTTATAGTTTTGGGTTTTATCAACGCAACTAACAATTTCAAACACATAGTGTAGAAAAGTGTTGGAATTTAAAGATGAAGATTAGTAAATATGTGCCATTGAGATTTGAACTGGGATTCGCTGATTTATAACCACTTACCTTGACATCTGCTCCACATGAGACTGTGTGAACATCATCAACAGCAAGGGACTAACATATTGTTTTGTCTGAATAAGGGCTATTTTGAAGGCTGCATTGAGGCTGAAGAAGTGATAACAGCGCTATGCAAAAACACTTGAGTTAGCTGTCAAAGTGTGTTGTGATTTTTGTTTCAAAATAGAATCCTCGGTAATTTTTAATTTCTGCTATTCAATTGTTTTCAACGCAAGTTGGTAATGATTTCAATTTCGTACAGTTAATTAAAAATGTTACGAAGAAATCTGCGTCGTCGAGTGTAGTGTTCTATCTTGTTGTTACACAAGGTCATTGATGCTGGATTCAGGATTTTTTTCGACAAATGATAGGCCCGTGTGCGTTTACAGCATGTCTGCTTCGGGATGTGAAAATTTTGTTGTTCGATGAAACAGTTTTATAATAATTAATTTAGTGTTCGACCCATTGTAGGTATATATTTCGGTATGTATATTTTTATCAACATACAGGTGAACAATTTTTCGACAATGCCTGTTGATTTGATTAAAGCTTTAAATAACCTTTAATCAATATCATTCAGGTTGGCTGAACAAAAGTTAAAACTGTAGATGAAAAATAGTTTGTTCAACTCAATATTCAGCTTTGAGTGTACTGCTGAATAAGAGTGTTTAATAAGCTTTTCTTCAAATTATTGTTCAGCTGTCACGGTGTTCAGCCTTGTACACCATTGATCAGCCAATATTCAGCAAATACTCTTGCTGTTCAGCTTTCATTGTTACTTGGGTATCGGTTTAAAAGATTTAGGATTTGATTTTTCCTTTTTTCCGGCCTTAGGATTAAAGACAATACGAACTTGAGTCTATATCTTTGGTATAAGACCAAACATTAAACTAGCTTTGAAAATATTTGTTAGAGAATCAATCAGTGCTTCTTCATCTTTCTGTAAAGGTGTAGCCTGTTGAACATATATGTAGTTCTGTGAAGAAAATTTCAGCTCGATTGCTTCAAAGGGAACAAAACAAGAGCATGTCAAAGTTGAGCATTTTGTATGAAAATTGACATGCGCTGCTCTTATTCAGAACAGCACTGTATATAGGCTTCTGTTTTTCACAGGGATGTAGGAATCTTCAATTCAATATCTGTGGTAATGAATTGTGTTATAGGTACGAATTTGATTTCCCTTTTATTAAATTTGCTGTTCGTCGTTTTGAACTATTTTCGTCATAAATTAGTTTTATTATAGTCAGTTATATCCAAGAACTCGGCTCTATGAGCCCAGGGCCCAGGGTTTTATGAGCAAAAACCTATATTTGCTATACTGTATGATATGAAAAATATTTTCAGTAGTTCACACTTCAGCTTACACATCATTTTAAACTCTCAAAGTTTACATGTAGGCATTGCACCAGTGGATTGTTTGGCGCAGACATTTCCAACTGTATTACACCTTCAAAAACTGGGAATATTTCTATGCAAAACTGATTCTAACAAAAATGAAATAGTTCAAAATCATCATAAGACATCTATAAATTAGAAAACATGGAATGTCTGTAGTGCCAATGAAACCTTCAGCATCCTTGGAACGAAATGTTTTTGGTACCGACATGATCAAATTCACCCCAGTGATCAATTTGCCCCCGGATTACGGTACCACTATCACGAAGAGCCTACCTACACTAATCTTCAAGATAGTGATGTAAGTTTGCATGGGTGGGAACAACGTTTCTGAAAAAGAGCCCTTTTCTAATGTTTGTCCAGATTTGTAAAGATTCCATTCAACAAAACCTTTATCTGAGAATGCTTTGAATGTGCCTCGTAACATGGAAGGTTTCTTTTCAAGATTTCTAGCCCAATTGAAAATAAATGTAAAAAAGGTATGGTGGTTCGAATGATAGAAAATAGAACATTTTATAATTTGTGGGTGAGGGCTTAACTGGGCCCATCGTAATGACGTTTTGAAATGTATTCACTTTTGCGTAAATGTTTGGAAATGAATTTTGGCCCATAGTGGGGTAAAAGTTAAACCCATGCATTTTCAGTATTAGTATCAGTAAAACAGTATTTCTCAGTGCTACAAAACAAGTACTATTTTCAGTGCTAAAGAAAACGGTACTTTTCAGTGCTGTACTTTTTGCAATTTCTCATCGTATCCTTTATCCTGCACTGAGTAAGGCAGTGTGGTAATAGTCAATACGCAACTAAAATCAGTTGCGTAATGAATATAACGCAACGCCTTTTCATCACGCAACTGTTCTGAGTTGCGTAATGAATCATTAAATAACAATTTTCAGAAGTGGCAAAATAATGGTGAATGCACTCTGATATGGTTTCTGATAACCTCAAGAGATCTTCTACGAAATTGCAAACAAATGTTGTACGCAATTCATTGCAGAACTCGATGTTTACATCACTTGTTGCAATTATCCAACTCGACGAGCCTCGTTCGATAAATATACAACTACAACGTGCTGTAAAAATCATCGTTCTAAAACTTGTTGCGTAATAGTAGTTTACGAAACAAGTTGGAGAATGATGATTTTTACAGCACAAGTCGCAAAATTATTCTACGAGGCTTGCCGAATAGGATAATTATGACGAGTGCTGTAAAAATCGAGTTCTGCAACGAGTTACGTACAACATTTTTTTGCAATTTCGTAGAAGACCACATGGGAGTATCAAAAATTATATCGGAATGCATTCACCATTATTTACCAAATTTCTGAAAAAAATGTTGTGTTATGATTCATTACGCAACTCAAAACAGTTGCGTAATGAGAAAGCGTTGCGTAATGAATCATTACAGCACTGGTTTCAGTTACGTTATGACTATTCCCGCACTGCATACCAGTGCAGCAAAGTAGGCCGTTTCATGACAGTTTGGCGTGATGAAAAACAGCCTATTACGATGAGAAATTGTAAAAAATAAATGTTGAACATGCTCAAATCTTCCAAAAAACAAAATAAAATAAAAAACAAAACGGTATATTTTGATTCGTATTACGGACACTATATCCTCAATGAAGTATAACTCAACAAAAGCATGTAAAATAAACTATTCTATAAACTTTCTAATGGTGGGTAAAGGTTTCGATTCAGCTACATGAATAATTAAAAAAAAATAGAAATATGCGGACTTTTCATGATTCTTATTCCGGACGCATCCTTACTTTTGCTTCATATTCCGGATACTTTGATTCTAATTCCGGACAGCTGATGAAAATCATAACCAGCAAAGTCAAATCATCAATTGAAATTGTCAAACCACTAAAGAGACGTCTAAGGCAATTGGGCATTATAAATTTGCATGGATATCTATGAATAATGCTTATTAAAACGAGTTTCGAAAGTGACAACTTTTGAGCAACAAACATTGAAACATTTTACATTTCGTGTGAAATGTTTCCCATACAAAGTAGAGTGTCCGAAATAAGAAACTTTTCTTTCATAACGAGCCATTGGCAGTACTGGTTTTAAAAATACAAAACTTGCAACATTTCAACTTTCAAATTAAATATTTAAGAAATAATCAAGAAACTGATCAATATTACCTCGGATTACAATACATGCTCAATTTGATTGACATATAACATTTCTACAATTTAAATTAAACCTCTTCAAAATCAATCATACAAAACTCACCTAAATTGCTATCGAATTGTGTCGTGTGCGTTCCAGGGGAAAGTGGTCTGGACGGGGTTAGTGTGCGAACCACATTTGTGTGATATTCCTCTCGCCTCTCCCGTGTGGTCGTCATGATTCAGCTGTGTCGATTGTGCTCTGCAAAATATTAAACAATATGTCAAATTAGATCAAGCGAATTGCTTTGGAAAAATGTAATATTCTTTGAAAGCAAATGATTCTCTAAAATGTTTACACTCCTGTCCAAATGAAACAAATCAGCAATGGGCCTCATTTCTATGCTGTTCTCGAGATATTTAGTATCGAATCAAAATTGTTTGTTTGGGAAGATCCACTTGATTGATGCGGATCGTTTCAAAAAGTTGTTTTGATTCTTCTTAAGCGATTCTCAATGAGTGGGCGAAGTGAAGGAGAAAACAACGCTTATTGGATGCTGTTGGCTCAGAATGATGTCATGTGCTTTACTAGTGAAACGGTTCTGTGATGAGTCTGATGGGGCAATATCGCCTACCGTATTGTGATGATCAGAGCAAAAACTGTATCTTAACCGAGTTTTAATGAATACAGTTATTGTTTGTAAGCATCATCTTCGTTAAAATACCGAGTTGTGATCATCGGCTTCAAAATGCATAGATGCCAAATATCAAGCAGAACTGGTGAACTATAGAAGAAAGTAATGAAACCACAGATGTTGAAATGAATCGGAATCTTCTCACGTCTCACAGGAAATACGGCTTCATATACATCAAATGAGTCATTCGTCAATAGATGACAACACCAACATCCGGATGGGATGTTCCTTCGAGCACAGTTTAACAACGTCATTCAACAGGCAAGGTTATGTGCAATAAAATCTGCGTCGCGTCGTCAGTCCATCACAGTTTTGTGCACCAGGAACAAACTCACTGATTGCAATGGATAATCCCCCGGAGCATAAAGCAGAGTCCAAGCGTGAGCAAAGTTCACTAGTAACTTCAGCGCCACTTGTAGAGCCGAGCAAGGGGAAAGTGGTTCAAGATGCGGCATTTATGAAGCTCATCAATGTTTGAATATGCATATTTTTTTTAACACACAAGAAGCGTGATATATTTCCATCAGCTCCTGCATGCCATTCCTATGGACAATCATGGAAGTAAACTTGTAACAACGATAGTAGGATAAACTTCTTTATAAAAAATATATAATTATAGCACGAATGCGAATTGAACAATACATAAGGGTATTTTACCCTAGATCCCCTACATTGTATGATTGCCCAGAAAAGCCGTAAACATCGTATACTCAAGTTGACCATGAGGGAGCCATACTTGGAAAACGCCTCGCCATAAATGGGCGAAGTTCCGTTCAATCACTCTTCTCGAGTCACAGTCAAGGTGACGAGATCAGAAGCAACGAAACAACCGGCTGCATCCATATGAGCAAACGAACTAGATATCAAAAGATCGGCACTAGAAATTGAGGTAGCATGAAACACATAATTGGATAAGACAGTGAACTATAAATACAGTGGTCCAATTTCATATTCGTACAGGATACTGATTCCACATCAAGTTAGCAAAAAAACTATTAAATGAAGTATTGAGCTACAAATACTTTATCCACATTGAAGGTAATAGGTGTCATCTATTGTTTGCCAATCACAAAATGTTTCCATTTACATTCATCTTTGGATTAATAGAAAAGTATTGAATTGATGTCTAAAATTCACCCAATTCCATATTCGTACACCTACCAAAATTCAAACGCACAACGTTTAAAACTAAATTTAGAAGCTCTATTTGATTACTGAAATTATTATGATGTCCAGATGTAGTGAAATACATTTGGACAATTTAATAGTGGACATATATAAAATTTAGGTAAAATTATGAGAAATGCCAGTTTTCCAATGATTTTTGCTATAAAATCCAATA
Organism: Aedes aegypti; assembly: GCF_002204515.2. Classification (NCBI taxonomy): domain Eukaryota; kingdom Metazoa; phylum Arthropoda; class Insecta; order Diptera; family Culicidae; genus Aedes; species Aedes aegypti. The sequence continues at coordinate 132,895,622 of NC_035108.1, forward strand.
ATTCGAACAATAACGTTTATTTTTGTCATTGGATCCAATCTATAGATCATACTCGTAAGCTCTGATAGAAATTTAGTTGAAATATATACACTTTACAGAAATCATAAACAGTTTTTATCCATTTTGAGTTCAGAAAATTGTTGTGCCATAAGTTTAAAACTCTTCTAAAATGATATTTTTAATCAATGTATATCAAATTTTTATTCTAAACAACAGGTAAATGTTAATTTTGAATTTGTCTGTAAAATTAATTTGAACTACGAACTTCGTTTTACAATAAAGTACCCTAAACTACGCTGTACATACCTCCACATAATTGATGTCATCGTAATATTCAATTATCTTTGAAATAATATTTAAATTATATTCAAAATAGCACCCTATTTTGCAATTTATTGATTTTATAAGAAAAATACAAAATAACTTGAATGAGCAGAGAGCATTGATACACTAATTGATAGAATATATCCTGTTGTTTTCATCATTTTAAAAACACGTTTGTGTTGCGGTTATGGCAATAATATTTATTCTATAAATCTCTATAATCATGTATGGTAGTAAAATGTAAATTAAAAATGATAATTACGCAATGTTTTTAAAGGAACATTAACTATGGATTATGTATATACATTTAGGAGCCAAACATGAAGAAATTGACTAAAATTTTTGGTTTTGGATTTGTTATAAATATTATATTACCTAAGATTCAAAAGTATAAGTTGTCGATATCCACTCTTAGCTACTCTAAAACTGATTATAATTTTTTGAAACTTGTGCAATATTAGCAATTATCATTTTTAAGGAAGTGATGTTGAAAAAAATGCAATTTATTGTTCGACTTACCGAATATTTTAGCAAAAAACATGGGGAAAATGGTATTTTTTTTTAAATTTACTTAAGTTTCAAATATATCTGTTTATAAATTTTCCAAATGTATTCTACTGCATCTGAACAACACAACGAAGAGCTTAAGTAGTCATCTAGTCCATTAAAAATTAGTTTTGAATGCTGTATATTTCTTTTTGTTAGGTGTACGAATATGGAATTGGGTCAATTATAGACACAATCTCAATACTTTTCCATTATTCCAAAGATTTAAGCAAATGAATACAGTTTGTCATTGCCAAACAATAGATGACACCTATAACCTTCATTATTGATAAAGTATATCGAAGTCCATGCACCATTTAATAGTTTTATACCAACTTGATATGAAAACAGTGCCCCGTACGAAAATGAACACTGTATAGTCAATTTCATTATCATATGGTCGGCGTTAAGTCAGAGCGGACCAAGTATAAAACATGGAAAAATTGGATTATTCTTTCTTAAGATGCGAAATTATCTTACCTCCATTTCACTTTGATCAGATTTGATTATTGTTGCAAACTGTGAGAGATATGTAATACATTTACTTTGGATGTTCAATAAAAATCATTAAAAGTATGCAGTCAGAGTGGACCAAGTGCTTATTACCATAACAGCAAACATAATCAGCGCACTGAGGAATGCGAAGAAACGAAAAACATGTCAAGAGATTTGTCAGATATTTCGGCTTTGAATGATTCTTCTACTTATCCATCAATAGAAATTCATAAATATTACTTAATTCGATGCATTTGATTTTGACTTTTGACCATTTACAATATTCGGATGGGTAGTCCAGAGTCCGATAGAAGTCCATGGGAGTTCTATTATGTATGTATGAAATGTCCCAGAACCCGCTTGATGGATCAGTATATTTCGGTCGGTACCCAAAATTATCACTTGGTCCACTCTGACTGAACGCATATTTGAATGTTTCTGGTCTTCAATGCCATGACCCTGCAAAACCTTAATTTTCAAGTAATCATAATGCCACTGATTTCGGGATTGACGATATGAATTAGTGATGAATTTACGATACTGGTGTCGAAGTGTCTTGATAATCTTATTATCTTAGAGATATGCACTTAGCTTGACCATACAAGCATTAAATGATTCTTATTTTCTGTTCAGTCAGAGTGAACCAACTTACTGGACGGTGGTCTTTAGTTCAGTCAAAGTGAACCAAGTACACATAGTGCATAAAAAAATCGTTCTATCAGAGGTTTGGATTTTGATTTTCCCTAATTATCATTCTTATTAAAATTCATTGGCTTTTTTCGGTGAATACAATATCTATACTCAGAGTGAAAGGGAGTAACGAAAGTAATGAAATGACAAGATGGATAGAATCGCAAGCGAGCAACGAGAGAAATGAATAGAAGTTGAAAATTTGTTTTAACAGAGGGCCATATGTGTGAACAACACAATCGAAACGACAAATCGTTGCCTAACGTCCTGGTCTTGAACAAATTTTCAACTTCTATTCATTTCTCTCGTTGCTTGCTTGCGATTCTATCCATCTTGTCATTTCATTACTTTCGTTACTCCCTTTCACTCTGAGTATAGATATTGTATTCACCGAAAAAAGCCAATGCATTTTAATAATAATAAAGTCATGCGGTGATTAAACCTTATAAATGCTAATTATCATTCACATTATATTGTTTGAAAGTAACACAACGATGTGTGAAAATATTGAACCAGAATTTTAACGAGTTAAAAAAAAACAAAGCGTTAAACTTCAAGTACATTTTTCTCAAAATATGAAAAATGTCACTTCGTCCACTCTGACTTAACGCCCACCATATACTATTAAATTTTTCACATTATCGGTTAAAAAGTTAAGCAGCCGGTGAAACCGCTAAAAATAATAGTAGTTTCAATAATTTAAATATCTGCTTTATTTTGAGTTTTTAAATTGTTCTTCACTCATCGTTTCAACAATTTCCACTCAAGCTATATAAATTGACAAACTGTCAATTGTGGATTTGATATTAAGGGATATGATGGATCCTTATTGTGAGTTCTACGAGAATTGTAGATCGAAGATGTCACCTCAAGATGAATCATATTTGATTCTGGTTGGAAGAAGCCATAGAGAGGTAGAGTTAACCTATTTGTCCTACGAAAAAATCAAAACCGACTGATTTTCTACGAAGGTCACTAGTCTTTGAATTTCTCAAAGATGGTATCCTGCACAACTATTAAAAAATGGGTCCTAGAACTCTGCCATGGAGCTTTCTAAAGGATTTCTCCAGATTTTTCTTTCTAATTTTTTTTCCTAGATCATATGCAAATACTTGATGATTTTCTTTAAAAAATAATGGAAATAACATCATGAATTCTTCCAGTAATTTTTCTAATAATTGATTCGGAACATATTAAGAGGGATCAGACGCGAATGGCCGATAGTGGTTTTTAGCGTCTCTAATAAATTTAAAAATATATATTAGGAGTGCTATAATAAGTCTCTAAGTCTTAGTCTTGATTTTTTTTTCAATAACACCTACCTGGAAATTCTTACATATTTTTAAAGAAATATCTTCACCTTCCGAACTCGTCCAAGAATTGCATCAGAATTTTCTTAATGGGTTTTTATGTGTAGCTTAGAAATTACTCAAAGATCAAGAAATACTTTTTATCTAACCTGATCTTAAATAACTCCTTTATATATTCATTTTTCAAAATTTTTGTTGGTGATTTCTCTAAGATTCTGTCTGGAACAAATTCGCGTATTTTTCCTTAATTCTTCTACAATTTCTTACCTGGATAATTTCTTCAAACAAAAATGAAGAAATGCCTCATAAACGCATTACAAAATTAACACAGGGGCCTCTATGAGAAACTATCAAAGGAATCATCTTGAGCTTCCACCATAAATTTCAAACTATTTTGGATTTTTCAAGAGTTTTTTGAGCAACTTCATCAGTAAGTAACATAGTAGCTCAGTAGCTTATTTCATCATATGTGGATCCCACCTGGGCACGTGTTTTTTAATAATATCACTCATAATTAATTCATTTTTTTTATATTTTTTTATTTTTCTTTTACATAATTTCTTTTACATTTTTAAAGGCATTTTTTATGACGATGAAAATGGCCTTACAACAACTCCTCTTATGACAGCTCATAAAAGTAGCGCCAGCGTTATTGTTTCTAATAAATGGAAAACCGATTTCAGTGTAAATTATGCTCTTTTATGCATTCGAACCCTCTGAGCAAAATCTTAATAAAGAGAATCAAAAAAGTTTATTTCAGTATTGTCCCTGGTGGAATTACCATTAGCTATCTTTTGACAGATACGCGTGTTTTGATTACCACTTGTAGCCTTCTTCAGTGCCAGTTACTCATATCCACTCCACTCTACCGAGGAAACGCATAAGTCCAACAAACATGCAGCAACAAAGGCATTGTCCTCTCCTATTCTTATTGCAACAATTTTATTCAACAACAGTTTATCACCACTTGAACAAATTATGACAATGACCGCTCACCGTGCCCAGCGTTTTTCTAGGCTTGATATGCAATTTTAGAAAACTTTCTTCGTATTGGTAAACATTGCCACGGTATCGAACAGTATCCATAAAACAAATTCGATTTTTTTGTTTAAAATAACTGATCAATCACGCGTTGAAAACGTTGCAAAAATGATGCCTTCTGTGATTGTCATGACAATTTTTCTTTTGATTGTATCCCAATCCGCAAAAGCTGGGACAATCGGTTGTGAGCGCGCTTGCTTTGTTCTTTGTTTTTCGTTTGTGTTGATAACAATTCGATTCACTGCGCGTAACTAACACAGAAAAAGGTTACAATTGGTAGTCAACATACGTTTATTTGTCGTAAGAAAAACAATACCCCCCCCCCTGGGGGGAGAGGTAGTTTGAAAGATATAATAATCAAATCTACTTTATTGATTATCTATTAACTATTATCGATTTATAATTTATGAGTTTTCAAGCGTTAATAAATGTGTACATCTGGAAAAAAAGATTCTCTTAAAACATTAAAGTAGAGGACAGCCAAACAAAATATTCAGTGCTTAATGGATTTACACATGGTTGCAGTTCAAACTTTCAGAGAAGATGCGGGGATCTCCCGATGTGGACATTGCATGGATTCTTTCATTTTGTTTTAAATACACAATTTTATATGATATATTTAGAAACATTGCAGGAAAATACTTTACATTCAGTCATGAGGCAAAGGTTCCTTGAAACTCCATTATTGAATATTTCCAAAAATATTGAAATGGTGAGAATACACTTGAAACAATTAAAAGTAGTTGGATTCGGGAACTACAATGTTAGCATACATATGGGGGCCCAGATAGCCGTAGCGGTAAACGCGCAGCTATTCAGCATGACCATGCTGAGGGTTGTGGGTTCGAATCCCGCTGGTCAAGGATCTTTTCGTAAAGGAAATTTTCTCGATTTCCAGGGCATAGAGTATCTTCCTGTCACATGATAAACTCATGCAAAAAATGGCCAATCGGCAAAGAATGGTCTCAGTTAATAACTGTGGAAGTGCTCATAAGAACACTAATCTAAGAAGCAGGCTTTGTCCCAGTTGGGACGTAATTCCAGAAAGAAGAATAAGAAGAAGAAGAAGAAGAAGAAGAAGAAGATGAAGAATGTGTTTTGAAAATAAACGAGCATCACTTCAATAAGTGATCGATTGAACCACTAAATGCGAGCTATCAAATTTTTATTTTTGAAATAAAAAAAAAAACACAAGTATAACTTTTTGATACAAATGTCGTGTACATACATGATTCTGTTTATTTTCCCGTATTTGGTTTGTTGAAATTGAAAACAATTTTCAAAGCACGCATAAAAAACTGTGAAAACTGATCAATGTTAATATATTATTATGTATTTTAGTGTATTTTTTAGTATATTATATAATTTTCATGACTTCTTCAACCAAGAATTCATTTAATGATATATTAGAAAACGATCTAGGGAATAAAAATATTCACAACATTTCTTTTTGGTTTGAGCATGAGCATGAGCATAGATGACTGTACAATTTATAGTTGCTACTCCGTGATTGACCAGAACAATCAAAATTGCACCAGAAACCAACGAGCTTGGAAATAGCTCACTATCTTCAGTGCACAATTTCGAGAATTCCAAACATAACAGAGTCAATAACGGCGCCGACCACGTCCTTAAGATTATCGGGAAGGGAAGGAATATTAGTGTGACATCCATTATTTCTAAAGGCCGAGTATACCTCTGCATCTTCATGGTTGTTACGAGAAGGAGTACTTGGAAAGGATTCAGAAGCTACATAATCTGGATACACCCTCGTAAGTCATGCGGTTCATGTAACTCCAATTGGAAAAGATGACATAGATAAAGAATGAATATAACATATGTTGACACCTATTGTGATGAACCATTCAAATATTTTGTAAATAAAAAACAGATATGGATGTTGTGCTTAATGTTGCGGCCGTTAGGGGAAGAACGTAATGTTTGTGATATCCATAATTATAAGAGACCAATTATTTCTCTGCATCTCCATGTTTATCACAGGAAAAGGCTTCATTTCCTAGGCAGGGTTCACAATTTACATCATATAGTTGAAATAGATAGCCCTTTATAAGTATCTAAAGAAAATATAAAAACTCTTAATATCGAGCCTTTCACAGTTTTTTTAATTATAATAACGACAAAAAAAGTATAGGTATGCATATTTACCTTTTATGTAGAGCATGAATAAGAATATGTCGACACTTGCGGTGACGAACTAATTAGTGTTTTTTAATAAGTGCATATTAAGGTGCGGCTTATTTTTCAAAAGTTCTTAAAACCAAAAATTCGTGTGTTCTTATGAATTCAAATCACAATTAAAGAACAACCTCAAAGTTTGAACCAGAAATATTAAGATTTAGAGGTGGCACAAGCGTCTTGAAAGTGAATTTATAAGTTATTAAAAATTGCCTTCAGTGAATTCACCATAACTTTGTTATTTTCGAACAAATTGTGAAACTTGAGGCACCATTATCTTCAATACTATATTTATGTAATCTTTGTAGCGCATCAACTTGTTCAAAATCGAAATTAGTCTTAATTAAAAATGGTTTTCTCCAAAATTTTCCTCATTTTATTAAAAAAGTAATCTTTGTTTGAGCATAACTTCATATATACTCAACCAATCCAAATCTTTTTACATGTTTTGTTTTTAATTTAGTTGTCTTCAAACTGTTCATACAAATTTTCTTAAATATGGTTTTGACTGAGTTATTTACAAACAACTACTCAAACACACGATTTTTCAATTTCATTTTCATTTTTCATTTTTAGTTTACTTAATTTTTTTACCGTAAATTGCATTTTTCTATAAAACTTGAGTTTATAAACATGTTGTTCTAATTGCGAGTTGAATGTTTCAAAATTGTTGCAAAGTCTTTTTCAAAGGTTTAACAAATGAGTAAACCCAGTTTTAGAGATATTGTTCAACTAGCAAAAAAATGAAAAATAAGCTGCACCCTAGTGCATATACATCACATTGAAACCGTTGTCATTAAAATATCTGTGTTGTATAACTCATTTGAAATAGAAGCATGGAACAAGCTCATCAATTGTTAATCCATCGTTTGTAGAGAAGAATTTGTGGAGAAATTTGAACGAATTTGTAAATGTCTGGAAATCTGGATAAATTTCAAGAAAATCATCTGAGAAAATGACTGTTTGTATTTTGAAGGGGCTTAAAAAGCTATCTCTGAAACAATTCTCTAATAAAAGCTCAGATGAGTTATAGTGAACTAAGAGAAGTATATCGATTAGCTGGAATTATTTCTAAAAAAAAAAACTTGAAGGAAACTCTCCAACATATTTTCTCAAATGTATTTTTTTGTAAAATTTTGGATAAACCCGTTAATACATCCAATTATGAACTCTTTTGAGAAACCCAAGACTATTCAACACTTTAATATATGGGGCCCAGATAGCCGTAGCGGTAAACGCGCAGCTATTCAGCATGACCATGCTGAGGGTCGTGGGTTCGAATCCCGCTGGTCGAGGATCTTTTCGTAAAGGAAATTTTCTCGATTCCCAGGGCATAGAGTATCTTCGTACCTGCCACACGTGTATATATGCAAAAATGGTCAATCGGCAAAGAAAGCTCTCAGTTAATAACTGTGGAAGTACTCATAAGAACACTAATCTGAGAAGTAGGCTTTGTCCCAGTTGGGACGTAACGCGAGAATGAAGAATATAATGAGGAAGCAGAACTGTTTTTTTGGCCTTAATTATGAAGTGTTACATTACTAGGGATGGTACACAAATGTCACGCTAAATTTCAACTTTTTAGACCCCCCCCTTTGTCACACTTATTGTATGAACCGTCCGAAAATTTTGTAAGGCTTGTCACGCTTGGCTCGACCCCCTCTCCCCCCTTGGAGCATGACGTAATTTGTGCATGACCCCCTATTGGTATTATGTTTCATGCAAAAGTTTAAATAATTATAAAGTGTTCCGTAAGTTATAAAATGTGTTAAAAATGAAAATTCAAGATATTCTTTTCTAAGCTAATTTCTATTGAAGCAATGTTTATTGAGAACCTTCAGGGCATATTAGCAGGGAGCAAGCTGATACCAATACCAATACACAGAATGCGCACCTACACAATGATCAAAAGTTGTATTCGAACTTATTGAACACCCTGTACATATCTCTTTTTTCCGGCGTTACGTCTTAACTGGGAGAGCATGCTTCTCAGTCTAGTTTTCTTATAAGCACTGCCACAGTTCCCAAATAAGAGCCCTGGGAATCGAGGATTTTTTTTTTACAAAACGATCCTCCGCCGGTGGGATTCGAACCTACGACCCACAGAGGTCCAGTTTTCCAAAAACCTGGCAAAAACCCAATTTTCAAACATGTTGTTAATTGAAAAGTAAAATCAAATATTCTTCGTATTTTAACCCTAAATAGGTGTTCATGTTTAAAAAGCCTTCATTTTTGCTTTGAAACTCAAATATTTCACCTTCACCAAAACTTGTGCAATTTTAGTGTTCAACTTTCTGGCAGTTTCAGTTTTTCTGGTCGGCAACTTATTTTTACCCATTTTAACATTGCCAAATGCAAATTTATTTACATCTGTCGTTAACCCCATTAAAATAATAACTATTTTTGTATGCACCCAAAATAATGAAAAAACAGCTTCTTTTTATCATACAAATTGCTCCCCGCCATCCCCCGCAGAGATATCTTGCCCAAGTACTCTATCAATTCTAAGGAATCGATGAGTGAAGAATGATCTTGTCTGAGCTTGTCAAAACATTCGTACCTAAACATGTGTGGAAATTCGCAATTTTGTTGTTTTAATAATTAAAAAATAGTGAGTATGCCAAAAAACCCTTAAACCATTAAACATGTTCCATAGCACTTCCCACGATTGAAACTTGTAAAATTGTGAAAATGTGTAATTTTTACCATGATTTTTTAAAACTGGACTACTGTGCCACCCTCAGCATGGTCTTGCTGAATAGCTGAGCATCAACCGGTACGGCTATCTGGACCCCGTTTAAATAGTTACGTGTACTAAATATGAAAGTTGTCAAAAATTGACAGTTTTCGAGGCTTTGGTGAAGCCTTGAAGCCATTGGTCGTACAAATAGCAATTTGTTTTTTTTTACGTGTTGAATGATCATCAATCTATTAATCAGGATGGTCGCGTAAATTAAAACAGTCCTGTCAACATTACTGACTCAGCCTGACAATCTGCTTAAAACAGGTTAGCGATTAACGAAGCGGTTCCTTGACTGCAGCACCGACTGATTGCCATTTAGTGATTTTGTTCTTCATGGGAAGCAAAAAGTAAACCGACCACCAAATCAGGAAGTGCGTTTTAAATATGCCCAGCAGCAGCAGAGACGTACGCCGAGATGCCAATGAAGACGCCATAAATGGTATTCCCTGCTCTGAGCAACACAAATCAACCATAAATGTGCGCAAATACATTTGAGATTTAACCTTTATAGTACTGGAGAGGAAAACTTCAAAATGCTGTAGCGTCACCGTTCAATCGGTTTTAATGAAATTTTTAAGAAAAATCATGAATGCATTTAAAATATTTATTTTGGTAATGATTCCTATTCTATTTTGAAATTAAAATTTTGGAGAGAATGCTTGTAAATTTACCACACACACAGATGCGATGAAATGACCCGATATTGTTCAGTCAGGCATTTGAGATCAGCGCGACCTATGAGCGACGATGGTGACCGAATCATACTCCTCCATCAACATTAAGTGCGCTGTGTGGTGCTTCCGCTGTGAATAGCAAATTTGCAGCATTAGCATTTTCTGCGAAATACACATGTCACGTAGCTTTAAAAAAAATAATAACTTGTTTCCATCGCCACACAGAGGCGTCCCAGAGGCGGATTGTGGAGGGGAGTTCCATTCAGACTGGTAGTTCCGAGATCCGCCAACGCGCGTTATGGCCTTTTTGCTCTGGGCCATTCAGCCGTTTGCTCGGTTACTTGTCTCTCTGCCGTCATCGGCGAAGACTAATCGAGGTGAAGACCTGGGCGCTATATAGAAGGATGAGGTGCTCTAACTGGAAGCATGGTATGCAGTAGAAACAAGTTGCCTTTTAAAAGATCGGGGGTGGAAGCGAGTTTGGTGATGTCACCGTTGACGGTCGGTTATTGTTGGTGACGTCAGATTTGCGAGGCTCATTCATTAGCGGTGATATTGAACATGGAGTGTCCATAACGTGTAACTCAATTACCACTTACGTTTTATTTGCAATTCCAAAAGAATTCTTGGAAAAAAAATCTGTAGAACATTCTGGAAGAATCTCTGGCAAAATTCCTAAAGGAACCTTAGGAGTAAAATTTGGAGGAAATCCTGGATAAATCCCTGTATATATTTGGAGGAATATCTTAAAAGTAAGAGGAGAAATTTTTGGAGAAATAATTGAATAATCGTTCCTGGAGTAGTTTTTGGAGAAATCTCAGGTGAACCTTTTGGCGAGATATCTCATTTTTTATTCCTGTCTACGTTTGCCATTGTGACCTGTTTGCAGATCTATTGTGATATCATCCAATAATTGAGTATCCCTGATGGAATCCCTTAAAAAATCTGGTGGAATTTTGGATAAATCTCGTAATTCGTGAAAATCCTAAAGAAATCACAGGAGGAATTCCTGGAGGAACCCGTGGTGGAACTCCTAGAAGAATCCCTGGTTGAATTTTTAGATCTAAACCTTGGTGTATTCCAGGAGGTATTCCTAGAGCGTTATAACCAGTTCCAAGAATTCGGTAGCGACCAAAAGTTATTGTTGATAGACGTATTTAGATCTTCTTTCTGCTTGAAGAAAGATCATAATTTCAATCCGTCGAATTATGCCTCTGTGTTATATTATCAAAAGTTCCTAATTGAGCTGGTTTGAAACCGGCAATGGGTATCCATAAAAACCGTTTTTAATGCAAGGTCAGATTTGCGGGGGCCCGGTGTCCATTGTCTTTTGGAGGCCCTTTTCCCAGAAAACCATATACTTTACTTTAGAATAGACTGGATATTTTTATTGTTCTTTGTAAGGTTCTCATTATCAGAAGTCGAACTATTTTACAACGTGAAACAGTGTATAAATTCCTTATGAACGTTTTAGGTTATGGCCGTCAGTCTTATGCTCAAAAACGGATATTAATTTTTCATCCGACGTTTCGAATTTTTCGTTAATGTTTTATATTTCTTTGTAGATAGTTTAAGTTTACAGATAAAATTCAACGTTTCAGGACATGATGGTCAATTATGATTGAAATGAATCTTGATACAAAATTCAATACACTCCAGAGAAATTCAAAGACTTTAACGCGGCTATTCAGTACGTTTTTCAAGAATTCCGTCTCACATGTCTCAAAGAAAAACTTCAAGAAATCTTTTAGTGATTTGTCCAGAGATTTCATCTGCAAAATGATTGATTGAAGTCATTAACCCCTCTACCGGCAGCTTCATATCTTACCACAATAAAAATATTCATACCTCGATAACTTTTTTGTTTCTCGATATTTTTTCCCCTTTATTTCACATGTTTTCAAAAAACTCTTCTAGTTTTAGAATCTGTGTCAATACTGTTTATTGGTCAACTTTGGTCTTTGAGTAATAAGAATTCATGTGTCTGGTACCACGCTGGTCAAATAAAGATCTTAAAAATTTCAAAAAACATCATATCATAATTTTCAGATATCTCCTAGAATACTCAACCGATTTGTAGTATTTTCTAAGAGTGGCTACTCACCAAGCTTTGTGTAGCACACATTTTATTTTTTTGATAAATTGACGTAAAACACCCGGTATGAACCCATCAACCGGCAGTCATATGGCGGAATTTCCATAAATTTCACATATTCCTTGAACTTTTGATTTGATTAACCGAGATAAACAAAAAATGATACACCTTAGATTAAAATAAAATGTCAGCGTACTTTCCTATTAAATTTTGATTTAAAACTATTAATTTCTAAAAATGCTACTTTATTTTTTTTAATTTGGGTATATTTGAAAGTATTTTACACGGTGCTTCAATTACCGTTATTATCAAATAAAATATACCATCCAAACGGCAGTCGGCAGTTGATTCCTGACATTGTTCTGCACCTCTGGGCTAAATTTGAAAAAACCTTAGGCAGAATTTTGAGTTACGCCCTTTTGAAGTTTATATGACAGAAATCACTTTAACTTGTTAAAACAAACAGAATAAAATTTTGTAGTTTTGTTTTTTTTCATCTGTTTTAAGATATTGAAAAAATCTTTTTTCTAAAATTTTTCTAGACCAACATTTGAAAAGGGCCAATGCTATGTTTAGTTACTACTAATCAGCCAATACTCGAAACATGATATCTACCAATCTTATGCCTGATAGTGATTTTAGGAAATTGTCCAAAGCATTCAAATATGTTTAAACAAATCTTGGACAGGATATCTAGATACGCCCTTTTGAAGTGTATGGAAAGAATATTGCATGGTGAATTTCGTTCCATCTATAATCAACGGTTGGGTGCATACACAATCATTCCACCTTTGCGGTTGTTCTTATTTCATTCAACTCATCAAGTTGCATAAAGTTTATACATACACATATTTTCTAGACTGACATTAGAAAAGGGCCAAAGTATAATTGAAATATATACAAATCAATATAGCTGAACAAACTATATCAAAGTTGATGAAACACTCGAACTTCACATATCTGTATATGTATTATATGTCTGAATTCTATTCAATTCTTTTATATTCTAGTGTGTTCTATTGTGTGCAATTCTACTCTATTTCAATTTATTTCATCCTGATCTACCCTACTTGATCTTATACATTTTTTCACAAATAGACACTGTATTAATCAACAACTGCGCCCAAAAGATTTGAACGGTACACCTTCGATGTTTATATGGTTTTATAGCGCTCCCAGGTCTGTGAAAAATAGCTATGCACATATTCTGACTCCTCATCCGTGCTTCTTATATGCTCTAAGAAAATGAAGCTTCAAACGGTTATTTAACTGTAAGTTGAAATAAGGGTTTTAACTTATATATGTTAATTTTTATGTATTTTAAGGAATAATTGAAGCATTTTGTATTAAATGTTTTTCATTTGAGCTGGATCCCAGTTTTGAAGGTAATATGAACAAGTTTGTCGAGAGCTGCGAGGAGCTGAGTCTGCCGAAATCTTCGAAATATCAAATAACCATGTTTGATGTATACTTCTGCAATGCGACTGGTCGAGGGCTAGGCTGACATAATGAGCAGGTGTCGGAGTCTGTGCGAAGCGCTTTATCACAGACCTGTCAGCGCTTTCACCTTTCAGTCGTCGCGCGGTTTGCTACCTTCAGAACCACCACGCTGATGTTGTGTACGATAAGCTAGTTTTTTCACCACTGTTGTACAAAATTCAACAACGCGACGACTGAAGTGTTAAAGTCGTACAAACTTCGAAAGTGTACCGTTCAAATGATTTGCACGCAATTATTGATTACAACAGTGGCTATTTGTAAAAATATGTATAAGAACAAGTAGGGTGGATCAGAATAAAATAAATTTAAGTAGAGTAGAATTCAATAGAACAGAACAGAGTAGAATAGAAAAGAATTGAACAGAATTGAATAGAATACAGATATACGATATACATACAGCTATGTGAAGTTCGAGTGTTACGATCAACTTTGATATGGTGCTTGTATGTATTTGCTTGTATGTGTGTAAATTTTCTGCAACTTGCTAAATTCAATGAAATAAGAACAACCGCAAAGGTGTAATGATTATGTATGCACCTAACTGTTAATTATAGATGGAACAAAATTCACCATGCAATATTCCTTCCTTACACTTCAAAAGGGCGTATCTAGATATCCTGTCCAAGAATTGTTCAAACATATTTGAATGCTTTGGACCATTTCCTAAAATCACTATCAGGCATAAGATTGGTAGATATCATGTTTCGAGTATTGGCTGATTAGTAGTAACTAAACATAGCATTGGCCCTTTTCAAATGTCAGTCTTGATAAATTTAAGAAAAAAGTATTTTTCAGTGTCTTAAATCAGATGAAAAAAACAAAACTACAAAATTTTATAATAATCTCTTTGTTTAAGCATGTTAAAGTGGCATACATCAGGTGATTTTTGTCATATAAACTTCAAAAGGGCGTAACTCAAAATTCTGCCTAAGGATTTTTTTCAAATTCAACTCAGAGGTGCAGAACAACGTCAGGAACCAACTGCCGACTGCCGTTTGGATGGTATATTTTATTTGATAATAACGGTAATTGGAGCACCATGATTTTAGTTTACCTAAGCTTCCTTTTTAATTTAGAATAACTACTATATTTGAAGAAACTGATGCTCTTGAACTCATTTTAAGATGTCCATGAGCTTAAATAAATGCTGAACACTGCTCTAGAAAGCCCTCCACCAATTCTCCCAGAAATGCTTCCAGCGAATTTTCAGAGGATGGTTAGATGATTTTCACTTGGAAATTCTTGAGCTCTCCAACGAAACTACGTCCAGTAATTTCCTCAGGAATTACCTCTATTTTTTCCCAATGACTATACTAGGAGTTCCTCCAGATATTTTTTCAGTAATCCTTCAACCGAATTCTACAGGTATACTCTAGGTGATCTAACAAAAATTTTTGAAGATGTTATAAACGTTAAAGATTATACTAAGGAAATCGATGGAAAAAAAAACACAGTATAATATCCTGGAAGACTTGAGACTCGAAAGGTGGAAGCAGCACTACGATGAACACCTGAATGACACAGAGAACACAGGCACAGAAGGTCAGGACAGCTAAGGCGATGTTTACGTCAGCACAGCGGACAGTAGAAACCTACCAGCTCCCACGATGGAGGAATTTAAGGATGCTATTCAACAGCTCAAAAACAACAAGGGCGCTGGCAATGATGGTATCGGAGCCGAACTCATCAAGATGGGCCCGGACAGGTTGACCGCTTGTCTGCATCGGCTGATAGTCAGAATCTGGGAAACGGAACACCTACCGGAGGAGTGGAAGCAAGGCGTTATATGCCCTATCTACAAGAAGTGTGACAAACTGGAGTGTGAGAATTATAGTGCAATCCCTATCCTAAACACCGCCTACAAAGTGCTATCCCAGATTCTCTTTCGTCGTCTACTGACCTCGAACTAGAGAATCATTACTACTCCCAAGCTATAAAATAGATAGGAAGGCGTAAAATAGAATTGCAATTGGCTGCCATTTCCTGGTAATTTGATAACATATTTCGGCGAAATATTTCAAACCAAACTGCCGTACATAAACCGAGTGTTTAGAATATGCGTCTGTTCGGAATTTAAGACAAAAAAGTATGTTTGTCGAGCTTAGTTGTGGCCTCTAAAATGTTGGGGGCCGGGTTCCATGGCTTCTTCGAAAAAATCTAACCCCGCCCCCCATAAATGCAGCCCTGGGTCTTTTTAATTTTTAAAGCTTTTTCAAGAAATATCGATAAAATATATCAATTTTACTCCGAATTACGGTACTAAATAAAACATTCAAAAACAATTGAGACTTCAATGCATCCACTCCACACGATAGAAGAAAGAATCATCGGAGTGAGATTTTAAGCAAAAGTCTTAGGTTAATGATACTTAAACTGGGGTGTACCTTTAAACATCACACAGTATTTTAAAATTCTTTAAATTGCCAAAATAGTGTCATCACTCTGGAGGTTATGACAATGCAGATCATGATTATCAATAATGAAACGGTGTCCGGCCATTTGGCCTTCTTTAAAACATCGACAGTTCTTTGTAGTTGTACTGATGAAATGATTATAAACATTACACTTGCTTAAATTTTCATAAGAGATTTTTCCTTCTTTTGATCATAGGCTGTTCTTTCAAGAGAGAAATATTTTTCATAGTTATTGGAATTGAAGCTTATAATACGTTTTATTTAAAACACATTTTTTAGCTCAAGGGTTAACTTAGGTGAGATGTCATTCTCCTCCAAGATTAAGATTACAACATGAGAACTGAACACTGCACCGTTGCTTGCGTATGGACCAATGCACGAGTTCATTAATTTGACGTTTGAGCGGTGCCGAAATCACTCGTTGCCATGGTCACGTAAATTACACGACACCGCTCAAACGTCAAATAGTGAACTCGTGCACTGGTCCATAGCAATAAATGACTCGATGAACACTTACGTCAAAGATGTACACTGTTTCTCCGTTGTGAAAAGAAGAAGCCAAGACTTGTTGATGTCAGAGCCACAGACAAACATACGTAACACTTAGAACGAATCGTGATCCACGATCAAAATCATAGTCGAGAGACCATGTACGCCCAATGCTAAAATCGGTCTGTTTAGCCGATGGGCGAACATTTGGCAGTATATGTAAACGTCAAATGCGAACAAAAATGATGCGAGCACTATGGGTGGTGGATTGATCACCTACAATATATTTGAATCGGCCGTTTGAAAGGTACTCGATGGACAATGACCAGAGTGTGACGTCTGTTTGTCTGTGTCAGAACTATGACATACATTACTTAGTACGGTTCGAGGGATCGAAGTAAGCCGATCCAGCAGAAGAACGAATAGGGTAATTTGCCCATTATTGCGGTATTCCCTAATATTGCGGTATAAGAGTTAAACCCTCATTATTAATCGAAAACTCTATTTCCTATGGATATTATCGATGATGATGAAAGCCTATAGTATTCTCAAGCTGTACCAGATAAATGCTTTGAAAATTAAACGATTTTGATCTTTGGAAAAACAGTTTTAAATGATGCATCAAGAAAAGCCTATATTTTTAACCAGTCCCTCTATCTACGAACGGGTTTTCATAAGCGTGAATTTTTAAGTTTAGAACCAAAACAATTATATGCAGCGCGTGTATCAGTTCAGTATGGATGTAGTTACATGATATATATTGAATTTTGAATAAAATTTCTATATTTTTGACAACAAGCATATACCACAATAATAGGACAATGAAAATAGCTTTTTGCCTATTATTGCGGTATCTGTAACTCACATTCAAAAATTCGATACTTCAATAGTCATTTTAAATGTAATTGCTGGAAGCGTTAATTATATTATTGGGATACTATTTTGTGACGTAATTTTGTGTATTCATACATTTATTTAGTCAAACAAAAGATTTCTGTTTATCTTTACCCTATAGTTACTCTTAATTACAAATATAATGCAAATAAACACGATGTTTTACCGAAAAATCACGTAAACTGATTGAAATTCGTAGCACATGCCAAAAATGCGATGAAAAACTAAGATAAAAGATGATTGCAAGTAAGCAATCTTTTAAAATTGCATTGGATTTATGAAATCTAGTGAAAAAATAATTTTAATTGTGGTTATACTTAAGTCAAAAAATACATTTCTTATATAGCGACTAGTGATCTCAGATGGAAGAACCTTGTCTATTTACATTAACATTGTCCAGCTGCGACGGAAGAGGAGATGAAACCACCAGAAAATTATTCGATTCTGTTGGTTTGTTTTCGGATCGTGACGTGAAGTAATGAATTAGTTTTCGTTATAGATATGTCCAAAGTCACACAAACTGACAGTACCGTGCAGTGTCATTAACATGGAGGGAGCATAGTTTTAATGCTAGAACATTGTGTGACATTGAATGTATACTGAATGTATTAAAATCTATGATTTCTGGTATACCGCAATAACAGGACGGCACTACCGCAATAATAGGACGAAATACCGCAATAATAGGACAGAGGAAGAGCTTCAGATTTGTGTTTAAAAAATGTATGTTTGATTCCAAAATTTACTTTTTTACTTCACTATACTCCAGATAAAGGATAGTTTTAACACTTCGCATTGTAAAATTTTATAATATTTGAGTTTGGGACACTGAAATACGATTTAAATTTCAACACCGTGCTTAAGTCCTCCATAATAGGACGGTTACCCTAAGTGTTAAACCGTTTTAGTTACTGTCAAAAGCTAACTACAAACGCAATTCCAAAACATCTGCTGGTGGCTATTACCGCTAGCATCGAAGTGAACAACTGCTTACATTTAGGATGTTCTTCTTTCAGCACTGACTGTTTCTTCAACTAACACTAAAAAGCTTATGTATATCAATGATGATTTATCCTTTTTTATGAATAAGATGAATAAGTTCTTTGGAATTCACATAAATCCATGCTCACTGTAGTTCACTTTTGTTTTCAATTTAGGCCAAACGGCATTCGGCCAAACGGCATTCGGCCAAATGGCATTCGGCCAAATGACCCGGAACCTAATGAAACCATAAATTAGCAGAACATAAAAAAAGTATTTAAAGAAAATCATTGGATCGCTCATCTTTTGTTTTTTTTTAACTACAATTAATTTAGTACTATCAATATTACAACTTATTTAATTAAGGATACATAATTGCCCAATTCTTTTCCAAAATATTGTGTTCTTTGATGTAATCCTTCTTTAACTATCCGTTGAAATTCCATTACATTGCTAGAGGTGAAATGTTTCAAATTATATCTAATTGCGTTTACAACAATCCAAAGACCTAACTTCACATTAACTAATATGTACTATACTATATTATATATATTATGTAGTTGCAAGCCTTTACTTTGATAAGAACTTATTATTTGTTACGAACTATATGTCTAATTCGATCAATACTGGGACGTCAGTTTTATTCAACTGGTCAATTCCAATTGAATTTAGAATGCTTGGGAGATATTCAAAAAATAAAATAGATATTAGCAAATTGTGTCAAAAAGACTTATGATACAATTTGCTTATATCTATTTTTTGAATATCTTTTTTAATTGAAAGCTTTGTTTGTCAATTGATCATTTTGCATGTGTATGGTAAGTATGTAGATGCTCTATGCACAGGAAAGCCGAGAAACTATCCCTGCGGGATTCGAACCCACAACCTCCAGTTTGGTTTTGCTGAATAGCTGCGCGTTTACCGCTACGACTATCTGACCCCCTCATAAATATAACTCACTCACTGAATTACACGAGCTTTCGTCTGCTCTCATTGCGAGAAGGACGATATTATCTCTAGATGGATTGTTATTCATTTTGAATTGATATATTTCGATCGCATTGTTGAAATCACAACACCATTGCATTATCTTCGTCCGATTGCACCATTCACCACCAACGTCAATGGGTTACCCGCCAACCCGTTATGACCAATATTTGGTTTCTAATTTTAACCTTTGGATTCGGTAAATTTTCACAATTACCCATACTGCACCGACAGGTCCGGTACGATTCGGTCGCGTCGTTCTTGCGTTTTCTAACAATTTCAAACCATATGGGTGAAAACTCGTAAGTGTAACGCACGCACGAGATCATTTCCAATCATCGGGCGCAGCAAAGTACATGGTCATCGGCGTCATAGCATTTTATGTAGAGTCTCTAGCTTGACGGTTTAACAGCCGATGAACGACGAACATGTGAACTGGACTTGTCGCGCACGCTGGTCGTGTTGGTAGAACGGGTTTGGTTTCTTATCTTGTTCTTTCACACCGTAAGTTTTTAGTTAGATGGTTGTGATACTTTGGTAGAATAATCTGAAAGATTGAAACAACTTCCAGTATTGAAATTAAGAAAACAACAACAATATCAGTTTTTGACGCTTCAATAACATGACTGACGTTAGGTCATGTACCGAAATTTCCGAACGTCACTGGATGAATTTGTGAGCCTACATCCGATCGTCGGTATCGATCCTACACCCATCGAATGTTTACTCAGGCCTGTGCACACAGCCAGTTCCACTGTCGATTGCTACCACGCACGGTGAGTTGTATTAGTATAAGGCACAACTCGAAGCATATGTTCGCCGTTAAATGCGCGAGATGTTTGTTTATGTTTCGATCATACTGCGAGTCAGTGATCAGCGAGATCTGTCTAGTAGATCGCGTTCATTCCCTGGTTTGAAAGTGTGCACATTGTACACCATCACTAGGGCTGGGTAGGGTGAGGAGACAATTCCCGTCGTATGAAGATTCGATCGGTTAGAACCGGCTATGTGCAAAGCATAATGCTGATCAAACCGATGCCAAACAGTTCTTTCACGAGACGACTTTCGCATAGTGGAATAAGATTTTGATAAATCTTGATCGCTAATTGGAAGTAATTAAATGAAATTATTACTTACTATCGCCTATTTACGTCGTACTTTTTGGGGTCGCAATCATTTTCATTTCTCGTCTCACAACCAACGCTTCACTATGATTCACTGAGTAGGGTAAAAATACAAAACTAAGTCGCCAAAATAAAATGTTTTATAACACGTACAGCGTGTTTCATAACACCTACAGCATAACACAACGGATGGACATCCTTTATGGGATGGTACACAAATTATGTCACGCTAAATTTCAACTTATTTGACCCCTCCCCTTGGCTTGACCCCCCCCCCCCCTCGGAGCGTGACGTAATTTGTGCATGACCCCTAAAAAGATAGACCTCAGCTTTATATAACCCGAAACATATCAGCAAGAACATACCTATCTGCATAAGAGAGACTTTTCTAGTAATGTTTTTTTTTCAGCATTTCAGAAAACTTCTGTAACATAAAACGAAACACATTTAGTTTTAAATTACTGGAATTTACTAATCTTCTTGGGTCCAGTACTATATGCTTTGAGAAGCTCAGGAGTATAAAGATCTGTTCTGGAATTTATGATCTATATAATTCGAACCATTATGAACGTTAGGTACTGTTCAGCACAATCAGATTGGAAGCGTTTCTATTAATATTCTAGTGAACAGAAATCTTCATTGATATTTGATATGAGGGAAACATATTCCAGAGCAATGTTGTCCGTTTGCATACAACGAATAGAATCCGTCACTGAACACATCCATAGATGTAAAGAAGCGCTCGTCAAAGACAAAACATGCATACGTCTCTTCCACATTTCTTACCACACGTCTTACCGGCGTCGTCGTCGTCTACGATCGAAGAAGACATTCCTTTCTCCAATCCAACACATGGTAGCGGTGCAAAGTTTTTTAGCAATCTTGCTGAGTTGTGCCATACAGTACCTACTCCCACGTAGCAACTGGAATTCGATTGGGAGGATGTCGAACTGTTCAAAAATGCAAATTATGACTCTGATTCTGGATGACGTATAGCTGCTGTGATGTCAGCATGAGTATGGAAATCGGAAGTTTGTTTTGGTGGGGACAACGAAAGGGGATGGTTTGGCTGCATGCTATTATACGGAAATGGAATCATGATGTGGGCATGTCATAACCATAGAATCTATTTCTCGGATTTCAGATTTGCATACATATATCATAACTGCATGTGGATGCGCTGTTTGAACTCTGAAGAATGGTTTATTTTAATAACTGCACTGCACTGTTTCATGTGGTTCCAATTTTTATATCAAGCACTTTTAGTGACTTAGGAGATCAAGCGTGTGATTTATAATAAACTAAGCTAGAGAATATTTTTCAAGAATATTCTCAGGGAAACAAAATCACCTTGTGAAACGGTAAAATATTCAAAACAGATTTTCGTGTTATCTAGAATTGACGGATAGAATTTTTACTGGAATTATTCCATCATTTTCAAGTTTTTATCCAAAATTAACATTGAAGGTTTACGTATAAAACTCATCCCACATATGGTCGGCGTTAAGTTAGCATAGACCAGGTACAAAACTAGATAAATTTTGATTATTCTGTCTCCAGATTTGTACTCTTGATAATTTGAGGTCTGACTTCGATTTATATTCATCTTAATTTTGTTCAGATTTGATAAATGTTATAAACTGCGAGATATATGTAACAAATTTGCATTGGATGATCGCTTAAAATCTATAAATGTGTGCAGTCAGAGTGGATCAAGTTCTTTTTACCATAATAAAGAAAACTACATTTGGTCGAATGACATTATGTCGAATGACGTTTAGTCGAAAGTAAGTTTGGTCGAACGAGAATTATGGACATTTGGTCGAAAACGTTTTATTGTTATAGTAAGCTTATGAATTTCGAACATGACTCACACCCTACTTTTCCTAGCTATTTTTCAAGAAAATCACTCAAATTTCTTCACAGGATGAATAATCCTTCTTCATTTAAATTCATCTAAATCTAAAGGTAGTGAAAATATCAATTCTTATCTTTGAAAATGTCCCTGTTTGGAACATGAGATATGTTTGGAATTTGAGACAAAATGGTATTTTCTGAAGTTAAAATATTAAGCTGGAAGTCTCAATAATCCAATTGACCAAAAGTTTACTTCGACAGTTTTTTCCTCATGATCCGGAACTAAAAAAAGATCCCGAACACACTCTTGGAATTTTAAGATGCAGATCAGTAATTAATTGTGAAAAATGATGACATTTTAAAGGAATAATAAATTTAACAATTCTTTATGTTCTTCACAATGAAAAAATTTGTTGAGCAATTATTCAAAAAAAAAAAACATTTTTTTTTTAAGAATAATAAATTCATTTAAGATAAGTTTTTCAGTCAACATGCAGAAAAGCTATTTTCAAAAAAATCATTTGAATAGCTATCCCAGATATTTGCGAAACATCAGAGGCTCCCCGCTATTTAGAAAATGAGTGCCGGTTCACCTAATATAGCTTTTGATTGAATGTTTTATTGCTCAAACTATGCAAATATTGTGCATAAGTTGCATTTCAGCTATATTTTTTTTATCAACTGTTCAAACCGTTTCAAAACAAGCTTTCAATAAAATTTCTGTTCAACAGAGCGTTATTCCACCAAACATCATCCGATGAAATGTTCTAAAGATTTTCGACCAAATGTCATTCGACGAAATGTCCTAAAGCCTGATAGAACGCATGATTGAATATTTCTGGTATTCAATCCCATGACCCAACAAAACTTTAGTTTTCAAGCTGTCGTAATGTCGCTGATTTCTAAATTAGAGATATGGTTTTTAAGACTTTATGGTATTGAAGGATCTTGGTAATCTGTTTATCATGGAAATATGAACCCAGTTTGACCATGCAAACATTAAATTACACAGCGTAACAAAAAGTACATTTTTGTGTGGCTCAAGTATCAACTGTGTATCAAGTAGATTTGGGGTCGCTGATTCCGTTTTCAGAAATGTCCCTGCACGTCACCACTTTTAGCTACAGGTCGCCAAAGTTGTATAAAATACTAGTTTATTTGATGTTTACATGAAATTTCAAGTATGATTTATCAAACTTTTTTATGATCTAACCAAGCAAACATGCAAAATAGAACTTTCATTTCAGATAAAATTTGGTTGAAATTGCAACATAAAATTTAGATTAAATCGATTTTTTCAGCATGCTTGCAGTCTTCATACAAAATTCTTCGTTTCTCTTATATGGCAAAATACAATACTTTTCTAAAACACCAAAAAATAACTTTTGAGCATCGAAAGTATTATGAACTTTACTGATAAGTATTGTCATACGCATATAGTTTGAAATCTGTGGCACATTAACCCATTAACGCCCAGTGATCTATTTTGAGATCAGATGCCTCGACCGCCCAGTGATCTATTTTGAGATCAGTAACATTTTTGAATACAGTTGTTTTTTAAGACAAAATAGTTGGTTGGTATCTTTGGCAAAGTTGTGACAGACATTAAGGGCAGTCCAATGACAGGTTTTTTAATTCAGATTTCTTCCACTAGGTTGCGCTGTCAGCATAAAATATATCGGCATCACCACGCTCGTCTTATACTACATTAAGCGTGGTTTGCAAATCAGAAATTCCTGAACAATTATAGAATGGATCCTGTGTCGGTAGTCAGTGTGGTCTCTGGGGTTCCAGAGTGAATTCTGAGATTTCAGAATATACCCTAGGATGCCAATGTGGTTCGAGGATTCCGGTAATCCCGTGTGGATTCTGGGAATCCTGTGTGGATTCTGGGAATCCCGTAAGGATTCTGGGAATCCCGTAAGGATTCTGGGAATCCCGTAAGGATTCTGGGAATCCCGTAAGGATTCTGGGAATCCCGTAAGGATTCTGGGAATCCCGTAAGGATTCTGGGAATCCCGTAAGGATTCTGGGAATCCCGTAAGGATTCTGGGAATCCCGTAAGGATTCTGGGAATCCCGTAAGGATTCTGGGAATCCCGTAAGGATTCTGGGAATCCCGTAAGGATTCTGGGAATCCCGTAAGGATTCTGGGAATCCCGTAAGGATTCTGGGAATCCCGTAAGGATTCTGGGAATCCCGTAAGGATTCTGGGAATCCCGTAAGGATTCTGGGAATCCCGTAAGGATTCTGGGAATCCCGTAAGGATTCGGGGAATCCCGTAAGGATTCGGGGAATCCCGTAAGGATTCGGGGAATCCCGTAAGGATTCGGGGAATCCCGTAAGGATTCGGGGAATCCCGTAAGGATTCGGGGAATCCCGTAAGGATTCGGGGAATCCCGTAAGGATTCGGGGAATCCCGTAAGGATTCGGGGAATCCCGTAAGGATTCGGGGAATCCCGTAAGGATTCGGGGAATCCCGTAAGGATTCGGGGAATCCCGTAAGGATTCGGGGAATCCCGTAAGGATTCGGGGAATCCCGTAAGGATTCGGGGAATCCCGTAAGGATTCGGGGAATCCCGTAAGGATTCGGGGAATCCCGTAAGGATTCGGGGAATCCCGTAAGGATTCGGGGAATCCCGTAAGGATTCGGGGAATCCCGTAAGGATTCGGGGAATCCCGTAAGGATTCGGGGAATCCCGTAAGGATTCGGGGAATCCCGTAAGGATTCGGGGAATCCCGTAAGGATTCGGGGAATCCCGTAAGGATTCGGGGAATCCCGTAAGGATTCGGGGAATCCCGTAAGGATTCGGGGAATCCCGTAAGGATTCGGGGAATCCCGTAAGGATTCGGGGAATCCCGTAAGGATTCGGGGAATCCCGTAAGGATTCGGGGAATCCCGTAAGGATTCGGGGAATCCCGTAAGGATTCGGGGAATCCCGTAAGGATTCGGGGAATCCCGTAAGGATTCGGGGAATCCCGTAAGGATTCGGGGAATCCCGTAAGGATTCGGGGAATCCCGTAAGGATTCGGGGAATCCCGTAAGGATTCGGGGAATCCCGTAAGGATTCGGGGAATCCCGTAAGGATTCGGGGAATCCCGTAAGGATTCGGGGAATCCCGTAAGGATTCGGGGAATCCCGTAAGGATTCGGGGAATCCCGTAAGGATTCGGGGAATCCCGTAAGGATTCGGGGAATCCCGTAAGGATTCGGGGAATCCCGTAAGGATTCGGGGAATCCCGTAAGGATTCGGGGAATCCCGTAAGGATTCGGGGAATCCCGTAAGGATTCGGGGAATCCCGTAAGGATTCGGGGAATCCCGTAAGGATTCGGGGAATCCCGTAAGGATTCGGGGAATCCCGTAAGGATTCGGGGAATCCCGTAAGGATTCGGGGAATCCCGTAAGGATTCGGGGAATCCCGTAAGGATTCGGGGAATCCCGTAAGGATTCGGGGAATCCCGTAAGGATTCGGGGAATCCCGTAAGGATTCGGGGAATCCCGTAAGGATTCGGGGAATCCCGTAAGGATTCGGGGAATCCCGTAAGGATTCGGGGAATCCCGTAAGGATTCGGGGAATCCCGTAAGGATTCGGGGAATCCCGTAAGGATTCGGGGAATCCCGTAAGGATTCGGGGAATCCCGTAAGGATTCGGGGAATCCCGTAAGGATTCGGGGAATCCCGTAAGGATTCGGGGAATCCCGTAAGGATTCGGGGAATCCCGTAAGGATTCGGGGAATCCCGTAAGGATTCGGGAATCCCGTAAGGATTCGGGGAATCCGTAAGGATTCGGGGAATCCCGTAAGGATTCGGGGAATCCCGTAAGGATTCGGGGAATCCCGTAAGGATTCGGGGAATCCCGTAAGGATTCGGGGAATCCCGTAAGGATTCGG
This sequence comes from Aedes aegypti, assembly GCF_002204515.2. Lineage (NCBI taxonomy): Eukaryota > Metazoa > Arthropoda > Insecta > Diptera > Culicidae > Aedes > Aedes aegypti. Next base: position 132,921,872 of record NC_035108.1, read on the forward strand.
GGAATCCCGTAAGGATTCGGGGAATCCCGTAAGGATTCTGGGAATCCCGTAAGGATTCTGGGAATCCCGTAAGGATTCTGGGAATCCCGTAAGGATTCTGGGAATCCCGTAAGGATTCTGGGAATCCCGTAAGGATTCTGGGAATCCCGTAAGGATTCTGGGAATCCCGTAAGGATTCTGGGAATCCCGTAAGGATTCTGGGAATCCCGTAAGGATTCTGGGAATCCCGTAAGGATTCTGGGAATCCCGTAAGGATTCTGGGAATCCCGTAAGGATTCTGGGAATCCCGTAAGGATTCTGGGAATCCCGTAAGGATTCTGGGAATCCCGTAAGGATTCTGGGAATCCCGTAAGGATTCTGGGAATCCCGTAAGGATTCTGGGAATCCCGTAAGGATTCTGGGAATCCCGTAAGGATTCTGGGAATCCCGTAAGGATTCTGGGAATCCCGTAAGGATTCTGGGAATCCCGTAAGGATTCTGGGAATCCCGTAAGGATTCTGGGAATCCCGTAAGGATTCTGGGAATCCCGTAAGGATTCTGGGAATCCCGTAAGGATTCTGGGAATCCCGTAAGGATTCTGGGAATCCCGTAAGGATTCTGGGAATCCCGTAAGGATTCTGGGAATCCCGTAAGGATTCTGGGAATCCCGTAAGGATTCTGGGAATCCCGTAAGGATTCTGGGAATCCCGTAAGGATTCTGGGAATCCCGTAAGGATTCTGGGAATCCCGTAAGGATTCTGGGAATAGTTTTGGGAACTTGCAATCAGAAGACACAGTGTGTTTGTTTGACAAATTGAGACATGAATTTGCGAAAAAATACGCGTTCTAGTGAAACTCGAATTCACGACTCCGTGTACGCTAGACCGGCGCTTTAACCAACTAAGCTACAGAAAACCTTATGATTCTGCGGAATAGAAAGCCAAACTGAATCCGAGTACTAACTATGAACACATCTCTTATCGCAAATCCATGTCTCTTTCGGACTTAGATGCCAAACCCCTAACACGCTCACGTTTGTATCTCCCGATCGCAAGTGAGAGCGTCAGTGCGCATCGTACCTTCGTGCTGTGCGTACACGAATTCTCTCTGCTCTTGGAAGTTTTCTTAAAAACTACCTAAAGCAATAAAACAGTACTTTTCAGTGCTACAAAAACAGTACTTTTCAGTGCTAAAATTAAAAACGGTACTTTTCAGTGCTACTAAAACAGTACTTTTCAGTACTATTTTTTCTACTATTGATCCCTTTACGATCCTTGTTTGGACCCGTGCCTTCGATTTTTCGTTGGACCCGTTGGCGAAAGCTAGCGGTGGTAATCCTTCTTGGACACCGTCTTGGGAAAAAACCTTTCGAAGGTCACGTCTTCTTTCGTTTATTAATTAAACATGGTATCAACAACAAACAAAAGGAAGGGTGAATCTCTGAATTTACTACTTCCTTCCAAAAAAGTGGGTTTTAAAACTGTCACTACACGTGGCAAGAATGGAAGAAAGGACGCTTCCTCGGAATGCGAACTTTCTTCCAAGGGTGAAATGAATAATTGTATCGAAATGAGCAATCAGTTCGATGCTCTAGACAAATTTTCCGAACACCAAATCGAAGCAGCCTCTAGCCCAGGCTCTTTGATTCAAGTGAGGAAGCAAAGAGTGCCGCCTATCGTGGTCAGTTGTTCCGAATTTGGGGGATTTAGGCAGGAGATCTTGAACTCCATTAGGGGAATCAAGGTTTCCTTCCAAATCGCAAAGAAAGGAGACTGTCGCGTTTTGCCGGAAACTCTTAAAGATCGTGAGCTTCTTCTCAAACATCTTGAAGAGAAGAAGCACAAATTGTTTACTTATGACGACAAAACTGAACGTTTGTTCAAAGTTGTCTTGAAAGGTCTCTCAAGTGACTATAAATCACCTGAAGAGATCAAAAATGGAATAAATGATTTACTTGGATTTTCCCCAGTCCAAGTAATCATTATGAAAAAGAGAACCCAATCTGGCATTGTTCGGAAAGGGCTTTCTCAAGAATTTTATTTAGTTCACTTTAACAAAAAAGAACTAAATAATATTAAAGCTTTAGAAAAAGCAAAACTTTTGTTTGATGTCCGTGTGACATGGGAACATTTCCAGAAACCTGGAGGAAATTACCAGAACCCCACTCAGTGCCGTCGGTGCCAAAAGTGGGGTCATGGTACAAAAAATTGTCGCATGGATGCTAAATGCATGATTTGCGGAGGTTCTTCTCACGCCAAAGACGTCTGTCCAGTGAAGAAAGATACCACCAAATTCGTATGTTGTAATTGCGGGGCTAACCATAAGTCCAATTTTTGGAATTGTCCTTCACGCAAAAAGGTCATTGAGGCTCGTGCCAGGCAGATGAAAGATAATATCCGTTACGATAACGGTCGTTTCCGGAATTTGCCTGGTAGAGTATCGAACAATGCTCATTTTTCAGTTAACGATCGCTTGATCGTTCGCTTGATATTTCGAATGTATCTACCCACGGTAAATCCTTTGCCGATATCGTAGCAGGAAATTCGAACTCCTCCCCTGTTCGATCCATGGGTACCCATTCTACTTGTTTCAAATCAAATGGAAAAAACCCTACCGCCACAGGTAACTCCGCTTCTTCGTCTACCGGAAATTCTAATGGGAAATCACATGACATGACATTTTAATTTTCTAACTGAACAATTGAATCAAATGATTGATGCAATGTTCAAAGCCACCACTATGACTGAAGCAGTCCAAGTAGGTGTAAAATTTACAAATCAAATTGTTATTGGATTACGTTTTTCTAATGGATCCAAATAATAATTTAAATATTTTAAATTGGAATGCTCGTTCTCTGAATGGTAAAGAGGACGAGCTGTTTAATTTTCTTACGGTTAATAACGTGCATATAGCAGTTATTACCGAAACGTATTTAAAGCCTGGATCTAAACTCAAAAGATATCCTAACTTTTTTGTTTATCGTAATGATCGCCTTGATGGGGCATGTGGGGGAGTTGCAATCATCATTCATAGGCGTATAAAACATCAACTGTTTTCATCATTTGAAACTAAAGTTTTTGAAACTTTAGGTGTTTCTGTTGAAACACAGTTGGGTAAATATACTTTCATAGCTGCCTATTTGCCTTTTCAATGCTCTGGGCAGCAAGTTAATTTGCTCCAAACTGACTTGCGAAAATTGACTCGCAATAAGTCAAAATTTTTTGTCATTGGTGACTTTAATGCCAAACATCGGTCATGGAATAATTCTCAAAGTAATTCCAACGGCAGAATTTTATTTGATGAGTGCTCTTCAGGATATTTCTCAATTCAATACCCTGATAGCCCCACATGTTTTTCCTCTTCTAGAAATCCATCTACGATTGATTTGGTCTTAACCGACTCTAGTCATCTTTGCAGCCAACTGATTACTCATGCTGATTTTGATTCTGATCATGTCCCTGTTACATTTCAAATATCCCAAGAAGCGATTCTCAATCCTATCAGCTCCACTTTCAAGTATTTACGAGCCGACTGGAATATATATGAAACGTATGTTGACTCCAATCTTGATGTTAACATTTCTTTAGAAACTAAACTTGATATTGACAATGCTCTTGAAACTTTAAAAAATTCCATTGTTGAAGCCCGGAGCATTGCAATTCCAAAATGTGAAGTAAAATTTGAATCCGTGATTATAGACGATGATCTTAAACTCTTGATCCGTCTTAAAAACGTGAGGAGAAGGCAATTTCAACGCACTCGCGATCCTGCTATGAAAATTATATGGCAGGATTTGCAGAAAGAAATCAAGAAACGTTTTGCTCAATTTAGAAACACAAATTTTGAAAAAAAATTTCTCAATTGGACCCTGGCTCTAAGCCCTTTTGGAAATTATCGAAAATCTTGAAAAAACCTCAGAAGCCAATACCGGCATTGAAAGAGGAAAACAAATTATTACTAACTAATTGCGAAAAAGCTCAAAAACTTGCTATGCAGTTTGAAAGCGCGCACAATTTTAATTTAGGACTTACTAGTCCAATTGAAAATGAAGTTACTCAGGAGTTCGAAAATATTCTCAATCAAGAGAACGTTTTCGAAAATGCCTGGGAGACTGATTTGGAAGAAGTGAGAACTATTATTAAAAAATTCAAAAACATGAAAGCTCCTGGCGATGATGGAATTTTCTACATCCTCATCAAGAAACTTCCAGAAAGTAGCTTATCATTTTTAGTTGATATATTTAACAAATGTTTTCAATTAGCATATTTTCCTGACAAATGGAAAAATGCTAAGGTTGTTCCAATTTTAAAACCAGACAAAAATCCTGCAGAAGCTTCTAGCTATCGTCCAATCAGTTTGCTTTCCTCCATCAGTAAACTTTTTGAAAAGGTTATTTTGAACAGAATGATGGCCCACATCAACGAAAATTCAATTTTTGCCAATGAACAGTTTGGATTCCGCCATGGACATTCGACCACTCATCAACTTTTACGTGTAACAAATTTGATCCGTTCCAACAAATCTGAAGGCTATTCTACTGGTCTTGCTCTTCTAGACATAGAAAAAGCATTCGACAGTGTTTGGCACGAAGGTTTGATTGTAAAATTAAAAAACTTTAATTTTCCAACATACATTGTTAGAATAATTCAAAGTTATCTGTCAAATCGTACACTTCAGGTTAATTATCAGAACTCCAGATCTGAAAGACTTCCTGTAAGAGCTGGTGTTCCTCAAGGCAGCATTTTGGGACCAATATTATACAATATTTTCACATCTGACTTACCTGAGCTACCTCAGGGATGTCAAAAATCTTTGTTTGCGGATGACACAGGCCTCTCCGCCAAAGGACGAAGCCTGCGTGTCATCTGTAGTCGATTGCAAAAAAGTTTGGATATTTTTTCTTCATACTTGCAAAAATGGAAGATTTCTCCTAATGCTTCCAAAACTCAACTAATAATATTCCCACATAAACCAAAAGCTCTTTATTTGAAACCTTCAAGTAGACATGTTGTCACGATGAGAGGGGTTCCAATAAATTGGTCAGATGAAGTTAAGTATCTAGGGTTCATACTAGATAAGAATTTAACTTTCAAAAATCACATTGAGGGCATTCAAGCCAAATGTAATAAATATGTAAAATGTCTCTATCCCCTTATTAATAGAAAATCAAAACTTTGTCTTAAGAACAAGCTGTTGATATTCAAACAAATTTTCAGGCCAGCCATGTTGTATGCTGTACCAATATGGACTAGCTGTTGTAATACCAGGAAGAAAGCTCTGCAGAGAATTCAAAATAAAATTTTGAAAATGATTCTGAGGCTTCCTCCCTGGTATAGTACCAATGAGTTACATAGAATATCCAATGTTGAAACATTGGAACAAATGTCAAATAAAATAATAAATAATTTCAGGCAAAAATCGTTACAATCTTCTATTGCCACGATTAATGCGTTATATGTTTAGGTTAAGTTAGGTTAAGTATATTAAAAACTTTTTTTTTTCTCTTATAAGCAGGTGAAATCAACTCACCTGTAAAAAAAACTGAACTGCTACGGCAAATGAAATGTAATATGTTGTTAACAAAATGTTAATTAAATCTTAAATTTATTTTACCAAATTAGGATGATAGTGTTGTCAAATAACACAGAACACCTAGATAAAAGAAATGAATGTAATGTTTGGAATGATACTAATAAAAAAAAAAAAAAAAAATATGGATACTGAGTTCTTACGCTCTACAGCCGCATACCTATAAGCCGAATACCTGCCGGCACGAAATTCAGTATGCGTTGAGCTCTCAGTGCGGTCGCACGCTCTACTACCAACTGCGCCAGGAGGACGCGACTCAGGATACATTAATGAATGTTTGCCCTTTTACTGGCATATACCAGCTTTGCTAGTATGTCTGAAACATAGTTTTGGGAACTTGCAATCAGAAGACACAGTGTGTTTGTTTGACAAATTGAGACATGAATTTGCGAAAAAATACGCGTTCTAGTGAGACTCGAACTCACGACTCCGTGTACGCTAGACCGGCGCTTTAACCAACTAAGGGTAAGGATTCTGGGAATCCCGTAAGGATTCTGGGAATCCCGTAAGGATTCTGGGAATCCCGTAAGGATTCTGGGAATCCCGTAAGGATTCTGGGAATCCTGGAATGCCCGTAAGGATTCTGGGAATCCCGTAAGGATTCTGGGAATCCCGTAAGGATTCTGGGAATCCCGTAAGGATTCTGGGAATCCCGTAAGGATTCTGGGAATCCCGTAAGGATTCTGGAATCCCGTAAGGATTCTGGAATCCCGTAAGGATTCTGGGATCCCGTAAGGATTCTGGGAATCCCGTAAGGATTCTGGGAATCCCGTAAGGATTCTGGGAATCCCGTAAGGATTCTGGGAATCCCGTAAGGATTCTGGGAATCCCGTAAGGATTCTGGGAATCCCGTAAGGATTCTGGGAATCCCGTAAGGATTCTGGGAATCCCGTAAGGATTCTGGGAATCCCGTAAGGATTCTGGGAATCCCGTAAGGATTCTGGGAATCCCGTAAGGATTCTGGAATCCCGTAAGGATTCTGGGAATCCCGTAAGGATTCTGGGAATCCCGTAAGGATTCTGGGAATCCCGTAAGGATTCTGGGAATCCCGTAAGGATTCTGGGAATCCGTAAGGATTCTGGGAATCCGTAAGGATTCTGGGAATCCCGTAAGGATTCTGGGAATCCCCGTAAGGATTCTGGGAATCCCGTAAGGATTCTGGGAATCCCGTAAGGATTCTGGGAATCCCGTAAGGATTCTGGAATCCCGTAAGGATTCTGGGAATCCCGTAAGGATTCTGGGAATCCCGTAAGGATTCTGGGAATCCCGTAAGGATTCTGGGAATCCCGTAAGGATTCTGGGAATCCCGTAAGGATTCTGGGAATCCCGTAAGGATTCTGGGAATCCCGTAAGGATTCTGGGAATCCCGTAAGGATTCTGGGAATCCCGTAAGGATTCTGGGAATCCCGTAAGGATTCTGGGAATCCCGTAAGGATTCTGGGGAATCCCGTAAGGATTCTGGGAATCCCGTTAAGGATTCTGGGAATCCCGTAAGGATTCTGGGAATCCCGTAAGGATTTCTGGGAATCCCGTAAGGATTCTGGGAATCCCGTAAGGATTCTGGGAATCCCGTAAGGATTCTGGGAATCCCGTAAGGATTCTGGGAATCCCGTAAGGATTCTGGGAATCCCGTAAGGATTCTGGGAATCCCGTAAGGATTCTGGGAATCCCGTAAGGATTCTGGGAATCCCGTAAGGATTCTGGAATCCCGTAAGGATTCTGGGAATCCCGTAAGGATTCTGGGAATCCCGTAAGGATTCTGGAATCCCGTAAGGATTCTGGGAATCCCGTAAGGATTCTGGGAATCCCGTAAGGATTCTGGGAATCCCGTAAGGATTCTGGGAATCCCGTAAGGATTCTGGGAATCCCGTAAGGATTCTGGGGAATCCCGTAAGGATTCTGGGAATCCCGTAAGGATTCTGGGAATCCCGTAAGGATTCTGGGAATCCGTAAGGATTCTGGAATCCCGTAAGGATTCTGGGAATCCCGTAAGGATTCTGGGAATCCCGTAAGGATTCTGGGAATCCCGTAAGGATTCTGGGAATCCCGTAAGGATTCTGGGAATCCCGTAAGGATTCTGGGAATCCCGTAAGGATTCTGGGAATCCCGTAAGGATTCTGGGAATCCCGTAAGGATTCTGGGAATCCCGTAAGGATTCTGGGAATCCCGTAAGGATTCTGGGAATCCCGTAAGGATTCTGGGAATCCCGTAAGGATTCTGGGAATCCCGTAAGGATTCTGGGAATCCCGTAAGGATTCTGGGAATCCCGTAAGGATTCTGGGAATCCCGTAAGGATTCTGGGAATCCCGTAAGGATTCTGGGAATCCCGTAAGGATTCTGGGAATCCCGTAAGGATTCTGGGAATCCCGTAAGGATTCTGGGAATCCCGTAAGGATTCTGGGAATCCCGTAAGGATTCTGGGAATCCCGTAAGGATTCTGGGAATCCCGTAAGGATTCTGGGAATCCCGTAAGGATTCTGGGAATCCCGTAAGGATTCTGGGAATCCCGTAAGGATTCTGGGAATCCCGTAAGGATTCTGGGAATCCCGTAAGGATTCTGGGAATCCCGTAAGGATTCTGGGAATCCCGTAAGGATTCTGGGAATCCCGTAAGGATTCTGGGAATCCCGTAAGGATTCTGGGAATCCCGTAAGGATTCTGGGAATCCCGTAAGGATTCTGGGAATCCCGTAAGGATTCTGGGAATCCCGTAAGGATTCTGGGAATCCCGTAAGGATTCTGGGAATCCCGTAAGGATTCTGGGAATCCCGTAAGGATTCTGGGAATCCCGTAAGGATTCTGGGAATCCCGTAAGGATTCTGGGGAATCCCGTAAGGATTCTGGGAATCCCGTAAGGATTCTGGGAATCCCGTAAGGATTCTGGGAATCCCGTAAGGATTCTGGGAATCCCGTAAGGATTCTGGGAATCCCGTAAGGATTCTGGGAATCCCGTAAGGATTCTGGGAATCCCGTAAGGATTCTGGGAATCCCGTAAGGATTCTGGGAATCCCGTAAGGATTCTGGGAATCCCGTAAGGATTCTGGGAATCCCGTAAGGATTCTGGGAATCCCGTAAGGATTCTGGGAATCCCGTAAGGATTCTGGAATCCCGTAAGGATTCTGGGAATCCCGTAAGGATTCTGGGAATCCCGTAAGGATTCTGGGAATCCCGTAAGGATTCTGGGAATCCCGTAAGGATTCTGGGAATCCCGTAAGGATTCTGGGAATCCCGTAAGGATTCTGGGAATCCCGTAAGGATTCTGGGAATCCCGTAAGGATTCTGGGAATCCCGTAAGGATTCTGGGATCCCGTAAGGATTCTGGAATCCCGTAAGGATTCTGGGAATCCCGTAAGGATTCTGGGAATCCCGTAAGGATTCTGGGAATCCCGTAAGGATTCTGGGAATCCCGTAAGGATTCTGGATCCGTAAGGATTCTGGGAATCCCGTAAGGATTCTGGGAATCCCGTAAGGATTCTGGGAATCCCGTAAGGATTCTGGGAATCCCGTAAGGGATTCTGGGAATCCCGTAAGGATTCTGGGAATCCCGTAAGGATTCTGGAATCCCGTAGGATCTGGATCCCGTAAGGATTCTGGGAATCCCGTAAGGATTCTGGGAATCCCGTAAGGATTCTGGGAATCCCGTAAGGATTCTGGGAATCCGTAAGGATTCTGGGAATCCCGTAAGGATTCTGGGAATCCCGTAAGGATTCTGGGAATCCCGTAAGGATTCTGGGAATCCGTAAGGATTCTGGGAATCCCGTAAGGATTCTGGGAATCCCGTAAGGATTCTGGGAATCCGTAAGGATTCTGGGAATCCCGTAAGGATTCTGGGAAATCCCGTAAGGATTCTGGGAATCCCGTAAGGATTCTGGGAATCCCGTAAGGATTCTGGGAATCCCGTAAGGATTCTGGGAATCCCGTAAGGATTCTGGGAATCCCGTAAGGATTCTGGGAATCCCGTAAGATTCTGGAATCCGTAAGGATTCTGGGAATCCCGTAAGGATTCTGGGAATCCCGTAAGGATTCTGGGAATCCCGTAAGGATTCTGGAATCCCGTAAGGATCTGGGAATCCCGTAAGGATTCTGGGATCCCGTAAGGATTCTGGGAATCCCGTAAGGATTCTGGGAATCCCGTAAGGATCTGGGAATCCCGTAAGGATTCTGGGAATCCCGTAAGGATTCTGGGAATCCCGTAAGGATTCTGGGAAATCCCCGTAAGGATTACTGGGAATCCCGCTAAGGCTTCTGGGAATCCCGTAAGGTTGGAATCCCGTAAGGATTCTGGGAATCCGAAGGATCTGGAATCCCGTAAGGATTTGGGAATCCGTAAAGGATTTCTGGAATCCCGGTAAGGATTCTGGGAAATCCCGTAAGGATTCTGGGAATCCCGTAAGGATTCTGGGAATCCGTAAGGATTCTGGGAATCCCGTAAGGATTCTGGGAATCCCGTAAGGATTGGAATCCCGTAAGGATTCTGGGAATCCGTAAGGATTCTGGGAATCCCGTAAGGATTCTGGGAATCCCGTAAGGATTCTGGGAATCCCGTAAGGATTCTGGGAATCCCGTAAGGATTCTGGGAATCCCGTAAGGATTCTGGGAATCCCGTAAGGATTCTGGGAATCCCGTAAGGATTCTGGGAATCCCGTAAGGATTCTGGGAATCCCGTAAGATTCTGGAATCCCGTAAGGATTCTGGGAATCCCGTAAGGATTCTGGGAATCCGTAAGGATTCTGGGATCCGTAAGGATTCTGGGAATCCCGTAAGGATTTGGGAATCCGTAAGGATTCTGGGCCTGGGAATCCCGTAAGGATTCTGGGAATCCCGTAAGGGAACGTAGGAACGTAGATATTGGGATTCCACTAGGTTTGTTGTATTTTTATGTATATCCTGGGACTGTTGTTCAGATCATAGTGTGTCAGTGTGGATCTTGGTATTCCATTGTGCATATTGAAATTCCAGTTTGAATCCTGGGATTGTTACATGGTTTGTGTAATTCTAATGTGAAACCTGAAATTTCAGTGGGAACCTTGGGGTTTCAGTATCTTGATACTCCAGTATGGATCTTGCGATTTTAGTGTGAACCGAAGAATTAGAACATGGGTCCTTGTTTTCTAATGTGAATGCTGGGATTTCAGTGCCAATTTTTGGATTTCAGTGTAGATTTTTGAGCTCCAGTGAGTATTTTTGCATTATTAGTGTAGATCCTTGGAATTCACTGAGGATCCTGTATTCCAGTATGGATTTCAGATGCGGATCCTAGAATTTCAGTGCGATATGGGGGTACCATTGGAGAGCTTGAGTTTCCAGTGTGGATCCTTCAATTCCAGTGTGGATACGGATTCCAGCATAGATCATGGATTTTCAGTGCCGCTTTTGAGATTCTAGTATAGATGCTTGTATTCCGGTAAGGATTCTGGCATTCTAGTGGGAATTGTTAAATGGTAACCCAAGGATATACTGTGGGAATCCTGTTGGAGTTATGTTGAAAGAGAGTGCAAATGTTGTAAACATTCTGCGGAAATAGTGAGCAAAAAGTTTTAAAATACATTGGGAATCTTACGCGAATGCTGGGATTCTTGTGAAGGTCCTGTTGAAATCTTATCTTATAGTTATATAGCAAATAGTTAGTATTCCTGAGAGAATCTCGTAGAAATACTTTGAAAATTTGGATTGGTCTTATTAGAAAGAGTCATGTGAGAATTCTCAGGGAACATTTTGTAAAACCTGTAAGAATTCTTTGGGAATTGTGTAGAAATACTGCGGGAATTGTAAACCTAATGGGAATTCCGTGCGTGTTTTTTTTTCATGAGCATCCTGGAAAAATTCCAATTGGGATTCTGTGATATTCTTCGAGAATCCTGTAGGATGCCTTCAAGAATCATGTAGAAACAATATTTCAATATCTTTGGAATCCTGCTAAATCCTTAGTGGTTTTTATTACGACAAAAATTATCATATTCGTGGAAAGTTTTATAAGTGTGTACCCATTAACCATTTGATACTAACGAGGCTAGCGTTAAATATAGGAGGAGAATGCGACTACTGCGGCTACATCACGGAGAAAAAAATATAGTAATTACAAACAAATTTTGGTTTGTTTCAACCAAAACTTTAGGTTGAATTTTGTACAAACATAAAATCAATTTGAATCAACGAATCGCGTTGTTTGAAATAAACTAACATTCTGCGTTACATATTTAACGCCGTCTTAGTTGAAATCAACAAACATTTGTTAGAAATAACTAATTTGTAGGTTGTTTGATTTTGACAGTTCTCAAAACAAACGAAGAAAATAGTTGAATCAAGCATTATTTCTAGTTTGAATCCACCAAAAATTAGTTTAGAACAAAAAAGAGGTGCAGTTTGAAACAAACAACAAATTTATTGAAATAACGTTCTGGTTATATTCTCTCTATTTTTGTTTTAATCATTTTAAAGCAAAAATTATGAATATCCAAACCGCAACTACATATTATAAATTTGCTTTTGTTTATAAAAAGTACAATAAGGGTTCATTCATTTATTTCATCACACCGAAAATAACCATTTTAACACCCACCCACCCCCTCGTAACGCTTTTTGTATGAATATTTTACAAATTTTGTATGAGACGTAACATCACGAGAACACCCACCCACCCCCTTTAGCGTTATGAAATTTATGAATGAGCCCTAATATATCAAACAAATTTAATATCATTGACAAAATAATCGAAGTTCACTGGTATTCCGGGATTGCATCCGGTGACTTCGTCCATTTAATCAATAATGCCGCTAATGCTTGCCACTAAGCTCCACGCCAAATCTTCAACAAAATAATTTGTTTGAACTTTATAAATTAAGATATATGCCATTATACACAAAGTATTATTTACCTGAGTTATTGACAGAACATTCAGCATCTTATAATATTTAGACTCTGGTTGCATTATTTTATAAGTAAGTTTCATATTTTTACATGACAGTTTGTTTTCAAGCACAACACAAAATGAAAACATGGCTAACTGTCGAACCAGAGTTTGAGCTCGCAAACAATCTAAAAATCTAGCTTTTTTCAAACTAATTCTTAGGTTGTTATTTCTACAAACAAAAATCAGTTTGTTTCGATGTGTGGTATTGTTTGAATCAATCTTATTTTTTGGTTTGATTTAAGAAATTTGTCAAGGTATCGTGTAAACTGAAATTTGGTAAAAATAAACAAAATTTAATATGCTAACAACTAATATATTATTTTGATACAATGTTGATCATTGTTGTTCAATCAGAAAAATATAAGTTGGAAACAAATAATGTAGATAGTTTGTTTCAAACAAAATTTTGGTTTACAAACAACAAGTGATAGTTTCGAAACAACAAAAATTTTAGTTTGAATTTCAACCATTTTTTTGTTGTTTCAAACTAGCTTGTTTTTTATCCGTGATGTGTATGAATGTGCAAACTAGTATGTGTTGTGCATGTACGCGTATGTTCTTGTGTGTGCTTTGTTCGCATGTCACATTCAGCATCATTTTGTGATGTAGTTTTCAAATAAACCTCTTTTTTGTTATTTATATTAATGGTAACATGTTATTACCGTTTACATTATGTTTGTCATAATATCTTGTCACTTTTGACTGCACCATACCACCTTCAAACATTTGTGAAAATAATCAAAGATTTTTGTTTTTTCAATATTTTGCGTACATATGACCCACTGTGTACTGTAACAAAATGTGACCGTAGATTTTCATTTAAATGACGGTTTTAGCATTCTCTTATCATATTGCGATACTCCAGAAAGAATCAGGTATTACTACAAATGTGAAATAATTCGGGCGTTAATGAGTTAAGCAGATTAATTGCCTTACAAGTTGGCAAACTTGCATGCAAGTTGGCTAATATAGTCAAATCAAGCATTTTTAACAGCTAAAAAGTTGAAACTAGTGCTATGATATTTTTGAAAACGGCAATAGATTCAGCAGCTCCTAATTAATAAAATAGCGATATTTTGATGCTTGAGACAAATCGTGTTCCGCAGTGTAATCGTTATTTTACAAGAAACTGTTTAGTCAGAGTGAAACAAACCACTAAATGGTGCACGTTGGTTCAGTTAGTGTGGACCAAGTGCACTTAGTCTATCAAAAATCGGTCTATTAAAGGTTTGGATTAATTTTCCATGCTTCACACTATGTTGTTTCAAAGTCACTCAAAGGTGTGTGTAAATATTGAACTGACTGACAAGAGAGACTCTTGTATTCTTTCGAGAATCCTTAGGAAATTTTTTTAACAGCTTCTGATGATATTATTGGAGAAAATCCTTTTAAAAAAATCAGCCTTGAAACGAATGGATTTTCTGAAACAATCTCTGCAATAATTCCTGTAAAAAGCTTTGAGTGGAATGTAACTTTAGAAAGATTTATCTGAAGGAACACCTGTACCAACTCTGAAAAAAAAAATGTAGGAAAAAGTTGATTTCTGATAACATAATTTGAGGAACTTTAGAGTATTCTCTGGTTACGGGAGGAATCATTATTGTAAAAATTAATATAAGAATTCCTAGAAAGCCCTGCAAAATATTCCCGAAGCATTCCTGAAGAAACTATTGCAAAACAACTCTTCAATACTCGACAGATCATTGAAGAACCCTCTTGGAGTTTTTTCTAGATGCATTCCAGGAAAAATGTGTCATTTCGTCTCAGTTTTCGAACATGGCTATTTATAGCAATTTTGCAAGAAAACCACTCAAATTCTTCACAGGATGATCAATCCTTCTTTGATTCATTTATTTTGCATTAAATAGATCAATCAATTGCCATTGTACGGAGTTTGAGTCATGCTCTGAATTTAAGACAAAACGGTATTCCAGTCAGGCATTGCAGAATTCGTTCTCATTTGATTTTGAAGCAAGCGAAGCAAAACATCACATCTGTATTGGTCCATGATCACCAATGCTTCGCAAGTTGTAACAGGCTTGATAAATAACGGCAGCGAACATCAGAGCCGTAGCGTGGCCTCGTGGCGCCCTTGGCGAACCTCCATTTCAGCGCCCCTTGGTAGAAACTTATCTAAACATATAATTAACATTATTTCTGAAATACTAGAGTGACTTCAACAAGATTTTTTTATGGGAGTCATCAAAAGTATTGGTGTTACAGTCATCTCTCCCTTACTCGATATTGAAGGGACCATCGAGCTAGGGAGGTATCGAGTTACAGAACACAAAACCAATGCAACTGCGATCCAAGGGACCATCGAGTTAGCCATGAAAACCAACTTTTATTATGGTTCTCTAACTCGATATCGAGATACGGAATATCGAGTAAGGGAGAGTTAACTGTACAAATGAAATCATAATCTTTTTGTACAGTCAGTAATCAGAAGATGGAATATTTACGAATATTACAAGACCTGTTTTTAAGAACGTTATAATTAAATTTTACTTGGCGGTGGCAGAGAAATTTTGTCGAGGATCATCAAATGTAATTACCCCATATATATTTTCGACAATATATACCTGTAAAACCACCAAATTAATGAGTAACTTTTAGAAAGGTGGTCGAATTTTGAAAACAATGTTGTCTAAATAGTTACAACCGTACTATTTACATCGAAAATCTTCGTAACACCTTCGTTTTTTGTTACAAAAAATGTATTACAGATTCTTAAACAAAGTCTGCTGTGAGAATTTTTTAACAGGTTTAACTTTTTTTAAATTTTGCGAAAAAGCAGTCGAGCAGTTTAAAATAATGATCAAAGTTATCGGTATCCTCTCCTTGATTTTATGAGAATCTTATCCTATTTTCTATTGAAACCCTGCCCAGAGTTTCTTGGATCCCGCCCAAGAAAAAGTTATATAGTTTGAATCATGTACAGTATTCAATGAAAATTTTATAATTCAGCTTGAGATTCAGTGATATCGTATTCGACGAATTTACTCTGTGTGCAGCAACCTTTATTTAAGCTCAATATAATTTCAATTTTACCTGTCAACTTCTCGTAGGTGGGGAAGTGTTTTCGAAAGATCGGAACATACACTCCAGACTTACATACAAATCTGAATTATAAAAACCTTTGTTTCTGCTAATTTACAAACTTAATTTATGTGTAATTGTTTAAACTTAAAAAAAAACTTTGAAAGTGCTTTGCATGTTTTGTATAAGCCTTTCAAAAATTGTTTAAATCCCTTTGAAATGGTAACTGATAAGAAGCCTTAATTGTATATGCATCTTTCAAAATTTTACCAAGTGATTCACGGTGTTTGGCGCCCCCTTTAGGCTGGCGCCCTTGGCGGGTGCCAACCTGGCCAACCGCATGCTACAGCACTGGCGAACATATGTATGCCGAAAGTACCGAGGATAGTAGAACTCTGAAATACTCGAATCAAATAAAAAAGATTGCATTGCAGCTATCTTTGGAACGTAAGAAATTATGAAAATTATGATTACCAACAATTTTTCGGTTTACTGGTATTCGAACCCAAATAGCAAAACCATTCTCTTTTACGATGGCAAAGTGCTTTCATCAGGCACGTCTTTCCTCGGTATTTGAATCAAACCAACAAAATGTTTAACGACTATAACCAAAGCAAACATCTACTATCAGACGTTCAGGGGCAGTGAATGCTAAAAGACAGCGTCACCAATCGTGCAGTATTAGCGATTTTGAAGGTGATACATTCAGCGGGATTATACTTTTTAGCACTTTTAGTTATCGGTGTCTCCCAAGAACGGGGAAATATTTATGTCAAAATCTGGCAATCTTCAATACGGTGCCACCCACTTTCCATCTCAAGAAGGGGATATTTGTTATTTTCGACTAAACACATATTGCCAGAAATGCTGAAGTCAGTGAAACTCTAAAGAAATGTATGAATTCATTACCATTATGGATGCCAATAACTTTTCGGAGAACTGACATTCAGAGGAACGACATTCGGGGAACCGATATTCGAGGAAAAGCAGCACAACCGGTTTTACCCGGTGCTGGGCGACTCGAATGGCACTTTAAGTCGGGTTGGCTAAATGTTGTAACATGAATGTTGTTTACAAGTTTCGTTTTTTTTTTTTCGAGAAAGGGGGTTTTTCTGGCAAACTACTAGGCTTTACACATTTTTTTAAACTTAGAATTGGAATAACCATAGATGGATGATGAAAGTGGCTAAGATGAACCTTATTTGGTCACATCTTCCAACATTCGAAGCTATCGTAAAAAAAATGCAAATCGTCATTGACGGTGTATTACTGTATTATGGCGACAGTGAACCGGCCAAGGTGATTAGTTTATTGGGTTCAATCCACATAGCTACTGTGTCAACGGCATCCGAGTATGGGAGATATAAGATGTGTTTATCTGGTGCATTACTACAGTGAACACTAACTGCCGCAGTTAACGATTTACGGATGTGGTGGCGTAAGCAGGAGGGCCAAAGTAACGTAAGACGACGGACGACGGTTGAGAAATGCGTGGGTATATTTCTTGTTTACAGCGCTCGGAGAGCGACCGTGCATGGATTATTCACACGTGAGTTTAAATGCTGGCTGTAGAAGGTGAGGTGTTATGAAATCATCGGGTAAAATAAAATCTGATTTGTTACCGGTGAGTAGCTTTGTGAGGGTTGAATTTTCTGAAGTCAACTCTTCAAATCTTGCTATGTATTGAAGTAAGACATCAAGATATGCAATATGAAATCAATGCAAATGTAGTTAACCTATCAATCAGCAGCTCCATATTTTTAGAACAAAAACATATTCAAACCACGATAACTCTTTTGTTCCTCAAAAGATCTCTTAAACTCTTACTTTTTAGAATCTGAGCCAATATTGATCATTGTTCATCTGATTTCGAAGATATTCCGATGTTCCTTGGGGGATCGACATTTCCTATATACAATTTCTCGAGCCGTTATTTTTTTAAATCAATTTATCTTTCTCTTTAGTCATCTTATCTTCCTCGAATTGCTGGCGGAACTTTCTGTTGAGACGTCCCCAAAAAGGAAGACATATCTTGTTCCCGGTGCCTTTGTTCGTCTTTTCTTCTGTAAGAGGTTTTCTGTAAACTTTTTTTTCTTCTTCCTGGCAGTAACGTCCTCTCTGGGACAGGCCTGTTTCTCAGCTTAGTGTTCTTATGAGCACTTCCATAGTTATTAACTGAGAGCTTTCTTTGCCAAAGTTTCTCATTTTCGCATTCGTATATCGTGTGGCAGGTACGATTATATTCTATGCCCAGGGAAGTCAAGAAAATTTCCGTTACGAAAATATCCTGGACGTTATATGGAGATTTTTGACTTATAATAACAAAAAATAGCACAAATTTTTAAAAATGATTTTCGCTAAAAGGTTCGTGACAACATTTAAGTTCTAGGCAGTCAAGGATAAAAGAAAACTCTTCTAAACTTCGTATTGAGCTTTTTGGTGTGGGGAGAGCGGAGGGTCAGCAAAAAATGCATTTTATTTAAGAAAACCTCACATATCCTGTGCATGAAACGTATGTATAATATCGTAATTTTTATAATAGACTTGTTTTAGGTGTACCTCCCAGTAAATGAAAGTTTCTAAAAGTTGGACTTTAAAGACGTTTAAATAAAAAATAAAATTAAATAAAAAAATTAAAATCCCTAATTTTTTTTTTTTTGTTCAAATGTACAACGGGATTTTAATGAAAATAAAAAAGAAACCACAAAACCCACTCGGTCCCACACAATTTAGAACCTCTCAAAGGCGCTCGTGTTGGACTTATGATAACCGTTTGCCACTTCAAATAACAGTAGCGAAGAGTAGCAGCCATTCTCAATTGTTTACATACCTCTTGATTGCTTTATTAATTAGTGTCGGCATGTCAGATTCCTTCACTTACACCGCTAAATCTACGAGATAATGCACATTTTCTGAGATCTCATCACACGCATTTGTCGAAAGTGACGCAACCTTGATCTCGCTTTGCCCAGCCAAACTGTGTGAAGGTATTTTCATAACACACTCAGAAACAATATTATTCGCTTCGGATCATCATCCCACGGGTTGGCAATAAATTGGCCATCGGAAAGATCCACAACAACATCCCGAGAACGATATTAATGTTCGTAACGTGTGTCGAGTAAGTAGCTATATGGCGACGGCGACCGCGGACAAGAGACCTTCGCGCCAACCCGCCAACACACTTTGCTTATTGGTACTGAACACTCGTTTTCAAGCTAGGCTGAACTGTGAGGCGATGTAAAATTCCCTTCTCGAGGTGGGTTTTGAGGATTGCCAAGAAAGACACACCGTCCGTCGCCCGGTACGGTTCCGCATCTTCGAGACTGCCGAATAGGGTGTCCCAGGAAAAATCAATTTTTGAAAAGCCATGGTGCTCAACCCTAGAATGAAAGATATGATGTTTCGTGGGGAAAGCCCTTAACCGAGTGGATAAAGTCCGAGGCTACAAAGCCAAGACATGCTGAAGATTTCTGGGTTCGATTCACGGTTAGTCCAGAATCTTTTCGTAATGAAAATTTCCTCGACTTCCCTGGGCATAGAGTATCTTCGTACCTGCCAAACGATATACACACTTAGATTAAATTACTGGGGTCGGTAAAAGTTTACTGGGTTTTGGAACTTCCGAAAAAGTCAGTGAAATGGAAACTGTTGCCACGCGTAATAGAAAAGCAAATTTCACCATGTTTTATTTTTTATCAATATATGATATAAAAAGAAAGCTCTCTGCAAAATTTCAGTGAAAAATCTCTATTTTTCGATATCTGACATTTTTTTTTAGTTTACTGACCTCTTCGGTAGTTCCAAAACCCAGTTATTTTTACCGAACAGATTGAGTGTGTACGAATGCAAAAATGGCAACTTTGGCAAAGAAAACTCTTAGTATATAACTGTGGAGGTTGCTCATTGAGCACAAAGCTGAGAAGCAGGCTCTGTCCCAGTTAGGACGTAATGTCAAAAGAAGATGAAGCCAGTATTTTTTTCAGGGGAAGGAAACAGGGATGTACTAACTTCGGGCTGAATTTCCACATAGTAAAGAGTAATTCAATCAAATCAATCAGGGGGAGGGAGGGCAAGCGATCTTAAAAATTAATGATAATAATTGGATTTCGGCTTTCAGTCACGAATTAAGCGTTGATTGTTTCGTTGGTAATGATTTGAAATAATCAACGCTTAATTCGTGACTGAAAGCCGAAATCCAATTATCATCATCAAAGTCCAGTCAATCTTTCTTAAAAATTAATTCATGTAATCACTGTTTACTCTCTTAGCATAATATGATGTTATACTATGAAAGACATCCACCTTCCTTTTTCTATAATAGTGAGCAAAGTGGAGTTTCAAATGCATCTTGGTTTAAATTGTTGACTGAGTAATGATTCCATACAGTTCCTCCAAGAATGCCCTGACATAGATTTCATCAGTAATTCATCAAGCAAGTATTCCTTCGAGGAATCCGACAGAAAACCTTCCAGTAAAATGTTTAGAGATTCATGTTCAGATTTTTTCCACGATTTGGTTTTGTTCCTGTTCGGATATTTTGCATTCTTCATGGAGTTCTTCCAGAAGCCCCTCAGTATATTTTATCGAATTTAATATTTTAAAGTCACAATACACAAGTTCATGAGATTTATACTTATATCTGTTGTGAAGTTTCCCCCGTTAACCACTCAAAAAAATCATTTTTCCTGGATTTCTCTAAATATTTTAATAGGTACCGTAAATTTGGGCGAAATTGATCACCCTGTCTCTCGATTTTATTTCTTACTAACAGTGCATCAAAATCAATGTTACCTGTAGTAAATAATCATTGTTTTCTTGTAATTTGGTTATTGATTATTTCCTATTCCTATTGCTTATTGTCTTGTTAAGAATTTGGCAAGCATATTCGGATTCAGGATATCAAAATTAAGTATGAAGAGTTAATTCCAATAATAATAATAATAATAATAATAACATTGACAAGTGATTTATTTCACCCGAAATCACGGCCTTCGAATTCGGGAGAAATATCTGTATATATTTTCTTTTGAAATCCTTCAGCAATTCTAAAACTCCTAATTCGTCTAAGGTTTGCTTCAGGATTCCTGTAAATGTATTTTGAAGAATTAATTCAAGATTTTTACATGACATTTTTTTAAATTCAATATAACTTTTGTACCGTTTTGACTCATATTCCGAACACTTAAGGCCATCAGTGACTTCAAATGCATCTGATTGGTATCATCAGTACTTCGGCGGTATAAACTATATTGGAGACAATTAAATTGAATTGCGATTGACTGCCATTTCCTTGTTATTTGGTGACATATTTCAATGAAACATTTCAACCTAATCGCCATACAAAAACAGAGTGTTCGGAATATGAGTCTGTTCCGAATTTGAGACAAAACGGTATGGATGGCTTGTGGCGTTCAGTATGTTAGATTTTACGGGATTCCGCTGGTGCTTCGGCTGTCACCCGGATAGATTTTTCTATAGTGAAAAGTGTGATTCTGATAAATTTCAGTGAGAAAGCATGTTAGTTACGGTTGTGAAAGCTGGTGGTGACGGTCAGTGCTTTCTTAAAACAAAAAAAAAATAATAAAAAAAGTGACAAAACCCCATTTGATTATGGTAATTGTGCTACGCAAAGTTGAAGAATATTCAAAACCAAACGGAAATGCCCAGTTTTGCTTTTTTCATTGTGTGAGCTTTATCGACGACGCACAAATTCCGTTAATTAAAATGTGGGACCATCCAGAGGAAGGGATGATTAAAACTTTTTGCAGAGACTAGAACTTTATTCGGCGTTAAGACAAACGAATGGCTTTGGTGAGTTCGTTCCGATCAAACTGCTTATTTTCAATGCAATATGGGCTACTTCTGTACCATAGGGTTGGGATAATTAATCTTCTCGTTTCAGAGAGCGAGTAAGGCGCTCAAACTAAAACTCATTAGCTAGGACATGAGGTGGAAATACCTGTGCCCCATCCCAAGAAAACAAGCGCGCATGGAGTGACATTAGCTTTCTTAGCTATGTCACTCCCAACGTTGATAAAAACATTTCATTCACACTTGTACTCAATTACAAAACATATACTCAACTACGCATACACTTGATTTGAATCCGGTCGCATCACTTGCTTATAGTGAATCCTATACCATTTACCCTACCCTATATCCAACTCCTTGGCATCTATCAGGGCGTCGGTGAGCCGCTGGCCTCTCTTCAAGTATTAAATTTCAAATTACCATTAAAATGGTGAAATAAGAAACCATTATGCTTATAACTCATCTACTCAATAGGGAAAATTTGTGGAATAAAATCTTATCAGATTCATCAAAAATTCTTTCAGAATTTTTCAAGAGTTTCCAGCGAAATACTAATGGGAGTTTCTGCATGTTGAATCATTTACCAAAGAATCTCAAGCTTCATCTAAAAAAGATAGCAACAAGTCACGATTTGTTCTGTAAAATTAGGAAAAAAAAACGTATCAGTTTCTCTACAGATAAGTGCAATACAAAAAAAAATGAACCGTTTTTTGAATATCTTTATAATTTTCTCGAGTATGTATCGCCCAACTAACAATTTTAGCGCTATAAGCCACGATTATTTGCTTTCTGTTGTGTAATAGTTGAATTGAAGCAGCAAACGCAGCAAAATAAACGAAACCTGTCAAAAATAGAACCATTAGCGTTAATAAAGTTATAACGCATTTTGCAGCTACAAATCTTATATCACTACATTCAATCTTTTATCGCTTAAGCTGCTTTTGCAA
Organism: Aedes aegypti; assembly: GCF_002204515.2. NCBI lineage: Eukaryota > Metazoa > Arthropoda > Insecta > Diptera > Culicidae > Aedes > Aedes aegypti. The sequence goes on from NC_035108.1 coordinate 132,944,148, forward strand.
AGCTGTAATTCAACATCTTGGGGCCTTGATTAGCTGAGTGGTTAGAGTCCGTGGCTACAAAACAAAGCCATGCTGAAGGTGTCTGAGTTCGAATCGAGACTGTCCGGGATTATGAGCCAGTGTTTTCAGTCAGTGAATGAAATTATCGCGGAAATGAGACGAAAATAGGCATTTTTCAAGCAACCCGACAATTCGTTGCCGCCTTTATCTGCGAGAAACAGATTTCGTGAACTGCTATATTTGTTGATCATTGTACTGACGAAAAGCCAAGATCGGTCCGATCATATACACTGATCCAACTTTATCGGCTTTTTAATGGCTGCTTGGGCACGTCAGGAGTTAATCATCAATATTAACCTCCTTTTCCCGAGCAGCCTAGATAGCCGCGTAGTGTCGGTAGCGGTTGTTTCAACTGGCTAAGAATTAACACTACGGATTGCCTGTTCCGGTGGTAAAAGTCCACCTCACAGGTGACCCCTAATTTATGGTGTGATGCGTACCGTGCCTAAAAATGAATGGTTAGGGGGGTCTAAATAAAACCTAACCGCAAACGGAGCCTGTGGGGTACCAGGGCGCCCTCCACAGTATTGAGTCCTTCCTGTGCTACCCGGAGCAATGGTGCAGGTGACCTTGTGTTTCTCCGAGATAATCGGCTGCCCTTCTTCAGTCTCTATCCTGAGGCTTAATAAGGGTGGGATTATGAATATGTTGACATTTAATTTAAATTATCACCTATATGGATTCGCATTATGCGTTTTACACAGTGTATTCTGTGCTCTTTCGCCTTTGGCGACTTTAAATAGATACCGATCTGGTTTTTTCGTTGCTGGTCTTTTTCGTGCTGAGATTGCAAAAAGCTTAATCCTGCCTAGTTTGGGTAGTGGCTACGGTTAGGTTAGCTCAGATCAATCTTCAGCATAAAAGAACAGCAACGATCAATCTTTGCAGACTCATGCAAAATGGTGCAGCCCAAGTGGCGCTAGTTCAAGAACCCTACTTTCGTAGAGGGAACTTCTATCTAGGTAACCTTGTGGACCCAGTTTTTGCTACTTTTAGCAAGCTTGAAATGGCAAACTCGCGCTCCATGCCCCGCGCATGCGTGCTCGTTAATAAAGCAATCGTTGCTACACTCATTTCTGAGTTAACTACCAGAGATGTATGTGCTGTCACAATCGATGTTTCTGTTGGTGACCTCAACAGGAAATACGTCTATTGTTCGGTATATTTACCACATGATGAACCATCCCCAACGGATGACTTCAAACGAGTTCTCGTACACTGCGTAACAAAAGGCCTTCCGCTGATTGTGGGCAGTGATGCCAATGCTCATCACATCATCTGGGGCAGCTCGGATATCAATTTGAGAGGCTCCAGTCTGATGGAATACTTAAGTAGTACAGACCTTGGATTACTTAACATAGGCAATCGCCCAACCTTCATGGTTTCTAATAGAGAAGAAGTGTTAGACATAACGCTCTGCTCGAATAGAATCAGTCACGAGTTGACGAATTGGCATATATCAGATGAGGAATCATTATCTGATCATCGCTACATCTTCTTTGAACATTCAAATGTAACTGCGCAGACTTTGCGTTTTAGGAATCCCCGGTCAACAAACTGGGAACTCTACATTGAATTGGTTGCGACCAAATTTCATGGATATTCTCCGTCCATTGAAAATCCAAGTGATCTGGATGATGCCGTTGATACTACAACATCCTACATTATGGAAGCTTTTGAAGAAGCATGTCCTCTGCGGTCTGTAAAGACTACAAGAGGGACCCCATGGTGGAATTCCGATCTGACTAGACTCAGGAAACAATGTAGAAGGAGTTGGAACAGACGCCGTTCAGCTGGATCAGAGTCGTTCAAGTCAGCTCGCAAGGCTTACAAGAAGGCTCTTCGTTCTGCTGAACGATCCGGCTGGAAAAACCTTTGTACAAATGTTTCCAGTTTGAGTGAAGTCAGTCGGTTGAACAAAATTCTTGCTAAATCTAAGGATTTCCAAGTGAACGAAATTCGCTTACCTAATGGTGACTTTACTTCTTCCGATGAAGAAGTTTTAGAATGTTTATTCAATACACACTTCCCCGGATGTGTGGACATAGCATCTACGGATGAACCAAATGTCTTTTCACCATTCCTAGTCGTGCACTCACAACGTCAACAGCTCAATTTTTTTGCTCCGCTTTTTTGGATTGTTTTTCCCCACCGTGTGGGTTTTTCAACCGTCGCGAGTGTCCCACAGTAGTGTACCACGGGAAGTAATTAACCGTCAGCTTAGTCTGGCGTGTTAATTATTCAACATATTGGGACTAAATCTTCTCCAAACGCCCTTGGAGAAGATTTGATAGCAGTCAAGGTCACCATCGAAGCCGATCGTGCCTACGTACTACACCGAGCGGTATCATCATCATCGATATCATCATTGACGACAGCCACGGCGGTAGTATTGTTCCTACCACACACCATCGCCGGCATACGTTCGACCGACTTGAAAGGCGCCTAGTCAACACATTGTCCTGTTCGTGCTGTGGATCAAAAGCACATGGCGTGGTTGCTGTAGGTAATAAAGTCGCATTAATTCGTTTCGCTCTCTCTAGTTCGCCGTTACTCCCATCATTCAAACCAGTGGTTTTGAACCGTCAGTGGTTCCCAACTATTTTTTTTTGTAAATATTTTTTTTTTTTTTTTTTGATAATTTTTTTTTTCGTTTTATTTTTTTCCCTATTTTGCTATTGTGCAGTGGTTCGGATTCATCAGGGATTCCCAACTAATTTTTGAATTTACAATCTGCACCGTTTCTTTTTTTTTTCGTTCATTTTTTTTTCTCATTATTGTTAATATTACCATTTGATACATATTGAAGATACATATTTATATCAGTTTTACTACTTTGTTCTAACTGAAATTGACAGTATTTATTTTTGTCAGAGTGATTAAGATAACACAACTAAGTAGTTTTAATTACTAACAAACTCTCCATTGTAGGAGAAATTGGATCCGTAATGGAACCGAATGATACCGGCGGGGGTTCGCCAGAATATTTAATCTCTTCTGACGATGAGTCAGCTTCAGTTCATACCACTGATCCAAAAACTCAACAGTATGAGGCCATGGAGACTAGTGAAAATGAAAAAGTGTTACCTTTGCTTGATCCAATGGTTCTTCAAAATACCTCGATTATCCCTTCTCCAAGTGAAACACGGAATTCACCTGAGAAACAATTGGATTCCAATTTTGGTTTGCCAGCCTCCCCAAATCAGTCCCCTGTATTGCCCTCGACTTCTGGTCCCTCTACTAACCAGGCGATCCCCCGCCCGAAAGTTTACCCGCCCGGATCTAAGGGTCCCTTTCTGGTTTTCTTTCGGCCCAAAGCTAACGGAAAACCTTTGAATAAACTTCAAATCGAAAAAGATCTGGCAAAATCGTTTCGAGGTATCCTTGAGATTGATTCACCCAGCCGTGATAAGTTGCGTGTCACAGTTAGTGATCGCGACCAGGCGAACAGAATTGCTGCCTTTGAGCTCTTTTCAATGGAGTACAAAGTCTACATTCCCAGTCGCGAGGTCGAATGTTATGGAGTTGTCACGGAGCACAATTTGACTCGCGCAGACATCATGTCGGGAGCTGGTGGGTTTAAAAATCGTGCCGTTCCGCTGGCTCCTGTTCTTGATGCCAATCAAATGAACAAAGTGTTGCCTGATGGCTCAAAACAGCCGTCAAATTCGTTCCGCGTAACCTTCTCCGGTTCGGCCTTACCAAGCGTCCTCGTGATTGGGCGTCTTCGGTTACCTGTTCGTCTCTATGTACCGACGGTTATGCACTGTGAAAAGTGCCGGCAGTTGGGCCACACTGCACCTTACTGCAGCAACAAACCACGTTGTAGTAAGTGTGGCGAACAACATGCCGAAGGTTCCTGCAATATGGAGCCAAAATGTACCTCTTGTGGCCAAGCCCCTCACGAACTCAGTGCATGCCCGAAGTACATAGAGCGGGAGAAACATACCATAAACTCCCTGAAACAGCGGTCTAGGCGTTCTTATGCAGACATGCTGAAAAAGATCGCTCCGACTGTTGCTCCATCGGCCCATACCTTTCAAAGTAACAATATCTTCGCATCCCTGCCGGATAACGACCAATGCTCTGACTCTGAGGATGGAGAAGAGTATACAATAATTGAGACAGGGACGAAAAGGAAGCGTGCGGTTACAAAACGGCGCTTGAAGCAACAGGCTTCTCAGAACGTCCCTGTTGATCAAAACGCTTCTTCAAAGCCTTTGATAAAATCAAGAAATGGCGGAAACACCAAAAAGGGATCACCTCCAGGCTTCAAGTTTTCAGCTGGAGAATTTCCGTCACTTCCGGGAACATCTAAAACCCCAGTTGTTCCAGTTTTATGCCCAGAAGAACAACCAATTCGTCAGCAGGAGCAAAATAATGCTTCCGGAAAACTGACTCTTTCTGGGATAGTGGATTTCATTTTCGAAATGTTTCAACTCTCACCCGAAACGAGGAACCTGCTCAACATGGCGCTTTCCTTGGTGAAACCTTTTCTGAAGCAAATAGCTTCAAAGTGGCCGATTCTTGACTCGTTCATATCTTTCGATGGCTAATATGGTCAATGAGGTCGGAGATATGATCGAAGTACTACAGTGGAATTGTAGAAGTCTTTTAAAAAATATGGAGGCGTTCAAATTTTTAGTACACAGCACTCGCTGCGACATATTTGCTCTCTGTGAAACATGGCTCACTTCTGATAAAAATATCTCTTTCCACGATTTTAATATTATTCGTCTGGATCGAGGGGATGGATATGGAGGGGTGCTCTTAGGGATTAGCAAGCTTCACTCCTTTTATAGAATCGATTTCCCCTTGATGACAGGCATTGAAGTAGTTGCATGTCATATTACAGCCCGAGGTAAAAGCCTCAGCATAGCCAGTGTGTACATACCGCCAAACGCTAGAATGTCTCGCAGAGACTTAGCGGCAATATGCGAAGCTATGCCTGCGCCATGGTTGGTCCTAGGAGATTTTAATTCTCACGGTACAGCCTGGGGGTCACCAAGGGACGACAATCGCGCAACCTTAATATATGATCTCTGCGACTACTTCAATCTGACAATTTTGAACACTGGGGAAGCAACACGAATAAAACCTCCAGATCCCCCTAGTATGTTAGACCTCTCAATCTGTTCGAATTCATTATCATTGGATTGCATGTGGAAAGTAATTCAGGATCCCCATGGTAGTGATCACCTGCCTATCAAAATTTCAGTTACCAATAATTCGTGTCGAACACACCAGATCGACGTAGCGTATGACCTCACGAAGCATATCGACTGGGGAAAATACGCTGAAGCGATCTCCGTAGGTGAGCAATCGGTCGATATACTTCCACCGCTGGAAGAATATCAATTCTTATCCGCGTTGATTATAAACAGTGCTCTTCAAGCTCAGCGTAAACCGGTTCCAGGATCTTCAGTACGACGTCGGCCGCCCACCCCGTGGTGGGATGGCGAATGCACCGGAGTCTATCGCGAAAGATCAGATGCGTTTAAAGAATATCGGAAACGTGGAACGCGCGATAACTACGATCGGTATTGTTCTCTTGACCGCAAGTTCAAGAGCCTCGTGAAAGCGAAGAAACGCGGTTACTGGAGAAACTTCGTCAACGGATTATCACGGGAAACGTCGATGCGAACCCTGTGGACGGTCGGTAGAAGAATGCGGAACGTACAATCGGTAAACGAGGATCGTGAAAGTTCTTCTCGATGGATATTTGATTTCGCGAAAAAAGTTTGTCCGGACTCTGTCCAAGTTCAAATGACTATTCGTGATTATCCAGAAGAAAGGAATGCAATGGACTCAACATTTTCGATGGTAGAACTCTCACTTGCTCTCTTTTCATGTAATAATTCTGCCCCGGGTATGGATAGAATTAAGTTCAACTTGCTGAAAAACCTCCCAGACGTCGCAAAGAGGCGCTTGTTGAACTTATTCAATGTATTCTTGGAGAGCAACATTGTTCCGGATGATTGGAGACAAGTGAGAGTTATTGCCATCCAAAAACCAGGAAAGCCTGCGTCGGATTACAACTCGTACCGTCCTATTGCGATGTTGTCGTGTCTCCGAAAGTTGTTAGAGAAGATGATTCTCTTTCGACTGGACAAATGGGTTGAATCGACTGGCCTTCTCTCAGATACTCAATTTGGATTCCGCAGAGGCAAAGGAACGATCGATTGTCTTGCGCTGCTTTCTACTGAAATTCAACTGGCCTATGCTCAAAAAGAACAAATGGGCTCAGTCTTTTTGGATATTAAGGGGGCTTTTGATGCAGTTTGCGTTGATGTCCTTTCAGACAAACTCCACGAGTGTGGACTTGCCCCGATTTTGAATAACTACTTGTACAATTTGTTGTCTGAGAAGCACATGTTTTTCTCACATGGAAACTCAACAACTTCTCGAATAAGTTACATGGGTCTCCCCCAGGGTTCATGTTTAAGCCCTCTTCTTTACAACTTTTACGTAAGAGATATTGATAATTGTCTCATGGGAAATTGCTCGCTAAGACAGCTTGCGGATGACGCCGTTGTTTCTGTTACAGGACCAGAGGCGGACAATCTGCAAGGACCATTGCAAGATACTCTGGACAATTTGTCCGCTTGGGCTGTGAAGCTGGGTATCGAATTCTCTCCGGAGAAAACCGAGTTAGTTGTCTTTTCTAGAAAGCGTGATCCGGCACAGCTAGAACTTCAGTTTATGGGTAAGGCACTGACTCAAGGTTTATCGCATATGTATTTAGGGGTCTGGTTTGATTCTAAATGCACCTGGGGAAAACAAATTAGGTATCTGTATCAGAAGTGCCAGCAACGAATCAACTTCATGCGTACACTCACAGGAACATGGTGGGGGGCCCACCCGGACGATCTGATAAAGCTATATCGCACAACGATTCTGTCGGTTCTTGAATCCGGTAGTTTTTGCTTCCAATCCGCCGCGAAAACACACATTCTAAAGCTCCAGCGTATTCAGTATCGCTGTCTTCGGATCGCGTTAGGCTGTATGAACTCGACTCATACGATGAGTTTAGAGATATTAGCAGGAATACTGCCTTTATCAGATCGGTTCGTGGAATTGTCGTTAAGGTTCCTCATCCGCTGTGAAGTGTTGAACCCGTTGGTAATTGAAAATTTTGAGAAGCTAATCGAACGAAATCCTCAAACAAGATTTATGACATTGTACTACGCGTACATGACTCTGGAGGTTAACCCTTCTTTGAATCTTCCCAATTACGGTTGCTTCCCTGACTTCTCTAGTTCCGCTGTAGTTTTTGATCTGACCATGAGACAAGACATCCGTGGAATTCCAGATCTGCTTCGTTCGGAGCAAATCCCAAAAATTTTTACTAGCAAGTTCGGTCACATCAGCTGCGAGAGAAGGTTTTACACCGACGGGTCAAAAACGAATGATTCCACTGGATTTGGTATGTACAACGAGTTTCATAGCGCCGCATATAAACTTCAGAATCCTTGCTCCGTATATGTCGCGGAATTAACGGCTATACATTACGCATTAGAGCGAATTGCCTCTCTTCCCTCTGATCAATATTTCATTTTTACGGATAGCCTTAGCTCCATAGAGGCTATACGTTCAATGAGGCCGGTGAAGCACTCCCCGTATTTTCTCAGTGAAATACGATCTAAATTGAGTGCTCTATCGAATGATTCATATACTATCACCTTGGTTTGGGTCCCTTCACATTGCTCGATCCCGGGCAATGAGAAAGCGGACTCGCTCGCCAAGGTGGGCGCTATGGAAGGTGATATTTTTGACCGACAAATTGCCTTCAATGAATTTTTCTCAATTGCTCGTCAACATGCATTGGTCAGCTGGCAACAAAAATGGGATGCCGGAGAATTGGGCAGGTGGTTACATTCCATTCTCCCGCAGGTATCGAAGAAGCCGTGGTTCAAGGGGTTGGACTTAAGTCGAGACTTTATTAAGGTAATGTGTCGACTTATGTCCAACCACTACTCTCTAGGCTCTCACTTCTATCGAATAGGGCTCACAGATAGCAATCACTGCAGCTGCGGTGCAGGTTACCAAGATATCAACCACGTAGTTTGGGAGTGCCTCGAATACGGTATTGCCAGATCTAATTTTTGTACATCCCTCAGGGCCCAAGGGAAACCAGAAAAGGAAGACATTAGAAATGTGTTGGGTAAACTTGACCTTGTGTACATGAAGCTTTTGTACGAATTTTTGAAACAAGCTAACATCTGTGTTTGATTCCCCCATCTCGTCGGTCTACTTGTCCACCTTGTGTCCCCTCGAAATTCGTCTTGTTGTATCGTTACAGGTTGTCATTGTCCACTCCACGTTCGACCAGCAGCAAAGTAAACACGTCACATCTTCAAGCTGCTGAATGTCAACGGAACGCTCCCATTGTCCTATCCCTTCCTTGAAATTATTGTTACCCCTAACCTCGACCAAACCGCGAGTTTTACGGTTCCCCAAAGCTAACATAGTATATTAAGAAAACATCATGAAATTGTTAAAACAATCAAAAGAAGTCGGCTCCGTAATGCCTAATGGCGCATGAGCCTAGTAAATAAATGATTAAGTAAAAAAAAAAAAAAAAAAAAAAAATGTCTTTTCATGTAGTTACGAGTCTCTGGCCTCGGCTCGCAGTATCGTAACTACTGAATCGATTCAATGGGCACTTAATAGTTTTGCTCCTTTCAAATCTCCAGGAGCGGATGGGATTTATCCTGTTCTGCTCCAAAAGGGGTTTGAGTTTATCAAACATGTTTTGAAAAAGCTACTTGTAAGCAGTTTTGCTACCGGGTATATTCCCAAATCCTGGCGTGATATTACTGTAAAGTTTATCCCGAAAGGAGGACGTGCGTCGTATGAAGAAGCGAAGAGTTTTAGACCAATCAGTCTGACCTCTTTTCTTCTGAAATGTCTGGAACGCATTATCGATCATCACATCCGTGATGTTTATTTGGCAAACATGCCTCTTCATGTGAATCAACATGCTTACCAATCTGGAAAGTCCACTGTGACTCTTTTACACAAAGTTGTATACGATATCGAAAAAGCATTCGCTCAGAAGCAATCCTGCTTGGGTGTTTTCTTGGATATTGAGGGTGCCTTTGATAACGTGTCTTTCGATGCCATATTGGAAGCAGCACGAAACCATGGGCTACCTACAATGATTACCAATTGGATTCATCAAATGCTCAAAAACCGACATCTCTTCTCGACATTGCGTCAAGCAGCGATTCGAAAATTGAGTGTTTGCGGATGCCCCCAAGGGGGAGTCTTGTCACCACTTTTGTGGAATCTCGTAGCAGATACGCTATTGAGGCAACTCAATAATTGCGGTTTTCCAACTTATGGATTTGCCGACGACTATTTCTCTTTGATAGTTGGTATGTGCATAAGCACCCTATTCGACCTGATGCAAAGTGCTCTTCAGGTAGTCGAGAGTTGGTGTCGCCAATATGGCCTTTCGGTTAACCCGAATAAAACATCTATTGTTCTTTTTACGGAAAGACGAAACCGCGATGGAATTCGACCTTTACGTCTTTTTGGCACTGAGATTAATGTGACTGATCAAGTAAAGTATGTCGGAGTCATTCTAGATTCCAAACTTTTATGGACACCTCACATTGATTTCAGAGTCAAAAAAGCTTGTATGGCCTTCGGTCAATGCCGGCGAACCTTTGGTAAAACTTGGGGCCTCAAACCCAAATATATCAAATGAATTTACACAACAGTTGTTCGACCAATATTGGCATATGGATGTCTTGTGTGGTGGCAAAAGGGCGAAGTGAGAACAATCCAATCAAAATTGGGCCATCTCCAAAGGATGTGCTTGATGGCGATGTCTGGTGCGTTCTCTACAACTCCCACAGCAGCGCTCGAGGCCCTTTTCGACGTTGCGCCACTACACATACATCTTAAACAAGAAGCACTTTCTTGCTCTTACCGTTTATGGGTACTGGATCTACTGGAGAAAAATCCAGTGAATCGTAGATCTACACACACTTCGTTGTTTCCACTTTTGGTGAATTGGGACAAAATTGTCCTTGCTCCAAGTGATCTCACAATTGCTTGTAACTTTCCTTACAGGACATTTACCACACAATTCCCTTCACGGGAAGAGTGGACGTCTGGCTATTTGGAAAGAAGTATATCAAACAATATAGTATGTTACACTGATGGCTCCCTTCTTGAAGGTAGAGCTGGTGCAGGAGTATATTCTCGTGAGCTAAGGCTGAATCAGTTTTACTCACTTGGTAGAAACTGCACCGTTTTTCAGGCGGAAATATTTGCTCTTATGTGTGGAGTGCAATCAGCACTTCAACAGCGCGTAATGGGTAAAGTCATATACTTCTGTTCAGATAGTCAGGCTGCTATAAAAGCTCTCGCTTCGGCCAGCTCAAGGTCGAAGCTTGTTATCGCATGTCGAACTCAAATTGAGGAACTGAATTCAGTCAACTCTGTAAACCTTGTATGGGTACCTGGCCATTCTTCCATCGCTGGAAATGAATTGGCTGATGAGCTAGCTCGCGATGGAGCATCGCATGACTTCATTGGCCCTGAGCCGGCTATTCCAATTTCGAAGTGCTGGGTGAAGCTTCAGATAAACTCTTGGGCGGCAACTCAGCACAAGCAATATTGGAATAGTTTGGAGTCGTGTCGTCAAACAAAATTGTATATTACTGAGCCATCTCCAAAGGTGGCGAAGTATTTAACAAATCTGTCAAAGCAGAATTGCAGTCTCTTGGTCAGAGCGTTGACAGGCCACTGCCGACTCAACTATCACATGGCAAATATTCAGCGTGCTGACTCATTTGTGTGTGATAGTTGTGACTCCGATTATGGAACTTCGTATCACCTGATATGTAACTGTCCAGTTTTTGCGCAAATGCGATTCCAATTACTTGGTAAACACTTATTAAGTGAAACTGAATACAGAAGCCTGAATCTTCAGGACATCCTGTTATTCTTAATCCGCTGTGGTAATGAGTTATAGGCTCTCTTTACGCTCATGCGTTTTGCAGTGCCCTTTTTAGGGCGCTGTTCGAACCCATTGTGGTATGGAGCTACATGCTCTCATTTCGCTTATGCGATCTTCCCTTTTCAAGGGACCCCACTCCTATTTCCTCCCATCTTTCCCTTCCCTTTCCTCTCCCATCGGGTAGATGATGAAATAGGCTCAAATATGGCGATGGCACAAATCTCCCAACTGGTGGGGAACGTGCCTTTGGAGCCGGCCTTCTGATACCTGATATAACGCATTTTGCAGCTACAAATCTTATATCACTACATTCAATCTTTTATCGCTTAAGCTGCTTTTGCAAAGCTGTAATTCAACATCTTGGGGCCTTGATTAGCTGAGTGGTTAGAGTCCGTGGCTACAAAACAAAGCCATGCTGAAGGTGTCTGAGTTCGAATCGAGACTGTCCGGGATTATGAGCCAGTGTTTTCAGTCAGTGAATGAAATTATCGCGGAAATGAGACGAAAATAGGCATTTTTCAAGCAACCCGACAATTCGTTGCCGCCTTTATCTGCGAGAAACAGATTTCGTGAACTGCTATATTTGTTGATCATTGTACTGACGAAAAGCCAAGATCGGTCCGATCATATACACTGATCCAACTTTATCGGCTCTAAGCTTATCGCGATAATTATCACAAGGTAAATTACAAAAATGTTTGCCACCGACGGGATTCGAACCCATGACCATGAGCAAAAACGTTTTCAGAGCGTTCGCGCACCGTAACCACTCGACCACGCCAGCTGAACGAACGGGGAGTGCAATTTGGTATATAAAAGCTACATGCGGAAGCGAAGGACACTCAAAATGACGAAACAAGAATAGAAAAGAAGGAAGCCAACTTCTCGTTGCTGGTGATAATATAAATTCGCTGCTGCAGATCTCGTGAGAGCACACTCTCATAGTGCTGGACGGGTAGGATATTATCGCACGTCTCTTTCCTCCGGAAAATCGGCTTGAGCGATAGGTTTATGATTATCGCCGTGACCGATAATTTCACTCCCTGGTTTTCAGATCCGAACATCGCGTAATGGACCCCCGTTTTGCTAGTGTAAGTGAGATTCCCGAAAGAAAAAAAGTGAAAATTTGAAAAACAACTGTGGATAGTGTGATAGTGTGTGGATAAATTGTATTTTTCTTCAATAATTGCTGTTCGAGCCGCATCGAATACAGTTCAAGCTACGTGTGCTTCAGCTCAGGTAATCAAACCAGTTTTGTTACAAACGTGTTGTTTGTTTTGCCATTGTGGGGCAATCGTGGACATCAAGTTTGTTAAAGATTGTCATTTAATTGCGTGTTGATATTATTGTAATTGAAATTTAACGGATATTGCATGCTATAACACATTTGTACGGATTTCGATCCAAAAGTGTCCGGAATTAAAGTCATCATTTGTCTAAGGTGTCCGGATTTAAAGACAAGACATGCTTCAATATTTGATTGATTTTTGTGTAAAAATCATGATTTTTATCAAAAATTTCATCACTTTCATGAAGATCTGGCTTGAAACAATCTATCAGGCATCTTAAGCGTCCTGGTATTGATGCACCACGGTATACTGTGGTGAGTTCGATCCCAAGCGGTGGCGAGTACATAAATTGCGTAACGTTGGACATATTCAATTCTGATACTTATGAATTGAGTTCCGAAAGCTGTGAAACATCTTGAAAATAATATTTAATCGATAATACAGTGAAGCTGCATTCAAATTATTTAACAATTGCGAAATGGTTTAAAAAGCGCCTTCTGAAGATGTTATGCAGCTACTTGTCCTATAACAGTCGAAACAAAGCAATGATCGGAATCCATAAGAGCTGCCAACACAGCTTAAAAAAAGCTGAGTAGATTCACCAGATTTGTTGGTAAAAGGATCGCATAAAAGCCTTCGTTCGTTTGTACATCGCATTTACTCAGCATAAAGCCGTATAAAGAAAGCTTCGAGAATGTTTACATCTGCTCTAAATGTTAATTGGGCGGAGTCATAAGCAAATTTCACAAATTTCACTAAGATTTTAAAATGTTCTAATTGTTTGGAATTCTTTCCATATAGGGCACTTGCAGCAAACAAGAGTGTGCCCAACGGCCACTTCTGATTTTGCTGGGTGACGGTGTGAAACGGAAAACACGTTACAAAACGTTTCCCGGCAAAATGAAAAGGGGTTCGTTGGGCACACTAAACTAAGGCTGCAAGTGCCTTATTGATATTGAAAACGAATTTGTAAATTTTTCTGTCCATTTACTCAATGCCCACTTTTCAAGGCTGGTTTGCTGTTAACCTATGACCTATTCGATGCGTGAAAATGTTCTTCCTAGAAATGGTCCATAAATCACATATTTTTTTATCGCAGTACGCAGTTGAGCAGAAATGTCACTTCAATTGGGGCTCGCTGCAGGAAGTTTCTTGACCAATTCGATCAAGGAATTTCTTTACTTTTCCTGATCAAAACAGCATACTCAGCTTTACGCGGTAATCTAAAACTTATAAGTTTCTTCTGGAAAGCTCTGCTAAGCTACCTTAGGAATCTTCATTGCAAAATTTTTCAAAGAGTCCAAAGAAAACAAACAGCACAGATTAAAGGTGAAGATTAATTGAAGCCAAGCCTCAAATTTTCAAGAGCACGAATCTGGAGAACCGAACATCCGTTTAAGCTGAAAACTGAATCAATTGGTAACGGGCTGGTGGGGACCAATCGATTAAATTTTCAGCTCAAACGGGTGATCGGTTCTCCAGATTCATCCCCAGCAACACACATGTTATAATTGTGTATTATCAACTGATATATGACCAAAATTAGTCATACATAAGTTGATAATACACAATTACAACATGTGTGTTGCTCGGGATGCTCTTGAATTTGAGGTTTGGCTTTGATTCATCTTCACCTGAAAGCATTTTAACAATTCATTTATTTTATTATATTAAAAATAATTAATGGATTCATGGAACAACACTAGCAACCGTTAAGTTGTGCAGTTTGTTGTATTTTTTGATAAATCTCTCTAATCTAAATCAATAATGATCAGCTTAACAAAAATGTTACTTTCTGTATACGGTCTTGGATTCCATAGGGATGAACAATTTTCTTGAGTTCCATGGATATGAAGCTTTCGCTAATGTTTTTTCTACCCATGGCTACGAATGTGGACGTGCCTCTGATTTCATTAGTCTTTTATGGAATTTTATAAAATTCTCGAATTAAGAAACCAAACACTTTTTATGTCGTTTTCCAATAGAACATCTTGTGTGCCTCATACGATCCGTTTCATCAGCGTACCTTTCAATCTAGGGTTGAGCATCACAACTTCTCAAACATTGATTTTCTCGTCTGGGACACCCTACTCCCGAGACTGTCTTCTGGTATGTGGCAATAAGAGGAACTGCAAATAATAACCAACACACGACACGATGCCGCCGCCACCGTACCGGTCCACCACACTGCTAACCCATATTGGAACTGTATACGGGCATGAGATAAAACGCGGTCGATCGGTTCTTGGCCGGGCCAACCTCCACGGGCGAGACGTGTAATATGTGTTCTCTAATGCGAGTAGTCAGAAGTTCCAACCACAGCAGCACAGTTTCTCTCAAGTGGCTAACCCACTTGATGACCCACTCGCGATGTAAAGTAAATTGATTATTATTGTTCGCCATCGGTTGCAAATGAGGGGAAATATGCAGGATTTTGAAAGAGATGAGATCGGACATATCTGGAAGGAGCGATTGCTCAATTGGCATTTAAACTGTTCCGTTTTGAGTATTGGGTGAATGATCGTAGAAATTTGTGCGTGTCCAAGACTTTGTGCAACACCATTTCAAGAATTTCCAACAAATTGTCTCAGATGATTTCTCAAAAATCCAGCCAAGGACTCATAAATAGAAATTTCTGCAATGGTTGACTCAAGAAATATCATAAGTCTTACTCTAAACGTTTATCTGAAGAATTTATTCAAAATTAATGCTGAGATTTCTTCAGTTATAGCTCCAAAATTTTGATATTAAGTTTTAGGTATTTGTTTTCGATTTTATTTTTTGAGGAGAACGTTTTGAAAAAAAAATCTGGGGGACTGAATTGGAAAAGAACTATTATTAAAATATTCAAAAATTTAAAAGCATAACCATTTTTACATCTTTATTAAGAAACTCAAGGTTATTTTGAATAGAATAATGGTCTCCATCAACGAAAATTCAATTTTTGCCAATGAACACCGTACCAACAAATTTGAAGGCTTTCCTACTGATCTTGCTTTTCTAGACGTAGAAAAGGAATTCGATAATGTTTGGCATGAAGGTTCGATTTTAAAATTCAAAAACATTAATTATCCAACATACATTGTTAGAATATCCAAGGTTATCTGTCAAATCAGAGCTTCAAGTCTGAAAAACATCCTATAAGAGCTCGTGTTCCTCAATACATTACCGACAAAGTTGACTTCTAGACTTTTACCTTATCCCCCCATTAACCCAATATCCTTTCCACGACAATTGTGGAGATGCAGAGGTTTACTCGGTCTCATATCAAAGACTGTCTAACTAACAATGCTTCCCTTCCCTGATGACCTAAGGCAGAGGTTCCCAAACTTTCTAAGATCGTGGCGCCCTTAACAGTTTTCTGGGAATGGCGCGGCGCACCGGAACAAAAAAAAAACTGAAGGGTAAGGACTTTCTTATACATGGGCTTTATATTTTTATGATATTTTCCTTACTTCATAACTAGAAGTAAAAAAATCAATATGGACAAAAAAACACTAAAATAACTTCGAGGATTATTAGGGTGTTTTATGTATGTTGGAAAGAGCGTTACGCGTATATAATGCGGCCACTTCAATTTCATTTTGCCGTAAATAACCAAATTATATACGCGTAACGGTCTATCCAAAATACTTATTTTATTAGCACAACTTTAGTGTCTATTAATATCAAAAATTAATTGATTTTAAATATCGATTCTCAAACGTTATTGAGATAATCTAATTTATTCCCAAATCTACTCATACAAATATGCTGTTGTAGTTAAAATGTGAACTGGTGAAACTTTCGTTCTAATAAGTGAGTATTCTTCTTCAATACTCACTAGCGATAAAAAATGTACTTTTACTAAATAATTACAATCAATGCACACACTCCAAACTCTCCTGTTTCTTTTATTGTGAACGATTGACAAATTACCCTGCACATCACATTATTTTTTTATATATATTTTTTTATTGTTCATTTTTTTTAAACTGTACTTTAGATTTGTTGAAACTTATTAATTGTGCAAGCAGAGGAATGAGATAATAAAATATAAAAATAAAAGAGAAGCTCCAGTTTTCAAAACTCAAATAAAAAGTTGGATTGGACATTCAACAAATGATAAATTTGAAAGCTTATCATCAAAATTTAGTGTTTTCTGAACTGTTGATGTTGAATCAAATTTTCTTGCTCATCTTAACAAAAATATCCCTATATTACCAATGGTAACAATTTTAAAAATCATCAGTTAACACCTTTTTTAATTTCTTTGTGCAACGCCCTGTGAGTTCCAAAAACGAGTTAAAGTTCAAAAGTTCTCAACAATGAATGTTCAAATGACAGTATTCTCATCGACTGGCTATAAACTGCTTCAATGTCGTCGAAGAATTGTTTTCTTTAAACGAGCCTTACCATCATTTATATCCGAAAATTTGAAACATTTTCTCAGAAAATGAGAAGATTTCAAATTTATTAATGAGTTAACTTGCGGCGCCCATGAAGAAATGCTACGGCGCACCAGGGCGCCGCGGCGCACAGTTTGGGAAGTCCTGACCTAAGGACGTGGACGGCGTCGTTATTGACTTTTAAATTTTGAACTCTCGACCAAAGTACACAAGGTAATCATAATCGATTGTTCTGGTCAATCACGGAGTAGCAACTAAGAAGTGGTCATCGATGCTCATGCTCCAGTGCATTAGGAAAAGATATTTGAAATACTAACGACCATTCAAAAACATCAAATTGAGCATCGTGATTCCGAATCTTGCTGGTCGGGGATGTTTTTATGAGTTGGAAATTCTCTCGGCTTCCCAGAGCATAAGGTATTTTCGTATCACACGGTATACGAATGCAAAAATGATCAAGTCGCAAAGGAAGCTGTCTTTTAATAACTTTGGTAGTGCTCAGAAGAAGACCAAGCCGAAAAGCAGGTTCTGTCAAAGTTGGGACGTAATGCCAAACAAAACTAAGAAAGACCTTTTTAAGATTGTTCTTTTCTTCATAATTTTCACCAAACACAGATATATCCAAAAACTCACCTCTCAGCAGTTTTCCTAGAAAGTGTTTTCAGATGTCCGCTTGAATGTTGTTATTGTTACTCGTTGAACGTGACCGTGTGTCTTCGTTTTTCGTGTCCGAGCAATAAGCTGCGGTGATATTTTTAGCTTTTTGTGTATAATTTTTTCAGCACTTCATTTATTTTTCAAATTTGCGCACACAATGAAATCAGATCATTTGCAAACCAAAATGCAAAGCAAGGAAGGTCTCGCCGCTTCGCAAACACCAGCGCAGGACAAGATGAGTGTAAAACTCTCGGTGACAACAGACGAGTCCAGCTATGGAATGGAAAGCGAAACGAAAAAAAACAATCCAAAGTGTCAGCTCTTTCGAGATTCTCCGCGAAACCACAAAACCGGATCGAATTCGCCAATGGAGCAGTTGTTTCACCTTAATGACAGTTTTCGTTCTTCAAGGTATGCGAACAAATTGGAATACACTTCCCGGTGAATCAAGAGTCAAAAATAAAACCACATCAGCATAAAAAATTGCAGTTTTTTTCACCGGCTTAAGATCAATTAAGTGAGTTTTTTTAAGTTGGAGAGTAAAGGTAAGCGCGTGTGATACAAAGCAACTACAATAGGACGCGAATGAGAGAGTAATTGATCGGAACCGCGATCGACCGTTGTCGCGAATGATTGAAAGAAAACTGAAAGCAAAAATGAACCTCGGTGACCGAAATGCTCAACTTCGGCGGACGCGCAACAACACTTACAAGTAACGACGATGAAGCCCTGCAGCCGGTAGGTGGGCCGTTGTCGTCGCGAGGTTCCACACAACAAGAGTTAAGTACCCACACGCGCATCGTCGGCCGTCGCTACTACTAACGGCCGCTGATCGCCAACGCTTAATCGCGGTTGATCTTGCGCGAGTGTGTAAAGATAGGGATGATCGTGAACTTTACTGCCGTTGGTTCAGTAGATTAACTGATTGATAGGATGTTATTAACTTTTGAACTATCAAGTTAGTATAGCTTACAACTTAAGTTAAATGTGTTGTTGTTAAAGGAACTTATGAAGGTAAATATATCAGATTTTAAACAATGATGAGTAGTGAGCAACCCTTCCGATTCAGCTCGTTTGAATGAATTGAACAGACCATCATCGGCCTAGTAGTTACGGACCACGCAACATACACATTTGTGACCAAACTGGTTAGCATTATGTGAGTATTGATCACGATCGCAATCGGGCGCCGCGAGTTTTTTTTTTGTTCATTGCATGTTCCATTCAGAAATCGCATTCATTGCAGAGCTGATTTGATCATTGTTCTGAAAATGTGCAATTCGTTGGTTTAGGTTCATGTGTTCTGTAGTAGTAATGAACTGCCACTGCTCAAATGAAGATGGCTGAGGATAAAAGGATATAAAGACAATTGTACTGAACGAATTGAACGGTCCATAACACATTCAAGTTCAACCTCTAAAATCAGCCCATTGCGTGTGATGATAACCAGGGGAAAGTGGTTCAAATTGCACCGATAGTTTAGAACGGCTGAACAAGAAATATCTTCAACAAATATTTTTAAAAGAAATTAAAAGAATCTGTCGGAACCCTTTCATTCATGGTAGCGGTGATAGTGGGAACTGTGGCAACACAGCATTGGCGGAGCATTGATATACAAAGTCTTCTATCCTATTTATTTAACTATGTATTGTAATCTCAGCTATTCTATTTTCAGCTTTCAGCTTTTCAGCTTTTTCAGCTATTTTAACTATTCTGACTGCATTTCGATTAAACTACTATACTGTACAATAAACTGTTCAGTGTTCACATAAACTTAAAAGATTCACTGTTTTCTGAACGATTACAAAATGGACACGTACGGCCTGACTATATTACCTTTTTTTGTTCTTTTACTAGTTATCATTCTTTTATAAGTATACATAGGTGTCCTGTGTAAGACAACACTATCATCCTAATTTGGTAAAACTATATCAAGCTTTTATTAAAATTTTGTTAACAACATATTATATTTCATTTGTTGTAGTACTAGGAAGAAAGCTCTGCAGAGAATTCAAAATAAAATTTTGAAAACGATTCTGAAGCTCCATCCCTGGTATAGGATTGTACGACATTTCCCAGAATGGGACTTTCCCCAGAAATCCATTTCCCACCAGGGCCACCAGGGCTGCATTTATGGGGGGGGGGGAGGGGGCCATGGCCCCTGGGCTCCCACATTTTAGAGGCCCCCACAAATCTTGACAAATATATTTGTAGTTAAACTTTTACGAATAATTAGAATCAATGCAATAGTATACACTTTTTTAAATCGCATCATATGATTTAAAAGTTTTTTTTAAAAGAAATCCGCTATTATGGACGAAATTAAGCAAATAAACTCAAATGATTTCCAAAACAAAGTATTTGTTGACTTCATGAGAAATAAGAAGATTAAGAAGGATTCAAAAATGATTTGGATAAACAAACCTAAATTTCTAATGATTTTTAATGTGACTTTTCCAACTGTACCGAAAGCTTTCTCAACAAAAGACGGTGTTGGTGGTCTAATGGCTACCGCTTCTGCTTCATAAGCAGAAGGTCATGGGTCCCAGGCCCGTCCCTTTCCTCGGACTTTGTAGTTGTATCTTTCACTTGCTTCTCTCTACCACTCTTAATATATTGTAGTTGATCTTTAACAGTTCATAGCATTTGCTAGAACCCGAGACGGACAGAAATAAACCGTTTCCCTTCGCTTCCATTCTTCCATCAAGCCTGATACAAAGGCAGTCTGCTAACCAAACCAGCAAGCCCCTCTGCCATAAAAAATACTCCACCCCTTCATCCTTCCCGCATGAACTGGCGTAGACGCAGTGGTATATACGGTCTAGCGTGGGAGCCAGTTCAATGCATCATCAACTCCTTCCCCTTCCCTTCATTGGTATTCTGAAGTGGCAAGCGCCATTGTTGCCTAAAAATAGAAGATCACTAGCACTTATACACTGAGGGTGTCTGTAAATCCTAAGCAGTCATCTGGTTGGTTTCTTGTGTAAGTGCAGCTGATCTGGCGATACTGGAGTAGCAACCACGGGCGGCCAATCAAGCTCAAGCTCAAGCTGTACCGAAAGCTTTCTCAATAAAGATTAGGATAGATTATAGATCGGCAGATTAAGTAATAGGAGCCATGCACAAATTACGTCACGCTCTAAAGGGGGGGGGGGCAAGCCAAGCGTGACAAGCCTTACAAAAAATTCGAAGGACTCACACAAAAAACGTGACAAAGGGGGGGGGGAGCTGGTCCACAAAGTTGAAATTTAGCGTGACATTTTAATTTTCAATTTATTTATTTAAATTAATTTTCAAAATGATTATAGATCACACAGCACGGTTGGTAGTATTTATGTGTCTTGAATATAAGAACTTTTGAGATATTAAGCTTAGAGAAAGAGACCAAGAAACAAAAGGTGACCAAAAATGAACCAAACAGGAAACAAAAACGTTACCCAATAGGAATCAGAAGATAAGAGTTTGATTCTTCATCATAGAATCAGGCCAGACATTTATCACCCGTTTTTGTAATTTTTCGTGTCTTTCCGTCAGTATTACTGTTTTTTTTTCATGATTTTCTCCAGCACTTTCATGAGAATTCAAGTATTGCGAAAGATTCAGAGCTTATTCCGAAGATTTCTCCAGAAGTTCATTAAATGATTATTACTCGTGGAG
Source organism: Aedes aegypti (assembly GCF_002204515.2). Classification (NCBI taxonomy): domain Eukaryota; kingdom Metazoa; phylum Arthropoda; class Insecta; order Diptera; family Culicidae; genus Aedes; species Aedes aegypti. The sequence continues at coordinate 132,965,174 of NC_035108.1, forward strand.
AATTTTACTAAGGAAATCATCCAAGAATTTTGTTTCGGTATCTCAAGGATATAAGCTGTGTTGTTCCAAGGATAACCATAAAAATAACCTTAGAGATTGCATCAAAAATTTCTTCAAAGATTTGTTTAGATAATTTTTAAGGAAGTCCTAAGTCCTCAAGGAGTTTCCGGTGATTCTTCCATCAATTTCCACAGTATATCCTCCAAGATTTACGTCTTCAAAAAATATTTGTCTGATCTCCTTGAACAACAACTGGAGAATTACTGAAAAGATATATGGAGGAACTCCTAGTATAGTTTTTGGAAAAAAAAAAATCGAGGTAATCCCTGAGGAAATTACTGAAGGTCTTATCGTTGGAGTGCTCGAAGATTTGCTGGAGTAAACCCTTTAATCATATATAAAAAAAACTGCTGGAGGATTTTTTTTTGGGAAAATTGGAAGAATTTCTAGAAGGAACTCTGTCCCTGAATCTCTGGACAATTCACAAAGAAGATTTCTTGAACTTTTTCCTCGAGACATGTAAAACTGAAGCCTTGTAGAACCTGTTGAATAGCTGCGTCCAAATCTTTAAATTTATATTTGGAATCTGTAGGATTCCCTGCAATCTAAATAAGAAAAAAACAGACTTTATAGACACATTTTAATTAAACTAGAGACCTTAGAGACCTTCCTTGGAAAAAAAGAGAACAAGTTTCTAGAAAAAAAAAATTACTACCAGCCCCACACCAATTTCTTCGACTCAAATCTGTTGAATAAATCTGTATTTTCAACAACTTGAATGTTGAAATAGAATAAGAATAATTTGAATCATGGTAGGTACCAATAAAAAAAATCATCAAATGAAATTTGTGATGAAAAAAAAATCTGCAGAATATAGATGGATCTTCTTTCTGGGAAAAGAACCTCCACAATACAATGGCCCACTGGACCCCCAAATTTGCAAATACGGCCCTGTGGGCCACCCTACTGCAAACAGACTACGATATTTTGAAGCTATTATGTTTTGCTGTAAAAAGAAATTCTCAAAGACAAGCGAAATTGTAAAGTGTAATTGTTATTCATTAATCTACATAAATACGAAGACAATAAACCTAGGAAGAACAACATATGTTCAAAAGAAGGGAGAATATGCTATGAAAGCAAAAAAAAAAAAACAAATTCCCCCAATTTATTTTGTGCATATGAAGAATATTACACTAATATAAATCACCCTTTGAAAATACAATAAGGAAGAACAGCCAATTTTAAAAGAAGGAAAAATAACTATAAAAACAAAAAAATCCAATAACTTGGATCAAGTTTTAACATAAAACATAGTATGACATATGTAAGAGCAGCTTATTTTGAACGGTTGTGCTACTTTTCTCCGAATGTCAGTTTCCTGAATTTCGTTTCCACGAACGCCAGTTTCCATAATACCAGTGCTCCGAACACTCAGTTTCCCCGAATAGCCTAGTTCCCCGAAAAGTTTTTAGCTCTTATAATTGTCTTAACTTTATGTGTTTTAAGGTGGTGAACTAACCGGTCAGAATATGCACCCTTCTTTACTTGATTCGTTTGAGTTTCACCATCATCGGAATTTTTGGCCAAATGTACTTACATATTTAGTCGAGGATAAACTTATAATCTTTATTATCTTCTTCTTTTAATTACTTATCATTTTTTCTAGTTCAGCACTCAGTCCCTAAAGACTATTCTTGCACCTGTTTGAACTGCATCACTTTTCGGGGAAATGTCTTTTGGGGAAATGGGTCATTCGGTTATCTGGCATTCGGGGAAATTATATTCAGGGAAATGACAGTAGCACAATCATGTTAAGCAGATGTAAAATTGTATTTTCCCATAAGATTTTGGTTGGTGAATCACGCATACATTTATTTTGGATTTTCAAACCTCCATCTTTCGTCTTTAGTCCATACAAATGTTTTGAAATTTGTATTGACTATTTAACGATAAACTTGCGACGATCGACGCGCCACCATATTTCATATTACGGAGGTTATTAGAACTAACTTGGAGGTGATGATTTGGAGGTTATTTGGCAATTTGGAGGTTAAAATCACCTCCAAACACTAGCGTTGATATGTTGACGTTTGATCACGAATAGGCCGTGTTCTTTGGCCAGCAGCAGCAGCAGCGGAACAACAGTGGAGAAAGCTACTCCGCTCCGACGATGAGCAAGCGAGTGGCACCGCCCTCTGTTCGTCGGAGCGTCGAGAAACAGCAGAGCAGCAATCGGCGCCCAGTGTCTTCCTCACTGCGGCCGTCGAAAGAAGCGGATTTAATTCGTGATCAAACGTCAACATCCCACCGCAAAATCGCTAGTGTTTGGAGGGGATTTTATCCTCCAAATTTCCAAATAACCTCCAAGGTTTCGCGTGTCTGATGGGCAGTGCTTAGAGCTTCGGAGAGCCCAAACAAGACGATTCGTTTTCGGGACGCCGGGAGTTGTGTTTCGTTTTGCTTGTCTGCTGGGCAGTGCTTCGAAAAGCCCAAGCGAGACGGTTCGTTTTCGGGACGCTGAGAAGTTCTACGGTTTGCGTTGTGTGAGTGCGAAAAGATATCCGTGTTAAATCAAGGATGGATTACCAACTGGTGAGCTCGTTTCATGCTTATAATGACACATTTTCTCATGACAGCGTTAATTTTATGTAATATTCAAACAAACTTTGTATGGTTCGTCACTGCAAGTATCGGCATTATGCCTGTTTTATATAATTTCAATTAACATATATTTTCTCTCTTTAACATTACTGAAAACATCTTTTGAATGGTTCAACATTTTGGATGTTGACGTATATTTTAAAACTCCTATCAAAAACTTTTCAGCTCGAGACAAAAATGTACAGCGTTATTCTTCTGTAATTTTCCAACAAACTATGTATGGTTCGTCATTACAAGTGTCGGCATCATTCCTGTTTCATATTATTTAAAATATATACATATTTTTTTCTCTTTTCGCTATTACTAAAAACATCTTTTGAATGGTTCGGCATTATGGATGCTGACGTATTTTTTTTTTAAATCTTCTACCAAAAACTTCTCGAGACAAAATGCAAAACTAGCTTTAAGTTTTATTTTTCCTCCTTATCCATGGATCGCATCACTGACCATTGGTGACTCCCAGATCTTTTCCTCCCTCACTAATAAATACCCTTCCCGTGGTGATTGTGGAGATGCAGAGGTATTCTCGGTCTCTAGAAGCAACAATCATTACACCCTAACATTCCTTCTCCATCCCAACTGACTGTAAGGACTTGGCCGGCGCCGTTATTGATCAATAATATTGGAGCTGCTTAAATTGTACTTCGAGAATAAGCGGACACTCCCATCCCTTATTCATTTGGATCGTAGTGCAATTCTTACTAGTTCCGATCAATCACGGAGTAGCAACCATTGACATGTACAGTCAGTCTATGCTATGCTATGCTATGCTAAAAAATTTCCAAATAACCTCCAAATCATCACCTCCAAGTTAGTTCTAATAACCTCCGTAATATGAAATATGGTGGCGCGTCGATCGTCGCAAGTTTATCGTTAAACAGTCAATAGGAATAAAGCTGCTCTGGTCACGACAGTGTTGTATTACACAGAACAACTAGATATAAGAAATGAATGTAATGTTTGGAATGATACTAATGAAGAAATTTAAAAAAAGATACCTACGGTGCAAAATTGAGCATACGCATATAAGGAGACAAATAATGCTACTGTTTCTATAGGAAATATAATTTTTATTCTATATTTTTGAATGGCACTCAATCATTTTATCATTTGTTCAACCATGTGAAGGCTTAAAACGTACGGAAAATTATCTGGTAATTTATGATTATAAAAATGTTTTGCGATTTGGTTAACATTCATCTTTAGCCCAATTTTTTTGAGTCAATTACCGTAAAATGGGGTAACTTTGATAGTTTTTTCGAAGAAAACTTCAATATTTATGCATGCTGTTTCAAAGAATTACAATTTATATTATTAAAACAAGTACTGACATCCTAGCTATCGATTGCACTTGATAGATTGCCAAAAGATTTGTTCTGAATGGATATATAATTTTTCATATAATCGAAAGTCGGTTTTCTGTTTTGGGGTAACTTTGATAATGGAGTATAAATCGAACAAGATTGAATGAATTACGGAACATTTATAGGGCATTGCATACCTCTAGGCGTTTAACGCTATATGGAAATTTCTGACTTAGATTACAAAAATGGTCCCAGTTTGTAAAAATAGTTTTCGCTAAGAGATTTGCGTCCGAATTCATGTTCTACTATAACTAGGCTATCATGGGTAATTGACGAACTCATTATGACTTTATCAAATAGTGGTCGTAGAACAGATTGTTTGTAAGCGTTGCAAAAATGCTAAAATCTTGTAAATTTTTAATATTTGCATAAAAATCCTCAAATGCACTTGCTTCCATCGAAAATAGCTTTGACATGAAGTGTCATATTAATACTCTTAACTTTTGCATTCGTTTTTCTTAACCAATTGACAGAAACTTCGTTATTTCGTTTAGTATGTTGGGGGTCTCGCACTATCAAAGTTACCCGCATTATCAAAGTTACCCCGTTTTACGGTACGTATTTTTGCTTGTCAGTGTTCATGTCAAAGTATCGCAGCTGTCTAAATAGTGTAGAAGGATCCACAGTTTTGCTACATTTTGGGTGTTTTGTAAATTGGCGACATATCGAAAAGAAACGGATATCGCTACGCGGACTCAAATAATTAGCCTTTGTTGTCGAGGAAAATCGTTGCGGGAAATTGCAGATATTGTTGGCAGAACTCATTCCACAATGCAGAAAATTGTAAACAAGTGGAAATGAGGGAATTGTGAAAAAACGCAAACGGATTCTGACAGCAAGCGATGAACGGGTAATTGTGTGAACATTGCGGAACTTTCCTAAAACAAGCATTCCGAAACTGGCCAATGAAGTTTCTGGTGACATCGGAAGGCCTGTCAGTGCTGATACCATCCGGCGTGTTGCTCATCGAAACCATTTGAGAGGACGAGTTGCCCGGAAGGAGTATGTCAGTAAGCCGCCGGAGTTCTGGAACAAAGTCCTTTTCAGCGATGAGACGAAAATCAACCTATTTGGTTCTGATGGAAGACAGATGGTGTGGAGAAAGTTTAATTCGGCTCTGGAGGCCAAACATTTAAGCCTTACGGTTAAACACGGAGGAGGCAGTGTAATGCTATGGGACCAGGACCCATAAGTAAGTAAGTAAAGCAGTTGTTCAACGAACGTTCCCTTGCTATCGCAGAAATCAAATTTTCCCGAGGAGCCACTGATGCGTACCGGTTGTGGACCAAACAATAGAGAAGAGGAATCAAAAGTGAAGAATTACTCAAACTGTGTGTTACAACGTATGTTAATCGTTTTGAGTTCGAGGTTACTGATCAGCACAGCTATACCCAGGAAGAAACGTATTGAGGGCTCTAAAACGATTTGATAAATCACTAACATGCAGAGGATCATTGAAGCGATATCTTAAAAAAGCAATCAATTTTGAAGTTACCAAAATATTTTTAGGAAACAAGAAACAGCAGTGCGATCATGCACGATCGTACCATGCGTATTTGAGCAATGTTAAAAAAAAAACTGAATCCCGAAAGTCCTATTACGCATCCAAATCGTCTGATCAAATGAAAAATGAGATAGTATCTCGGAGAATTACTCATAAAGTGAGCAAGCAATGATGTTGCAAGCAGTATTTTCACTTATTTCCAAAAAAAAACAATTCAAATTTGAGAAAAAACTTCATTCTAACAGAGCATTATCTATTAAGGGTAGTAAGCAAGTTTTTGGAAGAGCAGGTCCAGTAGTGGCTTCGACTCGTTCTTGCAAAGCTGTACGATCGCTGCTTTCTCATATGTATGCTATAGTTTCAGAGTCTTCCGGTCGGTTTCCAGTCAATGAATCGATCGATTCGATTGTAGGTATTTGAATAATCAGAATGCAGAATAAACAGCATGATTTGAATGTATTTTTGGATGATGTTATGTGGTGGTTTGGTAAGAAGAGGATATGTTCTATTATTGGTCGATTCTAGGGCCTTTAATAAATACGATGACTATCATAAATCGATAGTATTTAAAAACGATAAATTCATAAAAAGTTTGATTCTTGTCAGTTCTACTGATCTCTTGCATCTCTTGGTCGATGTGCATATCCAGTTTCTAACAAAAACTCTACTGATAGCTAAAGCCAACGTCAATATTTGGCACAGTGGCTATTTTCTTCGAATTCAATCTGATCCGTATTATGGATCAAATTGACTCATATCATGGATCAGAACACTATAACAGCAATTTATCTGCGAGGTTAACGAATGGTGTGCTAGCGAAAGCATACGTTTTGGCATTTGCTTCGGAATCGTCTTATCGTTGATTCATAACCAGGGATGCCAAGTCATTTTTGACGTTAACTACGTCTTACGGCAATATACTGGGTGTCAATTAAAAATCTAAAATGTTGCGACCTTCATGATATGATGTCAGATTTCGAACTATTCGTGATCAAACGTCAACATCCCACCGCAAAATCGCTAGTGTTTGGAGGTGATTTTAACCTCCAAATTGCGAAATTATCACCTCCAAGTTAGTTCTAATACTCTCCGTTATATGAAATATGGTGGCGCGTCGATCGTCGCAAGTTTCTCGTTAAACAGTCAATAGGAAGGCTGCAACTATGACAATCGACTAAAATTCAAATGCAGAAAATCACTTGGCGTAGTTAACGTCATGCGGTCGTGTCTTGTACACAACCCCCTCTGATTTTTTTAAAGTCTGGAAGATTTTGATAATTTGTCTGGAAAGTCTGGATCTTCTACGTCGTATATGGAGAACCTTACAAATTATTTACAAAACCTTACAAAGTAATTTAAAATTTTATCTGGATTCATAACTGTGGTATGGTTTTCAATGCCCCACAGATATGAACCGACGTTTCTAGGAACATGTTTATTTCCTACGGATGAAAACAATAAATGATTAAGCATATTTTAATTGATGCTGTATAGTTTTTTGGTTAACGTAGGTAAAATGTGTTTAATTTGATTGCTACTCTATGTGATGAGATCATCTCCATTAAGTCCAACTTTGATCCACATATGTGTGCTATCCATAACTGTACTAAGCGGAAAAGCAAGCTGTAGATTATTCAAAATGTTGTGTTAGCTTAACACTTCAGTCGTCGAGCTGTTGTATTTTGTACAACAGTGTCGAAAAAACCTCGCTTATCGTACACAGCATCAGTGTGGTGGTTCGGACGGTGGCAAACCGCGCGACGACTGAAAGGTTAAGTATGATCTGCTTAACTAATCTTTGAAAACACACGGAATTAGAAACTTAGCCTTTGATGATAAAACCGTTTACTTCCGAAAACTTGCATGCTAGTCCGTAGTCTAGTGTGGTGCTTCCTTCTAAGGGCAAAATTCCCACTGGAAGTATTAACGTGTCCGTGTCTTTTTTAAATTTACTGCAGTCACCCCACAGCTATGGATAGCACACATATATGGATCAGAGTTGGATTTAACGGAGAATATCTCATCAAATAAAGTTGTAATTACGCAGAACACATTTTACCTACGTGAGCCATAAATCCATACAGCATCGCAATCAATTTGGTATAATGGACGTTTACGCATTTTCCCTGATCCTAGAAAATAAAATGTCTACCATATTCCTGGAAGCGTTGATTCATATCTGTGGGGCATTGAAAACCATAGGGTGCCGGTACCAATGGTTGTAATGTACCAGTAGATTGAACTATGGAATAAAACGAACATTTTTCGATAAAAACGATATGTGCTATTTTTGGTGGATAGATCGTCTCTAGTTTAGTCGATTTGCCAAATTTCAGCTTTTTATTTTATTAAAAAGTCATATAAATAATTAAATTTACGCAAAAAATTTGCTCCCTTGCACCAGTAGTTGCCGTCGTGTTCCAGTAGTGGATCAACGGATGGAAGCAGTTTTTAAAATGGATGTATAAAAATGAAGAAAAGTCCTAGAGATGATCTTTATGCTTCATTCGAAAGATATTAGTTGCTGTTCCGAGGGAAAAATCTAAAACCTGTGTAAAAAATTACCATTTTGTTTAAAATTCCTCGTATCATTCCCGAACGTCTACTACTAGAGCACTAGCGCAACTACTGGAACACGTGTACCAATAGTGGCTCAAGCGATTTTATGTTAAAAAATTAGTTTTATCACTCTTTTTATATTTTTCCCATATAGTAGAGGGTGAAATCTTCCTGTTGACGCCAAAAGATCTCTGTTAAGGCTTTTCGTTATTTTGTTATGATTTTTTATAGCTCAGATAGTCCACTAATGGCACCGGCACCCTACCACAGTTATTAATCAACGCTAAGACGATTCCGAAATAAACGCCAAAACGAATGCTTTCACTAACACACCATTCATTTATAGCGCAGATAAGTTGCTGTTATAGTGTGTCGATCCATAATATGAGTCGGATTGATCCATAATAAAGAATCACCCACTGCTCCAAATCTGTGGGATGGACAACGATTGAAATTTCTATCGAAATGTTGTGGTGTATTTCTTAAAACAACTATATTCCGCAGTGTCAGGGAGGTAATCCGGTTTTGTACAGCGTCAACATGATTTTTAATCACATTTTGTTGTGAAAAATTACCCTTAATTGATCCATAACTGTGGGATGACTGTACCTTTAGGCGCACTGTGCGGATATTCTACAGTAGTACTAGTCTTGACACGTTTGATTGATACAACGAATAAATACGCCAATAATCAACGAGTTGCACACTTATTTTCAATTACAAATTTTTAAATTTGTCAAGTTTGCGAAACAATGATTTCAATGGTTAATGATGACACTACCGAAGATTCATGTCTCACATAAGTTCTGCAAGCGATATGAACAAGGAAAATGTGGTTCTCACTAAAAATGGCATCTCCAAAAACGATTCCGCTGTCAAAACTTTTATAAGTATGTTCAATTAGGCAACATTAACGAATTACTGTTAAGAATGTATAATTCCCTTAGGAAATTGCCTACCTTTAGGCGTATTCCGCTGTTCAAGGTATTTTTAATTTGAAAATAACTCAAAAAGTAAATAAGATGTAAGCGTTTGGATATCATATTCGGGTTCAGGGGACATGATTTAAGTAAGTAACGACATTTTTAATATTACCGAACGTTGTTTAAATGGATGATCAATGTTACCCCATATCGGCTAAATTTAAAAATCACATAAAACATTTTTGTAAACATGCTTAAATCTTTCAAAAAACAAAATACAGTATATAGTCACGAGCTATGGGTGGCAGTACTTGTTTTAAAAATAAAAAAACTCAGAAAATTTGCATTTTTCGAATTAAATATTTAAGAAATATCCTAAAAACTGATCAATGTTACCCCGGATTACGGTACAACGAATAAATACGCCAATAATCAACGAGTTGCACACTTATTTTCAATTACAAAGCAAACTTTCCGACTTGGGTATTTTCTGAGTTTACAATGTAGCTCAAGACAAACCACATGTGGACATGCTTAGTGACCACTTTTTGATCAAATGGACTGTGATATGTTATGCGTGTCATAATTTTGCAAACTCTCGTCTAGACAAGGCCAATAAGCCAGTCATAAAGAACATTTCAAAATGAGTGACTGCGATTGGAACTCGAACTGCCTAATAGATGAAGAGCAGCAGAAGCAGCTATGGCTGGCTTACTCCCGGAACATCCGTTATATGGAAGCTCATTCACGAAATTGACAAATGGCACGAGAAGAAAATCCAGACGGTTGATTAGAGGTGCCTTCTGACATATTTTTCCCAAAAAACTTGAAAGTAAAAATCCTTCAGAGAGTGTAGAGACTTAACCACGCTAAAATCCACGATCAATTTGAAGATGAACATAAATATAACTGACTTCATGAACTTGATTTCGTATTTGAAACGAAAATCGAATGGCTATCGTCCAAAGAAATCAAAAATTCCAACAAAGGAACAGGTTTTCACATTCATGACGGTACAACGTTCACTTAGTTTGCCGATTACAACGTTCACTTAGTTTGTCACTATCAAGCAGGGCCTGAAAATGTCAGTGAATTTCATCGCTCTCTGAAATAAATATAATTCGTGAGCCTGACTTTATCATTCTGATGTTCGGTTACTGTAGTTGGCAATGCTTTTGAAAGTTCTATCTCCAATAGAAAATGTAAAAATCAATTTTCTTTTTTGACATTTTTCGACTCTGCTATCAAGTAAGGTAAGTTTTATCAAAACCAAACAAGCACTTTGCTAAAATAAATAAAGCTACGTAGGTCGTATTGATTGTTGGAGACTACGGAGCATCTCGACGGGAACAGATTATAAGCTTTCACTGAGTGATATTGGAAAACTGTGGGATATCACCAAGTTCACAAGCCTTAACACGAAAACAAAAAAAAGATTTGGCAATTTGAGTCTGAAGAAATTTTAAAAGCTACCAAGGATCTTGCCACAACAGATGGGTAGAAGATTAAAGGAGGAAGCCCGTCGTATGTTTTGCCTTTTTGCTTAACATAAATTGTTGACTTTTCACTTTTTAAATTCACTCACGATAAAAAATATTTTAAATCTATTTAAATTAGATTTCTATCATTATCATACTTGATTTTTAGAAGCGTAACATAACAATTATCAAATGATGATGTTATATGCAAGCAAGGTTGTTGCGACTGGGAGGATCTAGGGTTTCGTTCTACTTCGTCGTAAGAGCTACTATTCGTCGTATCAAACTTAAATTGTTCCACTACGGTGGGTATTCCAACTTACCTGCAATATAGATTCATTTTACAAATGTAATATTGTGGAAGCTTTTATGATTCGTCCACCTGTACACCAAAAATGCAATGAAACTAATGTATTTCGATAATTAACTTCAGTTCAATTATCCACTTTACACTTTTTCACCGAAATCGCATGGACGAACACGATTTGAGAGAAATGCTTAGAGATCGACATCAGTCACACCACTTTCCAACACAAGTTTCTTCCTGCCCCTGTGGGTGACTTACTTCGCCGGGCACTTATTTTCACTATGGAAAACCTTCGTACTTCTTCACTTAAGGATCTCATTCCAATCACACGCCGTAAAACTTCAGTAAATCAAATGCCATAATTGTACGGTCAAAAGGAATAGTGTTCATATGTTTGGGCTGAATTTTGATGACGAATAATTAATTTTAAAGGAAATTAGTATATTCCAACATGCTGAAGGAATGGAGGAAGATGCCCGTAGATCTATATAATCTAGTGAAACATTTTATTATTATAGCGTTAATATATTGTGTTTTAACCACAATTAGGGACGTTCCGATATTGAAAAATATCGATATTTAATTCGATACGATTATCGAATCAAAGTATTGATACCACCGATATATTGAATCAAAATATCGATATATCGGAATATCATATGATATATCTAAATAAAGCAAAATTCCTAAATCGCTTAGAAACCTGCAGTTTAGTTTTCTAAGATTCGAAAAAAAAAATCTTTGAATACTCAAGATTATTGGTAATTTGACCGATATGGACATATAAATTTTCTGTTAAGTTACATTATAATACAATTCAAATGGTAACTACTTTTTTAAATACCGTAATTTCGGGTAAAATTGATCATTTTTTACGGTTTTTCTGATCTGCTTTCTATACTGTTGTCTATGCCCAACAACTTAGTTCAGGAAAACGAGTACGATGGTGAGTCTTATTGGCTCATGTACCGAAATTTTCGAAAACTACTCAATTTGAGCTCACTGAATCCGAATATGCTTTTTAATTCTTAACAAATGAATATTACATATTCAACATACAGCAGAAAACGCCTCAATGTAGGCAATTTCCAAAGGAATTTTCAAACATCTAGCAGAAATTCAATTATTTCAACAAAATTAGCAATTTGGTACAAATGTTGATGATAAAATCTGTTTTGGGGATAAATAAACTCACAAGCTTTGAGAATGGTACCATGTTCAATCCTTTTTTAGAACCAGAAGTTTATGGAAGTCTTCGAATACCCGCCCGAGCATGATTTTGCATTTTTACATTATTTCCATAGAAATAAATATTCTTTAACAGAAAAAACTTCACAACACACAATTCGACAAAAGTTAAGACAAACAACGTTCATTCACTACAAGTTTGATTGATTTTGGTGCTCTACTTGTAAGAATCAAATTGTGTGACATGATGATCAATTTCATCCGAATTTACGGTACATAAAATGAATTATTAATAAAGAAAACCCTAAAATTGTATTCCTTATATAAATGTACGATATATCGGAAGAAAATATCGATACCACCGATATATTGAATAGGAAATATCGATACCAAAATATCGAATATCAGAAGCAAAATATCGATACTCCGATATATCGGAAGTATCGGAACGTCCCTAACCACAATACATCACAGTGAGCCGTAAGTTGTGGGACGAATCTGGAAACTGATTGCGACGGAGTTGAAAACGATACGACGGATTGAGAATACGAAAAGATGCATTTTCTTTGCATTATTTCCAAAAACAGATCGAGATTTATCAAAATGTTATTGTACAATGCTAAAGCCGTTTTGAGAAAGAATTGTGTGGCATCGGTTTGTATCAGCATCATTCACTGCAATACTGGGAAAATTGCAGTTCTCACTGATCAATGCTTAATACGATGGATACTAGCACATCACCCTATGTGTTTATCTACTCATTATCAAATTTACCACAATGCCGCAAAATTAACATTCGTTTAGATGAATTCAAGACGAATCTTTTTGAAATATTTAAAATATGACTAAGATACCAGTAGTTGTTTCAAAAACATAAAGTAATAATCGAAGTATGGTACTTTGGAGCTAGACCATTCAGTTGAGGAGCCATAACATTATTTCATAATTCAGCAGACACTTTATTAGCGGAACAGAATAAATTCTTCAATTCTACATTAATTGTCTTGCTATTTACATCCATTTGACCATAAAAAATGATTATGACAGAATAAAAGAAATGTCGGCTAAGCTGTGATGTTGAACGAACATCGAAAATTCTGATCAATCTTCCGTCAATGTGATTACGGTAATGAAATCGGATCAACTTTTCACGCTGCCCCCAAACCAAATTCATCATAGGTAAATGTTTCTATAACAACAAAAATATCAACTTTATCTGTTGCTGTACGTTTTCGAAATGGGATAGAAGCTTATGAATATTATAATCATCTGATGCTAGCACCCAATTTGCCGCAGGAATGCTACCCACCGCAAACAGACCCACACCGATATCATGGATAACTTTTTCACCAGGCGCCTGAAGTTACGATTAAAGCGGTACATTTTCGCCTTCACTCTCAATCTGCCACCCAGGCTGGGTAAATTCAAACAAAGTGAACGTAGCTAAGCGTACGTTGAACAGCCTATGTTTCTCTGCTATGCAATTGCTGATCTTTGTGTACCTAATAGGGTTGGTAAGTTGTTTACCATCACGCTCACAGTTATTTTCACAAATTTTGTGTTTAATTTGAATAAGGTTCATACAAAAATATGTGTCCAAGCTGTCCTTTAATTCGAATCCTCATGATCTACTGAGTTTACTGCAGTCTAAACTCATCCAATTATTGTAAAACATGCCTCGGAAACTATCCTGCTATGAATTTAAAATGATTTTCAAGTCCTCTGGCGGCATTCATTTATTACATAACGCTAAAATTGGCGCCTATTTATTTGACTTGATTTTTTCCAACACAAGTTTAATGTTTCTCTGGTAAATCACCCGAGGTCGTTCAATATGAAGACGTAAGATTTTTCCATAGAACAGTTATTTCAAAATACCGTAAAACGGGGTAACTTTGATAGTTTTTTCGAAGAAAACTTGAATATTTATGCATGCTGTTTCAAATAATTTTAATTCATATTTTTAAAACAAGTACTGGTATCCTAACTATCGATTCCAGTTGATAGATTTCCAAAAGATTTATTCTTAATGGATATATAATTTTTCATATAATCGAAAGTCGGTTTTCTGTTTTGGGGTAACTTTGATAATGGAGCATCACTCGAACAAAATTGAATCAATTACAGAACATTTGTAGGGCGTTACATATCTTTAGGCGTTTAACGCTATATGGAAATTTCTGACTTAGATTACAAAAATGGCCCCAGTTTGTAAAAATAGTATTCGCTAAGAGTTTTGAGATCGAATTCGAGTTCTACTATAACTAGGCTGTCAAGTATAAGTGACGAATTCATTATGACTTCATCAAATAGTGATCGTAGAACAGATTGTTAGAGAGCATTTTAAAATTGCTAAAATCTTATAAATTTTCCATATTTGCATATAAATCCTCAAATGTACTTGATTCCAACGGAAATAGCTTTAACATGAAGTGTCATACTAATACTCTTAACTTTTGCATTCGTTTTGCCTAACAAATTTTATATCCTGCAAATAAAGAATAAAATAATATGTTAATCAGTCCACAGTTCGGGAAGTCTCTCTTCTGCGCCAACTGCAGCCAGTACTTATAGCTCAAAATACCGTAGGTACGAACAGATAAAAGGTACCAAGCCAAAAGGCAGAATAATTAATATCACTTGAGATAGGTAGACATGACAGTCCTTTCCCCTTTAGAAACTTTCTAATAACTCTTTAAAAGCCAGCTACAAGTTGCAACAACTCATACAACGAACAATCGAAAATATATCCAAAGAATTCAACGATCTTATTTTAAATACGCAAATTTGCTAATTCCAAGACTACAACAAAACATTCAACGCTAAAGAACAATTTCGTTCATCTCCATTCAGCAATCGCTTCACTGCTCAACATTACATTTGACAAATTCGTCAACACTAAAGAACATTTTCGTTCATCTCCATTCAGCAATCGCTTCACAAAAGAACAACTATGTTCACAATAAACGACAATTTCGTCAGCTCTGAAGAACAATTTGGTTCAACACAAATTGGCAATTTCACCACACTTTCAAAAACAGATACAATTGGCAATTTCACCACACTTTCAAAAACAGATACAATTGGCAATTCGCCACCCCAAAGAAAATCGATTATCTTCAACACACGTTTCCATGATCCTCGTCGCCACTTTTATATCCTGCAAATAAAGAATAAAATAATATGTTAATCAGTCCACAGTTCGGGAAGTCTCTCTTCTGCGCCAACTGCAGCCAGTACTTATAGCTCAAAATACCGTAGGTACGAACAGATAAAAGGTACCAAGCCAAAAGGCAGAATAATTAATATCACTTGAGATAGGTAGACATGACAACAAATTAACAGGAACTTTGTTATTTCGTTTAGTATGTTGAGAGTCTCGCATTATCAAAGTTACCCGCATTATCAAAGTTACCCCGTTTTACGGTACATAGAATTGCTTCGAAACTCTAGTAAAAACTTAAAAAATGCTGGGAGCTGAAATTTATTATTCGGGTTGTAACCCATGCCATTTCGCACGCCTTCAGTGATCCCACAATCCAAAAGTTACAATATGTAATAGTGTCGTGGAAACAGAAGCGCAAAGATCTCTATTACGATAGAGAAACGATAGCTTACGTTCTCACTCTCCAGTTCACAAATGGAAGGCAAATCAATTTCATGCTCCCTATCAGCAGGGTTGCCAAATTTAGATCTGTATATTCTCCTTGGGTTATCTGTATCCTGGAGCAAAATATCTCCATTTGAAATCTGTATCCCTAAATATGAAAATATAAATGACGATTACACAAGATATTTAAGCAAACACTAATCAACAGTAGTAATGCAGAATTGTCGCTTCTCAGCTTGAATATTCAGGTTTTCAAAAGTATACATTTTCATTTTGCCAAATAATATTCGCAGATTTCTGTATACATAATCTACATATTTGCATACTTTCAAAAAAATCTGTAATCTGCAAATTCTTGTTAAATAAATATTCGGTAAAATCTGCAAAAAACAGATAAATCTGTATACGCGGCAACCCTGCCTATCAGGTCAAACACGACGCTCGGAGGAAAACGAAGGTTCAGGTGGTGTTGAATTGAACCATAAAAGTGAAATATGTAGATGAAAGCAAGGAAATGGAAACTGGTGGCGCTTTTTTGCCATACAACAAAGGGACGACTTCGCGGGATACACTTGAACATAAAAGGTAAAAGGAAATGGCACATCCGTACGTAAGGATCATCCATATTCTGAAACAACAAGTTGCGCACAATCGCCACTTGTTTGATTTTCACTCCCATTCGGCACGTTTCTTGGAACGAGTATTCTGTTACGCTGAAACTGATAGAGATAGAGTAAGGACATCGAGCTGAGGGAGAAACTGGAGCAGAGATTCTCAGTGACGACTGTTGCTTGTTTGATTCATGGCAAGAGAACTTAGAATGAGTAAAAGTGAGTCATCAAAAGAAGAGCGGAGAAAACTTGTGACGTTCTCTTTCTCGTAGGATATGTTCGAAAAAAAAATGTTGCCATTTAATTTGAGAATGCATTGGATGTTTTCTTTTGGTGAACATAAAGTTTTGAACAAGGAATTACTCGAACAAAATCGAAGTACATGCCATCAAAACGTGATATTGACTTGATTTACAACAGAGATACAAGGTTTTACGATGATATCAGGATTTTATTTATGGAATTTCTGAGCCATAGTTTAATTTGATGTTTTCAGATCTAATGAATAGCTAGCTGCTGTTGATTAGATCTTACAAAGCTAAATATGATATGCGAATGGTATTTCAGAAGTGAACCTTAGATATTCATTTCAGATCTTTTATCTCCTATGTTTATCAAGTAAACGCCACTTCTAAATATCCATATAAAAATTGACTATTACTAAGTTTCTTTGGCCTTAAATGACCTTTTCCGAGCTGGCCAAAAAACATAAATTTAAATTTTTAAATAAGGCATTAGGACCGTTTTTTTATATAAAATCCTTCGAAAAAGCATAACAGTTTAAGAGCTTTTATTATTTGGCAAAATAGAATTGTGCACTTAAAAACAAAATGCAATAGGCTGGGATAAAATTCAAGATTTTATAGGATATTAATCTTTACTGTTCGTCGCTGCTGCCATGAACAAATCACGATGTTTTAGGGAAGCTTTAAGAGGAAAATAACCATCATGTTTTTTCAAATTTTCAAAACCACTTTTTTTGCTCAAAATTTTAGCAATGCTCAAAAAAATATATCATTGCATTGTACTTACTATCTCTATTGCGATGATAGATTTCCATGAGGATGTCTTAAAATTTGAGCGAATAAACTGGTTTTTAATTTTTGATGATTGCTGATGATTGAATGATGGATTCTTGAGCCTTAAAACCAGCTTATGATGGGTGGCAATAGGGATCCAAGTAGCAATAGAGAGAACTGGTTCGAGAAATTATAAAAAAAAATGGAAAACTTTGACTGGAATTTGAACCCAGGTCTAGCGAGTGAGAGTCGCTTCCGATACCTCTCAGTCATTTCACCATGCCATGGTAGGTAAGTTCAATTTGCAACAAGGTTTCTGCTGACTCGCCACATCTCGATGTTCTATATCTCGATATCTCTCCTTATATCGATAATTTATTCGGTCCCTCAATTAATTATATGCAGAATACAGGCCAGCAGTCAGAGATAGTGCTTTTTCAAAATATCGTATGTTCTTTCACACTTTTAATGTACCTGGCATGTTGCATGTTATATATAGTTTAGGGAAGAGATATATCCATTGCACAAAATATAATTTTTATCAGATAATTCAAACACTACAAGCTACTGCCATAAAAGGACGTGCGTCTTTTTATTGCAATGTTTTAAGTGCAGCTTTCCTATTTTTGTGATATTGCGACTGTCACAAAAACGATTTAAAAAAAATATTGTTTTTTTTTTTTTTAATTAAAAAAAATTACTTGGAATTTCATGACGCAAAAGGCGTTATTCACGCAAATTTCAGAAGCTTCAATGGTTAGTGAATGCTGGGCATGTCAAACCAATAGTACTTTGTGTACCTAAAGGCATAAAACCCTTGGTTTGGTCCTTAGCCTCCTGTCCAGCAACTGCGTGGATTTCCAGACTACAGTAGCTTAAAAGCACGAATCTCATCAAGTAGCCTTCGTTGAGTGCATAAATATTGTAAATCAGTAGTGTCATCGCAAAACATAGGTACAACGGGAATTAGAATAACAACGGGTATTTTGCTACTTTCAAGGCAATTTGCCTACAGCAGCGATAGCCATGAGTTTCACTGGCTTTGCTGACTGTGACTTGCACTGCTTAGCTACTGTAGCATGAATCTCAGAACTCAGAATACGTGCGGTCAAGATTTTTTAATGTCGGTTCCCCAAGAAATATTCGAATATCTTCCGAAACCAGATGACCAATGATCAATACCAACGCAGATTCGGAAAATCGAAGAGTTTTTAGTGAAACAATGGTGCAAACATATGCAGAAACGAAAAAAATATCGTGTTTTGAAAATGGTTTTGTGGTAAAAAAATATGCTACTGGTAGAGGGGTTAAGATGGGTGGTGAATGACTGGACAATGCATACTATTGGTACTTCGCGTACCTGCAGATATAAAGAAGACCCCATTTGTGGTCCTTAGCCTCTTGTCCAGTAACTCCTATCCCTAATTCCACGTGGTGCCGCCTGGGATACGAGTAACCTTAGGGAAGATCAGATAACCAACCCCGATGGGACCTTGGTCGTATGCTGACAGGGAAGGGGGACTCCTCTCTTCTGAGGGTGTAGCTTAGAGCGTCTGTTCTCCATGTTAGGGGCGGCTCAGAACGGCGTCTGTTCTCCATGTTAGGAGTGGCTGATCATCGTCCTAGTGCCAGCGTGGGACTCTAAACAGTGCTGTGCACGATGGTCCTCCGGCGAGACAGCAGGGAGTTGGTGCAGGCCTTACAAGCCAGCCGTAAAAATCAACAGTACAGGAAGCATACAATGTAAATTTGCACCGGAACAGTCGGCATAGACCCAGGCATCGAAAACGGACTAACGATTGGAAACTCGAATCATGGAACTGTATGTCTCTCAATTTCTTGGGAAGTACCCGCATTCTTCCCGAATTTTTGAGGGTCCGCAAGTTCGACATCGTAACGCTGCAGGAGGTTTGTTGGGAAGGGTCGACGGTACATAGTATAGGGATGGTTATACCATCTATCAGAGTTGCGGCAACAGACATGAGCTGGACACAGCTTTTATCGTGATAAGCGAAATGCAGAGGCGCGTGATTGGGTGGTGGCCAATCAACAACAGAATGTGCAAGTTTAGGATCAATATTAGCATTATCAACGTGCACAGCCCTCACTTAGCAAGTGACGATGACCATGAGTACGCTTTCTACGCGCAGCTGGAACGTGAATACGACAGCTGCCCAAGCCGGGATGTCAAAATCGTTTTCTGAGATCTCAACGCTCAGGTTGGCCAGGAGAAGGAATTAAGACCGATTACAGGAAAGTTCAGCGCTTACCAGGTTACAAACGAAAACTGGGACTGATTGATTGACATGGCCATACGTAGTACCTTCTTCCAGCACAGTCTCCCGTTTCAGTACACCTGAAGATCACCCCAACAGACTGAATGGAAAATCGACCACGTTTTGATTGATGGAAGACACTTCTCGGACATTATCGACGTCAGAACCTATCGCGGCGTAAACATCGATTCGGATCACTACCTTGTGGCGGTTAAAGTGCGCCAACGACTCTCCGTTGTGAACAACATTCGGTACCGACGCACTCCACGGTACAATCTGGAACGACTCAAGCTACCCGAAGTCGCAACTGACTACGCGCAAAGCCTTGACGCTGCGTTGCCGGAAGAGAGAGAGCTCACCGAACTGCTGAGGACTGCTGAAGTTGTGTCAAAGCAGCGGAAGGTGCCATTGCACAATGGTCCACCCAGATAACCAGAAATCGCATAAAAGTTCACGTTATAACTCGTTTATTCATACTATTTACATCGAACCCACAAAACACCCTGGATGAAATCGTCAGTTTGATAAGTTTCCTCGCATAAAACGATGTTTCTCTGAGTTCATTTGTACATTTTGTTTCATTCCGCACACTTGTACAAAATAAGTCGAATCAATTCGTAGCAGCTGTCAAATCAACATTTGTTATCATAAGTTGAGTCGCATAAGATCACAGGTTAGTTCGGTAGAATATTTCTACACTCGCATTGTATGTTATTATTCATCACGTAATATATGCACGTATATCGCCTCCACTTTTGTACGTAGAAGGCTTTTTCGCGACATCTTATAAGTTTTGAGGACAAATACAACTGTGGTATATTCACCAAAGTTGTAGAATATAATAGTACCAAAAACATTGTAGAACATAGTAGGCTGCTTAAATTTGGAAATAAATGACTTATGAGTGGAAAGTGATTTTCTTCATTTTTTTTTATATAAAAAGTCAATTATCTCAGAAAGCATAAGCTATATAGAAAAAGTTTGTTCTACAAAGTTTTTTGTATTGAAATATGCTACAACTTTGCTGAACATACCAACTTGCTATCTATTAACATAAAAAAGTTGACGTATAGGACACTATTGCGATTAGTGCAGAAAAAAAATTCCATTTCGTACGAATTGTAGTACAACTTATTTCGAGACACTTCTGGGAAGCAACCTATACTCTAAAACCACAAAATGACGTCGAAAAGTTCATGTCCGCGTAAACTTGCTATCTGGACCACTGTGCATTGGGCTCGTGGAAGAAAATTGACGGAACGGTTCGACGAGGAGTGTCAGATGGTTTTGGACGAGAAGTATGCAGCGGGCGATTATGCTGAGACAAGGCACCCGTCAAAACGTAGAACGATACAAACAAAAGCAAAGACAGCAAACCCATCTCTTCCGTGTTAAAAAGCGCCGTTTGGAAGAGTTGGAGTGCGAAGAGATGGAGCAGCTTTATCGTTCTCAAGAAACGCATAAGTTCTACAAGAATCGCAATGACGGATTTCACGCCAACTCGACACGCGATTGGCAGCACCCCTTCAGAATTCAATGAAACTTTCTGGATGTCAAAAGTATGTAAAACTAAGATACTTTGCAAATTTTTTTTTTCAAAATCGATCTAGACTAACATTTGGAAAGGGTCAAAGTTTTTTTTTACTTTTTTTATAAACCCGTATAACTCGAAAACGGTAAGACCTACAAAAAAGTGTTGTATGGGGGACTATCGTGAAATTTCCTGACGTTTTAGAGAAAAATATTGAAAAAATAAAAACACATTTTCTACACTGAAAAAAAAAACAATATTCAAAACTTTAAAGTCGATTTAAAAAAAAACGGCCATTTCAGATTTTGATCATCCTTAAGCAAAAAGTTTGGTAATTAAATTTACTAAAAGTCGTTCATACATTGCAAATTGGACATATTTTAGGGAAAAAAGTTTTTCTAACATCGAATTTTTTAAGTCCCAAAGTTTTTTTTTACTTTTTTTTATAAACCCGTATAACTCGAAAACGGTAAGACCTACAAAAAAGTGTTGTATGGGGGACTGTCGTGGAATTTCCTGAAGTTCTTGAAAAAAATATTGAAAAAATAAAAACACATTTTCTACACTGAACAAAAATTATTCAAAACTTTAAAGTCGATTTAAGATCAATTGAATTTAATAAAAAATACTGTATAATTCCGTTTTATTTCTTTTAACTACTCCCAATAAAACAAATATAATCTATTTTGTGATTAAAACTCATTTATCACTTGAAAATATGATCATACTAGACTATATAAAGCGAAATAAAAAAAAAAAATTATTTTGGACTTAAACGATTCGAAGTTAGAAAAACTTTTTTCCCTAAAATATGCCCAATTTGCAATGTATGGACGACTTTTAGTAATTTTAATTACGAAACTTTTTGCTTAAGGATGAACAAAATCTGAAATGGCCGTTTTTTTTAAATCGACTTTAAAGTTTTGGATCATTTTTTTAGTGTAGAAAATGTGTTTTTATTTTTTCAATATTTTTTTTCTAAAACTTCAGGAAATTTCCCGACAGTCCCTCATACAACAGTTTTATTTTAGGTCTTACCGTTTTCGAGTTATTCTTCTTCTTCTTTCTGGCGTTACGTCCCCACTGGGACAGAGCCTGCTTCTCAGCTTAGTGTTCTTATGAGCACTTCCACAGTTATTAACTGAGAGCTTACTATGCCGATGACCATTTTTGCATGTGTATATCGTGTGGCAGGTACGAAGATACTCTATGCCCTGGGATGTAGAGAAAATTTTCAACCCGAAAAGATCCTCGACCGGTGGGATTCGAACCCACGACCCTCAGCTTGGTCATGCTGAATAGCTGCGCGTTTACCGCTACGGCTATTTGGGCCCCTTTATACGGGCCGAGTTATACGGGTTTATAAAAAAAAGTAAAAAAAAATCTTTGGGACTTCAAAAACTTGATGTTAGAAAAACTTTTTTCCCTAAAATATGCCCAATTTGCAATGTATGGACGACTTTTAGTAAATTTAATTACGAAACATTTTGCTTAAGGATGATCAAAATCTGAAATGGCCGTTTTTTTTAAATCGACTTTAAAGTTTTGAATATTTTTTTTTTTCAGTGTAAAAAATGTGTTTTTATTTTTTCAATATTTTTCTCTAAAACTTCAGGAAATTGCACGACAGTCCTCCATACAACACTTTTTTGTAGGTCTTACCGTTTTCGAGTTATACGGGTTTATGAAAACAGTAAAAATAAACTTTGACCCTTTCCAAATGTTAGTCTAGATCGATTTTGAAAAAACAAAGTATGTAAAGTATCTTAGTTTCACATAGTATTCACACCAGAAAGTTTCATTGAATTCTGAAGGGGTGCTGCCAATCCCTTTGTCGTGTTGGCGTGAAATCCGTCCAATGCATCCAGCAAAGGCTTGGTGCCGTGAGCCAACATGTGCCGGGATAAGAATGGAGGTATTTTGACGGACGAACGTGAGGTGATTGAAAGGTGGAAGCAGCACTACGATGAATATCTAAATGGCACTGAGGAGGAAGACCAAGGCAGCAGGAGGAATGGCTTCATCAGTACGGCGGATTAGGGAGACTTGTCAAGTCTCACAATAGATGAAGTTAAGGATGCTTCGAACAGCTTAAGAACAACAAAGCAGCTGGAAAGGATGGTATTGGAGCGGAACTTATTAAAATGGGCCCGGACAGGTTGGCCACTTGTCTGCACCAATTGATAGCCAGGAAGGAGGGAGTAATATACCCAATATACAAAAAGGGTGACAAGTTAGAATGTGAGAACTATCGAGCGATCACTATTCTCAACGCAGCCTATAAAATGCTTTCCCAGATCATCTTCCGCCGTCTATCGACACTGGCAAGCAGATTTGTGGGAAGTTATAAAGCCGGTTCTGTTGACGGGCGATCGACGACAGACCAAATCTTTATGTTGCGGCAGATCCTCCAAAAGTATCGCGAATATGAAGTCCCTATGCACCACTTATTCATTGAATTCAAAGCGGCCTACGATACCATTGACCGCGAAGAGCTATGGAAGATTATGGACGAGAATGGTTTTCCCGGGAAACTGACAAGACTGATCAAGGCAACGATGAATAATGTACAATGCCCGACATTGTCGGAAGAACGTTCCAGGTGGTTTTTGAACAGTATACCAGGTTGAAACGTGAAACAGACCAGGTTGGATTTAAAATATATACGTCGAAGACAAAATATCTGCTAGCTTCAGGAACCGAGCGTGATAGAGCTCGCATTGGCAGACGCGTGATGCTCGATGGGGTTCAGTTCGAGGTGGTGGACGAATTTGTCTACCTCGGATCATTGATAACGTCTGATAACAACTGCAGCAGAGATATTCGAAGACGTATCATTGCTGGAAGTCGTGCTTACTACGGACTCCACAAGACCTTGCGGTCTGGTAAACTTCACTTCCGTACTAAGTGTACCATGTACAAGACGCTTATAAGACCGGTGGTCCTCTACGGGCATGAGACGTGGACAATACTCGAAGAGGACCTGCAAGCGCTAGGACTTTCTGAACGACGTGTGCTTAGGTCGATCTTTGGCGGAGTATGTGAGAACGGCGTATGGAGGAGAAGAATGAACCACGAGCTTTCGCAACTCTACAATGAACCCAGTATCCAGAAAGTCGCCCAAAGCTGGGCGGGACACGTTGTGAGAATACCGGGCAACAATCCCGTAAAAATCGTGTTCACCTCGAATCCGGCCGGTGCAAGACGAAGGAGAGCGCAACGAGCTAGGTGGTTTGACCAAGTGAAGCAGGATCTTGGAAGTGTGGGGCGATCGAGAAACTGGAGGTTAGCAGCCATGGATGAAGTTAGTTGGCGTAACATTGTAACGCAGGTCATGTCTTGAAGGACGTAGCACCATCAAAGGTAAAGTAAGTAAGAGGGGTTAAGATATTATCCATAGATTTTTCATATCAGACAGATTTTTTTATATATATATACTATATAAAAAATGATTGGCATTCAAAAAAAAAAAAAAATCAACGCATTTGTTTTTGTTTTCTTTTTTTTCAAATTTGTGTTCCATTCGTGAAAAACTACGTGGTTATAGGGTATTGGCAAAAACCACGCAGAGTCACAACGAGGAAAGAGATAGGGTCTGAAAAAGCAGAAAAAAATGACCACGGTGTTTATGGATGACCCCTAAATGAAATGACACTAAAAAAACCTCAAAATTCAAAGTAAGCTATTGTGAAAAACTGACCCAGTGAGATAAGACGAAAACTAGAATGAATTTTTTTCTGAGTCACATTTTTGTCAATGAAATTTGCTTATCTTATGTGCACGGTTTTATTAACCTATCATATAACATAATTATCATTGAAAAAAGACTTAATTGGAGGGAAAAATAAAAAAAAATATAGCTTATTGAAACAAAATATAAATTAGTGGTGGATTTGATTACAAAGCGCGTTTTGTTCGTTTTTGGAATATATTGCGGGAAACAGAAGGTAACTGAGAAATTTATGTGAACACGTTCTCTCCGTCGTTTAGTAGTTTCCAGTACCAACGATTCAATACGATTAAGATTGGCAATCAATTGCTGTGTTCGCTGGATGCAGGCATATCTTTTAATATCTTATATACCGTAGAGATTATATTTTATAAGTATACGCCAAATCCAAAGTAAAAAAAATGTGTTGCTGAAATGAGACTGAATTTCATACAATTTTACAATTTGAAAGAAATTTCCATATATAAATCATATATACACTTTGAGGTCAGTTTAACGTGAGGGTGTCTGATTCTAAAAGTACTTATTTAAGTATTTTGAAAAGTAAAATTAGGACTCCGCTTTTTGAAGCGTGTAAATTCAAAATCTCACTTTTTTTTTAATATGAATTTTAGAATCCGATATACGACAATATAGTAGTTTATCGACAGCCCCTTAGATGAAATGCGTTTAACATGAAAATATGCTGTGAAGTTTTTAAAACAACAGTAGTCATCCCAATCCCAACACAGCTTTCACGCTTAGAGGAGACGCATGGTACTTGTATCTAAAAAAACCCTTTTCGAAAACTCAACGCATCACCCTGTTGAACATTTCCTTGTTTGATCCTTTTTTTCTCATAACCGAAAGAGAGCGTCCTTTCAGTCCTTCTCGCGGAAACTGGCGTCCTCTCGTATCTCTCCCTCTCTCTTTGCTGACAATGATGCTCTCCCCTCACTTTTCGCAACTGGTGGATCGTTAGTGGGGTGATTTTACGAGCAGGCTGCTGTCGAGTCGTCTGAGGAGGTCTGCAGTATAGGAGACACCCATCCTATATAATGAATGGACGCGACCTCACTCGAATTGGTGTGGTGGGGTCGCTCATTGAGTCAGTTCGGTTTCAGTTCCATCTAGTTTTCTGTGTTCACGTTTTCAGTAGAGAAAAGCACTCGCTGCTGGGTGGACGTGAATTTTCGTTCGTTCCTCTCTTATTGCGTACCGGAAGAAGCTGTTTTAGAGTGTAGTTTCTGTGTGTGTAAAAGTGTGCAGCAAACAGCAGCGCACCTAGGAAGAAGAGCTCTATATTCTCATGCACCACCCTCTGAGTTGGTTTAATTCTGTATTTTTTTCGGGAGATTTTTCGTGTTTGTCTGACTCGGTCGAAGGTGTGTTACTCCTAGTGATTCTCTTTGTGTTCCGAGTGGGGTGTGCTGCTTTTGGTGATTCGTGAAGAAAAGCAGTTGTTATCGGGGATTGCTTCTGTTGCACGTTTTAGGAACTCGTCGATTCCTCTTTATCTGCTATTCACAGGAAGAAGAAGTGCTTGGTGTAACGCGGATTGAAGCAAGGGCAAACCTTCACGTTTTGGTAGTAGTGGTTTCAGTTTTCCCTCTTTATTCGGTGTGACGAATTGTGTTTCGGGTTCTTGATTTGGTTGCCTGCCCGAGAAATAGCAGTTCTACTTATGGATAATTGAATTTTATGCTTCAAGCAGATTCGGTTTCGTGTTTTGTGCACTCTGTACTGAAGGAAGATTTTGCGGCGACCAAGGAAAGCAGTCGAGAAGTACTTCAAGGATAAACGCAGCTCTTGGAACGGATAGTGAAAAGGTGAACAAAATCCCATTCTATGTACTTCTTTACGAAAGCGAACGAGAGAATATATAACCTAGTAACTAAACCCCTAATCTACAATTTCCGTTTCTGGTTGGTGTCCTGCTTCCGTTCCTCCATAAAGTCCACAAAACTTGCCTCCTTCCAAATGGATTTTCTCGTCCAAGAAGAATCCAGTCGTGACCAAACTCCAAAAGCCATTAACACGTAACGAAGTGAAAGTGTGAAAATGTGTCCTTGTCATTTAGTGGTTCCGTCACAGGAAGAAATTTACGACGACCGAAGTCTGGACGATTGTGGAAAGTAATACCACGGAGTAAAAGTGCTCTTCAAGGTGATCCGAATCGCTGATAACAAGTTTACGGTGTTGTTTGTCAGATTTTTTCTTGCTGTCCAGAAACAAATTTGATTCGCCGTGGTCTACAAATGGATTTGATAAGATGAAGATGATGCCGCTGGTTGAAGTCCGACAGTGAAATGAAATTCTGCTCAATCTGCTCTCGGTGTGAATTGAATTAAAGTGGATCAAGATTGGAACGAATTACTTAAACCTATTATGTGATAAAAACCTTCGAGTGTTGGTGTGCATATGGACGAGCAACGGCGTCGTGTGTGACAATGGATCAACTTCATAGGTTGCGCCCTCTACTAGGGGAGTCGAAGCTTTACACGTTTTGCACGGAGTGTCTAAAACCGTTATTAACGAAAAATGACCAATAAGTCGGCAAAAATCATTCGAAAGATGTGGTATCTTTGTTTCCCTTTCGAGAATTTGAAAATGTTTCATCGAGAAAATGAAAGTTATAGTGTTTTGAAGATTTAGACTCATTTTCAAGAAATATTTTCTTACTTCAAAATACATCCTGAACGCTACATCATTTACTGTTCCAAAACTAATCAAATAACCATCAGGGCCTTCCTTAACCGTGTGGTAAGAGTCCGCGTCTACAAAGCAAAGTCATGCTGAAGGTGTCTGGGTTCAATTCCCGGTCGGTTCAGGCCCAGTTAACACACGATCGCATATAATAGGATATAAGAGTACAAATATGGAGGCGATATACGTACATTATTCATGCAGCCTTATGGCGCATGTACGTATATCGCCTCCACTCTTGTGCTCTTTTGCGCTATCGTATATGAGTTTGTGTTTACTGGGGGATCTTTTCGTAATGGAAATTTCCTTGAATTCCCTGGGCATAGAGTATAATCGTACCTGCCACACGATATATGAATGCGAAAATGGCAACAATGGCAAAGAAAGCTCTCAGTTAATAACTGTGGAAGTGCTCATAGTAACACTAAGCTGAAGAGCAGGCTCTGTCCCAATGAGGACGTAAATGCCAAGAAGAAGAAGATCAGGTATATATTCCACATTCAAGAAGTTCCATATTTTTTCAGAGAAGAGATATCTAAGCATCTTTCCTGTAGATTTACAGTGCACATTGGTCCCAGAGCTATACCTACGAAGACAAAAATGTTTGCGTCTAAGCCGTCCGTTCTAGATAGGAGCCGGATCCTATTCTTGGCACTTTTGATTCACTTCGGCAGTGGGGTTTTTTGAAAACTACAGATCTCATATTTGGCTACAGCATGCCCCGTACCCAACTGCTTCTCATTGTAAAGTTTTAGGCAATTCAGCCGAGAAAAACCCCCCATGCCAAAGTGAATCATGGAAATGACTAAGTAGCTCTGCACCCTACATGGTGTTTTCGTGAAAGTTTCCCCATATATTTCGGACATTTTTTTTCAGTTATGTGGCATTAGGGTAGACCGCATGGTTAAGGAGATCAGAATATATTTTTTTCCTGATGATACAATTTTCTATAATGTTTTACATCCAATTTTGAGCAAATTTGCCGAAGAACCGAAATTTGTATCTCTTATGGTTCGCGATTTATGGCTTTTAACTTTGCTATTCAAACATATCGTTTACAGTACGTAGTATCACCTATTTTGAATGTTGATTGTGAATCTGAAGGTTAATTAATGTGTTTTTGAATGGTAAACGATGCAATTTTTGGAATTTTTTAACATGAAAATAGACCTTGAAAAAGGCCATAAATCTTCAAATGACTATACCTTTCATTTTCCTCGAAAAAAACCTTTTCAAATATGCTAGGATACCATATATTCCGAATGGTTGATGCTGAATTGATGGCCATTTTTTGTCAATAACGGTTGTAGACACACCGTGATGTGGTCCCCTAGGAGGGGGATACAGACACAGAGTGAGAAAGCGAGAACAAAAAAATAATAATGCTGCACCAGTGAATGGAAGTATCTGATAAAAAATGAATGGAGAACAATTTGAATGAATTGTCTGGCTCTTGTTGGGGTGACGGACACTCTGGACGATGATGGAGGATATTTTGCGTCGTCTTTCCAAACGTGAAATTGATGTGTTGTGGCGATGATTTGCCTTAACAAGATGACAATGACAGGAAGCGGGTGATCGCGCGGGATTTTAATTTGAAGACGTTTCACAAGAAACGGTGATCTTAGTAGACGAATTGGATTTTTCCTGTTATCGTTGCTTTTAGTGACGGTACCGTAGAAAAAGTGAATGTCTTTCTGTTCTGATATTGCAAGAAAAGTCAACCATTTTTGAAGGAATGTATTGAATATTTGTTTTTATTTAGTTACACTCATAAGCCACATACATATTATCATGTTAATGAAATTTACTATTACCAGATGCAAACGAGAAAATTCTACAATAATTTTCAGCATTTTTATTGAACTATCATGTTTTACACGATTATAAATATCTAATGTCTAAGCAAATCCATCGTATGGTTTAAGCATCTCATGTGGAGAAATACCATTATGATAATACATGTACACAAATAAACATATTTAAATTTCAATGCAGTGTAAACTGAGGCGTATGGGGAATATAACGTTTAATCACGTTTAATTTTTAACTAAATATGTTTGAATGCTACATGATCGTGTAAATTTCAAGTGCATTCGGTTGAAAAATGAGAGATTGATCTTTGCAATTTCAGTTTATTTTGATGTTCAAAACATGTGCATGGAAATAAACATAAATTTAAAATTTTTGTTTGGTTGTGTAGTGAATTAATTCTTTATTTGCGAAAGTACAGTTTTATCAACTATCAAAATTTGTTGAGGCTGAAGAAAATTAATTAAATTGTACAGCTTCTGAATCACTGATATTCACACCTGAGACACTGATATTCGTTGTAGCCTCCGTTACTCCGTGAACCTTGCGTTTCTTGTACGGCTAGTATCCCTGGTCGTTCGTCGAGCAGCGGGCTTCCTGATCGAGCGGTAAATTTTTAAGCAAAACCCCTCACTCACCACCTTGATGGATGCTGGCGTCCTCGGATCTCGTACGGTCCTTGGCCGAGCCTGTCTTCCGGTACTGACGGACTACCATGAATCTATGACATTTGGTCGAAAGATATTTGGTCGAATGACATTTAGTCGAGTGACGTTTGGTCGAAAGTCGTCGTCGAATGGACATTTGGTCGAAAATGTTCAGTTGCAACAGAAAGCATATGATATTTGGACGATCCGACATTTCGTGGAAAGGATAGTGCTCGAATCTAAATAGTAAGGAAACAAAGTTATACGTTTAGTCTGACTATCGTCGAGAGTAGTATTTTGTAGCTGATACAAAAGTGATTGAATAATTGAAAAAGTATCAGCCATTTTACCAACAATTTCTATTCGAGCAAAATTGTGTTATTCAATTTGATGGACGCTCTTCCAACATATTGATCACCCTGTTGCGTTTTTGACGTTTCATGCTGTTTTTCGTTTAGGCATGTTCTGCGATTCGAGATAAGCCAACTTTTGTCATCTCAGTCAACTTGTCTTCTCTTACCCGATACATCGAATAAGCACAATTTTTAATTTTAAAAATTTGAATTAGATTTAGATTTGAATCTTCTACTGCAAACTCTGTTATTCTCCGGAGGTCATCAACACTGTCAGTGAAGCCATTTTTTTTTTTTTTTTTTTTTTTTTTTTTTTTTTTTTTTATAATTTCTTTATTAGTATCATTCCAAACATTACATTCCTTTCTTATATCTAGGTGTTCTGTGTTATTTGACAACACTATCATCCTAATTTGGTAAAACAAATTTAAGATTTAATTAACATTTTGTTAACAACATATTACATTTCATTTGCCGTAGCAGTTCAGTTTTTTTACAGGTGAGTTGATTTCACCTGCTTATAAGAGAAAAAAAAAAACGTTTTTAATATACTTAACCTAACTTAACCTAAACATATAACGCATTAATCGTGGCAATAGAAGATTGTAACGATTTTTGCCTGAAATTATTAATGATTGTATTTGACATTTGTTCCAATGTTTCAACATTGGATATTCTATGTAACTCATTGGTACTATACCAGGGAGGAAGCCTCAGAATCATTTTCAAAATTTTATTTTGAATTCTCTGCAGAGCTTTCTTCCTGGTATTACAACAGCTAGTCCATATTGGTACAGCATACAACATGGCTGGCCTGAAAATTTGTTTGAATATCAACAGCTTGTTCTTAAGACAAAGTTTTGATTTTCTATTAATAAGGGGATAGAGACATTTTACATATTTATTACATTTGGCTTGAATGCCCTCAATGTGATTTTTGAAAGTTAAATTCTTATCTAGCATGAGCCCTAGATACTTAACTTCATCTGACCAATTTATTGGAGCCCCTCTCATCGTGACAACATGTCTACTTGAAGGTTTCAAATAAAGAGCTTTTGGTTTATGTGGGAATATTATTAGTTGAGTTTTGGAAGCATTAGGAGAAATCTTCCATTTTTGCAAGTATGAAGAAAAAATATCCAAACTTTTTTGCAATCGACTACAGATGACACGCAGGCTTCGTCCTTTGGCGGAGAGGCCTGTGTCATCCGCAAACAAAGATTTTTGACATCCCTGAGGTAGCTCAGGTAAGTCAGATGTGAAAATATTGTATAATATTGGTCCCAAAATGCTGCCTTGAGGAACACCAGCTCTTACAGGAAGTCTTTCAGATCTGGAGTTCTGATAATTGACCTGAAGTGTACGATTTGACAGATAACTTTGAATTATTCTAGCAATGTATGTTGGAAAATTAAAGTTTTTTAATTTTACAATCAAACCTTCATGCCAAACACTGTCGAATGCTTTTTCTATGTCTAGAAGAGCAAGACCAGTAGAATAGCCTTCAGATTTGTTGGAACGAATCAAATTTGTTACACGTAAAAGTTGATGAGTGGTCGAATGTCCATGGCGGAATCCGAACTGTTCATTGGCAAAAATTGAATTTTCGTTGATGTGGGCCATCATTCTGTTCAAAATAACCTTTTCAAAAAGTTTACTGATGGAGGAAAGCAAACTGATTGGACGATAGCTAGAAGCTTCTGCAGGATTTTTGTCTGGTTTTAAAATTGGAACAACCTTAGCATTTTTCCATTTGTCAGGAAAATATGCTAATTGAAAACATTTGTTAAATATATCAACTAAAAATGATAAGCTACTTTCTGGAAGTTTCTTGATGAGGATGTAGAAAATTCCATCATCGCCAGGAGCTTTCATGTTTTTGAATTTTTTAATAATAGTTCTCACTTCTTCCAAATCAGTCTCCCAGGCATTTTCGAAAACGTTCTCTTGATTGAGAATATTTTCGAACTCCTGAGTAACTTCATTTTCAATTGGACTAGTAAGTCCTCAATTAAAATTGTGCGCACTTTCAAACTGCATAGCAAGTTTTTGAGCTTTTTCGCAATTATTTAGTAATAATTTGTTTTCCTCTTTCAATGCCGGTATTGGCTTCTGAGGTTTTTTCAAGATTTTCGATAATTTCCAAAAGGGCTTAGAGCCAGGGTCCAATTGAGAAATTTTATTTTCAAAATTTTTGTTTCTTAATTGAGCAAAACGTTTCTTGATTTCTTTCTGCAAATCCTGCCATATAATTTTTATAGCAGGATCACGAGTGCGTTGAAATTGCCTTCTCCTCACGTTTTTAAGACGGATCAAGAGTTTAAGATCATCGTCTATAATCACGGATTCAAATTTTACTTCACATTTTGGAATTGCAATGCTCCGGGCTTCAACAATGGAATTTGTTAAAGTTTCAAGAGCATTGTCAATATCAAGTTTAGTTTCTAAAGAAATGTTAACATCAAGATTGGAGTCAACATACGTTTTATATATATTCCAGTCGGCTCGTAAATAATTGAAAGTGGAGCTGATAGGATTGAGAATCGCTTCTTGGGATATTTGAAATGTAACAGGGACATGATCAGAATCAAAATCAGCATGAGTAATCATTTGGCTACAAAGATGACTAGAGTCGGTTAAGACCAAATCAATCGTAGATGGATTTCTAGAAGAGGAAAAACATGTGGGGCTATCAGGGTATTGAATTGAGAAATATCCTGAAGAGCACTCATCAAATAAAATTCTGCCGTTGGAATTACTTTGAGAATTATTCCATGACCGATGTTTGGCATTAAAGTCACCAATGACAAAGAATTTTGACTTATTGCGAGTCAATTTACGCAAGTCAGTTTGGAGCAAATTAACTTGCTGCCCAGAGCATTGAAAAGGCAAATAGGCAGCTATGAAAGTATATTTACCAAACTGTGTTTCAACAGAAACACCTAAAGTTTCAAAAACTTTAGTTTCAAATGATGAAAACAGTTGATGTTTTATACGCCTATGAATGATGATTGCAACTCCCCCACATGCCCCATCAAGTCGATCATTACGATAAACAAAAAAGTTAGGATCTCTTTTGAGTTTAGATCCAGGTTTTAAATACGTTTCGGTAATAACTGCTATATGCACGTTATTAACCGTAAGAAAATTAAACAGCTCGTCCTCTTTACCATTCAGAGAACGAGCATTCCAATTTAAAATATTTAAATTATTATTTGGATCCATTAGAAAAACGTAATCCAATAACAATTTGATTTGTAAATTTTACACCTACTTGGACTGCTTCAGTCATAGTGGTGGCTTTGAACATTGCATCAATCATTAGATTCAATTGTTCAGTTAGAAAATTAAAATCAGAGGCAGACATGTCATGTGATTTCCCATTAGAATTTCCGGTAGACGAAGAAGCGGAATTACCTGTGGCGGTAGGGTTTTTCCATTTGATTTGAAACAAGTAGAATGGGTACCTATGGATCGAACAGGGGAGGAGTTCAAATTTCCTGCTACGATATCGGCAAAGGATTTACCGTGGGTAGATACATTCGAAATTGAAAGATTCGAACGGCTACCTGACGGATTAAAATTAGTTTGTGAATGTGCATGATTATGATCTTCCTGATGGGTATGATTCATGATCAAGCGATCGTTAACTGAAAAATGAGCATTGTTCGATACTCTACCAGGCAAATTCCGGAAACGACCGTTATCGTAACGGATATTATCTTTCATCTGCCTGGCACGAGCCTCAATGACCTTTTTGCGTGAAGGACAATTCCAAAAATTGGACTTATGGTTAGCCCCGCAATTACAACATATGAATTTGGTGGTATCTTCCTTCACTGGACAGACGTCTTTGGCGTGAGAAGAACCTCCGCAAATCATGCATTTAGCATCCATGCGACAATTTTTTGTACCATGACCCCACTTTTGGCACCGACGGCACTGAGTGGGGTTCTGGTAATTTCCTCCAGGTTTCTGGAAATGTTCTTATGTCACACGGACATCAAACAAAAGTTTTGCTTTTTCTAAAGCTTTAATATTATTTAGTTCTTTTTTGTTAAAGTGAACTAAATAAAATTCTTGAGAAAGCCCTTTCCGAACAATGCCAGATTGGGTTCTCTTTTTCATAATGATTACTTGGACTGGGGAAAATCCAAGTAAATCATTTATTCCATTTTTGATCTCTTCAGGTGATTTATAGTCACTTGAGAGACCTTTCAAGACAACTTTGAACAAACGTTCAGTTTTGTCGTCATAAGTAAAAAATTTGTGCTTCTTCTCTTCAAGATGTTTGAGAAGATTGCTCATTTCGATACAATTATTCATTTCACCCTTGGAAGAAAGTTCGCATTCCGGAGAAACGTCCTTTCTTCCATTCTTGCCACGTGTAGTGACAGTTTTAAAACCCACTTTTTTGGAAGGAAGTAGTGAATTCAGAGATTCACCCTTCCTTTTGTTAGTTGTTGATACCATGTTTAATTAATAAACGAAAGAAGACGTGACCTTCGAAAGGTTTTTTCCCAAGACGGTGTCCAAGAAGGATTACCACCGCTAGCTTTCGCCAACGGGTCCAACGAAAAATCGAAGGCACGGGTCCAAACAAGGATCGTAAAGGGATCAATAGTAGAAAAAATAGTACTGAAAAGTACTGTTTAAGTAGCACTGAAAAGTACCGTTTTTAATTTTAGCACTGAAAAGTACTGTTTTTGTAGCACTGAAAAGTACTGTTTTATTGCTTTAGGTAGTTTTTAAGAAAACTTCCAAGAGCAGAGAGAACTCGTGTACGCACAGCACGAAGGTACGATGCGCACTGTTGATCAGTGAAGCCATATATTTGCTTGATGAATGCTATTAAGCTCGATGTCACAATAAGCCAATTGGCCACAAGTAGAGTTACAGACACCTAACATTCACTTCGCCATAAAAGTTTTCATTAAAGCAAATTTTTGCCTGCCATTTTGACTCCGATGAAGTGGGCGAATTCGCCCTCCTGGGGGCGATTTTTAGCTTCAGGGGGGCGAAAACACAAAAAAGGGGGCAAAAGTGTTAGTATTAGAGGAAAAACGGCTCATATAATTTGAAGGAGGCAAAACATTCAATGGAAGATCGAACCTTTAACTATTTCACCTATTTTTGAAATGTACGGCATTCTCATTTTAAAATCATGATAGATAAAACTTGACGACTCCAAAAACAACATTTTGGTATTATGCACTTAATTTTTTACATCTTATGTGGTTTTTCGAACATTAATCAGCAGCTTTTTGAAAAGACGAACAGTTTTTGATCATTCGAAGTAATTTTCAAGTAAAAATATGTTGCAGCACATATTTTTTGTAATTAATGTTATATATGAAAAGAATATTTGAAAACTTGTTGCAGAAGAACTTAAGGATTGAACACCAAACTCTATAATTATGACATTTGGTTATCTATGGACAGATTATATTTTCCGACAAAATTGAAAACTCTGAAAAAAAAATTCCATATAAATATAGTTTTTTAATAGCTTTTTAGGAAATTTTTGTATATTTTCATGAAAAAAAAATGTTTAGGGTTATATTTTTCCCTGAAGTTTTTCTCTGAGTTCTATTCTATAAAAATAGATTGAAAATCGGTTGAGCTGTTCAAAAGTTGTGTTTTTTTTTAATGAAAAATCTAATGCGCTGAAACCTACAGTGTGTGCCGATGAAAAATGGCTGATTTTTTATTTTCAGAAAAATATATCTCAAAAACTTAAAAACATATATTGCTAAAACTTTGACGGTAATCGTACAATTTTCTGAACATTCAAGAAAAAATAAGAACAGCAATAGCCCCTTTGGCCCGAGGCCTTCAAAATACGAAAAAACTGAAATTATTGATTTATTTTTTCATGCGAAAAAACAATTTTTGTGAAATTCAATGTTTTTCTTGAAATGTCAAAATCTTTTGCTTTTATTTCGTCCAAAAAATTGAAAATCGGTCAAACGGTTCAAAAGTTATAATATTTTATAAAATAAAAATTTTGCGAAATCGCGATTTTTTGGTCACCCTATTTCGGAAATGGTCACCCTAATCAAAAAATCCAAAAACAAGTGTATCCTTATTCTGGATGGGCAGAAAAAAAAGCATATTTTCACGGAATTCGATGACCCACTAGATCGGGTTTTCACGGAATGGCTGTATACTCAGTTCATATTACGGTCTAGCAGAAGCACGCACCTTACATTCAATGCACAATCCAACAATTTGTGTTAAATGTTAGTATTTTTAGACGCTTTCACATGATTTTTTTCAGAAATTCTTTTTTGTATTTCGGAGATTCCTCTACGAACCCTTTCTTAGAATTATCAGGCATTTCATCAGTGATTCTTTTAAATTTATCTTGAGGAAAACCTCTATTAATTTTCTGGGAAGGTTTCATGAAGATTTCTCCTAAAAATTAGGAGTTTTACGGATTTTTTAGAACTAGGGTAGGTATACCAGTTATGGGCATAATGGTTCCCAAATTCGCCATACAGGTTAATCCAACTGTTTTAAATTTTCCAATAATTTTGTGTGTTCAAGTAGGTTAGTATCAAACATATCTTGATGTTAAAAGACACTCAAATAATGTGGAAGAATGTGGAGTTTTCTAGAATTCCCATATGGCCAAATAAGCAACCACTATAGCCATAACTGATACACTTTCCCTAGCTTCTAGAATTCCATCCTAGATTTGCAAGATAAATTGTGACACGTTTCACGTCTTGCATTGGCTCGCAAAATATAAATCTGTTATGAATCGAATATCCATCAGTAAGCTACAATTTTAAGTATTATTACAAGCTGCTAACGATAAACCGGTATTTTGTTTTAATTTCATATAAAATTTTTGATGGTCTTACTTACCCCAAAATATATTTATACCCGGGGTAAGTGGGACCTATAAAAACAACCACCAGAAACAAAACTTTTCCTACGCGCCTCAAACTTTTTCTTATAGAGTAGCATTAAAACATTCAAACAAATGATTTTTATCAAAAAAGATCAATCTCAAATTATGTTATTGCATAAAAGGGAGAAAAAATGTGTAATTCTTTTAATTTTTTTCAATTTTTAAAAGACGAATCCAAAATTGAACAAAGTTAGAGATGAAATTTGAAATGCATCATGAGAACGATTACTTTTTTATTTTAATTGAACATTATTTGTAATTTACAACAAATTTAGTAGATACGGAAAATAATTCCACCCCATCAAGTGGTTTTCCGCCATGTATATGAATAATAACAGAACATATTTAAAATTTCATCAATTATGGAAAGTTTATGTGCTACATTTAATTAATAACTCATAAATGATATTGAACATGTTTTATTCCTTTTTACGCTTTTATTGAGGAGTTTTCAATTAATATTATGAGCGATGCTACATACTATTAAACAAACGCCAAAAAGCGTACGTATTTTATGGTTGATCCCTTATGTACATCAAAATTTTACTCAAAATTAAAAATCTATGATTTATCAATCCTATGATTGTAATGGTTGACTTACTGATGTGTCACTACACTTTTTTGTATTAAACTTTGGGAGGGATTATTAGAGTATGTTTAAAACTACAAATGAACTTTAACACTTCACTTTTTGCAAAAAAAAAATAAAATACTAAAATCACTAAGGAATGATAAGACGTGTTGACAAAGCGTTAAAAGAAGCAAAACCGGTTTTGGGTAATGTTGTAAACTCTCTGAAAGAATCTAACCCTTCATTACCAAGAATTAAAGGACTTCCTAAAGTTCATAAACCTGGTAATGAAATGCGTGAGATTGTTTCAGCTATTGGATCACCCACCCACAAGATTGCAAAGTATTTAGTCCAGAAATTCCAAAATTTTCCAAAACAGTTTCATAGTAAAACAGTTAAAAATTCCAAACATTTTACAGAAGTAATTGAAAATTTAAAAATAGCCGATGATGAAGTTTTGGTTTCTTTCGATGTCAAATCTTTATTCCCTAGCATTCCTGTTAAAGAGGCCATAAGCCTATTAGAAGATTGGCTACTTAGTCAATATGAAGGCACAGATTGGATAAAACAAGTACGTACATACATTAAATTAACTAAACTTTGCATGGAAGAAAACTTTTTTTCCTTTAGAGATGAAACATATAAACAGTTAAATGGAGCCCCAATGGGAAACCCTCTTTCTCCATTTTTAAGTGAGATTTTTATGGCAAATTTAGAGAAACGATTAGAAGATAAAAACCAGCTCCCTGAAATCTGGTGGCGTTACGTTGATGATGTTTTCAGCATAGTTAAAAAACACATCTTACCCCAAACTTTAGAAACAATTAATAAGGCTCACAAAAACATTGAATTTACTTACGAAGTGGAACAGGATAACAAATTGCCTTTCTTGGACTTACTTATTGTAAAGGAACACTCATCACTTACATTTGAAATCTATAGAAAACCAACTAACACTCAGCGTATTATTCCAAACACATCAAATCACTCACACCAACACAAAATGTCTTCCTTCAATCACATGATACATCGAATGCTAACAATCCCCCTCAGTGAAACTGGTAGAAGAAAGGAACTTAACTACATTTTTGAAACAGGACAATTAAACGGTTACACAAGACAAACAGTACAACAACTCATCGACAAAAGAACACGAGAACAATACAAACGTTCACTTACTACTCTGACACAAGAACAACCAACACTCAAACATATAGCCGTCAATTACAACGATGAAACAAAAAAGCTACGCCCAATCCTACGAAAGTTTGGTTTCGAGTTAGTTTTTACCAGTAGAAACAACCAACTCCAAACTCTCCTAGGTTCAACAAAAGACCCAATTGACAGTTTATATAAATCAGGCGTTTACCAAATTACATGCGACCACTGCAATAAAATTTACATAGGACAAACAAAACGGACTCTCAATACACGTTTTAAAGAACACGTAGCAGAAGTTACTAAAGCACACAAAGACACAGAAAAAGGACATGTACACCATTTCAAATCAAAAGTTGCAGAACATATTTACAATGAACAACATTTCCTTAACACAAAAAATATCAAACTCTTACGACATATTTCAAATCCTTGGAAGCTTGACGTAGCGGAAAGCATAGAAATTTTCAAACAAAACCACAATAAATTACTAAACAAAGATCAAGGAAATGGGTACTCTTGGCTGTTTAGACTTATACCTAACCTTCACACACACAATACATAAACACATTGATTGACCACCTGCCAAACAAGTAGGAATTTGTAATTTTGACAATCCTTTCATTTGATTAGGTACACAATTAAAAAATGACCTCCTGTATTACAGGAGTACAGGTAGAATCTAGTTCTAACATATCCACACACTTTGTCTAGTATAAATAATAGATCCATGCGATGTTCTCTTCAAGTCGAGCACTCGACACTGAAGAAGTCTGTAAGTCGCAGACGAAATAGGCCTATCTGTCAAGATAAGCAACACATATTAGAGTTTAAAGGTATTTGCTCACCTTAGTGATTTTAGTATTTTATTTTTTTTTGCAAAAAGTGAAGTGTTAAAGTTCATTTGTAGTTTTTTACTGATGTGTATTGTGGCATAAAACTGGATGTGTGCCACTTGTCCCGTTTATCGAGGTAACTGCGTCTAATGGCTCATTCTAAAACTTTCTTCTAAAGTTTTCACAATTTTGAAATTATTCGATCTTGCACACATCAGCAAATATGTTGTCAAAATGTGATTGTGTTGTTTTATATGAGAAATATAGATATTTGAAACTGTTATTCAACAATTTGTTTAAACTGTCGTTTTTTAATGTCCCACTTGCCCCGGGTACCTTACTTCAATTATTTATACCATAGATAATAAAAAAAATGTTCCAGAGATTTTTTTTATAAATTTGGGAAGTCTTTCACGAATTATGCATTCTAGAAATATTACAATTGATTCATGATATTCCATATTAATTTCTCATATTCCCATTTTGAGAACCCATGAGGAATTTTATCTTTTTGAAATTCAAATATTAATCCAGAAGTATTTTTTAAGATCTACTGCCGGAATTTCTCCAGAAATTCTTATCAATTTCTTCTGTATTTCTCTAGGTATATTTTACAAATGATTCCCTTTTTTCATGAATCTTTCTCAATATTTCTCCATTGTTCTGGTATTTTCTATCAAGGAAAACTCTACCTCATTACCCTGAAACCCATAGCCCCGAAAGCCATCTCCCCTGCATGCCACTGTCCCGAAAGTCCCATTACCTCGAATGCTGTTTCTCCGAATGTCAAAACACTTTGAATGACATTGCTCCGTGATATTGGTAATCAGGATAATGTCATTCGGGGTTATGTGTCATTTGGGGATATACATTCGAGGTAATGAGATTCGGGGAAATGGGGTAGTTTAATCGTTTTCAAAATGTTTTGGAATTATCTACGGAGTTTCTGGAGCTATTTAAAGGACTTAAAGTCGTGGAGGATTCCCAGAGCAACATCAATATAAATTTTACATAGATTTTTTTTGGAGAAATATTGTTTCATTGCCTTAAGAAATATCTAGTGGATTGGTTGATTTCGATTGTATTGCCAGGTGATATGTCTTGTGCGACATTGAACAAAATTCTGCCAGTTTTTTGCGATGAAATCTGCAGGCAATTCCGTATTAAAAGCTTTGGAAGAATATGTCTCGACTTTCAGTCAAGTCTAGTACACGACACTGAAGACGCGTGTCTGTTAAATGATACAAAGTCTAGTGGAATTAAATGGTATTGTACTAAATTCGGATTTTTCATCTACTTATAGGTATTCCACTTAACAGCTCGAAGATTTATTATGTCTACAAAAGATTCAGTTTTAAGAATTTGAGATGTATCAACCAAATCATTATAAGAATTCTGATATTGTTTTTTGGAGGTAGCATGAAGAATTCATTTGTAGATTATGTTAGAGATTGTATGAAAAGTATCTTCTTGAGAAGCTCTGGGTTTACCAAACATTTCTGCAATAATACATCTAAATTAAAAACGTCGGTTATCACTTCTAGAATTCTGCGAAGAAATCTTGGTAGTTGTGACTGGCAGAATTGTTTAAGATTCTCACAAAATTCAAAGGAAAATTTGAGACGCATCTTCATTGAAATTATTGAGATAAAAATTTAATCCAGCCTTAACTTTTTGGAACAACTGTCTGTTGAAGTAGTGTTTCTTGGCCAATTTTCTGAATAAAATCTGAGAGGATTTTTACAGTGTTCGTAAACAACAGTTGGCGAAATACCTGGCGGATTTTTTTTTTTGAAAAATTCCCACAGGAACTTAGAAAGCGTTTCTGTTACACCTTCTGCTGAACGTTTTCATGAAATTTGTAAATTAATTAATATGATACAGTAAAACTCCTGTAAAGATATCTGGTAGAACTCGCTGAGGAAATTCTTAGGTTACTCATAAAGTCTTTCCAGTGGAAAATAAACCAAAAGATTTTATAAACAATATTTCTGAAACAACTGAAAAAGTGTTTATGGGATTTAAAATTATTAATGAGAAAATCTCAGGAAAAAATATATATGAATAAATAGAAGTAAATGTTGATCCACTTGTGGAACTTCAGATGGAAGTCTTATAGATATGATCAAATTCCAAGTCGAAATTTCGGTAGATTTCTACAAAGTTAAAAAAATTGCTGCAAAAATGAACAAAAACTTAATGAGATTATGCTAAAATGCTTTTGGATTCCCCTAACAATTTTTTGATTATTTTTTGAAGGTTTTTTACATCGTTACTATACAAAGTTTATTAAACTTCTGAAGAAATCGCGAAACATTTGATTGGGGAAACCAAAACTATTTCGGGCGAAAGTCCAGTAGAAAGTAATGGCAAAATGTAGTCGGAAGTTTTAAAATTGTTTCAAAAAATATCGTGGGGAATTTTCAGAAGAACTTGCTGAGATTGGTACGATATCAAAAACAAAATATTCAATATCACGAAACATTTCTGGGGAATGGCTTGTTTACAGGATTCTGGAGGGAGCTTCTTGTTTCTACGCCAATGACTTTGTAATTGCAAATATTTTTTTTTTTGACTTTAAGGCCATTGGTTATAAATATCTCGTTTGCCTTTCTGCACAAGTGAACCGAGTTTAATTCTGTTTTTCAAAATTTTTGGATAATTTTTTGAAAGCTGTTCGGTTTAATTATAAAATTTTGGTTAAAAAGTTTTTCTTTCTGAATTCAGAAAAACGTTTGTGTTCTTTTACTGATACCGTCATAAAATTTTCAAAGCAACGTTGCTTACTTACTTGATACACGATACTTGATGGGCTACAACTCGCTCCGATGAATCTGCGCCGAATGGATGAGTCTTCTCCAGTGGGCTCGGTCCTGGGCCAATCGTTTCCAGTCGCTCTGAACGTTAAGTGCCCTTAAGTCCTCCTCAACTGCAAAAAGTCACCGTGTGCGTGGGCTACCACGAAGTCGGTGGCCTCGTTCGGGTTCTCTGTTGAATATTACCTTTGCTTGTCGTTCTTCCGGCATACGGGCAACGTGACCAGCCCAACCCAGCTTGCCGTGTTGCTAGTATTTGTAAATTGCCACCTTCTCATGTTTTCAAGTAGCATCAAAAGTTGCAAATCGTCGTTTATAATAATAGATTCGAATCTTTGGGAATTGGGAAGTTTTGGGATTGAGTTAATTTAGTTGTGGGAGCACTGCCAATTTCACATTTTTATGTGTTCAAATCAGCTCAAAAAAAAAGGATTGAGTATTTTTCCATGAAAATTCAAAATATAAAAAAATAATACAAATATGGTAATTTGCCTTTTATTGTGATATAAGATCTTCTTTACATTTTTTACATTAAATACATAAGAGATTCAAT
Organism: Aedes aegypti; assembly: GCF_002204515.2. Classification (NCBI taxonomy): domain Eukaryota; kingdom Metazoa; phylum Arthropoda; class Insecta; order Diptera; family Culicidae; genus Aedes; species Aedes aegypti. The sequence goes on from NC_035108.1 coordinate 133,008,288, forward strand.
TCTCACAATAGGACTGACATTTAAAAGTGTGCATGCTCACGAAACGAAAGTGTAAACAAAACATGGAAGTGTTATCAGAGCTTCACATTTTCCTTTGTAATAGTACGGACACTCCATTCGAGGATTGAAAAAAAACCTCAAGATAAAAAAAAGCTGAGCATAGCTTTCTAATTGTTTTCCTTATCCAGCTGAAGCTCACATAAGAAATTCAATAGAAAGTTTTAACTACATTAGTTTAGAATGCCACGAAGGCCAAAAGGTAATATTATATCATAATTAAGACGTTAATGATGAACATCTTGCGTAATTTTACACTTATTTCTTTACTTTACTGAGAATTACTGTTTTATTGATAATGAGTTTTCGAGCTGTTTAGTGGATATCTATAAGCAAATGAACACCAAATATAGAACTATACCATTTAAAGTTGAGTCAAATATAAAGCACTAAAATCGACCTTACAGTTGCGGTAAAAATATGTGTATCTGTCGAAGGATACAAACTTTAGTAGAATTAGGCGATTAGGGCAAGTGTTCCTTTAGTTGTGGGTGTTCCTATAGTTGCGGTAGTGCCGTTTTCACTGATTTTATTACATTAGCCGCAGAACCGACACTGCCAATCGACTTATTGGCTTGTTGATACACGGAATACATTGAACGCTGTAAAACTGATGAAATATCACCAAAATTGCTAAAACTTTACTTGCTTTACTTTAGTTGCGGTAAAGTGTTCCTATAGTGGAGGATCCCATAAGAAAACAACGTATACCGCAACTATAGGAACTCAAATTAAAAATATACCGCAACTAAAGGAACAGTGTACCAATAGTGGAGGTATTATTTTTCATTGACATGCCGTGGATTACTGCGATGAAATCATTTTTCTCATCAAGTCAACGGTCGTTACTTCCCGTTACAACATTAACATGTACATTCATTGAGCATCTTGAATTTTGGCGTTTAAATGAAGTTCAATCGTGCTTAATACCTCCACTATTGGTACATCTACCCTTGTACTTAATTCGGTTTTCATTAACTGTTTTATTGCTTCAGTTAGTGTCAAAACTCAAGTCAGCAAAAATAATCTGTGTACGGTGCGCATTGTTTTTTCCCATACTAATTTTAAAATTATATTTCCTCAAATTGATATCCTCCTTCACTTGATGATGATATTATACCGAGTATGGTAAAGTTCGCTGTCTTCTTCTTCTTCTTGGCATTACGTTCTCACTGGGACAGAGCCTACTGCGTACTTAATTTGAAATAATTCTTTTTCGCTTTTCACAGCATGACGTTAGATATTGTCAACAAGTGAAATAAGGCGACACGTTTATCACTTCCACCCAAAATAATGCTACACATATTCAACCTGTTCAACTGGTTGTATTTAGCACAAATCATGTGCTAACAGCCATAAAACGGAAAACTACCATATTTATCCATTACATTCCCCTCCTTGTCTGCTCATAGAGTTTTTTTTTTCGTTCATGCTGAAATGATTTGGATCCAACCTCACATATCCTTCCAAACAATCAGTAAAACATCATTTGGCTTACAGACCTTGCTGCTTACAACCGGACATAAACCCAACCCGACCCAATAAAGTAGCGACAAATGATTGCCCCTTTTACCCGCCTTCAATCCTTCCGGGCCACGTCGTCATCATCATCATTGTCGTTCACACGCCTAGATAGCAAGCGGAAGCTCGCAGGCTAACGAAAGTACATTCCACGCCTTTGCTACAGGAAGCATCCGATAACAACGTAACACAAAATTTGCAAATTTCAATAATCTTACTAACAAAATTTTAGTGTACCTATTTATTTTTATTAGAAAGAAGTGTTACGAATTTTCACGGATCAAGTAATTTATGGACAACTCCTCATAAATGAGAGAGACCGGAAGCAGATTGTGATGCCTGTCATAGCCATGATCTAATTTAATGACAGTTTGGGTTACGGAAAACTGTGTGAGGCGGTCAGCATAGGGTCGAGTCTGGAGAGCACTAGTTCGGAGTAGAAATAATGAAGGTTCTACCACTTTTGGCTATACAGGCGTTTACATAATGTTGGCGAGGAAAAAGTGGCTTGAAATAAAAGCGCGTCATGTAGTTTTGTGACTGAACGTCGAAATTCAAAACGTCAATTGGAAAAGGATCGAAAGGACAATACGTTAAAAGAAGATAATTGGCTGGAAACAAAAAGTTTTTAGAAGAATGATTTTCTTTCGAAAGAATAAACAATTTACTTTGAAATTAATTATCTAATAGAAATTAATAAACTCAATTAAGGTTAGTCATCATACGGATGAAACAATGTCAATTTCGTAAAATAACGCTCTCAGTTGTTAACAATGAAAGTGCTCTTAGAACGTTAAGCTGAGATACTTTTTCCATGGCTGCAACAATTTTCTGCCTGATCTTTACCAACCGGAGCTACATTTCACAGAGTTGCTAAATACAATTTCTTTTTGCGTCATTTATCATGGAAAACTGCTCCTACGGGGCGACAACGCGTAACATTCGATTTACTCTTACACGTGTTTTACTTGTTTTCAAATTCTCGCTCAATTGTAACGCACTGTATCTTTACGCTGTTTCAGAAATTTATGTTCGTGGGAGTGTATATTTATGGGGCTTATCTGATTGGTAAAGGCCGTTAGGGCAGGAAGAGAAGCCCAGAGCAGCCGTTGCGTCAAATGCCAGCTTTACAATAGCAGGTGTTGGATATACGATACGATAACTGCCATAACAATGTGCAATTAAGCATTCATACTTGTACACAAACGAGATTCTTATTCAAGTTTAAAATTAATTTAGGGATTTTCATTATGTTCATCTCCACCACTTCAGACATAGCACATGTATAAAAATTCAAATGCATTGGGCAGTTTCTATTGCATTGAGGAATGGTTCCATCAAAGCATTTTTTTTTTAATTTCTTTATTAGTATCATTTCAAACATTACATTCATTTGTTATATCTAGGTGTTCTGTGTTATTGGACAACACTATCATCCTAATTTGGAAAAACAAATTTAAGATTTTATTAACACTTTGTTAACAACATATTACATTTCATTTGCCGTAGCAGTTCAGATTTTTTACAGGTGAGTTGATTTCACCTGCTTATAAGAAAAAAAAAACGTTTTCAATCTACTTAACCTAACTTAACCTGAATATATGACGCATAAATCGTGGCAATAGAAAATTGTAACGATTTTTGCCTGAAATGATAAATAACTTTATTTGACATTTGTGCCAATGTTTCAACAATGGATATTCTATGTAACTCATAGGTACTATACCAGGAAGGAAGCTTCAGAATCGTTTTCAAAATTTTATTTTGAATTCTCTGCAGAGCTTTCTTCCTGATATTACAACAGCTAATCCATATCGTTACAGCATACAACATGGCTGACCTGAAAATTTGTTTCAATATTAAAAGCTTGTTCTTAAGATAAAGTTTTGATTTTCTTTAAATAAGGGCATAGAGACATTTCAGATATTTGTTATATTTGGCTTGAATGCCCTCAATGTGATTTTTCAAAGTTAAATTCATATCTATCATGGGCCCTAGATATTTAACTTCCTCTGACCAATTTATTGGAACCCCTCTCATCGTGACAACATGTCTATTTGAAGGTTTCAAATATAGAGCTTTTGGTTTATGTGGGAAATATATCAGTTGAGTTTTGGAAGCATTAGGAGAAATCTTCCATTTTTGCAAGTATGAAGAAAATATATCCAAACTTTTTTGCAATCGACTACAGATGACACGCAGGCTTCGTCCTTTGGCGGAGAGGCCTGTGTCGTCCGCAAACAAGGATTTTTGACATCCCTGAGGTAACTCAGGTAAGTCAGATGTGAAAATATTGTATAATATTGGTCCCAAAACACCAGCTCTTACAGGAAGTCTATCAGACCTTGGAGTTCTGATAATTAACCTGAAGTGTACGATTTGACAGAAAACTTTGAAATATTTTAACAATGTATGTTGGAAAAATAAAGTTTTTTAATTTTACGATCAAGCCTTCATGCCAAACACTGTCGAATGCTTCTTCTATGTCTAGAAGAGAGACCAGTAGAATAGCTTTCAGATTTCTTGGAACGAATCAATACACGTGCAAATTTATGAGTGCTCGAATGTCCATGTCGAAATACATTGTCCTTTTGCAAACATAAAATTTACGTTGATGTAGACAATCATTCTTCGAAAAGTTTCAACCTTTTCAAAAAGTTTACTGATGAAGGAAGCAAGCTGGTTGGACGAAAGCTAGAAGCTTTTGTACGATTTTTGTCTGGTTTCAAAATTGGTACAACCTTTTCCATTTGTCAGGAATATATGCCAACTAAGAACATTTAGTAAAGATATCAAGATATCAATGATTAGTTCTTCTCTGAAAGATCCTTGATGAGGATGAAAAAATCATCGCCAGGGGCTTTCACATTTTTATGTTTTAAGCTTTATAGAAATTATGTAGTTAGTGATAATTAGTTTTCCTCTTTCAATGTCGGAATTGGCTCCAGAGGTTTTTTCAAAATTCTAGATAATTTCCAAAAGAGCTAAGGGCCAGGGTCCAATAAAGTCATCTAATTTTCAAAATTATTGTTTCCTGAGTAAGAGAAATGATTTAATTTTTTGCATATCTTGTCAAGTAATTTTCTTAGCAAGATCGAAAATGCGTTGAAATTTCCATCTCCTCAGGATTTTAAGACGAATCAAGAGTTTAAAATTGTCGTCTATAATCACATATTCAAACTTTACTTCACATTTTGGAATTGCAATGCCCCTTGCTTCAACTGTGTTTATGGGCTTCGTAGCCGTGCGGATAGTGTCACCCTGAGACGAGACTCGCGAAGACGGTCTTCTTTTTCTGTGATTGCTGAGTTTTTTTCTTATTCCACTTTGTGTTTATACCAATTATGCGCATGCTGTTCAAATCCACACATGAATCTCTCAGCAAAAAATGATTGAGTTTGCATCACATCGAATCATAAATAGCCGTTTGTGTGAAATTTTATGCCAGCAAACGTAGCAGACATTAGAAATAATTGATCTTCTGCTAAGATTTATCAGCAACTTTGGAAAAAACTGCTCCGCTGACTGAGGTTTTTAATAACAGTTTACTTTGAACACAATACTTTTCACTTTTTCAGCCATAAAAACGGTGGGCTGCATTTGACGTTTCGTGAGAGGGGAATCTGGGCTGCATATGACGTTGAAATTTTTCCTCTTCGTGAGTCTCTCTCAGGTGTCACCAAGTAATTTAGGCGCATAGTATTAAGAAGTGTGGGTTCGATTCCCGTCTCAGATCGAAAAACTTTTCGTTAAGAATGTTTTCCGACTGTGTCACTGGGCGTTGCATGCTAGTCCTTTGTCTAGCCCTCTTGAAGCATTAGTAAATGAAAAAGATGGGATTTCTAAAAGTTTCGAGAGCATTGTCAATATCAAGTTTTGTTTGCAATGAAATGTTAGCATCAAGATCATTAGAGAATAGTTTCAAGGAATATTTAAAATGTAACAGGGACATGATCAGAATCAGAAGCGTGAGTAATAAGATGGCTACAGAGATGCCTAGAGTCGATAAAGCTTACATCAATCATAGAAGGGTTTCTAGAAGAGGAAAAACATGTAGGGCTATTAGCGTATTGAATTCAGAAACATCCTGAAGAGCACACGTCAAATAAAATTCCATATTGGAGAAAATTAACTTGCTGTCCAGAGCATTGAAAAGGCAAATAGGCAGCTATGAAATTATATTTACCAAGCTGTGTTTGAACTGAAAAACATAAAGTTTCAAACGACGAAAACAGTTGATGTTTTATACGTCTGTGAATTATGATTGCAACTCCCCCACATGCCCCATCAAGTCGATCATTACCATAAACATAAGGATTTCTTTTGAGTTTGGATCCCAAAAATTAGACTTATGATTGCCCCGCAATTGGCGCATATCAACTTATCGGTATCTTCCTTCACAGGACAGACGTCCTTAGGGTGAGAAGAACTTCCGCAAATCATGCATTTAGCATCCATGTGGCAATGTTTTGCTCCATGACCCCACTTTTGGCACCGACGGCACTGAGTGGGGTTCTGGTAATTTCCTCCAGGTTTCTGGAAATTTTCCCATGTCACACGGACTTCGAACATAAGTCTATCTTTTTCTAAAGCTTTAATTTTATTTAGATCTTTTTTGTTTAAGTGAACTCAATGATATTCTTGAGCCCTAATGGAACAATGTCAGATTGGGTTCTCTTTTTCATAATGGTTACATACTTGGACTGGGGAAAATCCAAGTAAATCATTTATTCCATGTTTGATCTCTTCAGGTGACTTATAGTCACTTGAGAGACCTTTCAAGACAACTTTGAACAAACGTTCAGTTTTGTCGTCATAAGTACAAAAATTGTGCTTCTTCTCTTCAAGATGTTTGAGAAGAAGTTCGCGATCTTTAAGAGTTTCCGGCAAAACGCGACAGTCTCTTTTGTTTGCAATTTGGAAGAAAACCTTGATTCCCCTAATGGAGTTCAAGATCTCCAGCCTAAATCCCCCAAACTCGGGACAACTGACCACGATAGGCAGCACTCTTTGCTTTTTCACTTGAATCAAGAGCCTGGGCTAGAGACTGCTTCGATTTTGTGTTTGGAAAATTTGTCTAGGTGATCGAACTGATTGCTCATTTCGATGCAATTATCAACATTATCCATTTCACCCTTGAAAGAAAGTTTACATTCCGGAGAAACGTTCTTTCTCTGATTCTTGCCACGTTTAGTGACAGTTTTAAATCCCACTTTTTTGGAAGGAAGTTGTGAATTAAGAGATTCACCCTTCCTTTTGTTAGAAGTTGCAACCATGTTTAGTGAATAAACGAAAGAAGACGAAACCTTCTAAGGGTTTTTTTTTTTTTCAAGACGGTGTCCAAGAAGGATTACCACCGCTAGCTTTCGCCAACGGGACCAACGAAAAATCGAAGGCACGGGTCCAAACAAGGATCGTAAATAGATCAATAGTAGAAAAAATAGTAATGAAAAGTACTGTTTTAGTACCACTGAAAAGTACCGTTTTTATTTTAGGACTGATAAGTACTGTTTTATTGCTTTAGATAGTTTTTAAAAATCTTCCAAGAGCAGAGAGAATTCGTGTACGCACAGCACGAAGGTACGATGCACACTAATACCAGAAAACTTTATGCTCATTACGCAAAGATGGCTGCACCAAATTCCATCATTTTATCACAACATACTTTCATAAATGTATAGATCCAAATAGTAAGTATCCGAATACGATTCGTGGGTTATGGCTAAGCGTCGGTCCCCTAAGGAATTCTGAAATATCTTCGGATCCAGATGATCAATGATCAATATCGACACAAATTCTAAAGCTAGAAAAGTTTTTTGAGAAAAATGGAGCACAAATATCGAGAAACAAAAAAGTTATCGCGGTTTCAATATTTTTTGCGGTAAAAAATGAAACTGCTGGTAGGGGGGTTAATATTGAGTTGAAAAGGTTACAACTATGTTGCCCGCTGTGTTAGCCATGACAATTTTTCTTGAGATTGTTTCCTTATCCGTAAAAGTTGAGACACGCGATTGTTTTGTTAATTGTTTTGCATCTGACAATTTGATTCACTGGATTCGTATATGTGTTTATACACTTTCCTTAGCCTTCCTTAGAAAAAATATGTGTATCATGTTAACTAAATGGAGATTTAAGCACGGATCAGTATTGGGACTATTTTCATTCAATCTAACGTATTGAAAAAGGAGGGGGGAGGGGTATTTTATATATTTTGAACAGAGCGTTATGCGAATATAATTTGACCACTTTTATTCGATTTTGCCGTAAACGACCAAAGTATAAACGTGTAAAGTATATTCGAGGAGCGTTACGAGGTAAGATCTGCAATATTGTACTTTTGTTGTATCTGTTCTTGTTAATATTTATAAGTTATATTCGGAAGAGTATAAGAGTGTGACAAGCCAATTAATTGTTCCAGATCATGAGGAGGTCAACGTGGAAAATTGACTCAAACAGCATCTGAGGCTGGTTTCAATTCATAAGACAAGTTCTTTCCGAGTTCAAGTCCTTACCTTTCGATATCTAAGTAGGAGGTAAACTATTCCGAATCATTGGAATAGCAGACCTTCTAAAATAAGCTTCTTTCAAGGATTCTAAATGCCTTATGCGATGAAACCTGTACACAGTTACAATAAACGAGTTCAAAGTCGTTTATAAGTGTATAAGTAAAAGCAATTATTGTATAACCTAGAGTTCCGATGCATGGTCAAAATCAGTATCATTCAACCTGCTTAGTGGTCGAACCTGAATGAATTTTGAGAGTTTAATGATGACAAACTGTTTCTCCTATTTATCTTAAAAATAGTATAGTATGATAATTATATAAAAACGACTATCGTAAGGACTTCATTTACCGCTCATTGAATTATTTTGAAAAATGTGAACGAATTTTCCCAATAAAAGTTATCAGCATGCATTAGTATACCAAAATGGATTGCATCAGAATGAAATTCATATGATTTTAATTGTATATTAATTATAAAAAAATATTATAGCGCGAAGATAACAACCAGCTAATGAAAGTACATTATTTTCAACTAGTGTTGTGTATAGGGCCTCATACATAGAGTGAGCGGTAAATGGCGCCCTAAACCTGTATCATTGTCATAGATATTATTCATTACCATTGAGTATTTATCCTGCAAAAACAAATATTTTGTGTTGCGTCTAGCGCAAGAATTTTTGTAAAATGTCGATTTTTGAAAGAATTTGACATGTTGAAATTTGTTGCTTAATGAGCAGTGAATGGCGTCCTTAAGGTACTCCATTGTTTCTCAACGGAGTAGAACGACATGCACTAAACAAAGGACACGGGTATACCACAAAAGTGGCTCATCTCGAACAGAAACAGAAAAGAATGTACGCGTAACAGTCTGTTCAAAATACTTTGATTGCTCTATTGTTTCAAAGTCAAAGTTCGTTCGTTTATTTTTAAATCGAAGTCAAATCATTTAATTAGAGACGTTCTTTTTACTTTTTTGGTAGTGACGATCTGACTCTAATGAGATTGTCGATAGACGTTAGGCTAGGATGCAAGTGATAATCCTCAAGCAGCTAATTAATATCACGAGGACAAGAACCACGTTGAACCTGCATTAAAAGAGTTTAGAACACTGAAATCGATCTAAGACTGTATCGTGTATAATGCTTTTACAAGCTTTTATGAGTGATTCATTTAAGTAGTGTTTGGCTGTGTTTTTATTTTTTTCAAATTTCTTTATTAGTATCATTTTAAACATTACATTATTTTTTATACCTAGGTATTATGTGTTCGACAACACTATTATTCTAATTTGGTATAATAAAATAAAGCTTTAATTAAGATTTGGTAGCCACATAATATATTTCATTTGCCGTTGCAGTTCAGAATTTTGATAGGCGAGATGATTTCACCTGCTAATAAAAGAAAGAAACGCTTTGATTCAACTTAACCTTAAGGCTCAAGAAGCTATCATTCATTTCATTGGATTCCAGTTTTTTTTTTGCTTAAATCTTAGGAAAATCTCATGAAATTCTATCACCGCATCACAGATAGTAAGGACAATGCAATGATAGATTTTCTTGAACATTGCTTCAATTTTAAGCAACAAAAACTGTTTTGATTATTTTTTTTAAACTATAATGGTTATTTTCCTTTTAATTAACCTCAATATATAACATAGAAGCACTGATTTTGGCCAGCATAAGAGAAAATATTTATAAAAATAAACGAACAGCCTAGTATGTACAGGTCAGACTCGATTATCCGGACACTCGATTATCCGGCGACTCGATTATCGGGAATTTTAAACTCGATTATCCGGAGTATGGTTTTTTATATTCTTGTTTTTCAGTTTTTGTGCACAAATTTGAGATAATTTAGTATTGCAATACACAATTTGAATGGTTTAGCAATTCTGGACGTAGGTAAGGGAAGGGGGGTTGGGAAAGGGTTTTTATTTGTGTATGCCGGTCAAAAAAATCTTGTTACTTCTCAAGATCCCTAATGTTCCTAGAAATAATTTCTGGCTACATCACTGTCATCATATAAATAAAAAATCAAAAAAAAATAAGTGTTTTTATCCCAGATTTTATTTATTTTTTAGTGATTCGATTACCCGGAGTGAAAAAAAACCGACACTCCGGATAATCGAGTCCGGCCTGTACTGCAAATACGTCAAATGAAAGCTTTCAATCCATATTATGTATAAAAATATCGGAACTAAGCTCAACCCTTATGTTCGCATCGAAAATCACGTTAGTCAAAATAGGCCAACAGAACCACTATTATAATTATTATCTTTATTAAAGAGGTTTTCAACTTCAAAGTCGATTCACCTCACCACCAGAACCAGTTTCAGCCACATATTTTACTTTGGTTCCTCAATTGGCCAACCGCATTGATTTCTCCTGAGAGTTGCCAAATAAGGAATACCCTGGCCAAATTGGATATGTGGAAGGTAAAATTGTAAGAAAATTTATTGTTTCTTTTATTTTTTAGATCGATTCAGACGAATAAATGAATGTGTCTCTAACGTGTGAATATGTTCTACTTAACATGAAATGTATCCTGCTGATTTGTTGTGTTAAACGGTGTGTAATCCACTAACATAATTAGAATCTTAATCAGCGTGAGTAACCAGTTGGCTACAAAGATTACTAGAGTCGGTTAAGATCACATCAAACGTAGAAGGATTTCTAAAAGAGGAAAAACATGTAGTACTATCACACATCAAATAAAGTTCTGGCGTTGGAATTGCTTTCTGTTAATTATTCCATGAGCGATGTTTGGCATTAAAGTCACCAATTACAAAAAAAATGACTTATTGCGATTCAATTTCTACAAATAAGTTTGAAGCAAATGAACTTGCTGTCCGGTGAATTGAATAGGCAGCTATGACAGCATATTTATCAAGTTAAGTTGTGTTTTAACAAAAACACCCAAAGTTTCAAATACTTTGGTTTCAAATGATGGGCAAAGTTGATGTTTGGATGAATGATGATAGCAACTCCACCACATGCTCATTACGATGAACAAAAAAGTTTGGATCTCTTTTGAGATTGGATCTAGGTTTCAAATAAGTTTTGGCGAATAACTGCTATATGTATATTATGAGCTGTTAAAAATTTTAACAGCTCTTCCTTTAAACTATTCAAAACACCGGCGAAAGAACACGGTCCATAAAAAAAATCAAAATTTTTGAACAATTTTTGGACAAAAAATACGATTGGTTTGGGTGGTGTCTGAAATCTGAAAAAAAAAAATATCACGTGGCTAATGGATAACTCCTAACTAGGGAAAATCCAAGTTAATCATTTATTCCATTTTGATATCTATTATCAACATTTCCCTCCAATTACCAAATTGATCTGCATTCGGACGCAGCCGGCGCCGGTATTGTTTATTACAATAATGAGAGCATCAGTACTTACACATTGAGGATGCTACTGATCCCGAGTAGTGTCTGTTGGTTCCCTGTGTAAGTACAGCTATTCTTGCAATAACGGATTAGCATCTGTGGGCGGTCAATCATGCTCATGCTCATGCTCATGCTCATGCTATTCCATTTTGATATCTATAGGTGCTTTAACAAATGTTCAGTTTTGTCGTCATAAGCTGAGGGGTGCGGTCTTAAACATTTTGGTCATTCAATTTGAACACAATTTTTTCCACCAGTGCTATCCGTTGTTGGTTTTCTTGTCTCGCAGGAATCCTTTTCCAAGGAGAACACTAAAACTACTTCACACAAAGCTTTCACCGTTTGATGCAGGCAATCAGTCCAATAAATCAGCTGAATCGGATAGTTTCTGACCGTATTTTAGTTTTAATACATTTCACAAAAAAACTGAAAACATACGCATCAAGAAGGATAAGTAGAGCGTTCCTTCAACACCTTTTACAGTTCATCATTTTTGTATCACATAAAATGCTTAACATTTTTTAGCGTGATGATGTAACGACCACACACTTCTAAGCATATTCGGATAATTTTGATGAAAATTTAGGCTTGATAGATCAAGATCTTCTGTCTAAATCCCCATAATTCGGAACAACTGATCATGATTAGCGGCACCCCTTTTTCCTCACTTGATTTAAAGAGCCTTGGCTAGAGTCTGCCTTGATTTGATAATTTACGAGATCAATTAGCATCTGGTCGCCGATTGAACCATGGCTAAGTAAACGGTATTGAATGAAGCTTGCGCCTTATTTATTTACCCCTCCGGTACATTGATGATTTTCATGTAGAGATTCTATGGAACAAGATGGCTTTCGAGTGTTAATGTCTACTTCTTATTTATCAAAATAATATGTGCTAAATGCTCTAAATATTCTGTTTTTATTACTACTCTATTTTGTTTTGTTTTCCTTTCTTATTATTTAAAATAGCTTATGAGGGTTCAATTTTCAGAGCTACAGTTTTAGAAAATCGTTTGTCATGGTGTTAGATAGATCAAAAGCTACAATGTTGATTTAGTTGGAACTAAATCAACCATTAAAAAGTTGGCGCAAACAAGCGAAAACAAATTATAGACATATTCCTTCCAGAATCAATATCTCAAATAAAAGAGTTCCCGAATCATTGAGCCTGAACAGCGGCACCAACCAAAAATGGTTAGATACGCAGCTACTGGCATGGGAAAAATGACCGGTATAAATTACTTTTCATGGACACACCGCAGAGTACATTCTTTATTTCCTCGAAATGGATACGGAAACTTAATACGACCAGCAACGTGTGTGCGCGCGCGTGTGAGTGCATGAGAGTGTGAAGGGCACTGGCTGGTCATCGTGCCATAACCACCCACTTTGCTGATTAATGAATAGCATTTGCCTCTGACTGTGACAATTGCACCCTACTGATCCACATTTTCTTCCCTTTTCTCCCTGTTTTGTGTATTTGCAGAGTGCGGCAAAAGAGTGGAAATCTGTTATTTCGCCTGTGGCTCGCATTCGAAAACACACACGCATACATATTTCTCATCGTTATCCGTTGTCTGCTAGTTTTGCGTGCCGAAGTGACCACCACCACCTCCCGGAGTGAAAACGAGCGGAATCGTGCCCGCGGGGTTTGTGGGTGATAGCTAAATAATTGATTGAAAGTGATTGGTCCCTGGTCGGACGTATAAGGAAAGAAGAAGCAAAAAAAAGTTGGCCATAATTTTTCCGTGCGTGAAAAGTGACCACAGAAGCGGTGTCACGGCAGTTGTGAAGGCGCAAAAAGGCATTGAAAAGGCAGGGTGCTGAAGTGTGGTGAAGAAACGAGCGGTACATAAATATTGATACTAGAGTGTGGTGTTTGGACGGTCATGCTATAAGGATATGGGACAGCAGGCAGTTTATGAACTTCTGTTTGTGTATTGGTAAGTGTGTCTATTGATATTTGACTTGATGTGATCAATATTTTTGGCAAACATCGCGATAGTGTTTTTACTAGACGAAACTTATATAGAGTTAGCATTTCTGGGATCCTACTTTAAACGCTATTTGTTTTGTTTTCTTTTTCTTACAATATTGTCTAATGTTAGTTTTATTCAGTTTTGTATTGCCGTTTGCGTTTCACGAATAAACCTTGTCCACAAAAGCAATCATGATCATGATATTACCGTCAACCTAACGAAGAAAATCAATATTTGACTTTGCCTTGTAAAAAATCTTACCGCGTTTCGTATTCCGAAATTTGATATTTACGTTTCGAACTTATACAGCAATACATTGAACCACCTTATTTTGTAAACAGCAGATAAATAGAATACTAATGCTGGCCTCATCTTAAGATTTGGTCTACTCAATTCCTATAAAGTCAGTTTTAAATCTAGTCAAATTTTTTAAAATACTGTCGACTCTTCACTTTTCGACATTGAAGGGGCCGTCGAGATAAATAAAGATAGAGACAAAGAACAACTGATGAATGCACACTAGATTGAAAATAATTCCATTACCAGGAAAAAAAAATAAACAAGCAGACATCTTTTCGACTTTTCAAACTTTTTTAAATCAACGAAATCTATTTGATCGGAACTATTTTAAGTCAATAAAATCTGATAATGGGTACATCGACATACGGAGAGATAGCGGGAACGAAAATCAACAAGAATACCGTTTTGATTCATATTACGGACAGCTTCGAATTCCGAACACTTGTGTGGGGAACATTTCACACGAATTTCTTCGTAGATTCCTGTATTTAAACATACCTTACATGACATTCAAAGGATTCACATATTGTTTGAAAATTTTGGAGAAAAATATCAAGTTGGATACATATTGAAAATAAAGGCATATCAACCTCACTAGTAACTACAAACAATAATTTTGCTGATCAATGGGCCAACATGAGTAGTCTGTGATGGATAAAAATAACGTGCAGAAATGTACTTGAAAATTATGGACGTTTCAAGAAAGGGACTATATTCAAAGTTTCTTTTACTTAACAACTACCGAAAAGCTAAACATTACATATACATTACAATTTAATAAAATGGACAAATTGATGTGAAGCTTTGCGAAAAAGTTACTCGTCTTCTCGGTGAGAATCGAACTCATGACTTCCTGATCTCTAGTTAGGGTGCGTTACCACTACGCCACAAAAGGACTAATGGACGCAGTAGTTAAGGCCTTTTGGTGCGTCATCACAAAATGGCTTCTTCCAAAATCATTAACATATTGTTATGATAGTATTGGTATATGCAACATCGATGAAATATAACTGCTTATCACCTGATTTAATGGATAATTTAAGCGAAGAAAAATGCTTCAGGTGGTATTATAATATTTAATCAACATTTTCAGATACAACATTATCAGAGTTCTGTTTGATCTTTCGACCTTGACGCTTGCTTTTGCCGGAGCGAGCGACGAGGGCAGGATCAAACATGTCGCGCGTCGGTCTCGTAAGTGAAAAAGTGGCGTGATCGGGGAGTTCGGTTGGAGTAAGTTAAAAAGTGCCGCGATCGGTTCGTTCTTTTTGATCTTTCGACGACCTTGACGCTTGCTCCTGGGCAGTGCGTCAAGAAAGCCCGAGCTGTCGTCCGTGTTTTTTTTTCGAGTCGCGCGCCTTTTTTTTTTTTTTTTTTTTTTTTTTTTTTTTTTTTTTTTTTTTTTTTTTTTTTTTTTTTTCTGGGTGCTAGCCGAGCAAACGAGTGAAGCTGAAAATGGATTGTGGCCGCTCAGTCAAGGATAACGGATCAATTGGTGAGCTCGTTTCATGCTACTATTTCTAATCTATAAAATATGTATGACTGCACATTTAATCGTTACAATGGTGGGATGTAAATATGATGTTTCAACAAACTATGGATGGTTCGTCACTGTGAGTGTCGACACAAACTCTGATTCATGATTTATTTATGTTTAACATTTTTTTTTTTTCAGAACACCCCTTATATACCTTTATTTTTGTAATTAAAAAAACTTTGAATGGTTCGACACTACAAGTGTAGACTTGCGAAAGGTCCACTTTATTCAACAAACTTTGGATGGTTCGCCACTGTAAGTGTCGGCATAAGAATAAGAGTGTTCTATGATGTCCCAACCAATTGAGTCTTTTGTTTCTTTTCAAATGAGTAAAATATAATAACACATGCTTTCGTACTGACAGCTGTAGGAATGTTACATTTAGGTATTTGTTCAACAAACTTTGAATGGTTCGTCACCTCAAGTGTCGGCATAATTTTCCTCTACATAGAAATTATATGAACAATTATATTTACGTATAAGCATGTATATATCTCACAAATCATTGTTTATCATGGTCTAATCGCTTATCAAAGTGAATCCTTTGACCCAACGATCCTCCCCATTAACAAACATCCCTCCCAGTAACCTTTGTGGAGATGCAGAGGCAAACACGGTCTCCAAATAGCAAAGGTTACACACTAACATTCCTTCCCTCAATCCCACCTGACTGCAAGGACGTGGCCGGCGCCGTTATTGACCTTGTATAAATAGAGGCACTGAATTATGCACACTGAAGAAGATTATGGCCTATCCCAGCTGAACTTCTAGTTGATTCTTTGTGCATTTTCACTGACTTCGGTCAATCACGGAATAGCAACCATTGATATGTGTAGTCAGTCTAAGCTAAGCTAAGCTAATTTTCAGATACAACATTATCAATTTAGCGACAATATACATGAGATTTATATTCTCAAAAAAAATCTCCGATTTCATGCCGCATTTCATTGCCTCACACAACTACACTTGTAAATAGAAGGTGCTTATCTTTTCGATTGTAATTCAGCGGCAAGCATTTGTGTTTTGGATCCCATATTGCGTTCACTACACTTCCACTAAACAAATATTTTATTCACTTTCCTTAAAGGAACACATTTCCACCGGGATTTCAATATTTATAAAGTTTTATCAACCGCATCACTCAAAACTATTATGACGATGGTTTTCACTTGTTGCGAATCGACGCCGCCACCGCACACTGATACATGCCTGTGTTTATAATCTAAAATATCCAACTTTTTTTCTGTTGTTTTAATTTGCAGTGCGGAAAGGTTGGGCAAAGCATAGAAACTTGAAACTCATACGTTGTTTGTTTTTCGATTCTCTCAAATTACAGAAACCATATCTACGAAGCATAAAATAATACCAAGTGTTTATCAATTTGGACCACCCAAAATAATTGAAAAGCTCCACAGTGCGATGCGTCGGGATGCGTCGGGACGCGTCTATCGTGTGTGCACAATCATCGCGATCGTTGAGCGCAGTGATGTCAGAGTTGCTATTTGTAAAATCATAGCATTTAATGTGGATTGGTCACAAAAATCATTAAAATTTTATTAAATCTGTGAGCTTATGATGGAAAACTATTTGCAAAATGATAAGTTTTTATAATATACAGCAAATGTTCCGAAAACAAGCATATGACAATTGCTAGAAAAATCTATCACCAATCACCTGGCAACACCGTCATCCCTTGCAAACATAAACTATACCGATGCATAACAAAAATATGCGATAAATCAAATAAAAAACAGAGAAATTCCCTTGCCCTTCATAAAACTGTAATGTTTTCTTTTGATATGTACGATTGAACAGTTGATTTTGATTTCCAATACTCGGCAATCTACTAAGTTTCCCATGTGTTTACATAAAAATATGCTTAACACAAATGTTATATTTTTTGTTTGTTTGTTTTGAAAATATACATGGAAAGGCGACACTACTACTGTTACAGCAATGATGATTTTAATGATTCTTTGAGTTACACGCCGATTCACCTTAACCTGAATTCGATTTCAGCTCAATAATCACGTGGTCCTTTTTCGCAAAGTGCACCTCTTTCGGAAGAATTAGATGCCCATTGGAAGCCCACACAATAGAAACCTCAGCCAGCACAGTTGCTGGCTAGTGTGGTTTTTTCAATACCTAAAAAATAATGCACTCTCGGGCTAGGCATTGGATATAAATAGAAAGCGTTGTGTTTGGATGGGCATCTGATTCTTCCGAAAGTGGTGCATTTTGCGATAAAGGAAAACGTGATTATTGAGCTGAAATCGAATTCAGATTAACTTCTGCGTCCATGAGTCCTCACGTGGCGTACAAGTAACGCGCCCTAACTAGAGATCAGGGAGTCGTGAGTTCGATTCTCACCGAAAGTCGTGTAACTTTTTCGCAAAACTTCACATCAATTTGTCCATTTATTTCAATTGCAAAGTAAGTTGTTGTTTAGCTTTTCGGTAGTTGTTAAACTTCCACTCGGCTGGTTAGCCGTAAACCACGATTCATTAGTATTCCTTTTACTTATTTGCAAGGCCCGGGGACATGGCCCCCTCGCACCTCCATAAATGCGCCTCTGAAGGACATCTCGCTTCATGAAAATATCGTACTGGAAAGGTAAACTTGCATGGGAAACTGGAACAGATAGCATCGAGTATAAGGATCTACGCATTTCATCGAGTTACATAATATCGCGTACAGTAGAATTGACTGTAACTGATTATCAGTCCCACTATATACTTCTGTACCGTTCACCATAAAATAAGCAAAATAAGTGTCTGGCCCTCGTTATTTTCTTTTCGAAAAATTATTTGAGGGAAAAGCAAATTGTAAAAATTTCATTGAGATTGAAACATGTTCAAACCTGGTCAAACCCCATAACTTTCAAATGGTGAGTGAAGATTTCGATTCCGAAACATGAATAATTTTAAATAAATCGAAATGTATGGACATTTCATGATTCTTATTCCAACCGCTTCCTTACTTTTGCCTCATATTCCGGACACTTTGATTCGAATTCCGGACAGGTCAAACAAATCATAAATAGAAAAGTTAAATCATCAAATGAAATCGTCAAACCACTGGAGAGTCGCCTAAGGTAGTTGAGCATTATAAATTTTCATAGATATCTATGGATAATGCTTATTAAAACGAGCCTTGAAAGTGAGAACTTTTGAACGGTTAAAATTGAAACATGTCGTATGAAATGTTTCCCATACAAAGTAGAATGTCCGGACTTTGAAGCTGTCCGTAATATGAATCAAAACGGTAAATAAGTTTGTAAACTTTCCAGACTATAAACTTAATGCCTACTTTTACGGATGGGAATGACTTGTGGTTCACGACAGCATTAGCCTTGCTTAACAATCTGATCGCAGATTTTTGTGGCAAATTTTAAAAGGGAAAGGAGAATCTTAAAGGCACTTGAGCAAAAAAGTTGTTCGATAAAAACCAATTAGAAAGGCGATTGAGAAATTTCATAACATTTTTACAAAGCATCGAAAGCTTTAGCGATCTTCGGCAATGATTTTCGTCGTTAAATAACCTATCAAAATATGTTATTAGAATTTGTATAGAGGTCTATGGGTGTCCCTTTTTCTCTGTAAAGTAAGTTTTCACAACTTTACATAACATGCAACCCGCAGTCACTGACATGAAATCAGGCTCATCAATTACGTCACAACAATTTTCCATTTATTACATTCTCTTCCTTATGTTTGACGTTCTTACGGAACCTTCGAAAATTGTGTATGAATTATTACGTTTGTCGAAACTTCATTCTTCGTTAATATCGTGACGTAATTCATGGAAATTCACACCTTTTATTGTATTATTTTATTGTCATATAATGACTAAGAGCTATAAATTCACTTCAAATGACCAGATTTCAAAGCACTCTTTTTTGATTTTCGTCCTGAAAAATGCATCGATGCATTATGCAGAACAACCGATCTCCTCTAATCTAAAAAACGACTCTTAAAATGACTAAGAAACAGCATAGGAAATTTTACTATCAAAAGTTACAGAAGTGAAGCATCCAAATGAAGCATACCAATGACAGACTGGACCAGGTTTTCGAAAAGCATTCGAAATATGAAATTATTTGCATCATTTGCTTTTAAAATGGAGCATATCTATATAATTATAAATCTATTTCAAAATAGCATCAAAAATCAGAATTGTTGGTATTATGACCAAATCTTTAGAACGCCTAAATATCATCTAGTCCGGTCTGTCTGAACACCGACCATTTACAAACAGGAATGACTAATGTTAGAGTTTTTGCCTTCCATACAAGAGGAAGTTTAGTCTGAACAAATTGGAATCAACCTTTTATCTCTACCTAAAAGAATATGTAATTGATGGACTGCACCGAACAAACTTTAAGCATCAGAGATAGAATCAAATTTAAAAAAAAAAATGTTTTAAAATAAAGAAAATAACATTGCGCTGGCCAGGAATCGAATTAGGCACCCCTATGCTCTAACCGTACGTATGCAGATGCTAAAAACGTTTTTCATGCTTGAAAAGTAAGCTAGAGGAATAAGGGGCATAATGGACACGTTAAGGAAGTGTTCGTTTTATGACCATACAATGGCAATGTTTTAAATTTACCCCCGGCTAGTTTTCAAGTTTGACGTGCTACATTCATTCATGATGATAAAAATCATATCATATGTCCGAAAAGCAAGATAGAAAATTGGGTCGAAAACAAGGCTGGTAAAAAGGTATCAGGGCAAAATGAACAGTTGCATGAAATTTAGTGATTCCAATATATTTAACGACTGTCAATCGTTCCGATATGTAAAAGGGCTCTCCCTCAATCATAATAGCTGAAAAGAACCTTTCTGAGTTCGTTACTCTGCTCAAAAATTAGATTCTTTCACGGCCTTGCTTATGTGCCAATTTAAAACTGAGAAAAACTTTAAGTCAAATTTTGAAGAAGAATTGAAGCAAAATATATACTTTTATACCGTCAAACAATTCAAACGCAAAACAGATTTCATGCAGTGTATGATCTTTTGATGAAGTATGCATATTCTCAGATATTGAAGGGGTGTCCATTAGTGTGGGACAAAATTTAGATTCTCGCTCCAGTCCACTTTTTGGATTGCATTTGGGTCCCATAACAACTGTGCAAAATTTCAGCTCGATTGGAGAAACGCCAGCCGTTCAAAGTTTGTATGGGATTTACTATGGGAAAACTTACTTTTGCAAGGAAAAATCGCCAGAGGTAGCCCATTGATCTATAAAAAATCTAAACACAGACCTAGATAGGTATTTTTACGATGAAGAATATTCCCCAAGACCACGAAACAATCCGACACTTGTGGAAAAAGTTAGTCAATGAAAACCTATTGGCAAGGCGACGTTGATTAACACGTAAGGAATAACAGTAATAACAAAATCGGGCAAAACTTCCGAATAGTCTATGCTCAATAACTTTTTTCACAAGCATCGGATTGCTTTGCAGTCTTCGGCAATGTTGTTCATTGTAGAAATGCCTATCGAGATCTGTGTTCAGAATTTTTATAGAGGACAATGGGCGACCTCTAGTGATTTTTCTTTGCGATAGAAAGTTTTCCTATAGTAAATCCCATATAAACTTTGAACGGCTGGCGCTAAAATATAGTTTCTCCGATCGAGCTGGAATTTTGCACAGTTGTTTTGGGACCTAAATGCAATCCAAAAAGTAAACTGGAGCGAGAATCTAAATTTTTCGTATAACCGTGTCCCAGGCTAGTGTTCATAATGCCCCTATATATAGTGTTATTTTTTAGAACTTGATTAAATTTTTAGCCCGTTCATTCATTTTTTAACACAGAAATATTGATTTCTACAGTAAATCAAGCACATACATAGCATACAAGCGTAAAATCTTGTATACAAGTTGACTGAAATCAATTTATAATACATTTCTAACCTGAAGTGCTACGATATGTTTGAAAACGACAACAGATTCAACAACTTTCAATTAACAGTTCGCGGTTCCATTTCGTACAACACGGCTTAATATTCCTCGTTTTTCGTACACAGCATCAGCGAGGTGCTTCTGGCGGTGGTCAACCGTGCGACGACTGAAAAGTCAAACAAATAGGAGATTTTAGTGCACTGGGCAAACAAAACGCAAACACTACTAAAAACGTAGCTTTTTTCCTTTTGAATACCGTCCATGCCGCTGATTTTCTCCCTAACAGACGCTAACTCGAAGTTTCGGACACGACCTTGTTGCAGCTATAACACCGCGGAAAACGTTGTTGTCTCAAGCACCAAGATACTATTTACTAAATTAAAGGTAGCAAAAATACCGAAGCACGTCTAATTTTTGAGACATTGACCGTTGAAAATGCGAAATTTTACTATTTCAACCAACTTGCATGCAAGTTTTCCAGCTTGTATGGCAATTTGTACGTCTAATTTGCAACAGAATTCAAACTTCATATGTATAACAATTATAATCAACAAATTTGATAATAGTTTCGATGCTTAAAAGTTATTGTTTATTGGTTTCGAAAAGTATTGTATTTTGCCATATAAGCGAATCTAAGAACTTTGTATGAAGACTGCAAGCATATTGGTAAAATTGATTTAATCTAAATTTAATCGTGCAATTTAAACCACATTATATCTGAAATGAAAGTAAAAATCATATTAGATTACAGAAAAGTATGATAAATCATACTTTACATTTCATGTAAACATCAATGAAAACAGTGTTTTATACAGCTTTGACGACTTGTAGTTAAAAATTGTGACGTGCTGGAACATTTCTGAGAACGGCATCAGATGCACCAAATGTACAAGAGACACATAATTTGATTCTTGAGACACGCAAAAACTGTGTAATTTATGACGCATAATGCTCTTATCTAGGGGGAGAAATGAGCAATCAAAAGCCCGCTCGTCGTATCCATGATGATAATCAGTGCCGTTCAATTGCTACTTGGAAATCCCGACAGAGCCATACCGTTTTTGAGTGTAATTACCGAAGCAACTTGACGTGCCTTTTTCACATTTCCGGTGCGCTCTACGATGTGGCGAAATGATGGTTGATTTGACTGGCAGAGCTTTACCTGTGAGGGTTTTTACGAGGGAAAACAAATGTGGAGATTCTAAATTTAGACCCCACCGGAGGGAGGTTAGTATCGATTTCCTTTCTGCATGGAACCATATCGATGCATTCTGATACAGATAGAGTCATACATTTTTAGCTCCTAGCTAGCTAATGGTAATGGTTTTTATTCCCAATAGCGAATTGTTTCAAACCATTTTGAACCGTTGAAGAAACTTGTTTTAGCAATTGTCAATTTATTTCTTGTGAGCTTTATCGAGTTCTTAAGATAAACAACTTATAACATTTGATTTCTTTTTCATCGGAATTCAATTAAATATAATGTCTTACACTTACATGATAGAAAACAGTCCTCTGCTGTTGCACTCTCGGTAACATTTACACTCATTTTTGAGTTGAAAATGTTCACTTCCTCTCTTTGCATACCGCTTACTTACATATGCAATAAGTTCCCCCATTTACTCTTTATGAAATGTAATTTTTCGCTGAAATATTATGACGTCAAACTCGATTGCTCACGAAGGTTAATGATTCAACTAATTACAAAATAGCAAGTGTGGAAGTTGTCCTCATTGTGAAGCTGTTGAGCAATCAAAACTTCTGAAAAAAATTAACGTTACTCTAAATATGTATAACTCTTGGGGGTCATGCACAAATTACGTCACGCTTCAAGGGGGGGAGGGGGTCAAGCCAAGCGTGACAAGCCTTACAAAATTTTCGAAGAACTCATACAAAAAACGTGACAAAGGGGGGGAGGGGGTCGAAAAAGTTGAAATTTAGCGTGACATAATTTGTGTACCATCCCTTGCAAATGAGACAAGTTACATGTATCTGCTAATTTTCCCAGCAACATTGTCTTTGTACGGGTACGATGGTTGCCTGCGAATAAATAAATGATGTAAATCGCATTTACGTTTCAAACTCTGCTTGGTACTGCTTCGAGATGTTTCTGAGAAATCTTGACTTTTCGGTACCCGTCAAAATTGCGATGCTATTGCACATGTGGTATAATAAGCATTTCCGCACGCTTTTGCACTGCACTGACTTTAGTGGCAATATGTAACTGACTGAGAGCTACAATTCTAATCACATCCCATCTGTGCATAGGAAGGCTAATCAAGTTTAAAAAAGAAAGCCTCACAGAGAATTGTTGCTGTTTTGTATTTTAATGAATAATGTTTGCAATTTTACTATGTTAAATTACAAATTTTATTATTATGATTAAATGATTGAAATGAAAATAAATAAACGGAACGTAAATATTTCTCATCGTAATATCATACTATATACACACCAATTATTTCTACTAATAGGAATATCTATGCTTCAAAATCGGGTGAAATTGATTATTTCACACGATTATTTCACTTCTTTCTAATAGAGCATAATTATCAATATAAGCTGTCGTACATGAACGTTGATTGTCATAGCTATTGTCGAATCATGCACCGTGATTTTTTTTTGCGTTGAAGAATGTTTATTTCTATGAATATAATGTAAAATTCTAGAATCGTGTACGGTGTAGTATTGACAATCATCCATAAACCTTTAAGAGTATTTGAGACGGAAACATAATCAAAACTTTCAACATTTTTTCACATTGTTGGAATATTTGAATTTCTGTTAGACACTGGGAATTTCCTTTTGAAATTGCCTACATTAACCTTATAATACCTAACCCCGCCTTCAGACGGGGTACACTTTGGAATTTTTTGTATTTTTTCGTAGCTCGGAAATCAAAATGATTTTATTTTGGCTTAAACCTTGACTCATAACACGCATAGAAGAAAAGTTTTTTATGACTTTTTGGAACTTTTTTGTATTTTTGAAAATTGTTTGAAAATTTTTTAAAGACTTTTGTAAATTCTTATTTTTTATGATTTTTTAAATTTTTTCATGTAAAATAAAATTTTTCAGAGTTTTATATTTTTTCTGAAGAGTAGAAATTTTATGCTTTCATTCCATAAAAAAAAGATTGAAAGACGGTTGAGCTGTTCAAAAGTTATGATTTTTTTAATTTGTAGAGAAGGTATCGACCATGATTGTTTTAATATTATTTGTTATGGCTATATCGGTTATGCGACTCATAGAAAAAGGGAGCCTATAGAATTTTTAAAATGATGAAATGAATAGGCGGATAGGCGTCGCAAAGGAGCGACAAGATTGAAATTAATTAGGTGGTGCAAATTGAGCAAGCCATAGGGGAACCAGTAAGCATCGAAGCGTCCTGTATTCTACCAAGCTTCTCTACTTGAGAAGGGTTGGCTCAAAGCTTTGAGCTTTGCTACCAACACGGGCAAAATACAGGAGGCTTCAATGTGCTCATATACTGTCGGCTATCACAGAACGGTTCTATCGATCGATGACTGATATTGGGAAATCGCATCGCATTCAGAGATTGTTTGTCTTTATCATGTGTGCTCTTCCCGCCAGTCATCACATGATCCAGTTATTTTCATAAAAATATATCTAAATATATAAAAAAACATACATCGCTGAAAATTTGACAATAAACGTAAAATTTACTGAACTTTCAAGAAAAAATGAGAACAGTAATAGCCCCTTTGGTCCGGAGGCCTTCAAAACACGAAAAACGGAAATTATTGATTTTTTTTAATCTAAAAAAACAGGTTGGATAAAATTTTATATTTTTCTTGAAAAGTCAAAATTTTTAGCTTTCATTTCGTCCTACAAAATTGAAAGTCGGTCAAGCGGTTCAAAAGTTATGACTTTTTTATAAATAAAAAATTTGCAAAATCGTGATTGTTCTGGTCACCTTATTTCGGAAATGGTCACCCTAATCAAAAAATCCAAAAACACGTGTATCCTTATTTCGGATAAGGTCACCGAATTCCGTGAAAATTTGCTATTTTGGATTTTTTTAAAGGGTGACCATTTCCAAAATAAGGTGACCAGAAAAATCGCGATTTTGCTAAATTTTTATTAAAAAATTAATAAAACTTTTGAACCTCTTTACCGATTTTCAATTTTCTTGGACGAAATAAAAGCTAAAGATTTTGAATTGTCAAGAAAAATATAAAATATCACATTTTTTTTATATAAAATAAAATTAATAATTTCCGTTTTTTCGTGTTTTGAAGGCCTCCGAACCAAAGGGGCTATTGCTGTTCTCATTTTTTCTTGAAAGTTCAGTAAATTTAAAGTTTAATGTCAAATTTTTAGCGATATATGTTTGTTATTTTTTTGAGACATATATTTTTGAAAATAAAAAAATCCGTCATTTTTCATCCTCATACACTAGAGGTCTCGGCAGAATAGATTTTTTATTTTTAACTAGTGGTCCCGGCAAACTTTAGAAACGTTCCGTGAAATTTTTCCGATATTACAATTTCAAATGGTAAACAAATCAAATACAAAACATCTTTATATTTCGTTAGCAGTGTGCCTTCTTGGACCCTCTCCAAATAGGAGTTTAATAAAAGAATAAAAAGGGGAAAACATTTTACTAGCTCTGAGCTATTATGGAAATAATATAAACCCAAGATCGGTCGCATGTGTTTACTGAATACATGAACCAAGAAAAAAAACTCGCTATGCAAACACAGCTCAAGTGAGGCGGTGGTCGAATGCATGAACGCTTTTGAGTTAAATTTTGAAAAGCCTCAAAATTCGATTACGGCGTTGAAAGAGGTTAACTAAAGTAATATTTAAAAATAACGAAAAAGCACATGACCCAATTTTTGTACCCAATGTTTAAGTTTAGGCAAGAATCACATATTTACTTGATTTTAGAAGTTTTTTATTGGTTGAAGTCCAAAAGACATTGTTTCCCTTATTTTGGAGATTTTACCTCATCCTCGATGGTCTCTTGGATCGCATTTGCACTGGTTTTGTGTTCTATAACTCAATACCTCCCTAACTCGATGGTCCCTTCAATATCGAGTTATGGATAGCTGACTGTATAAACAATATTAAATACAAAATAGCCGTTATTTTAGCGGGGAGATTTGCAAAAGTACTAATAAAAATACGCTGTTGGGCAGCGTCCATATATTACGTAACGTTAAAATTGAAAGTATTGGGGTAGGGGGCTCCATAAGGTTTTTTATATGAAAAATTCTATTTTTTTTTTGTATGAGCCGTAACGCTTGATCCTACTCCCCCTTCCTCTTGAGCGCTACGTAATTTGTGGACGGCTCCTTGTGTTTTTTTTAATAAAACAGGATTTTATAAATAATTCCAGATCCCTATCGATATACACAAAATCGATTTTTCAGGATGTGTGAAATAGCTCACATGGTGCGTTGGTCCAGAAGACCTCGATTTTGTGTATTTAAGGTGAAGATGTATCGAAGCCAAACCTCGACTTTTCAAGAGCACAAATCTAGAGAATTCAGTCCACCGTTTGGTCCTAAAATTTGATCGATAGGTCACTCGTTGGTGGTGACCAATCGATCAAATTTGTAGACGAAACGGTTGTCTGATTGTCTAGATTTGTGCTCTTGAAAATTCGATTTTTAGCTTCAATGTATCTTCAGCTTAATGGAGTACTTTGATACTTTCAATGCCCGTGGTGAAGAATTGAAGCAAACTGGTGCAAGAGTTTTTTTAGTAATGAACATTTACGATTCAGGTACCTACCACTCTAGCAGTGAAGACATTCAATCGCTAAATATTTACTATAATAGATTATTGCTCTTTGGGAAAATGTTATCATGCATATAAAAAACAAAAAAACCTGCTGACGTTCAAGACCGGGCTTACGAGCATCCCCACTGACCTCTTGCAGCACGTGCAAAAAGTTAGTTCAATGTCACGGGTAAACGAATCAGGATGGATCATTGTTGCATGTGAAAAAACAAATCGGGACGAAAATACAAAATCATTGTCGAAGAATAATCATCAGTAAGTCCATTGAGGCTGAATATATTACACAGCGTAACAAAAATGACATTTTTGCGTGTTTCAAGAATCAAATTATGTGTCTCTAGTAGATTTGGGGTTGCTGAATCTGATGCCATTCTCAGAAATGTTCCAGCCCGTCACAATTTTTAGCTACAGGTCGCCAAAGTTGACGATATGTATTGGTATACACATAAAGTTTGAATTCTGTGGCAAATTGAGCAACTAAATTGCCTTACAAGCTGGCAAACTTGCATGCAAGTTCGCTGAAATAGTAATTTTTTGCATTTTCAACAGACAATATCTCAAAAACTAGACGTGCTATGATATTTCTGAAAACGACAATGGATTCAGCAACCCTTAATTAAGTGAATAGCGGTATTTTGGTGCTGGAGACAAAAACGTGTTCCGCAGTGTTACTAAAGCATGATAATTCATAAAATGTTTATGACACCCTAGCATATCTCAATGTACCTATATATATTTATGTTTTCTCTCGTCATACGTTTGCATACGGTTGGGTCTGAAGTGGTTGCTCGATGTGGAGACAAATGTAGCTCCAGCGTAGAAGAGTTATGGAGGGTGCAGAAATTGAAGCTACTGCCATGCCAATATACGCCTTCTCCTTGCTTGTCCCACCCACCACGGTAGAGTATAATTTATGTAGCTACAAGCATTGCCGTCGCAGCCAGCGGTATGTGAACCACTTTCTGATAGGCAGGCACCTGTATTTGTCTGGTGGGAAGGATATAAACCTTCAATTTCCACATTCTATCATTTTTCACTTCAACTTTTTGCAAGATCATGGGGTCACAGCAAGGAAGGGTTCTTCTTCTTCTATTAACGTCCTCCGGGCGTTGCATGTTAGTCCGTTGTCTAGTGTGGTGCTTCTTTCAAAGGGCAAATAGCCCACTGGAAGCATTAACGTGTAGTGTCTATTAAAGTCAAGGAAATTTCCATTACGAAAAGATCCTGGACCGATCGGGAATCGAACCCAGACACCTTCAGCATGGCTATGCTTTGTAGCCGCGAACTCTAATCAGTCGGCTAAGGAAGGCCCCTAGCAAGGAAGGGTATATCATGGAAAGACCTTAAACATGTAATTACGACATTGTCGATTAATACATCGTAATACATCGTAATAAATATTAAACTTTTACGTGTCTCAAGAATCGCAACATCTCTTGTAAATTTGGGGCTGCAGAGTTCAATGCCTTAGTTCACCAAAGATGTATGAAATAATGTTTTTTGAAATGTTATCTAGAACTTATCAAAACTTTGAGTGATCTAACCCAAGCTTACAGAAAAGAACTTAACGTTTTATGTAAGATATTGTTTGGTTAAAATTGTTCGATTAAATTTAATCAAATCAATGTTTTCGGCATGCCCGCAGACTCCATACAAAATTCTTCATCTTCCTATGGTATGATGCAAATTCATTTATGCGTTGTAAATATAAAATCACATTGTAAAGAAAAACACAATGACGATGAACACCTAGCATTTTCATACAATAAGCGTTCTGAGTGAGGGTGATCTAAAACTTTTGAGTGTTACGTGATAAATGGAGGTTGGCATATCATTGAATTTCACACGATATAACGTTGAAGTTCACATTACGTAGCATTTGAATATCTCTAGCTTGTCACGATTCAATCGAAAATATTATGGACTATGTTGATAAGTTTTCTCTATTCATAGTTTATAGCTTGAATTCAGTGGTAAATCAAGCAATCGCCATCAGGCTGGTAAACTTGTATTCAAGGTAGCTGAAATCGTTAAATACTGCATTTTCGACAGCCAATATCAGCTGGATTGTAGCTTGAGACTTAAAAATGTTCCGCTGTATAATTTACAAAACGAATCCTTGCGATCGATTCGATCGAATCGATTTGATTTGAAATATTAATGTTCAGTATTTTGTAACCTTTAAATGCAGTTAAATTTTTAGTCTTTCAACCTTCATCAAATACCTTTGCATGCAACCTAGGTACGCTACATGTTTTAATATGTTCGATGCACCTGAGAGGGCCATATACGTATGTATGTTGGTCTGACGAATATTGACGTGTTGGGTGAAAACCGAAACGATACATGTAGGTACATGTTTGCTGGAGTGGTTTCCGTGGAGGGTCCTGGTGGATCGTAGTGACTCTGGCTTCCTCACTGTTGCTTCGGGAGGGGTCGCATTCTAGCAAACAATTTTTCCGGATCAAGTTTATCGTGTAACGATACATGCGGTAAGAGGGAGCAAAGTATGATAGATGTTACGGGTGTGTCGGGCTGAATGTTGATAAATGTGTAAGATGATTTCATGAGCAGACACATGCCAGGCGCTGAAAACAACGTTGTTATTTTTTTGCCTAATGGAATCGGTATTGTTTGGGATAGATATTCAATCGTTAATGTTGGTTTTCAATCTATATTCAATCTAGGGTAGATGATTTTGGTTGGACCTGCTCACTACATAACTAATTAACTTACAAAATCTTAACCACTGAGTGTCCGATTATTATTTTATTCGCAACGTTCCGTATAATTTTAAACGAACTTCTATAAACAAGATCGAAAATCTGAAACACATTACTGAAATACCATTAGAAGAATGCCCCTGATGCTTCTTGGCATTACGTCCTCATTGGGTCAGAGCTTGCTTCTCAGCTTAGTGTTCTTATGAGCACTTCCACAGTTATTAACTGAAAGCTTTCTTTGCCAAAGTTGCCATTTTTGCATTCGTATATCGTGTGACAGGTTCGATTATACTCTATGCCCAGGGAAGTCAAGGAAATTTCCATTACGAAAAGATTCAGGACCGACCGGGAATCGAACCCAGACACTTTCATCGTGGCTTTGCTTTGTAGCCGCGGACTCTAACCACTCGGTTAAAGTTAAGGTGAAGATGAATCGAAGCCAAACTTCAAACTTTCAAAAGCACGGATCTGGAGAACCAAACATCCGTTTGAGCTGAAAACTTAAACGATTGGTCACTACCGGTGGTAGGTCATTTGGCATAAAGTTGTTTGGCATAATGGTCATTTGGCATACAGTCGTTTGGCATAATGGTTGTTTGGCATAATGGTCGTTTGGCATAATGAGTCTGAAACCAAGAATTTCTCAATTTTCGTTTTTACGTTTCTATTCAATCTTTCTGATGACACAAGGCAAAAAAAAATGGCAATCTATTCAACAATCATTCGCTCTTGAATAAATTTAAGCACATTAGGAAAGTTATTGCCAATAGTATTTTATTATTTATCCAGAAATTACCCTTCTTTTATATATTAATTCTTCTTTTGAGTTTCGCTATTGGAACAAATTTTTGCACTGAAGATTTTTATATATTTAGCACAAATTTACCCTTCTATCAATTGTTCTATTTTTTCTCAAATATGATGTAACCATTATTATAGGTATGAAAACTGTTGGTTCCAAATTTCATTAAATTTCTCCTTCTTTTATGCATAGGCTGTTCTTTGGAGCTATATTTTTTAAGTATTTTTGTATAGAACTGACAATAGGGCGGCAATCGATAACGTTGATCTGCTCAAATTACACTGCGGAACACGTTTTTGTCTCCAGCACCAAAATACCGCTATTCACTTAATTAAGGGTTGCTGAATCCATTGCCGTTTTCAGAAATGTCATAGCATGTCTAGTTTTTGAGATATTGACTGTTGAAAAATGACTATTTCAGTCAACTTGCATGCAAGTTTGCCAGCTTGTAAGGTAATATATTGGCTTAATTTGCCACAGAATTCAAACTTTATGTGTATAACAATACTTATTATCAAAGTTTGTAATACTTTTGATGCGGAAAAGTTATTTTTGGATGGTTTAGAGAATGGTTGTATTTTGCCATATAGAAGAAACGAAGAATTTTGTATGGAGACTGCAAGCATGTTGAAAAAATCGGTTTAATCGAAATTTAATCGCGCAATTTCAATCAAATTATGTCTGAAATGAAAGTTCAAGTTCTATTTTGCATGTTTGGCGGATTAGATCACAAAAAATTTTGACAAATCGTACTTTAAATTTCATGTAAACATGAATAAAACCAGTGTTTTATACAACTTTGGCGACCTGTAGCTAAAAATTGTGACGTGCTGGAACATTTCTGAGAATGGCACCAGATTTAGCAACCCCAAATCTACTAGAGACACATAATTTGATCCTTGAGACACGCAAAAATGTCATTTTTGTTACGCTGTGTTATCAGCGAAATGAGAAATCGATTACTGCAGTTACTTTGATGGGTTGTGCTACTTTTCCCCGAATGTCGTTTCCCCAAATGCCATTTCTCGAATATCCCGTTTCCTCGATTAGCCCACTCCTCCGGAAAAGTTTTAGCACCCATAATTGTCGTTACTATATACATTTCAGGGGGGTGAACGAACTGACCATCTAATATGCAACCTTCTTTATTAAATTGGCAGTTCTTTCGAGTTTTACCGTCTTCAGCATTTTTGCCAACTTGTGTATAGACGAGAATGACAGAATACTTCCTTCTTTTGACTGTTTATCGTTCTTTCTCGTCACCACTTTTCGGGGGAACCAGTCATTGCCGCAATAATTTTTGGCGTCAATTCTTGTATTGGTTTAATTGTAAATTTTGCCTTCTTTTAAAAATAGGCTGTTCTTTATGTTTATACTGCTTTAAATTTTATTATTTAGTAAAGCATATTGTGAACCATTTTTATTATCAATTCTTGCCAGATGTGTTGTTAGAATTATAATTATTTCGGAACCTGCCAATATTCTATATATACTTTTTTTGGGGCAAAC
Source organism: Aedes aegypti (assembly GCF_002204515.2). Classification (NCBI taxonomy): domain Eukaryota; kingdom Metazoa; phylum Arthropoda; class Insecta; order Diptera; family Culicidae; genus Aedes; species Aedes aegypti. The sequence continues at coordinate 133,040,294 of NC_035108.1, forward strand.
GCGTGATCTCCTTACGAAATATGCTGGAAAGTATATTATTTCAATCACAAATTTTCCCTTTTCTCGATGAAAGACGGTGTTTTTGATGTAACTTCCAAAATTAGAATTTATATTGAACCGTTGGAAAGTTTTGCCACAAATATTTTCTTTTAAAGATGTGTTGTTCATTTGAGCTGTGCTGTGAAAAGGTTTTTTATTGCGTTAGAGTCTGAAACATTTTAAACGAAAAATAATCTGCTCTCGTATAAAGGCTATTTTTGCATTAAGTCGCATTAATAGATCTTTTGATTAGAGCTTTTGATATTTTGCAAAAAAAAAAAATCATTCTTTTATCAAGTAAATTTTCAGCGAGTGTTACGTCCAAACTAGGACAGAGCTTGATATGCAGCGAAACATTCTATGAGCGTTCCCTTGATGAATAACTGCGAACTTTCCTTGCCAATTTACTATTTTCAAATATGTATATCGCAACAAGCTCAAGGGTACTCTATGTTGTGAGATGTAGAGACCCGTCACGAATGTCACAACATTTTTTGAAATTGAAAGAACAGCACGCTTGTTTAGAACCTACCAAATTTTTTTGCTGTGGGCTCGGTGGTGTTGATCTCGGTAAAAGCTTAAAAAATGCCGATATTTATTTCAAGTCAATCATTATGCCAAACGACCATTATGCCAAACGGCTTTATGCCAAACGACCTTATGCCAAACGACTTTATGCCAAACGGGGTACAATCGTCACTACCAGCGACTGACCAATCGATTAAGTTTTCAGCTTAAACGGATGTTTGGTTTTCCGAATCCGTGCTCTTGAATATATTGTCTTATTTGTGGCGCACACCAAAAAATAAATGATTTTAAAAATTGAATTTTAAAAATGACGTTTATTATTTGGATTTTTTAAGATAAGTAATTATACTATGTTTAGATGTACTTTTTTTTAGGCAATTGTGTTCACTATCAACCGTCTATAGATCGCAAGAATTGCACTTTTAAGCAATACTAATCAGTGCTCATCGTACCTTCGTACTGTGCGTACACGAATTCTCTCTGCTCTTGGAAGTTTTTTAAAAACTACTAAAAACAACAAAACTGTACTTTTCAGTGCTACAAAAACAGTACTTTCCAGTACTACTAAAACAGTACTTTTCAGTTCTTTTTTTTACTATTGACTCCTTTACGATCCTTGCTTAGACCCGTGCCTTTGATTTTTCGTTGGACCCGTTGGCGAAAGCTAGCGGTGGTAAACCTTCTTGGACACCTTCATGGGAAAAAAAAACCTCTTAGGAGGTCTCGTCTTCTTTTGTTTATTCACTAAACATGGTTGCAACTACAAACAAAAGGAAGGGTGAATCTCTGAATTCACAACTTCCTTCCAAAAAAGTGGGATTTAAAACTGTCACTAAACGTGCTCAGGCTCTAAGCTAGCTCAGGCTCTTTGATTCAAGTGAGGAAGCAAAGAGTGCCGCCTATCGAGGTTAGTTGTTCCGAATTTGGAGGATTTATATCGTTGGTAGTTCGACTGTAGTTCCGATGTTGATGATAAATTGGCTTTTCAGTCTTGACAAAATTAAAAACTGTTATTTTATTTTGTCCAATGTTTCGGTCCATTTGGGACCTTCCTCAGGGACTCAATTGTTACAGTTCTTTCGTCCAGTGTGGTTCGGTAGAACTTGTAACGGTCTGGCGGATCGATTTTTCCCACACAACCGCAGCATCCTAAACTGGCTGCGGTTGTGCGGGAAAAATCGATCCATCAGACAGTTTTAGGTTCTACCGTTTTTAATTTTGCCAAGACTGAAAAGCAAATCTATCATCAACTTTCGGGGATTTAGGCAGGAGATCTTGAACTCCATTAGGGGAATCAAGGTCTCCTTACAAATCGCAAAGAAAGGAGACTGTCACGTTTTGCCGGAAACTCTTAAAGATCGAGAACTTCTTCTCAAACATCTTGAAGAGAAGAAGCACATTATTTTTACTCATGACGACAAAACTGAACGTTTGTTCAAAGTCATCTTGAAAGGTATCTCAAGTGACTATAAGTCACCTGAAGAGATCAAACATGGAGTAAATGATTTACTTGGATTTTCCCCAGTCCAAGTAATCATTATGAAAAAGAGAATCCAATCTGGCATTGCTCCGTAAGGGCTTTCTCAAGAATATCATTTTGTTCACCTTAACAAAAAATATCTAAATAACATCAAAGCATTAGAAAAAGCTAGACTTATGTTCGATGTCCGTGTGACATGGGAACATTTCCAAAAACCTGGAGGAAATTACCAGAACCCCACTCAGTGCCGTCGGTGCCAAAAGTGGGGTCATGCAACAAAACATTGCCGCATGGATGCTAAATGCATGATTTGCGGAGGTTCTTCTGACGCTAAGGACGTCTGTCCAGTGAAGGAAGATACCACCAATATTATATGCTCGAATTGCGGGGGCAATCATAAGTCAATTTTTTGGGCTTGTCCTTCGCGTAGGCGAGTCGTTGAGGCTCGTGCCAGGCAGATGAAAGATAATATCCGTTACGATAACGGTCGTTTCCGGAATTTCCCTGGTAGGGTATCGAACAATGCTCATTTTTCAGTTAACGATCGCTTGATCATGAATCATACCTATCAGGAAGATTACTATCATGCTCATTCATAAACAAACTTTAATCCGTCCAGTAGCTGTTCGAATCTTTTAATTTCGAATGTATCTACCCACGGAAAATCCTTTGCCGATATCGTAGCAGGTAAATTGAGCTCTTCTCCTTTTCATACTATGAGTACCCATTCTAGTTGTTTCAAATCAAATAGAAAAAAACCCTACCGCCACAGGAAACTTCTACTCCGCGCTTGGTCTACCGAAAATTCTAATGGGAAATCATCAGATAATGTAACCACTTCAAGCGATATGACTGCTTCTGATTTTAATTTTCTAACTGAATAATTGAATCTAATGATTGATGCAATGTTCAAAGCCACCACTATGACTGAAGCAGTCCAAGTTGGTGTAAAATTTACTTATCAAATTGTTATTGGATAACGTTTTTCGAATGGATCCAATAAATAATAATTTAGATATTTTAAATTGGAATGCTCGTTATTTGAATGGTAAAGAGGACGAGCTGTTTAATTTTCTTACAGTTAATAACGTGCATATTGCAGTTATTACTGAAACGTATTTGAAACCTGGATCCAAACTAAAAAAACATCCTAACTTTTTTGTTTATCGTAATTATCGTCTTGATGGGGCATGTGGGGGAGTTACAATCATCATTCATAGGGGTATAAAACATCAACTGTTTTCGTCATTTGAAACCAAAGTTTTTGAAACTTTAGGTGTTTCTGTTGAAACACAGTTCGGTAAATATACTTTCATAGCTGCCTATTTGTCTTTTCAATGCTCTGGACAGCGAGTTACTAATAAGTTACTCATGCTGATTTTGATTCTGATAATGTCCCTGTTACGTTTCAAATATCCCATGATGCGATTCTCAATCCTATCAGCTCCACTTTCAATTATTTTCGAGCCGACTGCAGTTCCATGGAATATGAAACATATATTGAATCTAATCTTGGTGTTAATATTTCTTTACAAATGCTCTTGAAACTTCAACAAATTCATTGTTGAAGCCAGGAGCATTGCAATTCCAAAATTTGAATCCGTGATTATAGACGATGATCTTAAACTCTTGATCCATCTTAAAAACGTGAGGAGAGGGCAATATCAAAATCTCGCGATCCTGCTATGAAAATTATATGGCAGGATTTGCAGAAAGAAATCAAGAAACGTTTTTCACAATAAGGAAACAAAAATTTTGAAAAAAAGATTTCTTAATTGGAAAAATTTTGAAAAAAAAAACATCAGAAGCTAATACCGGCATTGAAAGAGGAAAACAAATTGTTACTAACTAGAGTAAAGTGGGGCAAAAGTTCGAGTGGGGCAAGAGTTTCTTTTTAATATTTCTAGCTCAAATCAAATCAAAACTTAGAAATGTCATGGTGGTTCGAATGCTATTCAAGTAAGAGACTTTCACTCCAAATATCATAAAATTCGATTGAGATTTGGAAAAGTTATGGCTATTTGTTGTTTTTCGACGCAAATATTGTAATATTTGGTCAAATTTTCGATGCATGGAACCAAATGAAGATACTATGTTTTTCAATATTTTATGTAAGGGCGTTTCTAGGCCTATCATAAGGATGCTTTGACGTGGATTAGTTTTTCCATAAATAGTTGGAATCAATTTTTGGCCCATAGCGGGGCAAAAGTTCGAATCTGCGGGGCAAAAGTTCGACCCATGTGTAAACCCACGAAAAATTTTTCAAATTTCCTGAAATCTACATATTATCTTCAAATTTAGCGAAATTTGCCTGATCGTGCGAAAAATGTCACAAAAATTTTACATTTCCCTTAGTTTTGCGAAAAACTGCTATTTTTTTGGGTGTATTACAATTAACCCTGTTTTGGGCATTTTTTGATGAAAATTTAGTGTGTATTTTTCGGCAAACATAAGTTTACGGCTGGTAGAAAGTATGCCTGGCATAAAAGTATTGATATTTTGTGTTTTAGCCAACGAACTTTTGCCCCACACTAGATTCGAACTTTTGCCCCACCGGTGGGGCAAAAGTTCGAATAAGACAATCAATTTTGAAACTGTTATAACTAAAAATGGGTAAATATTTTGACACAAGTTTGTTCAGCAAAGTTATAGCCAATATGATGAAGGTTCGCTATATGGTATTTGTTTTGTTTCATCTGCTATTATTTTCCTGGAAACTTTGATTATACCACTAAGGTCGAACTTTTGCCCCACCTTACTCTAATTGCGAAAAAGCTCAAAAACTTGCTATGCAGTGTAAAATCGTGCACAATTCTAATTTAGGACTTACTAGTCCAATTGAAAATCAAGTTACTCAATCAAGAGAACGTTTTCGAAAATCCTGGGAGACTGATTTGGAAGAAGTGAGAACTATTATTAAAAAAATCAAAAATATGAAAGCTCCTGGCGATGATGGAATTTTCTATATCCTCATCCAGACCAGAAAGTAGCTTATCATTCTTAGTTGATATATTTAACAAATGTTTTCAGTTGGCATATTTTCCGGACAAATGGAAAAATGCTGTACCAATTTCAAAACCAGACAAAAATCCTGCAGAGGTTTCTAGCTATCGTCCAATTAGTTTGCTTTCCTCCATCAGTTAACTTTTTGCAAGGGTAATATTGAACAGAATGATGACCCACATCAACGAAAATTCAATTTTTGCCAATGAACAGTTCGGATTCCGCCATGGACATTCGGCCACTCATCAACTTTTACGTGTAACAAATTTGATCCATTCTGAAGGCTATTCTACTGGTCTTGCTCTTCTAGAGATAAAAAAAGCATTCGACAGTATTTGGCGTGAAGGTTTGATCGTAAAATAAAAAAAAACTTTATTTTCCAACATACATTGTTAGAATAATTCAAAGTTATCTGTCAAATCTTATAATACAGGCTAATTATCAGAACTCCAGGTCCGAAAGACTTCCTTTAAGAGCTGCTGTTCCTCATTGCAGCATTTTGGGACCAATATTATACAATATTTTCACACCTGAGTTACCTCGGGAATGTCAAAAATGCTTGTTTGCGAATGGCATAGGCCTCTCCGCCAAAGGACGAAGTCTGCGTGTCATCTGTAGTAGATTGCAAATAAGTTTAGATATTTTTTCTTCATACTTGCAAAAATGGAAGATTTCTCCTATTGCTTCCAAAACTCAACTATATTCCCAGTATTGCGATGGATCTTCTTCGCGAACGGTGATCGACGCATCTTCGCGATCCAACATTCGCCAAAATTCATTTTTCATTTTTGCGTCACGAAGAGCATCGAAAAAAGCGAACGGATGCAACGCCGTGGCTCGCGAAGCCTTCCCACTCGTAGGATTCATTTAACCACGCGCTGTTCATTCTCGTGATTCATTGCAAGGTTTCTTCTTCTCGTAAAGTCAAGCAAACACTCTGCTGGTTGCATGGTGTACTGAGTATATGCAGACCAACAAGATCACGCTTGAAGATCACAGCCCGAGCGTGGCTGGGTGCTGCTGGCTAGGGCTTGGAGAGTGACCGGTGTTGAGCTAATTGCGCAACAATTTTCTGGTAGTGTTTAGGTACAATTGCAACATAAAATCGATGGCATGTATACGAATCACAAAATGTACTGATTTTGACACTTATTATTAGTGAGATGTAAAAGTATAGCATCAAACTATTAAAACAAAACAAGCTTCTGTTATTTTGTTGTTGAGTTTAATTAAATTTACCCAAACATTGTTGAAAAAACATGGGAGGTCTGGAAGATTTCGATTGCAGTTTTTTACCGTTTAAATAAGCCAAAGTAGGTACATGCAAATCAATTTTCTTCTTCTTCTTTCTGGCGTAACGTCCCAACAGGGACAAAGCCTGCTTCTCAGATTAGTGTTCTTATGAGCACTTCCACAGTTATTAACTGAGAGCTTCCTTTGCCGATTGACCATTTTTTAGCATGTGTATATCGTGTGGCAGGTACGAAGATACTCTATGCCCTGGGAATCGAGAAAATTTCCTTAACGAAAAGATCCTCGACCAGCGGGATTCGAACCCACGACCCTCAGCATGGTCATGCTGAATAGCTGCGCGTTTACCGCTACGGCTATCTGGGCCCCTTCAAATCAATTTTCTATTTGAAATTAATAAACCAATAAACCACGCGCATGGTAAACACCAGCACCAGCTTGTTGCGAGCCTGCATGAAGATGATCGAAGTGAATATTTTCCTGTTCTTCGCGAATATCAAGCAGCGTGGATCGTACCGTTCACATTACCGAGTGATGTTAAATCACCCGATGATAGCTTCGGGAGAAACAGCGATCCGAACGAATGAAGCGCCCGAACGGTTGTTCGTGTTTATTCGCAAATTCTGTTTTGATGCCTACGAAAATTCATCGTGCCTCGCGTTTCCGATCGCTGTTCAGCAACATTGAATATTCCAACATAAACCAAAAGCTCTTTATTTGAAACCTTCAAGTAGACATGTTGTCACGATGAGAGGGGTTCCAATGAATTGGTCATATGAAGTTAAGTATCTAGGGCTCATGCTAGATAAAAAAAATATCTTTCTAAAATCACATTGGGTGCATTCAAGCCTTATGTAACAAATATGTAAAATGTCTTTATCCCCTCATTAATAGAACACCAAAACTTTGTCTTAGGAACAAGCTTTTGATATTCAAACAAACTTTCAGGCCAGCCATGTTGTATGCTGTACCAATATGGACAAGCAATTGTCATATCAGAGACAAATCACTGCAGAGAATTCAAAATAAAATTTTGAAGCTTCCTCCCTAGTATAGTACAAATGAGTTACATAGAATTTCCAATGTTGAAACATTGGAACAAATGTCGAATAAAATAATAAATAATTTCAGGCAAAAATCGTTACAATCTTCTATTGCCATGATTAATGCGTTATCTATTTAGGTTATGTTAGGTTAAGCAAATTGAAACGTGTTTATTTTTTTCTCTAAGCAGGTGAAATCAATTTTCCCGTATTAAATCTGAACTGCTAAGGCAAATGAAATGTAATATGTTGTTAACAAAATGTGTTATCTATTAACTTAGAACAGCTAAATGAATGTTATGTTTGAAATGATACTAATAAAGACATAAAAAAATGATGCAACACTAAAGAAAGCTAGAGAGGAATATTCATTTATTTTACTATTGGCCAGTTTTGGAAAAACAAGTAAACGTTTAGCTCCGTCATCATAAATGAAAAACTAAAGCCTTTTTCTTGGGTTTCTAGCAAAACGAGGTAGTCTCCTTTGTTTGTGATTTGGAAGAAACTTGATTCCCTATTGGAATTTGAGATCTCCTGCCTGCCTAAATCCACTAAATTTGTAAATACTATTGCTTCCTCACTTGAATCCTGAGCCGAAGAGCCTGAGCTAGAGGCTGCCTTTTTTTTGTTTAAAAAAAAAAAAAACATCTAAAGCATGGAACAGGTTGCTTATTCCGATGCAATTTTCAAATTAATATATTCCACTCTTGGAAGAAAGCTAACATTCCTTAGAAACACATGTGCTACGTTTAGCGACAAATTCAAAACCAATTTTTTGGAAGAAATTGGGAAATCAGAGATTCATCACATCTTTTGTTGGTGGAAGCAACCATTTTCCGCCTATATTCAGAAGTGACCTAGAAAGAAATTTTGTCTCAGGACAGTGTTCCTGAAGAATCATCTCCGCTAACAAAATGATACTTCCACCAACGGGACCAACAAACATTCTAAAGCATGGATCCAAATAGAGGAATCAATAGGTGAAAACATTAAGACGTACTGTTCCGTTGCTTAAAGAAGTTTCAAAATTTCCGTCAGCAGAATAAAGTTGTATACGCATAGCATGGACACTATTTAGGATTGAAGAAATACCTCATCTCAACGAAATCTAACTAAAATTGCTTTATAACAGTGTCATTAACTGTTGAAATGCTATGAAAGAGAGCTCTTTCGTTCGTGGCATTCGCCAGTAAAATATTTAATGTGGCATAATGGCTTAAATAGTTACGTATCTAAAACGATGTGGAAAATTATAGCCGTCGTCGTTGAGAAATTGCTGCTCTAAATTACGATGAGGTTCACCCCCGTCGGCCGCCCACTACCAATGTCAGGATATAATTCCAGGAAGTAGACGCAATGAAAAAATAAACCGCCACAGAATGGCGGAGGCTCGGTATGAGCATCGTGAAAATTCACAACGACGACATAAATAAACTGTATGTGAGTTGCTTCGTCATTTGCTACTCATTCAACACGAACCACCACGACGACGGTTGCGTGATTCGTGAAATTAGCGTTGAGAAACCGGATCACCGTTGCGAGTACATATTCAGAAAAGTTGTTTGCCGTTTCTATCCTGGTAGTCGTCCTGACGTCCGTGTATAAAAGGTCGTGCCAATGCACACCAATAGTTTTTTCCTGCATTTTTGGAACATCAATTTAGGTATTAATTATATTTTGAGTTATAAACTGTCATTGAAAAGGCTCTTTGAAGAACAAAAAATGAGAAATCATGCGTCTCCATAAGTTTATCCTGAAGTACCGTGAATATCCTTATAAACGGGCTTAGTAATTTCTGCTTCATAAGCAGAAGGTCATATGTTAAATGAATACAATTATTGATTCCCAAAAAAACATTGTATCGATAATACAAAATTTACACACAGGAGAAGCCTTGACAAGATAACTCTCGACACATCTTGTGCAAGAGATGACGGTTTACCCTTTCAAGATTGGAAATCAGATTAAACCAAGATGAATCCATTCCTATCTATCACGGCTATGAATAATTCATTCAGGAGAAATATCATTGCCAGGAATGGATATAAAAAACACCCAAGGATATCCATATTATTCAAAGCAAATGGATGAGACATGCCGAGAAAGTCGCTAGACCGGAAGAATTGTCCGGATGGAAGAATAACGAACACGCAAATAGAGCCGTATCTAATCCCGTTTTGTCTCGTGTTTGTCAGCTAGGATCAGACTACTAACCGAAAGGAAAAGCATCGCCATCGTTAGCAGAACAGAAGCATGTGCCATTCAGCCAGTTCTCTGTATTCCTTAAATCCGATTGTCGAGTCAGTGGAAACACGCACGTAATGAGCCTGACGGAGAGCTTTCGACAGAGCGTTGACGACGAGTGACAAGTGATGGGATTTCCATTTTGACAGGCTTTTACAGCGAGACAAATGTCATTTTGGACGGGTGACAGCTGGGGAACATGAGTGGAAGGGACTAGATTTGGGAACCAAAATATTGCGGTATCATTTCACTTCCATTCGTATACCTACCGATGATATGTTGAGATTGGTGTACCATGGAAAATGGTCGTGTTTGTTTCACTCGCTCGATATGACTGTTGATGAAGTAATACTTTCGTGCTTGATGAAATTATATGATAGGTTCGGTTCGAAAGGTCAACGTGAAGAGGGACGATTTAATTCCCTTGTTTGATGTTCACACAATCCTATTCCCTATACTTTACCCATGTATACAAAGTTGCATTATAAAGGTTATTTCGACGCAAAATCATTATTTTCAGAATGTGTTTGTTGAAATTCTTCATAATTGTGAGATTCGAGCAAACCAAGATGTTTCAACATAGCAGTTTTATTAGTATTGAATTGTTTCGTAAACTGAAACTACTTGTAAGGAATTAATTTTTAATATTTTGAGAAATTATGGTCTTTCAGCATCCTAAGCATATAATTGATTTATTTGGTTCTTAATCAGGCAAAATTGTGTGCAAGGTCTTTCATGAATTCCTTGGAGTTTGGGCATGTAATTCTACATGAATATATAGAGATCAATTAATGATTTATATGTAAATAATATGGGCCTTCCTTAGCCGAGTGGTTAGAGTCCGCGGCTACAAAGCAAAGCCATGCTGAAGGTATCTGACTTCCCTGGGCATAGAGTATCATGCACCTACCACACGATAATACGAATGCGAATGGCAACTTTGGCAAAGAAAGCTCTCAGTCATAACTATGAAAGTGATCATAAAAAGAAAACATTGTCCAAGTGCCAAGACGTAATGCCAAGCAGATGTAAATATTATCTCACAATACTGGACCCTAGAGGATACATACAAATCTATACCGTTTATCCCATAACTATCAACGAACCAGTCCAAAAATACAACACTCTCAAATAATTTAGGAGGAGATCCCCCAGTGCCGGACAGCACCCAATACCGGACAAAGTCGAAACATTGAGAAATCATGGTCCAATCAAGATGGTGTATTAATAGGAAAGAAAGCTATTATGTAGACTAATGTTTGCGCAGAATAACACATCCTTGAAATATGCGTGCCTTTTTAAAAAAGTAGAAAAGTTTGAAAATCTTCAATAAATTGACTTGTCTACTTTATTTTGAGCCTATTTAAAAATTATTTTGAATATGAAAAAAATACTTCGGATCCCGCAAGCATGATCGAACATAATCATGATTTGATAGTATGAATGTATTTTGTACCATATCTGAACTAAATATGGACAAATTACAATTTTGGTTAAGCACCTCCTGTCCCTCAGTTTCGGACAGCTTGACTTGTTATATGATACCTTTGTAATTATTGCATCAGTGTCTCAAAACACTTTCATTTTTCATGGGTTCCGTCGATCATGGTATCAAACATGCAATAAAATTAAGAAGAATGAACATTCAGAACAACATCGTAAAATGTGCTAATTTTCATCATATATCAAAGGGGTTTTTGATAGGCATCTTGCAAACTAAGAAAAACTCAAATTTTTCTTGTGTATGTTACAAATGGGGATTTTTTTTTATTTCCGTACAAAGTGGGCCGAAGGGTCTCAGATTTTCATGAAACTTTTTCCACAGGCAGGGCTCATCAATATATGAATAAAAAAAATTTAGAAAAAATCAGGGTCGCTTATTTTCCCGGAAAACTCAGTTGGAATTTTTTTGTTTTCCTCCGACACTACTTACTTTGAAAAATCATAACTCAAGAAAGAAGCATAGTAGAAACAAAGTTTTTGTTTTATGAAAATGAAAGCATATTTTCTCAGAAATAAAAAAAAAATATTTACTGGAAAAAGTTTTCCACAAAATTTTTCACCGTTGAGAAAATTCGTAAATAAAAGCCGAAAAAACTATGCTCCAACTCGTGGAAAATTTTCAAACAAATTTTTTTTGAGGAGGTCATTTCATAAGTTTTAATTGCTGAAATTTTTGAAATGTACTTTTTTTTCGTTTTTGAGTTATGGCCAATTTTGTAAAAAAAAGTGCAAATTTACCATTTTGAGCCTTTTCTTTGAAAAATCATAACTCAAGAAAGAAGCATCGTAGAAACAAAGTTTTTTTTTATGAAAATGAAAGCAAATTTTCTCAGGAATAAAAAAAAATATTAACTGGAAACAGTTTTCCACAACATTTTCCACCGTTGAGAAAATTCGTAAAGAAAAGCCGGAAAAACTATGTTCCAATTAGTGGAAAACTTTCAAAAATATATTTTTGAGAAGGTAATTTCATAAGCTTTAATCGCTGAAATTTTTGAAATGTACTTTTTTTTCGTTTTTGAGTTATGGCCAGTTTTGTGGAAAATGACCATAAAAGCCTTTTCTTTGAAAACCTATATTTCAATCGAAGCAGTGGAAAAACAAAGATAATTTATCAAAGCAATTGTAAATTTTCCAAAACATCTGAAAAAAAGATATGGGATTGGTTTTAATGAAGTTTAAGCCGGAATGGATGATTTTTTTTCATGAAAAATTACACCGCTTAGTAAAACTGAAAAAAAAACTGTTTTCTGCCTCAATTTTTCATTACACCGAAAAGGAATTCTTTCTTTTCTATGGAACAAATAAGATTATTATTATTATTTTTAATTTTATTTATTCCATTATTCAGTATATAACTTACATTTTCATCTTAATACTTTATATTTTTTTCAACCGGAAAGATTGTCTTTGGTTGCTAACACCAGAAGATTTTCGTTTCTTTGTATTATTAAGAACAAAGCATGCTGTATTGTCTTGGTTTTCACGTGCATCTGAGAATTCAATAGCAAAAATGCTTCGTTCGTCTTTTGGTATAAATGAATGATATTTTTTTGTTCCAGGAATTGGAACAAGGTTAGAAAGAAGAGGTTTTTCAGCTTCTGAATAGTCATTTTCAGTTGCATAGATAAATTCCCAATCATTTTTAAATTGGTCTTTCACCTTTTGCGACACAGCCCAGTCGAAAAATTGTTTGGTGTTAATAATTTCTGCTGACTTTCTAATACTAGCATCTCTAGCCATTCGCTTAATGTCAAATTTCAAAAATGTATGCATCCATGAAAATGATTTTAAAATTAAAGCAGAATGGCACTTTTTCCCAACCTCACATGGAAAAGGTCCTTGTGATGGTATCGGTGCCTTCTTAAAACGATTTATACCGATAATTCCTTTACTTCAAGAGATTAAGAAACTTCTCCGAACAAACTCTATCGCTAAAATCAACGGTTTGGGCGCTTTTCAAAAAGCACATGAAATCGACGAAATAAAACACAGTGGTATGGTGCGCATGAATTTTCAGTTTATTTGCAGTCAGAAAACGATTATGTCTGCCTGAAATCGAATACTATATTTTTTCAACTAATTCGAGACATTCTGATTGCAATTGAATGAACCATATTATTAATAAAATACAGTGAAAACATTTTCATTCAAGCTTTATGAATTTTAACAAGAAAAAAACTGTCAGTGAGAATTTTATAATTAATGGCTCTGCTCCCTTAATTCCTTAAATTAATTTTGAGCGTGAGAGTTTCATGTAAAAGAGATTTAAATTTTTGATACATGTACATCAGATGGCCTGTATTGAGCCATCGCATAGGTTAATAATTAAAATTTTAAACTATTTTTGAAAATTTACACTTCTGCATGCTCGACCACCAAAAACAAACGGCATTCAAATCAACAAGCATTTAAATAAGCATTTGGCTCTAAATGTTATTAAAAGTAGCCCAAAAAATATCAAACTTAAGTAATAGTTTAAATTGAATTTACAATCATAAAACTCATACAAACACTATATATTTTCAACAGCTAAATAAATCAAAATAAGCAAATACAAATGAAAAAATTGCAAACTAGTTAAGAAAAATAATTAATATTCCTATTACAAATAATGAAATAACAAAACAGAATTAAAAATTAGCACCTAAAATTATAATATTCCAACAACAAAATGATTAATTAATTCATTACGCGTGATAAAAGATGGATAAATTATAAGTGAAATTATAAAAAAAATCCACGTGCTCGGCTGGGATTTGCACCCAGGATTCTTGTTAATTAATTTAATAACCATGCAGATTGGATTACCGGATTGCTCTTTATATATGTTCCTATATATTAGAGTGACTGCCTCTCTGTAGTAATCATGTCGTCACTTTAATGCGAACGACACATTGATGGCCTTCCTCCATCTATACACTTTCTCATACAGTTTCAACACAAAATAAATCGCACTCGCTCTGCGCGCGTGTGTAGTATACATCGAGGCGGGTTTAATTCTCTAAGGTGTCCTATTATGCTCACTTTGTGGAAAAAACCAGGCAGGGTAGGTGAGGAAGGGCTGGCCGTTTTGTTTACAAACATCTGAGACAGATAGTCGAGAGATTGATTCCTGATTAGTTGGAGAAACAGTGTTGTCAAGAATTATTCTACTCTGGTCGCCCCTACGCCTTGTGTGCTCTACTCCTTTCTTTCTCTTTTTACAATTTTGTCCGCACTATTGGCAGCACGATTAGTCTCAGTTTCAGCATCATCCAGGCCAGGCAGTAATGTTTGTTAACAAAACGGCCAGCAAGTCAAAGATGGCCTCCTAGCCACTTTCGCCAAGTGATAACACCTTACTCTGGATGCAGAGTAAAATACACACACCTTGGTATACATGAGATGATACATGGATTTGAAACGTGTAACCAACTGAGTTAGGGGCCCAGATAGTCGTAGCGGTAAACGCGCAGCTATTCAGCAAGACCAAGCTGAGGGTCGAGGGTTCGAATCCCACCGGTCGAGGATCTTTTCGGGTTGGAAATTTTCTCGATTTCCCAGGGCATAAAGTATCATCATACCTGCCACACGATATACGCATGCAAAAATGGTCATTGGCATACTAAGCTTCTCAGTTAATAACTGTGGAAGTGCTCATAGAGAACACTAAGCTGAGAAGCAGGCTCTGTCCCAGTGGGGACATAACGCCAGAAAGAAGAAGAAGAAGAACCAATTGAGTTATTGGGTCACCAAGTGGCTCGTTAGCTTAGTTGGTAAAGCGCTCGTCTAGCATACAAGAGTCCTGGGTTCAAATGCTAGCCGAGCACGTGGATTTTTTCCATAATTTCACCCATAATTTATCCATCTTTTACCACGCGTAATGAGTTAATTAATTTTATAACCATGTGGATTGGATTACCAAAATGCTCAATAAATGTGTTACTAAGCATAAAGATAATTATCATAAACTGCATATTTAGTGCTAAAAAGCAAGGAAACATTTTGTTGGCAATCGAAATTCGTTTACTTCACACTAAAATTAATGTTAAAACATGAAATATATTCAAAGAGTATTAAACTTTAGTGCATTTGACGAAATGGGTTCGTATATTTTACGAAATATATGATAGGCTGGGATGAAATATAAGGATTACTACAAAATTAGTTTACGAAATAAATTTGTTGAAGAAAACAACAACGAATAATTTCGTTGAGTAAATGACCTTTTTTGTAGTATTAAGCATATTGCATCCAGTGCGAGTAGCATTAGTGAAAATTAACGCAAATAGTTTGAAACTTGAAATTTGAAATTTCATGAACTTGCTGAATCGCGAGTTTGTGTCAAGTTAACATAAATTGTATAATGAATGAAAATTGATTTTTATATACGAAATCTTGTTTTGCGAAATGATATTGGAGAAAATACGAAAAGCTGCTTTCAGTATATGTATGATTAGACTGGCCCTAAAACAAAAATTTTGTAAAACTCAACGGGGCACCCCCTAGATATGAACCTTAGGGTAAGAAAAAAGCTCTCCGGAAATTTCAACTCGATTGGTTGCTCCACCAGCTGGCGCATTCAATTTGAAGTTTGTATGGGATATTCGTTTCAAATATATAGAGAATTGACCCAATGTCACTGTTTCGTTCCGTATACTAGTTGGCCGCGTTCAATTGAGCCCAATATGACAAATACACTAGTTTATACCCTAATGAACATAATTGCAGAAGGTTGTATCTGGATTTGAGCTCGTTTTCATTAACTTTTCAGTTATTGAAAGTTAGGCTGAACCAGCCTCCCGTTCAATCACATATGGTCGGCGTTAAATCAGAGTGGACCAAGTGACATTTTTGATATTTTGAGAAAAATGGGTTCAAAGTCTAACGCTTTGTAATTTTTGAACTCGTTTAAATTTGGGTTCAATATTTATACACGTCTGTATGTTACTTTCAAACAATATAATTTGAAGTGATAATCATGAAAAATCATAATCCAAACCTCTAATAGAACGATTTTTTGATGGACTATGTGTACTTGGTCCACTCTGACTGAACTAAAGATCACCGTTCAGTGAGTTGGTTCACTCTGACTGAACAATTTCTTGGAAAATAACAATCATTCAATGCTTGCATGGTCAAATTGGGTGCATATCTCTAAGATAAACAAATTATCAAGACCCTTCGACACCAGTATCGTAAATTCTTAAATAATTCATATAGTAAATACCAAAATCAGTGACATTACGATAGCTTGAAAATTAAGGTTTCGCAGGGTCAGGGCATTAAATACCAGAAAAATTCAAATATGCGTTCAGTCAGAGTGGACCAAGTGATTATCTTGAGTACCGACCAAAATATGCTTGTCCAATAAGCGGGTCCTAGGACATGCCATACATACACCATAGATCTACCGTAAACTTATATCAGATTCTGAAATTGACTCAAAACATGCAGTAATCAATCATTTTATTGCTTTTCAACACTTGGTCCACTCTGTCTGCATAGAATTTGTTGCAATTTCTGACCACCCATCCAAATATGGTAAATGGTCAAAAATAAAAATCAAATGCATCGAATTAGGTAACACTTATAAATTTCTATTGATGGATAAGTAGAAGAATGATTCGATGTCGAAAAATCTGACAAATCTCCTGAAATGTTTTTCATTTCCTAGCATTCCTCAGCGCGCTGATCATTTTCGCTGATATGGTAATAAGCACTTGGTTCATTCTGACTGCACACTTTTATCGATTTTTGTTGATCATTCAAAGTAAATTTATTACATATCTCTCGCAGTTTGCAGCATTCTTCAATTCTGATCAAAGTGTAACGGAGGTAAGGTAATTTCGCATCAAATGAGAGAATAATCCATTTTTTTCAAGTTTTGTACTTGGTCCCCTCTGACTTAACGGCGACCATATATGCATGCGCCTTGTGTAGCAGCTCGCCCAGCGTCATAGGTGGCTATGATGCGCTTAGTGGCTATGTTGAAGATATACAAAGCAGTATAGCATGAGGTTAGCAAACCTGCTTCAAACAGTTAAAACACCAACTTTATCAATTTTAATCATGATACAACCTTCTACAATATTGTTCACTATGGTATCAAGTAGTGTTTTTGACATTCTGGGTGTAATAGATTGCGATCAACGATTTTCCTGAACCAAACAGTAGATGAAGACCTGAAACCCATATGTTTGAGCTGGAAATCCCATATTAATTTCAATTCAGATGCGCCAGCTCATGGAACGACTAAATGAGCTGAAACTTTCAGTAGGGCTTCTTCTAACTCTAAGGAATAATCCTGGAGGGTGCCCCGTGGAATTATCCAACTTTAATTTTCTCCCATGCTAAGCTGGGCCAGTCTAATGTATGATCCCTATTTATGGTATTTTGCGCGCTATTTTTAATTGTTTTTTGAAAAATGCATTATATTGTATTGCTTATTTTCAGTTCAAATTTTGAATCGCCTATTTACCGTTTTGTCTCAAATTCCGAACAGACTCATATTCCGAACACTCAGTTTTTGTATGGCGATTTGCTTGAAATGCTTCACTGAAATATGTCAAATAAGTTTAAGTAAACATTTTTATTGGCACACCCAATAGCTAACATAAAGACTTTGCGAAGAAATTAAAATTTTTACAAATATCACTTTTTTATGACTGTTAGATGCATTTGAAGTCACCGTTGGCCAGTGTTCGGAATATGAGTCAAACCGGTTTATCAAATTGTGGCTTGTTTGGAATATTTTATTGAAAAACAAATAAACATATGATGGGTATTCTTTTCCTAGAGCATGATCATATTTTTCCTAAAACAGAAACTAAACTAATACTTCCAACTGCTGAAATGAAGCTTAAAGTAGATTAGAACTTTCCACCGTAGCGCGTTAAGCTATTGAGACAACAAAAATTTCATTTTGGTTGAAAGTTGAGCCCCCCATGTTTGTGGTGCTGCCATACATTAAACAGGTAAATCTAGAACGATCCTACTTCGTTTACTTTTTCAACAAGCTCTTTCGTGGTGCAGATAGGGGAGAAGCCTACATTACGATTCGTGGATTTGAAGATTTTGGTATTTGAAATCGATAGGAAAAATTACGTCATTCGGCTCGCTTCTTTTTCCAAAAGACGTTAAATCACGTTAGTTTTTGAAAGTGTATGAAATTACATCAGCCGATTCAAATTAATATTATGCTGCGTGAACATAAATTCTGAATGAATGTCAGCTTGCAATTATCGAACCAAAATCCAGCCTACTCCGGGGGCTCATTTTTGGGTAACAAACCCTACCTAGTCGAAAAGCACAATGTTGTGCTCATCAACTGTAAACGGATTCTTGCAACCGTGACCGCGGTGTGGTTGATGGTGTGACTGTGAACTAGTATGCTAGTTTCGTTCGGGAAGAATAAATTCGAAATTGGATGGCGGAAACAGTTCGGTGCAGAACAAAATGTAGAGCAGGATTTGCGTTATGAATGAGAACGTAATATAATGGGAAGCGAATCTTTGAGTTGCTGATGAGATGGGCGGAGCTTGGGGGCCGTCCATTAATTACGTAAGGGTTTATGGGGGGAGGGGGGGTTTGAGATTTCTTACGCGCCATACAATTTATTTTTTATTTTCATACAAAAAGTCTTACTATGGGGGGAGGGGGGTTCAAAAATCCCAAAAATTGTCTTACGTAATAAATGGACCGCCCCTTGGTTTGGGCTACAGTATGATGCTGACGGGAGGGATGTTTTATTCATGGTGGTTGTTGAAAACGCCATTAGGTTTTTGCGGGAGGCAAAATGAATTTTGATGCAGTTGAAGAATTTCTTCTGTAAGTGCAACACTACATTTCTTCTTCTTCTAGATATTACGTCCCCACTGGGACAGAGCCTGCTTCTTAGCTTAGTGTTCATATGATCTCTTCCATAGTTATTAACTTATTGCTTTCTTTGCCAAAGTTCTGATGTCTCAAATGACATTAATAAAAGAATAAGGGGCCTTCCTTAGCCGTGTGGTTAGAATCCACGGCTACAAAGCAAAGCCATGCTGAAAGTGTCTGGGTTCGAATCCCGATCGGTCCAAAATCTTTTCATAATGGAAATTTCCTTGACTTCTCTGGGCATAGAGTATAATCGTACCTGCCACACGATATACGAATGCGAAAATGGCAACTTTGGCAAAGAAAGCTCTCAGTTAATAACTGTGGAATTGCTCATAAGAACACTAAGCTGAGAAGCAGGCTCTTACCCAGTGAGGACGTGATGCCAAGAAGAAGAAGAAAAGAATAAAAAAAAAGTTTGTATCAAATCCATATAAAAGATGTTTATTTTTTTCCGTAAAGATTCGTACTAGCAACAAGCAACAAGTAATGCTTACGTGAATAAAATCTGATTGTAATCCATTCCGTTCACATATTGCATTCAAAAATGATACACCAAACCCTAATACAAACATCCCCTTCTCCTCTCCATTGCAGATGTTGACGTAATCAACGTGTTGTCTCGAAAGAAGAAGAAGAAACAACGCTAGACGGCTCCCACGGGAAGATGCCGTCAGGGAGTGTCCACCGGACAGCGAGGATTACGAGGACCACCATCGACAGCGCCGTCAACTCGTCTGGTATCGCCTCGCTAGCGAATTCGACTCCGTCGCGGCAACGAAGACGGTCCTGCTGTCCAGTCCAGCAATGCCGGCAATGGTTACCGATGGCACTGAGAGCGACTGGAGTGGGGACCGTATTGATACTTCTGGTGGTGCTACAACTCCTAGCACCGGTCACGGGTCAATCCAATCCGCCGCAAACATGTCCTCAAGCGGGCGAAATCAGCCCGTGTCAGTGTCAGGTGAAGAAGAACGGTCTGGACATTCTGTGCGAAGCGACCGACGTTCAGCACATTACCAGGGCGATGAGCGCGTTAAAGGGGAAGAATCCCATTATCTTCTATCTGAAGCTACGACATAACAATCTGCCTAAACTGCAGGGATTTGTGTTCCTCTCGCTCGACATTCGACATCTCACGATTCACAACAGCAGTTTGGCCGCCATCGAGGAGACTTCGTTAAGCTCGTTGGGTAAGTGGAATTAATATATGGTTATTATTCGGCAGCGAAAAGCACCACTTTCCATTTCCCACTCGAAAAGGTTTGATAATGCAATTTTTATCAATATGGCCACATCTGAAATTGATATGAACTGCCGTGCAACTTTATTTTTGTTTTATTTTCCGTTCATTTTTCTAGGTGGGTGTACCCATGAGTATAGCAAGGGTTTTCATGAGGGGGGTTAGTCGAACGACCTTAAAGGCATTTTTAGGAAAATTACAATTTGCGACACTTCCCGCATCTCTTGAATGTGATTCTTCCAAAATACAATTATCTCGAGATTCAAGCACTGAAAACAGGTTCTCTCATTTTTTTCAATATATTTTTCGTCAATAAAGATTCCATACATAAACATATACAGTGCCTTACCGATTTTGGCAACATGGCGTGATTTTTATTTTGCCAAAATGCGGATGATGCCAATGTCGAGAATTTTGAAATGCTGTTTTTTATCATTTTAATTTCTAAAATTTACAGAAAATGCAAGACCCAAAAGCATAGACATCGTGAACTGATAATAGTAACATCTGAAAAGCACACTTGTTATACACAGTTAAGGCGTGGTATTACTTTCAGTGGACATTTACAACTGTTCTAGAGTGCACATGTGCAACTTTAAAGTACGACATATTGAAAGTAGCATATTTGGAAGAAAGGATCTATTCAAGAAGGTTTATTTTTGGGATTTCCTGAACATATAATTTTGGTTACCTCACATCTTACGTAGTGAAGAAGGTTCTAAGTTGAAAAAAGTGGTAGTGCTTGCAAATTACTATGCTAATATCAATGTTATCACAGCTGAAATATAATGTCAGGAATGAATAGAAAAAGAAAAGATGAAAGATATCCATCAAATATTTACAGTAAGACCCGTAAAAAAACTACAATGACATCAATCAAATATTCACAGTGAGACCCATAAAAAACTACAAAACGACAACTACAACTATCTTTTTTGATCATGGCACTTTTTCAATGCCGCCATGCACCCAGAAATAGAATTAATAACGAAATTCCATCAAGCATTATGTTTGCTGAGAGTAGCACAATGAATAATCAGAGGATTTGTAGGAATTTATTGAAAAAATAATGTCAATGAAGTAAATTGTGCGGAAATTGTTGAAGCAACATGAGGAGTAATTAGTGAAAATTGTTGATAGTTTTGTTGCTGAAAATTAAAGTTTCATTTCTTTCATTGAGGTTTTTTTGTTTCACAAGAATACCGTTAGATTTTTAACGCAGTCTTGAAGAAACTGCTTGTGAAATCTCTTTGGCACAAATGATTTTTCTCAAGGATTGCACCAATTAATGCTACTGTTGAAAATACAATCCAAACAATAGGGATACAATTTCCAATTTTATTTCTGTGGAGTTTTCTGAAATATCCGAAAAAATCAAAACGGATGGCAGAAATAAAAATGCAGCTTAGATTTTGCGGAATCAGTGGAAAAATTGTATTAATCATTACTTTCTTCTTCTTTTTGCAGAATAATGTGTGAAATTTAACGTTTATTTTTGATAACAGTAAAAATGTTTTAATGATCTTTTTAATTATAGAGGCGCTTGAAAATGTCTACAGTAAGCATCCAAATATTCTCCAATACCACCTTCCAGCTGACGCAAGGATGTAGTCAGAAAAACTCTTGACTACTGAAGAAGCGTCATGCTGGTTTAGATTGCTAGAGATAATTTCCAAATGTCTATATTGGATAAATCCGACGGGAAAGAAGATACCAATTTTTTACAATATCCACAACATTTTGACCATGGGTTCTTCCTTTATTCACTCATGGAATTTCTCAATAAACTATTTTCAATGACTACGGCAAAACCTATTCTCAACATTTTGCCCAAATTGTCATTTAGAGTTATGAACAAAGTTTCTCAATGTTTTCCTCAACAACTGGTATTAAAATGCCGACAGAAATACCTTAAAAACCACCAATCAATTGTTCAATATTTTTAAAGGATTAGTTGAACAATAATCACGAGATAATTTGAAAACATTTTCAGGCTCATCAGACCGACACATATAACCTAAAGGATATGTTGAAAAAAAAAATGCAGGCACAATAACAACAAAACATTTGCGATCACACAGTAAAGCTGATAATCTTAACCTTCCTTAGTCCCTAACAAAAAGTTACATATTGTGACTTAGGGTCGTTTTCGACCCGAAAATTCAAACAGCTCGGAAAAATCAGTGTGTTGACCGAATTTAGTTCTGTTGGGCTTAAATGAAAGGCACACATGTCTAGTTTCATAAAATCTCCCGGAGATCCGGATTTGGTCACTGTGGCAACCGGGAACCTGCTATATCTGAAAAATGGTCCCTTTAGAGACCCTTAATTTGATAACCTGAAGTTTCGTAACTAAACAAGTAATCTGTACCGTCCTCATATTTTTGAATAGGTATTCACGTGGAATGCGAATAGAGATTCTCAAATCACTTAGTTATTCATACCCGGTTCTGGAAACCCGGAACATCCGAAAAGTAAATTCCCATCGCAGTTTTGTATATGAAATTCACATCGGTACTGTTCGGTTGGATATTTTGGCATAATACTTTTTTGCAATTAGAAACCAACAAAATTCTGTAACTCTTCTTGTTCAGTTATAGATAATAAGGAATGAGGAGTGAGGTATGAAAAGTGAGAACTAATGATGTTGAAGATGATGATGGTAATATTGAAACAAATTGTTTCAATATTTTTAGAATACCTACATACACTACCCGTCATAAATACGGACTCACTAAAATAAGTATTGCAACACTCAGCTGAATATTGAATCACCCCCAAAAAGTTTAGCATCACCTGAAAACAGGTAAATTCACATTGTTATATCTCGAGATCCTTACGATTTGCAAAGAAGCGATCTTCAGCAAAGTTGTTCAGAGGATCAACGACATCCGGAAAGCAAATAGTTTGGTTCGCGATTTTACCGTTATTTGGCGGTAGCGAGCATGTAAAATGGAGCATTTTAAACTAGTTCTAGTTTGTGATTCACATGAGATAGAAAGTTCGGGTCTTCGACAAAGTTGTTCAGAAGGTCAAGGACATCCGAAAGACAAATAGTTTAGTCCGCGATTTTGCCGCTAAGTGGCGCTAGTGAGTATATGAAATTGAGCAATTTAAACTAGTTCTGGCTTGTGAATCACAAGAGATAGAAAGTTCGTGTCTTCGGCAAAGTTGTTCATAAGGTCAAGGACATCCGGAAGACAAATAATTTAGTTCGCGATTTTGTCGCTATGTGGCGCTAGTGAGCATGTAAAAATCAGCATTTTAAACTAGTTTTTGCTTGTGATTCACATGAGATAGAAAGTTCGGGTTTTCGGCAAAGTTGTTCAGGGGATCATGCTTAAATCACTTTGTACGTATTTCAAGTTTGATTAGTTCAACATACTTTATATTCAAGTGTTTCAGATTTGATTAGTTCCATATCCAAGGAACTCATGTTCAATTCAATTAATATTCAATTCACTTCACTTAATGCCCTTGACTTTCTGAACAACTTTGCTGAAGACTCAAAATTTCGATCTGGATTCAACTGGAAGACTCGAACTTTCTTTCTCTTGTCGATTAAAAGATAGAGCGAGTTTGAAACACTTAATTTTACATGCTCACTAGCGCCACTTAGCGGCAATATCGCGAACTAAACTATTAATCTTCCGGATGTCCTTGGCCTTCTGAACAACTTTACAGAAGACTCGAACTTTCTATATCTTGTGAATCACAACCTAGAACTAGTTTGAAATTATCATTTTTACCTGCTCACCAGCGCCAGCTAGCGGCTCTGAACTCAATGACATCAAGGGATGAAAAAAAAATATTAATTTTTATTCATTTACTTTTTTATTGTTAGATAATACAGGACGGACTCGATTATCCTCGATTTGATTATCCGGAATTTCAGACTCAATCGAGTCTACTATCCGGTGTATACTTTTGATATTATTGTTTGTCAGTTTTTATGTATAAATTCGAGATACAAAATTTAGTATGTATTGCAAAATACAATATGAATAGTTTAGCAGTAGGTTTGAAAAAGGGGTTCTTTGTGTATGCTGGTCAAAACATTTTTTTTTTCTCAAGACATCAAATGTTCTTAGAAATAATTTCTGGCTACGCCACTGCATCATATGAATAAAACAACGAAAAACGATAATATTTAAGTTCTTTTACTCAGATTTAAATTTCTCTTTTAGTGATTCGATTATCAGGAGGATTTGATTTTTCAGAATGAAAAGAAATCGATACTCCGGATAATCGAGTCCGACCTGTAAAATAAACGATGTTATTATTATAATAAAAATAATGAAAAGTCGATCTGAATGCACAGAGACGGGACACCCCGGGCTTGAAAGTATAAAAAGGTGATGTACAAAAAATAAAGCAGAAGATAATATAACTGCAAATAAACTCTACGTCAAGGAATCGTAGATCTCCGTGAACAATAAATACATTCGTTTTGGAAATGTACATATTTTAATATTTGTAAAAATGCTTAAATGCCCAATAACAATCAAAAGGCACTTTTTGTGACCAAATGAAGTATTGTCATTGTGCTGTTCATGTATGAAAAATGAAGCAAAGATGATGCAACACTACCATAGAGAAGTTCGTTAGTCTTTTAGATCTTAAATTGATTCTAGTAAACAAGAAACAAAATAACCTGTAAGGGTTCCTCCATAAACCACGTGGTTATATTTTTTGGTACTTTTAATCCCCCTTTCCCTTGTGGTCAACTCTTCAAATTTTTATTTTTATTTCTATGACTCTTAACCTTTGAACAGACCCTCCCCCTAGAATGAACACGCAATTTATGGACGTCTTCACAGTATGGTAAAGGGGTTGTTCATAAACCACGATATTTCTGGAGAATTTCAAGCTTAAAACATAATATGGCACATCAATTCTGCTGTACTAAAAATAAAACACTGTGTCGGGTTATTGATTAGATTAGATATTTGAATAAAAAATGCAAAATGTTCAAGTATATTTTAATATAGTTATATAATATAGTTATACATAGATCAAGTATATTTTAAAAAACGACCTGGGGCAGACACGAACATTCTAAAAACGCCATTATTTATGCTTTATTTTATACTTTCAAGCCCGGGGTGTCCCGTATCTGTGCATTTAGATCGACTTTTTTGTCGAACTGTGTTATAAGGGACCGTCCATAAATGACGTATCATTTTTTACTGATTTTTTACACCCCTCTCCCCACTCGTAGTATTTTGTCACGAATGCTGATAGGGGAACTGGGGGTAAAATGAACACCCTAAGCAATTTTCATGTTTTCTTGCTTATGAAGCTGTCAGATTCTTCTTCGATTGCTCAGAATTGAAGAAGGATGTTTATGCAATGTAACAAGATGAAATATTGTGATGGAAGTAGAATTTTATCAACATTATCATAGTTTT
Source organism: Aedes aegypti (assembly GCF_002204515.2). Taxonomy (NCBI): domain Eukaryota; kingdom Metazoa; phylum Arthropoda; class Insecta; order Diptera; family Culicidae; genus Aedes; species Aedes aegypti. The sequence goes on from NC_035108.1 coordinate 133,065,899, forward strand.
GAAAATGTCTTTCCACAGAATCAATGTTCCAAACATGTGGGTAAAATGAACATATACTGGGGGTAAAGGGTAAAAAGAACATGTAGTGGGGTTAAAATGAACATCACTCAAATTGAATGGGTTGCGGCATGATGCTCGGCATCTGGTACAGTTCAATGCATATCTCACGGACAATCCGGAATCGATGGAACGTTTAGCCGCGACCATTTGGATGGCTGTCCATGTATATCTTTGTATTTTCTCCGGAAAACTCTCGGCATCTGAAATAGAACCCGGTAGTATTCACCCTGCGATGGTGTTCATATAACCCCCGTCTCGAGTGGTTCATTTTACCCGCAAACAATCGACATCTTCAAAACATTTGTTCTAAGAAATTAAAAGATAAAAATACTTTCAATTTCCGTCTACTTATCATAAATACTTTAAAGATATGATGTGCTACGCAGTTAAATAGATTTTTGATGGTTTTAGTCATAAAAACCTTAAATTCCAGGAGTGAAAATTTACATCATATGAGAAAAAGGAGAGGCGTACTTTGCTTTTGTTTACTTTTCTATCTTTTGACAGTTCTAGATCGCGCTAGAGTTGTCGAAATAGTTCCTTAGTCTGAGTATTTAGGATGGTGCAATGTTTTGCATAGATTCATAGCATAATTACTGTAAAACACAAACCTGTTCATTTTACACCCCCCCTGTTTATTTCACCCACAGTTCCCCTATCCCCTTTGGAAAATACGTGGCACATCAAGCCCCCCTGGGGCTAAGATAGCCGTAGCGGTAAACGCGCAGCTATTCAGCAAGACCAAGCTGAGGGTTGTGGTTTCGAATCCCACCGGTCGAGGATCTTTTCGGATTGGAAATTTTCTCGACTTCCCAGGGTATAGAGTATCTTCGTACTTGCCACACGATATACACATGCATAAATGGTCATTGGCATAGTAAGCTCTCAGTGAATAACTGTGGAAGTGCTCATAAGAACACTAAGCTGAGAAGCAGGCTCTGTCCCAGTGGGGACGGAACGCCAGAAAGAAGATGAAGAAGATCAAGCCCCCCTCCCCTTCAATTTTTATTTTAGCGATTTGGCTAAAAAACATTGGAATTTAGAAAATCAATACAAAGTTTGATATTAATTACTGACTGGAACGTAAAGATAGTCTGACGAATAATAGTTTGATATACCGTACGTTTATTGATAATTGTAATTTATAAACAGTTTTAAATAAACTTATTTCCGTTACATAATTTTGGTTTCCAGTTTCATATAGGCTAAATTGTAGGAATCTTGCTGTTGTTACCAAAAAAAAAACAAGTTTTCAATTGACTAACGAGTTAGGGTACACAATAACCAATTGTTTTTTTTTATTTGTCGTTGTTAAGATTTCAATGAATATGATCGACAAAAAAACTTAATTTGAAATAGATCTTCGTCTTTCTTATCCAGATTCAAAAAATAACAATCAGTGCAGTGGTGAAATAGGATACTTCTTCTTCTTCTTTCTGGCGTTACGTCCCAACTGGGACAAAGCCTGCTTCTCAGATTAGTGTTCTCATGAGCACTTCCACAGTTTTTAACTGAGAGCTTTCTTTGCCGATTGACCATTTTTGCATGTGTATATCGTGTGGCAGGTACGCAGATACTCAATGCCCTGGGAATCGAGAAAATTTCCTTTACGAAAAGATCCTCGACCAGCGGGATTGGAACCCACGACCCTCATGGTCATGCTGAATAGCTGCGCGTTTACCGCTACGGCTATCTGGGCCTTACTTACCAATTGCAATGTATGGAATGCTTCGAAAACGTTAGCGATTATTTTACAAGCTATTCATTTTAATTAATATTTCAGCTCAACTTAATTATCTTTCCTCGTACTGAAACATTCCTACACAACCTATAATGAAACAATTATCTTTCTTTATATTACCGAATGATTAGGGCAATTTCGATAACAGTCAAATCTGATATCCTTATTAATATTCTGTCGGATCCATCAATAGCATTTATCAATCGATACAAATCAATGAACATTGAACGCATGACTGTTCTTGTTTTTCTGAAAATACTGATTATAAAGCTAAGGTAGAACTTCTGCCAAACCCAAGTCTATAAGCATTCCATATTTGAAAGGGAGTCTTGGCACAGTGCATATTGTTCTAAATAACAGCTACCTTGAAATTATTTTCAGGTTTTTATGGTTTGATATTATTTCTAACTAGTAACAAATCAATCCACATGTTACATAGACTACCTTCGATTATGTTTCAGCTGAGCATATATCAATTAGTTTTCTGATTGTTAGATAATAAGTATTTACGTACCCATCATTAAAGTAACTGCAATTTTTAAATTGATTTTCGATGAAGTACACGAGAAATCATTCCTCACAAATAATTACCAATACTTGAATGGTAATACATAATCGAAACATAGATGAATCAAAGTAATGGAATGATTCATCAGAATATAATGGAAATATAATTTAGAGTCACACCCCTGCCTGACTACATCAGCGTATCATTGTGGATAAACCTGTAACTTATCCCGCTTCCTTTGTTAAGGGATTTACGTGAATTCACGATTCCCATTAAAAAGCCTTGCCAACGCAGTAAATCTGACCCTGAAGGGTGTAAACGGAACAGAATAACCAACTTTGATAATGGTATCGTTTCAGCTTTCATCCCTCGGGCCCCAATCCCACTCCACCATCCGGCAGATTGTGTTACATAACAAAAAGATAAAATAGCATCGATCTCTAATCCAGCCGTTTTATGCTATCTTTCTCCCATCGCCCTCTTCCCTTTTAGGTCGTGGTTTGACTCAGCTGGATGTTTCCCAGAACCAGCTGTTGACGGTCCCCTCGAGCGCACTGAAGAATCTGCACCACTTGCTGATACTGAACCTGAATCACAATCGAATTTCGGTTATCCACAACCGGGCGTTCGAGGGTCTGGACACGTTGGAGATTTTGACCATCTACGAGAACAAGCTGACGTCCATCGAACCGGATGCCTTCCGAGGGTTAGACAAGTAAGTTCGATAAATTTGGAGTTTTGTTTTCTTTGTTAGATTATCACACTTGGTAAGACAATGGATTCAATATATTCTACTCCCCTCCTGACTTAGTAAAAAATTATGCTGTCAGTAAAAAAAAAAAAATAATTTGCTTGGTGGCATTCCATTATTTAAATTCACTAGAGTTTATATCCTTTGACAGATACGCGTATTTGGACTTCAACTGTAAGGCCGTCTTCGGTGTCGTGTACTAGAGTCGAGTCTAGTAGCGACACTGAAGACAGCTTTACAGTTGAGTTCGAAAAACGCGTATCTGTCAAAGGATACAAAGTCTAGTGGAGTTAAATGGTACAAATTCTGTTTTACTTATAGGTATTCTACTAAACAGCTCGAATATTCATTATCATTTCATTATTTTCTTATTGTCATAAATTAATTTTAATGACTGCTTATAAGTATCACTTTTACTCAATTCGATTTGAGTTTAGTTATTAATGCTAAAACTATTATTCCGCTTCTTACTACTGCCTTTCTCACAGAAAGCTGAAACGTCTGAATCTCGGTGGCAACGATCTAACCTCCGTCCCGCAAAAAGCCCTCTCCAAGTTGGACATGCTGCGAAAGTTGGAACTCCAGGAAAATCGTCTCAAAACCATTAAAGAGGGTGACTTTGAAGGTAATGTGAAATTGATAGCAATCGCCCGAAAGCCCATCAGCGCTAAAATTGTTTTATTTTGCTCGCGGGTTCAACGACAGGTCTTTCCAATCTGGATGCCCTAATCCTGGCCCACAACCAGCTCACCGAGGTACCGGCACGCGTCTTCAGCCATTTGATTCTGCTTAACTCGCTGGAGTTGGAGGGAAATTCCATCTCCTACATCGATAAGGATGCCTTCGAGGGACTGGAAGGTAGGGAATATTAAGAACCACTGACTGTCTGATATCTATGCACGTTGTATAATTCTCATTTTTCCTCCGCAGAAAATCTCCAGTACCTTCGTCTCGGCGATAACAATCTGCACCGCATTCCGAGCGAAGCTCTTCGACCGTTGCATCGTTTGCGGCATCTAGATCTTCGTTCCAACAACATCTCGTCCATAAACGAAGATGCTTTCGTCGGATTCGGTGATTCGATTACGTTCCTGAATCTGCAGAAAAATGAGTAAGTTTAGTGCGCTCTTATACCGAAGAGTTGTTTACCCCGAGTTTTCCAACCCACACGGTGCAAGAAGTTATCAGATTCAGGGGTCGGTGCAATTTACTAATGGAGAATCCTTTCTCTTGGATTTTTCCTCCAAGGCACTATGGGAAGGGAGTGAAATTATTTTGTCAAAAAAGTGTTTTTAGAAAATAGTTATTTACGCAACAGGAACGATGATTTTTACAGCACGATTGGTAAATTTATTCTACGAAGCTTGCCGAGTGAAAATTGAAAATTGTCGGGTTTATAACGCAACTCGGTCGATCATATTTTTATGCACAAAGAACACTCAAAACAACAATTCTCACGAAACATTACTAAAGGATCTATTACAAATGAGAGATTCTCTCCTCTCTCGCTCTCTTCTGATTATAACAGTGGAATACTAAAGCTTTAGGGAAGGTTTTCACTACAGATCGAAAGGCATTTTCCTTGACTAGCGTTTCATATAAAAAACGCAACAGAAGAGGTTAATGTTACTCAGTTATTGATCAAAGAGAAAGTAAACAAATAGAGCCTCTCATTTGTTCATAGGTCCTTTAGTAATGTTTCGCGAGAATTCTGCTTATCAAATTATCTCTCGGCCCATGAGACAATGAGCACTTTATGATGGGTCTTCTGAAAATATCTGTGGGGAATTAACTGGAAAAGCGGTAACAAAAAAAAAAAAACTTAGATGGTATTGATGCATTAATTTCTGGCTAAATTCTGAAATAAATAATAAAAAAATAAGGAAGATACCCTTAAGAAAATTTTAAGGTAATTAGAATGTAAGTTACAGAACATGAATTATCAGGATATATCAGAATTTAATTCTTGTAGCTTTTCCTTTAAAAACCTTGGCGCACTTCTTCTCTTCTGGTAAAATTCCTAAACATTATGAGATGAATGACAAATTAAGAGTTAATTTCTTGCACGGAGTAGCTCCGAATGCTATCACCGAGTTGTGTTTGATCCTTCGACCTTGACGCTTGCTCCTGCGGGGGCTGGCGATGAGGGCAGGATCAAACATGTCGCGCGTCGGTCGAGTGAAAATGAAAAAAAAAAACGCGATCGCTTAGTTGTGTTTGGTCCTTCGACCTTGACGCTTGCTCCAGCGGGGGCCGGCGATGAGGGCAGGATCAAACATGTCGCGCGTCGGTCGAGTAACGTGAAAAAGCGCCGCGTTCGATTAGTCCTTTTTGATCTTTCGACGATGACGCTTGCTCCTGGGCAGTGCGTCAAGAAAGCCCGAGCAGTCGTCAGTTCGAGCAAACGAGTGAAGCTGAAAGTGGATTGTTGCTGCTCAAGGATGACGGATCAATTGGTGAGCTCGTTTTATGCTACTTTTTCTAATCTATAAAATATGTATGCCTGCACCTTTAATCGTTACAACGGTGAGACGTAAATATGATTTTTCAACAAACTATGAATGGTTCGTCATCTAAAGTGTCGGCATATTTTTTCTCGGCATTAATATTGTTCATATCGAATGAAAATATTATATTTACATATAAGCATGTTTATATATCACAAATAACTATTTATCATGGTCTAATCGCTTATCAAAGTGAATTCTGTGACCCAACGATCCTCCCCATTAACAAACATCCCTCCCAGTAACGTTTGTGGAGATGCAGAGGCAAACACGGTCTCCAAATAGCAAAGGTTGCACACTAACATTCCTACCCCCAATCCCACCTGACTGCAAGGACGTGGCCGGCGCCGTTATTGACCATGTACAAATAGAGGCACTGAATTATGCACACTGAAGAAGATTATGACCGATCTCAGCCGAACTTCTAGTTGATTCTTTGTGCATTTTCATTGACTTCGGACAATCACGGAATAGCAACCATTGATATGTGTAGTCAGTCTAAGCTAAGCTAAGCTAAGCGGAGTAGCTCCGAATGCTATCACCGAAGGTAAGTGATAGCATAAGTATGTGTCTGAAAGAATCACAAAAGGAACTTTATGGAGAAGTTCTGCAGGAATCGTTGAAAGATATCTATAAAGATCTAAGTTCAAATTCGTTGCGTTTTCGCTTGGAAAAGAGATTGAGGGTTACCTGTATAAACGATGTGAGTAATCCCCGTAAGAATTATTAGATGAAATATTGAAGAAATTCAGAATAAATCCTTTTCGGCAGGATGTTCCGTAGAATCTATCGAGAAATTACTCAATTAATAAGGATTTCACTAGTAAAATCAGCAAAAAATCTCCTGCAGGAATCCTCAAATGTTTTTTTGAAAGAAATTCTGGAGTGTTTTCAGCAATGATTTCCTAGCAAATTCTTACGAAAATTCCGCCAGAAATCACTCTAAGGATCCCTCCATAAATTATTCATTTCTTCTCCATGAAACCCTCCATGGTAGAAGGCGATTCTAAACAGGTGAACGGCCAAATTGGCCAAATCCCCCGGGGCACCTGGAACCTACTATGGAGTCGTCATGGCAGTCAATGGTGCTGGAAATGCTTCGGAAAGCATAACCTTTGAAAATCATGAAGTTTGATGCCCATATCGATATGGTTCTTGATATGTTCCTAATTGACCACTTCCCCAGGGCACCTGGAACCTTCTATAAAGTAGGCTTTGTATCTAATGGTTCTGAATATGCTGCTGGAAACATCATTTTTAAGGTCGATGCCCACTTGGATATAGTTCTGAATAATATTTACATAATTGAAAATACAAACATGACTGACCATGTTTTCCGGAACCATTTTACGGAAATAGTCATATTTCTAAAGATTTCCAACCAATCTTGATGCGTCCAGCAGCATTCAACTTCCTTTTAGTTCTTGTTTCTAGGAAAATTTTAAACATCTATCCAACTTTACCGCACAAAAATCCAAGCGACAGAAAAAATGACATTTGGACATGGCCTTGGAAAATCCGGAACATCTCCGGTGTCCAGTGGCCAAAATGCATGGCCAAGTAAGTTCCTGAAACAAGACCAAATTTGCCGTCGACTGCTTCTGGATGCATCCAATTTCATCGGTTTTTCATAAAGTTATGAGCATTTGAAAATAGGCAAATTTTACCTATCTCAATCATTTTGCCCTGTATGAGAATTCAAAAAGAAAAATATTTTTCTATATGATCAGACGTAAAATAGCTGGACATGTCAAAAAACCTATAATTTTGCTTCAAAACTCAACTAATCCGTTTTCATCAAAACCCGTGCAAATTTGGGTTTCAGCACATTTTTTTCTGGTCGACAACTCATTCTCGTATAGCTTCAGCATCCTCGAATGTCACTTATTATTGAAAGTACTTTAAATTATTAGAAGAGCTTCTTTATACCCTGCAAATCGCTCCCCGTCATTCCCCGCGGAGAAATCTTGCTCAAACGCACTTTTAAGGCTAAGCAATCGATTGAAGAAGATTATTTTTGCCTAAATTTGCCCAAAACGAAAGTTTTTTGAAAAAGTTGACAGCCAAAAAATGTATAAAAAAACAGCAATTTTGATAGAATTTGAGAACAAAAAAAATGTGATTATGCCCAATATAGAGTTTTCAACTCTAAACCATGTTCCAAAACACTTGTAATAACTAAAAATAGTAAAATATTAGGAATGCTCAATTTCTGCCATGATTAAAGTTTTTAGCACTCATAATTGTCGTATCTTTATACATTTCAGGGTGGTGAACGAACTGACCATCTAATATGCACCCTTCTTTATTTAATTGGTGGTTCTTCCGAGTTTTACCGTCCTCAGCATTCTTGCTATACACATAGCCGAGAATGACAGAATACTTACTTCTTTTGACTGTTTATCGTTCTTTCTCGTCCCCACTTTTCGGAGAAACCAGTCATTCGGGGAAATGGCATTCGGAGAAAGTAGCACATGTCTTTTCGTTTTATTGTGCCGTAATCATTTTTGGCGTCCATTCTTCTATTGGATTAATAATAAATTTAACCTTCTTTTAAAAATAGGCTGTTCTTTAAATTTATACTGTTTTAAATTTTATAACTTAGTATAGCTAAATGTTACCCATTTTTATATTTTTCGGTTTCATCAATTCTTGCCAGATGTGTTGATAGAATGATAATTACTTTAGAATTTGCTAATATTTCACATATATTTTTTTTGGCAAACGCGTGATCTCCTTCCGAGATATGCTGGAAAAATATATTTTTTCAATCACAAATTTTCTCTTCTCTCGACATTAGACGGTGTTTTTGATGTAAACTTCCAAAATTAGAAAAAGTTGTGCCTCAAAAAATTTCTTTTAAAGATCTGTTGTTCGTTTAAGCTATGCTGTGGTTAGTTTTTTTTGCGTTAGAGCCTTAAACATTTTAAAAGAAAAATAATCTGCTCTCGTATATAGGATATTTTTGCATTAAGTCGCATTGATAGATCTTTGGATTAGAGCTTTTTATATTTTGCATAAAAATTCCATTCTTTTATCAAGTAATTTTAATCGAGTGTTACGTCCAAACTGGGACAGAGCTTGATCTGCAACGAAATATCCAATGAGCGTTCCCTTGATGAGTAACTGCGAACTATCTTTTTTTTGCTGTGTCGTCCCATTTGGACACGACTCGGACCTATGTAGATCCATCTCGCCCTGCGAACTTTCTTTGCCAATTTACTGTTTTCAAATATGAATCGCAACAAGCTCAAAGATACTCTATGTTCTGAGATGAAGAGACCCGTCACGAGTTTTATTTAGTAATGCTAACAACAATGTTTGAAATTCTTAGCTTGGAAAATCTCTGAACGAACATCACGCTTGTTAAGAACCTAACAAAATTTCTTGCTATGGGCTCGGTGGTGTTGATCTCGGTAATAGCTTAAAAAATGCGAATATTTATTTTGAGTCAATCATTATGCCAAACGGCCATTATGCCAAATGACCATTATGCCAAACGGCCACTATGCCAAACGGCCTTATGCCAAACGACTTTATGCCAAACGGAGTACAATCATTAGGATAGCTTTTCGTAATTGTAAATATCTCTGACATCTTACATTGTTCGCGAACCAGGACAAAAGTAGGACAAAACTTGAAATAAGAAAAGTAAATCAGGACACCTCAGAATAAGCTCAAAATCAGGACATTCTTCTTCTTCTTCTTTCTGGCGTTACGTCCCCACTGGGACAGAGCCTGCTTCTCAGCTTAGTGTTCTTATGAGCACTTCCACAGTTATTCACTGAGAGCTTACTATGCCAATGACCATTTTTGCATGTGTATATCGTGTGGCAGGTACGAAGATACTCTATGCCCTGGGAAGTCGAGAAAATTTCCAACCCGAAAAGATCCTCGACCGGTGGGATTCGAACCCACGACCCTCAGCTTGGTCATGCTGAATAGCTGCGCGTTTACCGCTACGGCTATCTGGGCCCCTGTGAAAATCAGGACATGTCCTGCTAAATAAGGACGGATGGTAATCCAATACGGAGTCAGAGTTTTTGAAATAAAAACTATACTCATTCGACTAAAAATATATTTTAAATCTCAAATGTAAAATGTTATTCTTTTTATATATCTCAAATATAAGAAATTGAGCAAAATCATGGGTTTTTATCAAATTTTAAATCACGAGGGTCGGTCCCACTGGCCATAAAAATTGGGCTTTTTGCATATTTCAAGTGAATGTACATTTGACCAAAATATGGTCAAAACCGGTGTAGCTCGATTAGAGTAAGGTGGGGCAAAAGTTCGACCTTAGTGGTATAATCAAAGTTTCCAGGAAAATAATAGCAGATGAAACAAAACAAATACCATACAGCGATCCTTCAACATATTGACTATAACTTTGCTGAACAAACTTGTGTCAAAATATTTACCCATTTTTAGTTATAACAGTTTCAAAATTGATTGTCTTAAACGAACTTTTGCCCCACCGGTAGGGCAAAAGTTCGAATCTAGTGTGGGGCAAAAGTTCGTTGGCTAAAATACAAAATATCAATACTTTTATGCCAGGCATACTTTATGTCAGCCGTAAACTTATGTTTGCCGAAAAATACACACTAAATTTTCATCAAAAAATGCCCAAAACAGGGTTAATTGTAATACACTCAAAAAATAGCAGTTTTTCACAAAACTAAGTGAAAATGTAAAATTTTTGTGACATTTTTCGCACGATCAGGTAAATTTCGCTAAATTTGAAGATAATATGTGGATTTCAGAAAATTTGAAAAATTTTCCGTGGGTTTATACATGGGTCGAACTTTTGCCCCGCAGATTTGAACTTTTGCCCCGCAGATTCGAACTTTTGCCCCGCTATGGGCCAAAAATTGATTCCAACTATTTATGGAAAAACTAATACACGTCAAAGCATCCTTATGATAGGCCTAGAAACGCCCTTACATAAAATATTGAAAAATATTTTATCTTCATTTGGTTCGAAAGTTTGACCAAATATTACAATATTTACGTCGAAAAACAACAAATAGCCATAACTTTTCCAAATCTCAATCGATTTTTATGATATTTGGAGTGAAAGTCTCTCACTTGAATAACATTCGAACCACCATGACATTTCTAAGTTTTGATTTTATTTGAGCTAGAAATCTTAAAAAGAAACTCTTGCCCCACTAGAACTTTTGCCCCACTTTACTCTACACGTTTGTAATGTTTTAGGACGCTTTTATTGTAAAATGAAAAAATCTCCATTAACAGACATTTTGTTCCATAGTGCCCCCTCCCCCTACGTGGGTCGCAGCACCGAACGACTCGGCCATAATTAAAGAGCAAAGTTTCCGTTTACGCTTCGGTTTTTCCATTAATTTACCATTTTCTTGCTCTGTTTCCTATTCCAGTATCAAAGTGCTGCCGGCGTTGGTTTTCGAGAATCTCAACTCGCTGGAGACGCTCAGTATCCAAAACAACAAGCTGACGCGCATACCGGAGGAAGTGATGGAACCAATCATGGACTCGCTGCGTGTGGTCGACATCATGGGTGAGTTATCTTTTGTTTTGCTGTCAGTTTATCCGTTGCATGTTGAACGAGTTTCGGAGAGTAAACTTTCACTGCTAGTCTTCTGATTAAATTTCCACGAAGATTGTCCTACATGAATCAAATTTCCGGATTAGCGATATCAACGGATTGCATGGCAATAACTAAGACTAAATTTACTACTTGTGATCATTCTAACGAGTTTATTCATGTTAAATAGTTATCCCCTTTAAAAATAAAGCGCTGTAAGCACACCACAGAGGGATTAGGTGGACGAAAATATGAAAGGATTTGCGGTGTAGCGCATGAATAACATGCCGGGGTAATTCCATCACCATGAAAAGTATTTTGCTGGGAGGGATGTAGATACAAAATGCCTAAGGCGGCCCAACTAAATGAAACCAAGCGAAAAGTTTTTTTGAAGGTTACTTAAAGGTTGAACGTCGAGCTTTGGAAAGGAATAATCTGAATTGATGGAATTGAAAATAAGTGGCATAAGTCGGAAAGGGCTTCCTCAAGAATATTATTTAGTTAACTCTATAAAGTGATCTTAATAATATTGAGGCTTCAGAAAAAGCAAGACTTATGTGCGATGTCCGTATGACATGGGAACATTTCCAGAAACCTGGAAGAAACTTCCAAAGCCCTTTTCCTTATTCAGTGCCATTGGTTGAATTGATCACCGTGATCTTCTAATATTAAACTTATTCAGTGCCGTCGATGCCGAAAGTGGAGTTATAGCTCTAAACATTGCCGCATGGATGCTTAATGCTTCATCTGAGGAAGTTCTTCTCACGCTAAGGAAGTCTGTCCTGTAAAGGAAGATACCATAAAGTTTCTATGCGCAAATTTTCTGAATTTTATGGGTTAATTTAACTTTCTTATGCGGGAAATTGGAAACCTAGCTAAAATATAATTATATTTTTATTTTACGACAATGGAATCTTTATTGTTGGTTTTCAATACTTTATTGTAGCAAAAACCTTATTATACTGAATAATTAAATTTGATATTTAAACTTGTTGATTATAGAGCTAGTATTGCTCCTCCCCGTTCAAAGGTTCTTAATGTTAATTCTTCATTCTATCTGATACTCTGTTCGAAATACTAAATTTCTAGTTGCTACTACCCAGACAACCAGAAATCGCATGAAAGTTCACGTTGTAACTCGTTTATTCGTACTAATTACATCAAACCCGCAAAACACCGTGGATAAACTCGTCGAATTGATGAGTTTCCTCGCATAAAACACTTTTTTCTGAGTTCATTTGTACATTTTGCTTCGTCCCGTACACTCGTACAAAGTATGTCTAATCGATCCGTAGCAGCTGTCAAATCAACATTTGTTATCATACGTTAAGTCGCATAAGAGTACAGGTTAGTTCGGTAGAATATTTATTCACTCGCAATGTATGTTATTATTCATCACATAATATACGCACGCATATCGCCTCCTTTTGTACGTAGAAGGCCTTTTCGCGACATCTTATAAGTGAAATGTTGCACATACAAAGCCTACAGGTGATTTCGTTATACGTACATTTTGGTTGTCTGGGTACTATCCATGAATGAACTATGCATTCGTTTCGTGTTCTCAAGGGAAAATAACTGTGTTCTGAACCCATTTTTTTAAACATCAGTAAGAGATTTTAGGTTAAAAGCACAACGTTGTGGAACACAGTGGCATAAGTATATATTTACCTTCAAATGGTAGCATTAACGTAGAACATCCGTTAACCCATGCAATTTTCCAGTCTTGACTACTGCAGCAGTTCTATCTTGGTTCCATTTCACGTTAAAATAAAATAAAATAAAACCTTCTGCATCAAACCTAGAAACTCCATAACGACTGGTCCCAATTCTAATCTGTATCATCCAAAACAAGAATCACACTCCAGCTGCGATGTTGCGGAAAACTTTCAGCCCGTGAAAAAGGTACCGAAGGGCCCACGGAAACGTGACTTAATTTCATTTCAGAAGCGTGCTCAAACCGTGCACGCTTTGCTTGATTGCTTGACGGCTGACAAGTGTGGGGCGAATATCACGGATGATGATCACATTTCGTCCTATCAAATCGTGAGCTATAAGTTAGTGAACTCGTTAGGATGATTGTCGTCGGTACAGATCTTGATTTCGTTTGGTATTCAGCTCGGTGACAATATTGAACCATAACAGAAGCGGTCGCCTGTCACTGGCGTAGGATAGTTTTACATTAGTTCGAAGCGATACGAAATGGAAGTTTACTTTTACAGCGGGGAACAATGCGGTGCACCGGAGCCATCATAGTTCGTTGTGAATGTCACGTAATCAAAACTTTTCTGTCGCTTGACTGAGACAAATGCTTTTTGGAGTGGAACATTCCTGTTAAAATGACAAGGGAAACAACTTGATCAGAATTGGTTCTTTGGATTTCAGATCGTGATGTCTTGCCCCAAAAGCCCCTGAACGCCAGTTCTCTGAAGGGACGAATCCCCATTTTTCTGAATAGTATATTTTGCCAAAAGTGTTTGGTAATTCTCGATGACTTTTTCAAATTGATGTAAGTAACTTACACACGGTTTTGAGAAAATTAATTAAGAAGAATCACAACCTGTCTTCTATAACCGTTGAATCACCTTTTTAACATTTTTTCGCCGTGTACATCGCTTAAATTTTGCATACAATCAGCTCGCGTTCAAAAACTAGGTAGTTTATATTGTTTCCCACAAAAATAATTATAACAAAATGATAAGCCGTTTCATTCAGTTACTTTTGACGTTTTTCTACCAGTGTAAAATCGACACAAGTAGTGTTTTGTTTTGATTCGTGGTTAAGTCAGTTTGTTTCTCCATACAACGGAGCGGTGAAAGTAGCGGTTGGCTTGCGAAAGTTTAAATTAGATTCGGCGTAAGTAACGTTTTGTAATTCCGCAATTAAACGTTCTAAAAGTAAAAAATCTAGTTGGGTAAGAGCGGAACGTGTGGAATTTCGTCTGAAAAACACGAAGGACCGATAAAGTAAGTTTGTTCACATTTTTGACTTGAAACTATCTGAATAAGTTTTCGAGAATTATCGATCATTTGATATCAGTATCGTAGCTAGGGGGTGCGATCCGCACCAGACCCCAAGTTCCTGAGGGTCCCAAAATCATTGTGAAATTAGCTCATAGCAGTATGCATTGAGTTTATAACAAACTAAAATGTATACAGGCAAGGAAAACCAGATTTTAAAGGGACCTAGACTGGTAGTATGTAAGGGCCCATGTATCATTTAGAATATTGATAAAGCTAGTGTTTATTTTAACATTATAGAACAGTACTTTTTAACAGAACATCATTATTTTTTATTCAAAAATACACTGTTTTGTTAATCATCGAACATCCATTTATAGTTCATCCAAGAGCTTCAATCGAAATTTTCTATTAATTTTCTCAAGAAAATCTTGCGGAAAATTATGCAGGGTTTCCTTTGGTAAATCAATCAATAATTAATTTAAGAAATCCAGCAAAGATCTCTGAGGAACTTCTGTCTTGTCGAAATTTCATCAGTATTAGTGATTTTTTATTTAGGAATTCTCACCAATTATTTTTGGAAAATTTCCTTAGCATCTCCTTTGATAAATTCCTTGAGAAATGCTGTGAGAATTCTTGGAGGACTTAATTGTGAAAAATTGTGACATCTTCAAAAAAAATCTGGTTGAATTCTTCAAGCCGTCTCGAACGGAAATCCTTGCCTTGAAAAGTTTGTAAACATATCACTAAATCAACACTGTTAAATGATATCTTCGAATTAATAGCTGAAGGAAACCCTGGACTAATTCCTGAGAAAAATCCCTGGAGGAACTTCTGAAGGAATCCCTTGAGGAATTCCTAATGGAATCTCTAGAGGAATTGCTGACGAAATTTCTGGAGAAATTCCTGAAAGAATCCCTGGATGAATTCCTGAAGGAATCTTTGGAGGAATTCATAAAGGAATTCCTGGAGGAATTTCTGAAGAAACCATTGGGAAATTCCTAAACGTATTCCTCGAGGGATCCCTGGAGGAATTCGAAAAGGAATCACTGTAGGAATTCCTGAAGAAATACCTGTAGGAACTCCCGAAGAAATTCCTGAAGGAATCCCTGGAGGAATTCCTGAAGGAATCACTGGAGGAATTCCTGAAGAAATCCCTGGGGGAATTTCTGAAGCAATCTCTGGAGGAATACCTGAAGGAATCCCTGGAGAAAATCTTGAAGGAATCTCTGGAAGAATGCCTGAAGGAATCCTTGGAGGAATTCCTGACAGAATCCCTGGAGGAATTCCTGAAGGAATCCCTGGAGGAGTTTCTGAAGGATTCTCTGGAGGAATTCCTGAAGGAATCCCTGGAGAAATTCCTGAAGGAATCTCTGGAGGAATACCTGAAGAAATCCTTGGATTCCTGAAGGAATCCCTGGAGGAATTCCTGAAGGAATCTCGGGAAGATTTCACAGTGTAACAAAAATGACACTTTTGTGTGTCTTAAGGATCAAAATATGTGTTTCTAGTAGATTTTGGGTCGCTGAATCTGATGCCGTTCTCAGAAATGTTCCAGCATAACACAATTTTAAGGTACAGGTCGCCATAGTTGTATAAAACACTGGTTTATTTGATGTTTACATGAAATTTAGAGTATGATTTATCAAACTTTTTTGTGATATAATCTACCAAATATGCTAAATAGGACTGGAACTTTTAATTTAGATACAAATCAGTTGAAATTTCACGACAAAATTTAGCTTAAATCGATTTTTTTCAATATGCTTGCAGTCTTCATATAAAATTCATCGTTTCTCTTATATGGCATAATACAATAATTTACTGAACCACCAAAAAATAATATTTAACCATCGAAAATATTATGAACTTTGTTGATAATTATTGCTTTATACCTGAAGTTTGAATTCGGTGACAAATTGAGCAAATAAATTACCATACAAGTTGGCAAACTTGCATGCAAGTTGGCTGAAACAGTCAAATTTTGCATTTTCAACAGTCAGTATCTCAAAAACTAGACGTGCCATTATATGTATTTCTGAAAACGGCAATGGCTTGAGACAAAACCGTGTTCCGCAGTGTTTCCTGAAGGAATCTCTGGAGAAATTCCAGAAAGAAACCCTGATGGAATTACTGAAGGAATTCCTGAGAGAATTCTTAAAGAAACCACTGGGAAATTCTCAAAAGTATTCCTCGAGGAATCATAGAAGGAATCCCTGGAGCAACTCCTGAAGGAATCCCTGGAAGAATTTCTGAAGGATTCCCTGGAGGAATTCCTGAAGGAATCCCTGGATCATTTCCTGAAGGAATCCCTGAAGGAATCCGTGGAGGAATTCTTGAAGGAATCTCTGGAGGAATTCCTGAAGAAATCCCAGAAGGAATTCCTGAAGGAATCTCTGGAGCAATTTCTGAAGGAATCCCTGGAGAAATTCCTGAAGAAATCCATGAATTCCTGAGAGAATTCCTAAAGAAACCACTGGGAAATTCTCAAAAGTATTTCTCGAGGAATCATAGAAGGAATCCCTGGAGGAATTCCTGACAGAATCCCTGGAGAAATTCCTGAAGGAATCCCTGGAGAAATTCTTGAAGGAGATCCTGGAGGAATTCCTGGAGGAATCCCTGGAGAAATTCCTGGAGGAATTCCCGGAAGAATCCCTGGAGGAATTCCCGGAAGAATCCCTGGAGGAATTCCCGGAGGAATCCCTAGAGGAATTCCCGGAGGAATCGCTGGAGGAATTCCTGGAGGAATCCCAGGAGGAATTCCCGGAGGAATCCCAGGAGGAATACCCGGAGGAATCCCTGGAGGAATTCTCGATGGAATTCTCGATGGAATTCCTGGAGGAATCCCTGAAGGAATCCCTGGAGGAATCCCTGGAGGAATCCCTGGAGGAATCCCTAGAGGAATCCCTGGAGGAATCCCTGAAGGAATTCCCGGAGGAATTCCTAAAGGAATCCCTGTAGCAATTCCTGAAGGAATCTCTGGAGAAATTCCTGAAGGAATCCCTGGAGGAATTTCTGAAGGAATCCCTGGAGGAATCTCTGGAAGAATCCCTGGAGGAATTCCCGGAAGAATCCCTGGAGAAATTCCCGGAGGAATCCCTGGAGGAATTCCTGAAGAAATCCCAGGAGCAATTCCTGATGGAATCCCTGGAGGAATTTCTGATGGAATCCCTGGAGGAATTCCTAAAGGAATCCCTGGAGAAATTCCTGACGGAATACCTAGAGGAATTCCTGAAGGAATACCTGGAGGAATTCCTAAAGGAATCCCTGGAGGAATTCCTAAAGAAATCCCTATAGCAATTCCTGAAGGAATCCCTGGAGAAATTCCTGAAGGAATCCCTGGAGGAATTTCTGAAGGAATCCCTGGAGGAATTTCTGAAGGAATCCCTGGAGGAATTTCTGAAGGAATCCCTGGAGGAATTTCTGAAGGAATCCCTGGAGGAATTTCTGAAGGAATCCCTGGAGGAACTCCTGAAGGATTTTCTGAAGAAATGCCTTGAGGAATTCTAGAAGAAGTTGCCTTAAGAAATTACTGAAAATATCCCTGAAGAATTTCTGGAGGAAACCCTGAATGAATTCCTGTAGGTATCCCTGGAGGAATTCCTGAAGGAATCGCTTGAGGAGTTTCTGTAGGAATTCCTGGGAAAACGCTCTTGAGGAATGCCTGAAGGATTCCCATCAAGAATTCCTGAAGGAATCACTGAAAGAATTCCTGAAGAAAACCCTGGAGTAATTATCGAAAAAAATCCATTGTGGGGTTCCTGAATCAATCCATGGTGGAATTCGTGGCAGAATTCCTGGAATAATTTCTGACGGAATTCCTGAAGGAATCTCTAGAGAAATATCTGAAACAATTTTTTAAAGGAAACCTTTTTGAGACTTTCTGAAAGAATATGGTGAAATTCCGGGTAGAACCCGTGGAATACTTGTGGGAATCTCTAGAGTAATGCTTGAAAGATCCCTGGAACATTTTCCAGAACGAAACCCTGAAGGAACTTCTGAAGGGAATCCTGGAGAAATTATTGGAAGCATCCTAGAGGAATTATTGAAGAAAAACAAAAAGGAAAATTTCTACTTCAAGGATCTTTTTTTACTCTTTTTTTATCTTATCTTAACACAAATTCGTGAAGCAAGAATTGCTTGCTTATTCTTATGTTTCGAATCTGAATGCCTAGTGGAATTGCATAGAGAAAACCTAGAAAAATTCCTATAATAGGATGTGTTTTCGGCGAAATACCTAGAATACAGAATCATCCCTGTCTTAAAACTTTCAATAGAAAAATTAATACTGAGCCGTGGCGATTCTAGAAGAAAGCTCTGGCTAATTTCCACTTGGAATATCTGGAGAAATCCATACAAAAATCAATGCAGGAATAATTCGAAACTATTTTTTATTCCCAAATTTTCAATATTTTTCTGTTCTATACGGAATCATACCAAGTATGGTGGAAAACATTCTTTTGAACATGCCTCTCCTTTCCTTTTCTTCCTAGATAATCCGCTGATCTGTTCGTGCGAGCTGGCCTGGTTCCCGAACCTGCTGAGAGACTTAAAGAACCGCGACGACGAGATGACCCAGAAGAAGCGCCCCATGTGTACGATGGCCAACGAGCACCGGGAGTACTACGTGCAGAACATGCCCCTGGAGCGGATGAACTGCGTCGGCAAAAAGTACCAAACGTCATCGCTGAGCGGTAGCGGGGCTTCCGGGCTGGTTGCTCCGGTGGCCACCAGCTTCGTCGTCGGGCTGGTTCGGGTGGTTTGCCGAGATTACCGCCACTATTAAAAATTGGTAGCAGCAGTGGTGCTGCTATCCTCATTCCTACCGGAGAGGAAAAACACTAGGAGGTAAGTGAACGTGATTTCAACCGACGACGACGGGTCGACGAGATGCCAGCAGGATGAAATACGAGAAGAACTGCAGTGTGGCACAGCGAAGCAGAAAATACAAATGTTGCTTTATATTTTCTCGTGTGGGCTTTTGTTCGCCTTTTTTTGTGTTGGCGCTTTTGTTTCTGGGAGTTTTGAGACTGGAATGAGAGAGAGCAATGGAAGAGAACAACAGGAGATACTTCCACCTACACGCTTAACTTCAGTTGCGGATTAAATGTGTAAGTCTTTCAGGGCGGCCGAAAACTCTGTTGTCTTTTCACGCTGTTTTTCCTTATGGTAGGTATCTACATTAATGCAAAATTGACTAGAAAGACAAAGGAATTTTCGGGCGTAAAGAGAGACTTACACATCTAAATTAAGCGTGTGGCGGGAAGCGGGTTCGGAGAAAGTTGGACAGCTGACCTGTATCAGGAGTGCGAGCGTGTGGTGTTTAGCATAATTACTAGAATTAAACCGGAACCGAAAGGATATAGAGTTACACAGAGTAAAACCATAAGCAAAAATTCAGGAAACAAGTCTCACGTGCGACTGAGAATTCTGGATCAGGTGAGCAAATAGAAAGGAGAAAAGCTAGAAATATAAATCAACACTACCCAAGAGGCAAGATGAAGCATCACATTACCAAAAAGTCTTTCAATGGAGTAAAATGCACTGGAACAATGTGCTTTTCAGTTTTTCTTTTCGGAGGGAGAAGGCGTTCTGTTTCGGAGTGCTGGAGGATGTAAGGAGAAAATGGAGGTGGTGGTGCGATGGGGTTAAACTTGTCATAGCTTGTCATGCTGAGGGTAGATGGAAATAGCATCGATCTTGAAGTGTGTTTTCCTTTGTGCAATAAAATTCAAATGAGCTTCATGACTAAATTGTTTGGTATTCTGGGATGATGATGAAATATTATGTCACGGTATGAGACGTTACGTGATGAATTGATTACCAGATACATGTATTGTGCAACATTATTAGTTGGGCAATTGTAATTTTTCGTTATTAACATTTCCTATAATGAAGACCACATCAATTCTTTATTTAAATGGATTCAAGTGAACAAATTTATGTTCATAGTAAAAATTGCAACCAAGGACGTAGCCATTTTTTTTCATAAAGGGGAGGAAGGGAAGTCCAAGCAATCATAAAAGTTGTTTAAAAAAAACAGTGAAAACCACAATATTAATCTAATCGTATTTTCTAAAAACAATCAGGTAATGATAAAAATGTCTCTTGAAGGAACTGACAAATAAATGCTGCTGAACAATTTGTCCAATATTTCGAAAAAAAAAAATCCTTCCAAGATTCTGTGACAGTTACGTTAGAATGTAGTTCAGGTATTCTTGAATGAATCGCTTTATTATCTCTTGAAGGAAAGACTCAATTAACTCATTGTTCATAATCTTCTATAATCCCTTGATGAACTCTTGGAGATATCTTGAAATAATTCCGAAGCAATTCCTAGTGAACACCCTTGAAGAATCAATTGTTGAAATTCTTCGAGAAAGTTCTGGGCAATTCACTGAAATAACCTTCTTGTGGCGTATTTTTGGATGATTTATGAGGAAACTATTGGATTAAACTCTGGTAACCTTCGTAATACTACCTATAACCTAAAGATTACGCAGCTAAAAATAGTTTCAAAATAATGTTGGACAGGAAAAATGTATATGAATATGCACGGTAGAGTGTTGCAACTTTTGAAATGTTGACTCCCCTACGCTTAAACGTTGCCAATTACGGTAAATATCTTTGAACTTCTTTGAACTCCCAAAGTTTGGAATAATTCGGAGGAAATATTTCTGTACACACGCTATATGAAGAAAAAAGGCCAACCTTTTGTGTTCAGCCCTCTATGTCTTCGTCATGATATTCTGTGTAAAATTTACAAACTCTCCTTAAGAAAAATCTTCCCAGCTACAACTTTGCCAAAGACACACTTCAGCAACACTTTGGCAATGGAGGGAAGAATAGATCAAAGTACAATAGAAATAATAGATCAAAGTAAGCTACAAAAGTATTCCTAGTTATATATTACTTACTTCACAGCGAAATTCTCTCTCTTTCTCTCTTCAACAAAACTTGAAAACAATGGTGCCATTACCTGTCAACTTTGACAGGTAACGGCACCGTTGTTTTCAGATTTTCCGAAGGAGGGAAAGAGAGCGATTTTCTGATTACGTCACCGTGCAATGGACAATTGAGTGATCATCTCAGCATGATTCAGACTTTTAAATCAATAATAACAAATTATCCAGACATCCAATCAAAATGTGGTCCTTGGCAAAGTTGTAGCTGGGAAGCATTGCCTTGAGAAGAGTTTCCAAAAATATTATGACGAAGAGTTAATGAGCTGAAGACAAAAGCTTTAGCTTCTTCAAAGTATTTTCCAAGTGAACTTCAAATAGCGTGTGCACAGTCAAATTTCTTCAAAATCATTCCAAACTTTGTAAGAACTTTGTAAGTATAATGCACGCTCATGTTAGAGCTCCATGAAACGTCGACGTATGAGGATGATTCAGAGAAAATAGTCGCATAAAATTTCCAGTTTAACAGTTAATTTTTCAAAAGTAAACGCTCAGGAGACAAATTCAGGAATGATTGGTACTTAGCTTATGTCAAACACTCCACAGAAGTTCCAGGAGATTTCTCAATTTATTCGAAAACTGTCAAGAAACCACAGGTTGGAATCGAGGGATTTACAAGAAAGGCTAAGACTTTATTTAGGTTCCCTACTATTTCCAATCGGACTCTAAATACTTTCAAGGATTTCTAAGAAATCCTTCGTATTTTCAAGCGATTTTTGAAGCGTATTTCATATTATTTTAGGTATTCCAAGTGATTCTCATTAAATTTCTAAAAGGTCTTAAAATATGAACGATTTAAAAAGTTTATTTGCGAATTTCGTGTGAAAATGGTATTTTTGATTCATTTTAAACAGGCTTGGCAGGAACTCCTCTGTGATTCAAAAATGAGGCGATGTCGAGGTAAAATTGAGTAAAAATTGAACTCAAAATCCACAACACAAATCCTCAACCGATTTAAATGAGAATGCATCTAAATGCGAGGATTTTTTAGGATCGCTAAATGTGACTAAGATAGATTTGAGGGTTCATCATAGGGTATAGTGGACGGCATGGACCTTTCCTCGATTGAAAAAAGTCGATTTGTAGCGGTCCCATTAATCTGATCTTTTGCTCTGGATAATCAGAAACCTAGGGTCTTTGTACGATTTTGGATTAAGTGCGATTCCTTCGAAACCCCGCAAAGGATTTTTTTAATCAAATAATATCTCAGAAATGTCATACCTCGGAGAGCTTCTAGAAGGATCTCTAAGATTCCGGAAGAAATTTGCTGTGGAATTCACTTTGGGATTTTTATTGATATTCCTCCAAGAATTCATTCTAGTCAAGCATGGAAATTACTCACTTCAAGTGAGTTCCCCTCACTCACTTCCATAAGCAGTCAAGAGCGAGGTCACCGCTTCTCTAACCAAGCTGAGTGTTTAAATTTCCAATGCACTTTTTATTTTTCCACCGAGTGACAAGTTAGGCGAAAACGACAACAGAATGATTCATTACCGACTCCGCGTGTGCCGAACGCATCCGATTGCAGTAACGAATGATTATTGACAATCCAGTGGCATTCGTGTTTAAGTGATCACAATACACCCGGTGGAATGATTCAGTGAGTGCAAATCCGTTTATTCAACAAAATGCATCATTTCGTTCCGCGAATTGCTTCTCACTAAACTTCGTGAGATTTCACTCAGCTTAGTTGCGTTCGGCTGTCACTGAACATTCGGTGGCAACAGATACTTTGCTATTTTCTATCGGTAGCGTTCGGGTGAGTGAGTGAGTTTTCCCATGCTTGATTCAAGTATTCTTCCAGTTATTTATTCTCGATGTATTCCCTCAATAACTCAGGATTAAATTCATGACATGTATCAAAAATTTCAACAATGATTCCTCCATAAACTAAATGAAGGATTTTATTTTAAAAACTCCTCAAAGATCACAGAAAGTATTCAACCAAGAATTCTTAGTTTCTTCAGATATTACTTTCAGTAGTTCTCCTGGGACTCTGCCATGAAATATATTAAAAATATCATCCAGAACTCCTACATGGAACTCACCCCTGAGAAATTTTGCTGGTGGTAATACTGAAACTCGCAGAAAGATTGCTAAAAAATGAGGATTGATACCTCTGAGATACTTTTAGGATTTGCTACAGGAATACCTTCTGGCATTTTTTCATAAAGAAAACTTTACTCCATAAAAATCCAAAGGTTTTTTTTTCAGTTCACCAATTTGTTTTTACAGAAGTTCATGCAGTAATTTCTCAAAACAAAAAATGTAAAAAAAAATCCTTCAAAAAACTGTCAGTTATTCCCTCAAAAGCTTCTATTGGAATTCCCTCAAGCACTTCTCCATGGCATTTATACGCTAGTATTAGTCGAACAACAATTGTTAAAGTCCATTTAATATAGTTGGGATTTTGGCCCCAAGAATTACCAAAAGTTTGCAAGCATTAATCAGCCCGTTCAAGCTTGCTGGGAGACTATAACCAGCCACCGGCTGAAAGTATCGATAGTAAAAATAATTCAAGTTTTCTTGACTCAGAATTGAATGTGAGATGCTCAGGAAGATTCGGAATCTAGAAAGACTTCTACGTACTTTGCCTGAGGATTTTCTTTAAGAGCTCGGGAGAAGAATTGTGTGCTTCAAATGACTCGCTCTCCGGAATCATCCAACCAAATATGAAAACGAAAAAATGGAAATGTATGTCAGGGATCACCTTTTGATCCTATCCCTTTTCTGGGGGTGAATTATCAAACCACAAAAGATCAAAGTATTTCAGAAGCATCTCATCATAAACTAGTAATAATTGACCAATTTCAACGAATCCTAACGAAATATCTGTTGAAATTTCTTTAGATGTCCCAAGATGATTTTTGGAGTTGTATAGCTCTCTGTTTATTCTAGAATGTACACTTCCGTGCGAAAATTTTAAGTAGCCCCCTAAAAACATGCAGAAGTGTTTTGTCTACATCTCTATGTCCCAGTAAACATAAATTCGTATACCAAAGCGCATAAAAGTACAAGGGTGGATGTGATATACATACGTGCGCCATAAGATTGCATAGAAAAGTACGTATATCGCTTCCATAATTGTGCTCTCATATCCTATTATGAATGATCGTGTGTTTGCTGGGATTACTAGGAACAATTGAAAAATCTCTACATATGCCATTTAATTTTGATTCTAATGGAAACAAATTCTGAAATACTGAAAAAAAAACCGTCACAAGGATTTTTTTTAACAGGTTGACCTACAATTCTTAATAAAGATTAGTCGTGTAATTTCATTAATAAAAAAAAACTTTATAAACTCCTATAATTTAACAAATAACTTTATAGGATAATCTTCCGATTTCTGGATTTTTTCTCAAAGGTATTGCTTGAAAACAATCTCTGAGGAATCATTGACGTAAATCGGGAGTTTTTTTTTTCAGATTAATCTTCGGAAGTATCCAATCTAGTATTTAAAGAAATTCTTGTAAGATCGTCTGATGCAATATAAAAAATCAAAAGAATCTGGAAAATTTGCTGAATGTTTTGGAAAATTCATTCGAGAATGATTGCAAAAAGTTCCTGGCAGACCTTTTTAAATAAATCCTAAAAAACTCCTCAATTTTTTTTTTAGATTTTTTTTTTTGAAAAAAATAACTAAATAATCATACATTTCTGAGAGATACTCGAAGGAATTACAAGTGAAGTTCACGGTAAAATTAAAGGAAATTGATAGATATCTTTAAAGAAATCGCTACGTGAACTTCCTAGGGAGAGAAAAAATTTTGCTCTGAGGTATTCTTGGACAAATCTCTTGAATAGATAACTCCTGAGCGATCTTTGAGATAAATCCAAATTCATGTCTAGAGGATTTCCTGGTAGAATGAATACCTAATGGAATACTGAATGGTAGTTCCCAAAATTTTTCAGGTTGGCATTCGAGTGGGAATGATCAAATGGAAATCGAAGGGCCCTACAGTACTGTGCAAGTGTTGGGGAAATACTGTGGAAATAGTAAGTTTATAGTTTTAAGATCTTGTGAAGCTCTGAGTTTAGGAAAGCTTATTTGGAAAACAATAAGTATTCCAGAGAGAATCCAATTGAAATACTTCGGGAACCATATAACAATTTCGTGTGAGAATTCTCTGAGTAGTTTGTGCAAATTTTTGGAATTGTTTAGAAATACCGCGGGACTTGTGAGAATCATATGAGAACCCCGTGTGATTTTAATGAAGATCCTGGGGAAATTCATATGGAAATTAAGTAGAAATCCGGTAAATATTTTAATGAGAACCCAGTAGGAATACTTTTGGATTCCTATTAAAATTCTGTGGGAATAATAAATATCTCCGCCTTTTTTATTACTTTTATTGTTGTGAATAAAGCTCTGCTATATTTCTTCTTCGCAATAATATGCTATATATTGTGAAGGGGTCGTTGAAGAAACTTCTGAGTTATGGGAGTTTTAGTGAGCAAAGGATTGTCAAAAATTGAGGAGTCGTCAAGAAAGGTTTTGTTTATAACATAATTTTGAACATTTTGTGGGTCGGTCTCAGCGGGAACAGCTCAAATTTTCGATAAAAGCTATTTTTTTTCTAAGATGTAACTAAGTAGAATCTATGACTAAGATTGAAAACACAAAAGGTCGAGGTATGAAACATTTAGGAACTAAATGTCAGAATTGTTCTTTTCTTTAAGAATAGAGAGTTTTTCATTAGACAAAAAAATATTTGACCTCTTGTTCTTCGAGCTTTTACCTCTAAATTGACTTAGTTACGCTAAAATTACAAATTTTATTACAAAAAATGATTTTTAAATCACGAAATGTGATACAAAATCGGTAAATTCATATCACAAAGAGGTATATTACAGGTAAGGATTTATATATTGATCTTTTTGTGTGATACATCTGATAATCGTTTGAACACTCCATAGACCATTGAAATCATCTTCATCTAAAGCCAACTCGATACCACCCCCCATGCAATCCTACATTCCCCGCCGCCGAAACAGAACCCCCTAAAACCCGAAGCCATATATCAAAGTACCGTGTGGTTTAAAGACTCAGTAGCTTGTACTTTCCCTTGTAGTCAAAACTAAGCTAATGCAAGCGCATAAATCATTACGCGAGGAGAAAGCCGAGACTCAAATCCAGAATCAACCTAGTACTACTGGAAGGCAGCATTGTGCAAGTTACACAGAAAAAAAACTAGGTTGCGTGCTAGTAGCTTTCAGAGGAAAAGAAACTGTTGTAGTTATCATAATTATATACGATGGAAGTATAACTCCTATAGGAGACATATTTGCATTACATAAGTGTACTACTAAAAAATCTGTGGACTAATTGATGTTCCATTAGGAAGCGACTAAGAACAAGATACAATTTTACTCGTAAGCTTTCGGAGATAAGTTCATGGCAACTACTAGAAGCGTTAGACATAAAGGTTGGTCAATCAGAAGAACAGATGAGTGACGTACGAATTTCTACAGGTAAATCAGCATGGACCTTCGTCCAGGTGTCAGGGGATCTGGGTCCTAGCTGGTTGCAGCTGGAAATTCACACGAGTGAAAGATGGTTTAAGGTACACTATTCTTCTAGTATGACAACACATTATAGATGTTATTGAAAAAGCAACTGAAGAGTTCTTCGTGCTGGATTATAAAAAAATAATATTTAACCAAATGTATACCGTTTAAGATGATATTCATTATATATACATGCTGGAACGATAAGCTAATTTTACCGTTCGCATATTACACATATCTATATATATACATGTTCAAGTAAGAGCAAACCGAACTGGAAATGTTACATATCCTTTTACATGCCTAGCGCCAAATCCCACCTTCACAAAGCGGAAAAGAAGCATACCAAAAACAAAACATATCACTTTTGCCCAGAAATCTTTCCTCACAGCAAAGTTTGTGAAAACCACCAAGACATATCAAAAAAACCTAAAGCAAAAGGTGTCTCTTAGCGTATGTTTGCAAATTGTGTCTCTCGATCGGTGTCTATTGAAAGTTAAAGGAAAATCATATACATATCATAAGAGAAGAAAAAAAAACCATTGTTTCTTTTTTGGACTAAACCCTAGACTTAAGGTGATCTCTCATAAGATAATGGACGAAAACAGGAAAGTCTGTGCTAGACTAATCGCAACATTTTTGATATACATTTATAAACTCAAACCCTGCAAATGTTGTTATTTACTACCCGAGCAGGTCAGGCTTCAATGGGGTCGCAGGATGGATTCACAACTCGGAAGGAAATGAGTCATTTGGATTACGATCAATTGGTGTGGTGAAATGACTCAGAATTTGAGACTCTATCGCACTTGAACCTTTACATTTTGCAGTGAACACATTCAAATAAGATGCCTCTTTGATATCTAATTATAATGTATTTTACGAACCTATTCACATAATTCTCAAAGAAGATGTTCGTTTTTATCACATCAAAAGGTTATCAAAAGATAACTGTCAGCTTCTCCTTAATATACCGTTTGGTCTGAAATTTCGAACGTGACTTGTATTCCGAACAGTGGCTAGTAACAAAGGTAAGAAATGACATTTTATAACTTTTAAATGTAGAGGACATGAATCGTACAAACATTGATTGTCCTGTGAAAAAGTTAGAGTGAATTTCTTGAAAACCGCTATAAAAAGTCGATTGTTTGGAATATGACTCATGTTCTGAATTTGAGACAAGACGGTACTTGGCAATCTGTTCCAGCATTCAAATATAAAATAGATACTGGAAAACTTCAACCACTAATGAGCCATATTTACTAGGAGACACACAATAGTGTGAACAGTTGAATCTATGACAAAAGACCGAAAGACAAAACGTCGAAAGGACAAAAAATCGAAAGAACAACATTTAACATTCGGAGTGTTTTCCAAAACAATCTGTATCCACCTGACAGAGAAAGCTTCAGTGTTGATAGACTCACACTCAAAATCTCAATCAATACGCTCTCCCGTGAGAGCAAACTCATTAGAGATCCGCTTCGCAAATCTCACGCTTGAGATTTTTATGCAATATCAACTCAATCAACTCAAACCGTAAAAAATGATTCAGTCGCAAAACCCGGCAAAAACTCGTGAAATCCGAATGTTGTTATTTACGTTAGAAAGGATTACTATAATTTTACCAGACTAATAAGAAATTATTGCCGTGTGTGAGTAAACTGTGTAAATACGAGACAATGAGTCAAAAAGGCGAGCCAACTCATCCATGATTTTTTGACTGCTGAGTTGCACGATTGACAACTCACGCATGAAAAATATCAAGCGTGAGTTGTGAGAAATTGAGTTTTTCACAACACTGGAAAGCTTGCAATGAAAGTTTAACAAACTTTATAAGAAACACCTTGACCTAAGTTTCAAGAGAAAAAATGCATTCATTGCAGTGATTCAGCATATTTTCCTTAGGAAGATCGTATTATACCTGTTACGATGTGGAATCTATGAAAAATGGCCAGATGGTTAACAAATCGAAGAACAAAGCGTCGAAAGGGCAATAGATCGAAGAGGAAAATAAAAAAAAGAACGAAAAGTCGAAACTATTTTTGAAGAAAGGAGAATTTCCCACGTACCAAATCTTTTTTCGAATTTTGTCCCTTAAATAAACATTGCTTTTGGCACCTTTTAATTTTCACCACGTCTTGAAGACTCATAGACACTACCGCACGTTGTTGAAATTCATATTTTTACATGAGATGATGTGGTTAAAACGGAGCATTGAGGCATCATCGTAAATCGCAAATACCAGCAAGGTCGGACTCTGCAGGAGAATGGTAGGCTTGACTGAACAATGTAATCTACGATAGAAGGTTGAAAGACCAAACGTCGAGAGGGAAAACATTAAAAAGACAAACGGTCAAAGAGGAAACTTAGTTTTGAATAAAGATGAATTTCCAACGTATTTTTTCGACCTTATGTCTTTCGACCTTTTTCCCCTGAACCAATCAGTGTGATTTTTCTCTCGAACTAAGTCAAGTCTTTAGGTTAGAGCAACTTCACCGGTGGTCCATTTTTTGGTCTAAATTTATTCCAAAAATGGACCTGTCAACATTAATTAGACCAAACTGCTCGCGCATGCACTGTTTGTTGTATTTTTTCCGATTCATTTCGAACGCGATCAACAAAAACAAACATGTTTGTGATGCTTGGAATAAAGCGAAATTAGAGCTGAAACCCTGGAGATCTTATTATTTCAAGAAATACCTTTACGAACTGAAGACGGACTTAGGAATTTTTGATGGAACTCCCGATAAGAATTTTTCAGGAACTCCTAGGAACGAAAACCTCAGAAATTCTTGGAGGATCTCCTAGAGGAATTTATGGAGGAACTCCCGGGGGAATTCCTGGATAACTCCCGGGGAGATCCTGGAAAATTCCTAGGAGCATTCCTGGAGGAACGCCTAGCGGGATTCCTGCACGAACTCCAGTAGAATTTCTGGTGGAACTGCCAGCGAAATTCTTAGAACAACTCACAAGGAAATTCCTGAAGGAAGTACGGTGGAATTCCTGGAGGAACTCCGGAAAAATTCCAAGGAGGTATTGCTGCTGAAATTCTCCTGGAAAATTCCTGGAGAAAATGCCCGGAGGAGTTCTTAGGGGATATTTTCGGAGGAATCTTTGAAACTCACGGAGAAATTCCCCAGAGCAATTCCTGAAGGACATACCAAAGGTATTTCTTGAAATAATTTCCGGAGGAATTCCTGGACGAAATCCTTGAAAGAAACGCTATTGAAAATTCCTGAGGAACTCCCGGAGAAAATCTCCAGAGGAGTTCCTAGACGAAACCCCCGGAAAAATTGCTTTTGAAACTTCACTGCGAAATTCCTGGCGAAAATTACCGATAACTGCTTGAGGATTTCCTCGGAGGAATCGTTGAAATCTTCGAAAAAAATCCTGGTGTAAATCCCCATCACTACTCCTGGAGGAAAACCCCGAATTAATTCTCTGAAAACATCCCCGAAAAAATTTCTGGAGGAAATCCTTTTAGTAATTTCTCATTAAAATCCCCGGAAAAAATCTTTGAAGAAATCCCTCAGAGGAAATATTGGACGAAATCATCGGAGAAAATGCTATTAAAAATCCACTTGAGAGTTCTAGGGGGATATTCCCGAAGGAATCCCTGGAGGAGATCTCCTGAGGAAAAATATCCCTGGATAAAATCCCCGGAGGAATCCTGGAGAAAATCTCCGGAAAAATTCCTTTTTGCAAATCTCCAGAGAAATACCTGAAGGAAATCTCCGGATACACCTTCTGAAAAAATCTCCGAAGCATTTTTGGGAGATAATCTTCGGAATTTGTTATTGAAATTTTAAACAAAATTCCCGGAGGAATTGCTATGAGAAATACCATGAAAAATTCCTTGGTGGAAATCGCCATAGGAAATGCCCGGATAAATTATCTTTAAAAATCCTCTAAGGAATTCCTGGACAAAATGTCTGGAAGAATTTCATAATAAAATCCCCAGAAAAGAACTTAAAAAAATCCTGGAGGAATTACCGGAAAACGTTTAGAGAAATTCACGGAGAAACTCTTGAGAAACTTTTTGGGGAACTCTGGAGGATTTTCCGGACAAAATGTAGAAAATTTTCCCGGAGGAATGCTTTTACCACGGAGAAATTATTGAAATCTCCAGCGAAATTCCTGATGTACATCCTCAGCAAAATTGTTGGAGGAAAACTCCGGATGATCCCAGAAGGAATTTCTGGAGGAAACCCCCGAAGGAATTTTGAAGAGAATCACCGAAGATTTTCTAGGGGGAAATCCCTAGAGAAATTCTTGGAAAAGATCTCCGGAAGAATCCCTGGAGGAAATCCCCGAAACAGTTCATGAAGGAAATCCCCGGAGGAGATTTCTTGTGGGAAACCTCGGAGAATTTCATGGAAAAAATCCTCAGAGGAAATGTTGGACGAAATCCTGGGAGAAAATGTTTTGAAAATCCACTGGTAGTTATAAGGGGTTAACCCCGAAAGAATCCCTGGAGGAAATACTCGAAGGAATTACCTGAGGAAAATCTCCAGATAAATCTCCTGAAAAAAATCTCTGAAGGAATTCTTAGATATAATCCTCGGAGAAATTTATTAATGAATTCCTGGATTAAATCCTTAGAGAAATTGCTATTGAAAATCCTCTGAATATTTGCCGGAGAAAATTTTCGGAGGAGTTTTTGGTGGAAATCAGCGGAGGAAACCTTGGAAAAAATCCTGAGGAATTTCTGGAGAGAATCACCAGAGGAATTCTTGGTGCAAATTTCTAGAGAAATTTCTGAAGGAAAAATCCGGATAATCCGTAAAGGAATTTCTGGAGGAAACCCTCAAAAAAAATTCTGGACAAAATCCCCGGAGGAATTCTTGAAGAGAATCCTCGAAGATTTTCTGGGGTGAAATCCCTGGAGGAATTCTTCGAAAAGATCTCCGGAAGAATACCTGGAGGAAAAATTTGATTTTTTTTAGATATAATCCTCGGAGAAATTTATTAATGAATTCCTGGACAAAATCCTCAGAGAAATTGCTATTGGAAATCCTCTAAAGAATTCCTGGAGAAAATTTTCGGAGGAGTTCTTGGTCGAAAACCGCGGAGGAAACCTTGGAAAAAAATCCTGAGGAATTTCTGAAGAAAACCACCGGAGGAATTCCTGGTGCAAATCTTTGGTGAAATTACAGTAGGAAATTCACAATGATGTTGATAATGATGATGAACACAGTGGAAGAAGTAGCAAATATTCACAACAAATATTGTACTAATACTCTCTTCAATCTCACAGATTGATGAAATATGTGGATTCCCTTAAAATGCGTTGGACCCATCAAAATATAGCGAAATCAATCACAATCAGAGGAATCGTTTTCTACGCCGAGCATCACGCACACATTCATGCACACAAGTTTTTTTTCTCACTCTGGATTAGAGTGTCCATTTCCCGGCCATTTTTCTCGTCCCGGGATTCGGGACAAAAATTCATGCTTATCCCGGGAAATCCCGGGATCCCGGGATTTACCAAATTTTCAATAAAACTAGCATTTCGGTTGAAATGGAAGTAAAAATTAAACAATACATTTTTTTCAATGAAATAAACAGATAATGAGATTTTTCAAAAGAATATGTTAAATATAGCAAATCACATTTCAGATAAGACTTTTTTGTTCTGATGAAGTAACCTAACAAAAATCAAAACTTGGTTCGATTGCTTATGGATTTTTTTTTCAAATTCTCTATAACACTTTTCAATGCAAGTATGTTAAAAACTTAGGTCATAATTTTAATGCAATTTGCTTCAAACATTTGAAAAGTCATAAAACTTTAGAACAAAAGAAATGATTGAAGATCATAGAAGATATTGTAGATCATGCTAAAGGTTAATCACTGAAAATTATTGACTGAAGATTGGTGCCGTGAATCGCAAGTCAGTCCCATCTGTATTTTAGTCAAAATTGTGTTGATATCAGTTTACATTAAAACTTCTAATGATCTTTCAGCTACACTAACTGGAAAGCACTTTTTGTTCAGTTAAATTAGGAAAAAAACACCAAGTCGAATTGTCCCATAATGAAAACTAAACGCATGTCAGTCCCACTGCAGATTTTCACATCGTGTAGCAAAAAAATGGATCGTTATTTGGTCATCTTTATATTTTTCTTGGATAGGTAACGGAGTGAAAATCAAATTATGAAAGTTTTATTGAGATCGAAACATGTTCCAATCTCCTGGAATATTTTGAATATTTGTATGGAAAACGAGATTGAAAACTTCTCAGTCAATTTTCTTAAAGCAGTTTAGGTTTATTTAACCCTTCAGTCGTCGCGCGGTTTGTCACCGTCAGAACCACCACGCTGATGCTGTGTACGATAAGCGAGGTTTTTTCACCACTGTTGTACAAAATACAACAGCGCGACGACTGAAGTGTTAAAATTGCTTATCTCAGCATAGGCTTATAAAACGGCTAATGTTAAAAAGCAAAGCATTAAGACTTTGCAACAAGCCAGATAAAAATATGTGCTTCTTATTAGGTAAATTGATCTTCGCATGAAAATAATTACTCGTTTATTCTCTTTTTCATTATGCTGTTCTACTTTATCAAATAAGGTAGATAGTGAGATAAAATGTCATTGTTTTTCATTGGAATTTAGTAGTTTTCATCAAATTCTACGTACATTTCGGGAATCCCGGGATTCCCGGGATGTCAGAAATTAAATCCCGGGAAATGGGAAATCCCAAAATTCGTCAAATCCCGGGATTTTTTGTCCCAGGATGTCCTAGGATGGACACTCTACTCTGGATGAATGAAAAACTTTGTTTACTTCAATTATATGCGGTCGTTGAGCGAATTTTCTAAAATTTCATGAATTATAGATGTTTTAAGGCGTGTGATTGGAATGAAATCTTTCAGTGGAGATGTACGAAGGTTTTCCATAATGTGAATTAGTGCCCGGTGAAGTAAGTGTCACAGTGAATTGGAGAAAATATTGAATCGCAATGTGGCGAGGCCAACCCGGTGCTAGGCAGCCATGTTTTCGTGGCCAGCATCAAACTCAAGAGCAACAACGTACATTGGCCTAATCATATTAGGGAATTTTTTCTCCAATACTAAATTGTGTTTTTAGCTAATCACATCAACCTAAATTGACTTGTTGTACTGCAATCCAATAGTTTGCAATCGTTTGTTTGCTCGAATAACTGTTGCTATTCGGGAAAATAAATTTTTCGGAGAAAAAAATTTCGCCATCATCGATTGTTATTCCTCAAACGGTTATTTGTTTACAAACATTGAGCTGTCAGTGGGAACCACTTCCCAGTGGGAACCAGAGATGTTTGTTCGATATTTTTCAATGGTATTGTATGGGCGGTGTCAGGAGGCTGGGCGAGGCTCAGTCGATCGCTAGCCAGATTTCGCTCGGTACGTCTTCGTCCATGCTATTTTGGTGAAAAAGTGCAAACTAGATAAATGAACTGAAGTTATTTATCGAAATACAGTAGTTTGATAGCGATTTTGGTGTACAAGTGGACGAACCATAATTCACTTGTCGCACTATAATGAGTCACTTCTGTAGAAGCGATCGATAAAACATACTAGAAGACCTATGATGAGTAGTGAATGACAAATGGTCGAAAGGACAAAACGCTAGAAGACAAGAAAAAACGATTGACCGAAAAAAAAAGTCGAGAAAGCGTAAGACCTAAAAGGAAAATAGATTGCAGCACAGTTTTTGACCATATACAAATTCCCCACGTAGTAAATCATGTTTGACCTTTCGTATTTCGACCTTTTGTGTCTCAACCGAACAGTGTATGACCATCAAATGCTCTGGTGTTTCTTAACCTTTGGTCTCAAAGAAGATATCGCACTTTATTGAATCCTATTCGAATTGAAATTCAAATTCTTGCATGAGACGCTGAGGCAAAAACGGAAGGCCAGGCAAAGTCGTTAGTCGCACAACCAGTGTCGGACTTTGCCTCCTAGAGTAGGCTAGAATCACCGCTGACGTTGATGGCGATGCTGTTGATAACAATGATGAACACAGCGAAAGTTTGCAGTGTTTTTTCTTCGCCGTGGCTGTTGACAGCCGGTTAGGAAAATTGATGATGGAACAGCTCCTAGCTACCGACATAAAAAAGATCAGAATTTTGCAGAGGGGATTTTTTCTTGTCTCATCTGTTGCCCTGTTATGGCATGGGAGGTTTCCACCTTGGAGCATGTATGAAGAAATGACGCGATGGAGCGCGGTAAATGGCAAAAATATTCCCCTGGAGTCGATGATTGATGAGCACCGGAGAATTATCAGCTCGTATGAGTTGGAGTTCATTTGCGGGTTGTTGGCAGAATTGACGGCAAATTGCTATTGAAACTTTTGCATTGTCTACGTTATTACCCTAACGTGAGGATGTTCAACATAGGGATTGACTGTCAATAAGGACGAATTGCTTGTCTTATTCGTCTTCCTAGTGTCATCATCAATCATAAGCCAATTTATGGGATGTGTGTTATCTTAATGAGAGTATTCACTTCGAATACCACCAAACATGTAGAATAAAAACATGAACAATTATAGAATATTTTACCAAATTCACCATTCAAAAGAATTATTCACCAAATGCTCAAAATTGACATATCTTTTAGGCATTGCGTCCGGCAGCGAATCGGATATTAACTGCTTACTGATGCTCCCAAGGGGATTTTATAGCAGATGTGGCTTATTCTACCGCCATCTTCTCGATTCCAACATGTTCTAAGCAACTTTTGGATACTCAAATGCATTGTGATGCGGATACTCAATTGATCTTGGCTACTGTCAAATCCAATAGGTGGGATTGGGGTTGCCATATACGTGCGCGACATGGTTTTTCACTTTCTTTTATCTGCTTGTACGTAAGTGGGCGGGACTAATAATGAAGTTGTTTGGCTGTGTTTGCTGAAAGTGCGGCGATGCAGCAAACAGTGTGAAGCGTTATAATAAAGCCGAGAAACGAACGAAGTATAATATAGGGGAAAATAACCGATTTGTTCTTTTCCGGGGCTATTTTTTGTCTGACTCGTGCAGATCAAATTAATCGACTCTCGCCAAAAAAGAGCCACGGATTACTCGAGTCATTCAGTAATCCGCATTTTTTTACCAGCTTCGATTCTTTTTACTCATCTCTAGGTACTTCACGTTCAACAAGAAAGGTTGTCGTCGGCGTATAAAAGTCAATGACTCCTGCTCGCACAAATCGGAAGATAAACCGTCCATTCGACTCTAGATCAAACGGTGGCTGATGATCTGTTTAAAACAACTTCGTCATGCAGCTGATAAGCGAGATTGATCCAAAAACAGTAGCATTCCGCTTGGTGTCGGGGAACTCGCCGTTTTGCCAGGTACTGTTTAGAAGTTTGAGCAGTATCATCTTCACGGACTTTGAATCGACATCTGCTGAGGTACATCAGCCATTGTCGAGCGGAAAACCCATTGATTCTAGTACAGCTGCTGCTTTCGCCACCTGGAACACGCTGTTCCGACGCTGCTTCTTCATGGTTTGTCTGTGGATCCGTCCAGCTGTTTGAGTATAACTGGTCACTCTTACCGGTTACCATGTAGTTTTTTGTGTGTTTTAACGACACTTTTTACTAGAAGGATGCATTTGAACTTTTTCGTTACTTCTTCTTCATTCGCTAAGGTATCTCTCAAGCTTGTCGTGCTCACATTGTTCTTCTGCATTTCTCTTTCATATTTTCTGCATTTCAGAATTAAATGTCGCACGTCCACCGTTGTTCCACAACACTCGCAGGTAGGTTGGAGTTCCTCTTTTTGACCAAAACGTGTGTGGTCGTGTATGGCCGATTCTTTTCCGCGTAAGCTCACGCTTGTCAGCTGCGCTGCCGTGTTCCGTCCACCGAAGCGTATCTTGCTTCACATTCCAAAGCTTCGAATCACAAGTGTTGAACCACTGGCCATTCCATTTGCACCATATTAGCTGCTTGACAGCTCCCAACGCATCCTCTCTTGACCGGCTTCCTCCTAGCCTCATTGGCTAGAGAAACTTTAAAGTAGATGGAGTACCGTGTACCTTTTAATTCCGCTCCTAAATGCTTATCTTTGACAGATACGCGTATTTCGACTACCACTTGCAGTCTTCTTCAGTGTCAGTTACTCGTATCCACTCTGGATACGAGTGGATACGAGTAACTGACACTGAAGAAGACTGCAAGTGGTAGTCGAAATACGCGTATCTGTCAAAGATAAGCATTTAGGAGCGGAATTAAAAGGTACACGGTACTCCATCTACTTTAAAGTTTCTCTATTTGAGATTCTGCTCAGAGGATTCGAACATTCATTAACGAGTTGACTCATTGGCTAGTTGATCGGTTTCGCTGTTGCCATGTCCAGGATCCAGCAAATTCGGATTGACTTGGTTCTCGCCAATCGCTCAGCTTCCTGAATCCGCGGGTGCTTGAATTTATCCGCCTGCAGTGCTAGTAGACAACTAGCCGAATCCGTAAGGATTACCATCTCTCTAACCACGTTCAGGATTGAGATTGCCATTTTTTAGGCGCGGCCTCTGCGGAGAAGACACTGCACTGCTCCGATAAATTGTACGTACCAGCCAGACCTGTAGTGTGCCAAGCGACACCTACCGTGTTCTGGGACTTCGAAACATTGGTGTATAATAATAATAATAATCCATTTATTTATCTTTTGATAATATACAATAAATACATACAAATTCACTTAATTATCTATACTTATTTTTTATCCACATTGCACAATTTCTTTTAAACTCTGAGACAGATCTTGCATTTCTAACTTCGATTGGTAATTCATTGAAAATTCTAATTCAATTATAATAAATTGATTTTTGAGTACTTGTCATAGTAAACGGCACAACACGTAAATCATCTCTTCGTCTAGTTCTATGGTTATGTATATTTCGTCCTCGTATGATGATATTCGGCGGTCGATTGATGGAAGCGGGTCGAAAGCAGATGTTGCACTACCGGGTGGACTTTTATCGGTGAATCACCGGGTCTGATACTCCTCTTGACATCCCAAACTATCGCTGATTTTCGCGCGTCTCACAAGGTGACTAACAGTGCTGATCCCGTAAGTTCGACCTGACGATCTGAAATTCGCCGGATCAGAGGAAAGTTGATGTTATCAAGACCTATTGCCGCAACTCGGATGGCCGTTCACACTAAAGACTGTGCTGCTAGAAGATCGAATGGCAAAGTACCCGCCTCTGCCATGACCGATGTTATCGGGCTCGTCACAATCGCATCAGAAGCGAACCAAACCATCATGTTGAACGTCGGGGCAAGGATCTGCAGCGATGCTGGTCCTCCAACGGCTCACCAATTTGATCTCGTAGATCAGTTTTGATGTGATCAGTGCCAAGCTAACCTGGAGCAAGGAAGATCCATTGCCACGAGGAAGCTTGGCACCGATCATTTGCAGTATCCACAGCCACGACTTACACGCTTCCTTGACCGTCCAGCAGTGGGGTTTGGAGGTAAGCGTCCAATCCAGAGTTATGCCCAGGATTCTTAGATGATTTGTCTTCGGGACGACGGTTCGATCAATAGTGAATTCTTTAGCTGGCTCTTGGCGCGCATTTGGACTGCAGTAGAATCTATGTGACTTTGTTGCAGATATGGTGAAACCAACGCTCTTCGACCACTTGTCGACTGCTTTCACGGCTGCCTGCAGTTTCTTGTGTAACGCTTCATGTTTCGCTCCACGTACAACAAGAAGGATGTCGTCGGCGTATAGAAGAATTTCGACTCCGACTGGTACAATTCGAAAAATGGGCTGCATCGCAACGAGGAACAGCGTCACGCAGAGCTCTGAACGTTCACCAACTGGTGTTCGAGGGACAATCATCCTCCTACAGCCACCTGGAAGATTCGCTTCGAGAGGAAACTATGCAGCATGTTGATCATCAGCCCTCGTATTCGCCACGATTTCAGTGTGCGTTATATGCCGTGTCGCCAGTTCGTATCGTCCGCTTTTGACAAGTCGAGGAAAGCTTGGCAAAGTATGTGTCAGTGCCCCGTCTTGCACGAAACGCTTCTCAAGCCGACCTTAAACTCTAGCTCCGTTGTCGAACAGCGATTTATGATGCGCTCAAACAGTTTCGCCACGCAGCTGTTGAGTGAGATTGAGCCAAAGGAAGCTGGTCCTGGCAATGCGGTTTCGGAATGGGAAGGACGATAGCATTCCATCAACTGGCGGGAATCTCGCCACTTCGCCAGTTAGTATTGAGGAGTCAAAGAAGCGTCAGCTTCACAGACAGAGGAAGACGTTGAAGAACGTACCCTATTGAATCGGCACCTGTTGAGGCACCTCCCCTTTGTTCAACTAGGACAATATCGGTGTCATATACATCGCTGATATTGGGCGAAGAAACCATGGAATCTCGTTCAGCTGCCGATTTCACCATCTGGAACGATGGAGGGTAGCTTGAAGTCGCCGATCTCTCGCTGTAGTACGTCGCCAGCTCTTCCGCTGGTTCTTCAGGATTGTTCGTAAACCCGTTCGTTCTCTTGAGTATAACCGGTCGCTGTTGCCGACTGCCGCTTGTACGACACAGTTCGGTCGTCGTGCTTCTAGGTGATATTTTACAATCAAATCTTCCCACGATTGACTGACCACTTTTTTCGCCGCTGCTTTAGCTTCCTGGAAGCTCGCCAATACTTCGGGTTGGTTTGGATCGCGTTGTAATGGTGTGTCGATTTGTACACGTTCGAACGATATATCTTC
Organism: Aedes aegypti; assembly: GCF_002204515.2. Lineage (NCBI taxonomy): Eukaryota > Metazoa > Arthropoda > Insecta > Diptera > Culicidae > Aedes > Aedes aegypti. The sequence goes on from NC_035108.1 coordinate 133,105,187, forward strand.
TCGGATGGCAAGGCCTACACCGTGTTGCCAGTAATTGGAGTTCATCAACTGTAGCAGCAACGTGCAGTTTCTGCCATCGACGTCTGGCGGAACAGCAGTCTGGTTCACTTTGGTCTCGTGCAAAGCTACAACGCTTGGTTTGAGATCGGAGCTTTAGCTCGCTGATGTTGGCCCTAAGCAGCCGCCGTAGCGACTATCCGTAGAGGATCTTGTGGTGGATGACGAGGATGATTTTCTACGTAGCGGTTGGTCTGCTGTGGTTATCACGTAGTGTATTAACCGTACGTCACAATTCGGTTGCCGTGCTGCATGGTGATTTTTTCGCGACAAAAGCTCTCTAAGACTTCTGCTTCGCTTGTTTAATCGCCACTGCCTTAGCTTCTTGGAAACCCACTCATACCTCGGACTGGTTCGAATCAAGTTGCTGAAGACGTCGAAGGAAGCATAGGCACCTTAATCGTCGTCGTATTGCCGACTTTGCTTCGGGGCACCACCACGGCATTGATTTAGGTACAATGCGGGCTTCATACAAAGCTTCAAGGCCGTTGTGGATCTAGTGGATAGGAAAAATCTTGACCCAAATTACAACAATCTGCCTGCGGGCGTCCCAACTTCGCAGTGGAAGAAGCTCTAGCACTTGTTTCATCAATTCATTCAACAACGCAATAAGCCTTCTTGTGGGATGTACGTCTGTACGTCTCACCGCGCAGTCTCTGATCGTTAATGAAACAAATCATATCAACGATGCACTAACACAGAATCTCTAATGCTTCTCTCATCAACTATTTCTATGCAGGCGTCTCACCTCGCAGCTTCTGATCAACAATGCAATGTACCAAGTCTGTTTGCGGGCGTCACACCAACGCTGAGCAAGAATCTTCAGTGCTTTTTACCTTACCAGTCAGGCTAATGCCTGGCTGGCCTCTGCTATACGTAGGAGACGTCTCCATTCGACTGGGTCCATGGCTGCTTGTCGCCACGCGTTTTGCGAAGGGTCCGCAGATCGTCCTCAATTTGATCGATCCATCTTACACGCTGCGCACCATGTCGTCTTGTGCCGATCGAATTGATTTCGAGAACCATTTTCGTTGGATTGTTATCCGACATTCTGATGACTTGCCCGGCCTTCCGCAATTTCCCATTTTTTCCGAGATGGACGATGGATGGTTCTCCCAGTAGCTGGTGCAATTCATGGTTCATCCGCCTTCTTCACGTTGCGTCTTCCATCTGCACTTCGCCGTAGATGGTTTGCAACACCTTCTGTTCATCAAGAGCGCGTTAATCCTCTGCGCTTAGTTTCCATGTTTCATGCCCATAGAAGAGTACCGTTCTAATCAGCGTCTTGTAGATGGTTAGCTTCGTGCGATGGTGAACTTTGCTAGATCGGAAGAGTTCTGTGGAGTCCGAAGTAGACACGATTTCCAGGAACGATGCGTCTTTGGATTTCTCTGCTGGTTTCGTTGTCGGTGGGCACCAGTGAACCCAAGTACACGAATTTTTCGACGACCTCGATTCAATCACCGTCAATATGAACGCTTAGCTTCAGCTCTTAGTCGGATGTACATATCCGCCATCGTTTCAAAGCTCCGTGCTACGATATCCGTATCGTCGGCGAAACCAAGTAGTTGGTCGGACTTTTTGAAAATCGTGCCACTCGTGTCTATCCCCGCTCTTCTTATCCCACCCTCTAACGCAATGATGAACAGTAAACACGAAAGGCCATCGCCTTACCATAACCCTCTGCGAGATTCGAAGGGGCTCGAGAGTGTCTCTGATACTCGGATTACGCACATCACTCGCCCCATCGTCGCCTTGATCAATCCTGTCAGTTTGTCCGGGAAGCCGCATTCGTGCATAACCTGCCATAGCTGATCTCGATCGATTGTATTTGCGGCTGCATTTCTGCAACTCCTGGCGGATGGGAAATATCTGGTCCGTTGTAAATCCTGCCTGATATTGCTCAACGAATTCTCTAGAAATTGGTGATAGACGGCGGCATAAAATATGGGAGAGTACCTTGTAGACGGCGCTCAACTTGTCGCCCTTTTTGTAGATGGCACATACGACACCTTCCATCCACTCCTCCAGTAATGCTTCCTCCGCCCAAATCCCATTGCAGCGCTCTGGCCAGTGCATTACCAGCGTATTTTGATAGCTTGCTCGGTACTTGGTCCACCCTAGGGGATTTATTGTTTTCAACCGTCCAATCTCCGTTTCAACCTCTTGGAGATCTGGAGGTGGAAGTCTCTCATCTTCCGCGCGTGCTCCCACAGTTACTTGCATGCCACCTTCGCTCCTGGCCACATCACCATTAAGGAGCTCGTCGTAGTGCTGTCACCACCTTTCGACCACCTCACGTTCGCTCGTGAGAAGATTTCCGTCACAGTCTCTGCACATGTCGCCTTGATACGAACGGTTCAGCTTCTCGTAGAACGTCCGTGTGTCTTTAGCGCGGAACAGCTCTTCCATCGCTTCACGATCTCGCTTCAATGCGCCTGTTATCAACTTATTGTATGCGGGCCTATTATCACGCAGTGCTTCTCTCATCAACTCATTGCATGCGGGCGTCTCATCAGAGTGTCTCTGATCAACAAACGAACAAATCTTCTTAAGGGCATTCCAACAACGCAGGGTTTATAGCGCATCAACAAAGTTCGTATGGGCGTCTCACTATGCAGTCGCTTTCAATCTTGTAGGATAATACTAGATATCCCTGCGAGCGTCTCACCAACGCAGAGCAAGAAAATTTAGTGCTGCTCTTAACAACTCACTGTATATGGGTTCATTTTCATGCAGTACTATCAATAACGCCACAATTACCACAAATTCTTACGGGACGCCGTCAACGCAGAGCAAGAATCTTTAGCGCTTCTCTCGTCTACTCATGCGGTGTCTCACCAAGCTGTCCCTGATCAACAATCCAACAAATCTTTTTGTGGTATTCCAGCAACGCTGAGTTTTTGGCGCTTGTCTCATCAACAAATTTGATAGGGGCGTCTTACCATGCCGTCTCTGATCACCTTGAAGAATAATGCTGGAATCCTTGTAGCGGACGTATCGGAAATCGATGACGTGTTCTCAGATGGAAGTATAAGGTCCACAGGAATCTAAGATATATGTTATAAATCAGCTTGATCTGCTTGCGATTCATGATATGGGGTATAATAGAAATAGAAATAGAAATTTTATAGATTTCTACTTTAGAAGGCATTTGATTCTTGACTGTACATGGAAAATTTGAATCAGGGTCAAAATTTTAGCATCGAGAATCAATCAATCCAAAAACCCCAAGAACAAGCAATCAAACAAATGCTGATCGAAAGTTCCCATCAATTTGATGCAATACTAAACCAAATTCTCTCATTTCCCCATACACGATGCCACTCTAGCGATCTTTGCCTGCCGCAGCTCGAAAGGATTTCGCTCGGCAGCAAGTTCAAGGCGAAAACCGTTATCATTCTCGTTACGTTTTATGTTCGACAGAAATATTTCCCCCTTCTAAGCTGGGTTGCTTTGTGCTATAGGGGAACTGGGGGTAATATGCCCATAGGGGGCAAAACGCGCCACCATCGATTTGGCCGAACGATGTGTTTTAGAATGCTTTTTTTCACCCTAGATCATAGAAAATGGATAGAAATGCTTTTCCTAATATGTTTTTATGTGGTTTTCTCACCCAAATCGATAAAATCGTATAAAAACGTTTTTCGCTGTTTTCGTTGCAATTTTGTGCGATTTTCAATGTCATTTTTCAGGTCGATAAACAACCAAATTTCTGAAACTATTGCCGAGAGCCAACTTGTGCACTGTCATAGTTTGTATTACTTGCAAAACATATGTTAAATTTGCCCTCAAAAAGCTTATTGAAGGACCTAAACTTTAATCAACTCTGGGGGCAAAACGCCCACCCCTATTTCATAACACCAAAACAGCCGTTTGAATTCAAATTCTACCAAACGTAATGGCACGTTGATGTTACGCGCAATTTGGAACCTTACAAATGTACATTTTTCGCATCAGCATGTATACTATTACTGAACAATAACTTCTGAACAAACGCCCGGATGTATGCAACTCATATACAAGCATGATTGTGTGCGTTCGTTTACAGCATGGCTAACGCCGAACTCAAGCGGGGCGTTTTACCCCGCAAAACAATACATATGCAGTTAAGCAAGCATTTTTTAAAAATAAATTTATAAATCCCAGAAAAGTTAAAATGAATAGCTGTTTCTACTATTTGATAGAAAACATGTTTGTCTATCCGACCATAATTAAAAAAGGACATAAAATAATGTTTTTCACATCTAAAATCGCTGTTCTCCTTAACGTGGGCAAACTACCCCCAGTCCCCCTAGCTATAAAATTCGCGCCATCAAGAAAGGTGAAATTCTCCTCCGGACATTTGATCGTAATGCTTATGGCTTCGTACAGAGGGGGTACAGACAGAATAAAGGTTCCGAATGACCACTCCCGGTTGGTACACGTGGCAGGAGTAATGGTTTCAAATTGCAATTTCCATTTCCTTGCTTCGAGAGGCAGCAGCATAGCGAGTAGAGCTTCGCTCAACATACCTACTCAGCAGAATCGGTCATTAAGCTCAATTTATTTGGTGCTGTAAAGCTTGAATAGTATTGTTCCTTCGAAAAGGATTTCTGAGTAGGTGAGCACTTGAAAGCATATGGTATAACGTTCTACATCAATTAAGTCTAAATGGGAATATCCGAATCATAAGCTTGTTTTTATATGGAAGATTCGAGAGTTGAAAGTAATTCAATTTCAATTCTTCTAGTGAAGTTGGCAAATTCTATTTGTTAATCAACCAGAGATTGTGAATCCATTGAAAAAACCATTGCTGCATGACTGCTCATTACATCCGTGCGCATCAGAGCAAGCAGAACCCCATTCATCTGCATGTCACATGTAAATCTGTTATCGATATCCATATCATTAGTAAGTAAGTATCTCAACCACACTGTGTACAATTGCAATCAAACAACAAAATCCCAAAAATGAGCACGATTATGAAACAACATATCGCAGAAAAAAAAAATCTCGTTGTTAAGAGGTAAGAACTATACCCAAACCAGGCCCATGAAACATATCCGAATATCAATCAATCGCTGTTCAACCGAAGGAGACATGTTTGCTCCTCATTAACAATTTGCCTTCACTGTTTTCACACATACACATATCTTACCTGCACCTTATTGGAGTAAATCAATGTTGTGATAAGCTGAAAAATATTAAAACATTATAAAACGATAACTAATGATGACATTGTTTATAAAGCATTCCCTTACGTTCGATTATAAATAATAAGCTTATAACAAGTGATGATAAAACCAACATATTCAAATTATATATTTAGCGTTAAGACTACAGAAGTTGCAAAAGCCAACAGATTAAATCTATTTACTATTATTAATACAAAAAAATGTCATAGTACGAGCTGAACCAGAAGAAATGCTAGCTTGTAAGATTAAACCACAAAAATAAAACCAAATGTAGACAAACATATCTTGCCCTTCACAAAACTGACAGCATCAAAACGGTGGTCAATGTTTTTTCAGTCTGTATGTATGTGTTCGAAAGTTTATTCTCAGAAGAAAACTCAACAATGTTTCACAAAGTCTTTGCCGAAGTCAACATGGCTGGGCTGCCAACAGAACGTTTCAGATTTTTCGGTGTTAACTCTTGATGTGCAATTGCCAATCGTACAATTCTAGACATTTCAAGTAAACATATCAATATCGAAACCGTCATCTTGTGAAGCCTATAAAGAAGTATGGAACTACCAAATTTGATTGAATATCATTGTATTACATTTTTATTAAACTTTACATATTCAATTTTTCTCGAAATTAACTGAAATACGACAGAGCATACCTAAAAAGAAACAATCAAAACCCACAAAAGCAAATTCAAACTAAAAACAAATAGAATTATAAATAGCACCCGAATAGAACAAACCACCCACAGTAATAAACTAAAAATGCAAACGCGAGAATCCATTTTCAAACACTCTGAAACAAAATCACACACACACATATTGAAGCAAAGATTCCACACAGCACTGGAAAAATAAAGTTATATTTGTATTTTTGCAAAAGAAAGACAGGCAAAGATCAAGAAACGGCTAGACACATCTAGCTAAAACCATCATCACGTGTGTGATATTAAAGTTGCTTCGGTGTTGTAGTCACAATGTGTTGGCGAACAGGCAAATATAGAGCAAAAACTTACACATCCTAAAAACTATCAACCACAAACTCAAGAAAGAAAAGCAAACCCAAGAGCTGGCAGTGGTTCTCGGAATCGATCGATAATCAATCTAAAACATCTCTTAGCAACCCTGTTATAGAAGCAAGAAGAAAAAACAACCAACTAGAAGTAGACTAGAATGAACAGAGACAGAGATATATTAAAAAATGAAAATCCCGATTGCAGTGTGAGCGAAGAAACGGAAAGTCGCGCAGTGGGTATGACGATGTGTGGAAAACACACCAGATAAGCAAAAAAATAAAATTGAAGCCGGAAGGTGAAAAACAAACAGCGAGAGTGGTTTTTATTTCGTTACGCCTATCACGATCCTACCAGCGGCACGCGAGCACCGGTTGCTTCATGTCTGAGTCTGGTGTAAACGTCATGACGCAACCGAATGTGCTTGTGAAGGTAAGTGTGGTGAAATTGGTGCCATCAATGAGGCGCACGGCGCCCGAATTTATACAACTAGCATAATGGATTCACCACTTGGTCAATTCAAACAAATTAACTCCACAGCTGTTAATCAACTAAAGGTTACTTTTTTCTGGAGACAATATGATAAAATATCATGATGGCTCCCCAACATTGAAGAAAATAATCGTCTTCAAATTTCAAAAGCAATTACGAACAAGTGTCGATTACTATAGAAATTTTCTCTTCCCACAAATCTGGATCAATGAGATAGCATGATCCATAGGAAAACGGAACCACATTATGGATCAGAGCGCTGTAAAAGCAATTTATCCCAATTATAAGCCTACATTTTGGCGTTTCTTCTGGAATCGCCTTATCTTTGATTCATAACTTTCTCCACAGTTATGGATAGCACACATATATGAATCAGGAGATTATTTATCAACCGTATTCCCAGAAGCGTTGATTCATAACTGTGGGGCATTGAAAACCATACCACAGTTATGAATCAAAGATAAGACGATTCCGAAACAAACGCCAAAACGTATGCTTTCACTAGCACACCATTCGTTTTACCTCGCAGATAATATTGTTTTGATCCACAATATGAGTCGATTTGATCCATAATATGATGATCCACATCTGTGGGGTGGACATTGTTTGAAATTTCTATTGAAATCGATACTTATTGGTGAATAACTGCGAGTTTTGAGGTGTATTCTCAAAACAACTATATTCTTCAGTGCCAGGAAGGTAATTCTCCTCTGCAAAGCGTCACCATGTTTTTTAATCACATTTTGTTCTAAAAATTGACCCTTAGTTGATCCATAACCCGTAGGTTTTGATTTCGGACATGATTTAAGTAAGCAACGACATTTTCAATATAACCGAACGTTTTTTACATGGTTGATCAATGTTACCCCATATCATTATTTAAACATACTTAAATCTTTTGAAACGCAAAATACAGTATATAGCCATATACGGTGGGTACCAGTACCGTAAAACGGGGTAACTTTGATAGTTTTTTCGAAGAAAACTTGAATATTTTTGCATGCTGTTTCAAATATTTACAATTTATATTTTTAAAACAAGTACTGGCATCCTAGCTATCGATTACAGTCGATAAATTGGCAAAAGATTAATTTTGAATGGATATATAATTTTTCATATAATTGAAAGTTGGTTTTCTGTTTTGGGGTAACTTTGATAATGGAGTATGATTCGAACAAAATTGAATGAATAACGAACATTTGTAGGGCATTGCATACCTCTAGGCGTATAACGTTATATGGAAATTTCTGACTTAGATTACAAAAATGGTCCCAGTTTGTGAATATGCTTTTCGCTAAGAGATTTGAGACCGTATTCAAGTTCTATGATAACTAGGCTGTTAAAGATAAGTGGCCGACTATTCAAAACTACATCAAATAGTGATCGTAGAACAGATTGTTTGTAAGCGTTTTTAAAACGCTAAAATTGTGTAATTTTTTTAAATTCGTATAAAAAGCCTAAAATGTTCTTGATTCAAATGAAAACCGCTCTTACATGAAGTGTCATACTAATATTCTTAAGTTTTGCATTCGTTTTGCTTAACTGATTAACATAAATTATGATATTTCATTTAGTATGCGTTTTACGGTACTTGTTTTTAAAATATAATACTTGTGACATTTGAATTTTCAAATGAAAAATTTAAGAAATATCCCAAAAACTGATCAATGTTACCCCGGATTACGGTACCAAAGCAATTTGGCCAAATGTCCTTTTGACCTAATGTACTTTAGACCAAATGTAATTCGACGAAATGTCCTAGAGCCCTTTCCTACATTAAATGCACCGTGATGCCAGATTAATAAATGGCAAATCATTCGTACCGTAATTTCGGGTGAAATTGATCATTTTTCACGGTTTTTCTAGTCTGTTTTCTATAATGTTAAGAATGCCCAACTAAATGCAGGAAAACAAGTACGAAGGTGAGCCTTATCGACTCATGTACCGTAAAACGGGGTAACTTTGATAATGCGGGTAACTTTGATAGTGCGAGACCCCCAACATAGTAAACGAAATATCGAAGTTTCTGTCAATCAGTTGAGGAAAACGAATGCAAAAGTAAAGAGTATTGGTATGACACTTCATGTCAAAGCTATTTTCGTTGAAATCAAGTGCATTTGAGGATTTTTATGCAAATATTAAAAATTTGTAAGATTTTAGCATTTTTGCAACGCTTACAAACAATCTGTTCTACGACCACTATTTGATAAAGTCATAATGAGTTCGTCACTTATCCATGACAGCCTAGTTATAGTAGAACATGAATACGGTCTCAAATCTCTTAGCGAAAACCAGTTTTACAAACTGGGACCATTTTTGTAATCTAAGTCAGAAATTTCCATATAGCGTTAAGCGCCTAGTGGTATGCAATGCCCTATAAATGTTCCGTGATTCATTCAATCTTGTTCGATTTATACTCCATTATCAAAGTTACCCCAAAACAGAAAACCGACTTTCGACTATATGAAAAATTATAAATCCATTCAGAACAAATCTTTTGGCAATCTATCAAGTGCAATCGATAGCTAGGATGTCAGTACTTGTTTTAAAAATATGAAATATAATTCTTTGATACAGAATGCATAAATATTGAAGTTTTCTTCGAAAAAACTATCAAAGTTACCCCGTTTTACGGTACTGAAATTTTCTAACAAATGTAATTTTAGTGTTAACAAACACCTCTAAAAAAATCAGAGGATCTCATTTGGGGGTGAAATTGATCACTTGTCAATGCCATTATTGTTAGTTTCCAAAACAACTCTATATGATAAATTTGAGCTCCCTGAATCCGAATATGCTTGTAAAATTCTTAACAATGCAATATTTGTATAAATAACGAGTACCGTAAAACGGGGTAACTTTGATAATGCGGGTAACTTTGATAGTGCGAGACCCACAACATACTAAACGAAATAACAAAGTTTCTGTCAATCAGTTAAGCAAAACGAATACAAAACTAAAGAGTATTAGAATGACACTTCACGTCAAAGCTATTTTCGTTGGAATCAAGTACATTTGAGGCTTTATATGCAAATATTAAAAAATTATGAGACTTTAGCATTTTTTAAAAGCTCACAAACAATCTGTTCTACGATCACTATTTGATGAAGCCATATTGAGTTCGTCACTCATCCTTGACAGCCTAGGTGTAGTAGAACATGAATTCGGTCTCAAGTCTCTTAGCGAATACCACTTTTACAAACTGGAACTATTTTTGCAATCGAAGTCAGAAATTTTCATATAGCGTTAAACGCCTAGAGGTATGCAATGACCTATAAATGTTCCGTAATTCACTCAATTTTGTTCGACTATCAAAGTTACCCCAAAACAGAAAACCGACTTTCGATTATATGAAAAATTATAAATCCATTCAGGATAAATCCTTTGGCAATCTATAAACTGCAATCGATAGCTAGGATACCAGTACTTGTTTTAAAAATATAAATTATAATTCTTTGAATCGGCATGCATAAATATTCAAGTTTTCTTCGAAAAAACTATCAAAGTTACCCCGTTTTACGGTACCGTAAAACGGGGTACCGTAATTTCGGGTGAAATTGATCATTTTTCATGGTTTTTCTTGTCCGTTTTCTAAAATGTTGACAATGCCAAACAATTAAATGCAGGAAAACAAGTACGATATAGTTGATAGTTTTTTCGAAGAAAACTTGAATATTTATGCATGCTGTTTCAAAGAATTTTAATTCATATTTTTAAAACAAGTACTGGTATCATAACTAGCGATGCCAGTTGATAGATTTCCAAAAGATTTATTCTTAATGGCTTTATAATTTTTCATATGATCGAAAGTCGGTTTTCTGTTTTGGGGTAACTTTGATAATGAAGCATCACTCGAACAAAATTGAATGAATTACAGAACAATTGTAGGGCGTTGCATATCTTGAGGCGTTTAACGCTATATGGAAATTTCTGACTTAGATTACAAAAATGGTCCCAGTTTGTAAAAATAGTACCGTAAAATCGGGTGATCAGACGGGTGAAATTGATCATCGTATTACACGATTTTATTTATTCGTAATGGGACTCAAATATCAATGTAAGCTGCAGTAAATGAACGTTGCTTGTCGTAACTATTGTAATATTGTGTGTTGTGAAGTTTTTTGCGTTAAAGAATGTTTATTACTATGAAAATAACGTAAAATTTCAAAATCATGCACGGTGCAGAATTGACAAACACCTATGAACTTCTATTTATAAGCAAGGATTTGAACATGGTATAAACCTGAAAGTTTGTGAGGATGCTTGAGATATATCCCCAAACCAGATTTCATCACCAAAACTCGTACCAATTAGCTCATATGGTTGAAATAATTGAATTTCTGTTAGATATCATTGAATTCCTTAGGAAATTGCATACATTTAGGCGTTTACCGCGTAATTCTTGAAATTTAACTATTCGTTATTTATATAAATATTGAATTGTTAAGAATTTTACAAGCATATTCGGATTCAGGGAGCTCAAATTTATCATATAAAGATGTTTTGGAAACTAACAATAATGGCATTGACAAGTGATCAATTTCACCCCGAAATGAGATCCTCTGATTTTTTATTTTAGAGGTATTTGTTAACACTAAAATGACATTTGTTAGAAAATTTCGGTACATAGTTCGATGAGGCTCGCCTTCGTACTTGTTTTCCTGCATTTAGTTGTTTGGCATTGTTAACATTATAGAAAACAGACTAGATAAACCGTGAAAAATGATCAATTTCACCCGAAATTACGGTATTAGTTTTGAGACCGAATTGGAGTTCTACTATAACTAGGCTATCAAGTATAAGTGACGAATTCATTATGACTTCATCAAATAGTGATCGTAGAACAGATTGTTTGAGAGCATTTCAAAATTGCTAAAATCTTATAAATATTCCATGTTTGCATATAAACCCTCAAATGTACTTGATTCCAACGGAAATAGCTTTAACATGAAGTGTCAGACTAATACTCTTTACTTTTACATTCGTTTTGCTTGACAGATTAACAGGAACTTTGTTATTTCGTCTAGTATGTTGAGAGTCTCGCATTATCAAAGTTACCCCGTTTTACGGTAGTTAAACTTCAAGAATTACGCGGAAAACGCCTAAATGTATGCAATTTTTTAAGGAATTCAATGATATCTAACAGAATTTTAATTATTTCAACCATATTAGCTAATTGGTACGAGTTTTGGTGATGAAATCTGGTTTGGGGATATATCTCAAGCATCCTCACAAACTCTCAGGTTTATACCATATTCAAATCCTTGCTTATAAATAGAAGTTCATAGGTGTTTGTCAATGCTGCACCGTGCATGATTTTGAAATTTTACGTTATTTTCATAGTAATAAACATTCTTTAACGCAAAAAACTTCACAACACACAATTCGACAATAGTTACGACAATCAACGTTCATTTACTGCAGCTTACATTGATATTTGTGCTCCATTACGAATAAATAAAATCGTGTGATACGATGATCAATTTCACCCTTCTGATCAATTACACCCGATTTTACGGTATACAATTTTCGGTGCTTTCAATTTTTATAACTCGTTTATTAGCTACTAGGAAGTTGTGTTCTAACGAAATGTTTACTGTTTCATGCCCTAAATTATCAGATAGGGAGAGTATTTTTAGTACGTCTTTAACCTTCCAGTCGTCGCGCGGTGAGCCACCGTCAGAATCACCGTGCTGCTGTTATGAACGAAAAGCGAGATTTTTCAAGCAGTGTTGTACAAAATACAACAGCGCGACGACTGAAGTGTTAAAGTACCTTTTTATTGTACCATTTGTTAAAATAGTTCGTTTTGTTATGTGAATTTTGCGTGAAATTTTGTGCCTTTTTGAGAAATATTTCAGCAAGAAATTGCTCAAAGGGGAAAACAAAAATTTTAAGTTAGAAAACAAAATGAATAAATAGAGTTTCTAAAGTTTTTTCTTAAATTAGTCTTAATGAATGGGGCTTGGGATTCGCTTACTTGTTTCAATGCTCACAAATCGAGAGCCCATATTTTAAATGTCAATAACGGCAGCGGTTACGTCCCTACGATCATCGGGGAAGGGAAAGAATCTTAGTTAGAAACATTTGTTACTAGAGATCGAAGAATCTTCGGTCATGCCAAACAAATGTTCGTTGCTCACCCCCGCAGGAGCAAGCGACGCGAACAAAACATCAAATATTACTAACGATCCATCCATGACACTTTCCTACTTCACTACGCGAGCGATGCACGACAGGTTTGATCCTGATCCCATCACTCGCCCCCGCAGATGCAAGTAACAAAGTCAAAGGATCTAACACTACTCCGAATGAGCCCCTCGAATGCGGGCGAATGAAAAAAAAACAATCGCTGATATTTCAGTAAAATAATATAGAACAAATTATCTCGTAAAGTCAGATAAGATTCATCATCCAATGTGGTTATGATTGAAAACTCGAATGGTGCAATGATTGTTTACAAACTTTTGATTGAATAATAACTGATAGTCGCTGTAAATAAGATCGGTACATCTGGGAGAGTCAGTTTCCGGAGGCAAACAGTTGTTATAAACCTAAGTGATAGTTTGTATTGGGATCAGTTAATTCGTAGATCTTCATTCGAAAGGATCGCCTTCTAATACGTTCAGGATGAGTACAATATATTTAGTGTTGCTGTTTATTACGACAATATTTGGATATCCTGGTAAAATAATTTTCAAATGTATTGAAATATTTCTTCCATGAGGGTGGAAGTACAGTCCCCAGCTTCAAAGGATATCGTCGTCAATTATCACCGTATATATGCCTCACCTGTATTGTTCACCCACAGCTGCCGATGAAACGGAATCCTCAACCGTCAAACACTCCTTACCAAAGCCTGGAGTATGCGGAACCAATCTTGCTGATCGAATTCTTGGCGGAAACAAAACTGCCCTCAACGCCTATCCGTGGACTGCTTTGCTGGTGACCGAGCCTCGAACCGGTGGATCAGAATCCTTTGGTTGTGGTGGCTCATTGATTTCCGATTGGTTTGTTCTGACAGCTGGCCACTGTTTCCGAGAACTACCGGATTGGGCTCACGTGTAAGTTGGATTCAGATGTCAAACTTTTGCCCCACCTTACGCTAGTTAGCTTGGTAGCTTGAATTTAATTTTAAATTTTCAGCGTACGTGTTAGGTTAGGCGAATGGGATTTGGAAAGTGATCCGGATTGCAATGATGAAAACATCTGCAATGATAAGCATCTGGACGTGAATGTAGGAAGTTATGTGGTGCATGAAGATTATGATTCAAAAAATTTACATAACGATGTTGCGCTGATAAAGCTGGCAAAGGTGGTTTCTTTCACTGAGTATATTTCCCCGGTGTGTCTACCTTTGGCTGAGAATCTTCGAAATCAATCGGAACGGGGTAAAATATTCACCGTGATTGGATGGGGTACTACAGAGCGTGGACAAGAAGCCCCGGGTGTGTATGGAAGCCGGTACAAACTAGAAGTTGAAGTACCAGGCGTGGATTTGGGGACCTGCCGTGAATCGTATCCACAGCTGTTGGATTCTGAGATGTGTGCTGGAGGTGAGACAGGCAAAGATTCGTGTCAAGGCGATTCTGGCGGATGTCTGGTGGCACCGGAAACCGACGGTTATTGGTATCAGTACGGCGTTGTCAGCTGGGGCTATGGATGTGGCAGTGAAGGATTACCAGGAGTGTATGCTCGGGTGATAAGTTTTATGGACTGGATTGAAGAAAACATGAAATGATTGTTTAATAAAGTTGTAATAAATTAGTTTAATTATTCAATTATGTAATTAGTTTTATTTACCAATCAACGCCCTTAAACCAAATAATGACGAAAATTATCACAAAAAAGATTTCCGAATTACACCTTTGGTCGAGTTCTAAGACAGTTTCAGACCTGATTTTAATTCCTGGTGGATCTTAAATATCTAATTCTTTGGATAGGGTTGCCCTCTATGCATATTTTAAATTTAACAACTTTAAATCAATATCCCATACACCTAATATAGCCAGGGTAGTAGGAGTACCTGACCACTCTCATAAGTTGGCTATGTGATTGAACAATTTAGGAACCGAAGCCAAATCTCTGGCCGAAACTGTTTCGGGTGGCCTATATTGACCAACGAGATTTTCAAAGCGTAAAAGGGTTTCAATTCAGTTCCGATATAGTTCACACATAATATGGATTAAAAGCTTGCTTGAACTTTTTTTCAGTATAAATAGGGCTTCGCATAGAAATTTTAAAGACATTTTCTTTCAGGCTGACCAAAACCGATGCTTATATTCTATATTTTGAAAGAACTGCTTATGACTTCAGGAAGGCAAAATTCCAAATTAAAATGTTAGCTGCTTCATCATTTATAATTATAAGAAAGGTGAAACTCCAAATAAACGCTCTACGTTAAGGTGCAATTAACATTACTCTACCCTTTTTTATGTGTTAGTGAAATCTTGAGATAAATATATATGTATTGGTAACGTTGAAACACTTTCACACACATACAAAGTTTAGGAATAGTTTTCAATGGTATGGGAAGTATTGTAATCAATCGTGCTATAGATTTGCATTGAATTTAAACAATAAATTTTAATTTCACAGTCGTTTTTTCAGCATGCTCACATAGATATACCTTCAACCGATGTTTATGGAAAAATGAAATCACAGATAAATAGACATAACTTATTATAAATTTAAAACATAGTACCGCGAAAATTTATTCCCAATACTAGTTATGATGTTTTTCGTCATCCGTACACTTGGTTGCGGTAGTGTGGCGATACGAGCGGCACTAGTGAGCAGAGGGCCAACTATCAAATATTAGAATTGAGCGCTATTTTGCTGTACGATAAAATTAACTCGAGTGGTATGTCTGCTTGTCTGTGATTGAATATAATTAAGGTGCAAGTGGCGCTAAAGGTAGAACTGAAAATGCAGTTTTCTGCTTTTAAAACATTAAATTGATGAAAATAAGCACACATGGCCTTTTTATTTGGCAAATAAAAGAGCTCTGTGTAGCCGCGGACCCTAACCACTCGGCTAAAGAAGGCCCTCACTTTCCACAGTACTGCATATGAAACTCACAGCCACTAGAGGTCTCCTGTAATTTTCAACGAGATATTTTTCAATTATGAGATGGCCAAGGATGAGCTTCATTTAAAAATTGGTTCTTAAGTTGAGTTAGTTCTTTTTGAGGACTATTGCGATCTTTCTATACAACGGGGACTTGCTGTTTAACGACTGCGACAAAATTTGAAATTTCTCAAAGTATCTTTAAGTTAAATACCAGGTGAAATCGTTCAAAATAATACTAGGTTTTACGTGGTATATTTTTTTATCCAGCTGGAGTTTAATTTTTCTATTAATGGCAACTCCAATGTGACGGTGTTCAGATATCAAAATGATTTTGACATACGAATGCTTATAAATTGGATTTTACCCAACCTGCGAACATCCTACCATCGAGTCATCCCATATAGCGAAGCCACAACAATCGAATTCCCAATGTAACAGTTTGGACCATGTGATTCGTTATCAAAATCGATGTATTATAGTTTAATGATTCACGAGACACACACACTCTTAAAGCGACCTAGTAAATAAATTTGATTTGATCTTAAAAGTTACTGTATTTACTGTAGTATGTACACTATTTACATTTCTAAATTATTTACATTTCCATTTCTTAACATTACGCTTACATTATGGACATTATTTACACTATTCACATTAATAAAAAAATTACACTACCTGCACTACTGATGTAGATCACTAGAGATATTATTTACACTATTTACATTATCACAAATATTTACACTACTCACTACAAATCTTATTTCCATTAAATATTTTATTTACCTGCTGCTTTTATTATTGTTCTCATTTACTCTATTTGAAGCGTGTAAGTTTTTTTTCTTCTTTTTTTACTCAAGTGGCTTTTCTGCCTTTGCCAGTGCGCCATAATACATGTATTTTAGCATTTGATAAAAGTATCAGATTCAACAACTTTCCTTGACAAACACTTATCAAAAAACTCAACGATTTTTTGACGTTGGATAACGTCTTACGGCAACATACTGGGGTACAATTTCGAAAAACGAAAAATCGCTCGCGTCACGAAAAGTGGTTAGATTTTGACTGTTAATAACTTACTAACGTCCGCATAAATTTTCAAGATTCTTGCATCAATCGATTGCAAATTTTTCTACGAATCTACTCAAATAATGAAAACTATTGATTTTCATGACTAAACTATTGAAAAATTGGTAAATATCGAGGCATGTCTTATTTTTCATAGAAAAGCACATTTTTCTTGCTGTTATAAGGTTTTGACGTTTTGAAGTTTACATGTGCCGTAATTTCGGGTGAAATTGATCATTTTTCATGGTTTTGACGTTGGATAACGTCTTACGGCAACATACTGGGGTACAATTTCGAAAAACGAAAAATCGCTCGCGTCACGAAAAGTGGTTAGATTTTAACTCTTAATAACTTACTAAAGCCCGCATAGATTTTCAAGATTCTTGCACCAATCGATTGGAAATCTTTCTACGAATCTACTCGAAAAATGAAAATTATTGATTTCCATGACTAAACTATTGAAAAATTGGTAAATATTGAGGCATGTCTTATTTTCAATAGAAAAGCACATTTTTCTTGCTTTTATAAGGTTTTGACGTTTTGAAGATTACATGTACCGCAATTCGAAATTGATCATTTTTCATAATTTTTCTTGTCTGTTGCAATAATGTTGGAAATGCCAAACAACTGAATGCAGGAAAACAAGTACGACGGTCAGCCTCCTGGCTCATGTGCCAAAATTTTCTAACAAATGTGTTTTTAGTGCTAATAATCATCCCTAAATAATGTCACTTGTCAATGCGATTATTGTTATTTTTTAAAACGACTCTACATAATAAATATGAGCTCCCTGAATCCGAATATGCTTGCGAAATTCTTAACAATGCAGTTTTTAAAGAAATAATGAATAGTTAATTTCATTTTTGAAAACGCCTAAATGTAGGCAATTTTTTAAGGAAATCCCTGAAATCCAACATAAATTTAATTATTTCAACTGTATGAACTAATTGGTACGAGTTAAGAAGATGGTATTGGGATCGGGGATATATTTTAAGCATCCTTACAAACTTTACTTACTTTGAATAATGCCGTTGTTGTCATCGCTATCTATTTATAAATGCATGCTAGAGCGATCAGAGTATCAACTTGTCAAACAAAGAGCTAAAACTATTCAGCAACACCCTTGTTGATTATTTGATTTGGTAAGAAATTGTCGATCGAATCGAAATTCGCACACAGAGAAGACTGCAAAAATGCTACCGCCGCCCGACCCTAGTAAGGGGAACCTAGAACCAGTGCTTGCCATTTCTCTCCGTTAAAAACTAATCAACCAAAATTATAATTGATTAATAAATTAATTAATTAATCAATTAATAGTAATAGATGAAATGTCTCTGGTTGTAACTCTTTTACGTCGAATGCATTGTTGTGGCCCTAAAGAGGGCTGTTATGTTCGAAATTGTGCTAAACTTCAATTTAAGAGCGTTCTCCACGGATACGATGAGTCAGCTGGATTTCCTTTGGCATGATGCTGACACGCTAGGCGTGAATCGCGCACAGGTTGGTATCCTCAAACAAACCGATCAGTTAGGCCACTCGCTTCCTGCAGGATCATCACGGCCGAGCTCTGGAATCGCTGATTTGCCTCTACATTTCCCCGGATACCACAACGAAGCCGAAGAAGTTCTTAATGGTGCGGAATTTCTTCCACGGTGTGCCAGAAACCGTTATTAACAGAAAAAAATGTCCATGAATTCGGCACCTACCATTCGAAAGATATAGTATTCAAGCATCTTCTCCGTGAATTTGAAAATATTCTAACGAGGGAATCGAAAGTTATAGTGATTTGAAGGTTTTAAGCTATTTTGCATGGGATATTCACATGCTTATAAATATTCCTCAACGGTGCATCATTATTAACTTGTAAACAAGCCAAGTAACCATCAACTTTGCATTAAGCATTCAAAACATGTGATATCCAAGCATCTTCCCTGTAAATTTGAAATCATAACGTCGAGAAAATCTGAAGTTACAGTGATTTGTATATTTACCATTATTTCTATGAAGTCTAAATTAAAGCTTTTTTTATGGCTTTTTTATATTAGTGCACAGAATTTACAAATAAAACTGTCTACATGACTGACACTCGGCATTCAAAAGATGATTATTCAAGCCTCTTCGCAGCTAGTCTGAGAATACTTTATCTAGAGACAACACTACTAAAGTACTTTGAAGTTTTGGACCTATAATAAAGTAAATTTTGAGTATTGAATTACCACGTTCAATGTTTTTACCACTAGTAATTGCAACAAAATCTTATCAATTTGTTGATCAATGTGATTTCATAGCGTGATTGACCATTTATTGATGCTTCTCCGTTATTACAAGAGCAACTATACATGCACAAGGAACCAACGGATGTTACTTAGGATTAGTCGCAGCACTCTCAGTGTGTAAGTAATGGAATTCTCATTCCTTGTACTAAGCAATACCGCGTCCTGCTGCGTCCGAATACATGTCAATTGGGGTTATGGAATAAGTATTTACGTGATACTATCTTTGAGGAAGCCGTTGGAATCCTCTGCACTTCCACGAGAAGTAAATGGGAGTTTGGAAAACTGGAAGTGGTTATATTACAGATACGTCATGGTAAACAAAACGCTTAATTACAATAGTCCTAGGGATCATCACATCATTTTCACTGGTTATATCCTGTTATACCTCTCTTAAAACATAATGAAGTCATCAATATAATGAATAAAATAACATAAATAGTAATCCTTTTATATGCACAAAACATGACTGAATCAATGTATAAGCGATACCTTCGATGACGAACTATTCAAAGATTTCGCATGATGCAAATCATGTAGCATCAATCCAAAAAGTAATCTATCAGTATCTAAAGGAAAAGTCGACGCTTATAGTATCCAATAATTCTAGGAACTTAACAAAATATAAGGCTTGTTGCTTTTACATAATTGGCAAAACAAGAAACAAAGGTAATTTCTACAATAAACTCCTACTAACTATTAATTGAACAAACACATATATAAACGTATCCCCTCCGCTGTCATGAACAAGATGTGAACCATCATATTTAACTTATTCAATACACTAGCATAAAATGATCTCACTAGTTGATAATCCAACCTCGACTGAGCAACATGGTGCCACTTTCAAATTGTTCAGGTTCGCCAATATGCTTATTTGGGCCACAACGAAACACTGCCCCGCAAAACGCGCAGAAATGAAACAAAATTTACAAAAACGAACCCATTTGCTTATGATTTAACGAAACACTGCATTTCTTCACTGTAAGATATAAGTTGAATGCATATCTGTTAAGATAATATGTGTCGAAATTATTAAATGCGTGTTGCGAACACTATTTTGGACGATTGAAAAAAAATATTAATGACTCCAAAACTTCAAAGTACTCTAGTTATGTTGTTTTTTGATAAAATAATCTCAAACTAACTTCGAAGATAATTGACTACTATATTTTTTGAATGCCGATGGTCAGTCCTATAGACATTTTATTTTGCAACTTACGGACACTTTCATAACAAAGGCATATAAATCAGCCCTAATTTAAACTTCACATAAATAATCAGAAAATACAAATCACTGTAACTTCAGATTTCCTTGACGAAATGATTTCAAATTTACAGAAAAGCTGCTTCGATATCACATGTTTTGAATGCTTAATGCAAAGCTGATGATAATTTGGCTGGTTTACAAGATAATAATGATGCACCGTTGGGAAATATTTATAAACATGTGAATTTCCCTTCAAAAATAGCTCAAAACTTTCAAATCACTATAACTTTCGATTCCCTCGTTAGAATATTTTCAAATTCACGGAGAAGATGCTTGAATACTATATCTTTCGAATGGTAGGTGCCGAATTCATGGACATTTTTTTCTGTTAATAACGGTTTCTGGCACACCGTGTCTTCGAGTATCAAAAGGAGATCATGCCAATCATCGTGACTGGCAAATTTAACATCGATTTGAGCAAAGAGGAAAACATGGAGCTCACGGGCTTCATGGAGCAGTACCTCAACCTCAAACTGGCTTCGGAATCCATAAAGCAACCAATATTAGTGGATCATGCGTGGATCTAATGTTCGACCGGAATATTTGTTTGGGGAGCACAAGTTACCGCTTCTTCCATCGACCGATTCTGTCAGTGTTGAAGTGTTAACCGAACCAACCAAATAATAACTCACAATGTCCATAATAGGTCAGAATTGACATGCAACAAATAGTATGAACATTGATCGGATTCATATTAGTAGAAATCTTTCATAAGTTCGTGACGGTCGCAAGCCAGGAAATAGAAGAAGCTAACGTTATCCAACGTCAACTTGGCGGTTGTATCTGGGAAACAACCTCTTACTTTTTCTTGTCTGTTTTCAATCATGTTGAAAATGCCAAGCAACTGAATACAAGTACGACGATCAGCCTCTTTGGATCATGTGCCAAAATTTTATAACCGATGTGGTTTTAGTGCTAAAAATCATCCCTTAAATAGAAAATCGGGGAATTCCATTTCGGGGAGAAATTGATCACTTATCAATGCGATTATTGTTATTTTTTGAAACGACTCTACATAATGAATATGAGCTCCCTGAATTCGAATATGCTTGCAAAATGCTTAATAATGCAATATGTAAAGAAATAATGAATAGGGGTCATGCACAAATTACGTCACGCTCCAAGGGGGGGGGGGGAGTGTGTCGAGCCAAGCGTGACAAGCCTTACAAAATTTTCGAAGGATCCATACAAAAAGTGTGACAAAGGGGGGGGGAGGTGGTCGAAAAAGTTGATATTTAGCGTGACATAATTTGTGTACCATCCCATAGTTAATTTCAAGAATTGTGATAAAAACGCCTAGATGTAGGCAATTTTTTAAGGAAAAACCTGTTATCTAACAGAAATTTAATTATTTCATCCGTATGAGCTAATTGGTACCGTAATCCGGGGTATCATTGATCAGCGGGGTAACATTGATCGGAATGACTCATCTCGTAAAAAGTTCGTATCATCCTATATTGATGGAACATTTCCAAATCACGAATGGTGCTTCTCTTTCTTATATTCATAAGCTAATGTAAGTGGGGATTTTTGCGAAAATTCCGTTTACATTATCCGTAAATTTGTCAACTTTTCGAAACAATGATTTCAATGGGTAAGGATGACACTACCGAAGATTCATATCTCACATAAGTTCTGCAAACGATATGAGCAAGGAAAATGCAATTCTTACTAAAAATGGCATCGCTGAAAACGATTCCGTTGTCAAAACTTTCATAAATATGCTCAATTGAGCAACATTAACGAATTACTGTAAAGAATATAGAATTCCCTTTTGAAATTGCCTACCTTTAGGCGTATTCTGTGGTTCGAGTTGTTTTTAATTTTAAAATAACTCAAAAAGTAAATGACTTGTAAGCGTTTGGCTTCCATATTCGGTTGCGGGGGCCATGATTCAAGTAAATAACGATATTTTCAATATTACCGAACGTTATTTACATAGGTGATCAATGTTACCCCATATCAGCTAAATCAAAAAATCATTTAAAACATTTTTTTAAACATACTTAAATCTTTCAAAAAACAAAATGCAGTATATAGTCACGAGCTATGGGTGGCAGTACTTATTTTAAAAATATAAAACTTCCAACATTTGCATTTTCAAACAAAATATTTAAGAAATATTCAAAAAAATGATCAATGTTACCCCGGATTACGGTACCAGTTTAGAAGATGAAATCGGGCTCGGGGATATATTTTAAGCATCCTTACAAACTTTACTTACTTTGAATAATTTCGTTGTCGTCGTCGCTACCTACATGCAAATGCATGCTAGAGCGATCAGAGTATCAATATGTCAAACAAAGAGCTAAAACTAATCAACAACAGCTAACTAGAAAACTAATCAACCAAAATTATAATTGATAAATGAATAAACTAATTAATCAAATAATAGTTATAGATGAAGTGTCTCTGGTTGTAACTCTTTTACATCGAATGACCCGTTTTGTTTGAAATTGTGCTGCAATTCAATTTAATCGCGTTCTCCACGGATACGACGAGTCAGTTGGATGTCCTTCGGTAAGATGCTGACACGCTTGGCGTGGATCGCGCACAGGTTGGTAATCTTAAACAAACCGATCAGATAGGCCATTCGCTTCCTGCAGGACCATGACGGCCGAGCTCTGGAATCGCAGATTTGTCACTACATTTCCCCGGATACCACTACGAAGCAGAAAAAGTTCTTCATGGTGCGGAACTTCTTCGAGTATCAAAAGGAACTTTAACATCGATTTGAGCAAAGAGGAGAACATAGACCTCGCGGACTTCATGGAAACCTCAAACTGGATTCATAAACTACTAAAGCAACCAATCTTAGTGGATCATGCGTGGACCTAACGTTCGACCGGAATATTTGTTTGAGAAGCAAGAGTTACCACTCATGCTTATTCTTCCATCGACCGAGTCTATCGGTGTTGAAGTGTTAACCGAACCAAACTTACACCACAGATTTTCTGTGCTAACACACAATGTCCACTAGACTGGCCCACCTTAGTATGGGAGAAAAATAAAGTTGTATAATTCCACGGGGCACCCCCCAGGATTATTCTTTAGGGTTAGAGGAAGACTTCCTGAAAGTTTCAGCTCATTTGGTCGTTCCATGAGCTGGCGCAATTGAATTGAAGTTAATATGGGATTTTCAGCTCCAACATATAGGAAACAGCACATCATCTTCTGTTTGAGTCAGGAAAATTGTTGATCACGTTCAATTGAACCCAGAATGTCAAAAACACTACTTGATACTATAGCAAACAATATTGTAGAAGGTTGTATGATGATTAAAATTGATAAAGTTGGTGTTTTAACTATCTGAAGTAGATTTGCAATATTGCTTGGTATTCCTTCAACTTAGCTGGGTGGTAGCCACTAAGCGCATCATAGCCACCTATGACGCTGGGCGAGCTGCGGCACAAGATGCATGCACATGTGTGATTGTACGGGAGTGCTGATCTAAGCCTAACTTTCAACAACTGAAAGCTTAATGAAAATGAGCTTAAATCCAGATACAACCTTCGGCAACTATGTTCATTAGCGTATCAACTAGTGAATTTGTCATTCTGGGCTCAATTGAACGCGATCAACTAGTGTACGAGGCGAAACAGTGACATAGGGTCAATTTTCAATATATTTGAGACGAATATTCCATACAAACTTTGAATTGAATGCGCCAGCTGGGGGAGCAACCAAATGAGTTGAAATTTTGAGAGAGCTTTTTTCTTACCCTAAGGCACATATCTAGGGGATGCCCCGTTGAATTTAACAACTTTTTTGTTTGAGGGCCAGTCTAATGTCCACAATAGCCAATAGGTCAGAATTGACATGCAACAAATAATATGAAAATTGATTGGATTTTTATCAGTAGAAATCTTTCATAAGTTTCTGGCAGTCTCAAGCCAGGAAATCGATGAAGCTAACGTTATCCAACGTCAACTTGGCGGTTGTATCTCAGAAGCAACCTCTTACTTTTTCTCTACTTTTTCAATAAAATACGATTCGTCTTTAATAACCTCCTTCATGAAAAAGTCACGTGGATTGTTTGTGTTAACAAACACGACCAAGACTTTTTGAAATTTGCAAACATGCAATGCTGTTTGTGCCTCACATAGGGTTCTTCTATCCAGTACCACATCATTTTCTGTCATTTTGCATCCAATTGCTGCCTTAGCATTTTTGGCATGTTCCCATATCAATCCTTGCACCGCCTTCTTCTTTAGTAACAGCATTTCTCCAGTGGATTCCGAAACGGCTGTAAAATAATCATAAGTGAAAATTAACAGTATAAAAAGAGGTAACACACTGTTCAACAGGGCTTGGCAACCTCCCGCTCCGAGGGTGATACGGCCCTGGGAGCCACTCCCCCCACTCTCGGTTGATAAAGCTGCTCCACCGATGGCATCCGGCACTCTGCTCGACCTGTATTACCCGCTCCAGACCGCTAGGGGAACGGTCGGCAGGATCATCGGAGAGATGCTACTAAATCCCACGCTGCGAGAGTTAATTAGGGAGTGTCTGCAGAATCTCAGGAAGCTTGGAGAACTGAATAAGCCGCAAACTCCAAAATTACTCCTCCTTCTTGGTGACCAGAACAAAATACCGCGCCAAATCTCCCTTCTCCTCGCCGATGGACTCGTGTCAGAGTATCTGTCCTGCTTCTGCTATCCGCTGGATGATTCGTCGCTTGAAAACGGTAATCGCCCATCAACTGCTCCAAGTTCACCGACCCCACTGGATTTTCGCCGACCAGAATTAACCTGGAAAGGAAAAAGAAAACAAAAGCTGTAATTTTCCAACAAATAATACCAAACACAGTTTTCCGGGGCATTTTGCCCACTTTTCCCCTACGTGGCGGATACCTTCCGGGTGCCCGGAATAGGAACTTCAAATTTCACGAAAGAAGCCCCAAACGGGGCATTTTGGCCCTTTTTCCCCCGCGTGGCGGACCCGTCTCCAGGGTGCCAGGGTGAGGGCTAAAAACCGGCCACTGTTTCACCATCGTTGCTAACTGAAGAAGGACTTTTGTCCCTTTCTCCCCCGCGTGGCGGACCCGTTACCAGGGTGCCAGGGGTGGGAGCTCCGAACTGGACACAAACCCACTGATACAAGTACAAAAAGATCAGCGTACGACAAAGTCATCTCCCCCGCGTGGTGGACCAACCACCAGGTACCAGGGGTGGGAGCAACGATTCCCTTCCATCAGCTGAAAAATCACTATAGTCGTTTGGAATTCTATCTCCCCCGCGTGGTGGACCGAATACCAGGTACCAGGGGTGGGAGCAACAATGTCATCACGTACAAAATTAGGATCCTGCCTTTACTTTTCCCCTGCGTGGCGGACCCGTCCCCAGGGTGCCAAGGGTGGGACCCCACATAAAGCATTTTGGCCCATTCTCCCCACAAAATCCGACCCAACAACAACCGTCGCAAGTTTGGGGGAAACCCCACTCACTCACCAACACGATTCCACAAACGGGTCCCACGGGCGGAATATTAATCTGGGAACTCCCACGGCCACTATTCCTTTCCAACGACGATCCCGATTTGGAATTTTCCTCCCGCACTTTCTTTGGCATAACCTCATCGCTCTCCCCCTGTGTGGCAGACCCAATCCGGTTGCCAGGGGAGAAAAAATCGTCGCAATCACCAGCTTTCAAAAATCTCCCGGAACGACCGGCTCTCTGCATAGTGGCAGAACTGGTAAAATTCCTAAATGGCACTGGAAAACTTACCATCAAGCAAGGAAAAGCCTCTCCGCCTGCACAATTAACATTTCCTGCTGGCCACGCAGATAATCCATCGAAGAATTTTCTCCCACTGGCAGCATGAAAAAATCTGACGTCTATGGGAGGATATACGTCACCACAAACGTCAAACAGATCAAGGTGAAAGGTAGACACTAATGGTTTGACAGCTAACCCTCGCGCGGCCGATATGAAACTTTTCAAGGCATGGTAAAAACACACCACTCAGCAGCTGCGTTACCAACTAATTTTTTCAAACACGTTTAAAAGAAAACTAGCTTAACAAATGCAATGAACCCATTGGTAATATGCCGTAGAATCAAATAATTTTAGTCTAACGTAATTATGTTTTTCTCGTTATTTTAATTCTGTTTATTAACTAATAAATAAATTTTGTATGGAAGCAATGGCGCGACCCCATGGTTGGGCGCGAAAAGTGGTGCCCCTCTGGACCACTTTAATAAGGAGGAAGCCCATCTGGCCCTCCAAATTGACGAAAGTGTAGAACTAGCCCTCGTGCGTTAAAATACACTCAAATAAAGATTTAAAAAAAAAAAAAAAAAAAAAGGTAACACACTGGCTGATTCTGCTAGAGCTTTTGAATCATTACAACGTATTGCAGTGCCAGTTGGTTTTTGGTTACGTTTATTACTATGCAAAACAAATAAATTATGTCAAGTTTTCGAGCATTGGCTACATTTTACTATAATTAACTAGCTCAATTACCAATGAATTAAATATGTTATATAAGATTTTTGTGACGGTTCATTCTAAATTACAATGAATTTTCTGAAATGTTGCCAAATCCAACAGACACTGTACGATTTATTTAACACAACTATTTTTACAGTGGTTTGATTTTCTGTTCTTCTTTATCATAAATATATAGTTCTTACCATCTGGAATGCAACAGAGAAAACTGTGGCAGTTGTCAATGAAAATGCGGCTGCCGCTCATTTCGTATCCATGATCTGCTTTCAAATAATCGGTCACTGGTCCAATTATAGATCTATTTTGCTTTATATAATTCCACGTGCTTGTGGTCAATAAAATATTATCACATTTCAGGGACAATGTTTTGGGTGTCGAAAATAAAATATCTGCAACAAAAGCTGTTAGTATACGTCCTTTTGCAAACTCCTCCAATTCGGGAATTGACAGATTTTGGTTGAGTAGACATAAAGATTCGTCGGTGAGCTACGGTGAACGAAAGATGATAAAATTTAAAGAGATAGTATATAATTATGCATGGATTGATACCTGATATTTTTGCATCATGTTGATACCCATTTCTTCATATTCCAGAACTCTTTCAGCTGCTTCGATGGCTTGGGCACCATACTCTCGTTCCGTTTCATTTTGTCTACCGGACTTTCTTGTATACTCTGGACGACGTTTTGATTTAATGGTGGCTTCTCTTAGGTTTTCTTTCTCGTTTATCATGCGGTTGAGCAGTTTTCCAGGTTTGCACCCAGCAAATTGCATCAAACCATCATATTGCCATTCGTACCCATCGTTATGTTGCAAAACTGTGATCAAAACTCGTCTTTGGTAGGAGCCACGGCTCATTATGTTTAATCTTTTACCAACGTTGAACTTGCATAGTTTGCTGAACACATTTTCTGCCCTGAAACGTTGTAATATTATCAATATACATTTATAAAATTTTAGTGTTCGACATCAACGTGAAAAAATGTATCCACTTGTTTGTTTAATATAATTGTAAAACAAAATCAGAACAAAAAACTAGATCATTTTGAATTAATTGGAGTGGTTTACTTAGTTCAATATAAAAAATATTTTTCTGTGTATTTTCATAAAAACATGTTTTACTTACAAATTACTGCTTTGGCCGCCACAGAATCTACAACCTTCTGAATCTTTGAAAAAACATCGTATTTGTTAAGCATAGGGATGTAGTTTTCATCGTCTTGTGTTTGCTTAGTACAAAAATAATCACGGCATTTGTCATGGTTGCCGAAAACATGCGAGGGTACATTTCTAATATCAAATCGTAATCCCTCTACGTCTTTTCCATCAGTCTCATCTGCACAATGCTGGATTGCACAACGAATACCGAATGTGATCCTATCTATTTTTTTTGAGACAATGTCGTTCACTTCCATTTAATCTGAAAAGCAAATAAACAAGCATTGAAGCATATTATTGCTTGTCAACTTTGTGTTATATTAAAAAAAGAAGTTTTACCTCTCGGAGCTTTTTCCCGCAATTTTTTATTACATGATTGCAGCATAGTTGGTGTTGAATACTAGCCCCATACTTAATCGCATTTTTTAGTTTTGCCACTGTTGTAGAATCTCCGTCTGTGGTTATCGTCGTCAACCAAAATCCCTCGTCCATCAGCTTCTTAAAACCGTCTATCATAATATTAGACTCCATTCCACCAGATGATCCTGTGTAGTTTTTAAAGCAACGATGTTGTGGAGGTTCTTCTTTATTCAAACGTACCGCACGGCTGCAAACTGAACAACGTTTGTTTCTGCATCCAACGAATAAAATCTTTTTTGACCTCTCTCCGACAATTACACCACAGCCAGAAGCCGAGCTGAACCGTTTCCCATAACTTCTAGTACTCCAACTACCGTCTAACGCAACACTTAATTTAACCGGAGCTTGCTTGTTATTCGAAGTTGTATCAGGATTTTGCTCAGCATACGTAGCTAGTTTTTCCTCCTGGATGCATCGGTCGAGTGATTTTTTCAATGATGCCTCCAAAATGGTATCCATGCTCATTTCGTCTTTTATAAATGTTGGAAAAGGCATAAACGGAATGTTACAAAGTGTCAATAGTTCTTTCGTAGAATTGTATGTGCCACCGGAGCATAGAGTTGCCCAAACCATACTCCGTCTTAGTTGTGGTTAATCTGTTGGTTCTTCTGTTCGCACTTTGTACATGGCTTCACAAGAATCACACCTGAATATCATCACCGAAACCATCGACCTGTACTTTTCCTCCAACATGCATAAAAGCCCAGAACATGTAGAAGAATGCGAACGTTGAGCTTGCATCATACACTTGCTCACATAAGTCCAATCAACGATTCTTCTTCCGTCCACGATGTACCATTCAGAAGTTATTTCTTTGCTGTATTGATGAGTATCGATCATATTCTGTTGGCTCAGACGTGGTTTTTTTGGATTCATGTCAACTGAATCAATTACCGAGTTTACGTTGCAGGATTGATTGTTCGAATTATCTAGCTCATGTCGTGAAACAAATTCTTCAGCTACAGATTCAACCATAACCAATTCAGCATTTATCTCTGCTCCAGATGAACCATCAATATAGCCAATAGTTGATTCAAGCGTAGGCGATTCGTCGTGATTACTTGTCTGGATGTAATAATCAAATTAATTCAACGATAAAAACTCAAAACTTTTTACATACCAAACTTTGAAGAGAAGCACAACATCCTTCTGTGCAAAATGAATTATTATGCATGCCTATTGATTGGTCATAATTGTCATCGAGCCCTGAATATATTTGATTGAGTAAATAAAATTAAATTGAAAGAAAGCTTCAATGTAAAATTTGTAATACCCAACCCAAGATTTTCAAAAAGAAAACTCCAAATTTTTTGCAACGTTTCACTTAAACTTGTACAATGCAAAAAAAATGAGCTTTGAATAAGAGGCGCTCAAATAGCCATGGATCTGAATATAACGAATAGACTTATCATGATATACTTACAACAGTTTTTTGTTATTTGTTAAAATTAAACACATTGCGTTTCTATGATAATCGATTTGTATTTTCTTCTTTTTAAAAGGTTTTTGGGTGCAAAAATATTCAATACACACACTTACGTTCATCATAAAATTCCACGTGAATATTCACGTAAATTCACGTGAAATTTTATGATCGAAACTCTCTAAATTATCATGATGCAGCCTTAGTAATATGTTTAACATAGTAATTCATTGTATAGAATTATTGGTTAGAATTCTGCACAAAAATGTTGCAAATCTATTTTAAAAGAAAATTATATGATCGCTCGAAATTTGTCAAGATTTATGAACCATAATTTTTTGAAAAGAAATCGTTAGTAAGCATACTGTTTATATGGCCAGTGGTCAATTTGAAGAAAATACTCAAAATTGCTGTTAAATTTCAGTAAAATTATTACTTTTCAAGAATTTATTTTAGACATTGCTTCTTCTTTCTGGCATTACGTCCCCACTGGGACAAAGCCTGCTTCTCAGCTTAGTGTTCTTATGAGCACTTCCACAGTTATTAACTGAGAGTTTACTGTGCCAATGACCATTTTTGCATGCGTATATCGTGTGGCAGGTACGAAGATACTCTATGCCCTGGGAAGTCGAGAAAATTTCCAACCGAAAAGATCCTCGACCGGTGGGATTCGAACCCACGACCCTCAGCTTGGTCTTGCTGAACAGCTGCGCGTTTACCGCTACGGCTATCTGGGACATTGCTGGTTCATTTATTTTTGGAGGAATTTTGAACACATTTGTGCAATAATTCAAATTAAATTTTCAGTTAACCTTTTAAATGTTATTCAAAATTAAATAAAGTGAATTCCTGCGGTTTCTTTTTTGTGTTAAGACTTTTTCCTCATCTACCTGATTTCATTGTTATCTTAATCTAGTCCTTTAGTGCTGAACATATCATATAGTAAAAAGTTACAGATGAAAGTTAACCAAAACACTGTTAAGTATAGAAATTGCAAACTGTATAACACCAACTTGCATTGAGCAATAAATAAATAAAAAAATAAATGTTATTTATTAGTCATATTTTGTTGACTAAAAACGCGAGGCAACTGCAGAATATGTATTTTGAAGCTCTTGATCAACTTTTTGAATTATCAAGAATTGGTCAAAGATTATCGCCTTGAATCATACATTATTTCAATAATATTTGTCAGAGTATATATAAGCTCTGAAAATGAAAAAGTTGCTTGTAAAAAATCACTTGTTTAAAATATTCAAGTGCTATGTTTGATTTTTCTTTGAAAAATTTCTAATTTTTGGTGCTCCTTTTTCAGCCTTTTTTATGGAAAATATTTGATTTTCGAATGATGATTTTAGATTTTTTATTGTTTTTTGCGATTTTTTCTTATGATGTTATAATCTTACAACTTTTCAGCTTCTCCTTGTTTGAAAAGAATAAAATAATTTGTAAATAATTTTTAGTATCTAGTATCAATATTAAGTATATAAATTAATAAAAACATAACAACATACCTTCATCATTTTCAACTCTGGCTTCTTCCTGTCCACACTGCGTAAACACTAGTTCTTCAGCTACCTCGGTCGTTTTGTCATCATCACTACAGATATTAGAACCAGAAAATTCTATATTTCCAATCCACTGCGCGTCATCAATGTTTCCGAGTGATAAGTCCTGTAGCTCACTACACGTTGAGGCATTGAAAGTTTCCCACACATTTGTTGGATTGAAAGATATGTTCATCACTTCATATTCGCAGCACTGATCTTCGCCACTATCGGTTTCACAGTCACTTATCGCGTTCCACTCGATACCGATCTCGGTTTCGTTGGAGCATTCTGAATCTGATTCAGAATGAACAGATAAATCATCAAGGATTTCATCAAAATCCTCGCCGCTCGCTGACTCCAGATCTGAATCGCATCTGAAGGCAATTTCGCATGGAGGATGTGCATTCTTACGCTTCACTGCTTCGCGCCTAATTGCTGCCTTTTTTGCTTTTGATAAAAACGGCATTTTGCTCTATTTAAACTTATTCAACCGCGACAGCACTTCACAACACAACAGTCATGTACAAGCTGATCACATTTTCGATACACTTGTTTTCATCTGCCAGCTGATCGGCAGTGGTGCCAAAAGTCAACTGATTAAAGTGGCACTATACCTTTTTAAAAATAAACCTTCATTTTTTATCAAAAGTTAAACATTGCAATGCATGATTTGCTATTGCAAATACAATAGCTTTAAATTTTAATGAAGAATTCATGTGATATCCGCATTTATATTCAAGTTTCAGTGTGCATACCGCAAAATAATACTAGCAACCAAATGGATCAGCTGTTTCGAAACGGAAAACCACCACCGCTGCATCCATGCTACCTAAACCAGGCCGGTAGCTTTGATTGTGTTGTTTCTCTCTATCCTTCCGGATGTTGTGTATCAGCCAGAATGACATCATATCTTCCGAACCATGAGAAGAAAAGAGATAACTAATCTGGCATGGTATGCCTAAGGCTTTGAGCATTGCACTACAGGAGAGTAGTAGTGAGTAACCGGGCGGGGTGCGAATGTCGATTTGTGTTTATGATTTCGGGTTCGAAGCAGTTTTTGCGATTTTTTTGAAATCGTCGCGAGTTTTCTGGTGTTTTTGAGGAAAATAAATCGTTGCGTGAGATCTTTGTGTGGCGCAAATGACGATTAATAGAGTCAGTGAAGCAGAAATCAAGAAAAAAGAATGCTCGCTAAATTACTATTGAAGTGTTTGTGATGTGTCATAAGGAGGTGTGCGTTTGCGAAACCTAAGAAAATTTGTCAAGGCGTATGAAAATTTCCAGTTTCTACTCTTATTCTAGTGAAAATCTAACAAAATTTAAGCTGTATGGCAAGGTAAGTGACTTGTTATTTTGATGACGATGCTGAAATTTCCACTTGCAATTGAAAATCTCTTAAAAAAACCCAAATTTCCGCAGTGGTTTCTGGCCACTAATACAACCATAATCTTGATTATTTCTATGCCTCAATTTTTCAAATTTATTTCCACCTTAAAAGAAGGAAGCATCTTTGGCTTTATAGGTCGCACTTCATGACCCTACACTTCAGCACTATTAGCAACTACAATTATTAGTTCATAATTCGGCCAAAAGATGGGATACCAATGGAGAGTGACAAACGAGAAGTTTGAAATTTGTTCCCGTCTAACATTACAAAAACCACAATGATAAATTCACTAGAAATCTTGGAATAAATTTCTGAAGTTACTGCCGCTGGAATGTTTCGGAGAAGTATCTGCAAAATTTGTGGAAGAATTCTAACGAAGTATGTGACATTTCTGGGAAAGTTCTAGAAAAGCCAAACATTACATATACTTTGCAATTGAATTAAATGGAAAATATAATTTAAAGTTTTGCGAAAAAGTTACACGTCTTTTGGGTGAGAATCGAACTCACGACTCTCTGATCTCTAGTTAGGGCGCGTTACCCTTACGGCACAAGAGGACTCATGGACGCAGAACGCAGCCGTAAACCACGATTTATAATTAATTAAAAACAAGTATGTCTCGAGCAACGGACTCATGTTCCGTAACCGGTCGTTTGAGAACGTCGCGACCCATTGGAAGACCACACAATAGAAATCTACGCCGTCGGTGACGAGTGATGTGTGGTACATTCACTACCTATAAAATAATGCGCTCTCGGGTTATATAGCCATTCCATGAAAAACCGATCTAGTGAGTCACCGAATTCCGTAAAAATTTGCTATTTTGTTCCTTATCCAAAATAAGGGTACACGTGTTTTTGGGTTTTTTGATTAAAGTGACCGTTTCCGAAATAGGGTGACCAGAAAAATCACGATTTTACTTAATTTTTATTTAAAAAAAATCTTTTGAACCCTTCGACCGATTTTTAACCTTTTTGGACGAAATGAAAGCTATAGATTTTAACTTTTCAGAAAAAATATGAAACTTCACAAAAAATATATTTTTACATGAAAAAAAAAACAATAATTTCCGTTTTTTCGTGTTTTGAAGGCCTAGGGACCAAAGGGGCTATTGCTGTTCTAATTTTTTCTTGAAAGTTCAGAAAATTTTACGTTTACTGTCAAATTTTCAGCGATGTATATTTTTTAGTTTTTAAGATATATATTTTTGAAAATTAAAAATCAGTCATTTTTCATCGGCCTACACTGTACGTCTCAGCGCATTAGATTTTTTATTTTTCAAAAAATCATAACTTTCGAACAGCTAAACTTTCAATCTTTGTTTATGTAATAAAAACAAATTCACTACAACTTTTTCATAAAATATTTTTTCTATCAAATTTACAGTTTAGGAATTATATATTTTCAGATAAATTGCTCGTGAAACCTCATAGGCTACTTTCGAAAGTTATTCTTTATCAAGATGATCGAATTTTCTATGGGAAATACTTATTCTACCATACTGAAAACATGTGTAAAATTTGTTGCAAATCAGAGTTGGTCCTGTTCTGTGACTGACCGATTTGACATGGAACTCGTCAATACCAAAATTTTTATTTCACGTAAAATTTCATTCGGCCATCTTGTCTCACATTGCATGATATTTGAAAAGCCCTAAAAGTAACAATTTAAGGATTTATTAACATTTTAAATAACCCAGTGTCCATGAGAAGACGCATTGTCGGTGGATTTGATTAGCTTTGCACAAAGTTGGAGAGCAAACACAGGAACATTTGCCAACAAAAATCGCTATTTCAACTTTGTTTATGCATTTATTCTAAAGCGAAATCATTATTGGAACACTTCACTTGAGCAGTGTTGCCAGCTATTAAACAATTTGTCCTTAATTAAAAGTGGAAGAAAATTGGTAATGTTTTCTTTTCTACAAAGCATTAGATTTTGCGGTACAGATTCTGCTGTGAATTTGGGATTTGAATTTTCCTTGATTTATTTTGAAAAGTGTTGCCAGTGCTGCAGAGCAGAGTACGGAAATCCTATTGTTTTAGATGTTTTAAACAGTAAAGCTACATTGGCACACCAATATGGATATAGGAGCTCGCAATAGGCAGCGCGCGCGAACGGTATGTTTAAAATTGATCTGCCACGTTTATATCGTCAACGCAAATTATTAGATTCGGTCGGTGCAGTTAAAAAAAAAACAAAAAGTGTTTAGCGGAAAAGTCATTTTTTTCTACACGCATTCTTTTGGGCAGTGCTTCGTTAAAGCCCAAGTAGAAGGTGAAGATGCATCCTGAGGTCCGGAATTTTCAGGAGCGTGGTTCTGGAGGGCCGGACAGCGGATCGGACAGGGGGTTGGGTAACTCACTGGTGGTGATCAATCGAACAAGTATTTATCTTGAGCCGCTGTCTGGTTCTCTAGAATTGTGCTCTTGAGGGTTTGAGTTTTTCATCTTCACCAGAAAAATCTTTTTTTTTGCGTCGTCGTCGATTGTTTTTCTCGTTTTAGTTTGCACGCGTTCTGTGTATCATCGAGTTTAGGTTTTCGCGGCGCCGCCGGAGTGATATTTTGGATTCATGAAATGAGCATGCTGATTAACACTTCAGTCGTCGCGCTGTTGTATTTTATACAACACTGTTGAAAAAACCTCGCTTTTCATTCACAACATTAGCGTGGTGATTTTTACGGTAGCAAACCGCGCGACGACTGGAAGGTTGAAGTAGTTTACAGCTTCCTACAGCAATAAACTAAGGATGATCAATTTGGTGAGCCCGTTTAATGCTTTCATTTTAAGTGTACAATATATTATGAATCGTATTTTTGTAGTGAGAATGGTGAGAATGTCACTTCAAAGAATTGATTTAACAATATATGAACAGTTCATCACTGTAAGTTCCATTCCTTCTCTTCCCCGATGACGGTAAGAACGTGGCTGGCGCCGTTATTGACTTTTCAATGTTTGGAGTTCTCGAAATTGTATATTGAAGATGGAATGTTACTCCCAAGCTACATCTCTTGGTTTCTTGTGTAACTTCGGTTATTCTGGTCCATCACGGAGTAGCAACTACGAATGGTACGGTCACCACTGCTCATATTTATGCTATTGCTTATTGACACACCAATATGGATATACAGTCACCCCACAGTTATGGATAGCACACAGATATGGATCAAAGTTGGCTTTAACGGAGAATATCTCATCAAATAGAGTTGCAATTACGCAGAACACATTTTATCTGCGTGAACCATCAATCTGTACAGCATTGCAATCAATCATAACATCTTCTAGCATATTTTATTCGTCCGTGTGATTCAAAATTTTATCCGTATTCATAGAATCGTTGATTCATAACTGTGGAGCATTGAAACTCGTACCACAGTTATGAATCAACTATCATCATTATGAATCAATAACGTATACTTTCACTAACATACCGTTCGTTTACCTCACAGATAAATTGCTTTTATAGTGTTCTGATCCATAATATGAGTCGATTTGATCCATACAAAGGACCCTCCTGTTCCACTGATCCACATCCGTGGGATGGACAACGTTTGAAATTACTATCGAAATCTACAGTTTTTCGTACATAACCGTGATTTTACATGTGTATTCTCGAAAACAACTATATTCACCATTGCCAGGTGGGTAATTTTGTTTTGTACAAGGTCACCATGATTTGTAAGTATATTGTATTATAAAAAATGACCCTTAGCTGATCCATAACTGTGGGGTGACTGTAGTTTACAATTGTTGTTCTGCTTTACCATAGAGACAACTACCTTAAAATAAAAGTCTTCTTTTATTGCTTCGATCGTTGATGAGTTGATTTCACCTATTTATAAGAAAAAAAATCGCTTTCAATTAACCTTATCTAAATATATAACGCATTTATCGTGGCAATAGAAGATTGTCATTTTATTTGCACAGAAAAAAATCCGTTCTCGTATCCGTGAAGAGCAGTCGTGAACTCATCAACAAGCAAAAATACACCGTGAACTAGATCATGTTAATGTGAAATCGTTGCTTAGTTCCGAGAACGTTCATGTAAACATGATGGTTGT
Organism: Aedes aegypti; assembly: GCF_002204515.2. Lineage (NCBI taxonomy): Eukaryota > Metazoa > Arthropoda > Insecta > Diptera > Culicidae > Aedes > Aedes aegypti. The sequence goes on from NC_035108.1 coordinate 133,142,049, forward strand.
TCATTAGACCTATTCATTATTTCAAAAATGTCTGGAAACTCCCCAGTCAACCAATACTTTAATTTTACATGTCGAAATGAACTTCTGGTCAAAATTTCAGTCAATTTGGAGTAAATTTAGGTGTGCTTCAAATCAATTTTGTGTTTTTGGGCTATTTTCAAGCTTTAAAAAATCATAACTACTGAAAGGAACACCAAATCTAATCGGAAATACCTCTACACAGTAGTTCATCGAATTCTACAAACTTTTGTCGAACACGGTTTTATGATTGGAGCAAGTTTTAACATAGTTTGGTTGAGGTTTGTGTCTCGAGGTTTTTGAAAATCTCTATTTCCGGGGAGTGTTTTCTCTGGAAAGCATGCCTGTATGAAATCTTCAGATTTTAAATTTCCAGACATGATGACTATGCACATCTAAAAGTCAATCCCGTTCAAAGTTACCATTTATCTTACGAAAATAAATTGTAAAAAATAGATAATTATGAACCACATTTGTAAATCCGCTGTGAGTGAGCCAAAAGCACCACCGTGAGCTTCGAAGAACATAAAAAATGAACACGTTAGCACTGCCTTTTCTCAGTCGATGATGATGATTGTTTTCAAATCGTTCTAAATGGTCAGTGAAATGCGATCAAAACAATCATCAATTGAAAAAAAAGCAATGCTAACTTGTTCAATTCATTCATTCGTCGGTACATGTGTCTCGCACGATTTAACTTTCATCAGGTTGCGATGCTGTGCTCGATCTTTGGGCTTTTTTTTTTGTAATTTATTGTATCAAGCAACATGTAAGCAGTTGATGGTCAATGAATTCATAGGTTTATTATGTTTGATTCCCGTTGACTAGGGCTTGAAGAAATAATGTCAATGTGTGTTTTCTATACCATATATATTGCGAAAACTGTGATTTCTGGGTACTGTGGCGAACAAATCTGGATTAAACGATGTTAAAACCCAATTTAATCTTATTAGCGTCTTCGACAAACTTTAACAGAATAAAATTAGCTTTTAAATAGTGGTAATAGCAAGTGGTTTTGATTTTCCGCATGCCAGTTATGGTTTTTCAAACGTTGAAATAAGCCCAAAAACACATTTTTAACTAGAAGCATACCGTAATCTTTATCAAATGAGCTGAAAATTTGACCAGACGATGTTTTAGCATGAAAATTCAAAATACTACTTGACCGGAAGATTTACAGAGATTTTTTCAAATATGAACAGGTCTATTGTTCATGGTGTATTTTTGACAGTTCACGTTTTCCAGAACTCTTTTTTGAGCGTGTGACATTTGTACCAATGTTTCAACATTGGGTATTCTACATAACTCATTAGTTTATACCAGGAAGAAAGCTTCAGAATAATTTTCAAAATGTTATTTTGAATCCACTGCAGAGCTTTCTTCTTGGTATTACTACAGCTTATCCATATTGGTACAGCACACAATATGGCTGACCTGAAAATTTGTTTGAAGATCAAAAGCATGTTCTCAAGACAACGTTTCGATTTTCTGTTAATAAGTGGATACAGACATTTTATGTATTTGTTACATTTTGGCTAGAATGTCGCTTGGGTCGTTTGATTCATACAAAACATCATGATTGCAATCTCACTCGGAAAATCGAACCAACAGTTTTCCGCCTTTATCAGTCCATTTACCATATCGGATGTAGTGCTATTACAAATCGCTCCTATTCTACATATGTCGTTCCGCAGATTTATGGCCCGGGAAGCCGGAACCGGAAGGCGGACGAGAGCTGTGTGGTTATTGGAACGTGCTGGTGCGTCGATTACTACGCGTGATTGTTGTTTGTTCATTTGATTAGAATAAATTCGTTTCGATTGTGCACTTTTATTTTCCTCGTGTCAAAGATAAGCACTCGAGCAATTATTGCAACTGAACAGATCGATTTGATAACGGAACCATTGAAAGGATACGCAATTGAAGCTCCGATGGTGCGTTCAGTTATGTGCTTGATCTCGGTTCGACAGGAATCGCCCATTTCCGGAGGTGAATTCGTGAAAGGTCAGGGCTTTTGAAGTTTAAATGCGTGGAATAATGGGTAAGAAGTCCTTCGATATCAGTGTACCGCATCAGGATGAAAAATTGCCAAAAAGGTGTGCTTTAATTGGGAGATTCATGGGATGGCATTCGAGATAATATTCAAATCACATTTTTCAGTGTTTCAAAGTGGAGTTTGAAGAACAGGAAGAAACGTTGGCTTCCGATCTTATTTTGTGCTATTTGCTTTTCCCTGCTGATTGGATGGGTCATCAGGGATATCTTTAACGGCCATGCAGATGGGTTTAACGCAACTGGGTAAGATTCGAATCAGTCGCGATAAAAACTTCTAATTCAGTATGGTGCATAAGGTGGTGAATTTATGTCGGTTATCAATTATAGTGAAAATGAAACGGTTGCAGAAGCAATGGAATTCGATAATCTTGAGCAGACTAGTGGAAGAAAACCTGCGTTACCAATACCCGATGATCCTCACTGTTCGATGGAAGCAGATTGCACAATCGTATGCAAGGACATGAATGTGCTAGATTTGTCAGCGGCAGTTACTAAAACGTTGGAAGTGAGTAATTTATTGTTTTTGTATACATTATTTAAGGTCAAATTTTGCGAAGTCGAATTTTGCATTTTCAAGTTTACAGATCTAGAGAACCTGACAACCATTCGCGTTTAAAATAAATAGGTAGTTTGCATAGATTTGTAGTGATTTTATTGAGTTGTGAATTTGTCTCATATTGCTGTTCATCAACGATGATTGTATATATAAATTTTCTCTACGGAAAGTATTCCATGCATGTGAATTGATAGTCCAGAGAAACAATCCTTGCAGAATTGTTCGATAGAACTCACGAGAAATATCCCTCACGATTCTGCCATGAACTTTTATTGGGTATTCAGCCATGTGATTTTAAGAGATTCCTCAGAGAACTTCCATGGAAGGTTCTTCATAAGTTTATTCCGCAATTTTTCAGTTCATTCTCCAAGAACTTCTTCACCTGCTTTCACTGACTTGCTCTGGGGATTTCCATAGAAAATTCCTACTAATCCCGTAGTTATTATTCAACACATTTTTCTTGAATTTCGTTAGGCTGTTCGATCTCACCAGAATATTTATCAAACAATTTTCATTAGATTATTAGAAAAATCTCTTGAACGATTCACACAGAAAATGCTGTAATAATAGCTTAAAAGAACCTCCCTCAAGGGCATCTATGCACTAACTACATGAAAATCCAATTGTTAATTGAAAATATCTTCCAGTCGTTCCTCCAATAACTTGTTTAGAATTTTCTGGAATTACTGAGGAATTCTCCAATAAATAGTAATGGAAATTCTATAGATCTCATCGAAAGTTTCTCAGGAATCGATTTTTGTCGCATATTCTTCCCCGAGATCACCAAAAAAGTTTTAGATTCTTCCTAGTGTTTCTTTTCAGGTTTCCCTTTGAATTTCTTAAAAAAAATATATATATATTTAAAATCATTAACCTTCGGGCTGTCGCGCTGTTGTACTTTGTATAACAGTTATGATTTATATGCTATCTTTTAGCAACAAAGATATCTATCGACACCAAACCAAAATGTATTCCTCCAGAATCTTCTGAAGAACAATACTCAACAGATTTTATTTACAGTATGACCCTTGATAATACGGTAAAATCAACAAATGTCCATGGAAGTCGCATAATAATGAACGCACTATATATGGTTCGTGTGAACCACAGTTTAAAATCGACATATCTCAAAATAGATAATATAGAAACTTGGGGTCTTTGGCAAAATTGTTCAGGAGGTGAAGCGCTCCTCGAGAACTTACAGGCCTTGGCTTCCCACGTCGTCCAGAGTGAAAGCGACCACGGGGGGTGCCGCTTTCCGATAGTCTTGTTAGAGATCTAGCAGGAAATTGTTCTTTATAGTACTTTGCTAAATATTTCTCAACAATGGAGAGTGACAAACGAGAAGTTTGAAATTTGTTCCCGTCTAACATTACAAAAACCACAATGATAAATTCACTAGAAATCTTGGAATAAATTTCTGAAGTTACTGCCGCTGGAATGTTTCGGAGAAGTATCTGCAAAATTTGTGGAAGAATTCTAACGAAGTATGTGACATTTCTGGGAAAGTTCTAGAAAAGCCAAACATTACATATACTTTGCAATTGAATTAAATGGAAAATATAATTTAAAGTTTTGCGAAAAAGTTACACGTCTTTTGGGTGAGAATCGAACTCACGACTCTCTGATCTCTAGTTAGGGCGCGTTACCCTTACGGCACAAGAGGACTCATGGACGCAGAACGCAGCCGTAAACCACGATTTATAATTAATTAAAAACAAGTATGTCTCGAGCAACGGACTCATGTTCCGTAACCGGTCGTTTGAGAACGTCGCGACCCATTGGAAGACCACACAATAGAAATCTACGCCGTCGGTGACGAGTGATGTGTGGTACATTCACTACCTATAAAATAATGCGCTCTCGGGTTATATAGCCATTCCATGAAAAACCGATCTAGTGAGTCACCGAATTCCGTAAAAATTTGCTATTTTGTTCCTTATCCAAAATAAGGGTACACGTGTTTTTGGGTTTTTTGATTAAAGTGACCGTTTCCGAAATAGGGTGACCAGAAAAATCACGATTTTACTTAATTTTTATTTAAAAAAAATCTTTTGAACCCTTCGACCGATTTTTAACCTTTTTGGACGAAATGAAAGCTATAGATTTTAACTTTTCAGAAAAAATATGAAACTTCACAAAAAATATATTTTTACATGAAAAAAAAAAACAATAATTTCCGTTTTTTCGTGTTTTGAAGGCCTAGGGACCAAAGGGGCTATTGCTGTTCTAATTTTTTCTTGAAAGTTCAGAAAATTTTACGTTTACTGTCAAATTTTCAGCGATGTATATTTTTTAGTTTTTAAGATATATATTTTTGAAAATTAAAAATCAGTCATTTTTCATCGGCCTACACTGTACGTCTCAGCGCATTAGATTTTTTATTTTTCAAAAAATCATAACTTTCGAACAGCTAAACTTTCAATCTTTGTTTATGTAATAAAAACAAATTCACTACAACTTTTTCATAAAATATTTTTTCTATCAAATTTACAGTTTAGGAATTATATATTTTCAGATAAATTGCTCGTGAAACCTCATAGGCTACTTTCGAAAGTTATTCTTTATCAAGATGATCGAATTTTCTATGGGAAATACTTATTCTACCATACTGAAAACATGTGTAAAATTTGTTGCAAATCAGAGTTGGTCCTGTTCTGTGACTGACCGATTTGACATGGAACTCGTCAATACCAAAATTTTTATTTCACGTAAAATTTCATTCGGCCATCTTGTCTCACATTGCATGATATTTGAAAAGCCCTAAAAGTAACAATTTAAGGATTTATTAACATTTTAAATAACCCAGTGTCCATGAGAAGACGCATTGTCGGTGGATTTGATTAGCTTTGCACAAAGTTGGAGAGCAAACACAGGAACATTTGCCAACAAAAATCGCTATTTCAACTTTGTTTATGCATTTATTCTAAAGCGAAATCATTATTGGAACACTTCACTTGAGCAGTGTTGCCAGCTATTAAACAATTTGTCCTTAATTAAAAGTGGAAGAAAATTGGTAATGTTTTCTTTTCTACAAAGCATTAGATTTTGCGGTACAGATTCTGCTGTGAATTTGGGATTTGAATTTTCCTTGATTTATTTTGAAAAGTGTTGCCAGTGCTGCAGAGCAGAGTACGGAAATCCTATTGTTTTAGATGTTTTAAACAGTAAAGCTACATTGGCACACCAATATGGATATAGGAGCTCGCAATAGGCAGCGCGCGCGAACGGTATGTTTAAAATTGATCTGCCACGTTTATATCGTCAACGCAAATTATTAGATTCGGTCGGTGCAGTTAAAAAAAAAACAAAAAGTGTTTAGCGGAAAAGTCATTTTTTTCTACACGCATTCTTTTGGGCAGTGCTTCGTTAAAGCCCAAGTAGAAGGTGAAGATGCATCCTGAGGTCCGGAATTTTCAGGAGCGTGGTTCTGGAGGGCCGGACAGCGGATCGGACAGGGGGTTGGGTAACTCACTGGTGGTGATCAATCGAACAAGTATTTATCTTGAGCCGCTGTCTGGTTCTCTAGAATTGTGCTCTTGAGGGTTTGAGTTTTTCATCTTCACCAGAAAAATCTTTTTTTTTGCGTCGTCGTCGATTGTTTTTCTCGTTTTAGTTTGCACGCGTTCTGTGTATCATCGAGTTTAGGTTTTCGCGGCGCCGCCGGAGTGATATTTTGGATTCATGAAATGAGCATGCTGATTAACACTTCAGTCGTCGCGCTGTTGTATTTTATACAACACTGTTGAAAAAACCTCGCTTTTCATTCACAACATTAGCGTGGTGATTTTTACGGTAGCAAACCGCGCGACGACTGGAAGGTTGAAGTAGTTTACAGCTTCCTACAGCAATAAACTAAGGATGATCAATTTGGTGAGCCCGTTTAATGCTTTCATTTTAAGTGTACAATATATTATGAATCGTATTTTTGTAGTGAGAATGGTGAGAATGTCACTTCAAAGAATTGATTTAACAATATATGAACAGTTCATCACTGTAAGTTCCATTCCTTCTCTTCCCCGATGACGGTAAGAACGTGGCTGGCGCCGTTATTGACTTTTCAATGTTTGGAGTTCTCGAAATTGTATATTGAAGATGGAATGTTACTCCCAAGCTACATCTCTTGGTTTCTTGTGTAACTTCGGTTATTCTGGTCCATCACGGAGTAGCAACTACGAATGGTACGGTCACCACTGCTCATATTTATGCTATTGCTTATTGACACACCAATATGGATATACAGTCACCCCACAGTTATGGATAGCACACAGATATGGATCAAAGTTGGCTTTAACGGAGAATATCTCATCAAATAGAGTTGCAATTACGCAGAACACATTTTATCTGCGTGAACCATCAATCTGTACAGCATTGCAATCAATCATAACATCTTCTAGCATATTTTATTCGTCCGTGTGATTCAAAATTTTATCCGTATTCATAGAATCGTTGATTCATAACTGTGGAGCATTGAAACTCGTACCACAGTTATGAATCAACTATCATCATTATGAATCAATAACGTATACTTTCACTAACATACCGTTCGTTTACCTCACAGATAAATTGCTTTTATAGTGTTCTGATCCATAATATGAGTCGATTTGATCCATACAAAGGACCCTCCTGTTCCACTGATCCACATCCGTGGGATGGACAACGTTTGAAATTACTATCGAAATCTACAGTTTTTCGTACATAACCGTGATTTTACATGTGTATTCTCGAAAACAACTATATTCACCATTGCCAGGTGGGTAATTTTGTTTTGTACAAGGTCACCATGATTTGTAAGTATATTGTATTATAAAAAATGACCCTTAGCTGATCCATAACTGTGGGGTGACTGTAGTTTACAATTGTTGTTCTGCTTTACCATAGAGACAACTACCTTAAAATAAAAGTCTTCTTTTATTGCTTCGATCGTTGATGAGTTGATTTCACCTATTTATAAGAAAAAAAATCGCTTTCAATTAACCTTATCTAAATATATAACGCATTTATCGTGGCAATAGAAGATTGTCATTTTATTTGCACAGAAAAAAATCCGTTCTCGTATCCGTGAAGAGCAGTCGTGAACTCATCAACAAGCAAAAATACACCGTGAACTAGATCATGTTAATGTGAAATCGTTGCTTAGTTCCGAGAACGTTCATGTAAACATGATGGTTGTTCATTAGACCTATTCATTATTTCAAAAATGTCTGGAAACTCCCCAGTCAACCAATACTTTAATTTTACATGTCGAAATGAACTTCTGGTCAAAATTTCAGTCAATTTGGAGTAAATTTAGGTGTGCTTCAAATCAATTTTGTGTTTTTGGGCTATTTTCAAGCTTTAAAAAATCATAACTACTGAAAGGAACACCAAATCTAATCGGAAATACCTCTACACAGTAGTTCATCGAATTCTACAAACTTTTGTCGAACACGGTTTTATGATTGGAGCAAGTTTTAACATAGTTTGGTTGAGGTTTGTGTCTCGAGGTTTTTGAAAATCTCTATTTCCGGGGAGTGTTTTCTCTGGAAAGCATGCCTGTATGAAATCTTCAGATTTTAAATTTCCAGACATGATGACTATGCACATCTAAAAGTCAATCCCGTTCAAAGTTACCATTTATCTTACGAAAATAAATTGTAAAAAATAGATAATTATGAACCACATTTGTAAATCCGCTGTGAGTGAGCCAAAAGCACCACCGTGAGCTTCGAAGAACATAAAAAATGAACACGTTAGCACTGCCTTTTCTCAGTCGATGATGATGATTGTTTTCAAATCGTTCTAAATGGTCAGTGAAATGCGATCAAAACAATCATCAATTGAAAAAAAAGCAATGCTAACTTGTTCAATTCATTCATTCGTCGGTACATGTGTCTCGCACGATTTAACTTTCATCAGGTTGCGATGCTGTGCTCGATCTTTGGGCTTTTTTTTTTGTAATTTATTGTATCAAGCAACATGTAAGCAGTTGATGGTCAATGAATTCATAGGTTTATTATGTTTGATTCCCGTTGACTAGGGCTTGAAGAAATAATGTCAATGTGTGTTTTCTATACCATATATATTGCGAAAACTGTGATTTCTGGGTACTGTGGCGAACAAATCTGGATTAAACGATGTTAAAACCCAATTTAATCTTATTAGCGTCTTCGACAAACTTTAACAGAATAAAATTAGCTTTTAAATAGTGGTAATAGCAAGTGGTTTTGATTTTCCGCATGCCAGTTATGGTTTTTCAAACGTTGAAATAAGCCCAAAAACACATTTTTAACTAGAAGCATACCGTAATCTTTATCAAATGAGCTGAAAATTTGACCAGACGATGTTTTAGCATGAAAATTCAAAATACTACTTGACCGGAAGATTTACAGAGATTTTTTCAAATATGAACAGGTCTATTGTTCATGGTGTATTTTTGACAGTTCACGTTTTCCAGAACTCTTTTTTGAGCGTGTGACATTTGTACCAATGTTTCAACATTGGGTATTCTACATAACTCATTAGTTTATACCAGGAAGAAAGCTTCAGAATAATTTTCAAAATGTTATTTTGAATCCACTGCAGAGCTTTCTTCTTGGTATTACTACAGCTTATCCATATTGGTACAGCACACAATATGGCTGACCTGAAAATTTGTTTGAAGATCAAAAGCATGTTCTCAAGACAACGTTTCGATTTTCTGTTAATAAGTGGATACAGACATTTTATGTATTTGTTACATTTTGGCTAGAATGTCGCTTGGGTCGTTTGATTCATACAAAACATCATGATTGCAATCTCACTCGGAAAATCGAACCAACAGTTTTCCGCCTTTATCAGTCCATTTACCATATCGGATGTAGTGCTATTACAAATCGCTCCTATTCTACATATGTCGTTCCGCAGATTTATGGCCCGGGAAGCCGGAACCGGAAGGCGGACGAGAGCTGTGTGGTTATTGGAACGTGCTGGTGCGTCGATTACTACGCGTGATTGTTGTTTGTTCATTTGATTAGAATAAATTCGTTTCGATTGTGCACTTTTATTTTCCTCGTGTCAAAGATAAGCACTCGAGCAATTATTGCAACTGAACAGATCGATTTGATAACGGAACCATTGAAAGGATACGCAATTGAAGCTCCGATGGTGCGTTCAGTTATGTGCTTGATCTCGGTTCGACAGGAATCGCCCATTTCCGGAGGTGAATTCGTGAAAGGTCAGGGCTTTTGAAGTTTAAATGCGTGGAATAATGGGTAAGAAGTCCTTCGATATCAGTGTACCGCATCAGGATGAAAAATTGCCAAAAAGGTGTGCTTTAATTGGGAGATTCATGGGATGGCATTCGAGATAATATTCAAATCACATTTTTCAGTGTTTCAAAGTGGAGTTTGAAGAACAGGAAGAAACGTTGGCTTCCGATCTTATTTTGTGCTATTTGCTTTTCCCTGCTGATTGGATGGGTCATCAGGGATATCTTTAACGGCCATGCAGATGGGTTTAACGCAACTGGGTAAGATTCGAATCAGTCGCGATAAAAACTTCTAATTCAGTATGGTGCATAAGGTGGTGAATTTATGTCGGTTATCAATTATAGTGAAAATGAAACGGTTGCAGAAGCAATGGAATTCGATAATCTTGAGCAGACTAGTGGAAGAAAACCTGCGTTACCAATACCCGATGATCCTCACTGTTCGATGGAAGCAGATTGCACAATCGTATGCAAGGACATGAATGTGCTAGATTTGTCAGCGGCAGTTACTAAAACGTTGGAAGTGAGTAATTTATTGTTTTTGTATACATTATTTAAGGTCAAATTTTGCGAAGTCGAATTTTGCATTTTCAAGTTTACAGATCTAGAGAACCTGACAACCATTCGCGTTTAAAATAAATAGGTAGTTTGCATAGATTTGTAGTGATTTTATTGAGTTGTGAATTTGTCTCATATTGCTGTTCATCAACGATGATTGTATATATAAATTTTCTCTACGGAAAGTATTCCATGCATGTGAATTGATAGTCCAGAGAAACAATCCTTGCAGAATTGTTCGATAGAACTCACGAGAAATATCCCTCACGATTCTGCCATGAACTTTTATTGGGTATTCAGCCATGTGATTTTAAGAGATTCCTCAGAGAACTTCCATGGAAGGTTCTTCATAAGTTTATTCCGCAATTTTTCAGTTCATTCTCCAAGAACTTCTTCACCTGCTTTCACTGACTTGCTCTGGGGATTTCCATAGAAAATTCCTACTAATCCCGTAGTTATTATTCAACACATTTTTCTTGAATTTCGTTAGGCTGTTCGATCTCACCAGAATATTTATCAAACAATTTTCATTAGATTATTAGAAAAATCTCTTGAACGATTCACACAGAAAATGCTGTAATAATAGCTTAAAAGAACCTCCCTCAAGGGCATCTATGCACTAACTACATGAAAATCCAATTGTTAATTGAAAATATCTTCCAGTCGTTCCTCCAATAACTTGTTTAGAATTTTCTGGAATTACTGAGGAATTCTCCAATAAATAGTAATGGAAATTCTATAGATCTCATCGAAAGTTTCTCAGGAATCGATTTTTGTCGCATATTCTTCCCCGAGATCACCAAAAAAGTTTTAGATTCTTCCTAGTGTTTCTTTTCAGGTTTCCCTTTGAATTTCTTAAAAAAAATATATATATATTTAAAATCATTAACCTTCGGGCTGTCGCGCTGTTGTACTTTGTATAACAGTTATGATTTATATGCTATCTTTTAGCAACAAAGATATCTATCGACACCAAACCAAAATGTATTCCTCCAGAATCTTCTGAAGAACAATACTCAACAGATTTTATTTACAGTATGACCCTTGATAATACGGTAAAATCAACAAATGTCCATGGAAGTCGCATAATAATGAACGCACTATATATGGTTCGTGTGAACCACAGTTTAAAATCGACATATCTCAAAATAGATAATATAGAAACTTGGGGTCTTTGGCAAAATTGTTCAGGAGGTGAAGCGCTCCTCGAGAACTTACAGGCCTTGGCTTCCCACGTCGTCCAGAGTGAAAGCGACCACGGGGGGTGCCGCTTTCCGATAGTCTTGTTAGAGATCTAGCAGGAAATTGTTCTTTATAGTACTTTGCTAAATATTTCTCAACAATTTCCCTTACTGCTATGCTAGTTTCGAAAGCATATGTATTCCTTAGGTTTTCAACAAATATCATCATTTCAGATACAGATAACCCAGACAACCATAATGTACGTATAACGAAATCACCTGGAGGCTCTATATGTGCAAAATTTCACTTATAAGATGTTGCGAAACGGCTTTCTACGTACAAAAGTGGAGGCGATATGCGTGCATATATTATGTGATGATTAATAACATACAATGCGAGTGTATAAATATTCTACCGAAGGAACCTGCAATATTATGCGACTTAACTTATGATAACAAATGATGATTTGACAGCTGCTACGGATTGATCCGACTTTCTTTGTACGTGTGTACGGGACGAAACAAAATGTAGAAATGAACTCAGAAAAGAAGTGTTTTATGCGAGGAAACTCATCAATCTGACGAGTTTATCCACGGTGTTTAGCGAGTTTGATGTAATTAGTATGAATAAACGTGTTGTAACGTGAACTTTCATGCGATTTCTGGTTGTCTGGGAAGATGGCAAATAGTCAAGAGGCTTTTAAATAACACTTCTTGTTGATTTGCTTGAAGCAGAATTTCCAGAGATAACCATAGACAAAATTTTTGAAAAATTTTGCGATGTATTTTGGAAATAATTCTGGAGCACTTTTGATGAATTTTGCGAAAGGATTTTTAGTAAAAAAATTTTAAGAACAATGTTTGAAGGAATTCTGAGAGAAATTTCTAATAGAAATCTCTGCGACATAGATATACAGTAATGACCCGATTTTGTCAGCACCAGATTTTGTCAACTTCCGATTTAATCTACCCCCGATTTTAGCATTACTGGAAATATTGGGTGCATAAAGTTAATTGAGACATTGGCGACGTCTATACAATCATCTAATGACCGAAATTTTGAAATTTGAAATTTATCATAATTTTCCAAGAAACGGATCAATACTAAAGTTTGAAACATCCTCAATCATTTGTGGATAAAAAGTAGGCTTAAAAGGAATGGTTGACTTATTTAAACAATTAACGTTGAGGGGATGACAAAATCTCACAAAAATATATGACTAATTTTCGATAGATTTGTGGCCAATATCCGATACATTTCTGAAGCCACTGTTTGATACTCCTTGAGGAATTTTAGTATTATCTGTTTAATTTTTTTTTAATGTTTTTAAAATATAATGAGATTGCTTGGACAATTTAATTTTGAGCAATAAGTTCATTCATACAGAATTACTGAAGAAATTGAACCTTTAATAAAGAATTGGTTGCTGGAATTAAAAACAACTATGGTCCATTTTCTGGCATTTTTTCTGCCAACCATCTGAAGAAAACTTAGCCAAGTTGAAATTCCTTGAAAAGATCTGCTGTGAATTAAGCCTTCGCTAAAAATTCCTGCTATCTACTTTCTAAGACAACCTTTTAGTAATACAGTAGTTTCTCGATTTTATCACTTCTCGTTTTAATAACGCTTCATTATTTCACTCTCGATTTTAGCACGGTTTTCTGTTCGATTTTATCACGTCCCAATAATTATATGAAATTCATATATTTTACATTGAAAAAACAACCCCAAACAATCAACATATATTCATTTGGCCCATGCCTTACGTGCTTTTCATTTCACTAGCTTTATTTCTGCAATACAAAGTTCAAGCTTTGATGAAAATTATATGGCAGAAAGGTACATTTTCATTATATCACGCTTCGGTATATCACGCCAAAATTTGTTGGGTCCGTGATATAATCGAGAAATTACTGTATTGGAGTTTTTTTTAATTAATTTTATAAGTTATCTTAAACATTATAAAAGTAATGCATGTACTGTGTTGATTTGAATTTCCCGGACGCGTCGAATCCCGAACATTATCCGTAATTCAGACAACTGTTATGCATGAAGAATGAAGAGGACGGCTCAATTAAGGAACCTATGTGATAAAATCGAAATTTAGTTCAGCGTCTGGCAATTCGAAGCAGAAACCATAATGCAGTGCGTATGCTACGTTATCCCGAAACATTCAAAACAGCATTGTTTGCATAATTCAGAAAATATGAATGGTTGGGAATAGAATTTTCAGTATTGACGTACTTTTGTGTTTTGCGAAACAAAGATGACGAAAAACTTCACTAATACCACAACAAAAAGCTGGTTGTAGCGGTACCAAATCTAGCGACAGCCGGAAGGTGAAAGCAATCGGATTCAGATTTCTATTTATCAATAAAATTGTTATTGGATTACGTTTCCCTAATGATCACGATTTTTTTATATTGTGAATTGGAATGCTCGTTTGAATGTTAAAAAGGACGAGTTGTTTAATTTTCTAGCAGCCAAGCACATAGATATAGCAGTTATTGCTGAAGCTTATTTGAAACCTGGATCCAAACTTAAAAGAGATCCAAACTTTGATGTTTATCGTAATGATCGGCTTAATGGGGCATTTGGGGGAGTTGCAATCATCATTCATAGGCGTATAAAACATCAACTTTTTTCGTCATTTGAAACCAAAGTTTTTGAAGTTTTGGGTATTTCCGTAGATACACAGCTTGGTAAATATACTCTCATAGCTGCCTATTTGATTTTTAAATGCACTGGACAGTTTGCGGAAATTCACTCGCAACAATTCTTTTTTGTCATTGATCTTTTTTATGCAAAACATCGTTTAAAGAATAATTCGCAAAGTAATTTCAACGACAGAATTTTGTTTGATAAGTGCTTTTCAGGATATTTCTCAATCTCTGAAAGCCTTACTTGTTTTTCCTCCTCTAGAAACCCTTCTACGATTGATTTGGATTGACTGGTTACTCAAGTCAATTTTGATTCTGATCATGTCTCTGTTACATTTCAAAATGAAGCAATTGTCAATCCTATCAGCTACACTTTCTATGATTTTCGAGCCGACTGGAATACATCTTAAACATATACCGATAGTTATCTTGATGTTAACATTTCTTTACAAACAAAACTTGATATTGACAATGCTCTCGAAACTTTAACAAATCTAATTGTTGAAGCCAGGAGCATTGCAATTCCAAAATGTGAAGTAAAATTTGAATTCGTGATTATATATGATGATCTTAAACTCTTGATCCGTCTTGAAAACGTGAGGAGACGGCAATTTCAACGCAATCGCGATCCTGCTATAAAAATTACATGGCAAGATTTGCAGAAAGAAATCAAGAAACGTTTTTCACAATCAGGAAACAAAAATTTTGAAAATAAAATTTCTCAATTGGACCCTGGTTCTAAGCCATTTAGGAAATTATCTACAATTTTGAAAAAACCTCAGAAGCCAAAATCGGCATTGAAAGAGGAAAACGAATTATTACTAACTAATTGCGAAAAAGCTCAAAAACTTGCTATGCAGTTTCAAAGCGCACACAATTTTAATTTAGCACTTACTAGTCCAATAGAAAATCAAGTTACTCAGGACTTCGAAAACATTCTCAATCAAGAGAACGTTTTCGAAAATGCCTGTGAGACTGATTTGGAAGAAGTGAGAACTATTATTAAAAAATTCAAGAATATGAAAGCTCCTGGCGATGATGGAATTTTCTACATCCTCATCAAGAAACTTCCAAAAAGTAGCTTATCATTTTTAGTTGATATATTTAACAAATGTTTTCAATTAGCATATTTTCCTGACAAATGGAAAAATGCTAAGGTTGTTCCAATTTTAAAACCAGACAAAAATCCTGCAGAAGCTTCTAGCTATCGTCAAATTAGTTTGCTTTCCTCCATCAGTAAACTTTTCGAAAAGGTCATTTTGAACAGAATAATGGCCCACATCAACGAAAATTCAATTATTGTCAATGAACAGTTTGGATTCCGCCATGGACATTCGACCACTCATCAACTTTTACGTGTAACAAATTTGATCCGTTTCAACAAATCTGAAGGCTATTCTACTGGTTTTGCTCTTCTAGACATAGAAAAAGCATTCGACAGTGTTTGACATGAAGATTTGATTGTAAAATTGAAAAACTTTAATTTTCCAACATACATTGTTAGAATAATTCAAAGTTATCTGTCAAATCGTACACTTCAGGTTAATTATCAGAACTCCAGATCTGAAAGACTTCCTGTAAGAGCTGGTGTTCCCCAAGGCAGCATTTTGGGACCAATATTATACAATATTTTCACATCTGACTTACCTGAGTTACCTCAGGGATGTCAAAAATCTTTGTTTGCGGATGACACAGACCTCTCCGCCAAAGGTCGAAGCCTGCGTGTCATCTGTAGTCGATTGCAAAAAAGTTTGGATATTTTTTCTTCATACTTGCAAAAATGGAAGATTTATCCTAATTCTTCCAAAATTCAACTAATAATATTCCCACATAAACCAAAAGCTCTTTATTTGAAACCTTCAAGTAGACATGTTGTCACGATGAGAGGGGTTCCAATAAATTGGTCAGTTGAAGTTAAGTATCTAGGGCTCATGCTAGATAAGAATTTAACTTTCAAAAAAAAATGTTGTATGCTGTACCAATATGGACTAGCTGTTATAATACCAGGAAGAAAGCTCTGCAGAGAATTCAAATTAAAATTTTGAAAACGATTCTGAAGCTTCCTCCCTGGTATAGTACCAATGAGTTACATAGAATATCCAATGTTGAAACATTGGAACAAATGTCAAATAAAATAATTAATAATTTCAGGCAAAAATCGTTACAATCTTCTATTGCCACGATTAATGCGTTATATGTTTAGGTTAAGTATACCGTCGATGGGGGTGACAATGGGTCTGGGGGGTGAGATTGGGTCAAAACGGAAAAATATGATTTATGAAATATTTCAGCTAATAACGGTGATATTACTAAAATTAATAATTCATATGTTAGGGAACATATTATTACACATAATTCATCACAATATACATTTTTAGAAATAGAAGTTTTTGTTTACTATATCAATAAACTTGTATGTTGAAATTATATAAAATTTACAACATTAAATTTCTTCTGTGCAAAGTATCACGCATGTATTTTCACCTCTACCGTTATATTAGTAGAAAGTTTAAAGTCTTTTCATTACACTTCACACGTATTTTCCGGAATGTACTTGATTTTTCAACAAAAATTTTATTTTTTTCGGTACGGTGTCTAAAACATCAAAAATGGGGGTGAGATTGGGTTAAGCAAGAACGACAGTAAATGAAATTGCAAGTCCACTTTTTTGACATTTTACGGTGCCGGTAGTTCTCTTTTTCATTATAATGTGTTTATTCTTTTTAAATACAGCATCTCTGAAACATCAAACTAGTCTACTTGAGGATTCCGTACATTGAATAACAATGCAACGCATTTTGACAACTTCTCAATCCAGCAACTGTGTTTCGTGCGCAGCAACATCGTAAAACTTTATCAAATGGATTGTTTTTTTTTAATTTAATTATTTATCAGTGTTTTCATATTATAGAAACATCTCCTTGAAATGAGTTGGAACACTGAAATATCGTGATTATGACATCAACATCTGCCTGAAATGTATTGATCGTGGAATGTCGCTCCGAAATTTAACTATTTGCGAAGAACTAAAATAATCACTGTTTCAGTACACCTTTGGGGAAACTGAATAGGCTTCATGGCAATGGGGATGAGACTTTGAAGACAATTCGAGGGAAAAAAAAATAAAAAAATTATGTAAACTTGACGACGAATGTTGTGTTTACATATTTTTTCTCATAGCTCTTCAATTTTTTGGTATAATCGTTCTTTTAAGTGGGTTTATCATACTTGTGAAACATCTTAGATATCTTTTCATCTTGTTTGCATCGTATTTCATCAATATTCTTCAGCTGTGAATGGTTTTGCAACCATATTATCAAAAACAAGTTATTTCAATTACAGTGACCCAATGTCACCCCCTCTATGGGGTGAGATTGGGTCATTTTTCATTCACTTGTGGTGCCGCTGTGAATAAATATTTTTCTTTAATGTTTTGAACAGTTGTTAATGAACCATCAAAGTACATACACACCAAATTTGAAGTTTATTGGAGTTAAATTGCGATAGTTATTCAATAAATAATTCGTACACATCCCTTTTTGACCCATTGTCACCTCCAACGACGGTATTTGAAGCGTTTTTTTTTCTTTTATAAGCAGGTGAAATCAACTGAAATGAACTGCTACGGCAAATGAAATGTAATATGTTGTTAACAAAATTTTAATTAAATCTTAGATTTGTTTTACCAAATTAGGATGATAGTGCTGTCTAATAACACAGAACACCTAGATATAAGAAATGAATGTGATGTTTGGAATTATACTAATAAAAAACTAAAAAAAATGGCGTTATTTTTATTGTTTTTGTGAGGGAATGAAATTTCTGATTACTGTAGCTTATTTTGACATAACTTTGCTATCTAGGACAATTTTTGTCACATTTTACTTACTGTCCTAAATAATGTAATACAGCAAAGACGTTTGAAGGTTTTGTTCGCTCAAAGTTAGAAACAGCGTCTGATTGTCGCATACTCTGGTGATAAACTTTTCACCTTCGAAAATCACACTTTAATGTTGAAAATTTCAATTTGTTTGGTATAAGAGGATGGAGGTGTTCTCAGAGATCGTGTTTTTCATGGTCACAATAATAGTTATTAATGCAACAAGTGGCAAAATGATGTTTTTTTCAGCACGAGTTGTACATTTATCCAACGAGGCTCGCCGAGTTGGATTAATATAACGAGTGCTGAAAAAATCGAGTTTTGCAACGAGTTGCATACAACATTTTTTGCTATTTCGAAAACGCTGTTTCAGCTAGATGAGCTATAAAAGCATAGACAAACACTTCAAGAGAACTCACATGGGCATACATCCATGCGTATTATCAATTTGTTTTTTTAATCACGTAGGCTGTGATACAGTGGTACCCATGAATGTCACAAATTTTCTCGCTCCCATCGGTATCATGTAGATCTATATTCCTCATTGGAGGAAGATGAAATTTGTTTCTTCGGTTAGAGACAACTTATATCAATACTAGCTCATAAGTTTTGAGCAAAACAGAGCCGCTTATCACACTTATGTGAAGGTTCAACCACGGCTCTCCAAAATGAGCCGTTTTTTCGAAAATATGTTTTACTCGCAAATGACCCACGTATGAACCAATTCTATCATTTGATAAGGGCGAATGCTAGAGACAAGGCTTGTGAAGAATCTCATGCCATCGTTGATGTTTAGGAAGCTTTCATCACAAAGATATTAAACTCGACGACCGCATGATAAAATTTGAAGGTATGCTTCTAATTCCTCTCTAGTAAGATGAAAGTAACAGATAAAAATCATGGCCAAAGCGAAAAACTGAGTCTAAATAGATAAAACAATACAAATAACAAATAATTTTTATGTTTCGTTTACATTTCCTATATTAAAACTACCATAAAACATGATATTACGATTTTCGCATTTTTATGGGCCATACTGTAAAGACAACATGAACATACGATAAGTCGACTTTTTTAGCGTCGAACCAATCAAAGATAGTTTTTTTTTTAAATGATAAAAAATCAGGTAAAATGAAAGGTATGGGCTTTTTAATGTTAATGTACAAGAGTCTATGTCGACACTTACAGTGACGAACTGTTCATATTTTGTTAAGTAAATTTATTTAAGTAACATTCCCACCGATGTCATAATATATAGATGTTCCATAATGTTTTCATTTAAAAGCATGAAATGAGCTCACCAAATTGATCATCATCCATCCTTTATTGAGGAGCTGTAGCTACTTTAATCAGCATGCTAGTTTCGCAAAAATAAAATATCACTCCGGCGACGCGAGAACCTAAACTCGATTGCACTCAGAACGCGTGCAAACTAAAACGAGAAAAAACTCCGGCGATGCGACGATGCAAAAAACACGATTTTTCTAGTGAAGATGAAACGAAGCCAAAACCTAAACCTCCAAGACACGAATCTTGAGATCCAGACAGCCTCAAAAGCAGAAAACCTTATCGATTAGTCACCACCACCAGCGAGCGAACATTCGATCAAGCCCTTAGCCCGTTCCGCTGTCCGGCGCTCCAGACCCGTGCATTTGAGGTCCGGCCAAAATGCATTTTCACCTTCTGCTTGGGCTTTAACGAAACACTGCCACACGGGTAGAAATCAGAATCCAAAAACAAGATTATGACTCATGATATCATGATTCCAGCGTGTTTTCGTCTTATGAAAATACACCATGATTTGGACTCATGATATCATGAGTCAGATTGCCGTAACGCAATACACGCATTAGGTGTTTGTAGCTGATTGCTCGGAATCATGATTCAAATGCCAAAAATGCTGAGTCGCGCATAATAAAAAAAAAGTTCAAAATAGCATGGATTAAGATGCGAGCCAAGAACCTTCTGATTGTGAGCCACGTACTCTACCACTCAACCGCTTCGTCTTTTGAATTGAGAGTGATCGATACGAATAAGATGAAGCAAAGTGCGCCGCTTAGTGTTTTCACACTGGATGTTACGCTTATGAGGAATCATGATTATGACTCCAGGAACCATAATTTGTGATCCTGATATTATGACCTAACCAATTAATGAATTTCATGATTTGTAAATCATGTTGTGGGGATCAGATTTTTATCCGTGCAAACAGAACGCGTGCAGAATAACCGTTTCATTATCGCTAGACACGTTTTTTTCACAAACTGCACCAGCCGTTTCACTGTTTTCACAATCCGAATCTAGTAATATGCGGAGACGATAAAAACGTGACAGATAAATTTTCAACACATACGTTCGCACGCGCTGCCTACTGCGATCTGTCATAAAAATAGGTGCGCGAGAAATAGTTTAAAACTCGAATATTATTGTACAGCTACCTTAATAGTTTGAACTTTTTCAACTTACGCAATCGAAACATTTTGTTAGTTCCAAATTGAAGCTTCTCAATTTCAACGTAAACAATTCTACTTTATTTATTCAAGTTTCAACCGTAACACTCAGCACTCAGTGTAAGAAAGTTCTAACATTAAAATACGTTTCAAACCTATTTCATATTCTTTTGAATCCATTCAATGAAACTGCCCACTCTAGCGTATATACCAGGAACTCCATTAGTTCCACAGCCATAGCCCCAGCTGACCACTCCAAATTGATACCAGTATCCGTCTTTCTCGGCGGCCACCAAGCCACCACCGGAATCTCCTTGGCACGAATCTTTCCCTTCTTCACCACCAGCGCACATTTCCGAGTCGAGCACATTGGGATAATTGGCTCGACAGGTCTCCAAGTCAACACCGGGAAGATCAACCTCGAGCTTGTACCGGCTTCCATATACACCTTCAAATACGGATAATTGCTATAGCTGATGACTTCAATGAATTGAAGTTGTATGAATTACTTACCAGGTTCATCTTGACCCTTTTCCGTAGTACCCCATCCAACTGCCGTGAATGTCTTTCCGGAATCCTGACGATTACGAAACTCTTCCGCCAATGGGAGACACACTGGCGAAATATACTCTGTGAAAGTTACCGGTTTTGCCAACTTGATTAGGGCCATATCGTAATGAATGTTATCTGAATCGTAATCCTTATGTACGACATGACTTCCGACGTCAATATCAACAGCCTTATCAGCACAATTTTCTTCCTCATCACAATCTTCCTCACTCTCGATGTCCCACTCCCCTAGGCGAACTTTGGTACTGGAACATTAATTATCAATTATTTATTCGGACAACCCAAATGTCACCAATCTTACATTCGAATCCAACTGGGAACCTCTCGGAAACAGTGCGCTGCTGTCAGTACAAATCGATCCGATATCAGTGATCCTCCACAAGCATACATCACTTTTGAGCTGAATATCGGTTTTGCGATCAGTAGTGCCGCCCAGGGATAGGCATTGATAGCGGTTTTTGTTCCACCCAGTATGCGATCGGCCAGATTCACACCGCAGACTCCCGGTTCAGGAAGAGTGTAGTTCGCTTCATCTGCATTTGATCCTGACAATCCGAAAATACCTATGGAAAAATGTTATCACATTTAGGAAGTCGACTAAAAAGAAATAGTTCAATTACTACCAAAGGTGGTAAGTCCGAAGATGGGATCTGCTAACAGAATCGTAGAGATTAAAATAGCACCCAACATTTTGAAGTAACGGTCAGAACTAACGATTGTTCATGCAATTACAATATTTTATACATATTCTTATCGCCCATAGAAGGAAGAGCCTGCGGCGTTCAATAAAACAATCTAATACCTTGAGCCAAACAGTAAAGTATAATCATCATTCTGATCGTAATCTTAATGTTCCTATTTTACATTCGTTACAGGGACACTTGCGCAACACGGAACAAAACTTAAGATTTTTTTAGATTATCTGATTAAGGTTTCCAAATTACAGTTAGACTTCGTATAATTTGGGGATAATATAGGGTTCCGTTTTATTGGAATTTTGTAGCTTATGAGGTTTTGTCGAATTGGAAGTGTGATCAATTTAGTTCAATCGGATTAAGAGTAAGCTTTAGTGCTTCGTCAGACGTACCCCCAAGCAATCAAAATCCGGTGTCTACGATTAAACTTACTTTCAAGAACAAGAATAATCCAATTAGGTTTCGAGCGAAACTTCAGGCCACACAAAGTAATCAATGAAAACCTATTCAACTTAAAATAAACCCTGGCGTTTGGGATCACCAGAATCGCAAAATTTGAAGTTGTTTTTACCTTAGAGGGCACGAATGCCTCATATTTCGTTTTTGAATTGAACCATCCAGGTCTTCGTTACTCATGACGATCAACGATTTTTTAGTTGTAATTCAAAGCAGAATTCAAGCGTGAGCTAGTATAAGCGCTCAATTTCTATTCATCGATTTTCTCTTCTGTGAATAAAGGTGACAAGATGCAAATTTATCGACATGTTTCCACCTCAAGATAATTCGCGTTCTTTCGTAAAAAGGTTTTTTTTTTTTTTTTTTTATTAGTATCATTTTAAACATTGTTCTGTGTTATTAGACAACACTATCATGTTAATTTGGTAAAACAAATTTAAGATTTTATTAACATTTTGTTAACAACATATAACATTTCATATGCCGTAGCAGTTCAGATTTTTTACAGGTGAGTTGATTTCACCTGCTTATAAGAGAAAAAAAAATGCTTTTAATATACTTAACCTAACTTAACCTAAACATATAACGCATTAATCGTGGCAATAGAAGATTGTAACGATTTTTGCCTGAAATTATTTATTATTTTATTTGACATTTGTTCCAATGTTTCAACATTGGATATTCTATGTTACTCATTGGTACTATACCAGGGAGGAAGCCTCAGAATCATTTTCAACATTTTATTTTGAATTCTCTGCAGAGCTTTCTTCCTGGTATTACAACAGCTAGTCCATGTTGGTACAGCATACAACATGGCTGGCCTGAAAATTTGTTTGAATATCAAAAGCTTGTTCTTAAGACAAAGTTTTGATTTTCTATTAATAAGGGGATAAAGACATTTTACATATTTATTACATTTGGCTTGAATGCCCTCAATGTGACTTTTGAAAGTTAAATTCTTATCAAGCATGAGTCCTAGACACTCAACTTCATCTGACCAATTTATTGGAACCCCTCTCATCGTGACAACATGTCTACTTGAAGGTTTCAAATAAAGAGCTTTTGGTTTATGTGGGAATATTATTAGTTGAGTTTTGGAAGCATTTGGAGAAATCTTTTATTTTTGCAAGTATGAAGAAAAAATATCCAAACTTTTTTGCAATCGACTACAGATGACACGCAGGCTTCGACCTTTGGCGGAGAGGTCTGTGTCATCCGCAAACAAAGATTTTTGACATCCCTGAGGTAACTCAGGTAAGTCAGATGTGAAAATAATGTATAATATTGGTCCCAAAATGCTGCCTTGAGGAACACCAGCTCTCACAGGAAGTCTTTCAGATCTGGAGTTCTGATAATTAACCTGAAGTGTACGATTTGACAGATAACTTTGAATTATTCTAACAATGTATGTTGGAAAATTAAAGTTTTTTAATTTTACAATCAAACCTTCATGCCAAACACTGTCGAATGCTTTTTCTATGTCTAGAAGAGCAAGACCAGCAGAATAGCCTTCAGATTTGTTGGAATGGATCAAATTTGTTACACGTAAAAGTTGATGTGTGGTCGAATGTCCATGGCGGAATCCGAACTGTTCATTGGCAAAAATTGAATTTTCGTTGATGTGGGCCATCATTCTGTTCAAAATAACCTTTTCAAAAAGTTTACTGATGGAGGAAAGCAAATTGATTGGACGATAGCTAGAAGCTTCTGCGTGATTTTTGTCTGGTTTTAAAATTGGAACAACCTTAGCATTTTTTCGTTTGTCAGGAAAATATGCTAATTGAAAACATTAGTTAAATATATCAACTAGAAATGATAAGCCACTTTCTGGAAGTTTCTTGATGAGGATGTAGAAAATTCCATCATCGCCAGGAGCTTTCATATTTTTGAATTTTTTAATAATAGTTCTCACTTCTTCCAAATCAGTCTCCCAGGCATTTTCGAAAACGTTCTCTTGATTGAGAATATTTTCGAACTCCTGAGTAACTTCATTTTCAATTGGACTAGTAAGTTCCAAATTAAAATTGTGCGCACTTTCAAACTGCATAGCAAGTTTTTGAGCTTTTTCGCAATTAGTTAGTAATAATTTGTTTTCCTCTTTTAATGCCGGTATAGGCTTCTGAAGTTTTTTCAAGATTTTCGATAATTTCCAAAAGAGCTTAGAGCCAGGTTCCAATTGAGAAATTTTATTTTCAAAATTTTTGTTTCTTAATTGAGCAAAACGCTTTTTGATTTCTTTCTGCAAATCCTGCCATATAATTTTCATAGCAGGATCGCGATTGCGTTGAAATTGCCTTCTCCTCACGTTTTTAAGACGGATCAAGAGTTTAAGATCATCGTCTATAATCACGGATTCAAATTTTGGAATTGCAATGCTTCTGGCTTCAACAATGGAATTTGTTAAAGTTTCAAGAGCATTGTCAATATCAAGTTTAGTTTCTAAAGAAACGTTAACATCAAGATTAGAGTCAACTTACGTTTTATATATATTCCAGTCGGCTCGTAAATAATTGAAAGTGGAGCTGATAGGATTGAGAATCGCTTCTTGGGATATTTGAAATGTAACAGGGACATGGTCAGAATCAAAATCAGCATGAGTAATCAGTTGGCTACAAAGATGACTAGAGTCGGTTAAGACCAAATCAATCGTAGATGGATTTCTAGAAGAGGAAAAACATGTAGGGCTATCAGGGTATTGAATTGAGAAATATCATGAAGAGCACTCATCAAATAAAATTCTGCCGTTGGAATTACTTTGAGAAATATTCCATGACCGATGTTTGGCATTAAAGTCACCAATGACAAAAATTTTTGACTTATTGCGAGTCAATTTTCGCAAGTCAGTTTGGAGCAAATTAATTTGCTGTCCAGAGCATTGAAAAGGCAAATAGGCAGCTATGAAAGTATATTTACCAAACTGTGTTTCAACAGAATTACCTAAGGTTTCAAAAACTTTAGTTTCAAATGATGAAAACAGTTGATGTTTTATACGCCTATGAATGATGATTGCAACTCCCCCACATGCCCCATCAAGTCGATCATTACGATAAACAAAAAAGTTAGGATCTCTTTTGAGTTTAGATCCAGGTTTCAAATACGTTTCGGTAATAACTGCTATATGCACGTTATTAACCGTAAGAAAATTAAACAGCTCGTCCTCTTTACCATTCAGAGAACGAGCATTCCAATTTAAAATATTTAAATTATTATTTGGAGCCATTAGAAAAACGTAATCCAATAACAATTTGATTTGTAAATTTTACACCTACTTGGACTGCTTCAGTCATAGTGGTGGCTTTGAACATTGCATCAATCATTAGATTCAATTGTTCAGTTAGAAAATTAAAAACAGAGGCAGACATGTCATGTGATTTCCCATTAGAATTTCCGGTAGACGAAGAAGCGGAGTTACCTGTGGCGGTAGGGTTTTTCCATTTGATTTGAAACAAGTAGAATGGGTACCCATGGATCGAACAGGGGAGGAGTTCAAATTTCCTGCTACGATATCGGCAAAGGATTTACCGTGGGTAGATACATTCGAAATTGAAAGATTCGAACGGCTACCCGACGGATTAAAATTTGTTTGTGAATGAGCATGATTATGATCTTCCTGGTGGGTATGATTCCTAATCAAGCGATCGTTAACTGAAAATGAGCATTGTTCGATACTCTACCAGGCAAATTGCGGAAACGACCGATATCGTAACGGATATTATCTTTCATCTGCCTGGCACGAGTCTCAATGACCCTTTTGCGTGAAGGGCATTCCCAAAAGTTAGCTTTATGAGGGCCCTTGCAATTGGCATATTCAAACTTTCTGGTATCTTCTTTCACAGGACAGACGTCCTTAGCGTGAGAAGAACCTCCGCAAATCATGCATTTAACATCCATGCGACAATTTTTTGTACCATGACCCCACTTTTGGCACCGACGGCACTGAGTGGGGTTCTGGTAATTTCCTCCAGGTTTCTGGAAATGTTCCCATGTCACACGGACATCGAACATAAGTTTAGCTTTTTCTTAAGCTATAATATTATTTAGTTCTTTTTTGTTAAAGTGAATTAAATAATATTCTTGAGAAAGCCCTTTCCGAACAATGCCAGATTGGGTTCTCTTTTTCATAATGATTACTTGGACTGGGGAAAATCCAAGTAAATCATTTATTCCATTTTTGATCTCTTCAGGTGACTTATAGTCACTTGAGAGAACTTTCAAGACAACTTTGAACAAACGTTCAGTTTTGTCGTCATAAGTA
Organism: Aedes aegypti; assembly: GCF_002204515.2. Classification (NCBI taxonomy): domain Eukaryota; kingdom Metazoa; phylum Arthropoda; class Insecta; order Diptera; family Culicidae; genus Aedes; species Aedes aegypti. The sequence continues at coordinate 133,168,612 of NC_035108.1, forward strand.
AAAAAATTGTGCTTCTTCTCTTCAAGATGTCTGAGAAGAAGTTCACGATCTCTAAGAGTTTCCGGCAAAACGCGACAGTCTCCTTTCTTTGCGATTTGGAAGGAAACCTTGATTCCCCTAATGGAGTTCAAGATCTCCTGCCTAAATCCCCCAAATTCGGAACAACTGACCACGATAGGCGGTACTCTTTGCTTCCTCACTTGAATCAAAGAGCCTGGGCTAGAGGCTGCTTCGATTTGGTGTTCGGAAAATTTGTCTGGAGCATCGAACTAATTGCTCATTTCGATACAATTATTCATTTCACCCTTGGAAGAAAGTTCGCATTCCGGGGAAGCGTCCTTTCTTCCATGCTTGCCACGTGTAGTGACAGTTTTAAAACCCACTTTTTTGGAATTCAGAGATTCACCCTTCCTTTTGTTTGTTGTTGCAACCATGTTTAGTTTATAATCGGAAGAAGACGTGACCTTCGAGAGGTTTTTTCCCAAGACGGTGTCCAAGAAGGATTACTTTCGCCAACGGGTCCAACGAAAAATCAAAGGCACGGGTCCAAACAAGGATCGTAAAGGGATCAATAGTAGAAAAAGTAGTACTGAAAAGTACTGTTTTAGTAGCACTGAAAAGTACCGTTTTTAATTTTAGCACTGAAAAGTACTGTTTGTGTAGCACTGAAAAGTACTGATTTATTGCTTTAGGTAGTTTTTAAGAAAACTTCCAAGAGCAGAGAGAATTCGTGTACGCACAGCACGAAGGTACGATGCGCACTGCTCGTAAAAAGGTTGTTGTAAGTGAGTGTGTGGGGGGTTTAAAGAAACCCGATACAGCTCCGATTAGCTGAATGAATTTCCAAAAACTAAACAAATATCAATGAAGTTGTGTTATCTAATCATATCTTCTTATATTTGCTTACAGGGAGGGGCCGTAACATCTATGGCACCTCTGGTGCTCGCTAACTCCTACCAACCTTTCTTTAGCTATTTCTATGCTTATTGTTCACTCACATACATGCCAATGTTGCCACTTTTCTATCTGTACCGAAGGCTCAAAAATCTTTTATATCTGTACCATAGATTCTAAAAATCTGTACCACATCCAATAGAAATTGTTGAAAAAACTCTTAAAATCCTAATGAACTTGGAATTATAACATAGTTTTTATTGAAATATTAGTTCAATTATAGTTTTGTAAAAGTTAGTTCCAAATTTCACGATTTTTTGGATTTTGTGTCATAAAATTATCAATTCCAAAAATCTGTACCAATCTGTACTTTTTCGTGAAAATCTGTAATCTGTACCGTACAGAATCTGTAAAAAAACATAAAAAATCTGTACCTTTCCAGATAAATCTGTACTTGTGGCAACACTGATACATGCACATCTCTTCATCACGGTGCGAGGCCCCGTATTACTCGCAGCCTAAATACGTCTTCGCGCTGTCCTGCTGTGCTGCTCTCCATGCTGTCCCAAAGCTTCGAACCGCCGGTCGGCTTACCCTAGATCATAGAAAATGGATAAAAATGCTTCAACTAATATATTTTTAAGTGTTTTTCTCAAGAAAATCGTTAAAAACGTATAAAAACGTTTTTCGCTGTTTTCGTTGAAATTTTGTGCGATTTTCAAGATCATTTTTTAGGTCGATAAATAACCAAATTTGCAAAACTATCGCCGAGAGCCAACTTCTGCACTGTCATAGTTTGTATTACATGCAAAAAATATATTAAATTTGTCCTAAAACAGCTTATCGAAGGACCTAAACTTTAATCAACTCTGGGGACAAACTCTTATGTCGTATATGGAGAACCTTACAAATTATTCACAAAACCTTACAAATTCATCACAAATTTCATCTGGATCTTTCAGATTTTTGCAAAATGGAGCCTACAAAATCTGGAATATTCCAGACGAATCTGGAAGGTTGGCAACGCTGGTCCAAACTATTTTTTTTCAAGAGTAAAATTGTTCATTAGATTATAATTGTTTTAGATCATAGGATTTTATTCACCAAAACAGAAATGCATAGGGTGGGTGGTAGGTCATTTGGCATAAAGCTGTTTGGCATAATAGTCGTTTGGTATAATAGCCGTTTGGCATAATGATTTTGAAACCAAGCATTTCTTAAGATGACATTCGTTTTTACGTTTCTATTGTATCTTTCTGATGACATTAGGCTTGTTTTGGAGTCCATTGATACAAAATGACACTTTATAAGGCTATCCATGAGACAGCTGTGATCAGCTGTTTTTTTTGTTTACCATGAGATTTTGACGCTTCGCGGTTGGAGTACCGTTAGATTACAAAAGAAAATGTTAAGCTCTGATAACACTCGCATGTTTTGTTTACCCTTTCATTTCGGTTGCATGCACACTTTTAGCTGTCAGTCCTATCGTGGAAAGCACTCATGGATAGGCTTATTGAACAATCATATGCTCTTGAATAAACTAAAGCATATAAGGAAAGCTATTGCCAACAGTATTATTTATCCAGAAATTACCGGTCTTCCAAGTATCAATTCTTCTTTTAAGTTTCGCTATTGGAATAAATTTTTCACTGAATATTCTGATATATTTAGCACAAATTCACCCTTCTTTTAATCATTCTATGATGTTTTTCTAAATATGATGTTACCCTTAATTATAGGTATAAGAACTATTGATTCAAAATTTGAATAAATTTCATCTTCCTTTATGCATAGGCTGTTTTTTGAAGCTTTTTTTAAGATTTGTGATTCCTACTGACAAAAGGACGGCAATCGATAACATTAATCTGCTCAACTTATCAGTGAAAAGAGAATTCGTTTACTGCAGTTACTACGATGGGTTGTGCTTCGTTTCACCGAATGTCGTTTCACCGAATGCCAGTTTCCCGAATGCAAGTTCCCAGAATATCCTGTTTCCCCGCATAGCCTACTTCTCCGAAAAGTTTTTGGCACTCATAATTGTCGTAACTCTATACATTTCAGGGCGGTGAACAAACTAGCCATCTAATATACATCCTTCTTTATTTATTTGGCGGTTCTTTCGAGCTTTACCGTCCTCAGAGTTTTTGCCGACATGTGTATATCTGAGAATGACAGAATCAGGCAGATCAAGATGACTAACTGTATGTACAACTACCTTCTTTCAATTTCTTCTTTTTTCTTCTTTCTCGTTCACCATCCATCCACTGAGTTTGCCTATTTGAACTGCACCACTTTTCGGGGAACGGTTCATTCGGGGAAACTGGCTTTCGGGAAAACGACATTCGAGTAAAAGTAGCACAATCACTTCAATGATTCTGAACGCAATATTCGATGTCTTTTCGTTTTATTATGCCGTAATATTTTTTGCGTCCAATCTTCTATTGGTTTAATCATAAATTTGCCTTCTTTTAAAAATAGGCTGTTCTTAATATTTATACTGTTTTAAATTTTATTATTTAGTTAAACTAAATGTTAACCATTTTCATATTTTGCTGTTTTATAAATTCTTGCAAGACGTGCTGATAGTATGATAATTACTTTAGATCCTGCCAATATTCAACATATTTTTTTTTTGCAAACACATGATCCCCTTTCGAGTTATGCTGGAAAAAATTATTACAATCACAAATTATTCCTTCTTTCGATAATAGACGGTGTTTTTGATGTACACTTCCAAAGTTAAAGTTTACATTGAACCGTTCAAAAGTTTTGCCACAAATATTTTCTTTTAAAAATTGGTGATTCATTTTAGTTATGCTGCGAGAAGATTTTTTGCGTAGAGCCTTAAATCTTTTGAACGAAAAATAATCTCAAAATAAATACTTCCAAACTGGGACAGAGCTTGATCTGCAGAAGAATATTCTATTCTTTTATTAATAACTGCGAGTTTTCTTTGCCTATTTACTATTTTCAAATATGTATATCGGGATGTAAAGAAAATTATATTTTGAAAAGTTCTTCCGACAGACCCATCACGAGTTTTATTTAGTTATGATCTCTTATGTAACATCAATTTTGAAATTCATAGCTTGGAAATCAACAACTATGCCAAACGACCATTGTGCCTTACAGCCATTACGCCAAACGACTTTATGCCGAACGGCTTTATGCCAAATGACCTTATGCCAAACGGGGTACAATCTAGGGTCGAGAAGTATTTAGGCACTTCCATGGTCCCCTTTGACAAGGGGAGTGTTTCTCTGCCGAATCGTCTGAAACATTTCACAAAGAATCACTTTAATACGACGCATATTGTGGCCAAACATTAGTTTGTTAGCTTTAAAAAAAACCCTGCCGAAATCTGAATCACTTGCCAAGAATAGGATACAGCTCAATGAAACCGCACTTTCGGTTTTTGAGAATAAACAGTTCAATTAAAAATTGTTTTGGATCTCCACATAAATTCTATAATTTGACATAAACTAATGTTTGAGACAAGGTCTTTAAAGAATCTCACCTTATCGTAAACGTTTTGAAAGCTCTCACCACAAAAATATTGGATTAAATAACTTTAGGATAAAATCAGAAAGTATGTTTTTGAACAAAATTATTTCCATTTTGTTCCATGCAATGATAGTATGACCGAAAATTACAATTTTCACGTCTTCAAATTATAAATATCCTTACATGTTCCATTTCTCAATCGATCTCTGTATTATATGGCGTGCAAGATTATTACTCAAATAACACTCAAATCACTATGACATTTATGTCATTGGTGTTGAATTGAACTAGAAATCAAAGAAAACACAATTCGCCCCATTGGAAGTTTCATACATTCTTTACATTGTTCACAATATTACGGGTCGCCCACTATCATGGTTCAGTTCAATATGAAATACCTATGGGAATGAGTGTCTAATAATCGTGACTATGTGATCCGTAATAGTGGACACAATGTGTTACTTTTCAACGTGAACCTGATCCTTTAAGCGTAAATTAATTTGTTTGTAACTAAACAAAATAAAGGTTGCATCGCTATCAATTATTATTAAAACGGGGAAATCCCATCATTAAGTGCTACGAATCATTGGGGCCAGATAGCCGTAGCGGTAAACGCGCAGCTATTCAGCAAGACTAAGCTGAGGGTCGTGGGTTCGAATCCCACCGGTCGAGGATCTTTTCGGGTTGGAAATTTTCTCGACTTCCCAGGGCATAGAGTATCTTTGTACCTGCCACACGATATACACATGCAAAAATAGTCATTGGCACAGTAAGCTCTCAGTTAATAACTGTGGAAGTGCTCATAAGAACACTAAGCTGAGAAGCAGGCTCTGTCCCAGTGGGGATGTAACGCCAGAAAGAAGAAGAAGAAGAAGGTGCTATGAAGCTCTATAAAATATCCTGTTTCCTTGTTGGAAACTGATAATGCAGTAGAGTGTTTCATCGAACAGACTGCAGTTCATCCATACTCGAAATCATGTTACAAAGTTTGATTTTCATAACAGCGTGCATTGCCGTTGCAGTTTCAGCCCCAAGTAAGTGTTACCCTGTTGAACTGCAGCAATCAGCTTCCAACGAATTTACCTGTTGCATGCTTCAGCTTCCAATAGCACAGCATCAATTTGGGATGAATACAAACTCCCCGAACCGGGTGTGTGTGGAGTAAGCTTTACTGACCGGATCAGAGGTGGGGAAAAAACTGCACTCAATGCCTTTCCCTGGGCCGCCGTCCTTGGGGTCAAGTACAAGAATCGTGAACCTAACTTCATGTGTGGTGGATCCCTAATATCCGATAGATTCGTTTTGACTGCGGGACACTGCATGCGACGTTTTCTGTCCGGCGAAAGAGTGTGAGTCGTTCAATCTGCCAAGATGTCCAAGTAATTGATAGAAACTTGTCCATCCACAGTCTTATGGTGCGCCTCGGTGAGTGGGATATTGCAAGTGAGAACGATTGTGTGGAAGACCAGTGTTCCGATAGTCCGAGGGATTATGACGTAGACACTTTTTTGCAACATGAAGATTACACATCGGGTCCGACTCACAATGATATTGCTTTGGTAAAACTGGCAACCCGGGTCAAGTTCACCGAATTCATCAGTCCGGTTTGCCTGCCATTGACTGCTAAACTGAAAAGTAAAACGGAAGCCGGAAGAACGTTTACAATTGTAGGATGGGGAACAACCGAGACGGGTGTAGAACAGCCAGGTAAGTTATTCTCGAATCTACTTAAAAAGGATAATCGTAATTAAAAAAAAAACATAAACTAGGATACTACGCCAGTCGGTTCAAACTAAAAGTCGACATGCCCGGTCTGGACTGGAATACGTGCTACAGAAGAAACCCAAGATTGTGGAGTTCGGAACTGTGCGCTGGTAACGACACTGAGAAGCAGACTTGCGCTGGAGATTCTGGAGGAGGATTGACAATAGCCGAGAGAGATGGCTATTGGTATCAGTATGGAATAATCAGCTACGGATTCGGATGCGGAACGGTAGATTTCAAAGTATTCGTTCGAGTTGTTAGCTTTTTGCCGTGGATTAAGGAGAATATAAATCGATTGAGCGGATCGGATTGAAGATCAATTCACGTCCATTGATCAGTTTGAAATAATCGTGGATTTCCAATTATAACATTGATTTTCAATTTACGCCTTTAATAAAAAAAAGTCGCTGTGTTTTTTTATTTTAATCAAAAGTTCGTGGCCGAAGACTTAGGTATCATAAGTAAAGGAAAATAATTTGAATCTTATTGATAGTAGCTTATTGATAGAAAAGGACTTTCAAACAGGAATACACAAAAACTTGATCGATTTTTGAGTAGTTACTTTCCATGGGCGAAAAGCCACTTATTATTATTTTATTTATGTATTCGGTTTAATATTAATTAACTTGATAAAACCACGCCAACAATATTTTGACAATTTACTCGGTTTATGGACGCTTCTCTCCATCCTCAACTGCGACCCACGCTCTCCAGGTCCTGGTGCACCCAGCTGGCTGCACCCTAGGGATTCGTGGCGAGCACCACCTTCACAGGGCTGTTGTCCGGCATACTTGCAACATGCCCTGTCCAGCGTATCCTTTCAGCTTTAGCCACCTTCAGGATACTCTGGGTTCGCTGTAGAGTTGAGCGACCTCCTGGTTCATTCTTCGCCGCCACTCCTCTGGTAGCTATTCCGTTTCCCAGATTCTGACTTTCGCAAGCGCGAGTTACAGCTACGGGAAAACAATGAGCAAATAATTTTCAAAACTTTAACTTTAGTAAAACAAAGGCAGTAAACTTCGAAGTTTTTCGCAAAATTGGCACAATGAATTGAAATTTTAGCGAAGTTTAAAACTATTGATAAGACGCTAGTTACAGCTGACATTCCAATCAACCTCAGCTGAAGCTTTTGTTAGATTATTCTGTAATGTGTACATAATAATTGTTGCTTATCAGCTGTTGCCAGTGAATGATCCAGATAGAGCCAGAATTATTCTTTTGTAAGCTCAATAATAATGTAAGCATATAAGAGAAGAAGGTTGTAGGGATACCTGGGGTAAAATGCACCAGTTAAGAAAGATTTTCCGAAATGAAGACTAAACAACATGCATAAAGTGTTTTAATTAGGGTTATATATTTTTCAGGAGTACATAATAGTAGTTTACGCCACAAATTGCATAATAACGATTTTTACAGCAAGAGTAGTACATTTACGATAATTACGACGAGTGCTGTAAAAATCGAGTTCTGCAACGAGTTGCGTACAACAATTTTGAAATTTCGTAGAACACTACTTGAGGTTATCAGAAATCACATCTTGAGGCATGCACCATGATTCATTACGCAACTCAAAACAGTTGTGTAATGAAAAAGCGTTGCGTTATAGTCATAACGTAACTGCTTTCAGTTAAGTAATGACTATTACCTTTCTGCATTATTCAGTGCAGGAAAGTAGGCCATTTCATGACGGATTATCGTGATGAAAAACAGCCTATTACGATAAGAAATTGCAAAATAGTAGTTTACGGAACAAGTTACAGAATGATGATTTTTACAGCACGAGTCGTAAATTTATCCTACGAGGCTTGCCGAGCTTGATGTCAAAAACTACATATAATCCGACTAAAGTTAAGACAAACAACATTCATTTGCTCTAATAGAGCATTAATATCAAATCAACCTATGGTAATTAAAGGTTATTTGCTCAATTTTTGTCGTATTTTTTGCGAAGTTCGTTGTGTTGAAGAATGTTCTTTCCTTTGCAAATAATGTAGAATTCCAGAATCATGTTTGGTGTGATATGGATAGACATCTATAAACTTACAGTTTTAAACAAGGATTTAGACATGGTGTAAACCTGAATGTTCGGGAGGATGCTTGAAAGAAATACCTAACTAAAACAGATTTAATCATCGAAATTATGCTCATTTTGTTGGAATGATTGTATTTCAAGAGATACCGTCCACTCTCCATAACTCGATATTAAAGGGACCACTGACTCATAGAATTATCGAGTTATAGAACATATCGATACAAAAAATTCTCATATCGACATCGACTAATAGAAACATCGACTTATGGAGAGCACGATGTATAGAAATTTGTAACAGTGCCGAAAAATCCATCGAGTTATAGAGTTTATCGTGTTATAGAATATCGAGTTGTGGAGAGTCGACTGCATTTGGAAAAGAAATAAAAAATTTCACATAATTTGGCATTTTCTGCGGTATTCTTGAATTTAAATCATTTATTATTCCAATAAATATTGAATTATAAATAATTTCACAAACATATTTGGAATCAGGAAGCCAGCGGATTATTTAATACCGACATTTCCAACAGTATTGCTTACACCTTCAAAACTGTGTATATTTCTATATAAAACGATATGATGATCAATTTCGCCCCAATGTGTCATTTAAATTTTTTTTATATTAAAATTATTTTTATGATATGTCATATATTATTCCAATGAAAAGCGATTTTATAAACCGATAAAGATCAATGGAGTACTGGTTTTGCCGAAATTTATTTGACAATATTTGAATTCCAAAGGATAACACAACAGAAAATTGTGAAAAACTGATCGATTTGCCTCCGGATTACGGTATGTATAGTTGCTTTCAAAATTAACAATAATCCTTGATTTATTATTCAAGAGTTTATTTTAGGACTAAAACCACATTTGTAAGAAAATTTCGGTGAACCAATAAATCTCGCCGTTGTTCTTCTTTCCTGCGTTCAGTTATTTGGCATAAACAATATTAACAAAAATTAACATGAAAAAGGGTGATTATCAATTTCACCCGAAATAAGGGTAACAAAGTATGTTTAGGTTAATGCATCAGTGAGACAATTATTGATGTAATAATTAAATAAACAAGGAACATGTTATCCAGTAGGCATCTGTGAGGGTTTAGGGACAAAAGGCCGAAACGCAAAACGTCGAATCCGATAACGTCGAAAGGGACAAAACGTCGAAGAGACAAAACATCTGGGCTGGGGGGTGCGAACTGAAAATCAACAAGCAGCCAGGCTGCTGTCAAACTAAAATTTCCATAAAAATGATCAGAGTACGCCTAGAAATGTACATCACGACCGTACATTTCTAGGCGTACTCTGATAGACACGCTAAAAATTGTTTTACAATTTATGTAACACAAAGCCCGCCAACTGTTGAAGAATTGTTGTGCTTGGTCCAAATTATGCACAATTCTTGTACAACTGTTCAAAATATGTTTCTAACTCACATATGGGCAGAAACTTCCCGATTAAGTCTATTTATTGGGTTCATTTCCTGCATTGAACTGATGGAGCATTATTTGAAGTATTTTAAAAATGCATTTTGCATGTGGTTTCCTACGAGACAAGCAAACACCTAACGGTTAGCACTCGTGGAAAAGATTGTGTTCCTTTTGAACAACTTAATTCTTCGAGTCCGCACCCCCTGGGTCGAAAGCATTATTTTTGGAATTGGAAACAGCAAATTTTACAATTTTCATCAAAGTAAGCATGGAACAGATTTTCAGAAAAATGTCAATTTCACATCAATTTCTTACGAGACAAGAAACAGTGAGGCACTCGGAAAACAAATTCGCTGCACCTCTGGAAGATCATAACGCCAAATGAAAAAAATCTCAATAGCATTTTCGTCAACATTGAGTTGAGTTCAATTTTCAACATATCTTTCAATGCTCTTTCAGCTGTACCTAGGACAGGACGTGACAGCTCAACTAAGACTGCCCCGTTGTTTTTCAGCCAATAACCTTGACGATACAAAAGCCAGTGCTACCAGAATACTTTTTAGGAAACTCTTGTGAACAAATTCTAACATCAAGGCACATAATTTGGTTGTTTCTTGCACGCTCCATTTATTAAGTGCAATGGCGGTTGTAGGCTATTTTAAATTTCAGGTTTATTTTCAAAATCGGTGATATTTTCAGAGAAAATTGACCGCAATTCCACTATATATTTTTTTATCATTTTGGTAATGTAGGAGCATATGCGGTAGAGTTTAAATCGAACATAAAAAGAACTTAGAGCTGTACTTATGAGTTAATATTATTTGTTAAGAAAAATATGGAAGAAACAGCAATTCGAATTGCCCCATAATTAAAAGTATCCGTATATCAGTCCCACTACAGATTTTCGCATCGTTTAACACAAAAAAGAATCGTGTTTTGATCATCGCTATATTTTTATCGGAAAGATATCGTAGTGAAAAGCAAATTGTTGAGATTTGACGATCCTCTGGGATTTTTTAATATTCGTATAGAAAACCAGGTGGAAACTTTATTACTCATTAGGCATCTCAATGCCTAATTTTTACAGATGGGACTGACTTGCGACTCACGGTAGTGTACTGGTGGTGACTCTTAATTACAACACAATAGAATACAATAATCATCATTCACAAAAACCTTTTTTTTTTTTCTCTGAAAGTAAGCTTTAAACCTCAACGCAAAATCTGAACTGGATTCAGAAAATGTATAAAACTGTCCATTCACATAATAGCTTCTCGTAAACTTAACAATGGTTGAACATCTGAACGGTTCAACGAAAATTGAAAAAAAAAAATGAATTGCTATCTGGAATGTAGAGCCAAATGTTAGAAAATCAATATTGATTGTCGAAACCTAATGTGGCACAGAAAAATGGATAACTTCAGTATAATTGTAGCTCCCTTTATTCGGCAAAAAATCTCTCAGATAATAACTGTGGAAGTGCTCATAAGAACACTAAGCTGAGAAACAGTCTCTGTCCCAGTTGAAGCGGAGCACCAGATAGAAGAAGAAGAAGCTCCCTTTATCAACTTACATAATACATACTTTATACAGATCATAATAAGCAATCAACTTCTCCTCGAATTACGGTTTATCTCTATATGGATAGTTCTGGAACGAAGAAAAGAACCTGAAACATTCACCGGTGCTTGACTAAGCAGAGAGGCTGCAACAGAAAAGATATGGATTGTTTACCAACAAACATTATCATTTCCATTTCTTTGATATCTAATCTCTAAGATGTAGTCGGGCAATTCAATAAATGTTAACAAAACAATGTTTCTCAGATATTTCTTTCAATTTTTAATTGACAATTTGACAAATAATACTCTTGAATGTCACGGTATTCATATCACAAACTATCAATAATTTGAACACAATAACAATCTGATGAGTTCTGACAAGACATTGAATGCAATCAGCCGCAAAAAAGTAGATTTCCTAGTTGCATCTCACGTTTAGCTTGCACCCTTGAAAAACTAGTTTAAATAAACAGTGATTATTTCTGTCATGTAGGTTTTCCCCATCGGCTTAGATTTGATTCGATGCATTTAGTAGTGATAACGATCTTTCAGTATAAAAGAAGTAGTGTGATTTCTCTGCCATCAGTAGTGTAAGCAGATCAGTAGTTTGTGGACTCAGTATGGGATCAGTCACGTTGCTTTTGGTGCTGCTTGGAATTGCCGCTGTGCATTCTATTCCTGGTAGGTCGAAGACATAATCTTAATATGTTCTGGTTCATTGGATCTAATACCGTTTTAGCTTCTGATGGAGCGCGTTCAAGGCGTGATAGTCCTTCGTTGCCGGAGCCTGGCGTATGCGGTTTGAGTTTGGCAGATCGCATTGTAGGTGGAACTAGGACTGCCATCAATGCATATCCGTGGGCATCCTTGCTGATGGCCCAACATAAGGATGGTGGCCAAACAATTCCATTCTGTGGAGCCTCGTTGATCTCGGACCGTTTCGTCCTCTCTGCAGCTCACTGTTTCCCCGAACCGTCCGATAGTTTCATAATGTAAGATTTGACGTACCTAGGTTCACACAATTGCAAAATCATGAATGTTTTCAATTCCGCAGAGCAAAGGTTCGACTCGGTGAATGGGATATTCTGAGCAAAAAAGATTGCGAAGAAGATTACTGTTCAGATAATCCGATCGATGCAACAGTCGAGAGCTTCGAGATTCATAAGGACTACTCGGGTGAACCGGATTTCCACAATGACATTGCATTGGTCAAACTCGCGAATCCAGTCACCTTCACGGAGTTCATTTCACCGGTTTGTCTTCCGGCGGCGGAGAAATTTAGAACTAAATCTATTAGTGGACGAAAGTTTACCGCCGTTGGGTGGGGTGACATCAAGTATGATGCTAAAAACCGAGGTAAGTTTAGGAAATATGATATCCATGTAAGATATTTTAAACCGTACTATTCCAACGTAGATGTTCAAATTGGAAACCGATACAAGTTTGAGGTCAAACTTCCTGGAGTGGGCTTGGAATCGTGCCGCACATCTTATCCCAACCTGAAGGATACGGAAATGTGTGCTGGAAAGACCGGTAAGGACACTTGCCAGGGTGACTCCGGAGGTCCGCTATCGATTGCGGAGAATGACGGATACTGGTACCAGTATGGCGTGGTCAGCTATGGTTATGGATGCGGTTGGAGAGGTTATCCTGGTGTTTATACCCGAGTGACCAGTTTCATACCGTGGATTAAGGATACAATGAAAAAACTAAGCAAGACTACTGCAAAGCCAACTACCACCGAAAGCTCTTCAATTTCATCAGACTGGGAATATTTGATCCATATACTTAATAACATATATGTTGACTGAGAAAATGACTGTGCTAAGAAATAAAATATTTAGTAATATTTGACAAATGCCATAAGTTATTCAAACCATTCCCTGCCATTTCACAAATTAAATGTAAAATAGAAAAAGCTATTCAACTTTTTCAAGTAATGACACATTTTTAAGCTAATAAAATGCTGAAACATCTATTTATGTAATGCGTAATAGGTACGAAATAGTAGTTCACGCATCAAGGAGCAGAATGAAGATTTTTACAGTACATGTCGTCGAGGCTTGCCGAGTTGGATAATTACGACGAGTGCTTTAAAAAAGGAGGAATTTTGGGGTTTTATCTCTGTGGGGTTTTGATGAATATCTCGTAAGAGGTAGCACAGTATTACAGTGTATAGCCGAAATGATTGAGATAGGCAAAATTTTGTCTAAATTGAAATACTACTAACTTTATGAAAGGTAAATTAAATGAGATACATCCGGAAGCATTCAATGGTTAATTTGCTAGACCATGCATATTGGCCACCAGACCCCGGAGATGTTGCGGATTTTCCGAGGTCAGATCCAAATCATTTTTTTCTGTTGCTTTTATTTTTGTACTGTGATGTTTTATCGATGTTTATAATTTTCACACAGGCCCCAGAATTTCGGATGATAATAATTAAAAAAAAAAATATTTATATATATATATATATATATATATATATATATATATATATATATATATATATATATATATATATATATATATATATATATATATATATATATATATATATATATATATATATATATATATATATATATAGACAAAAATATACTTCATTCCAACGTGAAGCAATATCTTATAAATCAATTTGCTTTACTCTTATATTTACAAAAAAAAAACTCTCCAGCAGTTAAGTTATTTTTATTTTGCACATCAATAGTGGAAAAACCTCGCTTGAAGTAGACAGCACCAGTGTGGCGGTTTTGACTTCAGTGAATCGCGCGACAACCGAAAGGTTAAAAGTCCAGCTGTCGCTCAGTTGATTACCGCTAGAACCAGTCTGTTGTTGAGTACGATGAGCGCAATTATTATAACATCTTCGTTACAAAAAATACCATGGTATAAAAAAGCGTCAGTATCCTGGAAATCCGGATCCCAAAAATCGTATTTTCTGAAGAATGCAAAATATACTGTTTTAAACGGCTTTTCATAGAGCAACAAATTTACTGCATCATGGTTTCCCATATTTTTGAATGATACTTTGCTTGAAATAGCCCTACCAGAATTCACTGAAGAAATGCATACCGTTAAGTCACCAGTCACCGTGCGGCCTCCATTCACCGTGCACATATACAAATTCCTACAGATTATTCAGACAATTTTCACAAATTATTATTTTGTCAGCAAAATAAGATAAAACTGGTGAAATGAATTAGTTCTGGTCGTAAAGCAATTTGAAAAACCTAGTTTATGTAGCCAAATCATGTGAATTCTGTTTAATAATGGGATTTTTTAAAACTCTTAGTAGAAGCGTTTTAACGTTAGAGTATCAAATTTTCCATAATTTGAATAAGTTTTCGCTGTAGATACTTCTAGTCAGATGTATTTCATCGTATGAACCATGAGATTTTATGCAAATTAGATTTTTTAATCGTATTTCAGTCGAAACAGAAATGCACGGTGAATATGTATGGTTCCTTTTACCGTGCAGTAGTGTAAATGGCTTGAAATTATTGAATTATATTGGATTTATTGTTATGTCGTGATTTAACTACTCCATATATAGTAGACCTGTTCATATTTAAAAAAACTTTCAGGGGCCCAGATAGCCGTAGCGGTAAACGCGCAGCTTTTCAGCATGACCAAGCTGAGGGTCGTGGGTTCGAATCCCAACGGTCGAGGATCTTTTCGGATTGGAAATTTTCTCGACTTCCCAGGGCATAGAGTATCTTTGTACTTGCCACACGATATACACATGCAAAAATGGTCATTGGCATAGTAAGCTCTCAGTTAATAACTATGGAAGTGCTCATAAGAACATAAGCTGAGATGCAGGCTCTGTCCCAGTGGGGGCGTAACGCCAGAAAGAATAATATTTAAAAAAATGTCTGGAAATCTACCGGTCAAGCAGTATTCGGAATTCTCATGCTAAGAACAATGTCTGGTCAAATTTTCAGCTCATTTGATAAAGATTTCAGTATGCTTCAAGTTGAAAATG
Source organism: Aedes aegypti (assembly GCF_002204515.2). Taxonomy (NCBI): domain Eukaryota; kingdom Metazoa; phylum Arthropoda; class Insecta; order Diptera; family Culicidae; genus Aedes; species Aedes aegypti. The sequence goes on from NC_035108.1 coordinate 133,183,788, forward strand.
TGTTTTTGGGCTTATTTCAAGGTTTGAAAAATCATAACTAGCATGTGGAAAATCAAAACCACTTTCTATTACCACTATTTGGAAGCTAACTCTATTCTGTTAATGTTTTTCGAACACGCTAACAAGATTAAATTGAGTTTTAACATTGTTTGATCCAAATTTGTACTCCGCTGTACCCAGAAATTACAGTTTTCTCAACATACATGGTATATAAAACATGCATTGGTATTATTATTTTAGGCCCTAGTCAACGGGAATCAAACATAATTCATTTATGAATTCATTGACCATCAACAGATTACATGTTGCTAAAGGCAATAAATTACAATAAATGCCCAAAGATCGAGCACCGCATCGCAACCTGATGATAATTAAATCATGCATGACACATGTACCGGAAACGAATGAATTGAACAAGTTAGCATTGCTTTTTCTTTCCGAGTGATGATTGTTTTGATCGCATTTCACTGATCATTTAGAAAGATTTGAAAACAATCATCATCATCGACTGAGAAAAGGCAGTGCTAACGTGTTCATTTTTTGTATTCACTGAAGCTCAAGGTGGTGCTCTTGGCTCACCCACAGTTTACAAATGTGCTTCATAATTACCTATTTTTTACAATTTATTTTCGTAAGATAAATGGTAACTTTGAACGGGATTGACTTTTAGATATGCATTGTCATCATGTCTGGAAATTAAAAATCCGAAATTTTCATGCAGGCATGCTGTTCAGTGAAAACAATTCCCGAAAAAAGAGATTTTCAAGAACCTCGAGATAAAAACCTCAACCAAACTATGTTAAAACTTGCTCCAATCATAAAATTGTGTTTGGCAAAAGTTCGTAGAATTGGATAAACTACTATGTAGAAGTATTTCCAATAAATTTTGATGCTTCGTTCTGTAGTTATGATTTTTTAAAGCTTTAAAATAGCCCAAAAACACATAATTGATTTGAAGCACAACTAAATTTACTCTAAATTGAGTGAAATTTTGGCCAAAAGTTCATTTCGCAATGAAAAATCAAAGTATTGGTTGACTGGGGAGTTTCCAGACATTTTTGAAAATATAAATAGGTCTAATATATAGTATTTAAGCGTATATGAAATGGTTTGGACAATACAGTCAAAACTACTATAACGATTTTAATAAAAAAATAGAAATTTTTTGCATGTGTTTTTTCTAGAAATCTGATATAAATTATATAAGCATACTGAGTGATTTGTGAGAAAATTCTCGGTATGCTTATAAATTGCGGTATTCTTGGAGAAAAAAGTGTGAATCTCAATAAATGCTTGATGAAATTTTTAGTGCAGTTTTTTGAGAAGTTCTTACATGAATTACAAAATCCTTTAGTACAGCTTTTGATTTTTTTACATGCTGTTCATAGAAAAAAATCTTTGGAAAACACTTGGATGAATCTCGGGTGAGTTGTTCGGAAGAATACTAGGACGACATCACAGGGAAAACAATCATATAATTATTTAAAGATATCCCTGAACAAGTTGCTTGGAAAATTTTTGAGTATTTTTGCGGTAATTTTTTTTTACAAAAACAGTTGAACGTCATCCGCTTGGAACGTTATACATAGGAAAATATATTTTTTTTAAATCTTCATCCGCAGGCATCTTTGAAGAAATGTTAATATATTATTTTCTAGAGAGTTTTGAATGTATGTGGGAAGGACTACAGAGAACTTCTCCAAGAAATCGTCAAAAACATTTTCCCAATTGAATCATGTATTATTGCTTTTAAAAATCTTTTGAATTGTTAGGAGGCATTCTTAGAGTTTGGAAGAAATATTTATTTTTTCGCATGAAGTCCTGGATAATATTTGCTGCGAATTTGTCAAGCAGTTCTTGGCAAAGGTCCGAGAGAATGTCTAAAATATTTGTTGATGATGTCTGAAAAGAAACTTTAGGAAGAACCTCAACGGCAAAAAAACTAATGGTGAACTCTTTGAAGAATTTGTGGAAAGTATCCCTACTAAGTAATTTAAAAGCAAATTCAGGCGAGACTCCTAGAATTTTGGTACTAAACAAATTATTAAGGAATAACTGGATGATATTTCAATCTAAAAATTGGAATTCAGATGTCGTAAGTTTGTAAAAGGCCTTCCTGGAAAAATGTTTAAAGGATTTTCTAAAGCATTCTCTCGCGAAATTTTTCAAGACATTTTTTAATCAATTAGATATATATTTTCCGATAAAAAACTGGTAAGATCAGAAAGACTTAGAAACTGCAGATGAATTGGTGAAATTATAACTAGTTATTCCGGGAATGATTTTCTGTGGGAATCTCAAGATGAACTCAGTGATAACTGGTAAAGGATTACTTGGTAAAAATTGAAAAAGTAAAGAAATAATTGATGAAGAAAACATCGTAGGATTTCTCAGAGGAATCTCTCATAAGCATATGGTTAATATTATACCAGAAAAAAATCGTTGAAGAATTAAAAGGGATATTCCCCATTAGTTCTTTGGAAGATTTCGTGAAGGATTTCAAACTGGATTAAACAAAGAATGAATATATTTCGAAGAAAAAATATAAATTCACAAATATCGATGAATTAGAGCGATATGAGAAAAAATCACAAACAAATAAAATCAATGCAAACAACAAAGTTTGTGAAAATTATGATTATTGCGTCCGACATCACTTCTTTAAAACAAAAATTTGCAAGGCCCCCCCTAAACCCTCTCCAGAAATAACCCTAGCTATGCCAATGCTCACAATCCATATTGAAATTCTAGAATCCACACTCGAATATCAGTATCCACAGTGGAATCCAAGTATCTTAACCGGAGTTTTAGCATTTACATTGAAATCCCAGAAGTCACACTGAAATCTCAGGAACTACTCTGGAATAGCAGGTTTTACACTGGAATATTGGGATTCACACTGGATTCCAATAATTCACTCAGAATTACCAGGATCCACACGACAATCTAAGGATCTACATTGGATACCTTAGATCCCTGCTAAAATCCACTGTTATTCTGCTTTTCACATTACAATCCCGGAATCCACACCGAAATCCTACAATCCCAGGATCCACATAGGAATACCAGGATCTTCACTGGATATCCAGGCTCTACACTGAAATCCTAGGATTTACACTGAAATCCCAGAATCCATATTGAAATCCCAAAATCCACACTTAAAACCCAAAATTTACTCTGTTGTCAAAGGTTCCACACTGAAATACCAGAATTCAGGCTGGAATATCAGAATCCACACTGTAGCTCCAAGATCCGTACTGATATTCCAAAATTAACACTTTAGTCCTAAGATCCTGAGATACTAAAATACCAAAATCCAGGCAGGGATCTCAGGATCCACACTTTAATCTCAAGATCCACACGGAATTCCCAGGATCTACTTAGGGATCGCAAGATCCACACTGGAAGACTAGTCGCATAGCAGAAGACGAACAAAGTCGTTAATTTGTACAAACTGCATTACTCCCGCACTACATGATGGATGAAATCGATTCAACGATGCGTTTCCTCGCATTGAACGCTCTTGTATGAGTTCATACGTACATTCCATTTCATTCCATATAGTTATACAAAGTAAGTCGGATCAATCCGTAGCAGCTGTCGAATAAATTTTGTTATCATTAATTAAGTCGCATAAGAATACAGATTAATTCGCAAGAAAATCTACACACTCGCATTGCATGTTATGTTTCATCTTATAAAATATGCACGTATATCGCCTCCACTTGTCGTATAAGGCCTTTTCACGACATCTTATACGTGAAACTTTGCACATATAAGCATCGCATAACGCAAAAGGTGATTTGGTTATACGTACATTCTGTTTGTCTGGGTACTGGAATCTCAATACTCACACTGGAATACCAAGATCCACATTGAAATGCTGTGATTTACACTACAAATCCAGGATCTTCTCTGAATTTGTGCGACGCATACTACAATCTCAGGATTCACATTAAAATCAAAGGATTCCCACTGAACTACTAGAATTCACACTAAAATTCCAGGATCTCTACTAGAATCTTAGGATCCACATTTGAATCCCAAGTTCCACACTGAATTTTGAAGATTCACATCAAAATCCCAGGATCTTCGATGAAATCCTACGATCTACACTACTTTTTGGATGAGCTTTGACTGAGAAAAAGCTATTTTTTTATTTATTACCGATGTTTCGGTCCGTTTGGGACCTTTTTCAAGGGTTACGGTTTTCTAGTTAAAATGGCTTTGCTAAACTCTAAAATGTAAATTGCATTTTAAAGTTTAACCGTCCAGTCGTCGCGCGGTTTGCCACCGTCAGAACTACCACACTGCTGTTGTGAACGACAAGCGAGGTTTTTTCAACAGTGTTGTACAAAATACAACAGCGCGACGACAAAGCCATCTTGATTTGGAATTCTTACTGATTGAACCCTTGAAAATGGTCCTAAAAGAACCGAAACGTCAGAAATATATATATATATAAAAAAAACTAGCGTTTGTTCCCTAAAGACTGCTCAACTGACTTTGTTTCAATGATCTACACTAGAACCAAAAGATCCACACTGGAATCAAAGGATCCACACTGGAATACTAAGATTTTCACTAAAATGCAACGATCAACATTGCAATCCTAGGATCTATACTACTATATCAAAACATCCACACTGAAATATCAGGATCCACAATGGAGACCCAGGACCCACACTACGATTGTAGAATCCACACTTGAATCCCAGGATTCACAATAAAATCCCATGATCGACACTGAAATCCTACATTCCATACTACAATTTCATGATCAAAAGTGGAATCAAAGAATCCAAAATGAAATACCAGCATCCACACTAGAATCCCATGATCCATCCTGAAATCCCAGGAACCATTCTGAAATCTCTGGATTTTCACACTGGAATCCCGGAATCCTCACTGGCTTCTAGGATCCATTTTACAAAATTTGATGCCTGTCTGATTTGGAAATCACGCTTATTGTAACATGAAACGAGCGTGGTGATGCCAACAAGAGTTGCTGACAAAACAACTAAAAACAATTAAATACTTGTTTTATGACAACAGCGCAACCTAATGGAAGAAATATGAATATAAAATCCTGACATTAGAATATTAGCTTCAATAAGTCCGATTTTCAAATCTGGTTCCAATCAGATTGCCGAGAACTACCGCGGCGTTTCCATTCTGTGCTGCGTGGCTAAAGTCTTCGAAAGCTTAGTTCATAACGCGTTGTATGCAGCTGCTCAACCGTTAATTTCAGATTCGCAACACGGGTTTGTTAAAAAGCGATCAACCACTACGAATCTGATGTTGTTCACTGATTTCGTATCGACGGCCCTCGAGAACAGACAACAAGTTGATGCCATCTATTTCGACTTCTCCAAAGCTTTCGACAGAGTTCCACATGATCTCGCTGTTGCGAAGCTGAACCATCTGGGATTTCCGCGCTGGATTACTGATTGGCTCCATTCATATCTGACAAACCGTGAGGCGTTCGTCAAAGTAAACGGAGCAAAATCTCGAAATTTCGCTATTACATCTGGTGTGCCTCAAGGTAGCGTCCTCGGGCCACTGATTTTCGTGCTGTTCGTGAATGATCTCTGCTTCCGGCTTAAATCACCCAAAGTGCTGTTTGCCGACGATCTGAAAATTTACAGAACTATTTCGTCCCTTCTCGACTGCTGTGCTATTCAATCCGATATTAACGAGATTCAACTGTGGTGCGTTGAAAATGGAATGGAGCTGAACACTAAGAAGTGCAAACAAATTTCTTTCACCCGACGCCAGTCCCGAATCGACTTTGAATATTTGGTGGGCCCAGATATCTTGGAGCGCGTTGAATCCATCCGCGACCTTGGTGTCATAATCGATTATAAACTGCAATTCAACGAACATATCAGCATCGCCACTGCCAAAGGATTCGCTGCCCTCGGATTTATTCGACGTAGTACAAAACATTTTCAGGATATCTACGCTTTGAAGTCGTTGTACTGTGCTCTAGTTCGAAGCGTTCTGGAATATGCCGTCTGTGTGTGGTCTCCACATCATACTACGCAGATCATCCGAATGGAAAGAGTTCAACGTAGCTTCGTTCGGTACGCTCTTCGCCAGTTGCCTTGGGCAAATCCAACTGATCTGCCGGATTACAGAAGCCGGTGTAACCTCATCGCTTTGGAAACGCTCTCTGCCAGACGTACAAAACTACAGAGACTGCTTGTGTTCGATCTGATTGTAGGAAATGTCAATTGCCCGTCACTGTTGGAAAATGTGTCCCTGTATGCCCCGTCTCGTCAACTACGTGAACGTAACCTGCTTTTTGTTAGACGTCATAGGACTTCATACGGTTTTCATAACCCTCTGGATAAATGTTTTCGTGCGTTCAATAATGTGAGTGTTGTGTTCGACTTCAATATTTCAAAGTTTGTTTTTAAAAATAGAATAAGGAACTTAGAGTAAGATACAGTCTGGGGAATTTATTTTTAATTCAAGACGGTGATAAATAAATAAATAAATATCCTTGATCTCTTTTATAACTTTCTCTAAGATTTCGTCCATTCTTCTGAGCAATTTTCGCTGAAACCAGGCCGCCATCGTCAGCCATCGTTAGAATTCCAATTTTATTATTTTATTACACACTGATCCCTAGTATTTGCTAATACTAAAGGATGGTCGTTTCGATTTTTTCAAATTGATGAATGTATGCCAAATTGATGTATGCCAGCTAGCTAAACAGTTTGCGAAAAAGCCCATTTTTGATATTTCTTGGTATTTCTTCGCGGAATATGTCTCATATTTCGCATGCAACCCATAGCAAATTAAGTGGCATTGTAGAGGAATGATATAGCTTTCATTTGAAACTAGAAAAATTTGACGACCATCTTGAATTTAGCCGCCATCTTGAATTGAATTGAACCACACCAGAGATCACCATCAGAAAGCTTAGAAAAAAACTGAGTGAGATAGGCTACAAAAACTAGGTGAGCAATTGTATTTACCCTATGAAATCAAGTATTTTCCAAATCATGTTCTACTATTTTGACGTATATGGCGAGTGCAATCAATGCAAATATCATTTTTTGTACAACAAAAAAACAAGTTTTCAATCGTTGGTGTTTTATTTTATTTATTTTTTATATTATAGAGCATTAAAATTATAAAACTTACGTTTTCTAAGGATGCAGATAAGCTAGCATGCTGATGTTTTTTGTTGCGTGTACTTATACGCTTTTCCAAATGTCTTAAAAATCTGTGCATTGGAGATGGTACACTAATTATGTCACACTAAATTTCGATTTTTTCGGTCCCCCCTTTTCCACGTTTTTTGTATGAGTCCTTCGAAAATTCGCTTGGCTAGACCACCTCACCCTTCCTGGGAGCGTGACGTAATATGTGCATGACCCCTTGTCAGACAATTGGTTGGCTCTTTAGCAATCCAAGACAAATATTTGCCACAGTGTACTGATGGCTTTCTCGGGGATACGACGGTGATGCTTATGTTGTAGGTACTTTCAGTCTATTATGCCCAAAAACGGGTTACACCACGGTGTCTCTGGTAGAACAACATTAATATAAAAAAATCAGTATCGCTAAAACATCCACCAAATGAAAGCTTAGGCTTTTCCCTTTCAATTGAGACCTGTTTGGAAATGTTCTATCGGGGGGTCCTGAACATTTTTTTCAAAACAGTATAATGCTGTTTTTTTCAGTACTGGTTTCTAAACTATGGTTCACACAGTCATTTTCTTTCAAGCTTATCTAGGTAGCCATGAGAAAATTTACTACGAATAGTTAACCAATTAATAAAAAGGATTTACCATTATACCATTCTATTTAAACCAATCACAAACACGACATATCGATAAAGTAAATATGGTTAATACGGCCTACAAATGCGCACTATTGTACATTACTACAGCTCAAAGATGCTGTCGATCACATGCTTTGGAGTTCTCCGGAACCTTATCATGATTTCATGCAACTTGAAGATCGAAATGTACGGTTTCACTGGCTTGTTTCCCGTATTTCCTCAAACCACTTAATGTGATTTTACAAAACTCCGGGATATGATAGCGCCAATGTGGAACTTCCAGCTATTGGGTGAGCAATCCATGTTTTTGAAAAGTTCTCAACCTTTTCTGCAAAATCATCATCCAGACTCCTTTGAAAACCAACTTTTATGTACCTGTTCAAAATGATCAAGCGCCTGAAATACATTTTTTCATTGAAAATTGATAATTTACAGAACAGTACGATAAATTCCAATTGCTAGCAAACTTGGATCCCATTTTACTTCCAAAACATGCCGATTTTTCAAAAGCTTCTGACAGTTTCAGCTGGTGAATCCACATTAGGGCGATTCAAATTTTAAAAATGCTTGAAAATCCAATCTCCCATATGCTCCTTACCATCCTTACCATAAAAATAGTATTCTGTGAAATTTTCAGCTTTCTAGATGGTGATTTAAAGGTGGCTCAAAGACAATGTTGGTTTGTATGGAAATTACTATGGAGAAACTTAGAGAAATATTCCAAACAGGCTAGTACTGTAATGTAAGTAGAAACTTATCATCCCATATTGAAAACACATTATTCAAACCTTTATGAAGGATGTTGCTGAAGAAACAAACAACTTTTGAGCTAATTTTGATTGGGATTTTTGTACATGTTTGCAGGGCTATAATCCCATATTAAGCTAAATAATTGCAAACAAACTCATGAATATCTCTTCTGCTATCCGTCGGATTGAATTTCTCTCTTCAGCAAATTTCTTTATTATGGTTCAAAGAATGAGTTATTACCATTGGATAATAATTTTGTACTTACATTACAGTAACAGCGTGCTTGGAACATAACTCAAAATTTCTCCATAGTAATTTCCATATAAACCTACTTTGTCTTTGGGCCACCTTTAAATCACCATCTAGAAAGCTGAAAATTTCACAGAATACTATTTTTATGGTAAGGATGGTAAGGAGCATATGGGAGATTGGATTTTCAAGCATTTTAAAATTTGAATCGCCCTAATTCACATTTGCTGTGGCTTAGGCAACTGATGATCCTCACCTGTAATAAAAGAATCAAACAATCAAACTGCTGATACTTACCCATTCCTCGACATTATTTGGATCAATGTATTATACTTTTTTGTCAATTGGATTGACAACACCTAGTGAAATATGCAAGGAAGGTGGCAGGCAATTTCTCAATATTGCCATATTTATCTGAAATGCCAGAAGCAAGCAGCAACAGTATTTTTACGCCAGTATCCTTACAACGGCCTTGAGTCCCGATGACGTCGGAATTATGATCGATAATCGAGAGGGTAACCTTAAAGGACCCTTCTCCATCGCTTGCAGATTGAACTGCCCAGGCCAACCCCCCTGTTTGGACGTCACATAATCAACTAACCCCTGAACGTTATTACAGTATATTACAGGTTTTAATTCAATTGCTGCATTATCGTTCAAATCAAAGTGCAGATGTGATACCTTTAAAAACCCCTGAACTGATTGGTTAAGTCTGCTGATTTTGAAGGCGATGTTTGGGGCGATTGCAACATCCAAACTCCTTAGACAGCTGCTCAACTGCAACGTTCATCTGGTGCTCAAATCACATTTTTTTTTAAATCAAAAACAAGTCATCAGCGAACAAATGGTTTTTTTATGTTGCACATTGGGTGGTAAACCGTGTAGATTAGACAACCAATTAATTCAATTGGCACTTACTTTTTGCATTACTGTGTCTACCACGATTTGCCTTTAGTTTTGGTGAGATTGTTGTTCTCACATCATTACATGATTCGAATGGTAGATTTTAAATTGTATTTATATTTATACAGTATTATATTCAAAAGTTTAAATTGGTTACTGAACGAATAGAGGTGCAAGCTCGACATATTTTTGTAGGACAATAGCAGACTTTAATCCTGATGTCGTGAAAAATGTGCTGTTCAATAATATCAACCACTATTGCTGATAACGGTTGCAGACACATATTCTTTAAACACAATACGCAAATCTTCGAACGATTGTATTCGTGGCTTTTTGGTTTCATGTTGCAGGTCCTCTGACAGAGTGAAGCGTAAATATATATATATATTTATCAATAGGTGTGAAATTGGGATATATTTACTGTAATTATTAACAGGCATACCTCTAATCAGCAAACCAAAATGTTGACCCAAAACAATGAATTTATAAACTTATCACGCGACACAATCACCAATTTTTCGCTATACCATCTTAGAACGCGACAACTTAAGCAATGCACCCCCATGATCCATGAGTAAATGTTTTCTCAAACGTTTTGTTTATTACTTATTGTAAAAAGCAATATCTTATGAAAATATATTCGAATTTTAAGACGGTAGCATACAACTGAATCTAAATAAGGGTTATTTATTAAAAATCTTTAAAATCCCTAAACATTTTTTAATTTAAAATTTTAAATACTATTTACAACCATTTTAGTTTTGTATAAATAAATAAATTTTGATTAAAAATATACAATTTTACTATTTACTGAATTTATAATCAACTGAACAGCCACACTGCCAAAACAAAAACAAGCTTGTTTTATGGAAATCTGAACAAACATTTAAAAAGGACACATCGACATTGGTGAACAATGGCTTTGTAAGATGCTGTTGAGCCCAATTCAACTCGATCACGTTCACCAATACTAGTATCAGGAAGAACTAACACTAATCTTTCTGATAGTGGTGTTAGTTTTCATGGGCGAGCTAAAAAGGGATTTCCAGCCCTTTTCAAATGTTTGTCCAGAAATATTTGTCATGGCCTTCTACGGTTCGATTGAGTTTTCATCATATGGTACAAGCGATTCATTGTATCATACTATTGGTGGAAGAAGATCACCTATGGTAAGTATCTCTTACTAAAATAAAAAAAAATGTTCAGGACCCCCCGATAGAACATTTCCAAACCGGTCTCAAATGAAAGGGGAAAGCCTAAGCTTTCATTTGATGGGTGTTTCAGCGATACTGATTTTTTTATATTAATGTTTTCTACCAGAGACACCGTGACACGTTTTCATCCTACGTTTCAGACACATTTATTGTGTTTTTATCAAGGAATTTACTGTGTTGCGTTTTCTCTTTTCCGTTAACATGCACACAGATTAAAAGTGGTGCTAAACAGGCGACTATATCGAAGTGCTGTGACCCGATTGTTTTTCGGATTCTACGCCCGCGTTAAGTACCATAACAGGCGAAATTATATGTGGTGATTTATGCTGCCTATGCTGTTGGTATGTTAACGAGAAAACTATACGCGGTTAATTCCTTGAGAAAGGCACAATAAATGTGTCCGAAACGTCAGATGAAAGCGTTAGTTCCGTTTTTGAGCATAATAGACTGAAAGCCATAACCTAAAACATGTACTGATAGTGTCAGGTCAAAAGAACTGTTCAGCATTTTTTTTAGTTCAGTATACTGATACTTGGAACCTCTAATGAACATCGAATAATTCAAACCCATATATCTCAATTTTGTTACGTAACCCTCTGAGAAGAATCTCAATCTTTTGACAGATGCATTTTGAAAATATATTCTAAATAGAGATTATCGTTAACCTTATCCGTACCCAAAACATTGATTCGAAGAATTGAACCTCCTATGTTCAAGTCCCCTATTTTAGTATGCATTTTGATGAAATTGTCATTTTTTGTATTATCTTCAAGAACTAACTAGAACTCATTATTTATTTTGCTATAGATAAGGTCATAAATAAAATACTATAATAAATATCTTACTCTCTTTTCAGGACGATCCATGCTCCGACATCAAACTCATCATTCAGTCTCTTGTCATTGAAGATGGAAAACTGTACCCGCGGTGGCTGGAACTTAACGAGTCTATCCGAATTCACCAACTGGAGCTGAAGCAATCCGAAATTATCGAGATCCCATCCGGATCCTTTGACGCTCGTCATTTTTACGCTATAGCCATTCTTACTCTAGACTCACTTGAGGTCTCCGTTTTGCCGTCGAACATTTTCCTCGGGCTGCAGCTGCTACAGGAACTTAATTTGAAAAATTTACCTTTGGAACATGTCGACGAGTTTGTTCTGGCCCCAGTTAAGTTCACTCTGACCAGTCTTTTGGTGGAAAGTTGTTTGAATGGGATTAATCCTAGGGTATTCACTGGGTCAACGTCGCTAGATAATTTGGCGATCGTTTCCTTTGAGTTTAATATTCTGGACGATGTGCTGACAGACGACTCTTTTTCCATGATCCCGAGTTTGTCCAGTCTGTATTTGAGAAATTCAGGCATTAGGATTTTACGGGAAGGCATGTTTGCGGGTATCAGTAAGTCTATTCAGCAGATACATCTGATTGGCAACGAGCTGCATACAATTGAGGCGGGTGTGTTCGACAGTTTGTTGGAAAAGCAGGTGAAAATATATTTGGGCAACAACCCTTTTATGTGTGATTGTAGTTTGGCGTATCTGAAACAATTAATAATAACATATCCTAGTATGTTTGACGACGTCAAATGTGCTGAACCACCTCCGTTCTCTGGATGGTCGGTTTCTGATGCTGAATTTTGCAATGCTATTACTGATCCACCTACAACGACAACTGAAATTATAACTACATCTGAGGTAACGGATTCACCGGAGGAAACAACTGAAATTACGACTGATACTACGGAAAGTACAAAACCACAACCATCAACTAGGCCTACAGGTGAGCCAACTAAGCCAACTGGTCCACCAACAACCTCTACCACGACGGTTACATCAACGACATCAACCAGTACAACTGCTGAACCATCTTCGACATCAACGTCCCCTCTGGAAGTCACGACTTCCAGTGTTTCAACAACTCCATCTACAACTACAACTCCGGCCACTTCATCACCTGCCAATATATTCACCATGCAATGTATCCAAACTGCTGTCCCGATAGAATCTGAAGTCACCAGCTACCAAGGCTCTGAATTGACCCTTCATAAGCGCAGCAAGACCTTTACAGTACTGGAATCACAAGAGGGAGCCGTTGAGCTCATTCTGGATCAAACGTACAGCTCAGCGGTGATTCTTTGGTTTTACGACACATCTACCACCAATTCCATATTCTCTCTGCAGATTGAAGACAGTGCCAGCTGTGCTGATATCTATGGTCGAACCGTTCGAATCACAAACCTCATACCCGATAAGAACTACATCTTCTGTGTGATCTATCGTGCCGAAAACACGATTTCCCCTTTCGACTGTCTGCCACACAGACTTCTTCCGACGTACGGACAAAGGACTTGGCTTGTCGAGGATCAAAAAATTATGATCATCAGCATTTTAATTGCTTCCGTATTGGTGGCTATTATGAGTGGAATTGTGCTGACTTATTGCTTCATCAAAAGCTTCGATACCTATCAGAAATGTGAGTAAAATGATGTTTTGTAGGAAAACGTACCTAATTTTATTTTTTTTCCTAGCTTGCCGCAAGGTAACAACAGAAGTTCGTATCGATCGAAGTACTACCAACCAATGTTATATGACACCTGTAGCCGAACAACCTGCCAGGTAATGTAACAGTCGCGGAACTCCCCAAACCGTTATTATCATAAAAAAATCTCCATCAAATCTGGGCTCAACAATCGATTTTTTAGAAGCACTGCATGCTTTGGTAAAATAGAAAAAAAAAGAATCCTGTAGAGTTACGCCTTTTGGTTTAAGCCCACGAATTCTAAGGAAAAAAAACAGATTAACGGTTTTTATAAAAAAAACCTACCACAAAAATCTGGTCCAAAGTTTGTTTTTGTAAAATTCTTTACTTCTGAGAGGATTACAAAAAAATGATCGACGATTTTTTATGTTTCATCATTTGCAAGATGTAACTCTCTTGGACAGACATTTCAAATCACATAATGAACTGTCATATATGCAGTCCATATGATTAAACAGTAGTAACGTTGTACATAACAAAATTACCTCCCTAGAACTGCAGAATAAAGTTGTTAAGAATCAGTGCGCATCGTACCTTCGTGCTGTGCGTACACGAATTCTCTCTGCTCTTGGAAGTTTTCTTAAAAACTACCTAAAGCAATAAAACAGTACTTTTCAGTGCTAAAATTAAAAACGGTACTTTTCAGTGCTACTAAAACAGTACTTTTCAGTACTATTTTTTCTACTATTGATCCCTTTACGATCCTTGTTTGGACCCGTGCCTTCGATTTTTCGTTGGACCCGTTGGCGAAAGCTAGCGGTGGTAATCCTTCTTGGACACCGTCTTGGGAAAAAACCTTTCGAAGGTCACGTCTTCTTTCGTTTATTAATTAAACATGGTATCAACAACAAACAAAAGGAACAAATTCACTACTTCCTTCCAAAAAAGTGGGTTTTAAAACTGTCACTACACGTGGCAAGAATGGAAGAAAGGACGCTTCCCCGGAATGCGAACTTTCTTCCAAGGGTGAAATGAATAATTGTATCGAAATGAGCAATCAGTTCGATGCTCTAGACAAATTTTCCGAACACCAAATCGAAGCAGCCTCTAGCCCAGGCTCTTTGATTCAAGTGAGGAAGCAAAGAGTGCCACCTATCGTGGTCAGTTGTTCCGAATTTGGGGGATTTAGGCAGGAGATCTTGAACTCCATTAGGGGAATCAAGGTTTCCTTCCAAATCGCAAAGAAAGGAGACTGTCGCGTTTTGCCGGATACTCTTAAAGATCGTGAGCTTCTTCTCAAACATCTTGAAGAGAAGAAGCACAATTTTTTTACTTATGACGACAAAACTGAACGTTTGTTCAAAGTTGTCTTGAAAGGTCTCTCAAGTGACTATAAATCACCTGAAGAGATCAAAAATGGAATAAATGATTTACTTGGATTTTCCCCAGTCCAAGTAATCATTATGAAAAAGAGAACCCAATCTGGCATTGTTCGGAAAGGGCTTTCTCAAGAATATTATTTAGTTCACTTTAACAAAAAAGAACTAAATAATATTAAAGCTTTAGAAAAAGCAAAACTTATGTTCGATGTCCGTGTGACATGGGAGCATTTCCAGAAACCTGGAGGAAATTACCAGAACCCCACTCAGTGCCGTCGGTGCCAAAAGTGGGGTCATGGTACAAAAAATTGTCGCATGGATGCTAAATGCATGATTTGCGGAGGTTCTTCTCACGCCAAAGACGTCTGTCCAGTGAAGGAAGATACCACCAAATTCATATGTTGTAATTGCGGGGCTAACCATAAGTCCAATTTTTGGAATTGTCCTTCACGCAAAAAGGTCATTGAGGCTCGTGCCAGGCAGATGAAAGATAATATCCGTTACGATAACGGTCGTTTCCGGAATTTGCCTGGTAGAGTATCGAACAATGCTCATTTTTCAGTTAACGATCGCTTGATCATGAATCATACCCATCAGGAAGATCATAATCATACTCATTCACAAACTAATTTTAATCCGTCGGGTAGCCGTTCGAATCTTTCTATTTCGAATGTATCTACCCACGGTAAATCCTTTGCCGATATCGTAGCAGGAAATTCGAACTCCTCCCCTGTTCGATCCATGGGTACCCATTCTACTTGTTTCAAATCAAATGGAAAAAACCCTACCGCCACAGGTAACTCCGCTTCTTCGTCTACCGGAAATTCCAATGGGAAATCACATGACATGTCTGCCTCTGATTTTAATTTTCTAACTGAACAATTGAATCTAATGATTGATGCAATGTTCAAAGCCACCACTATGACTGAAGCAGTCCAAGTAGGTGTAAAATTTACAAATCAAATTGTTATTGGATTACGTTTTTCTAATGGCTCCAAACAATAATTTAAATATTTTAAATTGGAATGCTCGTTCTCTGAATGGTAAAGAGGACGAGCTGTTTAATTTTCTTACGGTTAATAACGTGCATATAGCAGTTATTACCGAAACGTATTTGAAACCTGGATCTAAACTCAAAAGAGATCCTAACTTTTTTGTTTATCGTAATGATCGACTTGATGGGGCATGTGGGGGAGTTGCAATCATCATTCATAGGCGTATAAAACATCAACTGTTTTCATCATTTGAAACTAAAGTTTTTGAAACTTTAGGTGTTTCTGTTGAAACACAGATTGGTAAATATACTTTCATAGCTGCCTATTTGCCTTTTCAATGCTCTGGGCAGCAAGTTAATTTGCTCCAAACTGACTTGCGTAAATTGACTCGCAATAAGTCAAATTTTTTTGTCATTGGTGACTTTAATGCCAAACATCGGTCATGGAATAATTCTCAAAGTAATTCCAACGGCAGAATTTTATTTGATGAGTGCTCTTCATGATATTTCTCAATTCAATACCCTGATAGCCCCACATGTTTTTTCTCTTCTAGAAATCCATCTACGATTGATTTGGTCTTAACCGACTCTAGTCATCTTTGTAGCCAACTGATTACTCATGCTGATTTTGATTCTGACCATGTCCCTGTTACATTTCAAATATCCCAAGAAGCGATTCTCAATCCTATCAGCTCCACTTTCAATTATTTACGAGCCGACTGGAATATATATAAAACGTATGTTGACTCCAATCTTGATGTTAACATTTCATTAGAAACTAAACTTGATATTGACAATGCTCTTGAAACTTTAACAAATTCCATTGTTGAAGCCCGGAGCATTGCAATTCCAAAATGTGAAGTTAAATTTGAATCCGTGATTATAGACGATGATCTTAAACTCTTGATCCGTCTTAAAAACGTGAGGAGAAGGCAATTTCAACGCACTCGCGATCCTGCTATGAAAATTATATGACAGGATTTGCAGAAAGAAATCAAGAAACGTTTTGCTCAATTAAGAAACAAAAATTTTGAAAATAAAATTTCTCAATTGGACCCTGGCTCTAAGTCCTTTTGGAAATTATCGAAAATCTTGAAAAAACCTCAGAAGCCAATACCGGCATTGAAAGAGGAAAACAAATTATTACTAACTAATTGCGAAAAAGCTCAAAAACTAGCTATGCAGTTTGAAAGTGCGCACAATTTTAATTTAGGACTTACTAGTCCAATTGAAAATGAAGTTACTCAGGAGTTCGAAAATATTCTCAATCAAGAGAACGTTTTCGAAAATGCCTGGGAGACTGATTTGGAAGAAGTGAGAACTATTATTAAAAAATTCAAAAATATGAAAGCTCCTGGCGATGATGGAATTTTCTACATCCTCATCAAGAAACTTCCAGAAAGTGGCTTATCATTTCTAGTTGATATATTTAACTAATGTTTTCAATTAGCATATTTTCCTGACAAACGAAAAAATGCTAAGGTTGTTCCAATTTTAAAACCAGACAAAAATCCTGCAGAAGCTTCTAGCTATCGTCCAATCAGTTTGCTTTCCTCCATCAGTAAACTTTTTGAAAAGGTTATTTTGAACAGCATGATGGCCCACATCAACGAAAATTCAATTTTTGCCAATGAACAGTTCGGATTCCGCCATGGACATTCGACCACTCATCAACTTTTACGAGTAACAAATTTGATCCGTTCCAACAAATCTGAAGGCTATTCTACTGGTCTTGCTCTTCTAGACATAGAAAAAGCATTCGACAGTGTTTGGCATGAAGGTTTGATTGTAAAATTAAAAAACTTTAATTTTCCAACATACATTGTTAGAATAATTCAAAGTTATCTGTCAAATCGTACACTTCAGGTTAATTATCAGAACTCCAGATCTGAAAGACTTCCTGTAAGAGCTGGTGTTCCTCAAGGCAGCATTTTGGGACCAATATTATACAATATTTTCACATCTGACTTACCTGAGCTACCTCAGGGATGTCAAAAATCTTTGTTTGCGGATGACACAGGCCTCTCCGCCAAAGGACGAAGCCTGCGTGTCATCTGTAGTCGATTGCAAAAAAGTTTGGATATTTATTCTTCATACTTGCAAAAATGGAAGATTTCTCCTAATGCTTCCAAAACTCAACTAATAATATTCCCACATAAACCAAAAGCTCTTTATTTGAAACCTTCAAGTAGACATGTTGTCACGATGAGAGGGGTTCCAATAAATTGGTCAGATGAAGTTAAGTATCTAGGGCTCATGCTAGATAAGAATTTAACTTTCAAAAATCATATTGAGGGCATTCAACCCAAATGTAATAAATATGTAAAATGTCTCTATCCCCTTATTAATAGAAAATCAAAACTTTGTCTTAAGAACAAGCTGTTGATATTCAAACAAATTTTCAGGCCAGCCATGTTGTATGCTGTACCAATATGGACTAGCTGTTGTAATACCAGGAAGAAAGCTCTGCAGAGAATTCAAAATAAAATTTTGAAAATGATTCTGAGGCTTCCTCCCTGGTATAGTACCAATGAGTTACATAGAATATCCAATGTTGAAACATTGGAACAAATGTCAAACACAATCATTAATAATTTCAGGCAAAAATCGTTACAATCTTCTATTGCCACGATTAATGCGTTATATGTTTAGGTTAAGTTAGGTTAAGTATATTAAAAACGTTTTTTTTTCTCTTATAAGCAGGTGAAATCAACTCACCTGTAAAAAACTGAACTGCTACGGCAAATGAAATGTTGTTAACAAAATGTTAATTAAATCTTAAATTTGTTTTACCAAATTAGGATGATAGTGTTGTCAAATAACACAGAACACCTAGATATAAGAAATGAATGTAATGTTTGAAATGATACTAATAAAAAAAAAAAAAAAAAAAGTTGTTAAGAAATTTGCCATTATAAGCGAAAATGTGTCGATTTCTTTTGATCATTTGACGTCAAACTGTCGACGATCGAAGCGCCGCCATCATTCATACGACGTTGGTAATTGGAACTAAGTTGAAGGTGATGATTTTGAAATTTGGAAGTAAACATCACCCCCAAACACTAGCGATTTTGCGGTGGGATGGGGACGTTTGATCATAAACAGGTCTTCAGAACGTTGTCCATCACCCTGATGTTGATCAGTAGAAGAGGAGGAGAGTAAGAGGATCTAATCGGTTCATATGATGGAACAGAACACGTCAAAAATGTCAATTTGTTATACGCACTTACCCTCGGAACGTTTTTTTTTGTATGCATATTCTACGAAATTTACTCTAGCCAGTTAACAGTTCTGAATCAACGCTTCTAGGAATATGGTTTATATAGGGGGACGTGGGGTAAGAATGACACTCGGAGTTATAAGCCACCTCCAATTTCACGTAATTCAAATTATGTTGTTCAAAAGACACGGATGAGTTTACCTGGAAAACATAGTAGATATGTTGGTCTTTCTAATGCATGTAATTTTGTTTGCAACATTTTGCAACTTTTCGAGATATTTCAGTGTAAAAGAGGCGAATTTTCCACAATAACATGCTTATAACTCATAGAAAAAATGAAGATAATGTCTTGGAATGTTCAGCATAGTTTTGTATTTTGAAAATATACACATAGTCCTAGAACATTGTAAGCCACGAAAATCGCTGCGATAAAAGTAAAGTGAGCATTTGTACTTTTGAAGTGGTTTTTATATGAAAATCGCTATCAATCCTTTATTTTAATGGATAGAGTAAAAGTGTCTTCGACAATTTTTCTTCATTTAACAATTCCAACAACTTTGTCGAAGACACTAATTGCTTTTAACGACAAACAGAGGAAGTAAAAATTTTATATCACTTATGAGTAAATTTATCAAAAATTTGTGAATGTCAAAAGTTGCTGCTTAACATATGCAGTAACTTTGCCGAATATAGTATGACAATTTTTTCACTCTTTGATACTGAAAAAACTGATGATCGTGTTTTTTGGGTTTTAAACCACTGAAGATTGCCTGCCCTGAGGACCACTGTTGAAGATGCATGTCTATTCTTTGTGATTTAAGGTATCACTGTTAGGTTATCAATAAAATTTGATCATATTCCTGCACACTCTAGCTCATGATCCCGACCACCTGGAAAGTTCATGTCTCCAGCAAACTTGTTCTAAAACCTTGGTGTTCATATGGTGAAAATTCTAAACCGCAATTTTGCCGCTACGTGGCGCTAATGAGCATATTGTATGATCGTATTCTAACAGGCTTTAGCTCATGATCCTGACCACCTTATTCTTCTTCTTGGCATTACTCATGAGCACTTTCACAGTTATAAACTGAGAGCTTTCTTTGCCTAAGTTGCCATTTTTGCATTCGCATATCGTGTGGCAGGTACGATGATAGTCTATGCCAGTGCTTTCCAAACTTTTTAAACTTTCGCCCCCTTGAGGCCAATATTTATCTAGAATCGCCCCCCTGATATGTGATTCAAATATTTGTCTTCGTCAAAAAATGTCTTCGACATTTATGCGTCGATATGCGACCATAAAATCATAATACAATAACTATTATGTACATATAAAAATATTTTCTTGAATATCGATAACACAGCGTAACAAAAATGACATTTTTGCGTGTCTCAAGGATCAAATTATGTGTCTCTAGTAGATTTGGGGTTGCTGAATCTGGTTCCATTCTCAGGAAAGTTCCAGCACGTCACAATTTTTAGCTACAGGTCGCCAAAGTTGTATAAAACACTGGTTTTATTAATGTTTACATGAAATTTAAAGTACAATTTATCAAACTTTTTTGGAATCTAATCCACCAAACATACAAAATAGAACTTGAACTTTCATTTCAGACATAATTTGATTGAAATTGCGCGATTAAATTTCGATTAAACCGATTTTTTCAACATGCTTTCAGTCTCCATACAAAATTCTTCGTTTCTTCTATATGGCAAAATACAACAATTCTCTAAACCATCAAAAAATAACTTTTCCGTATTGAAAGTAATACAAACTTTGATGATAAGTATTGTTATACACATAAAGTTTGAATTCTGTGCCAAATTAAGCCAATATATTACCTTATAAGCTGGCAAACTTGCATGCAAGTTGGCTGAAATAGTCATTTTTTGCATTTTCAACAGTCAATATCTCAAAAACTAGACGTGCTATGATATTTCTGAAAACGGCAATGGATTCAGCAACCCTTAATTAAGTGAATAGCGGTATTTTGGTGCTGGAGACAAAAACGTGTTTCGCAGTGTAACCCACCATTATTATTAATGATTTACTGCACTGTAATTGATAAGAGCAATCAGTTTTCGTATGGGCGAAGCTCTTAAAAATTGTATCAAATGAAATGTTTTTTCGAGAAAACACACTTCTGTTCACATGAATATTTCATGTTTGGGTGAACTGCATTTATTTTGTTTGACATTATGCGTTTTTGGAGGGTCCATAATATGATTCTTTCATAGTGATTTCAAACTGATTTACCTAATACATATGTCTAAGATTACTTCAATAATTTTCAGTAATTGTGAATAATATATACTTGACGTTTCTGGGTATGCTTTTTTATCCAACCCAAAACCCTGAAAAAATAAATAAAAATCCAGAATGGTTTTCAACTAATTTGTCAATGCAATAAATCAAAAGAGTTTTTTTCAGATTTTTTTGGACGTTCTGAAGAATCAAATTCGATGCATCTCTGATATTTCTTAAAATCAATTTTTAAATAGAATATTTTCGTCTTCAAAATCAAGTGGTTTTATCGTTGGAGTCCAATTTTTGTCTGCTAAATTTTCAAAATTTTACTTAAACCATAAGAAATGATAAGAATGAGTGCAACCGAAACTTAAAAATGGGTACTATTAGCTTCCAAACCTCAAAGTTCCCATATAAAAAATCCTTATATACAATATTGGGCATTTGCAAAAAAATATGTTTTGTACATCCAAAATATGTTAGGTGTTTTAATTTTGATTTTTTAATTGTTATCTATGACTAATCAGTCACCTGCATGCATAACACTAACATTTTGTGTTTGACAATCATCAAGAAATGTCTTTCATAACTTTAAAATTACCATAATTAGAGATATAACGATCTAAGGTAAAATAGTCCTGGAATTAGTTAAGTTTGGAATTGATTATCCTTTAGTTGTGTGTCCTCTAAAGGTTATGAGTATTTTTTTTCAAATGCTACCGTGTTAGCTTTTGCGCCCCCTTTTTGGCTTTTTCGCCCCCCAAATTCTGTTTCACAAATTTTTGCCCCCTTGAGCCTGAAAGTCGCCCACCGGGGGCGAATTTGCCCACTTTGGAAATCACTGCTCTATGCCCAGGGAAGTCAAGGAAATATCCATTACAAAAAGATCAAGGACCGACCAGGAATCGAACCAAGACACCTACAGCATGACTTTGCTTTGTAGCCGCTGACTCTAACCACCCCGACTAGCAAATCATGTCAAAACTATATCACACATTTATCATATTGAGTTATAAATATCTCCTGTTGATTTAATTTAGATATGAAGTAATATTTTTACAATGTTTCATAACAAGATTATATCAGAAGGTGTTACAATTCATTTTATAACACATCAGGTTACACAAAATTATAACAAAGCTTATTACAATTTTGTTATAACTGAAACAGAATTTTAGCTATATGCATCATTATAACAAAATTATATCATAGGTTGTTATGATAACAAGACATACAAGGGATAGGCAAAAATTTTTGCCTAAATTCGAATGCTTTAACTTTATGAAAAAATGATGAAATTCGATGCATCTGGAAGTAGTCGACGGCAAATTTGGTCTTTGCCTTTTCAGGAACTTACTTGGCCATAGATATTGGCCACCGGACACCGGAGATTTTCCGGATTTTCCAAGGTCATGTCCAAACGGCATTTTTTCTGTGGCTTCTGTGGCTTATTTTTATGCGGCGTTAAGTTGTCTAGAAGTTTACAATTTTCCTAGAAACTAGAACTAATAAGAAGTTGAATGCCGGCGGAAGTATTAAGATTCGTTGAAAACCTTCAGAAATATGACCATTTCCGTAAAACTGGTTCCAGAAAATATGGTCATTCATTTTGGTATTACCAATCATATCAATATTATTCGTAGCTATATCCAGGTGGCATCAATGTTTAAAATGAAGCTTCCAGCAGCATATTCAGAACCATTAGATGCACTGACCACACTATAGTAGGTTCCAGGTGCCCTAGGGGAACTGACCATTTAGGAATATACCTGGAACCATCTCAATATGGACATCAAACTTCAATATTTTCAAAGATGATGCTTCTGGAAGCATTTTCAGCACAACCGGCTACCATGATCACTCTGTAGTAGGTTCCCGGTGCCCCGGGGGCTGTGTTTAATTTAAAACTTGGCCGGAAACACATCAATATGGACATAAAACATCAAGACATGTTTCTGGAAGCATTCACAAAGCAACTTATTTCTATGATAACTGTATAGTAGGTTCCAGGTACTCTGGGGAAAGTGGACAACAAGGAACATGCCTGGAACCATATCTTTATGGGTATCACATTTCAAGATTTTCGTACATGATGCTCCCGGGAGCATGTGGCCAATTCAGAAGCATTACCTTCTAAAATCTTGATATTCTTCTTCTTCTTTCTGGCGTTACGTCCCCACTGGGACAGAGCCTGCTTCTCAGCTTAGTGTTCTTATGAGCACTTCCACAGTTATTAACTGAGAGCTTACTATGCCAATGACCATTTTTGCATGTGTATATCGTATGGCAGGTACGAAGATACTCTATGCCCTGGGAAGTCGAGAAAATTTCCAATCCGAAAAGATCCTCGACCGGTGGGATTTGAACCCACGACCCTCAGCTTAGTCTTGCTGAATAGCTGCGCGTTTACCGCTACGGCTATCTGGGCCCCAAAATCTTGATATATGATACCCATATTGATGTAATTCCAGACATGTTTTGAATTGGCCACATTTCTCGGGGCATCAAGAACCAACTATAGAGTGGCTATGGCCGTCGATGGTGCTGAAAATGCTTCCAGAAGCATCATCTTTGAAAATACAGTTGACCCTCCATAACTCGATATTCAAGGGACCATAGACTTATAGAATTATCGAGTTATAGAACATATCGATAACAAAAATTTTAAAATCAAAGGCTCAAATTTCTATATTTTCTACACTTTTATGATCACTTCGGCAAGTAGACAATATCATTTTGTTGATAGCCTTTTGAAAAAATATCTTTGGACTTTTTTTCAAAATACTCGAAAAATCCCTAATTTTTACTAAAAATTTATTTTCTTATTTTTATGTTTTTAAACTTTTTTACTACTTGCAAGTCCTTTATTCACTGCCAAACCATGAATGGTCCATGTCTCCTGTATACAAATGGGTTTTTAGATGGATATCGAGTTATGGAGGGAAATTTTTCTCCCACGTGGCGTCGACCAGTGGTGACATCGAGTTATAGAAACATCGACTTATGGAGAGCATGATGTATGGGAATTTGAAGGGACCGCAAAATCCATTGAGTTATAGAATATATCGAGTTATAGAACATCGAGTTGTGGAGAGTCAACTGTATTGAAGTTTGATGCCCATATTGATATGGTTCCAGATATGTTCCTAATTGGCCACTTCCCCCAGGGCACCTGGAACCTACTATAAAGTGTTCGGTACATCTTCTTCTTCTTCTTCTTCTTCTTCTTCTTCTTCTTCTTCTTCTTCTTCTTCTTCTTCTTCTTCTTCTTCTTCTTCTTCTTCTTCTTCTTCTTCTTTCTGGCATTACGTCCCCACTGGGACAGAGCCTGCTTCTCAGCTTAGTGTTCTTATGAGCACTTCCACAGTTACACAGCGTAACAAAAATGACATTTTTGCGTGTCTCAAAGATTAAATTATGTGTCTCTAGTAGTTTTGGGGTTGCTGAATCTGGTGCCATTCTCAGAAATGTTCCAGCACGTCACAATTTTTAGCTACAGGTCGCCAAAGTTGTATAAAACACTGGTTTTATTAATGTTTACATTAAATTTAAAGTACAATTTATCATACTTTTTTGTAATCTAATCCACCAAACATGCACAATAGAACTTGAATTTTCATTTCAGACATAATTTGATTGAAATTGCGCGATTAAATTTCGATGAAACCGATTTTTTCAACATGCTTTCAGTCTCCATACAAAATTTTTCGTTTCTTCTATATGGCAAAATACAACAATACTCTAAACCATCAAAAAATAACATTTCCGTATCGAAAGTAATACAAACTTTGATGGTAAGTATTGTTGTACACATAAAGTTTGAATTCTGTGGCAAATTAAGCCAATATATTACCTTACAAGCTGGCAAACTTGCATGCAAGTTGGCTGAAATAGTCATTTTTTGCATTTTCAACAGTCAATATCTCAAAAACTAGACGTGCTAGAATAGTTTTGAAAACGGCAATGGATTCAGCAACCCTTAATTAAGTGAATAGCGGTATTTTGGTGCTGGAGACAAAAACGTGTTCCGCAGTGTTATTAACTGAGAGCTTTCTATGCCAATGATCATTTTTGCATGTGTATATCGTGTGGCAAGTACGAAGATACTCTATGCCCTGGGAAGTCGAGAAAATTTCCAACCCGAACCCACGACCCTCAGCTTGGTCTTGCTGAATAGCTGCGCAGGAGAAATTTGAAAACATCAAGCCCTTCCATATGAGCTGAGAAAACGTAGAACAAGTTGAACTTCCATCACCTTTTACTTCAAATGTACCAATAGTCTCAACGGTAAGGGCCTCAAGTCCATTCCGGTGGTATGGTACATGTCTCGGTTCGTTTCCCGTTTTTGACTTGTTTTTTTTTAAACAATGTAAAACTGTTTTATTTTATTTATGTCATTCTCTAAAAATAGACTTGCACACTTAAAACCATTTACCCAGAAAATAAGTAAACTTATATAGTTTTTACCCTTAATAATTTTATCCAAAGCGGTATTTTAAATAAAATATGTTACAATTTTGGTATGCTGTAGTGCAAAATTTTAGTTATTTTAACAACATCCTGCATCTAATTCATTACAACCGGTGTTACAATAAAAGATCGTAGCTTAATAACTCATTAAGTTATAATTTTGATAGCTTCAACTAGTCGGGACTTGGCTAGGGAAGGACTCATCTTGACCACCTAGACAATTTAAATTCATGTCTTCTACAAAGTTGTTCTGAAGTTTCAAAGTATTTTGAGGCAGCACTGTTTGAAAGGTATTTTTGCCGCTACGTGGCGCTTGTATTTATGTAAATTTAGCTATTCTCTAGCAACGCCGATGATGAATGAATGAACGCACCGAAATTGTTGTTATTATAACGTTAAGTGAGACAGTCAAATTATTGCGCTTCTCATCATTATTAAATAGCTGATTATTTACACCACGAATAAGTGCTAAATATTCGAGAAAATCGTGTTTGTGTACCTCTGCACCACATCTCGCAGTTTTGTAATTCAATTTCGTAAAACTGGATGAGATATACGACCAAATACCGTTTTGATTCATATTACGGACAGCATCTTATTCCGGACACTCTACTTTGTATGGGAAACATTTTTCATGAAATGTTTCAATTTTTGCCGTTTAAAAACTCACACTTTCGAGGCTCATTTTAATCAAAATTTTCTATAGATATCTATAAAAATGTGTAATACTCGACTGCCTTAGACGCCTCTTTAGCGGTTTGCCAACTTCAAATAATGTTTTGACTTGTCTTTTTATGATTTTCATGAGCTGTCCGGAATTTGAATCAAAGTGCCCGGAATATGGAGCAAGAGTAAGGAAGCGCCCGGAAAAAAAATCATGAAAAGTTCACACATTTATATTTATTGAAAATTATTCATGCATCAGAAACAAAATCTTCACCCACCATTCGAACGTTAAGTGTTTTGAAGGCTCGATAGCGCCGAAGAATCATACAGATTAATTTTATTTATATGCTTCCTGATCCTATACTTCATTGAGGCCTCAAGTGTCTGTAATATGAATCAAAACGGTAGTACGATTCTCTGCTACACCTCAACGATCATTGCATTCACCATTCTGCTGCTGTTACTGTTCATCCCGAAATAAACGTTCTTCACCCGCCACTCGCCATCCACCACTCGACAGCCACTGGAATTCCCAGAGTTCCACACGAAGAAACTGCAAAGTCGATTAAAAAAACCTTTTCTGTTGTTTCTCCTCACATCAACATGAAACAAGTCAAACTGGCTGTTACTAGGAGTCATCACGAGACTTCTCCAATTTGAGTGGTTTTCAACTTCGTTGATGCTAAACGAAAATTTATTGGGTCCATTACACGTTGCCACGGCAGAACTGATCAAGTTTTCTCTGTAAGGAATGAATTATCTCAATTGAAAATTGAACTTTTGATTGAACTAAAACATTCCCAACATGCCATAGGCTTCTCCTATGTGTGGACTAGTACTGCTGGCGACATCCTAGTAAGATTCAACAAGTCTTCAAAACCCATCGTCATCAGAACTCGAGCAGACTTTAATAAGCTCACTTCAAATCAGCAATCTAAACAGTTGTGAAAATGTACGACATGATCATGGATAACATTTTAAAGGAAAGTAATATTTTTATCGAGCCACCAATTCAGCGACCAATTTTTGCACGTGAATCCTGCTTTTATATGCTGCAGATGAATATATGCGACATTAAAAATATAGAAAAATTTGATTCAAAAGCCATATTTATTGATAACTTGGATATCCTGATAATTTGCGAAACGTGCATCAATCAAAACAGGTCGAGTTTCAACAATATGAATTAATTCTCCTCTATACACTCTTGTCGTACTCAATCTGCTGGAGGCTTGGCTGCTTTTGTAAGGAACGGCATTGGCTACGATATCATAAGCAACTCAATTATAGACACCACATCAACCTACAGATACAAATGGACAATGTTCCATTCACGGTATATATCGTCTTCTAGATTTTGATTTTGTTCTTTTCCGAAACCTCCTGGAAGAAATCTTGGCTTCGTCGAACCTTTCCAAACCAATATTTATCTTCGGTGACATGAATGTGGCAATCAACCGCGATGGACGAGACAAGGAAGAATACATGGACCTTCAACAATCACACGACATAATAGTTACAAACAGTAACATTACACGGCCTGAGAGTGATAATATCTTGGATCATTTTATTGCACGAATTGATGATATCAGTAGAATAACTAATTAAACCATGAGCAGTGAACTTAGCGACCACAACTATGTTTCAACATCTTTGAAAACAGTTGTTGCCAGTAACTGTATGCGAACATTGACGAAGCCTATCATTAAGTATGAAGTTGTCGATAGAAAATTCAATGAGTTTCTGACGATCTACGAGTGGGCCAATACGAACCCTAATGAAAGACTGGTAAAAATTGCAGAAAAGTTTATTGAGCTGCAGAACGCGAATACAACTATCAAATCTATGAACGTTACACTGAAAAAAGAGGGATGTTCATGGTTCAATTACGACATGGAAGTCCTTTGTCATGCAAGGGATACTGCGCTGAAGAGATGGAAGAGAAACCGTACGAATGATCATCTCACCGATGTTCTGAGATTAGCCAATAAAAAGCTTGTGGTAGCAAAGCGGAAAGCCAAAAAGCATTATTATGGTCAAATTTTTAATGCTATAATGTCAACGTCTTCAGCCATTCAGCTGCATAGATTGTAACTCAACACTAGACAACGGACAAACATGCTCTAATGATACAGTCTTAAACATTTCTGACGAAAAGTTTCGATGACTTATGCAGGAGTCGAACTCACACCTAATGGTACGATGCGATTAACTGCCTGACGACCAGTGTTGATAGACTCACACCCAAATCTCAATCAATAAGCTCTCCCGTGAGAACAAACTCATTTGAGATCTGCATCACAAATCTCATGCTTGAAATGTTCATGCAAAATCATTCAATTATACTCAAACCGCAAAAAATATTCAGTCATAAAACCCGCCGCTACCGTCATAAAACCTGGCACTACTGTCAATCTTGTTCCATTACAGGTGATTTTGTTCTATTCAATATATTGTTACATATATATTTAAAATTCCGTCCATACCCCTGGAAAAATATTATACAAATACTAAACTAGTATACTTAAATTTCCTGAAATTACCTAGCACTTAACAATAATTATTCCAGGCTCCACACGAAGTTCCACACGAAGAAACTGCAAAATCGATTGAGAAAACCTTCTCTGTTGTTTCTCCTCACATCAACATGAAACAAGTCAAACTGGCTGTTACTAAGAGTCATCACGAGACTCCTCCAATTTGAGTGGTTTTCAACTTCGTTGATGCTAAACGAAAATTTGTCAAAACTAAAAAAGAATACGGCAGACTACGTGTTGGGTGTATTACACGTTGCCACGGCAGAACTGATCAAGTTTTCTCTGTAAGGAATGAATTATCTCAATTGAAAATTGAACTTTTGATTGAGCTAAAACATTCTCAACATGCCATAGGCTTCTCCTATGTGTGGGCTAGTACTGCTGGCGACATCCTAGTAAGATTCAACAAGTCTTCAAAACCCATCGTCATCATAACTCGAGCAGACTTTAATGAACTCACTTCAAATCAGCAATCTAAACAGTTGTGAAAATGTACGACATGATCATTGATAACATTTTAAAGGAAAGTAATATTTTTATCGAGCCAAATCAGCGACCAATTTTTGCACGTGAATCTTGCTTTAATATGCTGCAGATGAATATATCCGACATTAATAATATAGAAAAATTTGATTCATTAGCCATATTTATTGATAACTTGGATATCCTGATAATTTGCGAAACGTGCATCAAACAAGACAGGTCGAGTTTCTACAATATGCATTAGTTCTCCTCTATACACTCTTGTCGTACTCAATTTGCTTCAGGCTTGGCTGCTTTTGTAAGGAATGGCATTGGCTACGCTACATAAGCAACTCAATTATAGACACCACATCAACCTACAGATACAAATGGACAATATTCCATTCACGGTATATATCGTCCTCCAGATTTTGACTTTGTTCGTTTCCGAAACCTCCTGGAAGAAATCTTGGCTTCGTCGAACCTTTCCAAACCAATATTTATCTTCGGTGACATGAATGTGGCAATCAACCGCGATGGACGAGACAAGGAAGAATACATGGACCTTCTACAATCACACGACATGATAGTTACAAACACTAACATTACACGGCCTGAGAGTGATAATATCTTGGATCATTCTATTGCACGAATTGATGACATCAGTAGAATAACTAATTAAACCATGAGCAGTGAACTTAGCGACCACAACAACAACAAAACAGTTGTTGCCAGTAACCGTATGCGAACATTGACGAAGTCTATCATTAAGTATGAAGTTGTCGATAGAAAATTCAACTAGTTCCTGACGATCTACGATTGGGCCAATACGAACCCTAATGAAAGACTGGTAAAAATTGCAGAAAAGTTAAATGAGCTGCAGAACGCGAATACAACTATCAAATCTATGAACGTTAAACTGAAAAAGAGGGATGTTCATGGTTCAATTACGACATGAAAGTCCTTTGTCATGCAAGGGATACTGCGCTGAAGAGATGGAAGAGAAACCGTACGAATGATCATCTCACCGAAGTTCTGAGATTAGCCAAGCGTAGCAAAGCGGAACGCCAAAAAACATTATACACTAGACAACGGACAAACATGCTCTAATGATACAGTCTTAAACATTTCTGACGAATAGTTTCGATGACTTATGCAGGAGTCGAACTCACACCTCATGGTACGATGCGATTAACTGCCTGACGACCAGTGTTGATAGGCTCACACCCAAATCTCAATCCACGAGCTCTCCCGTGAGAGCAAACTCATTTGAGATCTGCGTCACAAATCTCATGCTTGAAATGTTCATGCAAGATCATTCAATTATACTCAAACCGCAAAAAAAAATGTTCAGTCATAAAACCCGCCGCTACCGTCATAAAACCTGGCACTACTGTCAATCTTGTTCCACTACAGGTGATTTTGTTCTATTCACTATATTGTTACATATAAATTTAAAATTCCGTCCATACCCCTGGAAAAATATTATACAAATACTAAACTAGTATACTTAAATTTCCTGAAATTACCTAGCACTTAACAATAATTATTCCAGGCTGAAATTGTATGTGGCTTATGTTGCATATTGGGTGAATAGTCAGAAAACAAATCTGATATAAGTATGATTATTACTTCTTTATGTTATGTGATTACTATTACTCACCAATGTGACAAAATAAATGGTATTTTTTTAGAATTTTCCAGAACAATCCCACAGATTTCAGGAAGTTGATCGTAAGTGTTTTGTTATTTGATAACTCTTCACGGTATTAGCTCGAAATAATCAAAAATGTCGAATGTGACAGATATGCAGTTATACGCAGCACTGTAATCCTTAGAATTTGTTATTACTTAGGTTATCAATAGACATAACTTCTACATTTTTGTTTTAACTTTGGCCAGATATGCAGTTAAGCTATGGAAATTGACAGCTGAGCACAGATTCGAGGGAGATTTTTTTTTCTGATAATATCTGTCTGGGGAGCACCGTGACACCCATTACCCACCGAATACCATCATATATTTGCATACGATTCCCTCTACAGAACCCGCCACAAGCGCAGCGTTTCCGACAGCAGTATCGAAAGTTGCCGCAGCTACGTGTCCGCCGTTGTTCCGGCGACCCAGTTTCAGTACATTTCCTGGAAGATGGATAATCGTTCCCGGCACCCGTCGGCTCCCCCTCATCCCACCCAGCAGCAACCCTCGATGGAGTTCTACCCGAAGGATCCCCCGCCACCACCGCTACCCCCGCACCCTTCCAAGCGGTTGAAAAAGCAAAAGTCGGAAATTAAAATCAATTTCCACGAAATCTACGACGAACCGAACAGCAGCAGCTTCTCGTCCAGTGTGCACAAAAATTTCCACCAAGGAAAGCATTAAGCGGTTTCGGAAGAAGTTTTCGGGGCTTGTGAAACCATTCAATTCGATGCAACGATCGACGAAGGTGGTTTGTCATTGGCTTCATTAATAATCATGAATTTTTGACCTGAAAAATAAATTTTATTTTCCTATTAATAGGTGAACTTGATTCGTGTAATCAGCAAAAGTTGAAAAATAAAAATAGTTATGTAAAATAAACTTTTATGAAGGAATTTCAAAATATATCATATTATTGTTTATTTATTTATTTAGTTTTACATCAATTAACTTGAAAAAAACCTCGCCAACAGTTTCCTTTGGAGCCCATAGTAGGCAGAACTTTTACTAATGAAGCGCCTTCGTATTTTCCGACTAACATAGATGGCAGCCTTCAGCAAGGACCCAAGGTAGACGAACTCGTCTTCCACCTCGAAAGTATCCCCGTCTATTGTGACACTGCTATCTAGGCGGGCCCTGTCGCGCTCAGTTCCGCCTACCGATGCATTCACCATCAGTCCGAATCTTGTTGCATCGCGTTTCAGATGGGTGAACAAATCTGCCACCATTTCAATTTACCTCGCAATAATGTCCATGTCGTCCACGAAGCAAACAAATTGTCCTGATCTCGTGAAAATTGTGCCTCGACTGTTAGGTCCGGCTCTTCACATGACACCTTCAAGCGCAATATTGAACAATAGGTACGAAAGTCCATCGCCCAGTCGTAGCCTTTGCCGAGACTCGAACGAACTGGAGTGTTCGCCCGAGATCTTCACGCAGTTTTGCACTCCGTCCACCGTTGCTCTAATCAATCTTGTAAGCTTCCCGGGAAAGCTGTTCTCGTCCATGATCTTCCATAGCTCTACACGGTCAATACTGTCGTATGCCGCCTTGAAATCGATGAACAAATAATGCACAGGGACCTAGGTACAAACGGTATCTCTGGAGGATTTGCCACACGGAAAAGATCTGGTCCGTTGTCGAGCAGCCGTCAATGACACCTGCTTGATAACTGCCCACGAACTCGTTTGCTATAGGAGATAGACGATAGAAGAGAATCACTTTGTAGGCGCGTTTAGGATAGTGATTGCACGATAATTTTTACACTCCAGTTTGTCGCCCTTTTGTAGATATATAACGCATATAACACCTTGCTTCCATTCCTCCAGTAAGTGTACCGGTTTTCTAGATTCTGACTATCAGCCGATGCAGACAAGCAGCCGGGCTCATCATGATGAGTTCGGCTCCGATTCCATCCTTACCTGCGGACTTGTTGTTTTTGAACAGTTGAACGGCATTCTTAACTTCTCCCATCGCGGGAGTTGGTTGGTTTCCATTGTTCGCTGTTCTTACGTAGCCATCGTCTTCGCTGTCCTGAGCTTGTGAGCCTTTGTTCTCTATGCCATTCAGGCGTTCATCGTAGTGCTGCTTCCACTTTTCAATCACCCTGCGTCCGTGCGTCAAAATGCTTATCCCGGCACATTTCAGCTCGCGTACGCATTAGCGACATTCGGTTGTTTTAGTTGCGTCGGTACCGTATATTGTCGATGACGGATTATTTTGGGCGCAGTTCCACCATCACTCGATAACTCCGGTTTGCCAACGAGAATCAAGGCAGGCTTGGAGAAAATCGTTAGTTTTTATTTGTTGTGCACTTTCGATATGAT
This sequence comes from Aedes aegypti, assembly GCF_002204515.2. Classification (NCBI taxonomy): domain Eukaryota; kingdom Metazoa; phylum Arthropoda; class Insecta; order Diptera; family Culicidae; genus Aedes; species Aedes aegypti. The sequence goes on from NC_035108.1 coordinate 133,217,180, forward strand.
GAAATGCAAAAATATGCTTTGATTAATTATGCGCTATTATCATGTTTGAAATCCGGGCTCACAGTGACAGTTCGTGACAGCCAAATCTCGGCTCACTTTGACGTAGAGAAATTTTGTATCGGTTTCTTCCTCCCAGGTCGGGACAATTCATGTATTAACCCAATATTGGTAGCATCGTATACTGAGTGTACGCATCATAAACAAATCTCGCTAGTTATACATATAACTAGCGTAGTGCTGCTGGCGATGGCTGATGATGCTCTTGATTTCTCAAGACATTCTTGGAAGAAGCTTTTGACGATCCTTAGCAATTCCAGCCTAACTTCTGAACCACACTCTGTAGAAGCTCTGGGCGTAAACATTTCTGCAAAATATTCCTGGATGAATTCTTAGAAAATGACTAGATCATATTTTTTAAATTTCGGCTTGCAGTCACAATCAAAAGCGTTGATAATTTTAGTTCATCGCCGACGTTTCGATCCTATGGTTTGAATTTTTTACAGGGCCTGTGTTTATTGAAATATTTTAGGAAACATACAAAAATAAGTTCACAAAATACTAGTCAAGATCACTAAAATTAGATCATTGAGCCAAGCGTGACAAGTCTTACAAAATTTTCGGTGGACTCATACAAAAAGTGTGACAAAGGGGGGGAGGGGGTCGAAAAAGTTTAAATTTGGCGTGACATAATTTGTGTACCATCCCTAACAAGAGATCTGCTACCAGCCCTGTAGCAAGCTTTGGTAAGATAGGTACTTCGGGAATGACTGACTTTAAACCAGTCACTTTCTATTTGCTTTCAAGTATTCAGTATAAATTTGAAAATTTTCTGGACTTCTTTGGACGTAAAGAATTTGCTAACGTTTGTCCTACCCATGGTTTTGAATGTAGACGCGCCTTTGATATTGGTCATATCGACATACCGTTTTTCTTTGAATTGCCGGATGCTTCAAAAGCCGGACAATACGACTATTTTCACGTTTTTAATCATATAAAATTAAATGTTTCTATAATATTCATGCAAAAAAATATTCATTAAGTTTATACACAAATTTCTGCATTTCATCTATTTGTTTGTAACAATAGCCTTTTTATTCGACTGGATGACAAAACTTAATTTGGACAAATTTCACTAAAAAATAGAATTTTCAATTCGGCAGTTATTTCAAACGGGATGATATCAGGTATCCAAGATAGTTAATAGATTACCATTATTAAGCGATTTGGGACGTATTTGAAGTTTTGTCCGACCTTTGTATGGAGGCCCGCCACTGTGCGGTGCTTAAGTGTTCGGATTTCGAGTCAGAACGGTACAAGGAGAAAATTTAGAACAAAAAATCAACAGAAACAAATCGAGTTATGGAGATATCGAGATAAGGAGTATATCGAGATATGGAGAAAGGAAATGTATGCAGACTGAAGGGACCTATGAACATCGAGATGTGGAGAGTCGACTGTACTACTTAAAATCAAGATGCCTTCCAAATCCAAGATGGCCTCTAGAATTTTTCACTTAAATTACCAACGATTCTTAACTCGACTTAAAAAAAACAACAGCGATTTAAAACTTGTATCTTTGTTTTACAAAAAATGATGTTTGCATTGGTTGCACTAGTAATACAATCGTAGAACATAGTTTGTAAAGTCAGTCATTTCATAGGGTACATACCATTGCTCACAATAATTTTTGTAGCCTACCTTACTCAGTTTTTCCTCAGCTGCCTTATGGTGATCAAAGAATTCAAAAAAAACCGTTTTTCTTACAAAATTCAAAATAACGCCCAAATTGAAAATTGCAGCAATTTTTTTTAAATTCAAATTTAAGTTAGGGGAACTTACGTATTCTTGGCAGCCTAATTCGATGCCGCATTTCTTTTGTAATTTTCTCGGACATCAGCAGACAAATTCCGTGTATATCTGTTTACATTTATGCGTTGCTCAATCCTCTATCGATTCACACCGACAGATTTGTCAAAATGCTTTTGGGATCGTTTATACAACGCTGCAAATAACTCTTGTCAGTGTGACTATTGTCGGCAGCTTCATTCTCTTCGGCAGTTTTCTCATAACAACTGCTGGTGAATCTCTTCGGCAGCTCCAAATCAGTCGCATTTGGAGGCGTGTTCACTTGAATTGATGACATCTTTGGCGATATTGATTGTTTAGTCTCGGAAATCTCGTCAGCGGGAAGCGGGCAGAACAAAGAATCATCTGAGTATATTCATTGATGTGTTTTGATTGAAAATACTGTGTATTTGGGGTTTGAAATTTGGTTGCCTAAAATAGTCGAATGGTGCCGAAGCCGTAAGTCTCCCTATATTCTTCTCCTTTACAATGCCACTAAGATTGCTATACACTAAGGTTTTTTTTACACGTGTCGTGCAAACAAATTCCGGGCAAAAAAAAACGTACTAATTCCGGATTCCGTGTAAAAATAAACCGTGTTAATTCTGGAATCCGTGTAAATAAGAAAAAAAAAACGTGTTAATACCGAATTCAGTGCAAAAAAGTACCGTGTAAATTCCAAAAGTCGTGTAAAAAAGCCGTGTAAAAATAAAAAGTGCAAAAAAAAAAAAACATTTTGTATTTTTCAAGGGATATATGAGACATATCACGTAATAAAATACCCTACATTCATCAAAAAATTAAAATTATTTAAAACAAAATTGGAATTCTAATCAAGTATGCCGATGGCGGTATGATTTCAGCGAGAATTGCTCATGGTATCTAACTAACTAATCCTATACGTCGTCTGTAGTACAAGATATATTTCAGTGACATCTTTTTTTTCCATCCCATGAATTAAATCTCCACTTAAATACAGCGCAGCTACAACCTAGTACCTCAACCACACGCCCAGACAAACGAACGGTGATCTCTAACAGGGGCAAAACGATCCATTCAAATCCAATTAACCTGCCGTGTCAGAGAGAAATCACTCACAATTTTCCGACGGATCACACTTCCACACTTTTCGGCAGCACCCCCTGCCATTTTTTTTTCCTTTGCTGTCGACCAACAACGGCGTGTCGGTCGAAACAGTATACACTCGATTTCCTTCATCTCTGGGTATAGGAAACAGCTGTCGATGTGGCCAGCCATCTACCATCGCACAGTGGTTCCATTTGTTATATGAAAAGGTAAAAAAACTAATTTACACAACATCTGAAGAAATTACTAATATATGTAAGTTGCCATATCAATTATCTTTTGATCATCAAAAACACTCTCGTGGTTGTTGTCGTTAATAACACTTCAAAAATTATGATTAAGGTTTTCTTCTATTTGCATATTAAAAAAAAACAATGGTTAAATTTGGAGACTTGAATCTTGGGTTCTATTGTTCAGATTGGTCTGAAATTTTCAAAAATTAAAAAGTTTGTGTGAATTATGTAAAGGAGTGTAAAACAAGCAAAATTATTTTTCAATTTTTGACCTATGGACTGTACCACTGTGCATCGTACCCTGGCCACGTCCTCTGCCGGCTCAGTTGCTAGCTGTTTGCTCTCCTTCGCGCAGTACCAGTGGGCAAACAATCCACACAATATGTAGGCGCATTCCTGAGATGAATGTTTAATAATACGTCGGGTGTATAGTCGATTCTCAATCTTAATGGGCATCGTTTTTCGGGATAACTCGCCGGTTTTTCGCTGACTGACCGCCCTCGGCATTTTCTTGCTTGGCGGTCAATGCCTGGCGGAGGCCTCTTTAAATAAACACATTGATGCGCATTTTTCTGTTGTTTGCGGTCCATTGTGGTTGTTCCATATACTAGTTCAGCTTGTCGTTGATTGGGGTATTAAGAATGTGAATTTTTTTATATATGATATGTATGACGTATTTAGTAGACAAAACGATACAGATACTCAGACATCACAGGGCAGAACGTCCTTGATGACAGGATCCACAAATTGTACAGGTGATGCTGAAGGGATGATATCGTGCACACCGTCGTGCGGGATGACATGGGTCCATAAGGATGACTTTGGGCCAATATTTTAAAAGCAACGTATTGCCCAAATAATAAAAACAATGGGTCAAGCTTCAGAAATACGTTATAAATAGCCAATAGGTGATCATGGATTAATTTTTTGGTGTTCCTACTAATCATGAGATGCATCAAAAGAGGCGGTCAAAGCCACCTCCTAGGTCAAATATCACCCCGCACGGCGGTATCGCTTTAAGGGACGAGATGAAATGAATGGTACTTCAGATGTGTACTTTTAAAAATACAAATACGATACAAATATATTTTTTAAACTCAAAATAAAAATTTTTAAATAAATTTTGAATTTGTGACCACTTAAAAGACTAGTATAAAACAAGCACGGATTTGAATTAAAAAAGAAATTAATCAGTTATATTTCGCTAGAAAAATGGACGAAAAATAAAGTTACTCTTTGCCCTTTTTCAATTGTCAATGCTGGTTTCGTTCTACCGTTTTTTTTCTTTAATAACTGTTAGCCATCAGAGGAAAAAATACATGATTATTTATTTTCTCCTTAATTTGTTTCTACGTTTTCAATCGGCAGAGGGAGAGGACTGGTGGACATAAAAATATTTGTATGAGCATCATTGGCTTTTAAAAGAAGTATCCTCAATAATCATAAGCTGACACAGAATAATTCAACATTCATAATCAGCTCGCAAAATATCAATTTAAACCATTAACGCCAGAATTATTTCACGTTTATAGTAATCACCAGTTTCTTTCTGAAGTATCGCAATATGATTAGAGAATATGAAAACCGTCATTTAAATGGAAATCTACGGTCACATTTTTTTTTTGCAAAGTGGATCATATGCACGCAAAATATTGAAAAAAAATGAAGAGACTCGATTATTTTCGAAAATGTTTGAAGGTGGTATGGTGCATTTAAAAGTGATAATATATTGTGGCAAGCATGATGTAAATGGTAATGACATGTTATTATCAATAATCATATCAGTTTAAATAACAAAACGAGGTTCGTTTGAAAATTAAGAAAACTACACCACATAAAGATGCTTAAATATGATATGCGTACGAAACAAACACTCACACTCGTTGTCCCATATAAACATACATACATACATACATAGCCGCAGTAGTCGCATTCCACTCTTTTATTTTACTTCAGGATCGTTAGTTTCAAATAGTTTCTGGGTACATACTTCTAAAAATTATGGTAATATTTTATCAAAATAAAAACCACTGAGAGTTCAGCAGGATTCTAAAAGCATTTCCATGTTATTCCCACATGACTCTTGGAGTTTTCCCACAAAATTACAAAAGGAATTCAAAAAGGTTCCCACAGTATTCTCTCAAGATTCTCAAATAATGTCCACCAGATTACCACAGAATTTCTATCGGAATTTTATCAGAATTGTCATAAAATCCACAAAAGGTTTCCATAGAGTTTTCACAATTTCCGCAGTATTTCTACACAATTGCCATAAAATTTCTAAGGGTTTCGCACAAAGTTCTCAGAGAATTCTCACTTGCAGATGACTCTTCATGGGATTCTTATATGATTCTCAAAGTATTTCCATGGGATTCTCTAAGAAATACTAAATGTTCTCCATATAACCTTCGCGGGATTTCCCAAAATCATATGGGATCCTTTCAGAACTTCCACGGAACATTCACAAGAATTCCAACTTTTCCGTAAGATTCCCAATGATTTTTCAATCTATTTTCTCATTTTTTACGCAGTATTTTCACAAACTTGCACAGTATGTCAACACAATTCTCACAGAATTTCCTCAGTTTTGCCAAGGTTATCACAGGAATCTTAGGTTTCCCAATTGACCATTCCCACTGGAGTGCCCGCATCCTCACTGAAATACCAGAATCCAAACTGGAATTACCGAAACTACACTGGAATCCCAAAATCCACATTAGGAATCCAGAATCCACACTGGAATCCAAGGATCTATACTAGAAACTCAAAATCTCAACTGGTATCCCAATATCTACACTGAAATTCTAGGATTCACACTAGCATCCCAAAATCCACACCAGCACCCCAAAATCCACACTGGATACCCATCATTCACATGGGAATCCCAGAATGTATACTGGATTCCCAGAATTTATTCAGAAATTCGAAAATCCCCAATGGAATTCAAAGATCAAACCGGAATCCCAGAATCCACACTGGAAAATCAGAGTTCAAACAGTAATCACAACGTATCTACAATGGAATCCCTGGATCCACTCTGAAGTACCAGAATTCACACTGGAAATACAGGATCTATACTGAAATCCCAGCATCCACACTAAAATACCAAAATTCACACTAGAATCTCAGGATTAACACTAAAATTCCAGTATCCACATTGGAAAAACAGCATCCGCACTAGAATCCCAGAGTCCACACTGGAGCCAAGTATTCATACTGGAGTTAAAAGTTCTACAATGGAGTTCCAGGATCCACAATGGATTTTCAGGATCCACTCTAAAATTCCAGTATTTACAGTATAGGACATATAAAATGCACCAATGCCGTTTTCTCATACAAAATGGTCAACTTCAGAGAGCAATATCTCCGCCGTTTTTCAACCGATTCTTTAATGTTTTTCTGTAACGAACTATAAATTACTTCAAGTTTTGATAGCTATTTAAAAAGTTGTGTAAAAACAATTGGTTCAAAAGTTACAGATATGTTGAATTTTGACTTAAAAAATGCACCAAGACAAGAAGTGATGTATCAGACAAACTATGCGTCGTATCCTTTCAGTGGCTACAACTCATTTGATCCTTGTCACTCAATGAATAAATGCACTGCTACATCAGTTTTTGTCTTGGTGCATTTTTTTATGTCAAAATTCAACCTATCCGTAACTTTTGAACCAATGCTATTCACACAAATTTTTCAGTAGTTTCAAAAAATTGAAGTAATTTGTAGTTAGTTACAGAAAAAATGAAAAGAATCGGTTGAGAAACGGCGGAGATATAGCTCTTTGAAGATGGCCATTTTGTATGGGAAAACGGCTATGGTGCATTTTATATGTCCGATACTGTACACTGGAAACCCAAGACCCAAACTGGAAACCCAGGATCCATATTGGATACCAAAGATCCACACTGGAAACTCAAAATCTTCATTGATATTCTTCTTCTTATACACTGATAGGCAAAATAAAGTGCCCACCTTACCAGTTTTCGAATTTCTCTCATTGATTTGGTTCAAATTAAAGTTAACACACCTAAATCTTTTGTGATATTTTATTTTTGATGTTCTTTTAAAGTTGCACTAACGAAATTTTGATAAAAAAATGAATTTTACTCAAAGAAAAAGAAAATCAATTTGTATTAAAAAAAAAGTAGTGACAAAAAAAAGTGCCCTCGTCCTTCTTGGCCCCAGAAAAGATGATTTAAGAAAAATAAAAAGCAATTTAATAGTTAATGTGTCCTCCTTTGGCCTTAAGGACTTGCTGGAGGCGCTTCGGCATGCTTTTCACTAGGTTTTGTAGGTGTTGTGGATCTAGTTCTTCCCAGGCGCGCTCCAAGGCTTCAAAATAATTATTTTTGTTGGTAACACCAGTTTTTTCAACCCTGGCATCGAGAGTCGCCCACAAATTCTTGATGGGGTTGAGGTCTGGGCTTTGTGGAGGCCATTCCAGCGGTTTAATGCGACAAGACCGGAAGAAAGACTTGGTCTTCTTGGCAGTATGCTTCGGGTCGTTGTTCTAGAGAAATATGAAATTCTCTTCAAGGCCCGTCTGGATCAGCGAAACCTCCAGATTTTCCCGCAAGATGTTAATGTAGGAATCTGCCGTCATTATTCCGTCGATTTTCACGAGGCTTCCTACTCCACTCCTTGAAAAACACCCCCAGACCATCACATTTCCTCCTCCATGCTTCACCGTTCCTTGGATGTGGCGCTCTGCACCACACACGAGCCCGCCGCTTTCGGTTAGACAGCTCGAGCTTCAGGATCGCCACATCCAAGGAACGGTGACGCATGGAGGTGTGATGAGATGAAATGTCCCTTTTCTTTAAGTAAAATTCATTTTTTTTATCAAAATTTCGTTAGTGCAACTTTAAAAGAACATCAAAAATAAAATACAGTCGGGTCTCCTATTAAACGCATTCCTATAACGTGCACTCCTATTACGCTCACTCCTATAAGACACACCAGAACGTTATAAGAGACCCAGGGCTTATGGGATTTCATCACTTTGGGGGTGTCGTTGAATATCTCGAATGCCAAAAGAGATAGCACAGTCTGTCTTCGGCGAAGTTTCAGTGCTACGTACGATCTACCTTTAGGAGTTGAGGATCATCCTTTTAGTTGAGAACTTGGCCGGTAGGGGCGCTTTTTCTGATATGCACTATATGAACCATGAGGGATAAGAATGCAAAATATTGTATCATATGATATCTCTAGATCCTGATGTTTTGGAAGGTTGATGTCTTCGGAAGAGTTGTTCAGTAGCTCAAGGGCTGACACGCGGTGGTCATTCTGATACGGAATTACGCCACCAGGCGGCGCTAGTGAGCAAAGAATTTTTTTTTGCGCATAGTTGAGTAGCCTGACCACTTAGAAAGATGGCGTCTTGGGCAAAGTTGCTTAGTATCACAAGGACTAACATTATTTGAGCCGAAAGTTTCGAAATTTTGCCACTAGGCGGCGCTAGTGAGCAATGATTTTTTGTTTTGCGCATAACTGAGTAGCCTGACCACTTAGAAAGATGGCGTCTTCGGCAAAGTTGCTCATTAACACAGGGACTAACATTATTTGAGCCCAAAGTTTCGAAATTTTGCCACTAGGCGGCGCTAGTGAGCAATTTTTTTTTGTTTTGCGCATAGCTGAGTAGCCTGACCACTCAGAAAGATGGCGCCTTCGGCAAAGTTGCTCATTATCACAGGGACTAACATTATTTGTGCCCAAAGTTTCGAAATTTTGCCACTAGGCGGCGCTAGTGAGCAAAGAATTTTTGTTTTGCATATAGCTGAGTAGCCTGAAACAAAAATTATTTGCTCACTAGCGCCGCCTAGTGGAAAAATTTCGAAACTTTCGGCTCAAATAATGTTAGCCCTTGTGATACAGAGCAACTTTGCCGAAGACGCCATCTCTCTAAGTGGTCAGGCTACTGAGCTATCCGCGAATCAAAAATTCTTTGCTCACTATCGCCGCCTAGTGGCAAAATTTCGAAATTTTCGGCTCAAATAATGTTAGCCCTTGTGATACTGAGCAACTTTGCCGAAGACACCATCTTTCTAAGTGATCAGGCTACTGAGCTATCCGCGAAACAAAAATCATTTGCTCACTATCGCCGCCTAGTGGCAAAACTTCGAAACTTTCGGCTCAAATAATGTTAGCCCTTGTGATACAGAGCAACTTTGCCGAAGACACCATCTTTCTAAGTGATCAGGCTACTGAGCTATCCGCGAAACAAAAATTCTTTGCTCACTATCGCCGCCTAGTGGCAAAACTTCGAAACTTTCGGCTCAAATAATGTTAGCCCTTGTGATACTGAGCAACTTTGCCGAAGACGCCATCTCTCTAAGTGGTCAGGCTACTGAGCAATCCGCAAAACAAAAATTATTTGCTCACTATCGCCGCCTAGTGGCAAAACTTCGAAACTTTCGGCTCAAATAATGTTAGCCCTTGTGATACTGAGCAACTTTGCCGAAGACGCCATCTCTCTAAGTGGTCAGGCTACTGAGCTATCCGCGAAACAAAAATTATTTGCTCACTATCGCCGCCAAGTGGCAAAACTTCGAAACTTTCGGCTCAAATAATGTTAGCCCTTGTGATACAGAGCAGCTTTGCCGAAGACGCCATCTCTCTAAGTGGTCAGGCTACTGAGCAATCCGCAAAACAAAAATTATTTGCTCACTATCGCCGCCTAGTGGCAAAACTTCGAAACTTTCGGCTCAAATAATGTTAGCCCTTGTGATACAGAGCAACTTTGCCGAAGACACCATCTTTCTAAGTGATCAGGCTACTGAGCTATCCGCGAAAAAAAAATTCTTTGCTCACTATCACCGCCTAGTGGCAAAACTTCGAAACTTTCGGCTCAAATAATGTTAGTTCTTGTGATACTGAGCAACTTTGCCGAAGACGCCATCTCTCTAAGTGGCCAGGCTACTGAGCTATCCGCGAATCAAAAATTCTTTGCTCACAAGTGCCGCCTAGTGGCAAAATTTCGAAATTTTCGGCTCAAATAATGTTAGCCCTTGTGATACAGAGCAACTTTGCCGAAGACGCCATCTCTCTAAGGGCCGATTTCTTCACCTTCGCTTAAGCCGTAAACCACGTTTACCCATACGATTAAACCAGGTTTAAGGCCTAAGCGGTGGTGAAGAAACCGCTTATAAGTGGTCAGGCTACTGAGCTATCCGCAAAACAAAAATTATTTGCTGACTGGCGCAGCATAGTGTCAAAATTTCGAAATTTTCGGCTCAAATAATGTTAGCGCTGGTGATACAGAGCAACTTTGCCGAAGACGCCATCTTTCTAAGTGATCAGGCTACTGAGCTATGCGCAAAACAAAAATTCCATGTCCACTAGCGCCGCCTGGTGGCATAATCCCGTATCAGAATGACCACCGCATGTCAGCCCTTGAGCTACTGAACAACTCTTCCGAAGACACCAACCTTCCAAAACATCAGGATCTAGAGATATCATATGATACAAAATTTTGCATTCCTATCCCTCATGGTTCATATAGTGCAAATCAGAAAAAGCGCCCCTACCGGCCAAGTTCTCAACTAAAAGGATGATCCTCAACTCCTAAAGGTAGATCGTACGTAGCAGTGAAACTTCACCGAAGACAGTACTGTGCTATCTCTTTTGGCATACGAGATATTCAACGACACCCCCAAAGTGATGAAATCCCATAAGCCCTGGGTCTCCTATAACGTAGATTCCTATTACGCCCCCCAACCATGTGTCTAATAGGAGACCTGACTGTATCAAAAAAGATTTAGGTGTGTTAACTTTAATTTGAACCAAATCAATGAGAGAAATTCGAAAACTGGTAAGGTGGGCACTTTATTTTGCATAATAGTGTACCTATGTTCCGATTCCAGGATTTACACTGAAATCGCAATATCCACACTGTAATTTCAAGATCCACACTGGAATCCCAAGGTTCATACTGGAGTCTCAGGATTCACAATGGAATCCCAAGATGCGCAATTAATTGGAATCCCAGTATTCATACTGCAATCCCAAAACCTACACTGGAAACCCAGGACCGTTCTTGGAATTCAAGGAACCACACTGGAGTCCTGAGATTCAATTAATAATCCCACGATCTACGCTACAATCCTAAAATCCACACTGGTACACTAGATTCCATACTGTAATACCTTGATCCACACTGGAATCCTAGAATCCAAAAAAGAAACCCAACATTCACAATGGAGTCCTATGATCCACATTGGCTTTCTTGGATCCTTATTGAAATTCTATGATCCTGATTGGAATCCACTCTAGCATACCTGGATTCACACTAAAATTCTAGGATTCATACTGAAGTACTAGAATCCACACAGGAATTCCAGGTTCCACACTAGAATCCCAGCATCCACACTGGAATCCTAACATCTACAATGTACAAACTTAAATTATTTTACGGATTCCTGTGAAATCTCAACAGCTAAACAGTTCGGTGAAATAAATTAACGGAATACGATAAATTTTAACAGTATTCGGTAAAACATCACCGTAATCCGTTAAATTTCGACGAAATACGGTGTTTTATTTCACCGAACTGTTCAGCTGTTGAGATTACGGTGAAATTCACCGTAGTGTGTTTAGTGTGTAACCTCAGCATATATGCTGAAATTCAATCTGATCCATACTGCAATACCAGGATGCATACCCGGATCCACACTGGAATCCCAGAATGCACACTTGAATATCAGTTTTCACATTGAAATATAAGGATCTACACTAGAATACCACGATTAACACTGTTACCCTACGATCCAAATCACAGTTCCAGGATCCACTCTTAAATTCGACAATCCCTGAATTCACACTGGAATAAATAGACTCTTACTGAAATACTGGAATCCACACTGGAGTTCTGGGATCCACACTAGTATTCCAAGGTCCACATTGAAATCCTGCGATCCACACTAGAATCCAGATCTTCACTGAAATTCTACAATCTATATTACAATACCAGGATCCACACTGGAGTTCCAAGATCCACACTAGAATCCAACGATCCACATTGGAATCCTAAATTTCACACTGAAATTCTGTGATCAACACTTCGAAACCAGGATCTACACTGAACCCCTACGATCTATACTACAATTCCAACATCCACACGAGAATCTAAGGATTAACACTGAAATACCAGAATTCACACTACAATCCTAGGATTCACACTGGACTCGAAGGATCCACCCTGAAATACCAGGATCCACATTGGAAACCCACGATCCACACTGAAATACCAGCATGCACACTGGAATCCCAGGATCCATTCGGAAATCTTAGAATTCACATTGGCTCCCAGAGTCCATTCTATAGTCGTTCAGGAATCTCTGATTTGGAAATCACGCTTATTGTAACATTAGACGAGCCGACAAGACTTACTGAAAAAGAAGCTCAAAAAATTGACCTAGTGGAAGAAATTTGAATTAAAAAAACCTTTCACTAGACTGCCCTTGAGCTCTTTCACAACTTTGCTGAAGACAACATACTACAATTTTGTCTAAAAAATAATTATATTAATAAAAGTGACTGACCTCAAAATCGACCACAGGGCGCCCATTAACTTGTTATTTCATAACATGTAGTTTCTTATTTTTGTCATTTGAATAAGGTATTAAATAGCCCTATTTAGGTGAAATGAAAAAATAATATCTGTTTGGGGATTGGTAACTTGATGCACCGTCCGAATAAACGTCTCATGCACGAAATAGTGGGGGTGGCAATATTCTTTCGTGAACTATTTCAACTTTACCCCAGCGTTAAATCTGGCGAACTACACGGCCACAACATAGAGATTTTCTATTGTTCGACACACAAGGCACAAAGTCCACGTACTTTTGGCAACTAAACACTTTATTTGGATTTAAAACACTACATGCACTTAACTTTTATTTACTTCCTTAATCTAAAATCATCTTAATAACTATTGAACACATCAAAACAAATAGACGATCTTCCTATGAAAGGAGCAAGGAATCAGACGCGCGTGAGCGTGCAGTCACGCTGCTCGTTTAGTTGTTCAGGTCACACTGATCTTTCCACCCAACCTTGGTCTGTAGAGACACGTCTCCTCTTCGACGTCGAGGTTGATGGAATTGGTGTAGTGGTAGCCGTCGGCTCGGAGAATGAGTGACCGATAGAGACTATCCCGATAGCGTGGTGGTTTTCTGTTGCGATTGGTACCGAACATCCTGCCCCTGGCAGAAATAACCATTTCTGAAGTTCTGGACTGATGATGTATTTAAGGCTCGATGATAGCAGACATGAAAAGATTAGATCCGGTAGGACTTTCTAAAGGATGTTAAAGGATTGGACAGGTCCTCACCTGGACCCTCCGGATTGAGGGCCTTGCATTACATATGCATTATTCAGTTACTCCTTCCGGTTGAAGTCTCCAAGCTTGAAGTTGTAACGACTTGTAGTCCGTATTGTCACTTGCGTTGAACTCCGTTGAATTCCATTGCAACCGTTGAGCTCATGTTAGAACATGGAAAATTAATAGACCCAGTAGCGGGCTTCTAAAAGTAGAGTGTATTGGAAAGGTCCTTACCTGGACCCTTCAAACAAAGGGCCTTGTATAACTGTCATTCCCAACGTAAAGATGATATGCCTAATGGTCTTCTTGGTTGATACTTGGCTTGGTTGATCCTTTTGGAAACCCCTAGCCCTTCAGTGGCTCTGATCGGCCAATGTAGCTGATTCGTTGTTGCTTTCAGATGGGATGGGTAGAATGCAAATCTTGCTTGTAGGTCGAGTGAGTAATCCTGTTGCAGTCTGTAAGGTAACAACTCGTACCACGCCGTCCTTCCCTGGATGAAGTTCGTGGATACGAGCAGTGGGCCAGCGCATTGGTGGCTGGTTTTCATCAACGATGACGACGAGCTGATTAACTTGTAGTTGAACTGATTCTTTCAGCCACTTGCTTCGAGGTTGTAGAGATTGCAGATACTCTACATGCCAGCGCTTCCAAACATCTTGTAGCATTTTCTGCAGTTGCTGCCAGAGGTGAAGGCGGTTGGATGGAATCGACTCATAGTCGACATCTGGGACGGATTGAAGCGAGGTTCCGATTAGGAAGTGGCCCGGAGTGAGAGCCTGAAGGTCCGATGGATCATCGGAGATCTTCGTTAATGGGCGTGAGTTTAAACAGGATTCGATTTGGACGAGGAATGTTTCCATTTCATCAAATGGTAGTTTTTTATCTCCGAGAACTCGAACAAAGTGTTTTTGTGCCGAGTTGATTGCCGCTTCCCACAATCCGCCAAAATGGGATCCACGGGGTGGGTTAAAGTGCCAGCGAATTCCGTTGGTGGAGCATTCACTGGCGAACGAATGCCTGAACGATTCTGCGCGCAATAATCGACGAAGCTCGTTGGCTGCTCCAACGAAGTTCTTGCCATTATCGGAAAAAACATCAGTGCATAAACCTCGGCGAGACACGAAGCGACGAAAGGCTTGTAGAAATTTATTTGTGCTCAGATCTGTGACGAGCTCTAAATGAACAGCCTTTGTGCTGAAGCACACAAAAACAGCGACGTAAGCCTTTGGAGGTGAATCCCTACGGTGGCGAGGTTTGAGGTAAACTGGTCCCCAGAAGTCAATTCCAACGACGGAGAACGGGCGTGATGCGGTAACTCTTTGTTTCGGCAATTCAGCCATAAACTGCTCGATTGCCTTCGGTTTTGCACGAAAGCATTTTACACAACTATGAACAACACGGCGTGTGTCGTTTCTGCCTCCCAAAATCCAAAACCGTAGGCGAAGAGTATTCAAAAGCAGTTGTGTTGCTGCGTGAAAGAGACGTTCGTGGTAACAGCGAATGAGAAGCGTAGAAAACGGATGCGATCCTGGAAGTAGGATTTGGTGGCAAGAGTCGTAGGAATTGATAGAGCGGCTGATTCGTCCACCAATACGAAGAATTCCATCAAAGCCTAGGATCGGGTTGAACCATCGGAGACGAGATTTGGACGAAACTATCTGCTTTGCTTGAATAGCCTTTATTTCTGCTGAAAACGCATCCATCTGAATCAGGCGTATTAATGCTAGTTCCGCTTCTCGCAGTTCTGTTGTCGACAACGGCGCAGAGATAGTTCGCTCTGGACTTGGCCGCCGTAAGTTGGTAAAATACCGCCGCCAGTAAGCAGTCATGCGAAGCATTTGTTGGTAACTGGAGAACCTGTTGATGTAGTCCTCGGCGAAGGTTGAAACAGAAGACGTAACTACATGCGCTGACTTTCTTGCTTCTTTAACTGCCTCTCGATCAACCGATTCGTTGACTGGGATTATCCAGACTCCGCTATCACATTGTAACCAAGGAGGTCCGTGCCACCATTTTTCACATCGAATTAGGTCCGCTGCTGGAAGTCCTCGTGAGATGACGTCAGCTGGATTCTCTCGACCAGCTACATGGTTCCATTCGCAATTCTGAGTTTTGTGCTGAATCTTTGATACTCGATTTCCGACGAAAGTTGACCATGTTGAAGGTGTAGCCTTGAGCCAGCTCAAAACTGTGGTTGAATCCACCCAAAAGTACGCCTTCGATGTGATGCGCAGGGCTGAAGAAACCTTCTCATATAATTCAGCAGACAACAAGGCACCGCAAAGCTCTAGTCGTGGGATGCTTTGCTGCTTAAGTGGAGCTACTTTGGAGCGAGATGTTAGCAGTGAAACCTTGACGTCACCGGAGGAGTTAGAGGATCGAATGTAAACACACGAACCATACGCAGATATTGACGCATCGGAGAAAAAATGTAGTTCTACAGAAGTTGCGTTGGGAAGAACAACGAATCGATCAATTCGCAGTACGTTGAGGCGAGGGAGTTCCGTGTGGTAATTGATCCATTGTATTTTCATGTCATCTGGCAATTCGTTGTCCCAGTCGTATTGATTGCCATTCTCATCTCGCAGACCCCATAATTTCTGCATGAAGATTTTCGCGCTGACGACCACGGGACCCACCAAACCGAGTGGGTCAAACAATTTGGCGATACATGACAGAGTATAGCGTTTCGTAATACGTACGGTTGGGTCTATTGTTGCTTCAGGCACGACATATTTGAGTTGGTCAGAGTTGGGCTCCCAATGCAAACCCAAGGTTTTAATGGACTGGTCCTTATCCAAGTCCACTGACGATTGCATGGCACGATTATCATTTGCCACTCCCTCGAGTGCATCTGGAACGTTGCTGGCCCATTTGCGTAACTGCATTCCAGCACTGTTGAACATTGCATCCATCTGCCTCCGTAGCTCGACTGCGTCGGTGACTGATGTTGCTCCGGAAAAGAAATCATCCACATAAAAATCTTCGCATGTTGCCTTTGCTGCCAGCGGGTAGTTTTCTTTCTCGTCGTCTGCAAGCTTTTGTAAAATTCTGGTAGCCAAGTATGGAGCAGAAGCAGTTCCGTAAGTTACAGTCTGCAATTTGTAGATCTGAACTGGCTCAGAAGGTGAATTACGCCAGAAGATCAAATGAAATCGGCAATCTTCGGGAAAAAGATAAATTTGCCGATACATTTTGGCTACGTCGGCGATTAACATGATTGGATGCAAGCGAGCTCTCATGGTAATTGACCGCAAATCCTCTTGTATGACCGGCCCAACATGCATGACATCGTTCAAGGAAACTCCTGTGTTGCTTTTACATGAAGCATCAAACACAACGCGGACTTTTGTTGTACTGCTATCTTCGCGGATGACGGGATGATGCGGAAGGAAATATGCAGACCCGAATGCCAATTCTGATTCGTCGATGCGCCTCATGTGTCCCAGTTTTTCATAGTCATCCATGAATTTCCGATATTCAGCTGCCAAATCGGAATCTCGCCCTAGTCGACCTTCTATCAGTTGAAATCGATGAAGCGCTGTTCGTCGATTTGTACCCAGTTTGTCTATCGCGTCGTCTTTGAAGGGAATGTGCACCATATACCGGCCATCTTCGTTGCGAACTGTAGTTTCGGTGAAGAGTTTCTCGCATAAGGCTTCCGCCGGTGAATAAGCTATTGCTGTATCGTCCTCAATGGCCCAAAAGCGCTCCATATTCCGATGAATGTCAGCTGTTGTGGCAACATTGCATATGATGGAAGAGTTCGATTGTCCTTCAAGAGTCCTTCCACTTATTACCCAACCAAATACAGAATTTATCAGGGATGGCAGACTTTCGCCCAAAGGAATCCGACCCGCTACGCTGAAGAGATCGAAGAAAACTTCGGCTCCTAATACCAAATCGATTGCTCCAGATTGATAGAAGGATGGGTCTGCCAGTTGAATCCCCGTTGGCAATGTCCAATTCGACGTATCGACAGATATCGACGGAAGATCTACTGTAACTCGGGGCAAAACGAATGCCTCGATGGTGGTGGAGTAATTTGTGATCCTCGACTTCACTGTGGTTTGAAATTTGCAACGAACTTCGGTAGAAGCTTGGCCGATCCCAGCAATCGGTAGGTTTACACGGTTTCGTCGAACCCTCATCATTTGTGCGACTCGTTCCGTCACAAAACAGCATTCGCTGCCCGAATCTAGGAGGGCACGAACTGTGTGTTCGCAATTGCGATCGTCAATCAGGATTACGATCGCAGTCGCCAAAAGTACCTTCGTCCTGGATCCGTCTGAAGAAATACAGCTCGATATTCCCGTGTGTGCTGCTGGCGTTGATGACATCGGTCCGCTGGAAGTACTAGGAACACTGGGTTCACTAGAAGTAACTGGTTGATTAACCGTAGCTGGTTGACTAGTAGTGGCCTGACTAGTGAAGGGGGTTTTGGACACGAAGCATAGCTGCGTATGGTGGCGACCTCTGCATTTGCGACAGTTGCTTTCAGATGAGCAGTCCTTCGCCATATGACCACGGCGTAAACAATTTCGACAGAGTTTATTTCGTCGCACTATTCCTTCCTTCTCGTTGGTTTTTAATTGCGCAAACGATTCGCACTGATACAGAAAGTGCTGGCCTGAGCAAACCGGACACTGGCGAAATCCTTGCTGTACCACTCCATGATATCCAGCTCTCGGTGGATTCGGCTTCCTGCTCATCGCTGGTAAGTCTGAGGGCTTGTTGGCTACCGTTTCTAGCACATTGACTCGGCGCTGCAGGAAATCTATCAACTGCTGAAACTTCGTGGTGTCATTTGTTTCCGCATATTCCTCCCAGTCACGCCTCGTCACTGAATCTAAACGGCTGCTCAACAGATGAATTAGCAACGCATCCCAATGCTCCGTCCTTTCGCCCAACTTCTTGAGGATTCTAACATTGGTTTGAAATTTGTCGATCAACGTGTGCAATTCCGATGCAGTTTCCTTTTTCATGCTGGGAAACTCGAATAACGACTGAACATAGGTTCTCTTTAGTCGACGAGGGTTCTGGTAATGGCTAATCAGTAAATTCCATGCAACTGAATACTGGTCGTTGCTGATTGGAATGGTCTGAATTAGCTTCAGCGCTTCGCCAGCCAAGGAAGATCTTAAATAATAAAATTTTTGTATTGTGGACAAACTCGTTGATGAATGTACGAGTGACATGAATAAATCATGAAAATTCAACCAGCTCTCGTAGTCCCCACTAAATACTGGAAGCTTGATGTCTGGCAATTTTATGTGGGCTTGGCCTGAATTGTCACCAGCAGTGGCAGCAGCATTTTGGGCCGTGGTGGGATAATTAGATTGATGCAACTGAAGTAGTGTACCCTTTACACGGTAGTATGCCCGCTCGAACTCCGTTCGCTCCTTGAGATATGCTTCCAGTACTTCATTATCCTCCTCCAACGTCTCTAATTCTGTCTGGACTGTGTTGAACTCCTTCCACAGGTCAATCAAATTCTCCAACCGCACAGCAACTTCACATTTGTCGGTTTCAGCCTGGTAGCTCGCAACGAATGTCCGAATCGCAGCGACGGACGTGATGATACTGCGTTTACGGTTTTTTAAACCTCGCAGCTTTCTCTCAACAGCAGACATGGTGATTGAGAACGATGAGGTCTAAAACAACAGACCGCGTAGACCGCGCAACGTTTGATAAATATGTTGGAACCGTAATTACCTGATTACAGGCAGTTTGTTGCCTTGTAATAATAATCCAAATCGGCTCCTCTCTTGGGTTGTGTTTAACAAGCTGAGTTGATGGATGTCGATGGCGCAAGCTAGCAAGGTAGTAGTGTATCATTAGGTCATCGACCGGCTGAAAGGGCATTGACCGACCCTGGGATCCCGAGTCGTCGATTTAGCGAAGCTCCAAATTGTTGTGACCTCCTACCGGCCGTCTAAATTCGGTATGTGCGTATTGCAGCACGACTCGTCCAATAAACATGCACAAAAAAGAACAGATCTGGTAGAACCATTCAAACGGTTATAAGCAATTGAAACCGCACTCACCTTAGTGAGGCATTGTGAATGCCTTGTATGGTTTCTAATTGGAATACAACAGCAGCTTGATATCGATGGTGATTCCCGCCATGAAATTCTTCCGCAATAGCTTGTAGATTGGAATGGCGCGTAGTTCGATGGCGATATTACTGGCTTGGGTGGAATTCACTCGACACCCATCCGGCTCGAAGGACCATGTTTGGGGATTGGTAACTTGATGCACCGTCCGAATAAACGTCTCATGCACGAAATAGTGGGGGTGGCAATATTCTTTCGTGAACTATTTCAACTTTACCCCAGCGTTAAATCTGGCGAACTACACGGCCACAACATAGAGATTTTCTATTGTTCGACACACAAGGCACAAAGTCCACGTACTTTTGGCAACTAAACACTTTATTTGGATTTAAAACACTACATGCACTTAACTTTTATTTACTTCCTTAATCTAAAATCATCTTAATAACTATTGAACACATCAAAACAAATAGACGATCTTCCTATGAAAGGAGCAAGGAATCAGACGCGCGTGAGCGTGCAGTCATGCTGCTCGTTTAGTTGTTCAGGTCACACTGATCTTTCCACCCAACCTTGGTCTGTAGAGACACGTCTCCTCTTCGACGTCGAGGTTGATGGAATTGGTGTAGTGGTAGCCGTCGGCTCGGAGAATGAGTGACCGATAGAGACTATCCCGATAGCGTGGTGGTTTTCTGTTGCGATTGGTACCGAACAATATCTCATGCCTATTCTACAAACATCACACTGGTAATTGTATTAGCACGGTGCTCCTCTGACCGTAATTATCAGTAAAACATCTCCATGAAATCTGTGCTCACCAGTCGTTTTCTATAGCTAAGCTGCATGTCTGGGCAAAATTTAAAAAAAAATCGTAGGGCCCGTTCAAATGTTTTCCATCAAAGTCTTTCACAATTGACTGATTTTTTATAGGCTCAAGTGATATAAGGCATTGTGGAGCCAATTTCATCATGTGGCCAAATTTGTTTTTATACAACAATATTCTGGATAGTTTGGTGGATGATGAATGAACTCATGATTTAGATTATACCGGGATTTGCTTAGCGGCTTTCAGTCTCAACGGCAATCAGAACTCGCCCAGGGCGTAGAAGAAATATTTTAGTTCTGATTGCCGTTGAGACTGAAAGCCGCTAAGAAATCTCCGGTTCATGTTATAACAATCGAAAGCATCCAACCAGATTCAGATAATTTAATATGCAATCCGAAACGAACACCTTCTTTGCAGGGTTGCTATTCTTCTCGAGCTTAGTACACTAAGGTTGCTCATTTTTATATAAGACTAGTGGTCCTGGCAAACGTCGTCTTGCCATCCAGTAAGGTTGTTGAAAATGGCATGCAATATCCCATATAAAATGACGTATTAGTTTTCCCCCGTTTTTTCGACTATTCCGGAGACTTTCCTATTATTTTTTCACGCACAAACACATCGCAACACTTAACGAATGTAATGAGGAGCCTTCTTTAGCCGTGTGGTAAGAGTCCACGGCTACAAAGCAAAGCCATGCTGAATTAGCCGGAGTTCGATTCCCGATCGATCCAGGATCTTTCGTAATAAAAATGTCCTTCCCTGTACATGGAGTATCATAGTACCTGCCACACGATATACAAATGCGAAACAGGCAACTTTGGCAAAGAAAGCTCTCAGCTAATAACTGTGGAACTGCTCATTGAACGCTAAGCTGAGAAGCAAGCTTTATCCCAGTGAGGATGTCAATGCCAAGATGAAGAAGGGTTCTATTCCATTTGGCCGAATGTCATTAGGCCGATTGCCGTTAAACCGAAAGGGTTGTTGGGTCGAAAATGGACGATAGTTCTAATGAACCATAAGGTCGAATGGATTACTAACAGGGATAGGTCAGGATAATTCGCATTATCTAGAAGCCGTCGAATGAATTTTCATATCGAACGGATTGTCAATTGGTAGATCAGGGTAATTTGCATTGTATAGAAGCCCACAATATCTACTGTGATAGAACAGAAAAAACACTGATGAATGTGATAGCCATTTGAGAAGTAGTAAATGTTATTTCGGTCTAATGTCTCGGCCGAACGACCCTTTCGGTCTAACGTCATTCGACCTAATGGCGGCATTCGGCCTAACGCACGCCCTGCACCGGCCCCAAACGAAGGTAATAATAAAAGAATTGTGTGAATACATTAACCTGTTTATACGCAATTTCGTGACATACAGAAAGCATTTCATTTTTATTTTCTATATAATAAATAAAATTGCGAAAGTTGGAAGCTAGACCTCCAAATTTGTTCATTTTAACCCCCAGAAGCTACTGCGAGAGTTTGAGCGAAATCTGTTTGATTGCAGACTTTTCAATATATATTGTAGATTCTTCAAAACTAACATTGAAAGATATTCATAGAGAACAGCACTATCTATTGTCGAAAATGCTTCAGAAAACCTTTATTTGGACAGTTTTCCAGCAAATTTCAAAATCATGTCCCCCTTAGGGTTCACAAATTCTGTTCAAACTTTCACAGTTATTTCTTGGGGTCCAAATGAGCAAACTTGTGGAGTGTTACTTAAGGTTTTTGTAATCTGGTCGTTATGAGCCACCCTTAAAGTACATGTTTCATGACCGTAGAGGACTTCTGGTTTTATTGGCATTTGCAAGTTCTTTTGGAGCAACTAGACTTGCACAGATGACATCAGCTGTCAGCAAGGATCTAAGGTTGGCGAACTCGCCGACCACCTGAAACGTCTCCCCGTCTATTGTCGCACTGTAACACGCGGCTCCATCTATTTGTACTTTTTCTTTGAAGAATTCAACAACAGTCCGTTTTTTGCTGCCTCGCTTTTCAGGCGGGTGTACAGGTCTGCCAACTTTTCAAATTTTCGGCCAATAATGTTCCTTCCATCCGTGAAGCAAACAAATTGACTGAATCTGTTGAAAATCGTACCTCGGCTTTTAAGCCAGGTCCTTAGCATAACACCTTCAAGCTCAATAAAAATATTGAACAACTGGAATGAAAATCCATCACCTTTCCATAGTCCCTGGCGGGATTCAAACGAACTGAATGTTCTTCTAAAATCTTCTCACAATCAGCACACCTCCAATCGTCGCTCGTATCAGTCTTGTGAGCTTCCTGAAATATCAGTTTTCGTTCTTGATATTGCATAGTTCCAATCGGCTGAATCCATTCTTTATCTTTCTGGCGTAACATTCCATCTGAGACAGATCTTGCTTTTGCTATAATCTATTATACAGCCAACTCTCCCTTACTCGATTTTGAAGGGACCATCGAGTTAGGGAGGTATCGAGTTACAGAACACAATATCAGTGCAATTGCTATCCAAGAGACCATCGAGTTAGCCATGAAAATCAACTATTACTATGGTTCTCTAACTCGATATCGAGATACCGAATATCGAGTAAGAGAGAGTTAACTGTAAGTATAGTGATATAAACTATAAACTAATATTTATATTTATAAACTAATATAGAGTTTAAAAAATTAAATGAAACATATTCACGCATATTTCGTTCTCTTGTTTACGTCGGTTGAATGTCCACAAAGATATTTTTACCTACAAACAACTGTCGGTTCCACGCTCAAAAATAAACACCTTCAAATTAGCCTACCGGATTGTCAAACCGATGAGGACGCGACGGTTGCCACGCGAGTCGCTGATTGGCCAAGTCGTCTGAAACAGACAAGAGATATCTCCGATGTCCACCTTGTAGAATTTTTGAGCCCCGTCGTGTGTCTGTCAACAGCATCGATACGTTATTGTAGCTTTGTCCTCGGTACGCTGAAGAAAACCAGCAAAATAAAAAAGTCACGTTTCTGATCAAGCATTTTTAAGAATGTGTACCTAAAGGAGTGACGTGGTATTCGTTTTTGTTATAAACTATGTATAGCTTATTTCTGATGTGCTGATTCAGTACAAAAATAGCACAGCATTGAAAAATATTATATTCATTCTTGCGATGATGATTTCCCCCGCAATTTGATGAACATCCACTTGTGGATTCTTGACCATTGAGTCGTAACAGGTATGTGTGCCAGAATGCTGTAATGGACAAACAAATGAAACGATTAAATATCACAAAGTGGAATTGTGTATGGCACTATCCTGAAAAACTAAAAATAAAACAACTCGGCAAAAAATCGGTAGACAGTCATGGTTTAATTGATAAATAGTCTACCTAACGTAACGAAATTCAAGAAGAGGACACATAAGTATCTGAAAAAAACTTGAATAAATTATTTAAACACCCAGGAAAAAAAAATGTAACTGAAGAAAATCAATCCAACACAAGCGATGTTAAGATGGCAATTTAACCCTTTCATGTAATACACTGCAGATTTATTTTAATGGTCCTTTATCTGAGTCCGATCTATTTTTTTTTTGTTCCAACATGGTAAAAAAAATCAAGATTTTTTTGGATGTTTAAGAAATTTCTAAATTTTTTTGGATTTACTTTTTTAATCTTGCAATGATATTGAACTCAATGATTTATCGGAGATTCCCAAAAGTATTTGCCACATTTGCACTTGAACATTTTTTCAATGATTTATCTTCAGTTTTTTGTTCCAAAGTAATGTCTATAAGAACATATCTATGAAGGAAAGGAAAGAATCTCTGCACAAGCGCATCCACTTCAAGGATCTATGCAAGAAAAAAGATTCACTCTTACCAGAAATTTCTGCAAGAATTTCTTCAAAATATTTCCCAAATATTAATCCGAAATCATTCTGTGAATTTTCTCACAATTTCTACAGAAAAACTCATCCAGAATTTAAAGAGCCTTTAGCGATAAATGTTGTAATATTCTTAATTAAATGATATGCAGAAATTATTTCTGATGTTTGGATTTTCATTAATATTTTTTCTAAAATATTATTTGATAGTAACTGAACTTCGGGTCAAAACTCTCTCCTATAAATTGAGCCATATTTTCCTTGAATGAAGCGCATTCCAAATCAAGCTAAAAAGTGAACAAGATTTACGTCTGGCGAAAACAACTGTCCAAGGATCCAAACAAGATGATGACGGCAATGGTCATTCAATCCATCTTGCACATTCGATCCGAATATTTTGAGTAAATTTGTAAG
The DNA here is from genome assembly GCF_002204515.2 of Aedes aegypti. Classification (NCBI taxonomy): domain Eukaryota; kingdom Metazoa; phylum Arthropoda; class Insecta; order Diptera; family Culicidae; genus Aedes; species Aedes aegypti. The sequence goes on from NC_035108.1 coordinate 133,241,815, forward strand.
CAATTATACATTTCCATCGGTACACATTCAGACGCTACTCTTCAATGTGTGTGCGCAAGATGAGCGTATCGTAATTGGAGCGTATTTAGAGTAAGAATACGCGAGAATCGCCTACATTGGATGTTTGTTGTGATTGAAGATTTATTACATCGTTCAGGCAGATCACCCGCTGCTCGGTACATTGGCGCACTTTTCCCATTATTTGGTTTGCTCGGGTTTCCAATTGATGTTAAACATGCTTGCAAATATAGCTTGTTGGAAATCAGCAGGAAAATCTGCCTGTAACCGAGTTGCGAAGCGGTCATGGCAGATGAGAAAAAGAATACGCTGGGCTTGATGTAGTAATGACGTGAAAGTGGAAATAAGCGAGATGCTGAATGAGTAGTAGGGTAATTCAAGAAATCGTGTGGTTACTCAAAGCCAACTTTGATAGCACAACATTCCGCAAAAGTTCTGATTATGATAAAATTGTTTAAAATTACAGAACCTATGATTTTCTGAATTTGAGTAAGGGTCGAATGATAGCCGAATGAAAATTATATAACCACCCTAATGCATACATATACTCTGCCCACAGCACGTTGACTCTTGTAACCAGTCACATACTGCCATATTCTAAGGAGTTACCGTTTCAAGATGCATCGCTGTCGTTGTCAGCTAATAGAATCACGATGTAGGTTGATATAGAGGTGAACCTACATAGGAGATATATCGCTAGCTGCCGAGTGGGTGAGGCGAAGCGCGAAAAGAGAATCCGTGAAAACTCCAACCAAGCCCTTGGCCTCCTATCTCAATCTTGTGGTGCGGTGTAAATATGCACTACTAGCGGTGGATTGTTATTGCGATGGTTTTAGAATAAATATCATTGCTAATTTTCAATAAAAAAAAATCGGTTAGTTGACAAAACGTTGAAAGGACAAAATGTTGAATGGACAAAACTTCGTTTTCTGCATTTCTATATTTATATATCTATATCTATATCTATATCTTTCGTTGTAATATCAATGGCAAGTACTCGACCGTAGATACAGAACGAAATATAATGAATTGCAAAATGAGTTCGACTCGTGCAGAGCTCCCACACAAACGGCTCCTCTCCAGTGTGAGACATGGGTCATCTAAATATGACATTGTAAGTCAAATGGCAATGACCCATAATAGTGGGTGACCCGTTCTAGTGTGACCACTGTACGTTAAATACGGTACAATCATTTTGATAATCCTTCTTTCGCCGATAATATGCAAGTCATGATATTTTAAGGTCACACTCTTCGATTCTATTACCGCTTGGCGCTTGGTAGGAAAATTTCTTTCCTTTGTTTTGCTATCCATCGAGACGTGCTGCGCGGACGATGCCGGTTGTCTGCTGCTCCGAGTCAGAGGTCTCCATGCGGTAGATCTTCCTCTATCAGCACACGTCAGACTCATTCTTGCGGGGAAAATTATCATCAGCTTGAAGAAAATAAGATAATTGTGTGTGTGACTGCATGCGACTGTCGGTGTACGCTAGCGAGTCTGCGTAAGAACGTAGGGCAAAGTGTTTTAAAATACACTCATATGGTAAAATGGCCAAATTTACTTTCTAATGAAATTAATAATATCTACAGTATTTATGCAGCAAGAGATCCATTGATAGGATAATATCATTCCTATTGCCCCTTGATGGAAAATTATTACAGAAATTGATAGCTCTTGGTAACATCGTATCAAATATAGATCACTACTATTCAAATATTGCTCTAATTTATCATTTTTGCTCTGTATTTGTCGTTTTGACGAAGTCAATAAATAAAGTAAATGATCAGCGTTTCCGTCAGCTATCTTGAGCTTTCTGCAAATTCGGTCCAAGATGATGAAAAAGATAGATATGGATGATTTGATTTTTCTTATATGTTATACCGATTTGTTTCCAGAACCATTCGATGGATTTTTTGTACCCTTTTAGAATTTCTCATTGTTTACCATTCAAATTATATTAAAACCCTCTATAAATCAGCATAAAATCAAAAAGCCCCCTTTCAATTATGGCCCACTCTTTTCCATTATGACCCCTCTTCTTAATCCTCTTTTTGAAGTCCAGGAGAAGTTAATTGATTTCCGAGGGGGTTTAGGAGGGACGAAGAATAGATCAAAGTAATCCAAACTACTATACGAAAGCAGTGTTGCTATGAAATAGTTGAATGATCATCTCAGGATGAGTAGATGAAAAAAACTGAATTTAGTACTATACCATTTAATTCCACTAGAGTTTGTATCCTTTGACAGATACGCGTATTTCGACCTCAACTGTAAGGCCGTCTTCAGTGTCGTGTACTAGAGTCGAGTCTTGTACACGACACTGAAGACGGCCTTACAGTTGAGGTCGAAATACGCGTATCTGTCAAAGGATACAAACTCTAGTGGAGTTAAATGGTATAGTACTAAATTCGGTTTTTTCATCTACTTATAGGTATTCTACTAAACAGCTCGAAGATTTATTATCACGAAACCAATTGCCTGTCAAAAAGACCACTTCTCATTGGTCGTTTTGGCAAATGCCTACTGAGGGATTCCACGGAGGCATGCAAGTCGATTCTGATCGACCATTTCAAAAATATCTGCAACTTTGCACAGTTTTTCAGTTCCATCTAAATCGTCATTTTCCGATATCAAATCTTCAAGTTGAGTCACGACTAACTTTTCAAAAGGGTGTATGTTAAAATGGTTCAAAAATATTCAAAAAGCTGCACAGCAAAAACGGTTCGTTCGATTGTTAAACAACTAAAGAAACAAAGTTAGACAACTAAATAAAGATTCCAAAAAAAAATACACACAGTAAAAAAAATTTTTTTTTTTGCATTAAAAAACATCATTTTTGTCACAAAAACTCAAATATCTCAAAACCCTATCGGAATACCAACGTTATTTTTTGAGGGAAAACGGTCCATTATATTAGCTATCTACCATAAAAATTTGGTGATGGTAAGCCAATAAACAAAAAAGTTATGACATTTCAAATATTTCACAAATTTGACACTTAGTGAAATTTTTTTTTCATTGTTAATTTTTTTTAGGACCGCAGTTTGTTGCTAATTTTTTTGTTAAGGGTACCACATGAGGTTAACAAGTTGTTTTCATGATATTTTATTTAATTATTCATAACTATTATAGCATCTATTAGAAAGTTAGACGCGATCCAGTGTTGTGATCTAAAGTCTTGATAGTGTCATATTTTTTATTGTACGTAACTGAAGAAAAATTCTCTCAATAGTGTTGAAACCTTTTGATAAAAGAAACCTATAAGAAATCTAATATTAAAGACAAAAGCTACAAAAAAAGTTTTCTATACAGGTATACGACTAGTTTACCTGCAAAAAGTTTACCTCGTAGAGAACAAGGCGGGTCTATACCCAGGTGATCTAGTATACGTAAAGCAGGTCGGTTTTCTCGGCGCTGGTTTTCTCCACAAAGTTAAAATCTGATTACACCTGGGTATAGACCCGCCTTGGTAGAGAATAGACTTTGTTAATCATATTTGGGAGAAAGCGAGTAACTTCAACAACATCAAAAACATGATAGGTACATACCATGAACATACTCACGAAAAAGCTAAAAATATACTACCACAATGGTTATAAAAGATTTAACCCTCTAATACCCAACCCCGCCTTTAGACGGGGTACACTTTGGAATTTTGTGTATTTTTTCGTAGCTCGAAAATCAAAATGATTTTATTTTTGGCTTATACCTTGACTCATAACACGCATATAAGAAAAGTTTTTTATAACTTTTGAAACTTTTTTGTATTTATAGAAATTGTTTGAAAAATTGCATTCTTATATAACCTACAAATGCCTGGGCTTCATTTAACGTGTAATATAAAAAATCGTACCTTTTATATTTTTCTACGATTAACCTATAACAAAAGAAGAGCCTGGAGGTATTGAAATCATTTCAAACCTGTTTTTACGTTAGTTACACGGAAAATAAAATACGCTCTGAAAAAAAAATAAAAAATTAATATTTTAAAAATACCGTAACAATTTAAATTTTTATTATTGCTAAAAATCAACAACTAGAAAAGGCTTCAAGAAAAAATTAAAAAAGCTAGGGATGTTCAAAAATAAAAATTATAAAAATCAAAAACCAAAATTTTCAAATTTGCGAATAAAAATAAATAAATGCCCAAATCGTGTTAAGAACGATTTTAGATAACGAAAACTAATATTTAAATTGAAAATAAAAATTTGGGTATTAGAGGGTTAATTGTAAAATTTTTCTTCAGTCAAGCAAACGACACCAAACTAGTCAGTAAAAACTTAAAAGTGATTTTGTTTATTAAAATCTAACGAGCAACATGAGTAGTCGCTTTCTTAACTGTTGCAGGCCGTTTGCAGAAAAAAAGTGTTCGAAAGAGCTACGAAATCTCACCGAAAGCACCATAGATAAACTGAAAGCGGCTGGTTATGCTCCAATGTCTACATTGAATACAAATTTACGCATTTGTACGTCCTGCCGTTTAAACGTTGACAAACGGGCAATCTGTACATCATCGGTGGATCAGGTTGCAGGAAGTTCGAAAACAACAACAACTGAGGAATTACTAGATGCACCGACAACAACTGAGGAGTTACCAGAAGTACCAAGTGCAGATAGTCTTGCCACGGTACCATCAGCGACATCTGTTTCAACAAATCAATCAGAAGATGAGTGCATCCAGAAGGTCAACATCGAACGCTTCAACGAAGGGATAGCTGGAATAAAAGTGACTCCGATTAAATGGACGAAGATGGGTTACGTCAATTATCCCGAGAAAAAATACCGTGAAATCAACGAAGCTGTACAAAGAAACCTCTTCAAATTAGGACTTGAGGATGTGGAAAATACAGACTACGATGAGGTAATTATGAATATGAAGGAAAGGTTCTCGAATCTAGCCACGACAAGGAAAGAAAAATTATTGATTTTGTCGATGCTGCCAAGCTCGTGGTCTATTCAAGACGCCATTGATGAGTTCAAAACCAATAGAAATACAGCAAAAGAGGCAAAACAATTCAAAAATAACTGTCTTGCAACCAAAAATGCTTGGTCGAGTACTTCATTAACAGATGAGACAAAAGAAAAAATAATTCAATATGTTGAAGACGATGAAGTAAGTAGAGCTATGCCTGGCCAAAAAGATTATGTATCTGTAAAAAAAGATGGAAAGCGTCAAGCAATCCAAAAACGATTAATGATGACTACTTTGAAAGAAGCGTATACACGCTTCAAGGAAATTAACGAAAATATTAAGGTAGGTTTTTCCTCATTTGCAAGCCTTCGTCCAAGGCAATGCAAGCTTCTATCCAATTCAGGAACACATAATGTTTGTGTGTGCACAACACACGAAAATATTAACCTAATCTTACATAGTTTGAAAAGAATCAATTTATCAAAGGATATTAAAATGTTAACTGGTAGTCTTTTGTGTGAAAATACAACATCAAATTGCTATCTACGATCTTGTTCGGATTGTCCAGATTCTTCATCATTGGAAAATACTTTATTCGCTGAGTTTGAAGAAAGTTATATTGATCAGTTATCATTTGAGCAATGGGTGACCACGGATAGGTGTGACCTAGAAACTATTATAAAACCTGTAGATGAGTTTGTGTCATTTTTTTGCTTGAAATTAGAAAGTTTAATTCCTCACGACTTTATTAAAACAGAGCAATCCCGCTTTTTAAAAAATACGAAAAATACATTACAAGATGGTGAATTTTTAGTCATTTGTGATTTTTCTGAAAACTATAGCTTTGTATTGCAAGATGAAGTGCAGTCCCATCACTGGAAAGTACAACAAGCTACAATTCATCCATTCGTTATTTATTTCAATGGAAGTACGCAAATTGAACATTTTAGTTTTATTGGTTGGTTGGTTTGACTTTATTAACGAGATTTTTAGCCCTGGGCTAGTTCATCTCGGGACCAACGGCTTTACTTCCCTTCCGAAGGAAGTCGTCACTATAACTTTTTACGTCATAAGTGACTATGTCGGGGATGGGATTCGATCCCAGGTCCTCGGCGTGAGAGGCGAGTGTTCTAACCACTACACCAGGTCCGTCCCCCCATTTTAGTTTTATTGTAATTTCCGAAGATTTAAGACACGACTCAGTATCTGTAAATTTGTTCATTGCCAAAATGATTAACTTTTTACGCGTTGATAAGGATAAAGAAATCAGAAAGATATATTTCATGTCTGATGGAGCAGCATCGCAGTACAAAAACCGTAAGAATTTTTCGAGCCTATGTCAATTTAAATCAAAGTACGGAATTGATGCAGAATGGCATTTCTTTGCTACGTCACATGGCAAAGGTCCTTGTGATGCTATTGGAGGAACCATAAAGCGCATGGCCACAAGAGCAAGTTTAGCCAAAGAACGTGAGCATCCAATTAAAACTGCAAAAGAACTATTTGATTGGGCGAATCGCAGAAAAGAAGAAGATTTAACAAAATTATCATTTTGTTTTACTACTACTGAAGAGTAAGAATTAACGGCATCAGAGCTCAGCGAGCAATATAATAACGCGAAAACGATCCAAGGAACCCAAAAATTTCACTGTTTCATTCCATTGTCAGAAAATAAAATTAAAGCAAAATTATACTCGAACTGTACTGATAATGATGCAAAAGTGTTCGATATTGTAAAAAAATTGAGTAACAATAAATAAATAAATAAGTATTAATAAAATGTTTTCATGATCTCATAACGCATACCCAAATCCAAAACTTTTAAAGTTTATATATAACATTTAGAAACTCATCGATCATACTCTAAAAAAATATCCTGGTAAAAAAAAATTATTTTCGTGTAATCTGTTAATTCATTTTAATTTATACATATACATATAATATTTATACATATACATAATATTTATACATATAATATACATAATACTAATGAATACATGAAAACGACTTGTTTAATTCACGCAAGGCCCTTAACAATAAAATCAGCAACAAACTGCGGTTCCCGTAATAATTTACACCGAAAAAAAAAATTTTTTTTTTCTACTAAATGTGAAAATTGTGACATGTTTGAAATGTCATAACTTTTTTGTTTATTGGTTTACCATCACCAAATTAGATAGCTAATATAATGGACCGTTTTCCCTCAAAAATTACGTTGGTATTCCGATAGGGTTTTGAGATATTTGAGTTTTTGTGTCAAAAATTGTGTTTTTTAATGCAAAAAAAAATTTTTTTTTACTGTGTGTATTTTTTTTGGAATCTTTATTTAGTTGTCTAACTTTGTTTCTTTAGTTGTCTAACAATCGAACGAACCGTTTTTGCTGTGCAGCTTTTTGAATATTTTTGAACCATTTTCACATACACCCTTTTGAAAAGTTAGTCGTGACTCAACTTGAAGATTTGATATCGGAATATGACGATTTAGATGGAACTGGAAAACTGTGCAAAGTTTCAGCTCAATAGAAAAAAATGAATTAAAAAAATTACCAAATTTTGGTGCTGTTGCTTGGAATCACTCTACTTCAACATCGTTGAGTTATATTGCAACAGGGCATTTTGTTGCTAGCTCAGCCGTATTGCAAGTTCATTACTTTGAATTTTAGTCAAAAATTTGGAATAGTTCCATGAATTTTTTGTTTCAAATCTATTTTTATTTGATGTTTAGTGTACCGCATGTGCTCCTACAATGCTAAATAAATAAAAATACTCAATTTAGAGCAAAATAATGGAAATTGTATAAGTTTTCTCAAAATATTTCAAATGTTTTGAATATAAACTCGATTTTCAAAATAGCTAGCTTCCTGTATTGTACTAAAAGAATGAAGCTTGCAAGAAACAACCAAATTATGAGCCTTCATGTTTGAATTTGTTCACAAGATTTGCTTAAAAATTTGCTTTAATTTGCAGCCGTATGAGTAGCACAGATAGCACCAAAGTAGTCTTGTGCGTTTGACAGAACAGCAATGCTGTCACAATGTTAAATCCCATATACTGTAGCGCCGTTATTTTGATGCGGTGAGTGCCGAATAAATCACCTTCAATGATCCATTGAAAAACTTGTGCTGATCAAAACTGGACCTGTCAACATTAAATAGACCAGTAAAAGTAAACCAAACCGCACGCGCATGCCCCGGTTGTTGTATTTTTTTCCATCCATTTCGATAGTGAGTGAGCAGAATTCTAAAGCTAAAATCCCGAAGGAACTCCCATCAATTTCAAAGTAATTTCTAGAGGAACACCAAAAGAATTCACGGCGGAGCGCAGAAGGAATTCCCGGCAGAACTTCTAAGGAATTATCGGTGGAGCTCTAGAGACTTTTCCGGAAGAACTGCTGAAAAATCCCCAGTGGAGCTCCAGAGAAACTTTGGAGGAATCGCTAGAGTAACTCCAAAGGAATGTATAGAGAAAATCCTGTAAGGAGTGTGGAGGAATACCTGGAGTAACTCTGGAATATTTCCCGGAGGAACTCTTTAGGAATTTTAAGAGAAACTCCAGGAGAATTGCTGGAGGAACCCCGGAAGAATTTATGGAGAAACTCCGAAGGAATTCGTAAAGTAACTCTAAAGGAATTAATGGAGGAACCATGAAAAAATCGGAGGGATTTGCCGGTGGGGCTTCCTGAAAAACAAAATCCTAGAGAAACTCCACAGGAATCGGTAGAGGAACTGTAAGAACTCCAAGGTAATTGCTTAAGGGATTCCGGTGAAATTTCTGGAAAAAACTATGGAGGAAAACAGAAGGATTTTCCGGGAGAGCTTCAACGGAACTACCGTGAATTTATGGAAAAACTTTGAAGCGATTCCCAGCGGAACTTTGAACGAAAAATTGCTAGAGGAACTCTGTAGTGATACAAGGAGGAACTCTGGAGAATTTCAAGGAGAAACTTTTGAGAAATTCTCGGAGGAACTTTGGAGGAATTCTCGGAAAAAAAATCTAGAGACATTCCTGGAGTAACTCTAGAAGAATTTCTAGTTGAATTCCGGAGGGTTTCCGAGAAACTACTGAAAAAACTCTAAATAATTCCTGGAGAAACTCCGAACATTGGCGGAAATCGGAAGGAATTCTCGATGGAACTCCAAAAGAGAAATTCTGAAAGAACTGCTGGAGCGACTCCGATGAAATCCCATGAGGAACTCTTAAAAATTTCTTGGAGGATCTCCAAGGAAGACTTTCTGGAAAAATACCGAGAGATTTGCTTGAGGAACTGCGGAATTTTTCTAGAGAAACTTTGAAGAAATTCCTGAATGGACTATGGAGGAAATCCTGGAGGAACTCTGGAGAAACTTCTGGAGGATCTCCAAAGAAATTCTTGGAAGAACTACGAGAAATTTCTGGAGGAACACCAAAAGAATTCCTGGTGGATCTATAAAGGAATTTCCAGCAAAAGTTTTGAAAGAATTCTTGGAGAAATTTCTAGGTAAACTATAAAGGAATTACTGGAGAAACTCCGAAAGAATCCCTGGTGAAATTCTGAAACAATTTTCGGAGATTTTTGGAAGCAAATCCCGGAGGAACTCTGAAGAGGAGGGCTTCTCGGAGTTACTCTGAAGGAATTCACGGCGGAGCTCTGGAGGATTTCCATGAGGAAGTCTGAAGAAATGCCCGAAGCAACTCCGAAGGAATTCCTGAAGGAATTCCTGGAGCAACTCTTAAATAATTCCTGAAGGTAGGAACTCCGAATAAATTGCTGGAGGAACTCCGGAGAAATGATCTGCTGAGGAATTCATGAGGGAAATCCGGAAACAATCCTGGAGTAATTTATGAAAGGAGCTATGAAGGAAATCCAACGGAATTCTCTGTGGAGCTCTTAAGTAACTCCGGACGTTAGCTGGTTAAATCCTGAATAATTATTTCAAGAACTCTGGAAGAATTTCTGGAGCAACTCTGGAAGAATTACCGGTGATGTTACGGAGGAATTCTCGGAGCAGCTCAGAAGGAATTCCTGGAGGAACTCTGGACAAGTTCCTAGAGAATCTACAAAGGGAATTCTGTAGGAACTACGGAACGATTCCTGGAAGAACTCCGGATACGTTTCTGAAGTAACTCCGGATGTATATTCTGGAGGAAGCGTTTCTTAAGGAACTCCGGGGTAATTGCTTGAAAAACTTCTGAGAAATTCCTGGAGAACTAAGGAGGAAATTCTAATGAATACCCGATGAACTTTTCAGGAATTACTGGATGAAATCCAGAGGAATCGCCAGAGGAATTCCAAATGATTTTCGAAAAGAATCTTGGAAGAATTTCCGATAAAAATCCGGAGAAAGTTCCGAGGAATTACAGGTAGAAATCCAAAGGAATAGCCGGAGGAAATCCAGAAAAATTTCTGGAAGAACTTAAAAAAATTCTGGAGCAACTCCGGAAGAATTTCACGAGCAACTCGGTAGGAATTTCCGGAGGAATTTTAGAGGAATTCCCGGAAAAACGCTTCAGACATGATGAACTCTGGAGGAATTTTCATAGGGAATATAGAGAATTTTTTGAAGCAGCTCCAGAATAATTCCTGGTGGAACTCCGGAGCAGTTCCGAGGAATCACTTGAGGAACTCTGGACAAGTCTCGCAGAAATTCCGGAAAAAAACAGAAGGAACTATGGAGGAAATTCCTGGTCGAGCTCCGGAAGAACTCCTGGAGAAATTCTTGGAAAATAGACGGAATTGATCCGGAGGCATTTCTGGAGAAATTCCTGAAGGAAATCCTCGGCCCCGGAGGAATTGCTTGAGAAAACCTAAAGAGGAGATCTTGAGAGAAATCCCCGGAATAATTGCTGGAGAAAATTCTCGGCAATTCCTGGGGGAAAACCCCGGATAAATTCCTGAAGCGTATCCTCGGAGGAATCCTATGAAGAAATTCCGGAGCAATTTATAAAGAAAGTCTCCGGAAAACTTCTTGGGGAAATCCCCGGTGTGATTCCACAAGCTAATCGCCAGAGGAGATTTTGCAGGAAATCCTCGGAGGGATTGCAATTACGAATCCCCTGGGGAATTCATGGAGAAAAACTCTGAATGAGTTCCTGCAGGAAATAACCGTAGAAATTGCTCGGTAGAAATTCCTGTGGGCAATCTCCTGGTGCAAATCCCCAGAGAAATTCCTGGTGGAAATCTTCGGATGAATTCTCTGATAAAATCCCCTTAGGAACTTCTTAATAATTCCCCCAGAGGAATTCATGCTATTGGAAATTCTTTGAGAAATTCCTGGAAAAGATCTCCGGAGGAATCCTTTGAAAAATTTCTGCAGGAATTCCTGGAGGAAATTTCCGTAGGAATTCCTGGGAGAAAGCCCTCGAGGAGTTCTTGGAAAAATCTACAGATAAATTTCTGGGGAAAATCCTCGAAGGAATTCGTAGATGAAATCCCCGAAGGAATTTCTGAACGAAATCTCCAGAAGAATACTTTGAGCAAATCGTTGAAAATTCTGAAGGAAATCCTTGGATGAATTTTGTGGAGGAAAATCCCTGGAGCAAATCTCCGTAAGAATTTCTGGAGCCAATCTCCAGCGCAAATATTTGGGAAGAAATCCTGAAGAAATTCCCCGGTAGAGTTCTTGAGGCATATTACTGGAAAAATACTCAAAATTTCCGTAAAAGTCCACGGTGGAAGTCCTGGAGAAATTATCGAAGGAATTCCTAGAGGAAATCCTCTGAGAAATTCCTGGTTTAAATCCCAAGAAAAAAATCAATCATGGAGGTAATCTCTGGGTGAATTCCCCGAAAAAAAAATCGAAAGAATTTCTTGTGAAAATCTCCGGAGAAATTTCCTTATGAAATTCTGGACGAAATCCCAAGAATAATTCCTATACGAAATCTTTGTAGGAAGTGCTGTTGTAAATCCTCTGAAAAATTCCAGGAAAAAAATAACCGGAGGAGCTTTTGGGGGAAATCTTTGGTACAAATCCTCAGCGAAATTCCTGGATAAGATCCCCGGATAAATTAAACTCATAGTCAGCATGGTTTTTTAAGGGACGCTCAACATGCACAAACTTGCTGGAGTTCATTCATTATTCTTTGACAGCCATGGATAATGGTAATCACGCTGAAGCTCTCTATACAAATTTCAGTAAAGCTTTCGGTCGCATTGACATACCAATGTTGCTTTTTAAGTTTGAAAAAATAGGATTTCAACCGGACCTTCTAAAATGGGTAGAATCTTATCTTACTAATCGTCAACAAATAGTTAGATACAAAAAAGTAAAATCTATACCAATTAAAGTTACATCGGGAGTTCCTCAAGGGTCTCATTTAGGGCCATTATTCTTTATTTTATACGTTAACGACATTTCCTTCATTCTAAAAAAAGTGAAAGCTCTCATATATGCTGATGACATGAAACTGTTTCTTGAAATAGCAAACGATGAAGATGTACATACTTTTCAAAATGAAAGTGATATGTTTTACAAATGGTGCAATAAAAGCCTTCTTCAATTGAACGTGAAAAAATGTAATTCTATACCCTTTAGCAGAAAGCGTAGTATACCTAACACAATAGTCTACCTAGGGAATCAACTAGTAGAAAAATGCGTAAGAATAAGAGATTTAGGAGTAATTTTAGATTCCAAAGTTACTTTTATAAATAACTATAATACAATTATCAACAAGGCAAACAAGATGTTAGCATTTATAAAACGATTTAGCTATAATTTTCACGATCCATACACTATAAAAACATTATACATAACCTATGTGCGTTCAATTTTAGAATTCTGTAGCATAGTTTGGTCACCATTTTCATCAACCCATGAAAATCGTATAGAATCAGTTCAAAAACAATTTCTGTTGTTCGCACTTCGAAAATTAGGTTGGACAAGGTTACCTCTACCATCTTATGAAGCACGATACATGCTCATTAAAATTCAAACATTGAAGAAACGTCGCGAATTTGCAATGGTCTCGTTCGTAAACAATATAGTTTCGCATCGTATTGACTCGATGACACTTTTGTCAAAATTAAATTTTTATGCTCCTTCAAGACAACTGCGAAGTCGTAGTATTTTTTATACAAACCATTACCGCACAAATTATGCCAAATTTGAGCCTTTAAATCAAATAATGTCTGTTTACAATAAACATTGCGAAACCATTGACTTTACTATGACGAAATCGGAACTAAAACAAAAAAAATATGTCATATCAAAATTCGAACTAGATTAAAAAAAAAACTATATAATATTAAGTTTAAAATTGTAACAAAATGGTCTACTTCTAATTGACGACATGAAATAAATAAATAAATTCACAGAAAAATTCCCTGAAAGATTTATTTTTGGAAATCCCCTAAGAGATTTTAAAAAAATCTCCTCCTTCCTTTGGAATTGCATACTGCTTTCCTTCGTTTCTCGAATGTTTACGAAATTGTTAGCATGCTTTCAGCATCCTTTACTTTCCCTTCTTCCTTCTTAAGTCACTTTTAATGTTTGCACCTTCACCTGTTTCAGGAAGAAAAATCCGAGCTGGTATACAAACATGTGTCAAACCAGATTTGGAACAGCTCAATTTTTGGTCCAAATCCGATCAAAAATGGATCAGGACATTAATCTGTTCCAAAAATAAAATAGACCAGATAACTGGTATAAAATAAAATAAGAACATCATTTGCAACACCAGTGCAAGCTCCAATTTTTAACATGGTCCAAAAATTTGGCCCAAATCTGTGATTCAGACCACCGGTGAATTTACCCTAAGGTTACGAACGATGTTTTGGATGAGCTTCGACTGAGGTTATGTTATTGAACCAGTGTTGGCTTTTTTTTTTATTTTTCCCGACGTTTTGGTCTGTCATAGTAATGGTGGAAGATCGAAATATAGGACACCGAATTCCAGTCCGCTCGCTAGGTAGGAGATTGTCCGCCCCACGATGGTTCAGAACCGGTCGGGCTCAATCGATACCGATATTTCCGCATGACATTTTAGCGTTTAGCAAAGCCATCATGACTAGAAAACCTAGTGATTGAACCCTTGAAAAAGATCCCAAACGGACCGAAATGTCGGAAAAAAAATAGCTTTTTTAATTCCCTGAAGACTGCTCAGCCATCATTGGTTCAGTTACGAACGATGGCGAAATCTCGTCCACCATCCGCACACATGATTTCGAACCTTCAAGCGATGTACGAATCAGTCTAACCAGCTTCGCCGGAAAGCCATGTTCGGATATAATTTGTCACAACTGAATCAGACGCCGCTTCAAAATCTACAAACAGACGATAAATCTGCTAGTACTCCCAGAATTTATCTAGATTTATAAATATTTGATCCGTCGTTAATCGGCCCTCTCGAAAACCACATTGGTACTAGTCGACAAAGGACTCCTCATGTGGTCTAAGTCCGTTGAACAGAATTCCAGACAAGATTTTGTACGCCAAATAAAGAAGTGTTATCCCTCGGTTGTTGGCGCACTCGAAGCCTTTTTTGTACAAAGGGCAAATGAGACTCGTTATCATCAATATTCTTGATTTGTCTAGACATTTTCACATACAATCAACTAAAATTCAAATATTCACTCAGGGTTCTCTATAATCCTCAAAACACAAATGTTTCCTCTCAGCATACCCATTTTGTACGGATATTCTCTCAGATTGCCAAAGTTTGTAAACACAATTCAGAAATATGCTTGAACATTTCTGCAATTCTTGATTGGTTAAGAAATATGCTTAGAATATCTCGTTATGTACAAATTTCCAAATAAGTTCAGACATTCTCTCAGAATTACAAAGTATTTATCAACATTTATACAATCATCTTAAATATTCAAAAATATCCCTGGAATTCTTTGTTTTTATATTTTGTTCTGAAATAACCTAAGAATCTAACATTTTAAATTTATCTGAATTTCAAAGTATGAACCAACAATGCATAAATACTCAAAGATATATGTGGTTCTCAATTAGCTTATTTTTTTTTTAATATCTTTCAACTTTATCGAATTGTGCAGACATTCTCATATAATTTTAAGATATTTACCAACATTTCAGAATTACGCATCCTTAATAATTTCAGAAATATTCTATGAGTTTCTGGTTATGTTTCGACATTCTCAATTTTTCAGACGTTCACTTAATCCTCCAAAGTATTTACGAACAATCCGAAATCAATATTGCATGTTTAAACATAATTTTAAAGTTTCCTGTAATCCTCAACTAGCCAAGAAATATCCTAAGAATCTCTTGAATCCGCGATAATTCAAAATTTGTACAGGCATTCTTCATGAATTCCAAAATGTTCACTTAAAATTCAAAAATAATCTTTGCATTTTCTGTGATTTTCATTTAGTTCATAAATATTCTAGGTAATTCTTGTTATTTTTCAACATTTACGATTAGTCCAGAGCGAGAGTTAAAAATTATTTTTCAACAATTTAGAAAAAAAATATTCAAGAATACTTTGAGAAGTTCTCGTTATTCTTATCAGAGTATTTACTAACTTTTCATAAAAGATCTTAGAGGTCTATGTTAACCTTCAGGTTACCCTTCAATATTTCCAATTTATCCAGACATTCTCTCATAATTGCAATGTATTTCCCAACAATTTAGAAATACTCTCAGGGATCTCGATGATCTTCAAATGGTTTAGAAATATTCTATGAATTGATCGTTATCCTTCAACATTCTCAATTGAAACATTATCTCAAATCTCCAAATTATTCAACAGCAATTGAAAAAATGTGGATTATGCAAACATAATTTTATTGTTCTCTAAGACAGTCAAGAAGCAATTTTTTGTTACCATCAACAATCCCGATTTGCCTGGGCATTCTTTAGGAATTTCAAAGTATCACAAACAATTCATAAATTCTCCTATAAATGTCTATGGTGCTCAATAAGTTGAGCAATATTCCAGGTATTTCTGGTTATCTTTGAAAATTCCTAATTCGTTGAAACATTCTCCCAGGATTTCGACAGTAAATTGTTGATCTCAAAAACAATCTTGCAAATTCAATACTGATCTTAGAGTATTCTGTACTCTTAAATTTGTTGAGAAACAACCTAGGATTCTCTCGTTAATCGTTAACATTCCAAAGTTGTCCAGACATTCTCTCAGAATACCAAAATATTCAACAACAATTCAGAAATAATTTACCAATTATCTGTGATTCTCAATTAGCTAGGGTAGAAGCTCCGGTTTTGGCCATACGCCAGTTGTAGCCATAGGAGATTATACACCGTTTTACATAGCCAGTCAGCATGAAACCTTTTGTGTTCAGTAGACTACATTCACATGATAGAGCTACATTCATTTACTCGTCCAAATTAACTCAAAACATAAGAAAAACAACTCAATTTCCTTATAATTTTAACTCCTATACAACTAATTTGGCCAGGGCACTCCTAATTTGGCCACTCTCACGAGAAATCAATGCGATTGGCCAATTCAGGAACCGAAGATAAATCTCTGGCGGAAACTGGTTCCGTTGGCCTATATTGACCAACGGGATTTTCAAAGCGAAAAAATGGTCGTAGTTCAGTTTTGATATTTTACACACATAATATGGATTGAAAGCTTGCATTTGACATATTTGTAGTATAAAAACGGCTTCCCATTTTTTTCTTATTGACATTTTGTCTTAGGCTGGCCAAAACCGGTATTTATACCCTAAGAATTTTTAAAGAAATTTCTCGTTGCTATCAACATTTCTAAATTACTCAGACAATCTATAAGAATTTTAAATTATTCACCATCTATTCAGAAATAAAAAAATAACAACTACCTGAATATCTTTAGGAAAAAAGCTTTTAGCCGCTGTTTATCCGTCTTTATATTTTGAAATACTTTCAGAGAGAATATTTACGTGATCTATGATCGATTCACATATATTCCAGGAATTTGTCGTTATCTGGCTACATCCAAATTTTTTTTTAAGACTTTCTCTAAGAATACCAGGTATTCAACAACAATTCAAACATATTTTTATAATTCTTGGCGATCCTCAGGATTTCTTGTCATTATCCGCATTCCCAATTTGTGCAGAATTTATCATAGAATTCAAAAGTATTTACCAACGATTCAGAAATATTCGAAGAGTTTAATTTGATCTTCATTTGGTTACGAAATAATCTATCAATTTCTGGTTATTCTTCAACATCCCCAATTTATTCTGAGAATCTTCCATTATTCCAGAGTATGCATCAACAAATATGAAACATTTAAAAAAAAATAAAAAATGACCCAGTTCTCGGTAATCCTCAATTAGTTCAGAAATAACCTAATAATCCCTCGTTATGCGTCATCATTCCAAATTAGTCCAGACATTTTTTCAGAATTCCAAACTATTCACCAATGAATCAAAAATAAGTATTGAGAAACAACTTAGAAATATATTGTCATATATATTGAGGTGATCGGTAACCAAATCCCACTCGCTCTAGGCGCGTGTGTGTAAATTAAATTGATAAATATGGGTTGTGAGAAGCGTAGGGCAAATATGATCTCAACATCGATGTTACTGAATCGATTCAAATTCAACATGTCGAATCGATTGACTGATGTTTGCTCCTAAAATACGACCAAATGCAATTACGCACGATTTCAATTCTTTACATTGAATAACGATTGAAGTAAAAAATATATATGATACACTTACAGGCTAATTCAAAACTAGGTTTATGATTTATCAAGTCATTTAAAAATACTTATCAATTTCTTCCTCTTGAATCGAAACAAAAATCAAATGAAGAAAATCGATTCAATCGATTTTGTGCTCCCAACATCGATAAAAAATGAATTTTCGGAACATCTATTCAAAATCACCAAAATTTTGAAAACTTCAAAATAATCTTATAGTGCTCTGTGAAGTTCAGAGCTTTTCTTCGCTTTCTTATTTTCCTCCAACATTCAAATATGTCCACAAATTCTCTCAGATTTCCTTAGCATTTCAATCCAATATTTCAGAAATACTCGACGAAATCTGCTTTGAAAAATCAGAACAAATTGAGGTTAAGAAATATCACATATTTCCAATAAGTCCAGGAAATCTCCCAGAATAGTAAAGCATTCACCAACAATGCAAAAATAATCTGAGAGTTGTCTTTGGTTCTCAATTAATTCATTTTATGTTTCAACAATCTGATACTGATGGTGAATGAATGGACTTCCCCGCTATGTGGTTTCTTTCGATGGCAAAACGAAGTTTTTTTGTGGAGATGCTGAAAATCGAACACATGATCACTAAAATTGTGTGCAATAGATATAAAAAAAATGTTGCTCACATTTTGTTTGCCCTCAAATTGTTATTGTTTTTTTTTTCAATTTTTATCAAACGTTTCGCAATACTTCTTACAATTTATTTAATACTATTGAAATGGAAAACTCGTCTATATTATTTCAAAGCCATGTAGATCGAATTTTTGATCCACAAAATATAGTTCATATCTATGCTATATTTCGTCGGAGATAACAATTCTCAAAAACTCATATCTGTGACTACATATAGAGGAATTGACTGAAAATTAAGATATTTTGCCCCACTGTGACAGGCTACCAAGGTCGTTCAGCTTAAACTAAGTTATTTCAGTTCCTTGAGTAATTGTTTTGTTAATGTCCATCCGATTATGGCATTCTTATATTTTCCGTTATTTGAATTACACGGGATTACAATACTCCCCATAGCGGTACTTGGATGAGCTCACTACTACCAAGAAAATTTGAATTTGAAAGCTGGCTATGTTAATCCCAACGGAAAAGCCTCCAGTTTCGCCTTAAGCATTTGTTCTTCCTCCATATCTTCGAAATGATACGGTATAGAAGTTCGTGCTGCTGTTCACTACCGTGTTTGAGAAGTTCGGCCGAGAGCTCGTTCTTCCCAGCATCCTTGTTTTACGGCAGCCTATTGATAGCTTTTTATACCCCATCTAGTGTAGAGGTTCCACAGCCATCGTCATCAATTTGAATTCTGCTACCAGCTATCTCTGTTATTTGCTTCCGTTATCTCTGTTGAACAATGTTTCAAAATACTCATTCCACCTGGCGGCCACCATTGTTTTATCCGTCAGTATGTTTCTTTCGCTGTTGTTGCACATAGCAAGAGACGGCGTTGTTTTTCTCCGCGCATGATTCGTCATTCTATGGCACTCCAGCAGTACGACTTTTCGTGCTACTGTGCTCACCGCTCCGTGCACTGGCTCCCACAGATCGCTGAGATTGATGGTCTCGTTGATTTTGCTAATCGTTCGTCGAGCATCTGATAGTAGTCCGCTGCTACACTATCTGATGACAGCACCATCTTGATAAATGCCAAGTAAAAATATTCTGCTTCGTTATAATTCTTCTTCTTCTCGGCATTAGCGTCCCCACTGGGACAGAGCCGGCTACTCGTAGCGTTCTAAGAGCATTTCCTCAGTTATAACCCGAGAGCTTTCTTTATCGTGTGGCAGGTACGATGATACTGTATGCCCAGGAATATCAAGGAAATTTCCATTACGAAAAGACCTGGGAATCGAACCCAGACACCTTCAGCATGGCTTTGCCTTGTAGCCGCGGAGACTAATAACTCGGCTAAGGAAGGCGATATAATGTAACAATTATAAAAAGGGAGTTTTTAATGTACATAGATATATTTCCAAAGAGTGGCAAATACTAGTCCACCTAACCTATTTCTTTTGAACTGTTATAGTTTTTTTTCTGGAAATGTTGATTGTTCCACTAAGATCAAACTATTGCCCCACCTTACTGTACTGTTTAAATGATGCATTAAATCAATATTATAACTCTTTAATGAATGTTCGAATCCTCTGAGCAGAATCTCAAATAGAGAAACTTTAAAGTAGATGGAGTACCGTGTACCTTTTAATTCCGCTCCTAAATGCTTATCTTTGACAGATACGCGTATTTCGACTACCACTTGCAGTCTTCTTCAGTGTCAGTTACTCGTATCCACTGTGGATAGGATACCAATAAATGTTAGCAGATATTTTTTTCCCTAAAAGTGCAGTCCATCTGTTAACTTAATGTTTCTGTAATTGAATTTCTCATCATTATGAAATTTCATAGATTTCGGCTATGTTATGCCCTACGGCGCCTGAGCCTGCCAAATAAACGAGATAAGTAAAAAAAATGAAATTTCACTACGATACCTTGCCATTTCATCTTACCCCAGCCGTTTCAACTTGCCCCGGTGTACCTTATTTCTTTGTGAAATGCGATTGTGCTTAAGTTGGCATTTTGAACCATGTTACCCTATGCTCGTATGAGATGTTCACGGAGCGCGGTTTGCCGGTGTGGAAAAATGCGTGTAAGCATTAGCGTAGGGGAGGGAGTTTAAAATAAATTTTCATTAAATTGTATAAATTACAAAATAATTTCGCTCGACCTGACGATTGGGCGACCCAGCCAAAGATGCTGGTGGAGAATGGGCGAGAAAAAATGTGTAGGAATGTAAGAGTCTGGGGAAGCCCTAGTGAAGCCGCTGTTCTGAATATGGGGGCGGGAGCAGCAGCAGTACGCGATATCGATGGGAGCTTGGAAAATCGCGGGAAACTGAAACGAAAGCTTATATATAACTATACTCGATCGGCAGTCAAGCGCTCCATTCTGTACAAGTGTTGACCACGGTCCACGTCTAAGCCGTCAAGGATCTGTGCTACTACTTTTCCGGAACATCGCGACTTCCGTCACCGCGTTCGTTTTTCCTCTTACAAAGTGCAAATTCATCGCTTCTATTCAGAATGACTTCCATTGTAAGTATGATCTCGTGTCAACCCCCTTCTGTAATTGAACCATTGGTGTTTCCTCTGGCGAGGCTTCCCGTTTTGCGGAGGGCAGAGAATGATGACGGAATTTTTTGGCACGTCGTGATTTTCTATTTTGCACCTCGGCACACCTGCTACTGTGGCGTCTGAAACCGAGAACAAGTTGAGCCTCCGTCCGTGCCAAATCCCCCATTGAGCGGCTTTCTGGTCCCGCCGGATTAGGATCCCGTGAATATACCAAGATGAATGTGTCGTGAAAAAACGCCGTGGACCATCGCTCATATTTGAAACAACTATAAAATGTAGTGCCAGCAGAGAGTTGCACCGTCGCGCACTCAAACCATCGTGAAAAACCTCAAAAAGTGCACAGCAAAATTGCATCCCTTGGGGGCTCCTCTCGGTGTGTTGGTGTACTTGTGCAAATAAATTGGCGAAATTTAATAGTACCTTTTACCTCAGTGCCAGTCTAAACCGAGGATTCGAGATTGTGTGGTCCCTTTCGATATAATTTAGACCGAACAGACGGCCAGTCGGTCAAACCTAGTTCTAGATCCATCTCGCCAACAGAGAATCAAGACCGCAGTGTGCTCAGGTGCAAAAAGTGCTGATAAAAGTTCCGTCCGTTCGAACCACCCCTCACTCTTAATTCGGAAAAAGTAGCAATGGTTAGTGTGCATTTGTCGTAACAAACTGCTTGCTCTCGACTAACTTAGTTACGTGTACTTTTGTGTCTTTTGTTTTATATTTTTTTGCAAACTTGTGAAACAAATTTGCTCGCAATTTGGCAATTCTGTTTCGAGAAAAAAGGCATACAAAAACAAACTGAACGAACCGCCCAACAAATTGGAATCAGAGAAGAGTAACGATTGCAACATCAGCGGCGGAGTTCAGACCTCGGTCCGGAACGTGTCGTCCAATCGTATGGAAGTAGTGAAGAAAGTGTTCGCCGTGTTCCTTATCGGTTGGCTTCTACTGATCGATACTAGCGGGGTCTCCGGTCGAGCTCCGGTTGGTTTCCCATTTGTTCTGTGTAGTTTGTCGTTTTGTTTCAGTTTATTTTTATTTTTGTTTCGTAAGTGTATGTGCTTAACTTTTCTACGAACTGGGCCATTATGAGGGGAAGCGACTTTTCCAGTGCAAATATCGAAGAATTTTTCCCGCTGCACGTCGCGGAAAAGTTTGGAAATGTGATTAATAACTGCTTGCAAAACATGGACCGTGGTGCCTCACTACAACCGTTTTTGAGTCTATTTTTAGCATTTCAACGTCAACAACATTCATAAATGCTAGAATTATTACAATGTAATGGGGATATTTACGCTCGTAACGTGTATGCTTCCAAATACATCTGTATAAGTCTAGGTGATCCAATGATGGCCACAAATGTTAAATTTAGGAAGTAGTAACGGTTTCAGTGTTCAGGTTCTGATGATTTATTTCATGCTGCCTAATAAGGATCGAAGAAAGACTAGTATTGTTTTTCATTTTGGTTGGCATCTGGTACACATTGGATTGAATCCGAATTTGTGCTTATTTCGATGTACATTTTCCTTACAAGAAAACTAATTGATTATCCAAATGAAACGTTATCATTGTGATTGTCACACAATAATAAAGGGCACGCAATGACAAACATCGAAACCTTTCAATGAATAACACGTTAGAAGCACCAGTAAGATTATTGAACTTTGAAGGAGTTGAGCAATAGTTGAACATGAAGATGGAAGAAGCAATAGTAGCAAAGCTTTAAGCTGATAACTTTAGATAAGGTTCTAACATTCAACACTGATTACTCTCTGGAAATTCTAGAGATATCTCTGAAATCGAAATCTTTTTGCTCAAAAGTTATGGAATTTCTGTGGTCAACAGGATGATTTGGTTTGAAATTAGAGTTTCGCTTCGAATGTCCCACACTTTTTTTTGAATCCTCTACCATAATTATAGTATGATCCTTTGTTTAAATTCTTAAAAAGTGGTCTCAAAACTATTTGTTGAGCAACCCAGGTAACCAATGAGTATTTAAAAAACCAGCCCAGTGGAACGCTTAGGTACATCACTTGATCTGCTTTCTGTTTTATCTTGGCTTTTAATTGGTATTTTCGCTGCAAAGGATGTTTTCGGTTCTGAGCAACTGAAATGCTTGTTGGTTTCTGTACGAGTGTCACGAAAGAAGAGTACAGGTTATAAGCTACTACAGTCCACTCTCCCTTACTAGATATTGTGTTAGAGAACCATAGTAAAAGAAGCCCAAAAACAAAGTCCTTGACTACAGTTTCATAAAAAACGCCCTCTCCTGTTGCGTTTAACTAACTACAGCTTAGTTATTGATTAAAGAGAAAGTAAACAATGTAAGATAGGTCCTTTTGAAATGTTACCTGAGAAATCTTTGCCTGGCGTTGAATCTTCTTTGACATATTCTGCAGCGACATTATTAATACTTTATCAACCACCAGTTCGTGGTTTCGAATCTCAATCCAGGATATGTCAACAAAAAAGTACAACACAACAACAGAAATAATCAAAGAGAGAAACGGTGAAAACAAGGGGAAATAGAAAAGGAGATGAGTAGCAAAGCGGATACAATTCACACTGATGGCAGCACAGTTAGTTTCAGTTTCAGCACCATCCGGGCCAGACAGTAATGACTTCTGATTGGTTGGAGAAAAGGTGTTGGAGAAAGTGTGTCAAGAATTATTTTTAAAAGGCTCCTACCTGTGCGTCTCTTCTTACAATTTTGTCCGCACTATTGACTGCACGGTTAGCCTAAGATCCAGCATCATGCAGGCCATGCAGTAATGTTTGTAAACAAAACGGCCAGCAAGCTAAAGATGGCCTTCCAACCACTTCGCCAAATGGTAACACCTGACCCTGGCTAGTGAGTACAATAAACACATCTTGATGAGCAGTACTTCCATGGCTAGCGTTACTCTTTTTGACAGGGCCTGATTTGGCGAAGCACTTACTGGTTACTTGGGTAGTGTATTTTGTACCAATATATTTTTACCATGAGATAAGAAAAACAAAACTAGTTTAAAGCAAGAGTCGTATTTTTTCTCCTTATCCATGGATTATATCACCAATAAAAGGTGACTACCAGATCTTTTTCCTCCCTCACTAATCAAAACCCTTCCCGTGATGAGTGTGGATATGCAGAGGTATTCTCGGTCTTTAGAAGCAGCAATCATTACACAATGACATTTATTCCCCGTACCAGTTGACTGTAAGGACTTGACTGGCGCTGTATTTGATCAACAATATGAGATCTGCTAAAATGTGAACTTCAAGAATAAGTAGAACTTGCCATCCTTTATTAATTTGGATCGTACAAGTGCAATTCTTACCAGTTACGATCAATTACGGAGTAGCCACCATTAGCATGCACAGTCAGCCTATGCTTTGCTATGCTATGATTGTTGTGCTTCAGGTGTAGTCTTGAGACTGGCGCATTCTGAGTTTCTAACCATCTGCAAGGTCAAATAAAAAAAGGACTTCGTACCGTGAATCTGTGAATTATCGAAATAAATTACACTAGACTGGCAAACAAGATGATTTTGGGGTTAAGATTGGTAGATCTTCCCCTGTAACTGTTGTTTGAACACGGAAATTAGATCTCTGAGATCTTTAAAGATTATTCCTGAAACAAAATCTAGAAAGTGTTGAAAAGGTGAACTATCCTAATTGACATATTTGTCAGAGATAAAGCTTAAAGGGCTTTCAATACTACCAGAAAGTCAAGCGAACAATCAGAAAAAAAAACAACAACAATCTTTGGACACATTTTCAGGATTTTAAGATTTACACACACGATTGGGACACCTCCATCAAGTTTAAGTGCTTCAATTCTTACTA
Organism: Aedes aegypti; assembly: GCF_002204515.2. NCBI lineage: Eukaryota > Metazoa > Arthropoda > Insecta > Diptera > Culicidae > Aedes > Aedes aegypti. The sequence goes on from NC_035108.1 coordinate 133,266,322, forward strand.
TAATTAATTCTATTATATTTCATGTATACATGGGACATTTATGCGAAAAATTGTTAAAAAGCTTAAGATAAATGGTTCTTTTTTTTGAACAATTCCACCATAGAATTTTTTGAAACAATTCCACCATAGAATGATTTAGAAATTCTTTTGAACATTTCTGCAGGAAGGTCCTCTACATGCTTATCACATATAAATTCAAATTGTTAGTTTAAAATATCTTCCCACAATATATTTATTAACAACTAAACAGGATACAATTGGGAAAATGCTCTAAGTGATTTCACAGAGAAGTTCTCTGCAGATCCATCGGCATTTTTTCACAGGAAGTTTTGTAAGTGTTTTTTAGTTTTACCTGAAAAATATTTTGATGTTACTTTGCGCATTCCTTCAAAACTCTCTCGAAAATAATATTTAAAAATTTTTACTTTAGAAAATTGTAAAACATTCAGATTTTCTTGTAAAGTATCTAGCGACATACGTTTAACTGTGCTTTCGAAAACACTTCCGTGAATATCCTCAAAAATTATCCGAGCTATTTGTTCAGGGAATAACACAGTTGGAGTATTGTCCGGATTTTTGTATTCTTGCCAAAAAATCACAAGAGATTCATCTAAGTATTTTTCAGTGATATTAAACTGTACTTCCTACTGGGGATTTTTGAAAGAAAATTCTGAATAGATTTTGCAATTCATTCTTAGCCTTCTTAAAAGATTACACCAGAAATTCAAAATAAAAACGAATTCTTGAAATAAATCTTTATATTTTTACAAAATCTATTCTCGGTATTTTTCTATAACATCTTAAAATCTATCCACTCTCCACTTTCCTTATTTTTTATTCACAAAATGCTCTACGAATCACTCCTTATTCATATCCAATTTATATCAGCTTTCTAAAGTAAAATATACAATAAAGTTTTGGAAGAACTTCTAAAAAATGTGGAATAATTTCAGCCAAAATTAAATTCGGAAAAAATATATAATTCATGTCAGACAATTCCAAAACTCACCACAGACATTTTCTGCCAGGTACAGAAAAGCCCTAATGATTTATGTGGGATTCACTACAAAAAACCTTGTTCTTATTTTTCGTCCGGTGTAATGAACAATGATTGACGTTAAAACGTATATAATTTTAACTGAAGGCATGTGTATCTAACAGCTTACAAAATGTTTTGCATGAACTTCAAATTCCATGATACAACGGCGAACCTAGCAATTTGTTTGGAGGAACTATTTTTAATTATTGAGAGCGAACTGTAGAAGTCGTACGCAAAATAGAATATTGCTAAATATGTCTTATGGTAGAAATAGTTTTGTAAGATTTTACTAAACATATATCTTGGAGGAAATTTTTGCATAACTTTGAATTGTTTTGAGGAATGACAGACATTCAGAAATCTGAAACCAAGCGTCACACGAAGTGATTACTTGTAATCTTTTCTCTAGAAATGAATGATTACAGGATTATTTAAAGCTCTCTAGTAAATTAAGATATCAAAAATTAAAAAAAAATAAGAATATATTTTATGGAAAATTCAGTAGAATTCCTTCATTTTCTTCTGGATTCTCTAGAAATCTGACAGAATGCGTCTAGAAATTCCGCCCTGGAATATCACAAGGATTCAATCCCAGAATATGGATTCTGTCAATAATATATTTTTATTTTTTTTAAGAAATATTCAAGGAAGGCCCTTAAAAATGTATATATAAATATTTTAATAAATCCCATACCCTTTCTCAGTTCTTAGGTGATTGTTTCTCCAAAGATTTCTTAACCATTATATTATAAAGGAATCAAATATATTCCGGGGGTTTCTCAATTAACAAGAAAAACAAAAACATTTGTCGTAGATAATTCATGTATATTCGGGGGATTTGAGCCAGAATTTCCAGAAAAGAAAACAGAAGAATTTTCTGACGCAATCTGTGATACATTTTGGAAATATTTCTGAAGGACCTTTCATATTTGTTCCATTCATTTTTCATAATTTTTTTTTTGATAATTATTTGGAAAAAAAATCATAGAAAAATTTCCAGATTAACTTTCAACGAAATATCTCATTATAAGGTTTGACAGTATCAATGATTTTTTAGAGAAATTGCAAGGAAACACTTTGAACCTTTTGAAGTTTTTTTTAGCTGTACCTGGGAACATATTTCAGAATCAATTTGTGAATAAAATGTAGATAAAGAAAGAATTGTTGTCCTCCAGGAAGAATTAACGTTGAAAGTATGAACGAATATTTCAATACTATAGTATTTATAAAGTAAACTTTCCCTTACTCGATATTCACTTATCTCAATATCGAGTAAAAGTTGATTTTCAAGGCTACCTGGATTGGATCGCATTTGCACTGGTTTTGTGTTCTATAACTCAATACCTCCCCAACTCGATGGTCTCTTCAACATCGAGTAAGGGATAGTTGACTGTATTTGCCTTATTTCCAAGAGATTTGTAGCAAAAGTTCTGACGCCTCCAAGATAGGGAGCCGGATCCTATTCTTGGCACTTTTGATTCACTTTGGCAGAGGGGTTTTTGGAGAACAACTGAGCTTATATTTGTCCACAATTTGCGTCAAATTGAAGTGCTTTTTATTGCAAAGTTTCAGACGAATCGGCCCCCCATGCCAAAGTGAATCTTGGAAGTGCCCAAGTAGCTCTGCACCCTACTGCTGCTTTTTAGTACCTCGGTATTTTTCGTTTGTCGCGCGATTAACAGAAGTCAGAACAGCCACGCTGATACTGTTTATGGCAAGCAAAGTATTTATTTTTGTACCAAATATAACGCCTAACTATTGAAGCGTTTTTTGACAATAATAAGAGTCATGTTAATTGATTCCGAAGTAGGAGAACCTTGAGGTCACTAACAAAAAGGCCATAAATGAAAAATTGGCTTTTCTCATACATTTGATCGATTTTCTTCCATTTTGAAAGTGTCTCTCACGTATCACCCTATCGTGAGAAATGCATGAAAAATCAATTTATTAAACTAATAGAGATCAAGGAAGTATTGATTTTTTCGAAATTAATTTGACAATATATACACTCCTAAAGATAATATAGCAAATAATTGTGAACAAGTGATCAATCCGCCCTCAGATAACGGTATTCGAATCTGTTTCTGTCGAATGTACCGAAAATATTCCCAGTTCCTGAGTATTAAATACTTTGTGTAGGCTACCATTTCCATAAAATTATTTAAATAATTCATACTTTGTCGTTAAATTAAGTTTTCAAACGATTTGAGTGAGAATTGATCTTTTTGTCATGTTATGTATAGAATGCGGTCAATATACAAACGCCTCCGAAAGTCCCGATCACTTTCTCTCAAAATGTTCATATGCGTAGGGAAAGTGTACCAGTTATGGCCATAGTGGTTCCCTATTTGGCCATATGCAAAATTTGGATAGCTTCTACATTTTTAATTTTTTTGAATGTTTTAACATCAAGATAAAAGCTATATCTTACTGCTAAAACACAAAAAAACTTTTCATAATGTTAAAACATTCAAGTTATTACGTATGGCGAAATAGGGAACCACTATGGCCATAACTGGTACACCTACCCTAGATTATGTGTATGACCTCATTCGGCACCTTTTACTTCCTGAACGCTCAATTAGAGTTTAACCATAGACAATCAGACGTAACATCTGGAACAGTTTTCTCAACATCAGCCCACCAGAATGGTTCAACTTCTTCTTCTTGGCATTGCGTTTCCTAGTGGATGGAGCTTGCTCCTCAACTATGTAATCTAAGAGTTCTTTTATAGTTATTAACTGAGAACTTCCTTCCCCTAAGTTGCCATTTTTGCATTCCCTGGACCCTGGACTGATCGGAAATCGAACACAGACACCTTCAACATGGCTTTGCCCTGATAGCTAGCTTGTGGCTCTGTTGCACGAAATACAGCTCTTTTAAACAAGACCTTCAAAAATCTCTTGTGTGAAACGTCAAATGCTAAGTAAAATGAAGTGCATGCCTTTGGTTGTGAATTTCAGATTTTTAAGAATTTCAATTTTTGTCAACGCAACGTCTATTTGTCTGTGCTTGTACCGTCCCGCACCGGACCAAACGATCGATGATTGTAGTCGCTTATAATTGTTTGCAGAAAGGAAAAAAAAATAGTCAACATTTTCACGCCCAGTTCTCATCAAAATTGTGTCTCAATGTCACAATGAAAAGTGGCGTCATCGCTCAAGATGAAAAAATATTGTTCTTTGCCAGTAACGTGGCCCGGCTCACGATAGATGATAGCTCAGCCAAAACGGTCAGTTACCAAGACGCGTCACCAGACCAGACCAGACTCGCAGATTGCGGTGGTATAGCAAACGGCTATATAAACGTGCTCAATTATTGTGAAATATTTCTTTGATGATTTCTGGCCGTATTTCAACGGGGAGAAGAGGGACACAATGAGACGGTAAAGAGGCTGTTGAGCGTAAGGATTAATGAAGGTGCTCCCTCTAACGGGCAGTTGTGCACTGTGGGCGATAAGGTGGCCAATAATCGTACAAAATACTTGTTCATATATGTTTTTCTTGTACATCATTCCATAGTATATTATTCTTTTGGTATATTCTTGGAATATCAGAGCAATACCTTTTGTATTTCATTGATACAGAATTCTTAAGTTAGAGTTTTTAAAGCTATTTCTAAGGGCACTTTAAGTTTTAAGCTAAAGTATTGTCAGTGAAGCTGCAAACATCTGCACTTCCTAATTTTTGACTTTATTCAATCTTTCAAACAGTTTTCTTTCAATAACAGCTGCAGAAAACTTGTTTTGTGAAGATAGAACATCGAATTTGTATTTTAAAACTTATAATATAAAATAAGTATGAACAACATATTTTTGGCCGCAAGTTTTAATGAAAGTTGTCCATAGTGCAACGTGTTGGTGTGATGAGACACCAAAACGAGCACATCTCGTGAATTTGTTTTATCCGTGCTCAAGTGGAACCGAAAACATGGATGGCAGGAATTTCTCTACGTGGGTGACAGAGACGACGACGTCTGTTCGCCACGACAGGTAGATTAATCGTCTTTGCTCTGGTTTTTTTTTTGTTTGGTTGGTCTTAGCTACATATCAACTATCTAGCTGGGAACATGAGCCCCAAATAACACAGCAGCAGCGCACAATACTCTCGATTGACATGCAGATTGGCGTGATGAAAGAGATTAAATCTTGTCTCGTCCGTTTCCACCTGCGTGTTGTGACGAGTTTTCTTCCAAGTTTGGTCCACTTCACTCTAGGGTTACCATCCGTCCTGATTTAGGAAGACATGGCCTGATTTTGAATTTGATTTATTGCGTCCTGATTGATCCTTAATTCCCTTATAAAATATTATTGCACACTCATTTTTTTTGGTAGATTTATCTTCTTCTTCTTGGCATTAAGTGATCACGGGGACAGATACTGCTTCTCAGCTTATATGAGCACTTCCAAAGTTATTTACTGAGAGCTTTCTTTGCTAAATTTTCCATTTTTGCATTTGTATATTGAGTGGCAGGTACGTTGCTACTTTAAGCCCAGGGAAGTAAAGGAAATTTTCAATACGAAAAGATGCTGGACCGACCGGGAATCTAACCCAGCAACCAAAGCATGGCTTTGCTTTATAGCCACATACTCTAACCTTTCGGCTAAGGATTTTCAGACTCCACCAAATGGTCACCCTAAGACTTCGCTGTCAAGAAACCAGCTTGTCGATGGACGCTTGACTTGTTGTTTCACTTGGCCGGAGGATTATAAACTAGATTTGCCAAACATCCCGACCCAGCTTTCCAGCTTAGATACTTTCTACTGCAGTTTTGTATCCTTAAATGGCATGTAGGTATTGATCCCCTTGGCCACCATTCCAACCGGAGCAGAAAAACCAACACGTAACACAATCCCGAAGGCCACATTGCTAATCCTTTCGTTCAACCGTTTCCGGTACGGGAGCTATGGTCCCTTGTCAGTCGTGAGTCTGCATCCTTCTGATACTTATCCCCATTAGGGGCCCACATTGGCAATCATATCTTTTTAGTAACCGGACCATCCGGACGGATTTTCCGCGATATAGCAGTTCAAAAAAGGGTTTTAAAATTGTGAAAGTGCTCAAGCTGAGATGTTTGCTCTGTCCTTGTTGGGGCGTACCACCACAAAAAAGAAAGACAAGTTATCCCCGCAATTTATTTACCTGATTCACCTTCTGTTTCCATTGACATATCTGGGGATTTTTCATCGTCTAGAAAGAGATAACAACTATCACTGAACATTTAATTTACCTCGCAATCGGAGTAAATGCACAAACTGAAGTGAATTTTTCGAAAAACTAACACATTTTCTCGGTGAGAATTAAACTCACGAATTACAATTTACTAGATAGAACGCGTTACCACTATGCCACGAGGGGATCCATGAACGCAGAAATTAATTCGATTTCAACTCAATAATTACAAAGAAAGCGTTGTGCTTGGATGAGCATCTACCGTATGGGACCGAAATCCGTACACCTAAGCCAAATAAAAGCCTATGATTAAAATGTGTGGGTTTGTATAGAGAACTGATCAGCCTTTTATCTGTGCTTTAACATCTTTTAAGATGTAAATAATCACATCAACATCTAAAAGTTGAGTAGAAATCATTAAAAAATAGAAATAAAAGTATCTTGCCTTGAATCTAAATCCGTACACCTGAATAAGGTTGAATCAAAATCCGTACACCTGTGATTCGAAATCCGTACAGCTACTTAAAATTCAAAACCTGGATGCTAAAGATGGCATTTATATCTTCTTCTCTCTATTACTAACATGGCATACCAAATTGGACAACGCCTCATTTTCAGCTTTTTGCTCTAAGAGCACTTTCATAGTTCGTAATTCTTCGCAAAACAACATATTTTGCAATACCATATCGTATACTGTAAATTGTATGCGAATAACAGCAGTGACGTACGAAATTACCTATACATTAATGCATAAATGAACAGACCTCACCAAAATCGATAGATTCAGTATACCTGCTTTTCACCCACCGGCAATCCTGCTGCGGCCGTTGCAAGGATCCAGAAAGCTGTGGGAGCTTTTTTTTTGGGCGTATCGATTTATAACAGCATCTCTGACAGTGGTCTTCGGTTCACCAAAAAGCATCCACAGCTTTCCGGAATGATTGGCCATTGCGCACTGCTTCAACGGCTTTTTCCAAATCCCCAGTGCTATTTTTGGGCTTCATTGTATCATGTGTTTTGGCTAGAACATGATGAAATATGTTAAACCTTCCCTGTGTACGGATTTAGATTCATGTTGAAAATGTGTATCAAAATCCGTACAGTACAATAAAACTCAAAAATAGTTATTTTAGAGGTCAGAAACGGCATATACTGCATTAGAATAATAAATACTTACTTTTCGAAGACATCGTGATAAGCAGCGGGCTCAAAAAATTAGGAATTTCACTGTTAATCTGTTGAAAACTATATCTACTCTTGTTAGCAAATCGCTAAGAAGGCAAACAAACCACACAGCACAATGGCAAGCGATCACGTTTTGATTTTTATAATTTTCAAATCATGGCCTACTTATTTACAGTTGGCATTACCAGCAACTTATAACTTATTGTGATTAGATGTGTCCATTTAATACTGCATATTTAGCCATTTAAATAGCAAAATAATGATAATTAGGTTAAGTGTATGGATTTCGATCCCTCACGGAAATTCTTTCGAAAAAAGCGTGCTTTGAGGAAGAAGGACCCCGTGATTATTGAGTTGAAATCGGATTCAGTTTAACTTCAGTGATCATTGATCCCCTCATGGTGTAGCGTTAACGTACTATATCTAGCGAATGAGGAGTCGTGAGTTTGATTCTCAACGAGAAGACGTATAACTTTTTTTTTTGCAAATTTTGTCCATTCAATACAGTTTGTAATGTAGTTTTCACTATATTTTGTTTGAAATGTTGTTTTCGGTAGTTGTTGAAAACTTCTACTTGGATGGTTAACTGTAAATAATAAATCATAATAAAAACGCGTATAGCCAGAGATGAAGATTTTATCATTTTTTTAATTTAATAGCTAACGTTATTTTTAATTTGGTTTGTGATTTTTGCGGATCTATTGATTTGTCTTAAATCACAGTCGCCCTCGAATTTGTGAGTTGGAATTTCTCGGATTCTAATATGCATTTTTCCTTAAAATCTTGCAGAGTTCTTCAACAATTTATAAATTTCAAGAAATGGTAGGGACAAATCGAGCAGAATTTCCTTCAACAGTTTTTAAAGCGGATCATCCAAAAACCTGTCAATGGATTCCTTACAAGACTCCTGCAGGACTTCTAGTGACGTTTCTCATTACTTTTCTGAAGGGAATCTAGCAAAATTTCATTTAAAAATTTCCAAAGAGTTCCAGGTTTAGTTTCCAAAAGTTCTCCAGGATTTTTAGAAAATTTTAGAAGTTCTATCTCAATATTTTCTAGAAAGCATTATCCATAAATACTTTCGGAGATACCTTGTGTGCCTACTACATATATTAAAAACCCCATCAAGGATTACTCCTAGCTGTTCTGCCTGGAATCTTCCAGAGTTTTCTCTGGGATTTCTTACAAACTTGGGACTGGGATTTCTTACAAGCTTGGGAACTGGAACTTGTACAAACTGCCTTAGGTAAATCCAAAAATAAATTATGGTTATAAAAAATAACTCTTGGAAAACCTCCTGAAAATAAACATTCCAAATGCTTTACATCTCATTCATAAAATTCTTCTGTGAATTTACCAAAATTGATCCAGCTGTGTCTTCAAGAGCTTCGCTAAGGATTATCTAAGGAACTCTTCAAAGGACTTTTTGAGAAATAAATCTAGGAGTTACTCTTTACATATTTACAGGTAGTTCTATAGATAGGTCTAGGGACCAAATGTCGAAAGACAAAATATCGACTGCTAAGACGTCCAATCGCAAAACTTTGAGTCTCAAAATGTTGAAAGGGACGAAACGTCGAGAGGACAAAACCTCGAAAGTATTGCACAGTCAATTACCAAGTTCTAGACAATTCCAATCTACACAGAGCCACGAATAAAGCCAACAAAAAAATAACTCAGTGCAAAAAGAAATCTACCCAGCGTTAGCTTTCGAAGTTTTCGCGATTGGTTAAAACAACTTAACGTTAGATAAACTCGAAAGAAACCAAATATGGCTTATTCCATTGAACTTCGACGTTGGGTCGGTACGTCTCTCTCTATTTTTGACAACATTGTTGTTGCGAGAGAGGCAAAACCACCCAACCGTGGGTAAAAACTAAATGCAGTTTACCCAAACTTGAGTTTAAAGAACTTATTTTTTGGGTAATCTGATTTCTCCGTGTAAGGAATTTTGCTATTATAAGGTTATGAAATTTTGATGTTTTCATGTACACGTAAAGTTGCTTTGGGTAATAAAATTCAGTTCGACTCCGAGCGTCGGGGGGGTTCCGCAGCTTGTAGGTTGAAGCATCCATCTAGCGAATAGGGAGGGGTGGGTTTGATCCCCACTGGAGACATGGTTTCTTTTCGCAGTTTCAATTTCACGGAAAAAAAAAACATTTTTCCTAATTTTTTAGTTGACTTTACCCAAAATTGAGTATATCGATTATTCTCTGAACCCCAAATTTCTCGATATTCTCTCTTTTCCCCACCAATGTTGTCGAAATATAGAGAGAGCTGCCACAGATAATCAGAATGTACATAGGGAGAGTTACGGCTTCGGCACCATTCTACTATTATCGGCAACCATTTTTCAAACACCTAATATACAGTATTTTCTATCAAAACACATCAGTGGAAACATTCAGATGATTCTTTATTCTGCCCGCTTGTCGCTGGCGAGATTTCCGAGACTAAACAAACGATATCGCCGGAGATGTCATCAATTCAAATAAGCACGCCTCAAAATGCGACTGATTTGGAGCTGCCGAAGAGATCCACCAGCAGTTGTTATGGAAAAGTTGCCGAAGAGATTGAGGCTGCCGACAATAGTCACACTGACAAGGGATGTTCGCAGCGTTGTAAAAACGTTTCCAAAAGCATTTTGACAAGTCTGTGAATCGATATAGGATTGAGCAACGCATAAATGTAAATAGGCAAACACTGAATTTGTCTGCTGATGTCCGAGAAAATTACAAAAGAAGCACGGCATCGACTTAAGCTGCCGAGAATACGTAAGTTCCCTTATAACGAAACCATTTTTTGAGTTATGCGATGCTTATATGTGCAAAGATTCCGTATAAGATGTCGTCAAAAGGCCTTATGCGTACGAAGGTGGAGGGGACATATGTGCATGATTGATATGATGAAAATTGACATACAATACGATTACACATATTTTATTACGATTTAACCTGTAACCTTACACGACTTTTTAATGATAACGTGTTGGGAAAAAACCTCTTAACAGGTCACGTCTTCTTTGTTTTTTTTTTCACTAAACATGGTTACAACTACAAATAAAAGGAATGGTGAATCTCTGAATTCACAACTTTCTTCCAAAAAAGTGGGATTTAAAACTGTCACTAAACGTGGCAAGAATGGAAGAAAGGACGTTTCCCCGGAATGCGAACTTTCTTCCAAGGGTGAAATGAATAATGTTGATAATTGTATCGAAATGAGCAATCAGTTCGATGCTTTAGACAAATTTTCCGAACACCAAATCTAAGCAGCCTCTAGCCCTGGCTCTTTGATTCAAGTGAGGAAGCAAAGAGTGCCGCCTATCGTGGTCAGTTGTGCCGAATTTGGGGGATTTAGGCAGGAGATCTTGAACTCCATTAGGGGAATCAAGATTTCCTTCCAAATCGCAAAGAATGGAGACTGTTGCGTTTTGCTGGAAACTTTTAAAGATCGCAAACTTCTTCTCAAATATCTTGAAGAATAGAAGCACACTTTTTCACTTATGACGACAAAACTGAACATTTGTTCAAAGTTGTCTTGGAAGATCTCTCAAGTGACTATAAGTCACCTGAAGAGATCAAAAATGGAATAAATGATTGACTTGGATTTTCCCCAGTCCAAGTAATCATTAAGAAAAAGAGAACACAATCAGGCATTTTTCGGAAAGGGCTTTCTCATGAATATTATTTAGTTCACTTCAACAAAAATGATCTTAATAATACTAAAGCTTCAGAAAAAGCTAGACTTATGTTCGATGTCCGTGTGACATGGGAATAACTACAAAAACCTGGAGGAAATTACCAGAACCCCACTCAGTGCCGTCGGTGTCAAAAGTGGGGTCATGGAACAAAACATTGCCGCATGGATGCTAAATGCATGATTTGCGGAGATTCTTCTCACGCTAAGGACGTCTGCCCAGTGAAGGAAGATACCACCAAGTTTATATGCGCAAATTGCAGGGGTAATCATAAGTCTAATTTTTGGGCTTGCCCTTTGCGAGTCATCGAAGCTTGTGCCATGCAGATGAACGGTAATGTTCGTTACGATACCGGTCGTTTCCGGAATTTCCCTGTTAGAGTATCGAACGATGCTCGTTTTTCAGTTAACGATCGCTTGAATAGGAATCATACCCATCAGGTGAATAAACTGTTTTGATCCATATTACGGACACTTAAGGCCTCAGCGAAGTATAACACAGAATAGAGCATTCGAAATAAATCGTTCTGTATGATTCCTCAGCGTTATCGAGCGTCAGAAACCCTTAATTTTCGAATAGTGGGTAAAGAGTACGCTTTCGCAATTTGAATATTTTTTAAGAAATAGAAATGTTTGGCCATATTATGATTCTTATTCCGGATTCTTCCTCACTTTTGTCTCATATTCTGGACTTTTTGATTCGAATTCCGGACATCTCATGGAAATGATTATTGGAAAAGTCAAATCATCAATTGTAATCATTCAACCACTAAAAAGACGTCTAAGGCAGTTGGGCATTATAAATTTGCATAGATTTTTGCGGAAAAAGATTATTGAAACGAACCTTGAAAGTGTGAAATTTTGAACTACAAAAATTGAAACATTACATGTGAAATGATTCCCATACAAAGTGGAGTGTCCGGAATTTTAAGCTGTCCGTAATACGAATCGAAACGGTAATCATGCTCATTCACAAACCATTTTTTTTTTTCGTCGGGTGGCCGTTCGAATCTTTTGATTCTGAATGGATCTACCAAAGGAAAATCCTATGCCGATATCATAGCAGTTAACTTATACTCCTCTTTTCATACTACGAGTAACCGTTCTATTTGTTTCATATCAAATGGAAATACCCCAGCCGCCGCAGGAAATTTTTATTGCGCCTCTTCTTGTACCGAAAATCCAAACGAAAAATCATCAGATAATGTACCCACTTCAAGTGATATGTCTGCCTCTGATAATAATTTCCCAACTGAACATTTGAATCTAATGATTGATGCAATGTTCAAAGCCACCACTATGACTGAAGCAGTCCAAGTTGGTGTTAAATTTACTAATCAAATTATTATTGGATTACGTTTTTTCTAATGGATGCAATAAATAATTATTTAAATATTTTAAGTTAGAATGCTCGTTCTTTGAATGGAAAAGAGGACGAGCTGTTTAATTTTCTTACAGCTAATAACGTGCATACAACAGTTATTACTGAAACATATTTAAAATCTGGCTCTTAACTTAAAAAAAAATCTAACTATTTTGTTTATCGTAATGATCGACTTGATGGGGCATGTGGGGGAGTTGCAATCATCATTCATAGGCGTATAAAACATCAACTGTTTTCGTCATTTGAAACTAAAGTTTTTGAAACTTTAGGTGTTTCTTTTGAAACACAACTTGGTAAATATACTTTCATAGCTGCCTATTTGCCTTTTCAATGCTCTGGACAGCAAGTTAATTTGCTCCAAATTGACTTGACTTGCGAAAATTGAATCGTTATAAGAAAATTTTTTTTGTCAATGGTGACGTTAATGCCAAACATCGGTCATGGAATAATTCACAAAGTAATTCCAACTGCAGAATTTTATTTGATGAGTGCTCTTCATGATATTTCTCAATTCAATACCCTGATAGCCCTACATGTTTTTCCGCTTCTAGAAACCCTTCTCCAATTGATTTTGTCTTAACCGACTCTAGTCACCTCTGTAGCCAACTGATTACTCACGCTGATTTTGATTCTGATCATGACCCTGTTACATTTCAAATATCCCATGAACGATTCTCAATCCTATCAGCTCCACTTTCAATTATTTTCGGGCCGACTGGAATATATATGAAACTTATAAAGACTCTAATCTTGATGTTAACATTCCTTTACAAACAAAACATGATATTGACAATGCTCTTGAAACTTTAACAAATTCCGTTGTTGAAGCTAGGAGCATTGCAATTCCAAAATGTGAAGTAAAATTTGAATCCGTGATTATAGACGATGATCTTGAACTCTTGATCCATCCTAAAAACGTGAGAAGAAGGCAATTTCAAAGCACATCAGTTATCAGGTATCAGAAGGCCGGCTCCAAAGGCACGTTCCCCACCAGTTGGGAGATTTGTGCCATCGCCATATTTGAGCCTATTTCATCATCTACCCGATGGGAGAGGAAAGGGAAGGGAAAGATGGGAGGAAATAGGAGTGGGGTCCCTTGAAGAGGGAAGATCGCATAAGCGAAATGAGAGCATGTTAGCTTCATACCACAATGGGTTCGAACAGCGCCCTAAAAAGGGCACTGCAAAACGCATGAGCGTAAAGAGAGCCTATAGCTCATTACCACAGCGGGTTAAGAATAACAGGATGTCCTGAAGATTCAGGCTTCTGTATTCAGTTTCACTTAATAAGTGTTTGCCAAGTAATTGGAATCGCATTTGCGCAAAAACTGGACAGTTACATATCAGGTGATACGAAGTTCCATAATCGGAGTCACAACTATCACACACAAATGAGTCAGCACGCTGAATATTTGCCATGTGATAGTTGAGTCGGCAGTGGCCTGTCAACGCTCTGACCAAGAGACTGCAATTCTGCTTTGACAGATTTGTTAAATACTTCGCCACCTTTGGAGATGGCTCAGTAATATACAATTTTGTTTGACGACACGACTCCAAACTATTCCAATATTGCTTGTGCTGAGTTGCCGCCCAAGAGTTTATCTTAAGCTTCACCCAGCACTTCGAAATTGGAATAGCCGGCTCAGGGCCAATGAAGTCATGCGATGCTCCATCGCGAGCTAGCTCATCAGCCAATTCATTTCCAGCGATGGAAGAATGGCCAGGTACCCATACAAGGTTTACAGAGTTGACTGAATTCAGTTCCTCAATTTGAGTTCGACATGCGATAACAAGCTTCGACCTTGAGTTGGCCGAAGCGAGAGCTTTTATAGCAGCCTGACTATCTGAACAGAAGTATATGACTTTACCCATTACGCGCTGTTGAAGTGCTGATTGCACTCCACACATAAGAGCAAATATTTCCGCCTGAAAAACGGTGCAGTTTCTACCAAGTGAGTAAAACAGATTCAACCTTAGCTCACGAGAATATACTCCTGCACCAGCTCTACCTTCAAGAAGGGAGCCATCAGTGTAACATACTATATTGTTTGATATACTTCTTTCCAAATAGCCAGACGTCCACTCTTCCCGTGAAGGGAATTGTGTGGTAAATGTCCTGTAAGGAAAGTTACAAGCAATTGTGAGATCACTTGGAGCAAGGACAATTTTGTCCCAATTCACCAAAAGTGGAAACAACGAAGTGTGTGTAGATCTACGATTCACTGGATTTTTCTCCAGTAGATCCAGTATCCATAAACGGTAAGAGCAAGAAAGTGCTTCTTGTTTAAGATATATGTGTAGTGGCGCAACGTCGAAAAGGGCCTCGAGCGCTGCTGTGGGAGTTGTAGAGAACGCACCAGACATCGCCATCAAGCACATCCTTTGGAGATGGCCCAATTTTGATTGGATTGTTCTCACTTCGCCCTTTTGCCACCACACAAGACATCCATATGCCAATATTGGTCGAACAACTGTTGTGTAAATCCATTTGATATATTTGGGTTTGAGGCCCCAAGTTTTACCAAAGGTTCGCCGGCATTGACCGAAGGCCATACAAGCTTTTTTGACTCTGAAATCAATGTGAGCTGTCCATAAAAGTTTGGAATCTAGAATGACTCCGACATACTTTACTTGATCAGTCACATTAATCTCAGTGCCAAAAAGACGTAAAGGTCGAATTCCATCGCGGTTTCGTCTTTCCGTAAAAAGAACAATAGATGTTTTATTCGGGTTAACCGAAAGGCCATATTGGCGACACCAACTCTCGACTACCTGAAGAGCACTTTGCATCAGGTCGAATAGGGTGCTTATGCACATACCAACTATCAGAGCTAGATAGTCGTCGGCAAATCCATAAGTTGGAAAACCGCAATTATTGAGTTGCCTCAATAGCGTATCTGCTACGAGATTCCACAAAAGTGGTGACAAGACTCCCCCTTGGGGGCATCCGCAAACACTCAATTTTCGAATCGCTGCTTGACGCAATGTCGAGAAGAGATGTCGGTTTTTGAGCATTTGATGAATCCAATTGGTAATCATTGTAGGTAGCCCATGGTTTCGTGCGGCTTCCAATATGGCATCGAAAGACACGTTATCAAAGGCACCCTCAATATCCAAGAAAACACCCAAGCACGATTGCTTCTGAGCGAATGCTTTCTCGATATCGTATACAACTTTGTGTAAAAGAGTCACAGTGGACTTTCCAGATTGGTAAGCATGTTGATTCACATGAAGAGGCATGTTTGCCAAATAAACATCACGGATGTGATGATCGATAATGCGTTCCAGACATTTCAGAAGAAAAGAGGTCAGACTGATTGGTCTAAAACTCTTCGCTTCCTCATACGACGCACGTTCTCCTTTTGGGATAAACTTTACAGTAATATCACGCCAGGATTTGGGAATGTACCCGGTAGCAAAACTGCTTACAAGTAGCTTTTTCAAAACATGTTTGATAAACTCAAATCCCTTTTGGAGCAGAACAGGATAAATCCCATCCGCTCCTGGAGATTTGAAAGGAGCAAAACTATTAAGTGCCCATTGAATCGATTCAGTAGTTACGATACTGCGAGCCGAGGCCAGAGACTCGTAACTACATGAAAAGATATTTGGTTCATCCGTAGATGCTATGTCCACACATCCGGGGAAGTGTGTATTGAATAAACATTCTAAAACTTCTTCATCGGAAGAAGTAAAGTCACCATTAGGTAAGCGAATTTCGTTCACTTGGAAATCCTTAGATTTTGCAAGAATTTTGTTCAACCGACTGACTTCACTCAAACTGGAAACATTTGTACAAAGGTTTTTCCAGCCGGATCGTTCAGCAGAACGAAGAGCCTTCTTGTAAGCCTTGCGAGCTGACTTGAACGACTCTGATCCAGCTGAACGGCGTCTGTTCCAACTCCTTCTACATTGTTTCCTGAGTCTAGTCAGATCGGAATTCCACCATGGGGTCCCTCTTGTAGTCTTTACAGACCGCAGAGGACATGCTTCTTCAAAAGCTTCCATAATGTAGGATGTTGTAGTATCAACGGCATCATCCAGATCACTTGGATTTTCAATGGACGGAGAATATCCATGAAATTTGGTCGCAACCAATTCAATGTAGAGTTCCCAGTTTGTTGACCGGGGATTCCTAAAACGCAAAGTCTTCGCAGTTACATTTGAATGTTCAAAGAAGATGTAGCGATGATCAGATAATGATTCCTCATCTGATACATGCCAATTCGTCAACTCGTGACTGATTCTATTCGAGCAGAGCGTTATGTCTAACACTTCTTCTCTATTAGAAACCATGAAGGTTGGGCGATTGCCTATGTTAAGTAATCCAAGGTCTGTACTACTTAAGTATTCCATCAGACTGGAGCCTCTCAAATTGATATCCGAGCTGCCCCAGATGATGTGATGAGCATTGGCATCACTGCCCACAATCAGCGGAAGGCCTTTTGTTACGCAGTGTACGACAACTCGTTTGAAGTCATCCGTTGGGGATGGTTCATCATGTGGTAAATATACCGAACAATAGACGTATTTCCTGTTGAGGTCACCAACAGAAACATCAATTGTGACAGCACATACATCTCTGGTCGTCAACTCAGAAATGAGTGTAGCAACGATTGCTTTATTTACGAGCACGCATGCGCGGGGCATGGAGCGCGAGTTTGCCATTTCAAGCTTGCTAAAAGTAGCAAAAACTGGGTCCACAAGGTTACCTAGATAGAAGTTCCCTCTACGAAAGTAGGGTTCTTGAACTAGCGCCACTTGGGCTGCACCATTTTGCATGAGTCTGCAAAGATTGATCGTTGATATTGACAATGCTCTTGAAACTTTAACAAATTCCGTTGTTGAAGCTAGGAGCATTGCAATTCCAAAATGTGAAGTAAAATTTGAATCCGTGATTATAGACGATGATCTTGAACTCTTGATCCATCCTAAAAACGTGAGAAGAAGGCAATTTCAAAGCACATGCGATCCTGCTCTGAAAATTATATGGTAGGATTTACAGAAAGAAATCAAGAAACGTTTTTCACAATTAAGAAACAAAAATTTTGAAAATAAATTCTCTCAATTAGACCCTGGGTCTAAGCCCTTTTGGAAATTATCTAAAATTTTGAAAAAAAAAGCTCGGAAGCCAATACCTACATTGAAAGAGGGAAACAAATTGCGATAAAGCTCAAAAACTTGCTATGGGATGGTACATAAAATATGTCACGCCAAATTTCAACTTTTCCGTCAATTTGAACAGATTGATGGTTCACATCAACGAAAATTCACTTTTTGCCAATAAACAGTTCGGATTCCGACACAGACATTCGAGCACTCATCAACTTTTTCGTGTAACAAATTTGATTCGTTTTTATAAATCTTACCCGTGCCCTTCTCCTTTTCCAATTCTAATGCCTCTTCCAGGCATCAACCCTGTTGCCCATCAAAACCGCTACAATTGTGGCATACTATTGATCCTTGTTAGGAACGCAGCGACGTGAATTTTTCAGTGGATTGCCTCGAAAAGAAGGCTTTCGATGAATCAGCATCCGCAGTGCGATTGCCGCGGAGAAAAAATCCCTTCCACAAAATGACGTTGATCCGCATACAGATGAGGCTTAGCTCTCATTGGTCGCGCGAGCCCGACCTGCTGCTGGGGCACATCCCAAAGGAAGCACGTTTCCGAATGCGATTTTGATTGGAATCGATGAGTGATTGGACTGTACGTCATTACATACTCCTTCTGCTCGGGTGGTGGGAGGTTTCGGATGAAGTATTCATTTTATGAGTGAAACGTGACTTTTGCTGGTGGATGAGGAAAAGCTCTTGGCAGTGCTTTCGTGGTCGAAATAGAATAGTACAACATATGCAAATGCATTGAGATTCTGACCAAGTTCGATATAAAGTTATGCTTTCCTAATCTAATCACATTATCTTTCTTTCTGTTTGCAGGAGGATCTTGACAAGCAGCAGCTGGAACGTAAGTACTGGAAATTAGGATGAAAGGGTGGGTGGGTATCTGAATTTTATTTCTACCTGTTGAGAGTATCTAAAACAAACCATTTTCCTCGACTTCGGTTAGGCTGATTTGCCTATTACTAAGGTATAATTTCCAATGGTATGACGGAAACGAAATTTGACTTGCAAATAAATTGAAATTATCTCACGATTTACATTTGGATTTATTCAAAAGATCTTTCATAAGTTTCTGAAGGAGTTTCTTCTCAAATTAATTTTGAATTCATTAAAACATCATGTTAAGGAGATCCTTAACATGATTTCGAAGTATTCTGCTCAATATTTAACATGTGCACTAGGAATTCAACTTTCTCTATAATTGTTTGAGATCATCAGTCATATCAGTTAGCAAATCATTTGAATGGTATTTGATTTCCAATTCTATGAAAAATTACAGTAGAAACGTAGGTCCAGAAATAATGAGCAGAAAATTTCAAATAACAGTCCACTAATTGCGCAATGCTCTACTTAAGCTTGAGTTATTCGCTCATAAAATTATAGGTCAAGTATTATCGCCGCGCAAAACTGTCGATTATCGCCTCGTAACATTTTTCCAATTCATAGATCAACCAGAGAGACAATTGAAGCAATTTACAAAATTTTCTCACTCGTCGTTCGTGCCGATCTAACGAGCACCCAAAGCTAACCCAATAATGGATCACCCAAAAACGAGCTCAACTTTGTCGAACAAATCTATTGCAAACGAAGTCCAATTACGCAACATTGTGTCCAAGTTTGGGAACGACGACGACGACAACGCCACCATTCCGCAGAGACATTCGCCCTCTAGAAAAGAAAGAAGTCAATTTTAATTGACACGGCGGCGTCTTGGGCCCATTTTCGCTTCGGCTTAGGCAGGTCTTGTTCAAAATTTCCCCCCAAGCCAATTCATCATTTTCGGTCCTTTTGGCACTCGCGCCCGTTGATGCTGGGCTTCGCCGCTTCTGATCCAGTCCAGTCCTGGGGGTGGACCTCCACCGTGACGACGATGCACACACCGGAGCAATTTGGGTCAATCGTGGTCAAATTTATTTCCTGTCATTTATTAACGTGTCGGTGCCTTTAGAATCTTAAAGTTTGAGCCAAAAATATTAAGGTAGCGCAAGCGACTTGAAAGTGAGTTTTCAAGTTATAAAATAAGACCTTTAGTGCTTGATTGTAAAATTAAAAAACTTTAATTTTCTAACATACTATGTAAGAATAATTCAAAGTTATCTGTCAAATCGTACACTTCAGGTTAATAATCAGAACTCTAGGTCTGAAAGACTTCCTGTAAGAGCTGGTGTTCCTCAAGGCAGCATTTTGGGACCAATATTATACAATATTTTCACATCTGACTTACCTGAGCTACAGTGGTTACACTATTATGGGTCACCCATAATCATTTCCATTTACATTGAATGTGAAACAAAGTGACTAATAATCGTGACAAGGTTTATTAGTCACCAAGATTTTTCTCCTAGTTTCTCCTCCGTGCAACGCGCAGATTTTTGCACCAAATTTCGATGCTAAATAATGCATACCTATCTACACCGTAGGAGGGCTTTCACTTTCTATGGTCGAATTCGATAGGGGTCCGGCGATGTTGCCGTCGCCGCGGCCAGAGAAATGCCCCTTGGGCACACTGTGTAGCCGCTAATCAGCGAAAGAAATGAATGCCTTGACGCTTTAAAAATGCGTTAATAAGGCAACAGCACGGGTCGAAAGGTTGCCTATCGGAGGGATATTAACATCGCTTTGGAAATATGAAGGTGTCCGATCGCCGTCAAGCTTTGGCACAGTTATTCGCAAGCATTTTTTGTCAAACTGCTATGTGGGTAGAAAATGCTGGTTGAAAACCGACGATGGAATTGCTGAAATTCGCTGGAGGGCAGTGTCATTTGGGAAAAGAGCGCCGAAACAAATCAGCAATAATTACAGTTTTTCAGCATGTATCGAAACTGTAACAACCGACCAACGCTCAAAAATAAACTTTGTAGAAGGCACACTTTGTTTTGATAGAAAATAAAATCATTCACCACGTAAATAAGTGACGCCAGAATTGGGGTTGTTTGGTCACAACAGTAACTTTTGCAATGTTGCAAAAGTTTTTCGATCGTTTTTGTTTGTGAAATGCGTTCCATTCAACCAGTGCTCCACATTGTGCGTAGGTAAAGTGAGTAAAATAGGTACTCGGATGATTGTTTTTCTTTGTGGATCAATAACACAAATAATGCGGGTCATTTTATACTGAAACGCCATTGTTGATCATTTCGTAGTACAATATTTGCAATCTAGGCAAAATATCGATAACATAAAGGATTCAATCACTCATGAAATGACAGCTCCAGCTGAAAGGCATTTCAGCAAGAAACGGTTTCATATTTTTCTAACCACAACTTTTGATATAAATGCCCACTCGCGACAGCATTGTTATATTGAAAGAAGTTGCGTAGATCAGTTTAAACCTAAATCCAAAGATTGCTGGGCATATCCAGAGGGGTATCGAGAGTTTGTCTCCAGCACTCACTATGGAATAATTGCGTCTTGATAGATTTCTTAAAGATTTTCAGTAGTCCTCCAAACAATCTAGCTACTGAAATAAATCTTCCCACTTTTTTAAAGGTTTCATAAACAGTCTGCAATAGATTTTGTGAGCGATCGATCGAAAATCACTTATGAAACTCAAAACACGGTGCCCCCCAGACCGTTGTTATCAGAAAAAAGAACAATCTCCGTCAAATCGGAGCTCACCAGTTCTTTTGTGTGGCTAAGCTGCACTGCCGTTTTACGCATAGGGTAAAAGCTCCGATTTTGGCCAGCCTAAGAGAAAATATCAATAAAAATTAAATAGGAAGCCGTATTTATATTACAAATATGTCAAATGCAAGCTTCCAATCCATATTATGTGTGTAATATATCAAAACTGAGCTAAGACCATTTTTTCACTTTCGAAATCCCGTTGGTCAATATAGGCTAACGGAACCAGTTTCGGCCAGAGATTTAACTTCGGTTCCTAAATTGGCCAAATGCATTGATTTCTCATGAGAGTGGCAAAATTAGGAGTGCCCTGGCCAAATAAGGTGTATGGAACTTAAAATTATAAAGAAAATTAATTGTTTTTCTTATGTTTTGAATCAATTTGGACGAGTAAATGAATGTAGCTCTATCATATGAATGTGATCTACTGAACACAAAAGGTTTCATTCTGATTGGCTATGTAAAATGGTGTAAAATCCACACTGGCGTATGGCCAAAACCGGTGCTTCTACCCTATTTGTCCCGCAGTTCATATGGCCAGGCACGGTATACACAACAAGGTAGGCTATTCCCACGTGTAAACAACGATTTTCAATAAAAACATGTGTCGTCATTCCTATCGCCAAGCATGGGGCTACAAGGATAGTAAAAGAGAGCAGGCTTTGTTTTCTCTTGTACTCGTTCGAGAATGCGATAGGAATGACGTCACTACCAAATGTCATTTTTCGGAATATAATACCTTGTTTCTTTTTATCGTGTGGTCAGGGACGAAAAAACATGCTCACTATACTCAACTCACTGACATATTTGCCGCCATCAAAGTAACCGTACCACCACCAATATGATTGTACCAATGAAGATGGCACAAAAATATAACAGAAAACAAACGACGATGCCCGTTTGTCGTTGTGTTTTTGATCATCAAAAGCAGAAGAGTGTAAATTTTGAAAAATTGAGGTAAATGGTAATTGATAAATATGCTGTGATACGGGAAATGAACGATCCTATGCACTGAATCTTTAATACTTATTGACGCATCTTTAGTGTGCGAAAATTACAACTTCCCGAAGCGAAATGCAAAAAATGTCTAGCTGGCCTGAATGAACCTCATCCTTTCACAACGGCGGTTGAGTATTAGCTGGTCAAGGAAACTGACAACCTTGCAGCAAGTGTTTTGCCAATCTTTGTTGTGTTGTGAAGGTGAAGATAAAAACAAATCATCAACAACGATTCTACCCAGTGAATGTCAATATAGACAAGGGCAGATTGAGTATTTTCATCCTGCATAAGGTTTTATATAGCTCGTTTTGAAATAACGCTCTTTTAAACTTGTAAGTTCACAAATTACCGCGACTGTCAGGAAAAAGTGCCACGGAAACTTGATTCCTAGTTGCGGTTTCTAATGTAATATCTGTACGCATTTATAATCACAAAATCGACCACATTTTTAGGCGTAACCATTAGAGTTTAATTTTAAATAGATTTAAAGGGCGTTCCAATATTTTTAATCATGTTCATGCAGTTGATAAACTGCAATCACATGTCATATAAGCTTATCGAACTATACCGTGGTTTTGCATGCTCAAGTGCTTTAAGGCATTACGGAGCCAGTTTGATCGAGGCACTTAATAATGATGTTTCTTAACTTTACAGCACGCTAGATAGAAACCTCTGCTATGCAAAATTGAGATGATTTCAAGGTTTTTCTGAGGAGTAAAATTTAATCTCAGAAATCATCAACCCTCAAACGATTCTAGCCACAGTGCATCGAATTGCAAGGATTTCTGAGATTGTTCAAAAAGTTTCTTTAACCACCACATCCTTAAATCGTTCCTGGAAGTAGCTAGAATTGCTTTTAAGAGTCGTGGACAATAGCCAAATGGATATTTGTCTCAAAAAATTCTTACTGAAGTTCAATTACGAATTTCTCCGAGACTTCTTTGAAACTTGATACATGAACAAGTTTTCTAGACACAAGAAACTGCTTATTGTTTCTTGGAATTTTAGCAAACATAGACCATGAAGATACGGGAAATAGTGATAAATTCGAAAAGTTTATTCGTCTAAGTTGTCACTTTTAGGAATTTTCCTTCATATCCTTTTTTTCATTTATTGTCTCAAAACTGGGTCAGGAATTATACCTACGGGTCTTATTTAGTAATTATATTGCATAAGGCATTACACTCAAAATCATCTTATTTCATTCCCTGGATGATCTTATTCGGGTTTTAGTTTAGCATTTTTTCAAGAGATTTCTTAAAAAATTTCTCAGTACACTTTCTGAAAATAATATTTTTTTTAGGAATCCTGAAATCCGTTTTATTGAAATACGCTGTAGAAAATTTTTGATAAAATGCAACCTGGGACTCATTAAAAATTTTAATTCCTCAGTGAACTTTTGGTTTCAATGCCTCTAACTGTTAATTCTTTCATGAACTCTTATAGATAATCCGTCAGAAATTCTTCTAATTTTCCTTCTGGTATTCTCACAGAATAATAAAGAGAGACCCCCTTAAACATGCCCCTATAGAGTTCCACTTAAGACTCCAAGGATTCTTCCAGTAATGTACTGAAGTGATTTATCCAGTTGCTGTGAGAGATTTTCAACTACTATTTTAGTAATTTCACAAAATAGACAAAATGGTGGGAATTTTTAAGAATTTCCATATAATATTGTCCCGGGCATTACCTCTCGGGTTGAACTATGAATTTTAGCGCACAATTCTCTGAGAATTAAATAGAAATGATTCAAAAAAAAATCAAGATAAATCGAAAGAAGACCTCCAGTGGAGAATTCTCAATTATTTTAAGCACCTAAAACAATCCTCTCCCCACCATGGTGAGGTAAGTGGATCATCAATGAAAAACAATCTACAGTCAACTCACAACTCGATATTCAATCACTCGATATACTCTTCTACTTAATGGATATTTCGGTACCTTTAAATTTCCATAAGTCTTTCCTCTCCATAAGTCGATATTTCTATAACTCGATATCTCCACTAGTCGATGTCATGTGGGAGGTAAATTTCTCTCCATAACTCGGGTCTAATTTTTGTTTGGAAGTTAATAAATACTTGCAAGTTGTAAAAAAGTTTAGAAACATAAAAATAGAATAAAGTATTGTTAGTAAAAATAAGTGATTTTTCGAGCATTTTGAAAAAACAATGTTTCAAATAATAGTTTGACAAATACTATCAACAAAATAATGTTGCGTTCTTATAGAAGTGCTCATAAATGTATTGAAAATACATATGCTCCTTCGATTTTGTGATTTTTTGTGTTGGTATGTTCTATTAGTCAATGTCTCCTTGAATATCAAGTTATGTAGAGTCGACTGTATTCTCAGAACAAATGTGATGTAATAATGTACAGTAAGTAGGAGTGTTATTTGTGCTTGTTGCATATTTTGAAAGTTTAAAAAAAAAAAATAATAATTACTTTATCAAAATATGACGAATAATATTATTATATTATTTCACACTAATTCGAACAAAAACATGCATTGTCACTAGAATATTTTGGATAATATTCATTCATTTTCTACACAGAAGTTAAAAAAAAGTAGGATTATTGGTGGCTTTCTTAGCCGAGTGGTTAGAGTCCGCGGCTACAAAGCTAAGCCATGCTGAAGGTGTCTGGGTTCGATTCCCGGTCAGTCCAGAACATTTTCGTAATGGAAATTTCCTTGACTTCCCCGGGCATAGAGTATCATCGTACCTGCCACACGATATACGAATGCAAAAATGGCAACTTTGGCATAGAAAGTTCTCAGTTAATAACTGTGGAAGTGCTCATAAGAACACTAAGCTGAGAAGCAGGCTCTATCCCAGAGAGGATGTTAAAGCCAAGAAGAAGAAGGATTATTCCTCACGATATTTTCGAAAGACAACCGTAGTTTAAAAATATTAATTACATATATTTTTTGTTTAACTAAGTGAAGATTGTATATTCTATTTGTTTATATATTTGAATCGTCCTCCTTGAACAATTTATATGGTCAAATAACGTAAGATAATATGCATTCAAAGGGCAAATTTCTATATTTTGCTCTTTTTCAATACAGCTTAAATAAAATTTGTTTGAATTTTGCAATATATATTATTTTTGTATCAGAGAAAATGTAAAAAAAAAACTTTAGGAGGATTAATTAAAATGCCCTCTGATTAGTTTGACAAATGTAAGCTTGTAATGGAAGAAAATTAAAAGAGAGCAACATTTGAGGATATACAAACTTACTCAAATTCGCATAAGCAGTCTGAAAATATACGATAATAATGTTTGATCAACTCACCCTATCCCTTATGCCCAATATTAAAACCATATTTTGGAAACTGGAACTGAAATGTTCACCATGTGCTGAAAAAACTACTAGTATTCGATTTTTAACCGAGATACAACGGATTTTTGATTATCAGAAAACAATTTTGAAATAAATTGATTTTTGCAGTAAACGTATCCTGTGGCACTACCCTTTCCATCAACATTCCACAACATCCCGTAACACGTATGAGAGGTCGGAG
Source organism: Aedes aegypti (assembly GCF_002204515.2). NCBI lineage: Eukaryota > Metazoa > Arthropoda > Insecta > Diptera > Culicidae > Aedes > Aedes aegypti. Next base: position 133,292,061 of record NC_035108.1, read on the forward strand.
AGTTCTCTGCATCTTTCTTAAGTAGGTGATCAAATTAATCATCTTTTCCCATTCCCCAGCTTTCGCAAGGACAGCTCTCGACTGTCGGAGGATGCGTCAATCTTGTCTAAGAGTTAGAGGTTCTGACTTTGGTAACGGACGGGAAGGAGGCAACCCTCATACAATGCTCTAGGACTGTACCACCTACGAATTTGTTCGAAATGCTTAATGCTAATGCTAAACAAGTTTGATTGTGTAAGTGCACGTGTAGTACCAGTTTTGCAGTAGTATCAGTGTGAATGTAAGAATATAAACGAAGCAATAATGCCAAAAAATGTTACGTATTCAAGTACTTATACTTAATATGGATAAATAATCCATTCGCCCCTCTGGTACACTCCCCTGGTGTACCAAGAATAAGTTCAATGCATTCTCTATGTTTTTTTGAGAAAATTTATTTGGAATCTTCTGGATAAGTTTCTACAACAATTCTTCAAATATATCAAATAAGAACTCCTGAAGAAATTATTTATGTTATTATGAAGGAGTTCTACAATAAATCCAGAGAAAATAATACAGTCAAACATCCATGCATTGATATCTGAAAGGATTGATTGATTGATCGACTCTTTATTATGGGGAAATTCAGCCCGAGGCTGGTTCATCCCCGATCTGAAAGGACCATCGACTAATGAATTGAAAGGGATTATCATAGTAACCATGAAATGTATCAAAGTAACCATGTCTGTTTTCTGATGTGATTTCAGAAAATATTCCTTTGAGAGTTTCTGAAGGAAATGCTAAATAAATGAAAGGTTTTCTCAGGGACATCTCTGTTTTGAATGTTTTTCATTGAGAACCTCCAGAGAAATTCCTCAGCAAAGAGACCAACGCAGTTCCTACGAAATATTTAGAATAACATGAGCGAAATCGTAGACAAAGTTTGGTATAAGAATTACTTAAAAAAAGGTTTGGTTGTAAAAAAAATATTTAAAAGAATCTTTCAAAAAAAAATCTAAATTTGCCAGTTGAACTTTTATAAAATAAATTAGGGAATTTATATAAAATTTCCTCGAAGAGTGCAAATAATCCGGAGGAATAACTGAAACGAATCCTTAATCTTGGACAGGAATCCAAATATAATTTTCAGGGCAAATTTGTGATAGATTCCTTGGAAGAATACTTTGAAAAACTCTTTGAATAACGCATGGGAAAATTTGATAAAGTGCTGATGGAATCCACTTTGGAGAAACTTATGAAATCCTAATAAAACGCTGCAGAACACGTTGTTGCTTGAATCACCGAAATACCTCTATTTACTCGATTCAGAATTGCTAAATCCATTGGTTAAAAAAAAAAAAACATCTTAGCACGTCTAGTTTTTGAGATATTAGTTTTAAAAAATGCAATATTGCATGCAAGTTAACCAGCTTGTATGACAATTTATTCGCTTAGTTTGCCGTAAAATTTAAACTTCATGTATGAACCACTTCATGTAGGGCCCAGATAGCCGTAGCGGTAAACACGCAGCTATTCAGCAAGACCAAGCTGAGGGTTGTGGGTTCGAATCCCACCGGTCAAGGATCTTTTCGGGTTGTAAATTTTCTCGACTTCCCAGGGCATAGAGTATCTTCGTACCTGCCATACGATATACGCATGCAAAAATGGTCATTGGCATAGTAAGCTCTCAGTTAATAACTGTGGAAGTGCTCACAAGAACACTAAGCTGAGAAGCAGGCTCTGTCCCAGTGGGGACGTAACGCCAGAATGAAGAAGAAGATGAACCAATAATAATAATAAATAAAGTTGATGTTGAAAAGACGATTTCATCACAATTCAATAGTGCCATTTAAAACAAATTACACTTGAATGCAAATTAGAATCCTCTTTTGCATATTTGGTGAATAATATCACTAAAAAGTTGGATATATAATAGGGAGACTTACGGCTTCGGCATCATTCGACTATTATCGGCAACCAAATTTCAAACGCCAAATTCACAGTATTATTCTATCAGAACACGTCAACGAAAACATTCAGATGATTCTTTGTTCTGCCCGCTTCCTACTGACGAGATTTCCGAGACTGAACCATCAATACCCTACCGCCAATACCTCAATACCTACCGCCAGAGATGTCATTAATTCAAATGAACACGCCTCAAAATGCGACTGATTTGGAGCTGCCGAAGTGATTCACCAGCAGTTCTTATGGGAAAGTTGCAGAACAGAATGAGGCTGCCGACAATAGTCACACTGACAAGAGATGTCCGCAGCGTTGTAAAAACGTATCCAAAACCATTTTGACAAGTCTGTCGGTGTGAATCGATAGAGGATTGAGCAACGCATAAATGTAAATAGAAAAACACGGAATTTATCTGCTGATGTCCGAGAATATTACAAAAAAAAGCGCGGCAGCGGCTTAGACTGCCGAGAATACGTTCCCCTACTTTGAATTTCATGTAAACATCAATGATACCAGTGTTTTATATAACTTTGACGACCTGTAGAATTGTGAAGTTCTAGATGATTTTTAAGAACGACATCAGATTCAGCAAATCCAAACCTACTAGAGACACATGATCTGATCCTTAAGACACAAAAAAATGTCATTTTTGTTACTATGTGAATCCAAAGGTCGTGTATCACAATGAACTCAGGATGATCACGGGTGTATAACTGGCCAGGGCAAATAGGACCTCAGCTACATCGTGTTTACTATCTGATATTTCCCAATTTGTTTTGGACCCGTTACTAAGCCCATTCATTGAACCTAGTCGCCTTTGCATCTCCATTTTATTCACTATGAAAAAATAGGGTGGATATCCTTAAAAGTTTAGTTTCTTGCAAAAAGAGTTCAGATGGTATGATGAACGTTTTAGGGCGAAATTTGTGGATGAACTTTTAAGGATGTTTTGATGATTGACCGCTATAGATGGAAATCCATGCTACGCAAATGCACACTTTTAAAGGGCTTCATTACCTTGTACCGTAATCCAGAGTAACATTGATTAATTTTAAGGTTATGTTTTTAAAACAAGTATATACGGGCACCCATCGCTCGGAACTATGCACTGTATTTAGTTTTCAGATTGAATTTGAATTTTTGATTGTGGGATCCGTGGTCGTGCGGTTAGTGTCACCAAGCATGAGCCGCATCGTTCTAAGGAGCGTGGGTTCGAATCCCATTGCAGTCGGGAAAATTTTTCATCAGTTGCAGAATTTGGGGCTAGTGTGCACCCTTAAGCAAATTGTTCTCTAACTTTGTCTAAAGCTTATAATACTCACCAATTTAGCCTCATGATGTTAGTTTCGCAGCTTTTAATGAGCACTATGCCTAATGAAAAGGAATATATCTTAAAAAAGTATTAATTTTGGACCTTCTAAAATATTATCCAAAATAACCTATTTTCCAACACTATAGGGCAAGTGTACCACCGTTGGTGTTTGATCCGTTGAATCTGTTGCATGCTCCTTTGAGGGAGAGTGACGGAATCCGGATCAATTTGCGTCCGGTTTGCGTTTTTCGGAAGAAAAAAAACGAAAACAAAGTGTGCGGGTGAAAAAATAAGAATCGACGCGTTAGTAGTTTTTGGTCCGTTGAATCTGTTGCATGCTACTTTGTGGGCGAGCGACGGAACTCGGATCGTGTCCGGTTTGCATAGTAACCTTACTATCGGTATCGATCATCCGTGTTCACGTATTCATCTAAAATCATATCTCTATCGTCTACCAAAACGAATCCTTTCCCATATCCAAACTCTCAGTGTTTTCTTGTGGAAGTGCAGAGGACTTCTCGGCTTCCATAAAGCAAGTAACACGTCAACATTTCCCTCCCATTCCCAAATTGACCTGCATTCGGACGCAGCCGGCGCCGGTATTGTTTGTTATAATCATGAGAGCACCAATACTTGCACATTGAAGATGCTACTGATCCTGAGTAGCATCTGTCGATTCCCTGTGTAAGTACAGCTGCTCTTACAATAACGAAGTAGCAACTGCGGGCGGTCAATCATGCTCATGCTCATGTACTATGGGGTAAGTGTACCACCGAATGTAATCGCATGTAATTCAACTTGTAATGAACTTCTCTTTTTTTCCTATTAATATCACTTACAAAGCATAGGCTAATTGATAATTAAAAAAAAAGTTTGCCATCATAAGGGGGTGCTTTATAACAAGGTTCAGTTCTGCCTGTGCTCTTTACTAGTCTTTACTATCTTAAATGGTTATTTTTGTCTCCTTTCCATACGATATATGTATTACCCTTATATTGAGGCAGATATGTATAATATTACATTAGATCAACACTAAATAACGGTGTAATCTCGATGTAGATAAGTAAAATAGTACTTAACATGCCGAAAAACACATTATTATTCAATATTTGAAGAAAATATCACTTTAGGAGCAAACATGACAGATATTACCCTACTTTACTTCAGAAACCAATACTGGTGCCTCATTTTGATGTTTTTTATTATGATTTTGTTGATAATAAAAATGATAACTTTTATAAATTTCACTTCAACAATTTTTGTTCACCAAATAGGTGGCACATCTGCCCAATGAGTATAGATTTTAACCAAACTAAATTTCGTATATAAAACTAAATATTTTTTTCGTTCAAATGCCACAATAACTTACACAATTGAATAGTTTCACGACGTACAATACGTTAAACAAATCTAGGGTAAGTGGTGGTTAAATAAACACCAATCCTTCTGCCGAAAAACAACAACTTTCAATAAATTTATCACGCACTTACGATTTAGAGCACGGGTTAATACGGAGGTAAAGTGAAGTGAAAATATCAACGAAAACTAAGATTTTAGGAAACCACGTTTAAAAATTATAACTGACGTAACTTTCAGCTCGAAGGTCTTGAGGTTTTTCGGTAAGGTGAATAGCGTTATGATATGATGTCAAATTTGATACTTTTAGTTTTTTTTTTTTTTGAATGGGTTACAACCCTTAAAGGATATATTTTCTAACTTGCAATACAAATTTTCAAGAATATTAGTTTTGCTCACGTTTTTTGCATGATTTTCATTTTACCCACATAGTGCAGGTAAAATGAACATTTGCATCGCTTTTTGCTAGCGATAAAAATATGTGAAAATTTAGCTATTTTGGTCTGAAATTAATTTTGAAATATTTTCATCAATAAGGTCATTCCGATGTTACCCCGATGATCAATGTTACCCCCGTTTGAAGGTACACATATTTTTGATATTTCTCATATGCATTATTTTGCAAAATATCTGGGTTATAAAACCGAGACATGCAACTTAAACTCTTGCTTTCGAGGGAAGTTTTGAAAACTCGAATTATCACATCTAATTGAACCCATTATTTTCTACCTTATTTGATGTATTCCTGCATGCCATCGCCATGGCCCTTGGGTTCAAATTAAGGCCACTCTCGTTGGTGGATGGCAATCCAAAACGTGTGTAGTAAACATAAATGCCTTTGAGGCAAGTGCTGTGACGACAAGTTGAAAAGCAGGCACTTTATGATCGATTCGTATTACATACGAAATAGAGACATTTCTGATTTATGATCCAGAGGGGTACCTTCCTTGGGTAACGACCGAAATACACGCGCGAGCTGAAGCGTTAATGGCCTATTTTATGGTCCAGTTTCCGATTTATTTTCAGTTTACATTCAATCATAATGAGCCAACGGACGACTGTAATGCGAGCTGGGTGGCTACCGGTTGATACTGTTGAGCAGTTTCGATTGCTATGAAGGACGTTATCGGTTATATGGTTATGTTTGACCAGTAAAAAGATTCAATACTGATGGAATAAGATAGCCATAGCGGTAAGCGTGCATTCAACAAGACCAAGCTTTTGAATTGAACTAGGATTTTCTCGACTTCTCAGGGCATATATAATCTTCATACCTGCCAATACGATTTAATTACATTTTTTGACAGACAGGATTGCTCGACCAGTTATGGAAAGTTGAAAAATACTTAATTCTATGTAAAAAAAAACTAAAATTTATATGTCACCGATTTTTTTTTTGTTTTTTTTTATATTTAAACATAAATTGTGGAAAAATATTTTCAATACAGCCCTGATATTGAATCGGTTCAAAGAATTCGTATCTCTCGCTTCGAAGCGTCTGTAGAGATCAGCTGAAATCTTCTCTCGCCACCGCGAGAAAACTAGTGGAACGGCTCGATCTTCCACTATGTCGCGTCACACTACAAAAGTGTTGCACGCCAACCACTTAGCCAGGAAACGAACCACAAACCGCGCTCTGATCGTGGAATCAGCTGGGCGTCCCTTGTAGCGTGCAACATCTTACAGCTCATTTTCTCAACTCAGCTGTAGCTCGCGGTCGGAAAACGACTATAAACTCCCAACCGATCAGAAACAAAACGATCCCTCTAGACCCATAAAAACGAGTAGGTGTTGTTATTGGATCGGATTTTCAGTAGAATCCGGTACCGATCGCAACGTGAACAGCTCTTTCGAATATCGTCGATGACGACAAAGAAAACCGTCAAGGGCTAAAAATATCACCCAATTTTCTCCGATGGAAAAGAGAGCACACTTTGCTTCGGTAATCGAGAGTTACATCAACGGAAGCGGCGGTGGTCGATGGCCACGAGGAAGCAGCGCGAAGGGAAAGGGGCATGAAGACGCAACTCTGTTAGCTCTCCGTGGCGGATCTTCGAGACAGGCGTAGCAGAGTAGAAATACCTAAGTAGCGTTTGTTCAATGGGACAGCTCCTACGGCCGCGGCGCTACGAATATTGCTATAGTTTGCTGAAGCGTAGCACGTGTTCACAGTTGGACACGGGACGTGCAAAACGTAGCGATATAAATTTAAACCCCAGACAAGTTGAAAGCGGGTTTGAGCTATGGGAGCGCTAACGCGACACTTGCCACTCTCTCTCTAACTACAGTATTGAATGATACATTTGTAACCTTTTCGAATTTCTATGCAAAATGATCAACTTTAGTTATCTACATCTCAGCTACATTTTGAGCGGTCCGAATGACATTTACACAGCACGTCGGACATATATTTTTCAGACACTTTTCCAGTTTGTACAATTTGGCTGAAGATACACGAAGCAATTCTTCCAATTTCATAGGTAATGATAGATATTAGAATCCATCGAACAAATCACTTTGGTGAAACCGTTATTGTTTTTGTACTCTTGATTGGAAAAAATAACTAAAATAAAATTGATTGTTGAAAGTTGAAGTTATGACTGAAAATTTCACTCAAATCGTTCCACAAATAATTTAAATCGTAGGTTAGATTTAAGTTTAACTTTCCCATTTTACATCAAAAACGAAAAAAAATTACAAATGTATCGTCCAATACTGTAAGTGAAGCTGTTAGGTTTTTCGACTTTGGTTTGGCATCTATAGTAGCGAAATTGGATGTCGGACGAGGCCTGCTCGGTCTCCGAATGAATGATGGTAAAATATTGCACTTCGATGCGTTTGGCGTAGACGTTGTCATCGGTTGGGGGCGATCGCTTGGCTTGAATACCTAAAACAATGTTTGCCACCAACTGGTCGAGTTGGCAGCTCTGTGGGAGGGTGCCGTAGAAATGAGACGGTTAGGTCGTACTTTGGCTGAGTTTTCAATCAGTTGTATTATTGTCGTTTGCAACTTTTAGACGGGTTTTGCAATGTTCGTACATTATGTATGTAATGATTGGTCTGTTTCGATACAAACTGTACTAGACCACCCAGACAACCAGAAATCGCATGAAAGTTCACGTTACAACTCGTTTATTCATACTAATTACATCAAACTCGCAAAACACCGTGGATAAACTCGTCAGATTGATGACCTTCCTCGCATAAAACACTTCTTTTCTGAGTTCACTTGTACATTTTGTTTCGTCTCGTACACTCGTTCAAACAAAATCGGATCACTCCGTAGCAGCTGTCAAATCAACATTTGTTATCATAAGTTAAGTCGGATAAGATCACAGGTTAGTTCGGTAGAAAATTTATACACTCGCATTGTATGTTATTATTCATCACAAAATGTATGCACGCATATCGCCTCCACTTTTGTACGTAGAAGGCCTTTTCGCGACATCTTATAAGTGAAATGTTGCACATACAAAGCCTCCAGGTGATTTCGTTATACGGACATTTTGGTTGTCTGGGCATATATTGAACTTGTAAAGATAAGTCTACTCCATAAATTCTTATCACTTCAATGCTATTTTGATATAGATGTTTCGTCTATTTGACGTTCCAAGTTCCAATCATGGTTCCAATATAACAGCAAATAAAGGAAATATATAGTGATTCGCGTAGAAACAGAAGGACAAGAAAGCCCTCTGTTTTTATTCGAATTATTTTCATAAATTCCACTCGTCCTTCAGAATGCGACGGAAGCCCCAAAAATTTTGAAAGCAATTTCAGTCAAGGAATTATTCAAAAATTTCGTAAGAAAATTGTAATGAAATTTCATCATATATGTCTATACTGATCTAGTCATAAAATCCAGTAAAAATTCGTTTAACATTCAACGCTCTCCAGCACACCTAACCAGATGCGCAAGATATTGTTAAAATTCTATATGAGAACCTTACAAATATTGTATAATACCGTTGCATACACAGAAAATGTAAAATTCTCATACAGTATTTTAACAGAAATATGAGCAATTCTCGCTTAGACCAGCCCACAACTCACACTTGGTCTTTAAACATTTTCATATTTATGCTCGATCGAAAGCATTTGGATGGTCAAATTGATGGACCACTCGGTAGTTATGATCGATGGCTCGGGAAGTGGGTAGGACAGGTAGGTTATGCCCTACGCTCAAAAATACTTGGGCAGGACAGTCAAAAGGTTGTTCTACCCATGATTCACCACGGAATAACATCATTTCAACAGAAGTTGTACAACCAGCCGCAGATGTTCTTGCTTAAATTATCATGAGAATTCAGGGAAGTATTTCTTGACAAATTACTGTAAAATGCATGGAGAACTATCAGGAACCTAAAGAATTGTCGGAACTTTTCATAGATAAACCAAAGAAAAGTGCTATCGTGTACTGAGTATACGCATCTTTTTATTTTTTATTTTCAAACAAAGCTCGCTTGTTTGAGCTGTATATCGAACGTTGTGCTGCTGGCGATAACCAATTATGCTCCTAATTTCACAAGGCATTGTTGAGAGAATCTGTTGGCGATCTTTTAAGCAATTTCTAAAGAACTCCCGAAGCCCACTCTATAGAAGCTTTTGACTGGACTGTTGTGACAATATCATGTGAAATTATATATCCCATGATCCATAACTCTATTTTTGGAGAATTTCTGGAAGATTTTTTTTTAATGCTTGCAGAATTTTTGAAAAATTCCATCTGAATGTTCAAAGGAGTTTCTGCACGTTGAACCATTTATCAAGAATCATCAGCTTCTTAAATAATTTTACAATTATCCCAGAAGTTTCTAGCTTCGGCGATATCCAGTTTTTGCTACTGCTAGTGAAATTGAGTTAAAAACTATTTTCAACATATCTTTTAACGAATTTTCTTTTGTACTCATGATTAAGCACGACTTTTTATAGTAATTTAGGCAAAACGCGCAAATACTTCTCATGGGACTTGCGATTCACGATAGTCCAAAAATATATTTTTTTGCTTCCAGTGAGCTATTTTAAGTTACCTCGGGAATTATGCAAATGTAGTTTTTATTTATCCGGGACATTCCACAGAATAAAAATGAACAAGAAAAGATGAAAAATCAGCAAAAAATTTAAAAAGTTCGGAAAAAACCAGCATTTCTCAAAATTATTCATCTGGAAACAAAATCGAATAAAATGTCTTGAATTTTCATAATAACTAACTTGACTAAAAAGCCGTAAAGTAATGTGTTAAGAATCAATGGAATAGTTCTGTTTCAATAATAAGAAAAATGGTGATAGAGGACGAGTTTAAAGCAGCTCAAATAAAATTTCTGTTGACTTTCACTGATATTTTTTTATTTGCTCTCTTTTCTTAAGATTTGTCGGGATATATTTCAATTTAATCGTCTAGTTCTGAAATTATTATTCGGCAAAAACTTTGGGGAACTCTCTGGTAGAATACTTGAAAATCAAAAAGTTAATAAACTCTTACTGATATATTTGTTGAAATAGCAGAATACTAATTCATGGATAGGCGTTTGCGATGAATTTATTGAAGAGTATTCGACAGAGTCCTTAAAAGGAATTTAGGTGGCACACTTGAATGATTTATTTGAAAAGATCCTTATTAAAGCTCAAGTAACATCCATATGAGTATTTCTTAGAAATGAGAGGCCCAAACGGTTTATGGACCAAAAGTCGAAAGACAAAAGTCCAAAAGGACAAAGGTCGAAAATGATATGCTTGGTGAAAAATATATTCGACCTTTTGTCCCTTTTTTTGTTCTTCGACCTTCTGTCCTTTCGACCTTTTGTCTTTCGAGTGACATGTTGGTCGGTTTTGAGTTGAGTATACCAACAAATTTTACAGTTTTCAGTTCCTTGCTTCTAACTCACTTCAAATATCGCAGCTAGAATATGCTCATAGATTAGAACGCAAAATATGGCAAAATCAGGTTAAATGTTCCCTTTCTAATATCGTAGTGAGCATCTATTGGTAATCCGAGCAAAGTCGAATAACAACCGCATAACCTAGCAATAACCCGTTTTATTATCATGAATTCAATTTATGTTTTGTTATTAATGGGAATACACTTGTTTTTGAGCGTCAGATCAAGAATACCATCGACGGGTGAATGTTGTTAAATGTTTGAGATCATTACTCAGTTATAAACATTATTGATAATATAATGAAGTATCAATGGGGAAAATTAAATCGTACTATTTCAAATTCAACGTAATGAGATATTGTTATGCTATCATTATTAAACAACAAAAAAGTTTTCATGTGCTTGTTATCGGATAACTCAACTTGTTATATTTTTGTGATTGAATTTTGCTTTAAAATGTCTACAATAGTTTCCTTCTAAATACTTCAAGAAATCGTCAATTACTCTTGAGACTATTCCTAATTTAATTCTTAGGGGTTCTACCACAATAATTAACACGGATTTTGCAGAGAAATGTTTTAAACGACTTTAGGACATTTCTTCGAATAACATTTGGTCGAATGACATATGGTCGAATAACATTTGGTCGACTTCAAAACGTTTCATCAAATGACACTTGGTCTGAAGACTATTTTCTAATGATTTGTAGAATCGTTTGGTCAAATAAATAAAGGTAACCCGACGATTTTTTTTTGCATAATGGATGATATTAGATCTATTTTAAGCATACTTTTCATCAGCAGTCATTCGTGAATCATTCTGAATGATAATTATTTGTATCTTACGTTATTAACTAGGTTAATATATGTACTGCTGTCTATGCAAGCCTTTGCTGGATAGAAAGACGGACCGTTTCATTTCACCCGATAAATAATAAAAATAAGTCTTCCCAAGTTCATAAATGTTGATTTTTTCTTGTTGTTCCAAATAAACTTCAAAATATCATCATTGTTTGGAAAAAAAAAGAGTTCCAATTATTTTCGTTATTATTGCTTCGTTTTTGTTTAGTAATAAAAATATCAAGTATTGTTGAATTTATTATTGTTTCATTATTTTATCGTTCTCCATTAACTGCTAATTTTTATCCAATAATACCCAGCGTGAGTGTACGAAAACTTGTCAGATTTTCAGATCTAAAAGCGTTCGAACTTGGGTAAACATTTGAAATACGAGGATCAGACTTGGAACGGGCATAGAGCTATTTGGTCTCCTAGAATTGTCTGCATGAAATGCACGTTTAAACGTTTAATATTACGGCCATTAAATTAACGAAACGCTTCTGATATAGTGCATCAAAATTGCCGTCTATTTTATACGCTTTTCATCTCGGGGATGGGACATGTCGCGTAAAGACGTTTCGCATAAGGACGTTTGGCATAATGGACATTTGGCTTAATGAAAATTGAATGCCTTTTTTAAAATGCAACCTGTTCTTGTATGAAACTGCTTTATGAAAAACGTCCATTATGCCAAACGTCTTTATGAGAAACGTTTTCATGCAAAATGGGCCACCCCCATGTGGCATTCTTGTGGTAATGAATGGAGCTACTGGGGTTAAGGACAAAATGTCAATCTTTAAAACAATCTTTAATTAAAATCCCTATTCAAATGCCCTTACCAAATGCCATGTGCTTCTCAACTAAATTATTTTCGACCAAAAGTCCAATGGACAAAATGTCCGTTCGACCAAATGATCTTTCGACTAAACGTCATTCGACCAAACGTCATTCGGCCAAATGCCTTTAGTCATAGATTCGTTTAAAACAATTCCTACAAATATTTTGTTATTGATTAAGGCAATAGTTCCGTAAAAAAAATCCTTGGAACTTCAACAGAAGCCCCTCTTAGATCCAGGATACCAATACCTTCACCAATGTTGTAAATTCTTGTAGTTATTTTGTTTTCTGAGATGTTCTTGGGTGTTCGGCCAAAAAACATATGCCATTTAACTCTACGTGAAATTCCTCTAGCAACGCTTGAATAATTTACTTCCAAAATTCTGATAGCAATTGTTTAAAACATAGTGCCAGCAGTTGCGCAAAACATATCGACATGGTTTTGGCCAGCTCTCTCAGTTGTATTTCCATAATCAATGACGTTTGATCCAATGACTTTTAGTTGAATGACATAAAGTCGAAAGTAAATTTGGTCGAATGGACATTTCGTCGATCATCTGGTCAAAAAGAATTGAATTGCTTTAAGAAGCATATGATGTTTGGTGTATGACATTTTGGTTGAAAATTTATTCGAATGGGGTCTTTTCAGATTATTTGATAGAGTAACATTTTGATTGCGTGTCGGATGAACCGTGACGAGCTGAGCTTAAATGCAAGCAAGTCATCTGTCATTTGTCATCTAAGTCGACTTGTCTTGCCTCACGCGATACACATGAAAAACACATTTCTCTTTTTTGATTATTATGGATTGAATTGTTTATCAACTAATTATCATTCGAAGTTATCTTCTGATATATTCAGATATTCGGATAAAAATTGAGCTGAAATTTCGAACCATGCAACCAAAAATTTCTCAAGGAACTTAATAAATTTTACTGAGTGAATTTTCCTTGTTTCGGATGGAAAATGGTCATTGGCATAGTAAGCTCTCAGTTAATAACTGTGGAAGTGCTCATAAGAACACTAAGCTGAGAAGCAGGCTCTGTCCCAATAGGAACGTAACGCCAGAAAGAAGAAGAAGAAGACATTTAATGCAGAAGAAAAATAATAACGAAAATATGAAATGCAAACTGAAACATTTTCCGGTTTGTTTTCCACTACTCCGGTTGACCTAAATTGTTCATGTAGTCGAACTCGAACAAGAATACCTAGCAATTGTTTAAGACACAAACCACCAGCTCGGAAAGGAATGTCAGCACATTATTGCTTCCAGGATGTTACACCTGAATGCCCTATTTTTCTCACTAGCAATACCACGCTCGCTGCTCTGATACCGGCACAATCGATTTTTACCACTTCTTTTCTCATTCATGATATAAAATCCCGTTTGCCACAGGAGAACAATTCTTTCTCCTTAACAATTGGTGGACGACGTTGAAGTGGGATCAGGTGTGATAGTTTTCTGCCTTTCTCGCATTTATCATTATTTGTAGAAGTGAGCATATGATATTTTATACGCCTTGCCTAGTCTTTTAGAATACCAGTAGACGTTGCTATTTTAATGAATTTCAACGCGCTGTTCCACAAATACAGGGGATAGGCAAAATGATTGAGATAGGCAAAATTTTTCCCAATTTCAAATGCTTATAACTTTATGAAAAATGGATGAAATTGGATGCATCTGGAAGCAGTCGACGGCAAATTTGGTCCAGTTTTAGGAACTTCCTTGGCCATGCATATTGGCCACTGGACACCGGAGATGTTCCGGATTTTCTGAGGTCATGTCCAAATGTCATTTTTTCTGTCGCTTGTATTTTTGTGCGGTGTAAAGTTAGATAGATGTTTGCAATTTTCCTAGAAACTAGAACTAATAGGAAGTTGAATGCCACTGGACGCATTAAGATTGGTTGGAAATCTTCAGAAATATGACCATTTCCGTAAAACTGGTTCCGGAAAGCATGGTCAGTCATGTTTGTATTTCAAATCATGTAAATATTATCCGGAGCTATATCCAAGCGGACAGCAACCTTAAAAATGATGTTTCCTGCAGCGTATTCAGAACCATTAGATGCACAGATCACTCTATAGAAGGTTCCAGGTACCCCGGGGGAAGTGGTCAATTAGGAACATATCCGGAACCATATCAATATGGGCATCTAACTTCATGATTTTCAAAGGTTATGCTTTCCGAAGCATTTCCAGCATCACCGGCTGCCATGACCACTTTATAGTAGGTTCCAGGTGCCCGGGGGATGTGGCCAATTCAAAACATGCCCGAAAACACATCAATATGGGTATAAACATCAAGATTTTTGAAGGTGATGCTAATAGAAGTATTTACAGCGCAACTTATTTATACGACCACTGTATAGTAGGTTCCATGGGCCCTGGGGGATGAGGTCATGTTTCGAATTGGCCACATCTCTAGGAGCCCCTGGAATCTACTATAGAGTGGTTATTACATCATGTGGTTCTGAAAATGATCGCCATTTTCCAAGTCACATAAATCTTACTGTTTATGGTAGAATGTGATTCTAAACAGATGAACGGACATGTTCCGAATCGGCCACATTCCCCGGGGCACCTGGAACCTACTATAAAGTGGTCATGGCAGCCGGTGATGCTGGAAATGCTTCGGAAAGCATAACCTTTAAAAATCATGAAGTTTGATGCCCATTAGTTCTAGTTTCTAGGAAAATTGCAAACATCTATCGAACTTTACACCGCACAAAAATACAAGCGACAGAAAAAATGACATTTGGACATGACCTCAGAAAATCCGGAACATCTCCGGTGTCCAGTGGCCAATATGCATGGCCAAGGAAGTTCCTAAAACTGGACCAAATTTGCCGTCGACTGCTTCCAGATGCATCCAATTTCATCCATTTTTCATAAAGTTATAAGCATTTGAATTTGGGCAAAATTTTGCCTATCTCAATCATTTTGCCTATCCCCTGTAATCTCATTTCCCTTGAACGTTACCACCGTAGGCAAAAAAGCACACTTTTATAATAGTGCCATCACGCTGTCCGAAATGTGAACTTTATCTTGTTCCGTTTCCGCTGCTTCGCACGGGGACCGAACCCGAGAAAATCGCTGCAAAGCAAAATGAAGGGGATTCATGTTTCCTCTCGGTTTGAATCCTGGAGCTTCCGTGTCGCCATTAAGGCACAGCGCAAGTGGCAGATCATTGTATCAAACGAAAAAAAGGAAAAAAAAAAAACAATCCTGGTGTTCATCGTCCTTTACCGTTGGCTGGAAATTTGATCAACATTTATGAATACAATATGTTATTTAAAAACACTGACTGTTGCATGCAAACGGGAGGTTTTCCGACGCAGTCCTCCTTCCCGTTGCACAGTGGGATGTCTTCATTCAAAGGTCCGACAAAACCTATGAAGTATCCTAAATAAAATGAAAACGATAATTTTCCAACTTCGCTAGATGATCAAAGTAAAGTTTGAATGAAATAATAAAATAATGGAACAAACATAAATTTCAAATTTTCAAAAAATTGAACCAAGCAAAAATTTAGATTTTTTCAAATAAAATAGTAAAATTAAAGTAACACACTCAAAACTGAATTGATTTGGCTAAAATAAGGACAAAATTATGGAACAGAATGCAAACGGAACATCGTTCAGTAATATAGAAATCAATAATACAAATATAAAAAACAGCTTTTAGACTTTCAATATTAGGGGATTTATGCGGCCACTGTGCCTTGACGTTGTCCAGAAGCGCAACTCACTCCAACCGCTCGGTTGAGTTTGCCGTCATCCGGTCCGGTTCGTGTCGGAATCATTTTTCATGGGCCCCCAAACGCAAACGGACCGAGCCGGAGATGACTTGCAGGATGAGAACCCTCCTAGTACTACCTACTATTCAAGAGGAAAAGTGACTGTAAGGACATAGACCGATGTTGCTTTTCCGTTGTTTTGTCGGTGCTTAGATTGCTTTGTTCTGCAAAATTATGGCCGGTCGTTATTTGGAGCACTGCTACTGGGTTTTTCCTGCTTTATCATCTGTTTAGGGAAGTTTTACCGCTTCTGAGCGACGTGAGCGGTGGCAAGACAGCGTTTATGCGTTTTTCTAGTTCAAGGAAGATGAGATATTCGTAAAAACTTTTTCGTATAAGTGAGGAAAACTTAAAACGTGCCACTATTTTTGATGGAAACAACTGTTGAACTATTCGAAGTCATCAATTTATGGAGGAATATTATTCTCTGAATGAATTATTACGGCTTCCATCACACAGCGTAACAAGAATGACATTTTTGCGTGTTTCAAGGATCGAATTATGTTTCTTCAGTAGATTTGGAGTTGCTGAATCTGATGCCGTTCTTAGAAATGTTCCAGCACGTCACAATGTTTAGCTACAGGTCGCCAAAGTTGTATAAAACACTGGTTTTATCGATGTTTACATGACATCCAAGGTATGATTTATCAAACTTTTTTGTGATCTAATCAACCTAGTATGCAAAATAGGACTTAAACTTTTATTTCAGATATAATTTGTTTGAAATAGCCCGATTAAATTAAGATTAAATCGCTTTTTATACATGCTTGCAGTCTCCATACAAAATTCTTTGTTTCTCTTATATGGCAAAATACAACCCCTTTTAAAAACATCAAAAAATAACTTTTGAGCATCAAAAATATTATGAGTCTAGTTGATAAGTATTGTTATACACTTGAAGTTTAAATTCTGTGGCAAATGAAGCAAATGAATTGCCATACAAGCTGAAAAACTTCCATACAAATTGGCTAAAATAGTCAAATTTTGCATTTTCAACAGCCAATATCTCAAAAACTAGAAGTGCTATGATGTTTTTGATAACGGCATTGGATACAGCAATTCTTTATAAACTTAATTCCTGCAGTAGATCCTGTAAACATCCTTACTGGAACTTCTGATGAAGCTTTTGAATTAATTTATAATGTTATACATGACTGAATTCCTGAAAAATATCAGTAGTAAGTACATATATGGAAATCCATGGAATTCAATTTTCATAAAATTAAAATCAAAACCCACAATCGAAACACGAAATACCTATAATCACAACCGCTTTCAATAACAATCCCGTGTCAGCGCTTCTCGGTTTCTCCGGATAGCAATATTCCACAACCAAATAGCGCAATTCATCTTCAAATTATGCACCCCATCCAAGCAGCAGCAAGCCCGCTACTGCACTGCTCGACAACTGCAGTAATGAAATTGGCACCTCTATTAATATCTCATCAAGCTCGGAACGTGCTGGCCATTTGGATTTTTCCAAGCGCTTCAAATCTCTGCTCTACTTCTGCTGCTCCCTTCGTTGTTTGCCTTTGCTGGTAAGGGTATGCGATATGCATTTGTTTTTCATATCGATACAAAACGAAAAGGTGCTCGGAATATCTAACACTGATACCTAATAGCAAAACGAGACGAAATATAGAAAAGTTTCGTTGGCTCGATACGAATTCAGAATGTCCATTTGGACCATATTGGACAATAAACACACACACACCCTTAACTTTTGAGTGTCTTCGGGTCTGTTTCTAAAGCACGAGGGTTTAAAGGGATCTGAGATCTGACCATAAATTGAAAATTTTGTGTTGACAATAGACTACAAACAATGATCTAAGATGTCCAGCATAAATTCCATTTATTTCACGGACGAAAAAGAATATTCGTTTCTTTAATCTTGGGATTCCCTATCCAGATAAATGATTGATCCCCTCCCGAGTCTCTCCAGTTTTTCGGGACACGGGCTTGTGTTCAGTTTCAGAGTTTGGAATTTAATCTGAATCAACCAAATGACCCATATTCAGAGTGTGTAACAATTCGCGAACGGTAACAGTTCGTGGCACATTGCAATCGGAGAGCCCTATGAATGTTGATTAGACTGGCCCTCAAACAAAAAAGTTGTAAAATTCAACGGGGCTCCCCCTAGATATGTGCCTTAGAGTAAGAAAAAAGCTCTCTCAAAATTTCAACTCATTTGGTTGTTCCCCCAGCTGGCGCATTCAATTCAAAGTTTGTATGGAATATTCGTCTCAAATATATTGGAAATTCACCCTATGTCACTGTTTCGTCTCGTACACTAGTTAATCGCATTCAATTGAGCCCAGAATGACAAATTCACTAGTTGATACCTGAATGAACATAGTTGCCGAAGGTTGTATTTGGATTTAAGCTCATTTTTATTAAGCTTTCAGTTGTTGAAAGTTAGGCTTAGATCAGCAATCCCGTACAATCACACATGTGCATGCACCTTGTGCCGCAGCTCGCCCAGCGTCATAGGTGGCTATGATGCGCTTAGTGGCTACCACCCAGCTAAGTTGAAGGAATACTAAGCAATATCGCAAATCTACTTCAGATAGTTAAAACACCAACTTTATCAATTTCAATCATCATACCACCTACTACAATATTGTTTGCTATAGTATCAAGTAGTGTTTTTGACATTCTGGGTTCAATTGAACGCGATCAACAATTTTCCTGACTCAAACAGGAGATGATGTGCTGTTTCCTATATGTTGGAGCTGAAAATCCCATATTAACTTCAATTTAATTGTGCCAGCTCATGGAACGACCAAATGAGCTGAAACTTTCAGGAAGTCTTCCTCTAACCCTAAAGAATAATCCTGGCGGGTGCCCCGTGGAATTAAACAACTTTATTTTTCTCCCATACTAAAGTGGGCCAGTCTAATGTTGATATTTGCTCTTTCACCTGCTACTTGGCGAGAGAGCGTTAGAGATCATTAACCCTCAAAGACGACAACGATATAATGAATTCGGGTAATTTATGTTTTTTCTTTCAATTGGTAAAACCGTTCTTTTTTTCTGGTAATATAGTCCTAAGCAACTATATTATAATATATTGATTCATTTAATTCCCCTTTGGTCGCTAACATTGAACAGAAAATGCAACATATTTGCTTATGTTTCCTGACCTGAATAAGAGAGTGTCAACAAATTTAACACATGGTGACACACAGTGATCAGCACCAAAATAGGATAGCATGTATATTTTTTTTTTCTCTATTGACTCATCATTTTTCACGAACAATGAAAGTCATGCGTGTTATGTGAATGCGGGCGCATACAAGCGAGAGTTGATTCATTCGATCAGCAGACACGCAGCGGATCAGATAGAAAGGGACCCTAGAAAAAAAGAACAGACACAAAACGTTCGTTTCTCGGCATTATTATCATGCTTGGCATGTGCCTTGCTTTGCGCGCCACACATGCAAACACAGTTTGCTGCAGACCAGCAGTCTCCGCAAAGAGACAGTCAGACAATGGATCATTGAAGGTTGTTTTTGTCAGTGATCACCGCATCAAAACAAAGGCGCCACTGTATATGAGATTTAACATTGTGACAGCATTGCTGTTCTGTCAAACACACAAGACTATCTATGCTTTCCATAGCGGCCATTTTGGTTATTTTAATGATCCATTAATTAGAAAGCGAGTGCTCACATGGACGACAGATTACATATTCTTCCTTCGAATCGAATTCGTTTACTGAGATCTCAATCTGTAATACTCCAAAATTTGTGTTGTAGCGCTAAAAAATATCGTTTGCTGCCTGAAATCGATCTGATCAAATCTAGGATGGTTATGTAATTATGTCACAACAAACATTATTTTCATATCAAGAAAGTTTTTTGGAATACGCTGTAACATTTATCAAACAAATTATACTCTCATTACTTCGACTGTTCTGAAGACTTTCCTGAAATTTCTCCTCAAATAAACACGTCGCAGCCAGTTCTGGCCCTCCCCAGAATCATCCAGATCCCCCTAGAATTTTGGATGATAAGAATAAAAAAAAAATACATTATTCTAATACTAAATTTTTGTATGAGCCCCTTCCCCCTAGATCATAAAGTAATTTGTTGACGGTGCCTTACTAAGAATGAACTAAAGAAATTTATACATTAACTAAAATTCATTTAATGGTTGATAAAATTATTTGCAAAATGGACAAAAATTACTTAAAACACAAGAGACGAATTCCATCCAGAATGAGTCAAAAAGAAAATAAAAATCGTGCTCGACAGTCTTCGATTTGGATTAAATTTTGCACATGTTTTTGGTATGATAGGATAAGTGCTTTTCATAAAAAGTTGATCATTTTGACTCAAGAAGAACTTTTGAAAACGGCCTATAATTTTTTGCATGCAATTTATATGAAAAATTCCAACTTTAAAACTGTAGATTTTTTGAGCAAAATGTTCTACGAAGAAGTTGTAGTGAACCGTTTGGACTATAAGAAAAAAAATATACACTGAAAAAATATGTTATAAAATTTCATAAAAAATCACAAATGAAACTTAAATTTTAAATTGCACAAAAAAACCATTTCTTCTATTTTTTAAAGGTTTACCCTAGAATCTTCATAGTAAACAGATGTTTGGGACAAATTTACATCCAAGGGCTGAAAGTCTCGTTAATAAAGACAATTCATTCAATTCACAAATTTACATGATGGAGAAAATTTTAATGAAAAAGTTTTTGTAAGAACAACTTTTGGCCGATTTTCAAAAAAATTTTTTTTGTCATTTCTCTAGAAGCAGCCATTTCAAAATTACACGAGTTTAATGCAAAAAATATAATTTAAGTAATAAAATAGGTAATTTTCATAAGTTATTCTCGATTCTCAATCAAGCAAAATAAGTAAGGAATGAAATAAGGTCTTTACTCTCGAAAACGTATTATCATTGATAGAGAATCGCGAATTAGTAATGAACATGGCCCATTTAAATATTCAAATAATTACCGAAAAGCTAAACATTACATATAATTTGCAATTGGATTAGATGGACAAATTGATGTGAAGATTTGCGAAAAAGTTACACGTCTTCTCAGTGAGAATCGAACTCACGACTCCCCGATCTCTAGTTGGGGCGCGTTACCACTACGCCATGAGAGGACTCATGAACGCAGAAGTTAACCTGAATTCGATTTCAGCTCAATAATCACGTGGTTCTTTTTCGCAAAGTGCACCTCTTTTGGAAGAATTAGATGCCCATCCAAACACAACGCTTTCTATATATATCCAATGCCTAGCCCGAGAGCGCATTGTTTTTTAGGTATAGGAATAGCACACTACACTAGCCAGCAACTGCGCTGGCTGAGGTTTCTATTGTGTGGGCTTCCAATGGGTCACGACGTTCTCAAACGACCGGTTACGGAACATGAGTCCGTTGCTCGATAAATACTTGTTTTTAATTATGAAACGTGGTTAACGCGCCCCAACTAGAGATCGGGGAGTCGTGAGTTCGATTCTCACTGAGAAGACGTGTAACTTTTTCGCAAATCTTCACATCAATTTTTCCATCTAATCCAATTGCAAATTATATGTAATGTTTAGCTTTTCGGTAGTTGTTAAACTTCCACTCGGCTGGTTCTAAATTCCTAAGATATTCCACAAATTCTTTGACTTATTTCCAACAAATGTGTTGCAAAATTGTTGAAACCCTTCGACGTATCATGAAGAATTTTAGTTAAATCAAGTTCCACAAGAAATATCGAAGGGTGGCTTCAGAACTTTTGCCACAAATCTCTTGGAAATTAGTCGAAAATATTATGAGATTTGCTCATACTTTCAACGTGAAACTGTAAACTGTAAAGAAACATATTGCAAAATAGCTGGGAATGGCGAAGAGCGATTGCATTAAGATAATCATAATTATTTTTGTAACGATCTTCCATAAAACTTTTCTTCAGCAATAGTTTTTATTTTTTCAAATATTGGCAAAATACATATTCTGGGATTGAATTCATTTGGAATTCCAGCTTTCTAGCAGAGCTAAGGAGAATCCAAAAAATAAAAAATAAACTTTTTGTTTTTTTTTTATATCTAAAAAGCATTCTCCGCTAGAAAAAAATTATTGAATAATCACTTATCTTTCGCTATTTCGACACTTTCTTGAGGAACTTCAAACAAAAATCTTTTCAAACTAAAAAAAATCTAAGAAAATGAAAAGATTAAAGGTGAATCCTAGGATTTTTTGAAAAATTGCATATATGCTTTATTTATGGTTCCTAATTTCTGAAATACTAACAAATTTTCAAAGTAATGCAAAAATTTCCTCTAACATTTAGTAAAATTTTACGTTACTAATTTTACCATAAGACCTTTTTGGCAATGTTCTGAAAAATATCTTCAATATACCTTTTGATAATACCGGTGACGGCCAAGTCCTTACAGTCAGTTGGGATAGGGAAGGAATTCTAGGGTTGATGTTGACCGTTGCTTCTAGAGACCGAAAATACCTCTGCATCTCCACAATCACCACGGGTAGAGTGTTTATTAGTGAGGGAGGAAAAGATCTGTGAGGATCCATGGATAAGGAGGAAAATATGACTTATACTAAAAGCTAGTTTTACATTTTTGTCTCAAGATGTTTTTGGTGAAAGTTTAAAATAAAAACGTTAACGTGCATAATGTCAAACCACTTAAGAGATGTTTTGAATAATGACAAAAAGAGAAAATTGTATGTTTATTAAAATTGTATAAAACAGGCATAATGCCGACACTTGTAGTGACGAAACATACAAAGTTCGTTATAATATTACATATTTAAAAAAACGATTTCACGAGAAAGATGTTACAATAAGAATGAAACGAGCTCACCAGTTGGTAATCCATCCTCGGCTGAACACGAATATCTTTTTTTACTCACACATCGCGAACCGCAAAACTTCTCGGCGTCTCGAAAATGAACCGTCTTGCTTGGGGTTTCCAAAGCAATTTTTAACGCCAATGTTTATCCATTACAAAAGACTAAGTAAATGAACATGATTTTTTGTAGTAAATTAAAAAAAGTTTAAACCTTTCCCTTAGGTATATCGTAAGAAATTTTGTCAAAAAGTTTCTGAAAATCAATGTCGAATTCTTCAATTTTCCGGCATGAATTTGGTATTTTTCCAAATTAATATATAAAATGGATATGGACATGGAGTGATTTGAAGAGTGATTTGTAGAAAAATCCCGTGAAAATATTGACGAATTACTCTTGAACAAAATTTAGAACCTGAAAGAACACCTGATGGAATTTTTGAATATATTATGAATTTAGAGGGCATGCTTAGAAAAATTATTTAATGCTTTTTGCATTAAGTCCAGCGTAATTACTGCTGCAAATTTTTCAAGCAGTCCTTGGAGAAGCTAAGAGAGATTCCCTGAAGATTTGCTAATGAAATCCGAAGAGATACTTTAGGAAAAATCTCAATGACAAAGTTGGAAAAACTGTTGGTCAATTTTTTAAAGAATTTGTGGTAATATGTTACTTGGTGGATTGGAAAACAATTTCTATGAGACTACTATTTGTTCGTACTATTTCTTGAAGAAATACTTCGTAATTCCAGAAAATCCAAAACCAATTATTAGTCAAAAACTGGATGATAAATCAAACTAACAATTAGGGCCTTTCTGGAGAATTTTTTTGAATAATTTATTAATTCTTTAAATTCTCTGGCGGAATTCTTCAAGAGATATTTTAAGCAATTTGATAGAGATTTTACGAACAAAGTTCTGGTAAAATCAGAAAGCCTAAGAAACTACTGAAAAATGGATGAATAATAAATAGTAATCCCGGTAATGATTTTCTATATAATATATCAAAATTCTTCTCGCTGAAAATAACATTTTCACTGTTTAACCGAAGTTTATAAAGCATCTTTTTATAATTACAAGTTGAATAGCGCATTTTTTTTATAAATTTAGAAAAATATTTTTCTTATAAAACTTACGAAAGATTGCTTTAGGACCTTTCAGAAGCTTTAACAAATGAAAAAACACAATACAATACACAATACACCTAGCAGGCATTTTCAGTATTTACTACATATTTTTTCCGTGTTAAATTTTTTTTATACATTTCTTTTCATTTTATTTTTTTTTTTATTTTTACGTCTCTATTGCAGTCTAAGAATTACTGCAACTGCATTACTGAAATTTATTCAGTAAAAAACCTTTGAAGGAATCCATGAATACTCTTTAAACAAGTTAATGAACGCCTCTCACGCCGAGGACCTGGGATCGAATCACTAAAAATTTCAGTGACGACTTCCTTCGGAAGGGAAGTAAAGCCGTTGGTCCCGAGATGAACTAGCCCAAGGCTTAAAATCTCGTTAATAAAGATAGAAAAAAAAGCTAATGTGGAGCAGTCCATGAACATTTTTAGCAGGAAATTATGGAAATTCAATAACTTTGTAGGAGTTTGTGGTAAAACTCTTAAAACAAATTTTTTGGTAATTTTTTGACAGAATTTTAGAATTAATGTCCCAAGGACTCATTTTTTCAGAATTCATGAAAAAGTCACAAGAATGCTCCATTGAAAACAAGAACTATCCTTGAGGAATTTTCAACGAAAAGTTTCTGAACGAATACGTGGTGGAATTATCGGCAGTATTCTAGAAGAATTCTCTGGTAACTGGCTCAGTTTTTGAATGAATTCCTGAATATATTTTTGTAATAAAAAAATCCATAGAAAAATTACTTGGTGTTATTTTTGATCAAAGGTACAGTAGAATTCAAAGATATATTGAAAAAACACTAGTGGAGAAATTCACAATCATTTGGTATTCCTTAGACATGTTTTGGAGAAATTCCTGGAGGAATATTTTTTTCCTCAAGTAATTCTAAGTTTATATTGAGCAAAGTGACCCGGCGACCCACAAGTCTAATCTGAGTTTGATGTAGTCTTTTTGACAACAGTTTTCATAGAAAATTGAAGTGAGTAGCAGGCTTCGTTGGAGCGTAAATGCAGCAAAAATAAAGAAGAATGATGTAAGCAAATGTACAGCAATGACAAAATGTTGTTCTTAAATTGAGCTTATAGCTCACTCGATATTGATTTATGACTGTATTCAGTGATAGCAAACGCTTGCATTGCTTTGATTTAGTATTGGTTGGTGTTTGAAACTTGAAGAATGTTCAATCTAGCTCATAAATCATATTTTAAATAAAAAGTGGAAAAATAGATGGGAGCTAAAAAAGTTACGTTACATCGAGTTACGTTATAAAGAGGTTACGTTATATCGAGGTATTACTGTACTTGAATTGCTTCAAAAGCATGTGAAAAGATTTGTCATCGGTTAAGTATTTATGAAGTTAGGGTAAGGCAGAGATATTTTTCGAGATAAAGGAAAAAATAGAGAAAATTATATTTAACTAAGACTAGTTTTGATTGTGGACAAATTTGATGTTCTACAAAATTTTCAAAAATTTAGAAGAGAATGATGCTAAGAGATTCAAAATAGGTTGTAAAATAAAACAGTTATTAAGACTTCACTGAAGGTCATATTTCATGACTTGAAAATTCACCTTCAAGTCGCTTTCACCACCTCTAAATTTTAATATTTTTGGCTTAAAATTTGAATCTGGCTTTTCTCAGGAATTCAATTGGATATTTTACGAAATTTCCGCGATATTTTACGGAAAATATCGCATACCCTTATTTGCTGGCAACCCACAGACAAATTGAATACCTTAAGCCGGGAAAATCCCGTTCAAAGTACTCTTTCTCCACTGCTACTGTAGCAACTTCACGCTTCATACCGAGCGACTGCCAATTGTACCGATATTAAGCTCCATTAAGACGCATTGTCACAAATCAGACTAATGTTCATTTTCTTGTTCCATTTTTCTTCTGCATTCCAACAGTGTTGAGAAACGCCTTCAACGCGTTCGATCAGGAGAAGAAGGGATGCATCGGCACCCAGATGGTGGGCACCATCCTGAGCATGCTGGGTCACCAGCTGGACGACAAGCTGCTCAAGGAAATCATCGACGAGGTGGACGCTGACGGTTCCGGAGAGCTGGAGTTCGAAGAGTTCGTTACCCTGGCAGCCCGGTTCCTGGTTGAGGAGGATGCCGAAGCCATGCAGCAGGAGCTGAAGGAAGCCTTCCGTCTGTACGACAAGGAAGGCAACGGCTACATCACCACCCAGGTGTTGCGCGAAATCCTGAAGGAACTGGACGACAACCTGACCAACGACGATCTGGACATGATGATCGAGGAAATCGATTCTGACGGTTCCGGAACCGTTGATTTCGATGGTAAGGCGTGATCTATCAAGGGCAGTTCAAATTACAAAAAAAGGCTGAAAATCTTATGCAATAATTTGAACCACCCTAATGATCAACCATACCTCTCAATTTCGAAACAGATCTAATATCCAATTTTGTTTTCAGAATTCATGGAAGTCATGACTGGCGGAGACGACTAAACCAACTCGCCTCGTGGTCGGTTCCCCCGTCCAACTCAGTGTACCATCCAACTTTTGCTAGCTTAATGTTCGTTTTAATATTTAATTACCTTCTACTCTATCTCGTTAATGTTAGCTTAAATTTCCACCTTGCTCTCTACTTAAGCAAAGAAAAAACCACGTTACCAAGTAAACGCAGTAGCACAGAAGTCAGTATAGCTAGAAACAGAGATATGAATGTACGTGTAGTAGACAGTGAAACCGTTGTTAGGAATGGGCGAGAGCAAAGCTTTTATTTGCTACCACCGAGGGAGAAAATCGGAAAAATAAAACAGAAGAAAATCCATTCGATGCACACAGTACCAGAGCTTCAGCGGCCGGAAGTGGGGGGGTGGTTTGAAATTAAACGCGTGGCCAGCAGTGTTTATTGAATCATAAACTTTAATACTGAAACTCAGACTATTAATTGCAAACTATCTCCTCGTTCTTCGTTTCCACTATCATCTATCGAAGCGATTTAAACTTGTAAACTCTTCTGCCACCACACCCAAAAGCAGTTATTCTCTTGAATAACTGCACAGTTCCTGGGCTACGTCCGGCTCCGACAGGAAGCTAGTTTTCCAACTTTTTCGAAAACAGAACTTGTATTGTTGTACAGAATAAAATCAATTTGTATCGGATAAAATCTAACAAGGTGTTTTGTTTGTTTTTGTCGACGGTGAAAACTTTCCTTAAGCGGCTGATTGGGTTTCGAGGATAGGAAAATTTGTCTCTTTTGACTGTTGAGTTCGTTCTGCAAGTTTTGGTTCACTTGAAGTAAAGCATAGTTTGGGGGAAAGAACATTCAAATTTCATCAAAATTGTTTTAGCTGCAACAGGTTATGTTAGTTAACTTCGGTCTCCGTATCTCCGTATCTTCGAATCATAAGCATTGTTGAAGAGTTTTCTATTTCATGAAACTTGAGTAATATTTCAAGATTTCAAGTTTGTGTCAAAGTTGTGTGTATCCTTCTTAGCTGCTTATTAACGATAGCTTTGCAGTGCATATAGGATAAATTTAAAACATCAATTTCACTCAAGTGCGCCTTCTAAGGCACTAGAAAAAAATATATTTCAAAAACGAGAGATTATGCGCTGCATGTTTTATTTGCACGAAATTGTGCCCCTGGAAGGAGCTAATGAACAGCAAACATTTGAAACACATATTATATCAAGACGCTGATGCATTTATTAGTAGTCGCTAGTGTGTATAATGTATTACTAACTCATATTTCACTTATCTAATACGTCAGAAACCTTGAGTTTTGCCAAAATTTTTCGTTTGGCTGAATGTCATCTTGAAAGTAATGTTTTTGGACCTGGTATACATGGCATTCAATCTGATTATTATTAAGAATTTCAGAATATCTTTCAGGGATTGCTCTATGCGTTTTCTCAGAGATTTTTTCGGGAATTTCTCCTTGAGTTACATCGGAAGAAAGGAATTCCTTCGTAAATTGTTCCTGACATTTATCGAAGATCAATCTCTGAGTTTTTCCTTGAATTTCTTCAAGAATCCAATCAATCTTCTTCTTGGCATTGCGTCCTTACTGGGACAGAGCTTGCTTCTCAGCTTAGTGTTCTTATGAGCACTTCCACAGTTATTAATTGAGAGCTGTCTTTGCCAAACTTGCCGTTTTCGCATTCGTATATTGTGTGACAGGTACGATTATACTCTATTCCCAGGGATATCAAGGAAATTTATTTTGAGAATGGGTCAAAAAGGGATACGTACGATTTATTTATTGAATAACTATCGCAATTTAACTCCAATAAACTTAAAATTTAGTGTGTATGTACTTTGATGGTACATTAACAACTGTTCAAAATATTAAAGAAAAATATTTATTCACAGCGGCACCACAAGTGAATGTAAAATGGCCCAATCTCACCCCATTGGGACATTGGGTCACTGTAATTGAAATAACTTGTTTTTGAGAATGTGATTACAAAACCATTCATGGCTGGAAAATATTGATGAAATACGATGCAAACAAGACGGAAATATATCTAAGATGTTTCACAATTATGTAAACCCACTTAAAAGAACGACTATATCATAAAAATTGAAGAGCTATGAGAAAAAATATGTAAACCCAACATTTATCGTCAAGTTTACATACATTTTCTTGTGTTTTCCCTCAAATTGTCTTCAAAGTCTCATCCCCATTTCCATATAGCCTATTCAGTTTCCCCAAAGGTGTACTGAAACAGTGATTATTTTAAACCTTCGCAAATAGTTAAATTTCGGTGCAACTTTCCACGATCAATACCTTCCATGCCGATATTGACGTCATAATCCCGGTATTCCAGCGATCCAACTCATTTGTACTTCCGTGAGATGTTTCTATAACATAAAAACACAAATAAATAATAAAATTCAGACAGAATCCTCAAGTAGACTTGTTTAATGTTTCAGCGATGCTGTATTTAGAAAAAATAAACACATCTTAATGAAAAAAGAGAACACCCGGTACCGTATAATGTCAAAAAAGTGAACTTGCAATTTCATTTACTATCGTTCTTGCTTGACCCAATCTCACCCCCATTTTTTATGTTTAGACACTGTACCGAAAAAAATGAAATTTTTGTGGAAAAATCAAATAGATTCTAGAAAATACGTGTGAAGTGAAATGAAAAGACATTCAGCCTTCTACTAATATAACGATAGAGGTTAAAGTCCATGCGTGATACCT
Source organism: Aedes aegypti (assembly GCF_002204515.2). NCBI lineage: Eukaryota > Metazoa > Arthropoda > Insecta > Diptera > Culicidae > Aedes > Aedes aegypti. Next base: position 133,321,174 of record NC_035108.1, read on the forward strand.
TGTACAGGAGAAATTTAATGTTGTAAATTTTATGTTGTTTCAACATATAAGTTTATTGATATTGTAAACAAAAACTACTATTTATTAAATATGTATATTGTGATGAAATACGTGTAATAATATGTTCCCTAACATATGAATTATATATTTTAGTAATATCAGCGTTATTTGCTGAAATATTTCATGAACCATATATTTCCGTTTTGACCCATTGTCACCCCCATCGACGGTAATACAGTTATGGAATCTATGACAAAAGGTCGAAGGACAAAAGGTCGAATGACAAAAGGTCGAATTACAGAAGGTCGAATGGACAAAAGGCCGAAGGGACAAAAGGTCGAATGGACAAAAGGTCGAATGGACAAAAGGTCGAATGGACAAAAGGTCGAATGACAAAAAAGGTCGAATGGACGAAAGGTCGAATAACGAAAAAGGTCGAATGGACAAAAATTTGGGAAGTACAAAAGGCTATACTCTTTAGATAAAAAAGCAAGTTATCACAAGCGCTACAGCTAAGTTAGACGCGAAGAAAACGCGCATGTTTTCAGAAAGACCATACAGAGAGAGGTTCAATTCCAGCTGGTCAACGATCTTTTCGGAGTGAAATTTTGTTAGACTTTTCAGGTCGTAGTGCATCCAGAGTTACTGTGTACGTGCTGTAGCCTTATGTGCAAGAGCCACATTCCTTGCACTGTACATTTTGAGACCTATGTTGGGGTTCCTCGCTTTTTTTAGGGTAATTTCTCAATGCGTCTCATGCGCTTCGTCACATACGTTGTTCAAAAATAGCACAATAATTAATGTGAAGACAAAATTTTAAAACGAGAATCGAAATTGTAGCTTCTGGATCGCGCGTCTTTGAGCGTACAATGTAGACCATCTAGACACCTGTATAATAAGGTAAAAATAGCTGTAGAGACTCATCGTTACTGAGCAGTTGTTTTACAACTTGGATACCGATGGCGAGCGTAACACCGAGCAGCGCATGTGTTGAAACTACTCTAGCGCGCGCTTTCAGAATTTTTGTGAACCAAGCGCAGCACACTACAATTCTGATGTGTTGAAAGGCGGTTTGGTTAGAGACTCGTTAGTTCATTTATGTTCTCCTGGTAATTATGTAACTCTAAGTGCATCGAGGTGCATGCCACTCGATGTGCTATGTGTTGGTATGCCGAGTGCTGGAATGCAGTAATTGCGGCTGTCATTCAGATTATACCACAATTATAGCACCTATGGCGTGCCGCCATGAGTTGACTGTAGAGCAGAGGATTCGCTCTGCGGAGGCTGGTTCCCTGTAACAATGTTCAGGACGGCTAGGAGAAGCAGTTTGCCTTTGTTTTTTCTTCTGCATAAGTGTTGCATCGGTTCGGGTTGCAGATCATCTCCTAATAAAAAGCATGATGCACAAATGCAAAAATGATCAAATTATCAGAAAAGCTCTCAGTAAATGCCAGTGTAGCTGAGAAGCAGACTCTACCCTAGTTGCGACCTAATTCCAGAAAGAGGATGATTATTTTTCTCTGATGCTAATTTAAATCAGTCGAAACCAATAGTCAGATAAACAATTGAAAAAAATACAGGCAAGATGTAAAAGTGAAATCTATGAAGAACAGTCGATTATAAAAGAAGGAATAATCATCGATACAAGTGTCTACAACAGTATAATATCACTATAATGTTTAACTCCAAAAGAAAAGCCAATATTCAAAGAAGGACAAATCTCTATTGAAAATGTATCAAATAAAAAGCTAATAATAATTACTTTATGCTTTGGAGCATCTAAATAATAACAACCGACATTCAGAAAATGAATCTTTTGTTTGGAAAATAATAGCATTAATACAAATTATTGCTTCAAACGATAGTTCTGAAAAACAGCTATCATCTAAAAGAAGGAAAAACGTCAGATGAGAAAGGAGGAATTTGTGATTAAAATGTTAGCAACTGAATGTACGATAATCCTTTCAACGGTATAATTTGGAGCTTTCATCCATTCGACCTTTTGTCCATTCGACCTTTTGTCCATTCGACCTTTTTTCCATTCGACCTTTTGTCAATTCGAATTTTTGTCCATTCGACCTTTTGTCCCTTCGACCTTTTGTCCATTCGACCTTTTGTCCTTCGACCTTTTGTCATTCGACCTTCTGTCCTTCGACCTTTTGTCCTACAACCCAGTTATGCCTCGATATTACGTAACCTCGATATAACGTAACCTCTTTATAACGTTACTCGATATAACGTAACTTTCACTTCGATATAAAGTAACTTTTTTGGCTCCCATTTATTTTTTCTTACAAACATGATTTATGAATTCTTCAAATGATTTCTCTAATAATTAGATGATTCTCCTGAAATTTCTTAACGGATTTCAACTAGAACATTCCAAGGATGCCTCCAGAGATCGCTCCAATATGTTTTCCTTAAAACAAATTCTTTAAATTAGTCCCGATGGAGATCTCCTAGAAACTCCACTAGTCAACCCTCTTGATATTATTGCTTAAAAACTCCTGAGATTTTCTTCAGAAATGATTCCATGGATTCCACCAGATTTATATTAAAGCAATTTCAGAGATTCCTCTAAGAGTTACTAGGAACATTTGATCAGTATTGACTTAACAGATTCCTTGAGGAATTTCATCAGAAAATTTTCATTAAATTCTACCAAGAAATGGTTTAAATATTTCTTCAGGTATTTCTCCAGAATATGCCCAAGAGCTGTTTCCGAGGATTCTAGGATTTTTTTAATTCAAGGATTTTGAATTTCACTTTTATGTTTTTTTTTTCAATTATATTTATGAATTCTTTTGTGCCTTTGATCAAAAAGTTCACCAAGTTATCTACGATATAAAGAGGATTCAACTATGAATTCTTCAAACCGTTTCCCCTACGATACCTTAACTTTTTTCCGGAGTCTGAAGATTCATAAATTATTCAAGCAGCAGAGAACAATCCAGTGATAATTCTTGGAATGCTCTAGAAATGATTATAAAAAATCGTACAGGTATTCTCCTGCAATTGCATTATGAGTTTTTGCAGAACGTTTTCCAAATATTCATGTTTATAGAAATTGTATAATTTATTTAAGTTTCTTTAAGAATTCTACGTAGAACGGAATCCATCATTGATTCCATCAGAGTATTCTTAAGGCAAAATAGACCGTCATTGAAATTTGTACCCGTCGTTGATGATTCTTGCTAATTCATCTAACGATTTCGAATCAAAGAAAACTATATGGTTTTGCACTGACACAGCTGAAAAAGAATCAGCATACTTTATGCATGTTAGCGCGTACAGTGATTCTTTTTCAAGTCAATATAAACTATCAAGACTGCTTTTTATCACTTTGAAAAGCAAGCTGAAAAGTCATCATTGTTGCCAAAATCAATGACGGGCTACTTAGCCTTAAGAAAGTTCTCTAAGAATATTTTTAGTTGGTTCTCCAAGTAATTCCTGAAGTTTTCGTCTAAAGATTTTTCTACGGATTTTTTAATTGCAATATGTAATATTTACAGGGATTCGTTCAAAAACTGATCAAGTTCCCCATATCCCAAGAGAATTCTCCTAGAATACTTCCGATTTGCTCAGAGACTTTTCCATGGAAAATCCCTTAAGTATAGTTTTTGTTTTGAATGAAGTTTTCTAGTGATTATTCATGAAATATCATTTATTTTTTTAAACAATCTTGGGAAATCTATTTTAAATTCTGTCAAGAAATAACAAAACGTTTTTTTCTCTTCAAAGAATGGTACCACGAGTGCCTCTAATAACATTCTTGATGTTCAATGATTGCCTGCTAGAAGTGTTCATGGACTGCAAAACATTAACTTTTTTAAAGATTTCCGAAAGATCCCATTAATGATTTTCTACTAGTGTTCAGAATTATCTCCAAAGATTTTTCCCGATTTTTTTTTAAGGATTACTGCAATAGAGACATAGAAATAAAAAATTGATACATTATACACAGAAAAATAACGAAAATATATGTAAGAAAGATTGAAAATGGCTGCTAGGCTAATAACATCAATTTAAGATCCATTTTCTCAACAAACAATCAATATGCTGAACGAAATCATATAAAAATATTATGCTTCGATATAACGCAACCTCGATATGACGTAAGGTACCGCGGGGCAAGTGGGAACTAAAAAAACGGTAGTTCAATCAAATGGTTCAATAAAATTAACAAATGTCAATATTTTTCAAATCCAACAACACAATCACATTTTGGCAACATATTTGCTGGTGTGTGCATGAAACCGATCGAATAATTTCGAAATTGTGGAAACATTGGAGGAAAGTTTTAGAATGAGCCATTTGACGCAGTTACCTCGCTAAACGGGGCAAGTGGGACACATACAGTTTCATGCGTCAATCCACATCAGTAAGTCAACCATTACAATAAAAGGATTGATAAATCATATATTTTTAATTTCGAATACATTTTTGATGTACATAAGGGATCAACCATAAAATACGTAACGCTTCAGGAAGAAAACGTTTATTTAATAGTATGTCACCTCGCATTTAATATTAACTGAAAATACCCCAATAAAAGCGTAAAGAAGAATTAAACATGTTCAAAATATATCATTTATAAGTTGTTGATTACAAATTAGCACATAAACCATCAATAATTGCCGAAATTATAAATATGTTTTGTTATTACTTATATGTATAGTAGAAAACCGCATAATAGGGTGGAATTGTTTTCCGTCACTACTAAATTTGGTAGAAATAACAAATAAAGTTCAAATAAGATAGAAAAATGATCTTTCTCATGATGCATTTCAAATTTCATCTCTGTGTTTGTTCAATTTTAAAGTCGTATTCCAAAAATAAAAAATAAATAAAAAACATATAGAAGAATTACACATTTCTTCTCCCTCTCATGCAATTAAGTAATTTTAGATTTATCTTTTTTGATAAAAATCATTTGTTTGAATGTTTTAGAGCTACTCTCTAGGAAAATGTATGAAACGTCTACGAAACGATTTGATTCTGGTTTTTGTTTTGATAGTTCCCACTTACCCCGCGTACAAAGATATTTTGGGGTATGTTAGGCCATCGAAAATTTCATATGAAATGAAAACAAAATACTGGTTTATCGTAAGCAGCTTGTAATAATAATTGAATTTGTAGCTTGCTGATGGAAATTCGATTGATAACACATTTATGTTTTGCGAGTCAATGCAAGTCGTGAAACGTGTCGCAAATTATCATGCAAGTTGAAAATGGCGCTGAATTGACAAATGTTACATGAACCCCATGGTAATAAAAATAGCAATATGTTTTGTACTTAATACATTCCTTGTCATTGTATCTTCAACTTTCTAGAAGAATACCCCCATGAAAAACTTTTCCTAAGTGAGCTATGACGAAAAGTCCCACTTACCCCAGATTCTCACTTGCCCCGGGGTACCTTAACGAAAATAAAAATCGAGTTACGATGTATCAAGGTATTACTGTAAAAATATAATAATGTTGCGTTCGTTTCTGTACGCAATGAACTTATATGAAATGTATAGAATTGGGACATTTGATCCCTCAGCTAATGTTATGAAGCTCTTTTTTGAGAATGCTATGTTTAAGAATTGTAATATCGCCAGCGACAAAAAGTGTAACAGATAGTTACTTCGCTTTACTATATTGCTTATAATGAAAAAGAGGGATTCGATCTCTTCTAATAAAATAAAATAATATAGACATAAAAATTTGGCCAATTGCACATTTTGTAGCAGCCGTATCAACTTTGAGGCTTGAATGTTATCGAAACATAATCATATTACATATCTTCGGATTCAGTAGCCCTTATTTGATTACATGTGTTCAAATGATGATTGTGGGCTTCGCGGCCGTGCGATTAATGTTACCAAGCATTTAGCTTGGAATTTTTTTCGTGAGAAACGTTTTCCGACTGTACCACTGGACGTTGCATGCTAGTCCGTTGTCTAGTGTGGTGCTTCCTTTAAAGGTCAAATCGTCCACTTTAACGCATTACGGTTAGGTGTCTTTAAGCGTCACCTAAATTTTTAAAAATCTTCATAAGCCATGTAATGAAAAAAAAACGAAACTCTAAAAGAAATTTAGAGATTTTCCGTAAGGTATGATCCTACAAAACATGCAAACTCCGAAATAATCATGTGATTTTACGTCTTTTGGATGCACATAAAAGAAGCGAGCCGTATGACGTGAATTTATGGCACATTTCAAATACCATACATACCATACATCGTTTTCGTCCTTTAACGTGTAAAATTACATTTTTTGTTCAATACATCTTCAAGGACACGTTTTTGTGTCGATTTACCATTTACATCATGTGTCATTCAGTTATAGTATGAATTATGTCCACAGTAATTTACATTACTTTTAAGAGTGTGGTTATTTGAGATCCTGTGCAAAAATCTTGTCAAACTATTGATGGAACTTATGAAGCGATTCCAGGTATAATTCGTTTGAGAACTCTTGAAGTAGGGCGATTCAAAATTAAAAAAAAAGGTTAAATATCCAATCTCTCATATCTTTCTTACCATTCTTACCATAAAAATAGGGTTTACGTGAAATATTCATCTTTCTAGATGGTTATATAAAGGAGGCCCTATAACGATATAGGATTATATGGAAATTTCTATGAATTTTGTAAAATGTGCCAAACACGTTAGAACTGTAATGTACGTACAAACTTATCATCCCATAGTGAAAACGCATTCCTCAAGCCTTAATGAAGCATGTTGCTGAAGAAACAAATCCCTTTTGATCTAATTTTGAATGAGATTTTTTAAGATGTTTGCAGGGCTATGATCCCATATGAAGCAAAATAATAGCAAACGAACTCATGAATAAATTTTCTCCTAGCCGTCGGATTGAATTGTTCTCTTCAACAATTTCTTTATTATGATTTGAAGAATGAGTTTTCACTATTAAAAGATGATATGATAACGTATTATTTCTAATTATCTGAATCGTTAACTGTTGTTGAATAAAAAATGTAACATTTTACGTAGTCTTATTTTAAATTAAACACACCTTTTATTTGTGAATTGAAGTCATGCCTAAATCTAGGATTATTCAAATAAACTATTAAGTAGTTTTTTTATACATTGACTGAAATACTTAACTCTAGTGAATTTATTATTCTTTTAAAATATCATCATTCTTTGAAAAACTGCTGGACGAGTTATAACTCAACGATGTGAACATGTTTTCTTTATTTATTATTCAAGATTTTGAAACATCATCGTTCTTCGTAATGAAGATCAGGTCATCTGGAGATAGTCCTCGGGATCTTTCTTTGAATTCCAGGTCTTGCAGCTCACGGACGTGGGTATGATTTTTGAGTGCGGAAATCAGTATTAAAACGGCAGGAAAAAATTGCTTTAAGGAAAACCTTCATGGCGAAGTGAATGTTAGATATCAGTAACTCTACTTATGACCAATTGGCTTATTGTGAGCTTGTGTTGTCCAGCTCAACAATATTCCTCAAGGTAAATGTTGATGACCTCGGGTGAATAACAGAGTTTGCAGTAGACGCATTGGATTGTTCAAAATGAAATTTGTGCTACTTCTATGTATCGGGTAAGGGAAGACGAGTTGACTACGGTGACAAAAGTTGACTTGTTTCCATTTAAGATCAGCTTATCCCGAATTGAAAAAAATGCCTGAACGACCAAAAGCAGCATCAGACGTCGAAAACGGAAGAGGTTATATCATATTGATCGTTGGAAGAGCGTGCATCAAATTGAATAACAAAATTTTGCTAATCGCATATAGATTGTTGGTAAAATGGCTGATACTTTTTTCAATTATTCAATCACTCTTGTATTAGCGACAAAATGCAATTATTGACGCTAGTCAGACTAAACGTAAAACTATGTTTTTATACACTTTAGATTCGAGCATTATCCTTTCCACGAAATGCCGGTTCGACCAAATATGCTTTCTGTTGCAACAAAATATTTTCGACGAAATGTCCGTTCGACCAAATGTACTTTCGATCAAACGTCAAATTACATAACGCTCTAGGGGGAGGGGAAGTAGGCTCAAACGTTGCGGCTCATTCACTTTTTTTTTTTGTTTTATACAGAACCCGTTACGGAAAGGGTCGAAAACCGTACATTTTAGCGTTAATGAATGGATGCTGCCTAATTTCGTTTTCCTTTATGTCATCGAATATTTTTTGCATTAAATCTTACAATGGCAGCATTAGATATTAGATTCATGGAACTAGTAGTTTATTTTTTATAAATAATCGAAAAAAGCTTGAAAATAAGGCTTATATAAATCGTCACTTTTAAGGTTTCATAAAAAATCAACCCAATCAAGGTGGACGAATGTTATTTTGAAATATCACATTAATGTTCATCACATCTTTTTTATTGGAAAGCTCTAGAAAACTTGAATGGAACATGATTCTCTTCATTTGTTCTTATCGCGTATCAATTCTACCCGCAGCGAACTGAACTATCGAAATTCATACATTTTGCCTTATAAAAGATGGAACGATTATTGGAATACGAACGCTTTATGTATCCTTTTAGCATCACCTAACATCAGAGCGTCAATAGACGAGGGGTGTGCGCACGAGACTAACGATCGCAAGGTTCTTGAATCGATTCCAGTTTTAAAACGTAAATTTATGAATTTTACCCTCTAATACCCAACCCCGTCTTTAGACGGGGTACACTTTGGAATTTTGTGTATTTTTTCGTGGCTCGGAAATCAAAAGGATTTTATTTTTGGCTTTAATCTTGACTCATAACAGGCATATTGGAAATAAACTTTATGACTTTTTAAACTTTTTTGTATTTTTGAAAATTGTTTGAAAAATTGTATTCTTATATACCCTACAAATGCCTGGGATTCATTTAACGTGTAATTTAAAAAAAATCGTACCTTTTATATTTTTCTGCGACCAACCTATCACAGAAGAAGAGCCTGGTTATATTAAAATAATTTCAAACCTGCTTTTCCGTAAATTACACGGAAAATAAAAAACATATCAGAAAAAGAATTAAAATTTAATATTTTTAAAAGTATTGTAAAACTTGAATTTTTATTATTGCAAAAAAATCAATAACTAGAAGAGGCTTCAAGACAAAATGGAAAAGGATAGGGATGTTCAAAAATTAAAATTATAAAAATCAAAAACCAAAATTCATAAATTTGCGAATAAAAATAAATCATTGCCCAAAACGTGTTAAGAACAATTTTAGATAACTCAAAATGATGTTTAAATCGAAAATAAAATTTGGGTATTAGAGGGTTAAATCCAGTTTCTTGTGGCATATTTTCACAACAGAGTTCCTATGTTTACCGATAGTCCATTTTCCTGAATGTAGTTTTCATACGTTTCCTATTTAAAGGAAAATAATCAAATTTCAATTATTTGTTCAGCAACATATTCTCATATAAAGCCGAATATATCAAGTGAAATTGCGAAAGTTGTTTAAAAATTAATGTGGACTTATGCATTTTTGACCAAATCTCAATCCCAACGACGGCACTTGCACAGTTGTTTTCAAATTTCGTTAAATGCGAAAGGTAAAGAAATTCGCCATGAAAAAATAAAAACAATTCACTGACACGCTGAATAGCACGATATGGTTGTGGTCTGTAAAGGTTGCTGCTCTTGGGGCCCATTTACAAATTTCATAACGCTCTAGGGGGTGGGTGAGTGTCCTTGAGGTGATACAGCTCATACAAAATTTGTGACATTTTCATACATTTTCATGACCAAGGGTATCAAAAATGGCTATTTTTAATGTTATGAAATTTGTGAAAAAACCCTTGAACGCTCTATCACCAAGTTATTACCAAGAGACTGAGGTACGATTCAAATATGGCGTCCATCGTTTTTCGGGATTTATATACCCCCCTCCCCTCTCTGTCAAGGTGTTTTCCAATACCTTACACACGTACTGTCACACTTTCGTAGACCCCCCTCCCTTAAATGATGAACGTCATTTTTTAACGACCCCTGAATGGTAACATTAAAAAGAAATCCAATTGCGATGTTCCACGATTTTTTTTTGTTTCGTCCAGTTAGTTTTGTCCGGATCAAAATCCTAGATTTGCCAGTAAAATTTATTTACGTTCATATTATTCTCAGTGTATGAGACAATGAGAAAAGGCATTTTCATGTGACAGGTCCGTCTATGCATTTGTTAACATCGGTAGAGGAACGGTGCAAACACGAGGCTGTCATTTCCATAGAAGAACTGTCAAAGTTCTTCCTGATCAGCTGATTTGAAACGTCTTGTTAAAAGGCCTATGGACCTTTTGCAAATCAATTCACTTATGACTTGACACAAATCCACCATCCTCTGATTGCCTGTAGAACAAAAGGAGTGTTGCCAAAATAGTAAAACTAATAAGAGACGTATATTTTATGTATTTCTCAGTATATTGAAGATTAAGCACTACAATCTTCAAATAAGAAAGTATAGAAAGGCTCAACTGTTACCAATGCATGTTTTGTTGCCTAATTCCAATAAATTAATTAGTTGTGTTCGTTTTTTTTTTCTATGAATTTAAATGGTGAATAATAAATACACCGCAATTGAATATGATTTTCTGTCAACCTGGTCCAGTAATAACAAGTGTTTGCCGAGAAAATCAAAATGCATTAATTTTAATTTGTGATTTGAAGCATAAAAATTAAATATTTTCGAGTGCTTTATATACAAATCAAAAGTTAAATAGTGCATAAGTAATCGGTGCGTAGCTTTTGTGAAAAAAATGGGCATTGGACCGGATAATTGGACCTTTCAAAGTGGTAAGTTTATGTTTAGCTGTTCTTAAGTTGTTTTATTCGGCAGCTACTAAGCATTTATTTCATTAAATGATAAAACCCATGTTATATAAAAATTTTTGTGAGAGATGTAATTTACATGGAAGACTATAGTTGAAGAAATATGTTGAGTACATTGAAGGTAACCCTTGTTCCGAAGATAAATTTCAACAAGGACGATAAGTTAGTGATGCCGAAAATACCCTCAGGGTGCTAAAGCCCTCATTTACCCTAACTTATTTTTATATTTTTATTTATTTATTAATTTGAAGAGTGGCTTCACATGTCCCCTGAGAAGTTGTGACGGTCTCCAAAGGGTCGATGGACCACCGGTTGAAAACCACTGAAATAAATAATTTGCAACTAGGGTAGGTGTACCAGTTATGGCCATAGTGGTTCCCTATTTCGCCATACGTGTTAATTTGAATAATTCTACAGTTCAAAAGGTGTATTTCAGCAGTTAGATATACTATTTAACTTGATGTTGAAACATTCGAAGAGATAAAAAATGTGAAAGCTTTCGAAATTGTGCATATGGCCAAATAGGGAACCACTATGGCCATAACTGGTACAATTTCCCTACTACATAATTTCAATGCAAAATTTCATCTCTAGTGAAATTTATAAACCATTAGTGTGCTATCGTCAGTTTATGTAGAAGTGATGTAGCAGTTGGTCCACAGGAATCTACAAATTTCTAGCCCTGATAGTGGCAGCAAACAACTTTATTTAACCTGCTCTTTCTTCATCGCATCTGTTCGCAAAAATAATGGTGCATTCCAATATGAGATCAAAGACCACATTCCATATAAAATGTTGCATCTTTTTGGCAGAAAAATACCACAAATGTTTGAACCATCACTCAGTTGGATGCGACACGCCATCAAGTTAGGAATAATTTACCGGCTATTAAATTTTATGCGACGACGCAAAATTTCAGCGTGTTTTGTTAAGATTTGCGAAAACGAGAACCATTAAATGTTTATTTGTTGTACAACTTTCCATCCATCTGGAAAAGCACGTTTTGCTTGACCTCCAACTCCAAGAAATTCAGCAACGGGGAAATATTTAAACATGAACGATATTAATAAAAGGCGACGAAGTCGCCCTAAATTCACCTTGTCCAAAAGTCGAGCCTAGTTGGTGATGGAATTTTATTGACACCGTCCGACCATGACGAATGATAACATCGTTAAAATTTACATTCCTTACAGCGCCATTTTCCGGCTCTCCACGACGGCACACAGTGGTCCACTGCTGACCAAATGCTCAAAACAAATGTGACATTCTAACACTCATCTTCTTTTACTTTAAATACATTTCATTCGTTCCAACAAATCTGAAAGCTATTCTACTGGTCTTGCTCTTCTAGACAAAGAAAAAGCATTCGTCAGTACTTGACATGAAAGTTTGATCGTAAAATTAAAAAAATTCAACATACATTGTTAGAATAATTCAAAGTTATCTGTCAAATCGTATACTTCAGGTTAACTATCAGAACTCCATATCTGAAAGACTTCCTGTAAGAGCTGCTGTACCTCAAGGCAGCATTTTTGGACCAATATTATACAATATTTTCTGATCTGACTTACCTAAATTACCTCAGGGATGTCAAAAATCTTTGTTTTCACAGGCCTCTCCGCCAAAGGACGAAGCCTGCGTGTCATCTATAGTAGATTGCAAAAGAGTTTTGTTTTTTTCTTAATACTTGCAAAAATGTAAGATTTCTCCTAATGCTTCGAAAACTCAACTTATAATTCCCTCATAACCAACTCTTTATTAGAAACTGAAGTTACTGTACACGGATTTTAGCCTTATGTGCAGGAGCCTCATTGCTTGTAGGCGCACGGGCGAGCTGTACATTGTGAGACATTTTTCTTAAGATGTGTCTCGATCCGCTCCGTCTCATGTGCTGTTTGAAAGTCAGCGCAATGATTGAAGTCATAACAAAACTTTTCAGCGAGGATCGAAGCTGCAACTCTTGGATCGGGAGTCTTCGACTGTAGCATGTAGACCATCTAGACATAATAAGGTGGAAATAGTTGTTTAGGCTCTTCGTTACTATGCAGTAGTGTTACAACTTGGTTGCCCGACTATAGGCTTGTAACAGAAATATAATAAAATTTTATCAGAATATGATTTGCATATCATATTATGATATAATTTTGTTAGGCTCCGTCATCCATAGAACATAATAAAACAGAAATATAACATAATATGTTTTATTTCCCTTTAAGATATTTTTTTGTTCATTTTTAACAACTTTATAAAAAAAATTAATAGATAGTAATGCATTTTAATAATGTACAATATTATCGTATATCGAACAGCATTATAATTTTGATACTTTGTATTAAACATTATAACTTGGTTTGATATGTTTTTGATAGAATTAAAACACATTTTGTTATGTTTATGTTACTATTCATACACTTTTTGTTATAATTTTAGTTATTTTAACATCATCCTGCATCAGTTTGTAACAACCTATGATCGAAAAAAACTTATAACATAATAACATATGCTGATATAATTTTATTATGTACCCTTAGTCGGGTGCCTATAGCGAGCCGTACGGTTAATGGCTTGGCATGGCGTACCATTGGTACCTCGCATACCTGCAGGAAAACAGCAGACCCCTTTGTGTGGTCCTTAGCCTGGTGCCCAGCAATTCCTATCCCTACCTCCTCGTGGTACTGGCCGAGGTACGAGTAACCTTAGGGAGGATCGGGTAATCAACCCAGGTGGAAACTCTGCAAACCTGAGCGTCTGTACTCCATGTTAGGAGCGGCTCACAACAGCGTATGTTCCCCATGTTAGGGGCGGCTGGTCATCGTCCGAATGCCAGAGAAGGACTCTTAGCTAAACTGTGCACTATGTCCCTCCGAACATTTAGAGGGAATGGTCCTCCGGAAATCTAGGGGTTTGATATCAGGCTCTACAAACCAGCCGTAAAAAAAATCAAGCAGAGGAGAATACGAATCGGGACAATCGGCGAAGACCACAACGACGTAAAGGGACTAGCAATTGGAAGTTCATCGCCCACCAGCTGACGACGGCTTACGACTAATTGATTTAGTCGCTTCCAAGAATATGGCCATTCGTAGCACCTACTTCCAGCACAGCTTTCCATACCGATACACCTGGAAATCACCACAGCAGACAGAATCACAAATCGATCACGTTCTGATTGATGGACGGCACATCTTCGACGTTATCGACGTCAGGACCTATCGTGGCGCTAACATAGACTCTGACCATCTGGTGATGGTGAAAATGCGCCCAAAACTCTCCGTCGTTAGCAATGTACGGTACCGACAGCCGCCCCGGTATGATCTAAAGTGGCTTAAGCAACCGGATGACAACTGCATACGCACACCAGCAGCTGTGAGCTGGATGCAGCTCCTCTTGAAGACTGCTGGAGAACAGTGAAAGCAGTAATCAAAAATTTAGCTGAGAGCAACGTCGGGTACGTGGGACGGAGTCGACAGAACGATTGGTTCGACGAGGAATGTAGGCAGATTCTGGAGGAGAAGAATACAGCGTGGGCAGTAAGGCTGCAGCAAGGGACTCGGCAGAACGTGGAACGTCAACAGCAGGCCGAGGCGTCTTTCGGGAGAAAAAACGCCGCCTGGAGGAAACGGAGTGTGAGCAGAAGGAACAGCTGCGCCGGTCTTATAAAACACGTATGTTTTATCAGAAGCTCAACGTATCCCGCAACGGCTTCGTGCCACGAGTCGAGATGTGCAGGGATAAGGATGGGAACATTTTGACGGACAGAGCGAGAGGTGATCGAAAGGTGGAAGCAGCACTTCGACGAACACCTGAATGGCGCTAAGAGCACAGGCAAGAAGGAAGGGACAACGGAAGAAATGCCTTCGTCAGTACTGCAGGCGTTGGAAACCAACCAGCCCCAGCTTTGATGGAAGTTAAGGATACCATTCACCAGCTCAAGAACAATAAAGTTGCTGGTAAGGGGCGATCCATTAATTACGTAAGAAAATTTTTCGGGACTTTTACAAACCCCAGGGTAAGATATTTTGTATGAAAATTAAAAATAAATTGTATGGCGCTTAAAAAACCTCAGAAACGCGAGGTAGCTAAAGTTGGACTGGTGGTGAATGCGTCCAAGCCAAAGTACATGCTAGCTGGTGGGGCCGAGCGCGTCAGGGCTCGCCTAGGTAGCAGTGTCACTATAGACGGGGATACGTTCGAGGTGGTCGATCAGTCGGGCCTACTACTATGGCCTCCACAAGAAGCTGCGGTCAAAACAAATTCACACCCGCACCAAATGTACCATGTACAAAACGCGCAAAAGGCCGGTAGTCCTCTACGGGCATGAAACGTGGACGATGCTCGAGGAGGACTTGCAAGCACTTGGAGTCTTCGAATGTCGGTTGCTTAGGAAAATCTTTGGCGGTGCTCTGGTCAAACGAAATATCGATTTTTGTTTCAGCGAAGATATGTACTTTTGACAAACATTTGTACGCAGTACGGCCACTGTGCACCGTATTGACCAGCCGAACCAATTTCGGGGAGCAACCTGTCGCTTTGCTCAAACTGAGTGTGACACCATGCGCGCCAATTTTCCGCCAAGAGTGTGTCACTCGGGCCCAAAACTACCAACACTGATTCCAGGCATCATATCTCGCAGCAAGATCCCGGCCACATGTTTCTTCTATTCGGACGACCGACCGACCGTACGTCAATCTGGGACTGTCGTCGTTTCGCCTTTTTGTGCCATTGCTGTCCAAATCAGATATCGGGTGCAGGCAATACAGGCAAGTAGCTAAAGGCAGGCAGATTGCCAGCCGGGCAGATGCGACTGTCATTTTCCGGCGCTTTCGGCAACATTCCATCAGCTCTGGCTACACTGTGAAAAATATTGCGAAATTCTGACATGTGAAGGAAAATAATTATTAAAATTAATATTGAGACTTGAGATGGAGTAATCACAACACGTGCATTAGAAATGCATATACGTATTATGGAAACATTGTAAATCCAGACACACCTCCCGAGCAAAGTCCAACATCAAAATGAAAGCAAGTTGAAAACACATATTGTTTTCAGCATCAAGTTGATATCATAATTTGATATCAGTTTATCAATGAAATATTCGATATCATATTTTGTTTTCTTTCTGCTATCATTTTAAATTTTTACTTAATTTTTTTTTATTTAATTATATATTTATTCGTGCTACATGTTTAAATATTACGAGAATACGAAAATAAAGCATTTATCTAGTCGCAGCCATGTTTCAATATCAATCGAAAATATGCATATCTCAGCAAGTTCTCAATTTGCTTTCAATGACAGCAGAAACTGTTTTCAATTTGCTTTCACTGACAGCAAAAAGAGTTTTCAATTTGATTTCATGGGAACATTTTTCTGCTCTCAGTTTTGATATTTTAACCGTTAAAACGACCAAAATTACAACAAACTGAGTTATCAAAATCCGCGACAGCACAACATCAAAATTAGTTTTCAATATGATCTCAAGCTTTGCTCGGGCTACTAACAGTGTAAATAGGGGGAGATCCCCCAGTGCCGGACAGCACCCAATACCGGACAAAGTTAAAACATGGAGAAATCATGGTCCAATCAAGATGGTGTATTAGTAGAAAAGAAAGCTATTATGTAGACTAATGTTTGCGTAGAATAACACATCCTTGAAATATGCATCCCTTTTTAAAAAAGTAGAAAAGTTTCAAAATCTTTAAAAAATTGACGTATCTTCTTAATTTTGAGCCTATTTAGTAATTATTTTGAATATGAAAAAATACTTTGGATCCCGCAAGCATGATCGAACATAATACTAATTTGATAGTATGAATGTATTTTGTACCATAATTGAAGTAAATATGGACAAATTACAATTTTGGTTAAGCACCTCCTGTCCCGCAGTTTCGGACAGCTTGATTTGTTATATGATATCTTTGTAATTATTGCATCAGTGTCTCAAAATACTTTCATTTTTCATGGGTTCCGTCGACCATGGTATCAAACATGCAATAAAATTAAGAAGAATAAACATTCATAACAACATCATAAAATGTGCTATTTTTCATCATATATGAAAGAGGTTTTTGATAGGCATCTTGCAAACTAAGAAAAACTCAAATTATTTTTGTAAATGTTGCAATTGCATTGAATTGGTAATTATAAACTATTTCTATAGTGTACACATTCAATGATGTTCAAATTCGAGGCATTTCCAGATTGTATCCGGAATTGGATGCCACCTTTCAAGATCGATCAATTTGGTACTAAAATACATCATCAAAACACAATGTCAAAATTCATATTTATATTTTCAAATTAATTTTTGTACACTATAAAAATGATAATATTTATCATAAATGGGTAACACGAGCCCATAAATTCAATATTTTTCGAATTATGAATTTAGTGGCTTAAGTGTCCGGTACTGGGGGATCTCCCCCTACTGCTCATAAAACCTCATAATCTGAGAAGCAGGCTCTGCCCTATTCATCATTCAATCCACTCGCTCATTCAGCATCCAAAAGATGTAAAAATTTTATACTGTGTTAGGAAGCGAATCGTATTTGTCACTTGGAAGTAAGAAATATTTATTATACAGAGGTTCACTGTAAAAACCAGGCAAAACGAAAAAAAAAATCACTCCTTAATGTAGTGGAACGATCGTGTGCCTGTTGCGATGTTATTTTTGCCACACCCATTGGTGTATTAAGAATTAAATTATCGTGATTCAGTCAGGGACGGTATAACCGAGATAGAAAATAATTAACCGCAGTACTGCCATTTGATCCATCTTGGTGCCATATGAAATAATAGACGGATCTGATGGCTATTAGGAAATACATTCATATACCAGCAGAAGAATGCGAACCAAAATTTCAGCCGTTTTTTTTTCAATTTCAATTTTGGAAAAAATCACAAAAATGCATTCATTTCTTATATCAAGATGTTCTCTGATAATAAACACAACCATTTTTATTTGATAAAATTGAACCAAGTTATTGTGACCAATTTGAAATTAAAAATCAGTGGGGGTTGTGTACAAGACACGACCGCATGACGTTAACTACGCCATTTAATTTGCTGCATTTGTATTATAGTCAAATGTCATAATTGCAACCTTCCTTTAGTTATAATCCAGAATGTAATGGTTTGTGAATTCAGAAAATATATATGTTTAAAATAAAATTTTACGTTACGTAATATTTGAATCATTCCTTAACAATAGAAAATATATTGCATCCCAACGGCACAGCAGCAGCGTCCTCGGAAACATCCTCAAATTGCCGTATTGTCAATTATTCGTAATAAATCAATTGTTGTATGCTGCTATGAGATGAATTATGAAATTAAAGCAAAAATGTGATAAAGACATTAGGGAATATTACACAATTAACTCTTTAAAACACATTTGTTGGCTCTGGAAAGGGCCGATTGAATTGTTGAATTTGCGTAACACGGACACATTTTGACGGCGCACTGGTTGCGTCCTCCTCGCCCGATGAAATTTACGGTGCGGATGACGATGTGCGCTTCAACAAGCGGGTTTGGTCGATTTTCTTCAGCCATCTCGAACAAATTAGGGAATATTACACAATCAACTCTTTAAAACACATTTGTTGGCTCTGAAAAGGGCCGATTGAATTGTTGAATTTGCGTAACACGGACACACTTTGACGGCGCACTGGTTGCAATCCTCCTCGCCCGATGAGATTTGCGTTGTGGATGACGATGTGCGCTTCAACAAGCGGCTTTGGTCGATTTTCTTCTGCCATCTCGTACAATCAGCTTGCCTCTGGTAGCGAGGAGCTGAGCAGGTTTGGAAGAGCTCTTACCAGCTCGAAAGCGAAAACAGAATGAAACCGAATTCAACGAAGAAGGGATGCTTTATACCCTTAGAATAGCAGGTGATGCTCCTCCTTTCAAATTCTTCGTTTTCTTATCTGGGAAATAGGCTATATGAAACTGATGTCTGGGTAAGGGAATTACAAGATTAGCATTATGCTGTTATTGCATCCCGACGGCACTGCAGCAGCGTCTTCGGAAACATCCTCAAATTGCCGTATTGTCAATTATTCGTAATAAATCAATTATTGTATGCTGCTATGAGATGAATTAAGAAATTATAGCAAGTATGTGATAAACACATTAGGGAATATTACACAATTAACTCTTTAAAACACATTTGTTGGCTCCGGAAAGAGCCGATTGAATTGTTGAATTTGCGTAACACGGACACATTTTGGCGGCTTTGGTCGATTTTCTTCAGCCATCTCGAACAAATTAAAGAATATTACACAATCAACTCTTTAAAACACATTTGTTGGCTCTGAAAAGGGCCGATTGAGTTGTTGAATTTGTGTAACACGGACACACTTTGACGGCGCACTGGTTGCAATCCTCCTCGCCCGATGAAATTTGCGGTGCGGATGACGATGTGCGCTTCAACAAGCGGCTTCGGTCGATTTTCTTCAGCCATCTCGCACAAACAGCTTGCCTCTGGTAGCGAGGAGCTGAGCAGGTTTGCAGGAGCTCTTACTAGCTCGAAAGCGAAAACAGAATGAAACCGAATTCAACGAAGAAGGGATGCTTTATACCCTTAGAATAGCAGGTGATGCTCCTCCTTTCAAATTCTTCGTTTTCTTATCTGGGAAATAGGCTATATGAAACTGATGTCTGGGTAAGGGAATTACAAGATTAGCATTATGCTGTTATTGCATCCCGACGGCACTGCAGCAGCGTCCTCGGAAACATCCTCAAATTGCCGTATTGTCAATTATTCGTAATAAATCAATTATTGTATGCTGCTATGAGATGAATTAAGAAATTATAGCAAGTATGTGGTAAACACATTAGGGAATATTACACAATTAACTCTTTAAAACACATTTGTTGGCTCCTAAAAGGGCCGATTGAATTGTTGAATTTGCGTAACACGGACACATTTTGGCGGCTTTGGTCGATTTTCTTCAGCCATCTCGAACAAATTAAAGAATATTACACAATCAACTCTTTAAACACATTTTTTGGCTCTGAAAAGTGCCGATTGAATTGTTGAATTTGCGTAACACGGACACACTTTGACGGCGCAATGGTTGCAATCCTCCTCGGCCGGTGAGATTTTCGGTGCTGATGACGATGTGCGCTTCAACAAGCGGCTTTGGTCGATTTTCTTCAGCCATCTCGAACAAATTTGGGAATATTACACAATCAACTCTTTAAAACACATTTGTTGGCTCTGAAAAGGGCCGATTGAATTGTTGAATTTGCGTAACACGGACACACTTTGACGGCGCACTGTTTGCAATCCTCCTCGCCCGGTGAGATTTTCGGTGCTGATGACGATATGCGCTTCAACAAGCGGCTTTGGTCGATTTTCTACAGCCATCTCGAACAAATTAGGGAATATTACAAATCAACTCTTTAAAACACATTTGTTGGCTCTGGAAAGGGCCGATTGAAATGTTGAATTTGCGTAACACTGACACATTTTGACGGCGCACTGGTACAAATCCTCCTCGCCCGATGAGCTTTGCGGTGGCGATGACGATGTGCGCTTCAACAAGCGGCTTTGGTCGATTTTCTTCAGCCATCTCGAACAAATTAAGGAATATTACACAATCAACTCTTTAAAACACATTTGTTGGCTCTGAAAAGGGCCGATTGAATTGTTGAATTTGCGTAACACGGACACACTTTGACGGCGCACTGGTTGCAATCCTCCTCGCCCGGTGAGATTTTCGGTGCTGATGACGATGTGCGCTTCAACAAGCGGCTTTGGTCGATTTTCTTCAGCCATCTCGAACAAATTTGGGAATATTACACAATCAACTCTTTAAAACACATTTGTTGGCTCTGAAAAGGGCCGATTGAATTGTTGAATTTGCGTAACACGGACACACTTTGACGGCGCACTGGTTGCAATCCTCCTCGCCCGGTGAGATTTTCGGTACTGATGACGATGTGCGCTTCAACAAGCGGCTTCGGTCGATTTTCTTCAGCCATCTCGTACACACAGCTTGCCTCTGGTAGCGAGGAGCTGAGCAGGTTTGCAGGAGCTCTTACCAGCTCGAAAGCGAAAACAGAATGAAACCGAGTTCAACGAAGAAGGGATGCTTTATACCCTTAGAATAGCAGGTGATGCTCCTCCTTTCAAATTCTTCGTTTTCTTATCTGGGAAATAGGCTATATGAAACTGATGTCTGGGTAAGGGAATTACAAGATTAGCATTATGCTGTTATTGCATCCCGACGGCACTGCAGCAGCGTCTTCGGAAACATCCTCAAATTGCCGTATTGTCAATTATTCGTAATAAATCAATTATTGTATGCTGCTATGAGATGAATTAAGAAATTATAGCAAGTATGTGGTAAACACATTAGGGAATATTACACAATTAACTCTTTAAAACACATTTGTTGGCTCCGGAAAGGGCCGATTGAATTGTTGAATTTGCGTAACACGGACACATTTTGGCGGCTTTGGTCGATTTTCTTCAGCCATCTCGAACAAATTAAAGAATATTACACAATCAACTCTTTAAAACACATTTGTTGGCTCTGAAAAGTGCCGATTGAATTGTTGAATTTGCGTAACACGGACACATTTTGACGGGGCACTGGTAGCAATCCTCCTCGCCCGGTGAGATTTTCGGTGCTGATGACGATGTGCGCTTCAACAAGCGGCTTTGGTCGATTTTCTTCAGCCATCTCGAACAAATTAAGGAATATTACACAATCAACTCTTTAAAACACATTTGTTGGCTCTGGAAAGGGCCGATTGAATTGTTGAATTTGCGTAACACTGACACATTTTGACGGCGCACTGGTACAAATCCTTCTCGCCCGATGAGCTTTGCGGTGGCGATGACGATGTGCGCTTCAACAAGCGGCTTCAGTCGTGGCGGCGTGTAGTTGTTCCATTCGCGTTCCATTGAAAACTGAGCTGAGAATGCGAAAGGCACTCGAGACTTGCTCGCTGACCATGTTCACAGTCTGACGGCAAAAAGAAGAATGAGCGAAGAAGCAGGAATCGGTCTGCTTTTATAGTGCGAAGCGGAACGCAAAAGAAGCGTGGAAAACTGCTTGCACGTGATTGGTTGCGTAAGAAAGGGGTCGACATTTTTCAAATTTTCAATAGTTTATTGTTGATATTCAATAGTTTTCTCCATTCGAGAAAATTGCTGTATACATTTCCGACCGATTGATGGGAAAATTTTTAAAATCTATAGATAAATGACTGAGTTATTAGCGTTCAAAATCTTTCAAAATTTCGTGACGGTCGCAAAATTTTAGATTTTCAATTGACACCCAGTATATTGCCGTAAGACGTAGTTAACGTCAAAAAAATATTACATCTCGCTCCGTAACAGTTCAGATTGTTTACGTCGTTCAAGTCGTTTAAGTCGGCTCGCAAGGCCTACACGAAGGCTAATGGATCTGTTGAACGATCCAGCTGAAAAGAAAAAAAAAAACTTTGTAGGTACAAATGTATTCAGTTTGAGTGTAGTCAGTTGGCGGAACGAAATCCTTACAAAATCTAAGGATTTTCAAGTGAACGAAATTCCCTTACCTTCTGATGAAGAAGTTTTAGTGTGTTTATTCGCGTCTTTTCGGCACTGAGATAAATATGACCGAGCAGGTAAAGAATGTCGGAGTCATGCTTGATTCCAAACTTTCCTGGACATCTCGCGTTGAATTCATAGTCAAGAAAACTTGCATGGGCTTCGGTCAGTGTTGACAAACCTTTGGTGAAACTTGGGGCCTCAAACTAAACTATATCAAATGGATTTACCCAATAGTTGTTCGACCATTACAGGCTTAAGGATGGCTTATGTGGTGGCCAGTGTTGTAAGCAATCATGATAGTCGACAAATTTTCGCTGATATTCGATAGCGCTTCCCTTAAACATTCACTACACGAGCGATCAAACGAATGACGGAAAGCAAAATATCAATTGAATACCTCTGACTACGATAGCTTCGCTAGGTTTTGTTTGTTGCTGCCATTTATCGTAAAAGGCATCGCTTTCATTTCATCTCTTTCGAAATAACAAACAGGATCAAACTACACATTATTTTACGGATTCCTGTAAAATCTCAACAGCTGAACAGTTCGGTAAAATAAATTAACGGAGTACGGTTTTCGGTAGAAAATCACCGGAATCTGTAAAATTTTGATGATCAACATGGTAGTGATTCCGTATATACTGTGACAAGGCTTAGGCGGAGTATTTAAAAGGCAGATTGGGACGGGTTCTGCAAAGGATGCATATCGTAACAGGCAAGGCAGTAGAGGCTAGTCGCTGAAAGTGCTACATAGACTCAGGATGATCCCTCGATGGCTAGTAAGCTGAGAGAGTTCCAGCGTGCTCGTGCCAGGTCCAGCAAGGTGATCAAATATGCCAAAAAGAATACATGGATCGAATTTACTGCGGAATCCACAAGCTCTGGCGAGCAGTGGTAAGAGTAGGCATGTACAAAGTGATCAGGGTAGAGGGAAGCTTCACCAACAATGCGGGTAAGTTTGATGAGGCCTTGCTGACCAATTCGCCAAGGTGTCGGTGAACAGCAATTTCAGTGATACCTTCCAACGGGCCAAATCGATAGCCAAAGCGGAGTTTAGCTACTCTGACGAAAGTCGCCATAGTCTTGAATACTTAAGTCTATACTGGAAAGGCTGCGGCTCCTGACGATATAGGTTATCCTATCCTATTATAGTCCGATTGGCTCATTTGGAAACTATGAACGTCTAGCGCTTAGGTATCATTCTTTTTTTATGGAATTTTCGCACTTATATCAAAGCTAGAAACATTCACCTACTCCGGCTATCTGGAATGCTAATGGAGTTTAGACTTCCGGTTCGCAAGAGCCCCGACTACCAAAAGCCAGCGGTTCGTCGTGATCCTAGCTAGCCTACTCCGATGGAGAGTTCCCCGACGGAAGAATATCTCCCGTAACCGGTTACGTTGCGCGTTGTTCTTATTCTGTTGTTGGCTGGTAGAGTGCCCAGACAACCAAAATGTACGTATAACGAAATTACCTGGAGGCTTTGTATGTGCAAAATTTCACTTATAAGATGTCGCGAAAAGGCCTTCTACGTACAAAAGTGGAGGCGATATGCGTGCATATATTATGTGATGAATAATAACATACAATGCGAGTGAATAAATATTCCACCTAACTAACCTGTAATTTTATGCGACTTTACTTATGATAACAAATGTCGATTTGACAGCTGCTACGGATTGATTCGACTTACTTTGTATGAGGTACGGGATGAAACAAAATGTACAAATGAACTCAGAAAAGAAGTGTTTCATGCGAGGAAGCTCATCAATCTGACAAGTTTATCAACGGTGTTTTGCGAGTCTGATGTTATTAGTATGAATAAACGAGTTGTAACATGAACTTTCATGCGATTTCTGGTTGTCTGGGTGCCGGAGTCAGCCCAGCGATTCCGGTTGGAGGATGGCTTCCGGTTCACTTGCGCTCCGACAAGTCGAGCCGATCACTCGCTATTGACTACTCAGAATAGTCCCTGACGGTGGATCTATCCTACTACGACGAAGATTCCCCAGGGGCGGAGGATCTCCCGAATCGATGCTATCCGGGCAGATGACGAGAATGGTTCTGCGATTTCGGTGAGAGAAACTTCCGGTTCACAGGCGCCCCGACGACCATTCGCCGGTGCAACTACGCGATCTATTCAGTTAGTTCCCGACATTGGACTTAACCTACTCCGAAGCTGGCCGGGAAGTTGCTGAGGTCGGTCCTGCGATTCCGGCGGAGAGAAGGTTCCGGTTCATAGGTGCCTCGACTATACTACGTGACGCTAGAACTACTCGACGGAGAATCTAGCCCGACGCCCTCTGGTCTTCTCGCCATTTCTGTAGTAGCGACGACATGATATGCGTTATCGCTCTGTTCACCTCGTGCCACGTACTTACGTCACTATCGATTTCTATTGTTCAATCGCCGCGAACTTGATTCTCCATTGGTTCGGCGACACTTCTTCCAGTGTCTCGTTCATCACCGTTAGTGACACATCATCCGCAAAACCAACAATCTTCACCTTCCTGGGTAGCCGCAGTGTCAAGACTCCGTCGTACATCTGGTTCCAAAGAATTCGACCGAGAATGGAACCTTGAGGGACGCCCGCTGTCACTTGCCCTTCATTTGATTCGTACACCAGGATTCTGATCTGAAAGTAGCTCTTCAGGATCTCGCACATATAGTCGGTATCATCTTTGCGGAGTGGTAAGACGATGTATGTGTCAAACGTACATCTCATACATCCAAAGGAAGTTTAGACTGCGAAATGATGATCCCAGGTGCTTTGGGGTAATCGAGTTCAGTGCGCATCTGAGCTTCGGGTTTTTTCAAGGGGCTCTGTAGCTTTTAGGTTGAAGCGCCCATCTAGCGAAGGTACTCGTGAGTTCGATCCCCAATGGAGCACGTGGTTTATTTTCGAAGTTTCAATTTAAATTTGTACATTTGGCACGTGTTTTGTCATGTACCCACCATAAGTATGGAATAGCATTACCTAGTATTGTAAAACCTCAGTTGAATATTGCAGCACCCTAATGAGTTTAGCATCACCTAAAAATTTTAATTTTTATGATGCAGCATCTCGGAATCCTTACTTCCTGCAAATTTGCGGTCTTCAGCAAAGTTGTTCAGCAGCCTTATGGCGTTCATTAGGTGAAGTTTTGAATGCGCAATTTTGACGCTACGTGGCACTAGTGTGCAAGTATGTTCCAATAGATTCTAGCTTATGATCCTGACCACCTAGAAAGTTCTTCTCTTCTGCAAAGCTGTTCAGAAGCTTGAAAGCAATCTGAGGCAGCCTTATTTGGTTGGCTGTTTTGCCGCTACCTGGCGCTAGTGTGCATGTAAATTTGGTCATGTTCCATACTCTAGGTCATGATCCCGACCTAGAAAGTTGTTGAAAAACAATTTGAGGAAGCGCTGTTTGGTATTTGGCAATGTTGATATTTGCATATTTTGAAAACAACCAAATTCATCATTTCATATTGTATTGACGAATTCCATGTCAAATCTGTTAGTCACAGAACTCGACCATCTTCGATTTGCAGTAAGTTTTGCACATGTTTTTGGAATGGTAGAATAAGTGTTTTAAGTAGAAAAATTGATCATTATGACTCAAGAATAACTTTTGAAAATGGTCTATAATTTTTGCATGTGACTAATTTGGAAAATTCTTATAGTAATTCTTGTAGTAGATCGTTTGAACTATTTAAAAAAAATATATTTTTCATGAAAAATTTAAAAATAAAGCTTGAATTATAAATTACACAAAAACTCCATTGTTTATATTTTTCATATTTTCATCATAGATTATTAATAGTAAACAGATGTTTCGAACATGTGCAAAATTTAATTCAAATCGAAGATTAACGAGCACGATTTTTATATTTTTCGACTCATTCTGGATGGAATTCGTCTATTATACTATATTCCACCATGTTTCGATTTTTTTCCTAAGTGAACAAGTTTGAAACATACCTTCTTCTTAACATTCGTGGTTCAAAAATATTTCTATTTTGATATTTTGTTATTTCTCTCGAAATTAAATTTTTCAACACTCTGTGGTGCTAACAGCAAAATTACTAACAAAACAGTGCTGTTTCAAACTGCTTTCTAGCTTTCAAACAACTTTGCTGGAGACATGAGCTTTCTAGGTGGCCAAGATCATGAGCTAGTGCTTTCTAGATTCAAACAAAACTGGGCACTTTCTAAGTGGTTGGGATCATGGGCTAGAACAAACTATAATATGACCAAAATAAATCCACATTGCCGCCGCGTAGCGGTAAAATTACTAACTAAACAGTGCTGCCTCAAATTGCTTTCAAGGTTCCTAACAACTTTGCTGAAGACATGTACTTTCTAGGTGGTCGGGATCATGAGCTAGAGTATAATGAATTTGACCAGATTAAGTTACATGCACACGTAGCGGCAAAGATACGCATACAAAATTTCACCAAATAAACGCCATAAGACTGCTGAATAACTACCAAAGACCGCAACTTTGTAGAAAGTAGGGATATTATTGTTTTTAGGTGATGCTAAACTTTTTGGGGGGTGCTGCAATATTCAACTAGGGTGTTGTAATACTAGGTAATGCGATTCCATACTTATTATGGGTAGTGTACATGTAAACTTCAAAACTTCAAAACCTTATAACAGCAATATTCCTTAGGCAGGAATCGCCTCTAACTCGACATGGGTCGTCGTGCTCGACAGAAGATTCCTACCGTGCCAAACTGTGGCAAGACAATATTAATCCTCGAGATCAAAAAATTCTTACTCGGCTGAAGATCGGACATACCCGACTCACTAATGTGCCAAGAATCAAGGGCGATACTACGTATTGCTAGTTGTGTGATCATACATTGGATATTATTCATCTTTTGGTGGAGTGCCTGGCCTGGGCTCATTTAAGAGCAGATTTGCGTCGTGTCTGGATCAGTACGAGAAGTGCTATTCAATGATTGCAGCACAGAAGCACCGGTGCTCAAGCTCGTTAGAGCTCCGGTTTACTACGACGCTGTTTGTGGGCAGTTCGATAGAGAGGGTCGATGATACGGCACGCGAGATGCTGTAATCGACATGGTGATTTAGGTGGTAGCATCTTGCTTGGAGGTTTGCTCTCCAAGCTAGAGGGGTCGATGCTACAGCGAGTCGAGCTGCTGTGCACGACAAGGCTTTGTAGATGACAATGCCTAGCTAGGACGTTGGCTCTTCTTTGAAGTTGCACTTGAAATAAAATGACATTTGGGTTATGTCATAAGTTCAAAGCTCGACGGGATATACTACTGGTAGCAGACCACGGACCTGTCTATCTTGTCAGGTCTTCGGAAGTAGAAACCCATCTCGTCAGTCCAGCAGATTAGGTATCGAAATCATGATGCATAAGGTTGCTAGGATATTGACTGTTCCAAGAAGTAAAGAGGAGAGGGTGTGTTACTCAAGTTGTGCTTTCACGAATGACCTTCCCTTGCTTTGGCAATCAGGTTAAAGTGACATTAATAGTATGGAGCAATCTCAGTGAATTGGGACAAAATTGACAAAGCTCCAAGTGATCTCGCAATTGATTGTCACTTTCCTTACAGGTCATTTACTTTTCAATTCGCTTCACGGGAAGAGTGAACGTCTGGCTTAATAAGTATGGCAATCAATAAAGTATGTTATACTGATGGTTTCTTTTTTGAAGCTAGAGCTGGTGCTGATGTATATTCTCGTGAGCTAATGCTGAATCAGTTTTACTCACTTGGTACACACTGCACCGTAACTGTCCAGTTTCGCGCAACTGCGATTCCGATTACCTGGTAAACACTTCCAACTCTTTAATGAATGTTCGAATCCTCTGAGCAGAATCTCAAATAGAGAAACTTTAAAGTAGATGGAGTACCGTGTACCTTTTAATTCCGCTCCTTATGCTTATCTTTGACAGATACGCGTATTTCGACTACCACTTGCAGTCTTCTTCAGTGTCAGTTACTCGTATCCACTGAAGAAATCGTCGCATCTCTCTACCTTAAATACTAACACCAGATAAGTACCTAGAATTAAAGGATTGCCAAAAATTCACAAACCTGGCAATGAAATGAGAGAAATTATATCAGCAGAAGGGTCTCCTACACACAAACTTGCAAAGTGGCTGGTTAAGGAATTCCAATCCATGCCCAAACCTTTTGAAAGCCGTTCGGTTAACAATACTCAGGAGTTTGCAAGCCAACTTCAAGCTTCTGGGTATATTCAAGATGATGAAATTATGGTTTCTTTTGATGTTAAAGCATTATTTCCTAGTGTGCCAGTTAAAGATGCCATAAACCTTTTGGAAGAATGGCTACTTAACCAACATAATGAGTCAAATTGGAAAAACAAAGTTCGGTATTACATCAAATTAACCCGACTTTGTATGGAAGAGAACTATTTTAGCTTCCGTGGTAATTTTTATAAACAGACAAAAGGTGCACCTATGGGTAATCCATTGTCTCCGTTTTTGAGCGAGTTGTTTATGGCCAATTTTGAAAGCATTTTGAAAAAGAAAGATTTGTTACCACAGCGGTGGTGGAGATATGTAGATGATGTGTTTAGCATTATCAAAAAGGATTATTTGCCAAAAATTTTAGAAGCAATTAACAGTATCCACAAAGATATTAAATTTACTCATGAAGAGGAAAAGGATAATAAACTACCTTTTTTGGATTTGCTAATTACTAGGGAATCGTCTCACTTTGAATTTGAAATTTACCGGAAACCAACTAATACTATGCGAGTTATTCCGAGTACTTCCAACCACACTTATCAGCATAAAATGGCGGCTTTTCATCATATGATACATAGAATGCAAACCCTTCCTTTAAGTGAAACTGGAAAATCAAAAGAACTGGATTATATTTTTGAGACGGCTAGGCTTAACGGATATAGGAATAGTACAATACAAGCAGTAGTAGATAAAAGGGCAAGGGATAAATATAGGAAAAGTATGACAACACTTACTGCCGAAAAAGAGGATTTAAAAAGAGTAGCGGTGAATTTTGATACCAAGATTACACAGCCTTTGGCTAAGAAATTTCGAAAATATGGAGTAGATTTGGTTTTCAGCAGTAGGAGTAGTCAGCTTAAATCTAGATTAGGATCAACAAAGGATAAAATTAATAAACTGAATAGAGCAGGAGTATATAAAATTTCATGCCCCCATTGTAATAAAATCTATATAGGACAAACAAAACGAACTCTAGAAATAAGATTCAAAGAACATATTGCTGAAGTAAAAAAAGCGGACAAGGAATTAGAAAAGGGATTAGCGTATGATTTTAAATCAAAAGTGGCTGAACATGTTTTACAGGATGGACATCAAATGACAAGCGACAACATAGACATCGTACGAAGCGTATCTTCATCTTGGAAACTAGACGTCGCTGAAAGTTTAGAAATTTACAAACAAAAGCCTTCACTACTTCTTAATAGGGATCAAGGAAACGGACAATCAAGGCTGTTTAAGTTTGTACCTAAGAAATATAAACGAGCTTGAATACATAGGTAGATAGTTAGGGATTTGTATAATTATTATTATCCCCTTTTCAATTTTTGACCAAGACATGACAGGTATACTGTCAAAAATTTTTCCTAGGTAGTTCGATTGTGTAGGTACTTATCTGGTGTTAGTATTTAAGGTAGAGAGATGCGACGATTTCTTCAGTGGATACGAGTAACTGACACTGAAGAAGACTGCAAGTGGTAGTCGAAATACGCGTATCTGTCAAAGATAAGCATAAGGAGCGGAATTAAAAGGTACACGGTACTCCATCTACTTTAAAGTTTCTCTATGGTAAACACTTATTAAGTGACACTGAATTCGGAAGCCTGAATCTTCAGGACATTCTGCTATTCTTATCCCGCTGTGGTAATGAGCTAAAGGCTCTCTTCACGCTCATGCATTTTTCAGTGCCCTTTTTGGGGCACTGTTCGAACCCATTGTGGTATTTCCTTCTATCTTTCCCTTCCCTTTCCTTTCCCATCGGATAGGAAATGAAAAAGGCTCAAATATGGCGAAAATGTTACTACATATGGATGTAAAAATCCAGCATTACCAACGTTTAAATTAATGTGAAGTACACACTGTATCCGTAATTGTTGACAAATAAAAATAGATACCGTAAAACGGGGTAACTTTGATAATGCGGGTAACTTTGATAGTGCGAGACCCCCAACATACTAAACGAAATAACGAAGTTTCTGTCAATTAGTTAAGAAAAACGAATGCAAAAGTAAAGAGTATTAATATGACACTTCATGTCCAAGCTATTTTCGTTGGAATCAAGTGCATTTGAGGATTTTTATGCAAATATTAAAAATTTACAAGATTTTAGCATTTTTGCAACGCTTACAAACAATCTGTTTTACGACCACTATTTGATAACGTCATAATGAGTTCGTCACTTACCCATGATAGCCTAGTTATAGTAGAACATGAATTCGGTCTCAAATCTTTTAGCGAAAACCATTTTTACAAACTGGGTCCATTTTTGTAATCTAAGTCAGAAATTTCCATATAGCGTTAAACGCCTAGAGGTATGCAACGCCCTATAAATGTTCCGTAATTCATTCAATCTTGTTCGATTTTTACTCCATTATCAAAGTTACCCCAAAACAGAAAACCGACTTTCGATTATATGAAAAATTATATATCCATTCAGAATAAATCTTTTGGCAATCCATCAAGTGCAATCGGTAGCTAGGATGTCAGTACTTGTTTTAAAAATATAAATTGTAATTCTTTGAAACAGCATGCATAAATATTGCAGTTTTCTTCGAAAAAACTATCAAAGTTACCCCGTTTTACGGTACTTGATTTCTTTTAAGTAATAGTTCTCACTCTTCCAAATCAGTCTTCCAAACATTGAGGGTAACGATCTCTATATTGAGAATGCTTTTGAAATCTAAAGCGTTTTGATTTACATTTAGACAAGTGAAAACTATGTACAAATTGTGCGCGTTTACTTATGGTTCCCTCGTCTATTTCCCAGTATTTATCATCAGAAATTTATATCCTCACACATTGACTGTCGCTCAAATCGTGCTCGCCCGGTGCCAGTCGTTTACCGGTTGCAGCGGGAAATCATCGGTCATTTTATTAAATTTTACGCTTCGGTTTCTTTCGCACCCTTCAGGATCGCACTCGCAACATATTTATTGGCTTATTAAATTCAATTAAGAATCGCGAAGAGAGAAAAAGCGACCAACCTCGCCGCAGCGGCGACCATGGGCACGGACGACCGTCTAATAAAATTCCTCATCGATAGAGCTATGTGTTGTACCTACGGCTCTGTGTGGTCACGAGGAACAGGAAAAATACGAGCGAAATGGTCGGTTGGTCGCGGTAAAGACGGCTATGTAATGAAGATGGGGACATTGGACGGCAACATGGTTGGTGGTCACATCGATCGCACCCTGTAAACCAAGAAGGCAATCGTAGAACTCAGAGGCGGATTTCGAAGCTCAATAGTTGGGCGCTTAAGATAGTGAAAGATCAGTGCACATCGTACCCTTGTGCTGTGCGTACACAAATTCTTTCTGCTCTTGGAAGTTTTTGAAGCTACTTAAAGCAATAAAAAAGTTCTTCTCTGTGCTACAAAACAGTAACTTTCAGTACTATTGATCCCTTTACGATCCTTGTTTGGACGTGCCTTCGATTTGTCGTTGCACCTGTTAGCAAAAGCTAGTCGGTGTTATCCTTCTTGGACAATGGGAAAATTACAGAAACCTGGAGAAAATTTCCAGAACCCCACTCAGTGCCGTCGGTGCCAAAAGTGGGGTCATGGTACAAAACATTGCCGCATAGATGCTAAATGCATGCTTGGCAGAGGTTCTTCTTACGCTAAGGAAGTCTGTTCTGTGAAGGAAGATACCAAAAAGTGGGTTTGCTCTAATTGCGGGGACATCCATAAGCCTAACTTTTCGGATTACCCTTCACGTAAACGAATCGTCCAGGCTCGTATCAGACAAATGAACGGTAACGGTAGAATCTCCAACAATGCTCATTTTTCAGTTAACGATCGCTTGCTTAGAAATCATACCCATCAGGTAAACTATAATCATGTTTAACATTATCTTAAAACATTTTTAACAGAATAATACGGAACTTCTTCAGGGATTATACCAGGAATTCCTACAAGGAATACATCTGAAATTGGACTAGGAAGTTCAGGAGGTAATGGTAATTTTTTAAAGTTTTTGCAGGGAATTCATCAGGAGAGTTTCTATCAGACGCCATTGTAAGGATCACACCAGGAATTCCATCAACATTTCCACTAGGAATTCCATTAGGAGTACTTCTGATGATTCAATCATTAGTTTCACGATGAATTACATCAGGAATTCTATCAGGGTTTCCATTAGCAGTATCTCTAGGGACTTTACCGGAAGTTTTTCTAGGGATTCCATCATTAGTTCTTTTGGGGAGATCATCAGATGTTTTTCTAGGGATTCCATCAGGAGTTCCTCCAGGGATTCCTACTGGACGTCTTCCAGGGAGTCCATCAAGAGTTGCTTAAGGAATTCCAACTGCAACTCTTCTAGGAATTATATCAGGAATTCCAATTCCTGTCAATTCTATGACAAGTTTCTCCAGAGATTCCATCCGGAGTTCCTTCAGAGATTGCACCTGGAATTCTTCTAGGGATTATGTCAGGAGTTCCTCTAAGGGTTCGAATAGGAGTTCCTCGAGTGATTTCATCAATAATTCCTCCAACGATTCCAATCATTCCTTCAAGGATATCTTTAGAAATTCCTCCAAGTATTCCAACAGGAATTCCATCAGAAGTTCCTATAGAGATTCTAGCAGGAGTATAGCAGGTAAGTGCTTCCATCAGAGTTCAGATTCCAGCAAGTGTTCTTTTAGAGATTTTACCTGGAAGTCCTCAAGAGATTCTATCAGGGGTTTTCCTAGAGATTTTATCAAGTTTTCCTCGAGGAATTTCATCAGGGAGATATCATAAAGAGTTCCTCTACAGATTCTATTAGGAGTTCCAATAGGAATTTCATAAGGAATTCTATTAAAACAATGTTGGCTGAGCAGTCTTCAGGTAATTAAAAACGCTAGTTTTTTTTTATTTTTCCGTCGTTTCGGTTCGTTAAGTACCTTTCTCATGGGTTCTTAAATTTAATTTAATTCAATTCTAATTTAAAGTCAAGCATAATTACCAATCACTACGGTTTTCTATTCAAGATGACTTTGCTAAACTCTGAAATGTCATGTGGGTCTGAATTGGAAGAATTTAAATTACATTCATGTGTCATGGTTTTTCATCCTACACTATAGGAATTCCAACAGGAGCTCTTCTAGGGAATTCATCAGGAGTTTCTCCAATGATTCCATCAGGAAATCCTCTAGGGATTCCATCAGGAGTTCTCATAGGGATCATATCAGGAGTACCTCTGAGGATTTCATCAGGAGTTCTTTCAGAGTTTTCTTCAGAGATTCCACCCGGACTTCCTCCAGATATTCCCTCAGGAGTTCCTCCATAGATAGTTTCAGCAGTTCCTCGAGAAATTCTATCAGGATTTCTTCAAGTCTTATCGTATGGAATTCCTCTAGAGAATCTATCAGGAGTTCCATCAGAAATTCCTCCAGGGATTTTATCAGGAGCTTCTATAGGGATTCCATCAGAAACACTTTAAAGGATTTCATCAGGAGTTCATCCAATGATTCCATCTGGAGTTTCTTTAATAATAACTTTCTCCAAGGATTCCATCAGGAGTTCCTACAGAGATTCTATCAAGAGTACCCTTAGGGCTTCGATTTCTCCTGAGGATTTCATCAGGAGTTCCTCCAAGGATTCCATCAAAAGTTCCTTCACAGTTTTCGCTTGGAATTCCTCTAGAGATTCTATCAGGAGTTCCTCTGGAGATTACATCAGGAGTTTCTCGAGTTCTCCAAAATCTATCAGGATTACTTCTATGGAAATTTAAATGATTTGCTCTAAGAATTCTATCAGGAGTTCTATCAGGAACGATATAAGGAATTTCATTAGGAATTCCTTCACGTACAGGAAATTCAACAGAAGTTCCTTCAATGATTTCATCAGGAGTTCCTTCAAGAATATCTTCAGGAATTCATCCAAGGATTCCATCAGAAGTTCCTTCAGGGATTCTATCAGAAGTACTTTTGAGAGTTCTTCTGATGATTTTATCAGTGGTTCCGCCAGGCATTCCATCAACATTCCTTCAGAGATTCCAGCTGGACTTCATTTAAAGATTCCACCTGGAGTTCCTCCAGAGATTATATCAGAAGTTCCTCGAGGAATTTCATCAGGATTTCTTCAAGGCATATCATAAGAAATTCATTTAGGAATCTGAAGTTCCATCAAAAATCTTTTTAGGAATTCCTCCAGGGATTCCATCATGATATTCTATAAGGATTCCATCAGGAGCTCTTCAGGGGATTTCATCAGGAGCTCCTCCAATGATTCCACCTGGAGTAGCGTGAACAATATCTTTAAGAATTCCTCCACGAACTCTTCTAGGGAATTCATCAGAAGTTCCTTCAATCATTTCATCAGAAGTTTCTTCAAGAATAGCTTAAGGTATTCCTTCAAGAATTCCATCAGGAGTTTCTCTATGGATTCTATCAAGAGTACCGTTAGGGCTTCCATCAGAGATGTTCTGGAGATAACATCAGGAGTTCCTCCAGGGATTTCATTGAAATTTCCTCCAGAGATTACATCAAGAATTTTATCAGTAATCTTATCAGGAACTCCTACAGAGATTTATTTATTTATTCGATTCTTGATCAACAAGCTTAATTTAGCCCCAATGGCCCCCTTGATCAACAAGCTTAATTTAGCCCCAATTTCATCAGGCTTTCCTATAGGAATTCCATTAGAAGTTTCTCTAGAGTTTTCATAAGAAGCTTCTTCAGAGACTGGACCTGGATTTTTTTCAGAGGTTATATCAGGATTTACTCAAGGGAATGCATCAGGTTTTCTTTTAGGCATTGAATAAGGAGTTCTTTCAGGGATTCCGTCAGGAATTCTTTCAGAAATCTCACCAGTAATTTCTTCATAAATTTCAACAGGAGTTCCTTCCTTCATGAGATCCTCTCGAGATTACATAAGAAGATTCCACCTGGAACTCCTCCAGGGATTACATCACAATTTCTTCTATGGATAACATCAGAAGTTTTTCTGGGGATCAGGAGTTCTTGTAGGGAATTTATTAGGAGTTCCTTCAAGAATTTCATTAGAAGTTCTTTCAGATATTTCACCTAGAGTTCCTCCAGGGATTCTATCAAAAGTATCTGTAGGAATTCCATCAGGAGTTATTTCAGAGTTTCCACCTGGGATACCTACCTGGGTTCTATCAGAAGTTTCTCTTGGGATTCCATCAAATGTTCCTTCGCAGATTGCACCTGGAATTTAGCAGGGATTCCTCAAGGATTCCAACAGGATTTCTTCTTAGGATTTTATAAAGAGTTCCACAAGATATATCTTCCAGAATCTATCTAGGAATTTCATGAGGAGTTCTATAAGAATCCCGTCAGGAGTTCCTTAAGAGGTTCCACTAAGAGTTCCTCCAGAGATTACATCAAAAGTTCTTCTATTCAAAAGTTCCTTCAAAGATTTCATTTGAAGTCGTTTTAGATATTCCACCTAGAATTCCTTTAGGGATTCTATCGAAGCTTCTGTAGAAATTCCATCAGGAGTTCCTTAAGAGATTCCACCCGGCATTCCTACCGGAGGTCTTTCAGAAGTTTCTCTAGGGATTCCATCAAATGTTACACCTGGAATTTCCCTTTCTATGGATTCCATCAGGATTCCTTCTATGGATTTTTATGGAGTTCCACCAGGTATATCATCAAGAACCTCTCTAGAAATTTCATCAGTTCCTTTAACAATCCCGTCTAAGTTTCTTCAGATATTCCATTAGAAGTTCTTCTAGAGATTATATCAGAAGTTCTTCTAGGGATTACTGTAACAGTTCCTCTTGGGATTCCACCAGGATTCCTTCTTGGAATGTTATCAGGAGTTCCTCTGTTGATTTCATCAGGAATTCCTTCAAAATTATCAAAGATTTTCATCAGAAGTCTTTCAAAAGATTTCGTTAGGAGAGTCTGCAGGCATTCCATCAGAATTTTTTTCATGGATTCCTTTTGAAATACTTGAAAGATTTCATTTTAAAATGCTCCTGGGATTCCATAATGAACATCTTCTGGGATTCCATCAGAAGTTCTGTCAGGGATTCCGAAGGTTGCTTCAGGAATTTCTCAAGTGTTTTCTGGGATCTATCAGGCTATTTACAAGGGATTCTTCACGAAATTTATTGAGATATTCTACCAGAATTTTATTCCAGGGATTTTTCTAGAGAATTCTTCAAAAGAATCCTCAAGGAATTTATCTTGGGATGCTTCCCAAAACTCTTCAAGGAGTTTATATCTCCATGAATTAAGAGTGATCAGGAATTCATCCTGGGATTTTACCTGGGAATTTCGCGCGGAATACCTCTAGGGATTCTTACACACTAAGCTCATACGGTGAATTTCACCGTAATTTCAACAACTGAACAGTTCGGTGAAATAAAACACCGCGATTCCGTTGAAATTTTACGGATTCCGGTGACCAAATACTGTAAAAATTTACCGTACTCCGTTAATTTATTAAAAAATTCAGGATAATTCAGGGGATTCCACCACCAGAAATTCTTTCAGAAACTGCACCAATATTTTTCCGGTGATTTCACCGGGAATTCAAAAAATTCTCTAGAGGTTCTTCCAAAACATTCTGGAAAATATTCTCCAAGGGTTCAGCCAAGATAATCTCCAAGGATCCTAAAACAAATTTCTTATGGGATTTGACCATAATTTCTTATAAAAAATCCACCTTCAATTCCTTCAGAGACTTCACCAGTATATGCTTTCATTATTTCACAAGTATTTTTTCAAGAGAGAAGTCTTTTTTTAGGGAATTCCTCGATGAATTCCTCGAGAATAACCTGGAGGATCCTTTCAAAAAAGCCGGTAGTCTTCTATGCGCTATTTTGATATGATTGAAGGATGGTAAAATCGAATGTAGAAGCTTTTGTTCGCATGTAAAACTTTATAAACGTTACCTTCAATTTGATTATAATCGATTCGAAAACATCGATTCAAAGTATTCGATTAAATCGGTGAATCGATTCAACAGTTTAAGGTGAAGATGAATCGAAGCCAAAGTTCAAATTTACAAGAGCACGGATCTGGAGAACCAAATATCCGTTCAAGCTGAAAACCTAATCGATTGGTCCCTAGCTGGTGGTGATCAATCTATTAGGTTTTCAGCTCAAACGGATGTTTGGTTCTTCAGATCCGTGCTCTTGAAAATTTAAACTTTGGCTTAGATTCATCTTCACCTTAAATGTGAATCAATTCAGTAACATCGATGCTATAGACAAATTTTCCTAACGCTAGCCACCGAGTATAGTGGCGTAAAATTGTTGATTCAGTTTTATCTGTTTAGATGGTAACTAAATACATAAATGAAATGAACCTCTCAAAATATTGCAAGCGGAATCTCAAAAGGAATTCTTGGTGGAATTCCATGAAGGTAGTTCTTTGAACTATTTGGCAGTATTACTTGTGGAATCCCTGGAGGAATTCCTTGATGAATCCTTTGAGAAATTCTTGGTAAAATCACTGTAAGGGTTCCTGGAGAAAATTTTTGAATGCATTTCTGTACGAATTTTTAAAGGCATTTTTAGCGAAAATAATGTAGGAATCCCTGAGGCACTCCCTGGAAGACTGTTTGAATTAATCGCTGAAGGATTATTTGGAGGTATTCCTAGGGAAATCACTGGAAAATTTTTCATAGGTTGTTGGTTTTTCTTGGTTGTTTTTTTAATGGAATTCCTGTACTTGTTTCTTGGGTGGGATTCATTGAACAGTCTCATTAAGAAACTTCTTGAAGAATTCCTGGTTGAATCGTAGGAGTCTGTTCAGAAATTCCTTAAGTTTCGCTGGAAGAATTTCTACATAAAACTTTGGAGGAATTTTTTGGTGAAATTCTTGCAGGAAGCATTGAATGAATCACTGAAGAAATCTCTAGGGAAGTTTTTGGATGAATCATTGGAGGACACTGTAGGAAAATTGCAAGAAAAACTGCTGAAGAAATTCCTTCTGGAATCAACTCCTGGTGGAATTGAAAGAGGAGTCCTAGGAGGAAGCCCTAAAAAAGTCCTGTCGAAATCCTTGGGTGAATTTCTGCTGATGAAAGCCTTGAAATATATCTGGAAGAATTCGTGATGTGATTCCTGAATAATGCATGATGGAGTCCTAAGAACTAACTTCTAGAAGAATTTCTGAAGGAATCTTTGATGAAATTGATATAGCAATCCCTGGAGGAATTCTTGGATGCAGCCTTGGAGTAAGCTCTGAAAAATAACTGAAGAAATCACTTAAGGATTTTTTTGGATTAATTTTTGAAGGAATAAATGGAGGGAATCCTGAATAATTAGTAAAGGAACCTTCGAAGTCATCTCTGGAAGTATGTTATCTGAAGGTATGCCTGAAGAATTTTTCCCGGAAGAATTTCTGGTTGAATATGTGGACCAATTTCTTGATAAATTATTGGTAAAATTCCTGGTAGCAGAAAATAATTTAGAGATTCCTCATAAAAATTGTCCGGGGATTTTACCCGGAATTCTCTAATGGAGTTTTCCAGTATTACTTTAACAATTCCTTTCAAGAGTTCCAACATAAAATCTACAAGAGTTCCTCAAAAAATACTATCCAGATCCCTCCAACAATTTATCTAGAAATTATTCCAGGGATTCGATCAAGCAGTTCTTCGAAAACTTCTCGTCAAATTCTTCCAAGTATTTCTTTAAAAATTCCTTCATAACAGTCATCCAGAAATCTTGCAGATATTTTCTCAGAAATTCCAACAGGAATCTCTACAGATTATTTTTTTTCCAGATATTCCTCAGAAAATCTTTGATTTCTCCAGCAAATCTTCCAAAGATTTTTTCAGACATTTGTCTGGACTTTCTTCCAGAAATTCCGCGATGGATAAATCCAAAAAATCCTCAAGGTGTAGTTCTTTTATTAAAACGTATTCGTTAGATAATTCTTTTACTTTAAGAGATAGAGAGGTACTATGTTCAGCAAAAACACGCGTTTTAAGATGTTCAACAACTTTGTAGAATACATGAAAAATGTTAAAAATTTAAGTAAAAAGTTATGAAAAAAAATATTTTAAACGAGTTTTTTCATGCAAATTTGTGTACTTTATGTTAAAAAATTCGTAACACTTTTACAAAATTTAATAATGTTAATAAGGCTTATTTGTCTGACAGTAAAAATCCATGCAAAAACGCTCCTAGACAAAAGTTTTTATCAACTGCTGAAAGGGGAGATATGGTACTTTCATGATTTGTAAGAGTTGTCTGCGCCATTTTGCGCCGAAGCCAGGCCTAAACTACCCCTTGGAAATATAGTAATTCATGTATAACTTTGTTACTTCAAAAGATTGGGTGATGATATGTTCAGCAAAAACACGGGTTTTTCTATGACAAACAACTTTGTAGAAAACACAAAAAATGTTAAAAAAAAATGAAATGAAATCGAGAAAATAAAACACAGTGCAAACGTGTCTTAATGGGTTCTTCCATAAATTACTGCAGGAGTTCCTCCAGGGAATCCTTTGGACTTGTATACAGGGATTTCTTCAGAAATGTTTACAGAAAATCCTCCAGGAATTCTACTTTTTTTCAGAAATTTCTCCAAGGATTCTTTAAAAAATGCACTAGGTTTTAATAAGATTTCATTATTCATTATTCATATGCTTGAATTGGTGTCGAAGAGAATAGTTCAAAAACATTCCTGTAGAGATTTTTTTTCATTATTAACGCCAGGGTTTCATCTAGAAACTCATTCAGTTACTCTTTCAGAACAACCTCTTAAATGATCCTAAAAATTTCAGGTATCCTTAGAGGTATAAATGGTCGGCGTTAAGTCAGAGTGGACCAAGTGACATTTTTCATATTTTGAGAAAAATGGGTTTATTGATTTTCACCACTTGGTCCATTCTGTCTGCACAGAAATTGTTGCAATTTCTGACCACCCATCCAAATGAGGTAAATGGTCGAAAATCAAAATCATATGCATCGAATTAAGTAATATTTATAATATTAAATTGATCGATAAGAAGAAGAATCATTGTATGTTGAAAAATCTGACAAATCTCTTGAAATGATTATTATTTCCTCACATTCTTCAGCGCGCTGATCATTTTCACTGATATGGTAATAAGCACGTGGTCCACTCTGACTGCACATTTTATCGATTTTTATTGATCATCCAAAGTAAATTTGTTACATATCTCTCGCAGTTTACAGCATTAATCAAATCTGATCAAAGTGAAACGGAGGTAAGGTAGTTTCGCAGCTTATGAGAGAATAATCCAGTTTTCCCATGTTTTGTACTAGGTCCCCTCTGACTTAACGCCGACCATATGTGATTTACCATTGTGACAGCATTTCTGTTCTGTCAAACACACAAGTCAAAACAAATCCTCTAGAGACCGCTCCAGGAAATCCTATAGGAATTCCTCCAGACGATATTTCTTTGAAGTATTACTGCAAAAATCCCATGAAGAGTATTTGGCGTAATAACTAAAGAAAACCTTAAGAAATCTTTGCAAATATTCTGGAACGAATATTCGGTAGAATTTCTGAAGTAATATATGGAATGCTTTGAAATCGCTTGATAGTTTTCTTTAGGAATTCGTGGCGGTGCTATTCCTGGAGGAATTTCTTGAGGAGTTCCTTAAGATGATTCTGAAGAAATACCTGAAAAAAATCATGAACGAAATTTTACAAATACTACTGGAGGAATACCTGGAAAAATGATTTACTTGCTGATTCAATGAAAAAAAAAATCAGTAGTTACTAGCGGGGAAATATTTGGATGATTCTAAATAAAGAACTTGGTGGTATACCTGGAAGAATCGTTAGAGGAATTCCAAGTCGAATCTCTGGAATATTTTCGGAGTAATCGCTGGAAAAATTTCTGTAGGAATACCAGGAAAAAAATCATTATGTAATCTATGGCTACTTTACTGGAAAAAATCCTGAAAAAATCTGGATGATTTCCTGAAGAAATACTCAGTGGAATTTCTGAAGCAACACAATAAAAAATTTTGCTTAATATGAGCAGAAGGAAGGGCTCTTAGCTTTTCACTATAAATTTAAGTGATTTGTGCTAACGTAAGAACAACACGACATTCACGAAAACGCGACGGGAGACAAGACAAAACACTTATAGTTCTTACTATCGTCAAAAAAGCTTAAAAATTACCTTTCTGTCGACCGGTTTCGGGCGCGATGTAGCCCATCTACGGGACAATGTCTGACCAGTAATATACGGTTGGACATTGTCCCGTAGATGGGCTACATCGCGCCCGAAACCGGTCGACAGAAAGGTAATTTTTAAGCTTTTTTGACGATAGTAAGAACTATAAGTGGTATGTCTTGTCTCACGTCGCGTTTTCGTGAATGACTCTTTGCTTATTTCAGTTTAATAAACTTTTGTTCAGTTACTAATGTTACATGAGATTTAATGTAGATATTCTTGAGGAATTCCTTAATGATTTATCGAGAAAATTTGTGAAGGAATATTTTTAAGAGTTCTAGAAATAGCTACTGGCCGAATTTTTAGAAGAATACTGAAGGAATCAATAAAAGAACCCAGAAGTTAGGGAAAATCCCTGGTAATTTCTGGTGGAAGCTTGGAAGTAACTTCAAGGGGATAGATTGTAAAAATTGAAATGCAATACATAGAGGAGTTTCTGAAGCACCCTCTGGAAATATTTCTGGACGGGTTCCTCGTGAAATCCCTGATGAAATTCTTGTAAAAACACTTGCAGCAATTTCTACAGAAATTCCTGAAGCAAATCGTAGAGTATTTCATGGAAAACATCCTGAAGGAAATCGTTATGTTACGTTCTAAAGATACTACTCGAAGAGTTTCTGGAGGAGTTCTTTAAGAAATTTCTGTAAAATCTGTGGAGTACTTTACGGAAGAATCGTAGAGGAGTATATGTAAGCTTTTTTTTTTTGGAGGAATTCTGTGTATGAATTCCTGAAGCATTTTTGTGACAATTTGTTGTAGAACTAATAAAAGAATCCTTTGAAGAGTTTCCAAAAGAATCCCTGAAGAATTTTATAAAAGTACTTATGGCCATTCTCAGTAGGCCGTCCCTTATTTTTCGAAAATGGAAATGTTATAAGTTCGTCATTGTAAAGTGGTCGTTTTGGTAAGAAAAAAATCAGGTTAAAAATTTGAAGTCCGTACGTGGACCCTAAGTGGTCCCCCATCGACCCTAAAGGTATTAGGTGAATATGACCCCTGTGCGTCAAATCCAGCTCGCTGATCTAGTGCACGCAGCATGAGGACGAAGACCACTTAGCGTCCACGTACGGACTTCAAATTTTTACCTGATTTTTTTCTTACCAACGCGAGCACCTTTAAATGACGAACTTTTAACATT
This sequence comes from Aedes aegypti, assembly GCF_002204515.2. Classification (NCBI taxonomy): domain Eukaryota; kingdom Metazoa; phylum Arthropoda; class Insecta; order Diptera; family Culicidae; genus Aedes; species Aedes aegypti. The sequence goes on from NC_035108.1 coordinate 133,364,018, forward strand.
TCGCATGTTCATAAAATAAGGGACGACCTAATTCTCAGGTATAAAGGTGCTTGGATACATTCTCAGTGGAATTTTTGAACAAATTCCTAAACAAAAAGAAACTCTGTAGTCATTTATGGTGCAGAGATAACCAAATTATAAATAATTTGCTGGATCAATCTCTAATGTTAATCGCTGGAGGAATTTCTCGAGTAATCTCTGGAGGAGAACTGAAATTTTATGGACGGACTCTTAGATATATTTCTTAAGGAATCTCTGATAATAACTTCTTTAGGAATTTTTAGCGTGATTTCTACAGAAAATTCTGGATGAATCACTGAAGAAGTGTCTGGAGGAATCTGCCATATTTTCTGAAGGAATCTCTGGACCTATAAGTGGAAGCACTATGAAACTTCTGGTAGAACCCCTTGAAATAATTGGGAAAGAAATCCCTATAGTATTTTCTGGAGGAATCTATTAAGAAATTCCAGGCATCTCTGAAGAATTTCTTCAATACATCACTGGAAAATTTGGTGGTGGAATCTTCAAAGGATTTTCTTTAGGAATTTCTGAAGGAGTCACTGGCAGAAATGCTGGAAGATTTTCCTGGAAAAAATTGTAGATGTATTCCTGGCGTCATATCTGGAAGAAATGCATCTGGAAGAATTCCTTTTGTAATTTCTGCAGAAAATTTAGGAGAAATCCCTGAAAAAGTACCTGGAGGAATTCCTGATTTGAATTTCTCGACGAATTTAAAAAACAGGAAAATCTTTATTAAGATGTTTGAAATTCTTAAAATATTTTGTAGAGGAAACTGCTATGTTTATTTCTGGTGAATTATTTTAAGGAAAACTTTGCAAGATCCTTGAAGGAATTTCTGCTGGAATCTTTGAGAAAAAATCTAGAAGAACCTGGAGGAATTTCTTAAGGGTATTCGTATTTCAGTAGGAATATCTGGAAGAACCTCTGAAAATATTCTTGGAAGTATTTCTGGTGGATTCCCTTTTGGATTTTTCGGAATAATTCGTAGAAGAATTTTTCAAGAAATCTTATACCTCAGTAGTAATCTCTGGTATAATTTCTTGATGAATCGCAGAAGAAATTCCAGGAGGATTTTATCGATGAATTTCTGATGGAACTTTTCAAAGATTTTCTAGAGGAGAAATATCTTCAGTAATTTGTTTGGATTTTTTGTACAAATTTATGGAGGGATTCATGATGTAAGTATCTGGAGGAAGTTCTGGGAGAATCTCTGAAGGATCCCTGAAAAAATTTGGAGAATTCCTAGAGGGATTCTATGGGGAATTCCTTAAGAAATATTTGTTGTTAACTTCTGGAAGAATTGCTTGGACACTTTCTGAAAGAATCTGTGTGGGATTTTGTAGAGTAATCCCTCGTGAAATTATTGGAAGAATAATTGCTGAAGGAATCCCGGGATGAGAATCATGGAGGATTTCATTTGGGAATTTAAGGATAAATCTCTAGAGGAAATAATGGGGAAATTCGTAGAAGATATTTTGGAGTAATTTCTTTGAGCATTCCTAGACAAATCGCAAATTTCAATAATAATTTCTACTGTTGTCTTCGGGAATAGCCTCAGTAAAAATTTAAGATCCAAGTGGGGTAAATAACTACTTAATTACTTTCTTGATTCATTTGACACTTTGGGGTTTTTATCGGCCGCAATGTCTGAAATACAGCTCCCCTATAGGTTTTCAATCATCTAATACCGGTGTTTGATGGTGAGCCACAATAATTGCGAGTCAATTTTAATTTTGTTTGATGGATATCCGATGTTTTTTTTTTCCTGCTGCATTCCATTCACGCAACAATCGAATTCCATCCATTCCGGTTCCATAATCACATCTGTACTATATGTAGATGCAACTAAATCTGACAGTTCGTCAAGTGGTCGTACGAACATAACTCGGTTTAATTAATATGGAGGCGGAGTCAATGTTGGACAAACCGTCTGAGCGTCTGTGAGCATCATTATGCTTACGATAGTTCTTGATATTTTGAAATATAATAGAACAATTATGATCCAGCATGCAGTAACATGAGCCATTCCAAACTCATTATGCTGCCTATAGGTTATTTCTTGTAACGTTCGCCAAATAATTATTCGCAATTCTAATCGCGCTCCCATCCAAACCCGATCCGACTCTGCTGTTCCAGAGAGGCAAGGCGCACAGGAGTTTATTCCACCGCAAAGAGCCGTGGCCATCAGCAAGCGCCAGTCAGTGATCCATTCCGGGACGGTCCCGCAGTTCGTCGAATCCGATACGTGCTGCGAAGGCGGCAGTCGGCGTCCGTCGTCCCCGGAGATAGAGGTGTGTGTCTCGCAGGATCGTGTGCGCGCTCTAAAACAGCTTTACTGCAGCTCTCCGTATCGATTAAGAGTCGCGTATTGTATTGAAGATTGCAATTGTTTCGCAAAGGGATTTGTCAGTGCGCCATTTTTGATGCGCCAACTGATGCCACGCGTCGTTGGCATTGATCAGTTTTCGTAAAAGTCTACAACCAGGTGTTTTCTGGGGTGGAATTCAGTGTCAGTGGATTATTTTTTTGCGTTGTTTTTCACTACTGGCTAGCGGTCGAGGAAAAACGTGAGCGTGAAAAACTACTGTTTGATTTCCTTTTGGATTTGGCGACGCGCAACATTTTCCTGCGCTTTATCGAAGTGGTCGTCGTTGAGTGAGGATTAGTCGGTTAGTTAGGCGATGTTGATTCAGCAGTGCAGAGTCAAATTAAAATAGACAGCGTCACACAATCAATCGAAGAGCAGCAGCAGCAGTACAAAGCTGGCATCGCAATTCGAGGAAACTCGCTTTTAGCAATCAATTGTAATTTGCAAAATCGAATCGATCGCCAAGAACGCGGTGGTGTTGGCAGTAGAGGAGGTGCGCTGACAGCTGAGCCAGGAGGAAGATTCGGTTCGGTGACACAAAAGGCTGAACCGTCGCTGGCTTAACGATTAATTGATTTCTCGCCTGCGGCCCACAAGTGTGCCCCCGAGTGGAGAAGAAAGAAGCAGAGCCAAGTGCCAGTGAAAAGTGATTGAACGTTGTGATTTTTAGTTGATTGCTTGTTTTCTTTAGTTTTTATTTTAAAAGTCTACACCTAGGTATCCCATCCATCATGGAGAAAGTGGTTAGTATTCTGCTTCGATGATCAAGTGTGATAATTAATTGTGTGTTATGATCTGAATAATCGTTATGGATTAAGTAGAAATACGTCCATTTGCGTAAATGGTGTACAATTGATGGGAACATGTTCTTGGGACAATTTAAGTTTCCAAAAGTATTTGCTCAGTCATAGAAATGATCGAGGGCGTAAACCACATCTTTACGTGCCTTGGGCCCTTTACCAACAAATCAAACCAACCAGCAATATTACTGGAGCAGGAGCAAAGACATTCAGAATCGGGATAGTTTATGTCTCAGAAAAATCCGACGGCATCAGCTGAGTGAGAGATGACCTTGCTGAGTTATATATATTTGGGGTCACAAATTATTAGTGAATTATAGAACGTTTTAAAGCAATTCGTATTTATTTCACGACCACAATAATGCATATCGGTCATTTGGACCTCATTCGTGATTGCAAATTCAACTAAAACCCATAACTGTGCTCACGTTATTGAACTCGAATCAATTTGACGTAGAGAATAAAGGCCTTCTACATTTTTTAAGCAACTACCTCAAGAAGATAGTTTTTAGGAACAGTGTTGCCAAATTGGCTTATTTTGAATTTTGAAACCTTAAATAAATTTTATGTGTGATGAGTATTTTATTACTTTATAAATTTTGATATTTTTATTTGGAAACATAATTCTGAGGTGTTATGGACCAATTCCAAGAAATTCGTTTTTATGTTAGGAAGATCAAATTTTCCAATTAAAATTCCAAGTAAATTTGCATTTTGAAACATCACCTGGACAATCTGTCAAAATCAATGTCAAAAATACATACGTGAAGATGACAAAATTCCCAACACGTGGGCGCCAAGAACTTCCAAATCCGTCCACAAGGAGCGCAACAATATGAGCAAAAGTTTGTTCTAATTCTAAATGAAGCAAGCTTTACACCAAGTGATAAAAAGTAAAACTTATGTGGCGTAGACTGATGCAAATTTTGAAGTTTTTGCACCCTATGCTCAAACGGTGTTTATTATGATGACCATCATTCTCCCATAATTTGAAGTGATTTGGAAGAAATTTGGTTGTGCACACGGTATTTGAAGTTTGTATGGAAATTCCTATGGAAAATGCAAACCTTTTGTGTTCAGCCCTTTAACTGTTCATAATAATAATCTATGCGAAAGTGATCAAACTCTTCTAATGTGAAATGTTCCCAGCTACAACTTTGCCGAAGACCACATTTTGATAGGATGTAAGGATAATTTGCTATTATTGATAACAAAGTCTAAATCATGCTGAGATGATCATTTAATTATTTTCAGAGCAACACTGCTTTTTTGCCTGGATTACTTTCATCTATTCTTCCAGCCGGGAGTACCACTGTAGCCTGCCGAGCAGTTGGTTAAGGACACAAAATGCAAACCCAGTTTATGATGATAAATAGCAATTTATTCTGACGTCCAATCAAAATGTGGTCTTCGGCAAAGTTGTAGCTGAAAGGATTTCACATGACAAGAGCTAGTCCACTTTTCCATAACATATTATGACGAAGATATTGTGGGCTGCACACACAAGGTTGGCGTTTTTCATAGTAATCTCAATATAAACTTCAAATGGCGTGTGCACAGTCAAATTTCGTCCGAATCATTTCAAACTTTGGGAGGGTGCTTTTTACCATAATATAAATCGTTTAAGCATAGGAGAGCCAACATTTCAAAATTTGCATCACTCTTATGTGGCGTTCTTATTTTGACCCGTTTTTTAATTGAAATTTAAATATGATATAGCCACAGACAAACAAACTGAACACTTCGAACAAATCTCAAACAAAATCATAGTCGCGAGAATTTCTGGACCAACATTTGAAAAGGACTCAGGATGTCTTGAGTCTTCTTAGCCCGCCCACGCAAACTAACACCAGATTAGTGTTATCTCTTCCTAATAGCGGTATTGGTGAGCGTGATGGAGTTGAATTAGGCTCAACAGCGTCGTGCAAAGCTATTGTTTACCAATATCGATTTACTTTTTCTATTGTTTGTCCAGTACATGTCATATTGAAATTCCTGTGTTTGGCCGATGGACCTACAGATGGCGGTAGTGTGTAAACGTCAAACCCAAACAAAAACTGTACGCGCGCAATGCCGGTTGTGGATTGGCCACCTACTATATATCAAGCGGGTGCTAGAATAAGAGCCGTAAGTAACATGATCGATTTCTCTTCGTCGGTCCTCTCTTCAGTGAATAAAGGTGACAAGATGCATGTTTGTAGGAACTTTTTCACCTCAGGTCGCCAGATTACATCGCTTCCAAGCATCCTGATATGAAAATTTTCTAACAAACTTGCAACTTGGCAGCTTTATCCAATGAAGAGAGGATCGATGAAGAAAAATCGATCATGTTACTTACGCTAAAAAGGTGTTCGATGGACATCTATGCTTGTTTACAAACGACATAATATGGCAAGATTGCATCCCTGCCAAGCTATCAAGGTAAAATACTGCTGACAAACTTGCATCTTGTCACCTTTATTTGCAGAAGAGAGGATCGATGAAGAGGAATCGATCATGCGACTTGCGCCCTTATTCTAGCACACGCTTGATATGAACAAAAAACATATGATTCGAACAGTAGATCAGTTGCTGGAAGATAAGTTTAGTTATTCGCCCAGAATTAATAACTTTTTCAATCATTACACAGCGGAACACGTTTTTTGTCTCAAGCACCAAAATACCGCTGTTCACTCAATTAAGGGTTGCTGAATCCATTGCCGTTTTCAAAAATATCATAGCACGTCTAAATGTTGAGATATTGACTGTTAAAAATAAAAAAATTGCCTATTTTAGCCAACTTGCATGCAAGTTTTCCAGCTAGTAAGGCAATTTATTTGCTTAATTTGCCATCAAACCTTATGTGTATAACAATACTTATCAACAAAGTTGATAATACTTTCGATGCGGAAATTTTATTTTTTGATGGTTTAAAAAAGTATTGCATTTTCCCTTATAAGAGAAACGAAGAATTTTGTATCTCCAAGCATGTTGAAAAAAACGGTTAAATCTTAATTTTATCGAGTAATTTCAACTAAATTATATCTAAAATGAAAGTTTAAGTCCTATTTTGTATGCTTGGTGGATTAGATCTCAAAAAAGTTTGATAAATTATACTTTAAATTCAATGTGAACATCAATAAAACCAGGGTTTTATACAACTTTGGCGACCTGTAGCTAAAAATTGTGACGTGCTGGAAAATATCTGAGAATGGCATCAGATTCAGCAACCCCAAATCTACTAGAGACACATAATTTGATCCTTGAGACACGCAAAAATGTCATTTTTGTTACGCTGTGTTATCGTTCACATTTTTGTTTCAGAATCGAAAAATTGATGTTGATTCAGAAAAATTACCACTCTACCAAATAGTTCTTTTTTCGAAATTTTGCCTAAAGTTTACCTTAAAAATATTCAATAATGTTAGCAATATGGCTCACATTAAACATTGCTTATACGTTCACGAAAATGAGTGACATGATTCAGAATTGAAACTAGTATTGAAAACAACAACGTTACTACCTGTCATAAATACGGACTTGCTTGAAAAAGAATTGCACCACTCAGCTGAATTTTGAATCCCCTGAAAAGCTTAGCATCACCTCAAATCAGGAACATTCATGATGCTATATCTCGAGTTGCTAATGATCTGTAATGATTCAAGGACATCCAGAAAGCGAACAGTTTGATTCGCACTTTTGCCGTAAGGTGGTGCTAGTGAGCATGTAAAATTGAGCTTTTAAACATGTTCTACCTGTTCCACAGAAGTTCGAGTCTCCTGCAAAGCTGTTCAGAAAATCAAGGGCATCCGGAGACAGCCTAATTTATTATTTTTCCGTCAGGTGGTGCTATTGATTATGTAAAAATGAGTACTTTATACTAGTTCTATCTCATAATTTTGAAAAGAAAATAATGGTCAAGTTTTTGGCAAAGTTTTTCAGAAGGTCAAGGATAACCGAAAGGCAAGCAATTCTGCCACTAGGTGGTGATAGTGAACATTTTGAAGCAACAACAGCAAATGTTCGTTTTCATACAAAATGCTTAATTTTGGCATAGTATCGTTTTATTCTGTTATTCGATTTTTTCCACGATTTTTTTTGTTCCACATAACTACAAATATGTTCAATTTTTTCAAATTTTTGTAAAATCCTGTGGGATTTTGAGATACTATGTGATTTTTTTTCTCAAAAATTAGCTGTTTTCCATTTCAAAATTGTTGTTCTATGAATATTTTAAAGATATTTGGTTCGGGTGAATGTTTGTCAATTAAAAGTAGGTTGTTTACATAGTAAGTAAAATTAAATTTAAGAAATTAATGTCAAGAGGAAATTCCAATTTTTTAAACTGCAATTGATTCGAAAAATTTCACCTTTTATACCTTTCCGGCAGAGACTAAGAAAGTTTTAAATGTAGTAGTATCGAAACTCATTATATTTGTAAATCTTTTATAAATCTGTGGAGAAAGATGGCTCGATTGCTTGACAGTTTTGTTCCCTTTCAAGCAATCGAGAACATGACAAAATTGAGCATTTTTTTTATGAAAATCGACATGCACTGCTATTTTTCAGAAAAGCACTGTAGCTTCGGATCTCATTCGTAGCATGCATACTTTAGTTTATTCTTCTATTCTAATATTTTGCCCAAACGGCATACTTTACATAGCCTGGAACCCAAAATTCTGAACCAAATCATCTGTCTTCAAGATGTCCTTGAATTTCTGAACAACTTTGCCGAAGACTCGAACTTTCTATCTCTTGTGGATCACAAGATAGAATGCGCTTAAAGTGCTTACTAGCGCCACGTAGCGGCAAATCATAAGGATCTCGAGATATAGAAATGCAAATTGACCTGTTCTAAGGTAATGCTAATGTTTTTGAGTAGTTTTTCAATATTTAACTTTGTGTTGCAATACTTTTTCTAGTGAGTCCGTACTTATGACGGGTAGTATGGAAATCTTTTCAAGAATAAAGTAATTGAAATATGTCTACTCCATTCATAGAGTATGTTCTTCAATATTGCGCCAATCACCAAATACAATAAACACTCCACTAATTGTTCTTCTTATTCTCATTTTTTCGCAGGAATTGAGCAAAGACCAGCTGAAAGGTAAATTTTATTTGCCTCGAACGGTTCAACGGACACATTTTCGCAACATAGTTATTCCGCTCATCTCCTGCCTATGCCAGAACCCTTGAAAAAAAAAATGCAAAAAAAAAACTGATGGAGGTGGGGTGTTGAAAACGAAGTGCATTCTGTGACAAATAAATTTTCTTGGAATGAATTCAAGTGAAAAAGTAAAACGACGAAAATCCACCGAAAGAATCGTTGCCCGGGAAAATTCCTCTCCAAAAGTCCAATTCTCGCACCGCGCCCCGAAGAAACGAAATGCAAAAGAAAATAAATCCCAGTGAAAATCTATAAAAATAACACGCAAAAAAGATCGAATAAAATTCCCTCCAAACAAGAAGTGAATCCGCTTATGATAAAGTGCCTTGATCTGCCTGTGTGCCATAATGTGCGGGTGCGGGTGAGGAAAACTTGGAATAGAGCAGCCAGCGTGGAATGTGCCAAACGATGAGTGGTTTCGGTGTGAAAAACGAATAGCAATTTAAATGCTGCACGGTGTGGCGGCCTCCTCGAGGAAATGTTTTTCCTCCCGCGGGACCCAACAAGTGAAGTGACCTTAGAAAGTTCGTTATTCCCCGGTGGCATTCCCCGCACTCGGGACGATCAAATTTGTAGGGTTCTGGCCGGCAGCGGAGTGTGGTGATTCATCCCCTCGGACATGACCATTCATCATTCATTCCCGGCGGCAGTTTCGGCTCAGTCGAAGTCAAAGTGTGTGTGTGTGTTTTGGGATCATTGGTGCGCTGTGCTATGTTGAATATTTTGTGTTCAACTGTAAAGGGAATCATGAATGTTTGCAACGTTGTACACAGGAGTAATTTGGGACAATCATGGTAGACATTATTTCTGCCTGCCCGTTTTGATTCATATTACGGACATTTAATGACTCAGTGAAGTATAACTCAACAAATAGCATATACAATCGATCATTCTGTATGACTCCTCCTCGTTATCAAGCCGTCAAAGCACATAACTTTCGAATGGTGGGTGAAGATTTTAAATCCACAGCATAAGCAATTTAAAATAAATATATATGTGTGGACTTTTCGTGATTCTTATTCCGGACGCTACCTTACTTTTGCCTCAAATTCCGGACAGTTTGATTAAAATTCCGGACAGCTCTTGAAAATCATAATTAGAAGAGTCAGATCATTAATTGAAATCGTCAAACCACAAAAAGGCGTCTCAGGCTGTAGAGCAGTGTAAATTTGTATAGATATCTATGGAAAACGCTTATGAAAATGAACCACGAAAATGAGAACTTTTGAACGGAAATAAATGAAACATTTCGTGTGAAATGTTTCCCATACAAATTGGAGTTTCCGGAATTTGAAGCTGTCCGTAATATGAATCAAAACGGTACGAATCAAACGGGATTTCCTGATCAATAAATACATACTTTAAAATCCCCTTTTGTGCAATCTGATCACATAACAAACTCAATATATTAAAATATGACCACGAATTTGATCTAATTCCTCTTCTGTGCGTCGTCCGCTAACAAGATGCTATTGCTGGATCGAGCTGAACTCGGCCGTTCGGTGAACGATCGGCAATGCTGGCCACCGCAGTTGCTCAATGAAATTTTAACGGATCGCTGGATTTGGATAGGTGGGTGGGTTTATGAAGGGAGAGACGTGTGAAAAATGGGCAGCTAGGAAATATTTTATGCTGTCAAACCGGACCATTGCTGCCAATGCCAACATACGTCTTATTCCAATTGACCTTGATGGGAGATGGTGTTGTCAATGTAGCGGCACAACCCATTTCCTGTACGGTGATACTGCATGATACGCTTTCAATTTACTTTACCTAACCTACATATAAATATACGCATGAATCGTAGGAATAGAAGATTGCAACGATTTTTGCCTTAGTTTATAAATAATTTTATTTGACATTTGTTCTAATAATTTTATTTGAAACAATTGGATATTCTATGTAACTCATTAGTACTATATTAGGGAGGAAGCTCCAGAATCACTTTTAGAATGCAAAGCTTTCTTCCTGTTATTACAATAGCTAGTCCTTATTAGTACAGCATACAACATGGCTGGCCTGAAAATTTGTTTGAATATCAAAAGCTTGTTATCAAGAAAAAGTTTTGATTTTAAATTAAATTGATGACTTAAACAACACTTCTCAACATATCCGGAATGTAAAAAAAGTCGATTTAATCTAAATTTACCCGTCTGCCGTGCATTTTAAATGAAAATAAAATGAAAGTTGAAGTTCTATTTTGAACGCTTGGTGGATTAGAACAATAAAATAATGATGAATCAAACAAAATAAAATTTCATGTTAACTAAAACAAAACCAGTGTTTTCTACAACTTTGACGACCTGTAGTTCAAAATTGTGACGTGCTGTAATATTTCTGAGAGAAACATCGGATTTCGCAACCCTAAATCAATTAGGGACACATATTTTGATTCTTGAAATACGCCAATATGGCATTTTTTACACCGTGTAATGAAGCTACCCAGGGGCCCAGATAGCCATAGCGGTAAACGCGCAGCTATTCAGCAAGACCAAGCTGAGGGTCTTGGGTTCGAATCCCACCGGTCGAGGATCTTTTCGGGCTGGAAATTTTCTCGACTTCCCAGGCCATAGAGTATCTTCGTACCTGCCACACGATATACACATGCAAAAATGGTCATTGGCATAGTAAGATCTCAGTTAATAACTGTGGAAGTGCTCATAAGAACACTAAGCTGAGAAGCAGGCTCTGTCCCAGTGGGGACGTAACGCCAGAAAGAAGAAGAAGAATGAAGCTACCCAGACAACCAGAAGTCGCATTAAAGTTCACGTAATAACTTGTTCGTTCATACAAATTACATCAAACCTGCAAAACACGGTGGTTAAAATCGTCAGATTGATGAGTTTCCTCGCATAAAACGCTTTTTTGCTGTGTTTATTGGTACATTTTGTTTCGTCCCGTACACTCGTACAAAGTAAGTCGAATCAATCCGTAGCAGCTGTCAAATCAACATTTGTTATCATTAGTTAAGCCGCATAAGATCACAGGTTAAGTCAGTAGAAAATTTATACACTTGCATTGTATGCTATTATTTATCACATAATATATATATGCACGTATATCGCTTCCACTTTTGTACGTTGGAGGCATTTTCGCGACATCTTATAAGTGAAATTTTGCACATACAAAGCCTCCAGGTGATTTCGTTATACGTACATTTTGGTTGTCTGGGTTATTGCTGTTGATTTAAATGTTATTGTTTGAATTAAATATCTTGTGAATACAAAGAAAAATCGGAATTAAATATGAAAATTACCTGTGTCTAAAAATTTAAAGTTTTTGAAAAGATACCTACACGTTAATTTGAGGATACGTAGCCAAATTTTACTTAGTTATTTGAAGTGTAATGTATGAATTTTGTTCCAATTTCAGCTGAACGAATCTCAAATCGAATGTTTAGTTTTTTTTTCTAAGTTTCACCAATTTATATTGGTGTTCCAGACTCGCGAAAATTTTACTTTTGATCTAATGTGTTATCAATGTTTGCTATTGCTTCATAATTTTAGACAGTTAATTCATTACCCAGGTAACCAATAAGCCGTGTATTGGGCCAAAATGTTAATTTACGGCTGATATAATGCCAATAAGCCTTTAAATAGCACCATATTAGCCGTAAATTGATAAAACCTTAAACATATGGTTATGCTATTGTATTTCTTCATGTAAAACTATATCAAGAGTGTGTTAGGACATCCAGAAACAATCAAAACATGATGAAAATTAAAAATTTGGATTCCATCGCGGAAATAACGCGCAGCGATCAATCCCTGCATAGAGCAAATGAATCTCAGTAGCATTGCAGTTCTTTTCTCATCTAGTAAGCATAATGATGGGTTAAACACGGCAGAAGGCGGTTGTAACCTGACGCTTCCATTATGTGGATACTGATTCCTACATTTCAACCTTAATTCATTGGTGAATGCATCGGAAAAATGTTCGTACTGGTTCGATTCATGTTCAATTTTGTTTGAATTGGTTTTTTAGTCACTGTCGATCATGGCATTGATTTACTGATCCTTTTATTAAACTGAGCGATTCGTTTTCCAAATCTCTTATTAGAATTACTTGTAGCGCTCATTTCAGTGCATTTGACTGGCACTTTTAAAAGTACAAAGTAGCTGTAAACAAATATGTAATTCAAAATCAGCGGTAGGGGAAAAGAAATAATTTTTGACCTACAAGAATTCTGTGCCAATTTTCGGATTTTCATACAAAGGCCAAAACTGTATGAATGGGTCGAAAGTTAGAGATAGGTCGGGAATTGGTGCTCTTCTCCTAACTAGAATGGTTTTGATAGAAAATTTTCAGATGAATCGTTCTGGATTTTCCGAAAATCAAAATTTTTCTTACAACGTGTAATAAAAAAACATTATTGATTCCCATTGACCGTGTTAAAATGCAATCACAGATTATTTTTTTGGGTTTCAGTTAGGCTATCAGTTTCAACATCAAGGTTCCTAAATGAACCAATGCTTTTTTCCTAACTGTAAGCAAAAATATCCATAACATTCACAATATACGAATCAAATCCTTTAAAATTTGTGATCACAGAGGTTTATGGACAAAAGGTCGAAAGACAAAAGGTCGGAAGGGCAAAAGGTCGAAAACAATTTGCATGGTGGGAATTTTTTCCTTCTTTGAAAAAAGATTTTCGACCTTTTGACCCTTCTTTTTTGTTCTTCGACCCATGCTTCGACCTTTTGTCCTTCCGACTTTTTATCTTTCGACCTTCTGTCCTTTCGACCTTTTGTCTTACGATCTTTTGTCATAGATTCGATCACAGACGTCGATATCAACATTACTTGTGAAAAAAGTTATTATGCATAGATTTTCCAGAGAAATTATTTTTTTTACCTATTATTATTATTATTCCTTTAGGAGTCGTTCATACGAATCTATGACATTTGGTCGAAAGACATTTGGTCGAATGACATTTAGTCGAATGACCTTTGGTCGAAAGTACATTTGGTCGAACGGACATTTCGTCGAATGGACATTTGGTCGAAAAGGTT